>NC_080636.1:48623073-49880073 GCF_027579445.1 Ammospiza nelsoni
AATTCTCTCTGCTGACACTGTGAGCTTATTCTTTGCAGCTGCAGAAAGGAAGCACCAAGACTACTCAATCATTACAGGGTAGTTGTTGCTATGGCTTAGAGCAACCATGTTCATTAAGGCACTTGAGGGACATGATGCAAAAATCTAAGCAGCTCCCTTCAGCTTTTCAAGGTGTAGGTTACTCAGATAAGAACTGAGATCTGTGTGGTTGGCCAAGGTTTGCTTCCACTTACAGGAAATAAGGAAGAGCCCTATAAAATCCTACATGTGAGAAGCAAATGTGTGAATACTCTGACCACAGTCAAAAGAACTCAGATACAAAGCATTTCTAAGTCTTGAAAGAATTCAGTGTATTTTCCCCAGTCAAAAGATCTCAGCTATAAAGAATTCCTAAGTCTGTTTTCCCCAATCAAAATTTGCCGGTTAAAAACTACCATGAAACACAGAATAACTTCAACCTTTAGATTTTTTTCAAGTTACCTCTCATTGAATATTGGCCGCTTTTCATGTTGAGTTTAACACTCTCTACATCTCCTTTCTGGTTTAGATTCTCTCGCTTCTGTTTGTGGGCTGAGGTTACTCCATCGTCGACAAAAGCGAATAATTGGTGGGAAAAATTCTTTACGGTAAATAATTGGTAAAGACAAATAATTTAGAATATAAAGCTTCTAAGACATGTATTTGCCACAAGTGGTTTGCCAAATTTACAATTTTATTGTGGGCTTGTTGTTTTGTTTTTCTTTTGACTTGTCATGATGTAGGAATAGAAATCTACCCAAAACAAATTTGCAGGAAATTAAAAGGTATTAACTGATAAGTACTTGCAGCATTAATTGAAAATCTTGTGGGTAAAGTCTGTGAATGGGTTAAATTTTAGACTTACAAAATAGCTATTTTACTTTTATCAGGATCTATAAAAACAGGGATATGAATGTAGTACAAGGTTTTAAATGCCACCTACACCAAAAAAAGAGGCCTGAATATGATTCACAGCCTAAGACCTTATTTTCTTTCATAAAATAAGCCTTGATGATGACACAACTAAAAATTCAGGAAGCACTGACTTTACTTTTTCAACAGTTGTGACTAAACACACGCAAAAAAATATTTACACAATCTTACAAAAGGCATTGTAAAAAATACACCAACAGCATCATTACAAGCATCGTGCAATCTGTTTCAGAGTACATGTACAGCACTGATCAATTGATTTCTAAGAAGACACTGCCCAAGTGGGAGAGCTTGAAAGAACAGTAACAAAGAGGGAGCCCAGAAAAATATTTTAACACAGCCAGATAAAGTAAAGTAGGATGACTTACCTTTGTAAAGACACAAATGAGATAACAGATAATGCACAGCACAGGAGGAGACTGAGAATTCTTGCCTTAGAATATGAGTTCTAAGGACACTTGCTGAAATGCAACAGTGACAAATAAATGTATTGCACAATTTAGTCAAGAGCAAAGAAGCTGGTCTCATCATAAATCAGTACAGAAATGTTAAATGAAGCAAAAAGGTGATGAAAATCCAACAGTGCATGCAGAAATCCTTCAAATTCAAGAAAGGGAGCATATGTATGTATCAGAAAAGGACTCAATGTCACAAGAAATCATTAAGACAAGGAACTTGAGGAAGTTTGAAAATAACTGCATACTTACATATGTACCAGCAAATCCAAAGCTGTCTAAATCACCTCATTTTATAAAAACATATTAAATCCTACCTTTTAAAATGGAGAAGTATCTAAATTGTTTTATTCTTTATGGGAAGTAAACTCCTCCACCTTACTTTAAAACATTTGGCAAGGGTAACTCTGAGATGCTGGACTAGATGGCCCCTGGCAGCTCTTGTTTTCCAGCACACCCATTCAAGTGGACAGTACTCAGAAAACAGACTACCTGTCACTTACTCTGGGATGCTGACATTGCTTATAGGTGCATCTCTCTCCCTTTCTCTTCTCTGACTCCTCCTATATTAAACCAGCAAAATAGAAATAATCCTGTATTCATAGGTATGCAAATATGGCCAGATCTACTATAAAAAACAGATAATCACAGGCTCAAAAAAGGTGCTCCTCTATACTTGAGACTTTTGCAGTCGCTTTATACTTCTTGTTTTGCCACCTCCCTTTCTCCTGAAGACAGGGATGGATGCTGGGTTCAGCTTTTCAAGAAATTCCCCTTTCCCCTCTGCAGTTGACAGGAAATTTCTGGTTTGTTGACTTGGACGGTATTTGGCAAGCAACCCACAGAATGTATTTTTGGCTCAATGAATGCAATCTGAGAAGAGAAAATTCAAATAGCTGACTGTGGGAGGAAGCACTTAAGAGTGCTGGATGCCCAAATTCTCTGTAATGTGGACCATTGTTAAAAGGAGTTCTGAATGTTGCCAGGATATAAAATATTCACCGTCCTTAATAAAGAGTACATTTTGTAAGTAAGCTGTGTCAGTCAAACAAAGCCAACATTGCAGGTAACCCGAGTTCCCCACAGCTGTACACTGAGCACCGTGTGTCACTCCTGCAGGGGCGGCTGGCCGTGGCAGGTGGCACTGCGCCTGAAATCCTCTCATGGTGACGGGAGACTCCTGTGTGGTGCTACTCTCATCAGCAGCTGCTGGGTCCTCACTGCTGCACACTGCTTTAAAAGGTGGGTCTCTCTCCAATAGGGCACCGTGTTTGAAACCGCTTTGTTCTTCTGGGCATATGCAAAACCATTACAGTTCAAGCCCGTGGAAAACTGTTCCATGGGCTTGAAAGGCCAAGAGTTGGCCTTTGGTTTTAAAAAACCCTACCGCTCAACCTCCTTTCCCTCAAACAAACTAAACACTCTAATGCATTGAAATTATTTGGGTGTTATCATTCATATGATTTATATTCACTTCAGTATTATAGAGATAACACTTCGGCCATTTTAACTTTCTGTTCAAAAAAAATGCAGCTTATGGCTTTTAGATTATAGTGAAGACAAGTGAGCAGACACCAAACATAGGGACTGGAATATTTTAGATTAAATTTGGTAACAACAGACAATGGTAGACATTTTTACTCTATCACAGCAGTAACTAAATGCAGGACTTCACTACTGATGAAGTTACTGAAGTATAAAAGTATCAATTTGCACAATAAGGAAGCTAATCTTGTGATTAGTGACTATTTCATTGGAATGGGCTGGGAAAAAACAGAGGAGCACTACAATTTTGAGGGTATTTGCTAGAGTTCACTCAAGTGAGCTGCAAATGTTTTAAATTTGTATTTTGAGCCTTTAATTTTGCACACTAGTAACAAAAATGAAAAGTCAGATATACTTTTACTCAAATACAGGTGTGCATTACCTATGCTGTACACCAGATGCACATCTTTTCTTGTGTCCTAAAATCACGGAGGACTTTCCTTGGCAACATTTCAAGCTGAAGTAGTCAAAGTAAGCAAAATCACCTGCTATTTCCACTGACGTCCTAGGTGATTCTGCAGAACTATGGAAGCTCTTGAAGTTGCTTTCGTCAAAATTCATAGACTATGGCTTCCTATTTCCCTGTTCATTTTCTCTGTAGTGATTGCCAGGGATGCTGCCTGAGAATCCTGAGAAAGCCTTTGATTACAGGCTTGAAAACTGAATGTGGTGCCAAAGAGTGCCAATTCTGGATACTCTGCAAAGCACCCACAGGATGGGGCAGCAGCATGGCTGGAGCAAAGGACACTGTGGTACTTCCAGATTGGTGCAGCCACTCAAGGGGCTGTCCCAGGCTGCCCTGAAACTGTCACCTGTGGTCTCAGGGACCAAAGTATTGTTTTGTCCCAGAAGTTATGTTTAAACTGCAATTAGACCTAAGGATGCAGCTCCAACACCTGGTGGATGCACTGCTCTTCACTGTAAATGAGGGAAGCCTTTAGCTCTAAGCTGGCTTTGGACAGGCTGGGCTGAACTTCCAAATGATCTCAGAGTGATTTTCAGGGATAGGTTTCCAAGAGCTATCTATAGATCAAGTGCCTTCTTCACATATTTTCCACAGATGGACAACAGAAAGGCCAGTATACCATTTCTCATATCCTGGAAATTGGAACACTGCTTAAGTAACCAATGTGGGCTCATCTACATTAGGAATAAAAATTAAGCTTAATTTAATGCACGATTATTAGAATTATTCACCAGTACTACAGGGGAATTATTGGTTTCTATACTTTGGCAGATACATTATTTAAGATAAAATGTTTGAAGCTATTTTTTGTTTTATAACTCATCCTTGTCTTGAGTTATTCTGACAGCTATAGGGAAATTGGAAGGTTCATACATTTAGAAAAAATAACTGGATAATTAGAAACATGAGGAAACATCGGAAAAAACCCTTAATGTATCCTATACAGACGTTCATCTTTGGATGAAGGGATGTATGTCTGTTCACAGCCTGCAGTTTTCTCCATAAAGCCTAGAAGAGAAATTTTGCTTGTGGAAGACTTCAAGGATTAGACCAAGAAAGCTTTACAACCAGGCAACCAGGAATGCAACCCACAACTAGAAGAAATATTCAGTGGTACAGCTATATATTGTGCAGAAAACTGTAATTTTTCTGCTTTGCCTGCTGCTCCTCAAGCAGGCTTTAACAAGCTATGCAGACCAGAACCTTGCTGGATGGTATAAAAAGAACAGGCATAGGTTGAAAGGCGATGGGCCACTGTGGGTACTATTTTTTCCAAGCACATTAGAAATTTCCTGTTGAAGGCTATTAAGGGAGAAATAAAAGGAAAAATATTTCTGTTAGCTTAGCCATATTTCAAAATAAATACATGTACCCAACAGTACTCTCATGTTTACATTTTGTCTGGGAAGGTGTGTGCATAATACAAAAATCTTCAAAGACATGCACAGAAAATTGTTATTTCAGCCACAGTAGTAATCTCTAATGTATTTACCATTTAGACCACGATGTGAAAGAAACTGGGATTATATCAGATGCAAAACAAGCCTAAGATTTACAGATCTCCTATCAGTTTGACAATAGTTTGTGCTTGTGATGCACAAATACTTTGTCATCCTTATTATAATTTCACTTGATGTAAGAGGTTTTTATTAAGTTACCTACACCTCTAAAGTTCCTCAATCAACCCAAGAAGCAGGCCTGAACACTACTGTCATTCCAGTAATTATTTGGAGAATCCCAGTGATGTCAGTACTCAGGCTGTCATTGCAATTACTGGCAGTTTGTGTTACCCTCCCTAAATAAATTTATAATGCACACCTTGTACATTTGAAGTGCCAGTCACGGCAAATGGCCGTAAGAAAATTGCCCTGTGAAAATATTAAAAAAGAACATGGCACAACCTAAAACCTCAGAAGGTTTTTATATTCTTTAGGACACACTGAAATGTCAGTGTAAACATTTGAGAAAGCATTTTTGCTCTTTAAAAAATCATTTGCTAACATTAGTTATGTGAACAATAAAGAAAGTGATGAACTCAGCATGCTCAGGATGTGACTGTGCCCGAGCCAGCCCTGTTTGTTTTCACCTCCATCTCAGGTATGGCAACAACACTCGCAACTACGTAGTGCGGGTTGGAGACTACCACACGCTGGTGCTGGAGGAGTACGAGGAGGAGATCGGAGTGCAGGAGATTGTGGTGCACAAGGACTACAGGCCTGACAGCAGTGACTACGACATTGCCTTGCTGAGGCTGCAGGGGCCCGAGGAACAGTGTGCGAGGTTCAGCACCCACGTTCTACCTGCCTGCTTGCCACTGAGGAGGGAGCGACCACAGAAAACTGCTCCCAACTGTTTCATCACGGGATGGGGTGACACAGGTAAAATCACTTCCATGTACCAGTCTGCTTATCTGAGGCTGTTTTAGAAAAAACCCTTCAAATAATTAAAGAACAAAATGCTCAAAATGAAAGTATTTTGCTCTTCTTTAACATGGGCAAATATTTTCTCTCCTGATCCTTAACCAGGAATGACAGTATTTTGTTTACTGATTATAGTTTGTATTCGTATCCAAGCAGTGATTAACCATGCCACTCTAAATCACAGACCCTGTCAGTAAAGTGGCCTCATTAACAATGACAAGCAGGAATAAAAAGCTTATTTGTTGCCAGGCACACCCTGCACAGCAGCTTATCACCCCCTGCCTCAGTACATAACAGCTCTAGTAGATGTAAGGCTTCAAAGGTAAGGACTATGAATATTTTAATTTTAAAAAGGTTATTGAAATTATAATACTTCAATAGAAAAATGGATGGAAAATATGCACGATAGAATTTTAAATAACATTTTAGTGTTCCCTGTTACCACTGACATTTTCAACCAGCTTTGATTTAAATAACAGAACATCTAGCCAAAATTTACAAGAGCCTTAATGCAATCTGCACTCCAGGCTTCTACTTGCTTTTTTTTGGTCAATACAAGATTCTTCCTCTTCAAAGGTCTTTGGCCTTTAAATGTTTCACAAATTAATAACCATGTTTTACTTTTATCTTTTTGTGGTGCTGAATACAGTGCAAGACAGCAGCCACAGTTGAGCCTTTGTTCCAGTGACTCACTAGAACTGCCAAGGAGACAAGGCAAGGCCAAGTATCTGCCCCTCCTCTTTGCAAGCACTAATCTGTGTGCACAGATGTCGGGGTCACTGTACTACAATGAATGAGAGAGATGTGTAGGGTGGGTTTTTGATAAAAACAATAGTTAATTCATTGCCTAGCTCTGTCTAGCCTTTTTACATAATTCAAAGTCCTGCAATACTGTTAACTTAGGACATCTATTTCAGGAAACATTAACCACTGCAGTAATTGGCTTCAATTTATAGTAAGAATTTACATCATTGCAGTACCTCAGCTGACATTTCACACTTACTATATGAATCATAATTGCTTCACAAGTTATAAGATTTTACTTAAAAAAAGGTAAAACCAACAGTGGCTTTCATTTCCCATGCTTTCAACTGAAAGAGGTGCAAGATATGGAAAAAAGGTAGAAAGATCTACTTGGAAGCCACCAGAAGATGCAGCACCTGTTCAGGCTGAGCTACACTAGAACTGAACTGATGACACAGAAATAAAGAATTTCTACTGCTTTACTCTCAGCTGCTCAAGACTCCCCAAAATTGCTTCCACAGAGGTATGAAAGAGCATGCTCTTCTGTAGAAGACAAAGTGCTCAGAATAAACCAAACCTCATCCTTGGAAAAATCCAGAGAACACATGAAGAAAAGCTACGTTTTAAAAAAAGCATCTACATTTTACATTTACAATATCTACCATATTTTAATATTGTATGTAATGCAGAGATTTTTTTCAGTAGTCTTGCTTCCGGAAATTTTATGTAATGACAAAGCAGTGTGAAGACTTGAGAGCAAAAATCGGATTAAATCACAACTATGTTTCCAAGACTGACCATTGTAATGAGACAAATTTTATCTCCTTTTTAGGACGGGCTTATTCAAGAACACTGCAACAGGCTGCCATCCCCTTACTTCCCAAGAGGGTGTGTGAGGAGCGCTACAAAAGGAGGTTCACAGGAAGAATGCTCTGTGCTGGAAACGTGCAGGAACAGAAACGAGTGGACAGCTGTCAAGGAGACAGCGGTGGACCACTGATGTGTGAACGCCCAGGGGAAAGCTGGGTTGTGTACGGTGTGACCTCCTGGGGCTACGGCTGTGGGGTCAAAGATTCCCCAGGTGTCTACACAAAAGTTTCATCTTTCGTACCCTGGATTAAAAGTGTGACCAAACTATGAATGCCCATAATGAAAACCAAATTTTGAGGCAGGACAACTTGAACAGCACATGCAGTGCACAGCTGGGGCCCACAGTGGGTGGAAACAGACATTTGCCTGATTCATGTGTTTTTGTTTTCATTAAATCCAAGCTGTATACACTCAAGCCTTCCAGTTAGGGATTACTGTCCTTCCTGTTGCAGAAGTTTAAATATTGCATGAACAAGCTACTGTGTATCTAAGGGGAAAAGTGATAGCCAGCTAGAGTTAATACTGGAGCAGGACAGCTGGAGACTTTGCCCACAAGACTGTTGCTCCAAGCTATTTATGCTCCAAGCTTCTCTACAATTAATTACAGATCTCAATTAATCTTCAGTCTAGTTTATTTAGTCTATTATTCCTATGATTTTACGCTCAGTCCGCTAAATCTGACTCATGTTTCAGTAGCTTCTGAGACCATTCATAGCCTGATTCTTGATAAGTAATTCTGAGTATGTATTAAATGCAGGAAGGAAAATAATGGTCAATTATCACATTCCCAGTTAATTGGCTAAATGTCTTCAGAGTTCAGTGTGCCTAAAGTACATTCCCAAGTAAAACAGGTAGTACAGTGACAGCTTCCCCACAACATCCGGCACAACTGCAAGAGCAACAACTTATTTACTTGACTTAGGTAGCATTTGTCCTATTTCTGAAATTCACAGTTTGGAGTATATACAGCATTTTGAAGATTCACTCTATTTACCACTAGCTGTCAGTACAGTGTCAGACTAACAGACATCCCTATCCTTTCACTGCTGGGCTTTGCTCAAGCAGCGCCAAGAACCTTGGTCAATCCTACCAGACAAAGTTATGCATACAATGGAGTTGCTGAGCCGAAACTTGTCTGAAAAGGTCTATAAAGTCTTAAACTATGTTTTCTATAAAGCAAGATTTAGACAACTCTCCCCTGCTTAGCTGCAACACTGGTTCAGACTGATCTCACAAGAAAGCTTAGTTTTCAGTGGCTTCTAAAGCACTAACACATCTTAATTTCCTTTAATTACGTTTCCAAATACTGTTCCCCATGCCATGAAATCCCTAGCAACTTATTAAAAAAAAGCACTGATAACCAGCTTACTGATCCATTGAGAAAGGGCCACCACACCAAACCTAGAACACAGCAGGTAATCACCTTATTGTAACACTGAAAAGCATCAGTCTGGAAATCACCTGTGAACTGACTCACTGGGGAGGGAGCCACGACACTACAATCCACACAAGTGTGCTCTATGCATCACAGTAACAACCATGCTCGTAAAAACAACTGAAGGCTGTGGACCATGAAACACTCCAGTGTGACAAGTGTGGCAGATGAGTGTCACCACATAGTGATTGTGCAAACTGCGACCACCAGTGACTGTTTCCCAGTTTCCTATTCCCCAAACTGGCTATGACTGTGTTGTGTGGTGTTTTGTGAAAAAGTGGGGTGCTTGCATTCATGCTTTAAGTGGGCAATTATTCATTTTTATATTGTCGTGTGTCTCTCTGGTGTTATAATATCCAAGACTCACTTGCATATGAAGTGGCAATGACATTGCTGAAGCCCATATGATTGAACATTTAGCCCGTAATATCGCCAACCTCAAATTTAAGTTTTCAAGGGTCAGGACTAATTATTGTAACTGGTGCTAAACTAGTACATGAGGTGCTTTAATACATTTTAGTTCTCTGTAATTCCACACTATTTGAAATAGTGTAAAATATTTTAAAACATCATAAATCACTGTACTGTGACCACCTACTGTTAGACCAATGCAAAACACTGTGCCAGTCAACTTCAAAACCATTGCATTTTTACTTCTATATAGCCTTTAATTACAAGGGAAGTCAGTCTGTCAAAAGTATCTGCATGTAACATCCAAGTTTTGCTGTACAAGACCCACTGAGACTTGTGGTGAAGTAGGCTACATAGTGCAATATATACGTGTTATATACAGGGGACATAATCACCTTTTAATAGCTGCACCACAGAAACAGGATACTTCGTGTGTGTGTGTGGGAACTAAACCTGCACACCAAGTGTAGTAAACATTTAGATTTAGTACCGTACTTTGTTATTTTTGCTTTTAATAGAATGCTTTGTTAGATTTTAAAATGTTGCACTGTTTCCATGCCGAGCATGTCTTCTCAGTTTCTAACATAAAATGAAATTGCCTCCATCTTATACCATTCTCATTTTTGTTCAGTGAGCCTGATGGTGTACATGTATACAATAAAAACTGCCACACTGACTGCAACTTCTGTATGTTAATACCACAGATGTACAGGCAGCTGCTGCAGAACATCAGCTGGGTAAAACTCACATAAGCTGTACCTGATTAAGGGGACTCTTGAAATCATCTTCCTCAAAAGAATATAAACCTAAAGGAGCTTTGTCTCATTCCCAGTGCTTTAACTCCAACCAGTTACGTTGTCCTAAATTCATCCTACACTTTTAAAGTTGTCTAGTAACTGTGTTAAGGATGGCACAAACCATGAAAACACTTGCATTTGCCTATTTAAGTTAAGCAAGTAAGTGCCCTTGCAGAGCAGATGTGCTGAGGTTATTACAGAGGTCCAGTGGTTTTGGAGATAAAGAGATTTCAGAGTACACACTCCTGATTGTTGGCCACCAGGCTTGGCAGCCACCACCTTGGAATGCAGAGCAGTAAGCCATATGACAGGGCTGTTAAAAGCAGAGTAACCATGCACCACCAGTTACACATGTGTGCTATCACTTGTTACAGTGCCACACAAGAAAACGCATTCATGTACTTCCACTTGGGCAGAAAAAGTATATGCTTTAAAAACCCCTGCGTTTCCTGACAGCTCTAATCTGCCCACCACACACAACCACCGAAAGTCATTTCCTCAGATCTAGTGCATGCTGTAATTAGAGCCCGCAGTTCTGCTCCCTTCACTTCCAGCAGGAATGCTGACCTCAGCTGCCAAACACCCAGCAGCAAGTACACCGCATGCTGATCATCTCAGCTCTGGCCTCACAGATTTTTTTTCTCAGTCCTTTCAAACCCTCCCTTTCCCTCCAACTTTCCAGTTCTAACTATTTTCAAAAAATACATTATTTGAAAGGTATTCCACAAGAGATTGTGCCAGCACAGCTGGTGTTCACTAAGACAGTACATTAAAGTATCTTATCTGAGTATGCAATGATGCACCATCTACTGGATCTCTATCCATTTTCTCAAGTATGGATCCTCAGCAACTGCAAAAATCAACTCTATTTAAAGTTGTTGTTTCTGCCCTGCAGCACCTACCTCTGATTCAAGCTGTACCACTTCTGGAGCAGTCTCCAGACAATGCATCAGCCACCTGAAACCAGGAATTCTGCCCAAAAGGAACCCCAGAACTGGCAGATTTGGCATGTGTAAGTAATCCTGACAAACATGTGTAAGTCAAGTCTTAGTTACCAGCAGTTTTTCAAGAAAGGAACCACACTTGCAGCCAGTCATGTCTCTTTATTGACTTATTCATACATTCGAAGGCTTTACATTCACACAGACACCAAAATTACAGCTGGACTTTCCACTTTCATTTTCCAGACTTCAAAAACTTACCCGCAGCTTCTGCAGCACAGGTACACTTGTTGAAACACCATTCTAATACGGTGGGAGCAGAGGAGCCATCGCTGAGGGTGCAGTACAGCCACTCCACTACCAAAACCAGTACTGTAATAGCTTAAGGCCCAGTGACAGCCCAAAGAGAGGAGCAGCACACAATGAGATCCTAACTCTATCTGTCTGTATAGCAGTCAAAGCCAATTGTAGGCACAGTAAGCTGGGTTCCAGCCCCTCTTCATCGAGATGAGATGGACTGCAGAAGCTCTCATTAAAGTTCCAAAGTTTAAAAACTGAGATAAAGACCTAGCCTAAAATTAGCTTTTACTAGCTCTGCCTGATAACCAGAAATATTACTGCTCCCAAAAGACATCGATTCCAGATGATTAAACATATCTACCCTACCCTAACTGAAAATGAACAGGTTTAGACACAACTACTCCTAGAACTCATATGTGGAATTTAGCCCCATTTTCTTTCAAGAGAGTTTTTCCCTGTAAAAACAACTTTGAGGCAATTTAATATTGCTACTGGAAACACAAACAGCAATCATCACTAAACAGTAGGATGCTCTCCCAGAAGTTGTAAAGCTGCTCTGAAACAAAACTGTTTGCATTAACTTCTAATCTCCCTTGTCCCCACAACTGCAGACTTCTCTTAGCACTCACATGCTTATAAAAAAAGACACTCCTCTTGCCCAGGATATCCCTGAGAAATCTGTGCATTCAGATACTTCTAGTTTGGCAGGTAAAGTACTGGTAGTGTGTTTTTTATGCTAGGAATAGCAGATTATGTTTTTTTAATGTCTCTACATCCAAACCAAATTCCTCCTGGTCACACTAATGCACTTGATTACACTTTTCTGTCCCAGAAACACATAAAAATGAAACATGCCTTAAAACAAAACACCATGTTACCTAGATTTCAAAGTACAAGTCACAGTAATCGTTAAACATAAATTATTAAATCGGTATTATTCCTGCCCTAAATCTCACCTCTGAAGAGCTTATTAGACACAGCCAGACACATACTTTCTGGGAAGAGGATCTTTAACAACTACGTCTTCACGCTTTCAGCTTCTGTGCTCCTGCGGAATTAAAAAAAGAATAAAAAAGTTTAAGAACTGGGCTGTAATAGTTTACTAAAAGGAAAAAAGGGAGAGAAACCTGAAAAACCAATCAACAAGAAAACACCCAAAAAAGAGGGAGACGGCTAACCCCATAGCAGAATCGGCTTGTTACTTGCCACAGTCAACGACTCATACCCACAAGAGGATAAAAGTTATGCCAATTAGCAAGGCTCTGCTCTTCCATGTCTAGGAAGGGAGTCAGCCACAGACGGCAGCTCCCATGGATTCATGGATCTCTGCTCCCCTCACCACCTCCCTCGTCGCCACGTGGCGGCCGCCATTTTCCCTTCCTCTCTCCCTTCATCATGTGGGCCAAGGCCCGGCCCCGGGCGGTCGGCTCCTACCCGTCCTCCTTGTTACGCATCCCACGCCTTCATGGAGCCTACCTTCTGCCTGTCACGCTCCTCTCCTCTGCCGCCGTGGAGAAGGCACCCGATCCGCCGCCGTCACTGCCACTTCACCTTCACCCTTTTGCTTCGCGTGGCCGCCCCCCTCAGCGCCAACGGCCGCGCCGCGCGCCCCCCTCAGCGCCAACGGCCGCGCCGCGCGCCCCCCTCAGCGCCAACGGCCGCGCCGCGCGCCCCCCTCAGCGCCAACGGCCGCGCCGCGCGCCCCCCTCAGCGCCAACGGCCGCGCCGCGCGCCCCCCTCAGCGCCAACGGCCGCGCCGCGCGCCCGCCCACGCGGAGCCCCATCAGCACGCGCCCCATCCTCACGCGCCGGCGGCGGGAACTGGCCGCTTTCGGGACCCTGGGCTGGGGGCGGGGCTTACGGCGCTGGGCGAGGCCACGGAGCGCACGCGCATTGGCTCGGCCGCAGGGGAAGGCGCGGAGAGAAATGGCATCGATCCCTCTCGCTTTTTGATTCCGGCTCCTTCCCCAATATACCGAACCGCATCCCCGCGGGGGAAGGGGTTAAGGCATTCTCCAAAAGCAAACAGAGACCTTCAGCTGGTTTGAGACAGCGATGCGGCTTGGTCTGTGTAGATACACGTGCGTGTACGCTTGGTCCAGTCACCAGGTGGCCTTAAGTGTTACAATAACACTGCTCGGTACTTGAAAGCCATGGACTAACAGAAAAATCAGAGGTCGTGAAAGATGTGCTAGAAAAATGAAGTCATCCCTCTAGGTGAACACATTACTTTTCCAGTCTATGTAAGCAACTGCACACCGGCCAAATGTCCACACCTCAATTTGGAATTACAACAAGATAGAACAGAATATTCCACTTGGGAGCCAGCTAACAAGGATCATTAGTCCAAATGCCAACCACCTCAGGGCCAACCAGAAGTTAAAGCCTGCTGTTAAAGGCATTTTCCAAATGATTTTTAAACACTGACAAGGCCTGGAGCATCAACTACCGCTCCAGGGAGCCTGTTCCAGTGTGAACACCTTCTCATAAAGAAATGCTTCCTAATGTGGAATCTAAATCTCCCCTAATTACTGTAACTTTCACACCACAGCAGCTTATTGAACTATTACAAGTCATCCTCAGTCCAAGGAAGATGATCACCTTTACTTGGTCTGAATTTCTCCTCCTCCACTCAGGTTTCCCTGGCCCTTGGTTTCAGTGCTGATCACTTCCCTGCTCCTGGGATTTGCTCTTTGCTGTAAAAAAAGAGCATCTTTTGCCTTTGAGCTCTAGGAAGAACTGAAAAGAAGTATTATATGAAAGTAGATAAAGACAGAGGCCAAAAAGCTATAATTATTTGTAGCAAGGATCTTTCCCCTTTTCTTATTACTTGTTACTACTTTACTGGTTTTATAAGAGCTCATAGAGATGGGTATTATACACAAAGCTTAGAACTTCCTAATTTTAAGTTGCATTATTTCTCTGTAACGAATGCAATATTTTGTTAATGCAGATTTCGTATCTCCCACACTCCCCTAAGCAGATTTTACCCAGCTAGATAAGTACAATTTTGTGTTCTGTTCTGAATTTGTTGGTAACAGTGAATTTTCATTTGGACATTCATACCATCTTCTAAGGTTTCTCCAAAGAACGCTTTTCTCATGTCTGTGTAGGCTGATGCATTAGCACAGCTATTGAATCCCCAAGGCAAATGATTTGAATACATTTTCCTTGTTATCTTAAAAAAAGCAAACTCTGGAGATGTTTTTCCAGCGCATTAGCAAGTGCTGGCACAAGAAATAAAAAGTATGCAGGAAGCAAAAGCAGTAAAACAAGCAGCTGCATAAAGCAGCAATATTCATTCACAGCAAGAGTAAGCAGTACTTTTCATTTCTGAAAACATCTCATGCTGCTCCTGTGCTGCTGGACCGTGTTAGAGCTCAGCATCAAGCTGCAATGGCTGCTAACCAACCTGGAAAAGGACAACTTTGTGAACATGAAAGTCACTTCCACACAGCACTACATTTTCTTATCAGAGTTTATTGTTGCACTTCAAATACCATGCCACTATCAGAATAATATCTATTTTTTATTTAAAAAAAAAAAACTCTGAGAAACATGTTTCCAGCAATTTTCATTCAATGTGAATGACAAGAGTATTACGTCTATAAACATTGAAATATCTATTTAATTTCTTCCTGAGGAAGTTTCACATTTTTAAGCAATGAAAAAGGATATTCTGTACAAGATAGTCTGCAAATCATCCAAACTCATTCTTTCTGCACAAGTAGAAATGGGAAAATGTCACAGTATTCTCAGGAATGTTAGCTCAAATAATTAGGTGATTTCTGATCAGGCTCTGTGTTTACACCCCCAAATGGTCAATATCTGCTCAGAACCACACATTGTTTTTTAATGGCACTGATACCCACATAAAGCAAATTTCAGAATCATGTTTATGAAAATGAAGATGAAACTCACAAAATCAAGCAGTTGTTAAAGAAATCATTGCTTGTGCAGTTACCTTCTGGGGGAACAGAAACCACAGCTGTGTTTCCAGCCACAAGGAAACATCTGACTTGGACTAGCAAACAGATTTGTTGTACAAAACTGCTTTTTTAAGAGAATTAATACTGATGGTGTACTTCTGGGAATCAAACACTGATTGCAGGTAAGCAGTGAACAGAAGAGGTTACACTTTGTCAGGTAACTTGTGTGGTGTGACCTGGTTACTCCCCTGTGCTCAGGTGCATCCCCTGACACACACCCAGCTGCTGGCTGCATGCTGTGCTCAGCCTCCTCCTCCACCAAGCTGGCTGCATGTTACAGGTGCTTTTTAAAGGCTCCTGTTAAATGGAAGAACACATTTCCATAGAACAGTTCTGGAATAATACCCCCCATGGCTTCATACCATCCTTTTACAACCAACTAATAATCCAGCCGAGGCCATGCATGTGGAGGATTTATTGTGCCAGTACCTCATGGTGACCACAGATGGGCTGTACAATTCCCCAGGGGACAATGTGACCAATGTCACCACCCTGTCCTTGACTGCCCACTCATTCTCAATCTGTCAGGGCCTTGCTTTCCCAGGGCAAGAAGACAGAGAGGCAATTTGTTAAAACAAAGAATGAACTAGGAATGATGCTGAAGGCCATTCCTCCTGCATGTAGGAGGCACTCAGTCTGTGTTCTCACCCTGAAAACACCAGGCCCTTGACAGTGCCCAAGGTTTTTCCCATTTTCCTCGATTTTATAACACTGTTTCATTGAAGAGCATGGAGAACTGAGGCAGCAATGCACAACAGGAGCTTTGTGCAATCCCTGCATTTTTAAAACATTTGAGTGATGTTACAGCAGGTTGTATCAAGAGTAAAATCAATCATGACAGGATGAAAACCCCAGGTATTTTCTCCAGTTATTCAACTGAACTGTAACAAATCTATGTGGATGCTTGCAGGATGCATGAGCAGTCCATAGCATGCAGAGCTTTTGCTTTTACAGATGTTCAGAATCCAGAATATTTCTTTTATCAAAGAAGAAATACTTTAACACAAGTCAGCTTTTGAGACAAATCCATATGACTTAATATTTAAAGTGAAATGAAATTCTCATTCTAATAAATAATAGAAATATTCATCTTAAAAAATGTCTACTCTAGTAGGTCCTCATCCTTAATCATGCATATTCCCTTAGCAAAAATGTGCTGTGTAAAGAATATTGTTATATACAGCAAATCTGTCTAGGTTTTTTTCTTTACAGGCCTATCAAAACCACTTATTACATAGACAAAAATCAATAAATAATAAAGATTACCAGTTAGAGGTACAGTAAGGATCTCAACATCTGTTTTCTATTTAGGGAATAACAGACTGGTTTCCATTCCATTACCTTGAAAGTTAAATTGCATGATTACATAAATGTTGTAAAACAGCACTGAGACATAGGAAGTTTTTCTACCATCTGATGCACATTTTTAAATATTCACCCTGAAACAAATGATTAAAACATTACAGAGCTCCTGTATAAAGCCTTGCATTTAGTACTGGGGTCCTTTTTGTTTTCACTAACCCTTCATGCCTTTAGAAACACTCAGAGCCAAAATTCTGTGAGCAGCATTAAGGCCACACTTAGCTGAAGTTTCTAATTATCTTTCTCAACTGCTAAGCACTATTGATTAGACTTTATCTCACATCTAAACTGATGCACTGAGAGATGTGTTGTTGAGACCTATCACAAATATCTGCCTGCAAGGGTAGACATTTGTATTTTCCCATGATTTGAGTGTAATTTTTTACCATGACTACACACGGTGTTTATTTTTGTCCACTTTAAAGCTTATTCCTAATATTTAATACCAAACATGTTTAATGTATCTGGGAACAGAACTGGTATTTTCATCTGGAAGTCTGGTAATTTTTGCAGCTGATGCCATCTAAAGGTAGCAGAAAAGATGCTACAATTTTTAAGAGGTTGAGGGGGGGAAAAGCACAGTTTAAGCTTACAAATAAATTAAAGAAAAAATAGTGGTGCAAATTAAGGCAATTAAAGTAAGGATCTGTTGCTGCTTTTTATAAGTTTTTAATTCATTTCAGTGACTCAGAGCCCAGAGTGCAATGCTTGGACCTGGCTGCTCACAGAACCAGGGGTGAAAGCCTCTTCCTTGCACTGCTCCAGTTTGGGTCACAACTGCTGAAGTCTAACACTGCAACGTGTGTGCTTCACATTGCAATCCAATTTCTGCTCAGATAATTCACATCTTGGTCAGTACAAAATCAGACATTTGAACTACAGACAAAGGGCCCTTCCTGCACTGTGAGGGTTTGCTGTTAACAGATATCATCTGGTTTTGGCTTCTTTGTAGTTTTCTTTCTACACCTGTGGATTGCAGATGTTGCTGGGTGCATTTGCTGCCATGCACAGCTCAATGACAGGTGGTAACTGTACTGCTCCCCAGTGTTTGCACACACTTGGGGCATTAGCAAGCTGATTCCCAAGGCAGAAGTACTCTGGGCATTTTGTGCTACATTTCATTATCTTATCCTATGCAACACAATAATCATATCCTAAGAAAAACTGCCAGTGGTCCAACAAAGGGCTAGAAAACCTACATGAGACACAATACTTTAAAACTGATGTATAAAAATGTGAATATTTACTGTGAAATCACACAGGTCATGTATCTCTGATGTTTATACCAGCTGTAAGTAACTCCCACATATGTGCACAGTAGTCCACAAGTCCACAGGCCCAGAAATGTTTATGAGAAAGATCTGGCCCACCAGAGCTCTAAGGAACACATGTATTTTTACAATCCACATGCCAGCATATGGAAATAATTTCTATCCTTTACACTTTTTTGAAGAGGTATATCTTACAAGACCTTCTGGTAGCCACTAGAAAATTCAGGTATGACAGCTGAAGTGTGGAAGGAGATTTCAAAAAGCTCTTTTCCAATGCTATCTCACTTTCTGTAGTTCCTGTCTCAGCCACGATGGCAGGGGCTGTCCCAGTTTGTGGAGGAGTTTTGACAGTTCCACATTGTGATCTCTGTAGTAGCTCGACAGAAAGGCCCTGCACTGAGGGATACAAAAGGAGAGGTTTTATTTAATAGAACACTGTACTGCAGTTGCTGTGAATTTGAGGTTTCAAAGTTGGTTTGACCTGTGTGAAAACTCTACTTCCTTTAAAGCAATTTATATTGTTTTGTGCTATCTACTGCATGCAAGGAGCTGAACTCTGAAAGGGAAACAAAGGTTGTTCAAAATGAACACCCAAGTCAAAGCAGAACTGAATTCTACTCTTAGTCTTGTACATTTGGAATCATACTGAATATGATGGAAATATTTACATTACAGTGTGATTGAAATAACAGCTACTAAAATATCTATGTATGTAGACTTGTATCAGTTAGCAACCTCTATTTTGAGAATCATTTAGAGTTGAAAAAGACAAGAGTTTGCACAAACACAGACTTGTCTTACCTCTGACCAAAATCCTTTTCACCCAATGGTTTTGTATCTGTATGACTCTACTGATGTGAAGTTATTTATAATCTAAGTGCTGTGAGGAAAAAGTCCTGGGTACATTAATTCTTGCTGCTGTTCAAACTGCAGGTTTTATGTGCATTTTAGCCAGGTCAAGTGAAATGGCAATGCAAGACAGAATCAACATGGAAATTAGAGCTAGAATGGGAGACTGAACTGCCCTTGTGTACAGACTGCAGCATTTCATCTGACTGAAATTTCCCCATTTGAGCATTTGTCTGGGGAAGGTATTTTTAAAATTCATAGAAACAGAACTTAACCTCTCTTAAAATTGGATTACAGGAGAGCCTGCATTCTATGTCACAGTCTAACTAGGCTCATAGACAAGGGATCACACAAATATATCTATCTGATGATAGAAACTTGCACTGTGAAACTTCTGCTGCTTAAGTCCATAAGGTAAAAGGGACAGGACTTCAGGAGCAGCACATTTAGTTTTCTAAGGGGTGCCAAGTTTTAGAATTTGTGGGGGGTTTTTGTTGCTATTGTTTTTTAATGACTTCATCTTCATCTCTGAAATAAAGAACTGAATGTCTATGCAGCTCACAGCCATCTAAAACATATCCTTTGTCAGGAAAGGTAGCCAAACAAGTAACTCCTACTTAATTTTGTCTTTTCTCCCTTCTCATGATTTTGCTTGTGTCATGTCCTGAATTCCTGTACAATGCCAATGACCAGCATGCTTTACCTCAGAATCCATAGGAGGGTATTTTCTGCCTTTGCTCTTTCCAAGACACTTGGTTTTTCCTTCTTCCAAGAGCTGACACCAGAATCCTTTATGAGAATCGAACCTGAAACAAACATTGTGCACTGTAAAATTTGTGTGTAATCAAATCTAGGAGTCAGAATCCAAGAGAGTGAATGCTACATTCCTGATTGATATAACTGAATCTGTTTTTCAGCTAATGCCAAAAATAAAGAGAAATTATTCTGTTTGCTTTCTGTTTCTGCATATCAGCATTTCATGTTCCACTTATGGAAGTAAAATTCATTTTGATCCATTGCAAAATTCATATGCAATTCTCACAAAGCAGCACTTTGTCTGTGCTACTCTACTTCCCTAACAGCCAAGTGGCTCAGTGAATGATGCACAGAAAATTTAACCCCAAACTGAGTTCTGAACAATTCACCCTACTGATAGCTCAAGGAACTGTGAAGGGCTTTGTTCTGCAGTGAGATGACTTACAGGCTAGCTGGTATTTTAGGAATGTAGGAACATGTGAACTTGATGAACTGATTAACTCACGTTAGGGCTTCAGAGTAATTATAATGAGGAGAGACTCCCAGAAACTTCTGTACTTCATCCATTACAGTAGATGGGTCAGTTCTCAGCTGCTGTCCATCAATAATCAGCAACTACAACAGACAAAATAAATGGAGGCTTCAATTGAAATTCATTATTTCAGGCTTGCAACTGCAACTTCCACCGCTGTAAAGCTCCACTATTTGAAGAGTACTGCCCCAGGGAACAATAATGGGCCCAGTCTTAATTGTCATCATCATTAATGACCTGGGAGCAGGGTAAATAGCATTTTAATTCAATCTGAAATGATATTGCATTGGAAGCTGTTGTGACAACAGAGAAATAGCAGTGAAGGATCTAGAAAGATAAGAAATACTGTCAGGAAAGTGAGAGAGACTGGCCCAGCAAAGAAAAAATTATATTAATGGCTACTACTTTTCCAGATAAAACATAAGGCCATCAGGGCTGATTCTTCACTATCGCTGTGGGACATAAATCTGGCAAAAATCTGCATGACAATGCATATTATTCAATATTCATGGGTTACTTGTGGAGAAAAGCTAATGAAAACATAATGAGGAGAATTTCATTCAAGAGTCAGGATATTACAGCATTGTGTATCTCATGAAGAGATATACAAGGCAGGCTGAAAAGAGAGTATGTGGGGAAAAACAGCAGCTAGAGTCATCAGAGCTTCCTTGGCACACTCTGGGGAAACAGAAGGTGCAGACTCCAGCCAACTTGTCTCAGCTACAAGAGCCCTGGATAAACAGAAGGTTGGGATTGCAGCCAACCTCCCTCTAGCTGTTGGGTGGGGAGCAGTGCCAGACACGCTGCCAATGTCACAAAATTCCATTCCAGAAATAAATCCCCAAGGAGACAGCAATCATGTGATAGTGTCTGCCTGGTCTGCTGTTATCACATGACACTCAGGGCTTAGGATGTGCATCTTTTGAAGCTTGACCTTACACGGGGCCAGAAGGAGGGTAATGATTTGTAGGATTATCCCCAACATCAGCAGTCAGCAGGCAAGACTTTTACAAAGGTAAACTTTAAGGACAGTGTGTATATATATATATATATGTATGTATGTATATATACACACACATACATATATATATAGAGAGAGAGAGAGAGAGAGAGAGAGGATGAGGATGTCAAGAGTCTTGTTCACCTGGTAAGGTGGGAAGTAAGTGAGCCATCTCTCAATGTGGGTAGCATACCATCCAGGTGCCAGGCATCTCTTCTGCAGAGCTCTGAGCTCAGAGGGGGCTCGAGGGCCAGCTGTGATCACCTGATAGAAGCTGAATTTCAGAGCTGCAGGATCTTCATGGGATCGCTGATGCTGGAAAAGAAGTGACATTGCTGCAACTTTACAGACCACAAAAGCTGGGAAACAAGGCAAAACTCATTGCTCTTACTGACAAAAATTTCTTAGCCTATCCTGTATTTTGAGCATTAACTATATAACTGTGTCTATATAATTATTTTTGTATGTGCTGATTGCATTAATTAATTAAGTAATCATTTTTACATGCTTGCATCATAGATAACTTGAAGAAGTGTTTACTGGTTTAACCCTTAAAATATGCCAGGTATCTCAGCCCATTGGTGATCACAGATGGTCAGTGACTACAGGGATATATCTGAGAGGATTCAGGGTGGATGCCTGGCCTGCAGCCTGCCCACATTCTCCCAAGGGCTCACCTGGTACCAAGAGTAGGCGCGGTCCGATGGGTCAATGAGGATGGTGATGATCTTGGCCTTGGGGATGAGGGAAGCAGCTCTCCTGGGAGCTTCCTCAGAATGGAAATAGTTGGCACTTTTCTCAAAGAGGAAGTCAGTGGTGACATTAGAAGGAGTTGGAAAGAAATCCATGTACCTGGGAAAGCAATATCGTCCTCAGAATTACTTAAAAGTCATACAAAGGCTGATAAATCTGTTAAGCATACTTTATTCTATACTCAATTAAAATAAAAGCCTAAATGCAAAAAAAAAAAAGAAAGCAAACCAAAGCTTACATTGTATCTTTCATCATATTTTACTCAGTACTATCTTCCTCTCACTAAATGTAACTAGACATTACAGCTATTTTTTTAAACTGGATAAAAATGTTACAGTATTTATGTATTTCAAATTCACGAGTTCTCACTTTTCAGTCAGAACAAACTGCTGAAGTCTAAAGTATAAATTGAGTTTTCCAAATTTGGCCTTTTGCTGACACCAACTGGAAATACTGTAAGAAAAAGCTACTTAGTATCAATCAGATGCTTTCAATGAGAAGAGGCTGTTTATATGGGAAGATGATGCACTGAAACAATCCCCCACAGCTTCATCAGGTAAAAGGTTTCTGAGCAGTGACAGAATTCATTTATTTTTCTGTGAGTCACATTTTGGGGGAAATTTGGGTTGTAGTTGTTTTAGGGTTTTTTTGAGTTTTCCTCATCTGTTATGAAGCTATAGTTAAATTCCTGCAATTGCTTTGTCATCTAAGGACTTCTCCATCCCTGGCCCTCAGATCACTTCTTGTTATTGTTGGGGAAAACAATAAATAAAAAATTTTGGCCCTCTTGACTTTTCAGTTAACCTGTACTGAGAAAATAAATGTTTAAATGTTTGAATGTTTAAATGTTTAATGTTTAAATGTTATTTAAACAGCCTCTTCTGAAGACCATGCTCAAGGACAGATTTCCTCCAGTGCTTAGACTTTGCTCTGTTAATACAGATGAGCTACTTCCAATACAAATGATGGGCTCTTGTTGGCTTTGAAATTTTAACCACTGAAGTCAATGGACTTTTATTTCCCAGAAGTGTTAGGGCTGATTTGATGAGAATGATGAAACTGAGAAGGCTTTAGGGAAACTTGTCCAAGAAACCTGTAACAAAGCTTGCATAAAGAAATGCAGGACAGTTTAGACTTCTTGGAAGTCTAGACATAGGAATTTAGACTTCTTAGAACTCCTTAGAAGTTTTTTAAGAACTTCTTAGAAGTTTAGACTTCTGCATTTAAATGACAGCAAGAAGTTGTTATCAGTCAGTTCTTATCTTACTCTTCTGCCATGTCTGTTGGAAGCCTGCAATTTACACCTACACAGCTTTCAAAAGGGCAATACTGAGGTTCTGAGGGCTAAAAGAATCCTCTTCTGCTTCTGTAGTTGGCCCTGCTCTAAATCCAACCCTGGACAAAGACTAAGAGGCAGTTCAGGGACAAAGCCCTATTTCCACAACTAAACCAACTTGAACTGATTGCTATTTTTGATTCTTGCAGGAATCCCAGCTAATTAATGGACTAATGAGGAGAGCCCTTGTATCTAATTACAAAGAAGCTCATTACAAGCTATCATTGAAGCACACTATCAGACTAGGTGGTCTGAGAGATCTGCCTGGCAGTCAGAATACAAATCTAACAATTAGGCAACTACACCAAGAGGGAGTTCTGAGGATCTGAGACTTGGCAGGGGTGGCAGGGCACAGAGTGGGTGCTGTGGTGAGCACCTGCCCAAGGGCTGTGCCTGGTTTAGACAGGCTGCCCACTGTGAGCTTTACTCACAGTGCCACGTTAAGGTGAAGCTAATCTGACGTGTGTGTGGCAGCGACATTGTACCTGCACCTTAAGGAAGATGATAAGGCAGAAGGAAAGGGAGAAGCAGCACAGTAGCTTTCCAGCAACATGAAAACACTGATTTGGTGGAAGAACGGGCCCGCTGTACTTGGGCTGCTCCATCAGCACGGAGCTGCTCTGCCTCGCCTGCACGTCCTCCTCACTGGCTGCCAAAGCCTCAGCAGCCATTTCTCAGTGCCACTCATTGCTTCACCTAGCACCTCTCCACTGGCACAAGAGCTGACTCAGCACCCTTCCCAGTGAGAATGTGCCACAGCAATTACACCTCTGGGAACACGAGCTGTGTGCCAAACAAACTGCATCTGATGTGTCTGCACTGAGAGCACAGAACAGCCTTCACCCTGCTCATTTTATGGATGAATACAGAGTCAAAGGCAATAAAAGTATTCTCCCTTAAACTGGGGGCAAAATAAAGAAACAAGACAAGAAATCAATAATCCTTCCCTGGTGCTCCCCAGCTGCTACAGCATGTCAGCAGCTTTCATGCTGCAGTGCTTTACAGTGCAGCACTTGGGGAAAACAGAGGAATCAGGAGTGACCTTCAGGTGCAGCTGTGCCCAGGGAGCCACAGTGAGTGTGGCAGCAGGGACACAGACTCTGTCTCAGCACCACTCACTGAGCCACACAGACCTGTTCTCCTAATTACCTGATCTTTAAAGAGCATTTTGAGAGGCTTTCCCTGCCCCCATTTTTTATTATTTACATTATTGCTACTGCTATGTTCTGTTTAAAGGAAGAAATGCCTCTTCCTGATAGCATCTTTGTTTTTCTCCTAAGAAATGAGATTTTCAGCAGGAACATAACTTTTGTGTCCATATATCCAACTACCAACCATTACTGTCCCACTTTCAAAGGCATGTGTAACAAGAAATACATTATTTTGTTACTGCTCTGCACATAATATGTAGATATTTACAAGAAAGCCTCACAAAAGTTAGTGCATTTAAGATATTCTGTAGTAAGATCATTATTCACTTGCATTTGCTTCTCATTTCAGAAAGATACTGAAGGTTATTTCTTATCTCACTTTATATATGCACAGTTACCATTACCAACAGTAATGTCATTTTTCTATTGTTCACAATATATAAACTTTTATATTTATACTAATAACCCATCTTACCAATCAATCCCCCTGTGGTAGTTATTTCTATTAAAGAACTGTACCTCCTCAAAGGTTTTTGGGCTGGGGGAGTTACTAATGATGGAAGGATGCATGATCAGGAACAAATACAAGGCTGTAGTACCTGCAAATAGGATAAAAGTCCAAGATTTAAAATAAAAATATACACACACACATTTTTGGGGGGATCATAGCTGCAGACAGGACTAAATCAGCTTTATTCCATTTCAATTCACTTAGGGGATGTTGATTTATGTCACCTAAGATCCTGCACTTCCTGAGCTTTTAGAATTAGGACATTTAAATAACTGTAATTACTTAATACAGACAACTGGGGTACCAGTGTTGAAATCTGTTTTTCCAACTTAAAATAGTAGTGTTTTAAAAAATAATGATTTATGTATATGAGACTGTCACAAAGATAAGTTTTTAAAATCTTGCATTCATTTGCTTTTGGGGATTGGTGAAGATAAAAGGAATTTTGCAATTTCCTGATTACAGAGAAGAAAAATAACCATTGAGTAAATTTATAGACTAGTGCAATCTTGTAATTAAAACTGCCCACTAGGAACTTCTTGACTTGAAAAAAAATGCCAAGAAATAATATTCTATGAACAAGACACACACAAGAACTTGCAATTCAGAATCCAACCCATCTGAAAGATGCCTCTGTCCTGTCCTTTTCCTTCTTCCACTTTGACAAGAGCTTGTCTGTCTTGTTCACCTCTTTATTCAAGTTTACTCATTTAGACATAAAAAACCTGACACACACCTGAACCCTGCATTTTCAATGTGTACTGACTACTGTCATAATTTACATGATTTAAGCTATATTTGCATGGTATCCAAAAATAACAAAATGCTCTTGGATGATCAAGATCTCTACAGAGCAGCCGTGATGAATTGTTTTATGTATTTGAACTTCCACGCAGCCTATCGTGTTGGAATAAAAGAAAATCTCACCAGTTTTCTGGGGTCCTACAACCAAGAATTTTGGTAACCGATCACAGGTTTTTTCCTTAGACCAGATATCTTTGTGCCGTTTGTCATCACAGGGGTTCTGCAACGGAGAAGAAAACTCAGAATTTCATTGGTAATCACATCTGAAAAGGTTCATATATAAATTACCTATTTTTCACCCATGTACAAATATTCTTACCAGGAATTATTATTTTTGCTTATGACTGAAAACCAATGCATTCCAGAACTATTCCAGTGACTCTGGACGGGATTTCCAATGTAACCAGGTGAGAACCTGATTCGCTTAAGAGTCTGGAATTTTTTTTAAGAAGCATGTTGAAGAAATATATCCTACACATATATAGTTGCCCCATTCCTGTAACAGCTGCCACACTATATATGCTGCATTTTAAAACTAAAAGAGTAAGCTGATTATGACTTAAGGCTTTCTATTCACCAATACATATTCTGATCTTCCATTTCAAATCAGTACCTAATATTAATATTTAATCTTTGCTGCTTCAACTGAATCAGTTTAAATTTGTTCTGGAAATGGTACTCACAAACAATTTTTGACACTGTTGTTTGGGAATACTGCACTGAGATGAAGAGAATTATCTTCATGTACCCCTCTGAGGCTTAAGAATATATATCTGTATTCAAAATCACATCAATTATGGACAAAATGCACCACATACAGTAAGTCTTAGTGGCTGTAACTTAAAAATGTCTTTTTTATCATTATAATTCTAAGTAATCATAATTTTCCAAGTAATTTGGCTACAGGGTAATTTCCATTTTAAAAATTATTCTTAGTATTATGTGAAATCCTTGACATTTCCTCCTCTAGTTCAATGTTTTATTCAAAACCAGCATGAATTCCAAGATGCATATTTAAGTACAAATTTGCAAGCTCAGGTCCTAAGTTGGCAATTCAATATTTAACGCTGAAAAACATTTTAGTAAGCAAGCTTAAATACATTTTAATGTTTGATTTAGTAAAGTTTGCTCCTTAGAGTATATCCACCAAGCCACCTTAATAAGATTTTATTTGGGTTAATATTATCACTGTCAGGACTCAGGTATCTACTGCTTCTTGGCAAACTTCTTCCTTGGGCAGCTCCCAGCCTACTGTGAATAACTTCTGATTATCTCATCTACTTCCACCTGGCTAATTAGGGTATCCATGGTCTTAATGCTATTTTCTCTTCTTGGATGCCCTCTTCTCCTTACATACTTGGAGATAAACCCATTTCTTTAACTGCTAGAAGATGCATATAAATCTGCCTGTCAAATGCTTTAATCCTGTTAGTTCCAAAAGGAGAAGAGAAATAACACAACATGGACTTGCCTGCTTTTCCCCACATTTTTAAAGGCAAGTAGTGTCACAAATAAAACGAATTAAAGATAATTTTAATTGCACATCCTAACACATATTAATTACATGGCCTTTAACAAGTGACAGAGACCACAATCACATCCTGAAGCTTCAGTTGCCTTTTTTATGGAACAAACTTAAAAATATACTGTTTTTCTCTACAAGAAACTGAAACAAAGATTTTAAAAAACCCAAAAAAACACCAAGACAATTTTTTTCTGGTCTCTTGCTCAGCCTTCACCTGCCAGAGAGGGTCCTTCTGCTCAGGGAATAGCTCAAAATACTTGTGAGCCAGCTGGACGGGGGGCAGGGTTTGCAGTTTCAGGTTTGTCCAGGTACGCACGAAGTTGGCCAGGTTGACAAAGGTGTACAAGCCCAGGCGGTCGTTGCCGTAATTGGACAGGTGTGTCATGAAGATGCTGATCTGGGGAGACAAAAGGAACAGCACACCTCGAGTCCCGGCATCACTAGATGGCACTGCAGCCCCAGGGAATGGAATTCTCACTGCATTCTGCTCTTTGGGCAGCAAGCCTCGGATCACACTCACACGGCCCTCACTACCCCGGCCCCTCACTGAATCTCATCCCTCTGCTCACATCAATTCCATGCAAGCAGTGAGGAAATCGCTGGAACAGGGGCCATGAGCTCTGGGAGCTGCAGGATGTGCAGTGCTGCCCTGGGCTGGGGCCACACTGCCAGAACAGTGCCTGCTGCTTTACTTTAAGGGGAATATAAATGAAATATTAAAAAAAAAAATTCTGTATATTCTATACTATAATATAATATCTGTTTATAATATACTATATCAGTTTATAACATAATATCTGTATACAATATAACATAGTATCTTTTTATAATATAATTTCTATTTTCATGGAAGAGTAAGGATGCCACAGACCAGGGAAACAGCTGAGTTCTATTGCTGTGACTTTAATATGCAAAACAGATCAAAAAAAAATCTGAAACCTGAGTACTTCCAAATAACTGCATGGAATATTCCCAAACAAAAAACACCAGAAGTTTGAAGGCTGCTGGTGTGTTACTCTCCCAGTATGTTACTATGAAGGTGATACCCAGATACACCCTCCCATTCCAGCCCTTGCTCCAACTGCACTTCTGCACTCCCAAGGGAAGCAATGCTTCCATGGAGGTTTCTCACAGGAAGGGCATTTTTGGATGGACCTAAACTGAGCTGGTGAACAGAGCAGGGATGCACAGACTGCAAGGATGGGCTCTCACGGACTGACAAAGGGCTGCAGACAGAACCTCCTGTTTTCTACAGTGATCCTTTTCCAAGGAAATTTTTCACTGATGTAACAGTCTGCTCTTGCACTGAAATCTGCAAACCAGTGATTTAAGTTTTTTTGAAGTACAACTCCCCCAAGATACACTCTCCAGACTAATTTCCATTAAAAAATTAGAAACATGACTCTTTTTATAAATAAATCTGCTAATGCCATGAATGAGCAATTTCTATTTAAAGTAAAACCTGAAGGAAGCCGCTTCAATAAAATAAAAGCTTATCATGGTCATAATGCTGAAATTAGTTCAGGAACTGAAGTTAATCTTTTGTAAATGAATTCCAGTCCTCAGCTTCAAGAAAGAAAAAGAAAATAATGAAAACTGGTATTTACAGTAAAATCAGAAGATACCCAGTGCTAAATCACTAGGAGATGATCTTTCTTTGTGGGTAGGACTGAGACTGAAAACCCCTTCCCTTTAGGCACCAGATGTGTAACCTTTTCAAGTTTCCTTTTTCATCTCAGTTCTCAACTCAGGAACAGAGCAGCCACAGGACCACGTTGTTCTCACTAAAGTCACAATCAGCAGGTTTCCATAAAAAAGGTTACCCTGCTTTCCTGACAGCCCCTTTCTTTCCTACATGTGGGCTGAACTCTGACATTTTAATGTCAATTCATCTCCTGGCAACTCCTTACCTGCCAACAGCTACTGCACTGCCATGAAAGAAAAAGCAAAACAAGTTGAAAAGATTGCTAGTTCAGGGAAAATATAATTATTATTTCCCTGAAGAGAATATCACTGTAATTTCAAGAATGCCAGAAGAGGCTCAGAAATTGACTGGACATATCATCATAAATAATTTCCAGCATACAAAACTGTGTCAGTGGAGGGGAAAAATTATCCAAGACCTAAGCTCTCATTTTAGTTATATTTTTTAAGTCAAATACTTTATGGTTAATTATTTACAGCACAAAAATGATCAAATGCTGGTTGAAAACTTAAATGGCTGAATCTTGTAAAGAAATCCATACTTAGCCAAGCAGATACATGACTTTACGTTGTAGAAAAAGACTCTTCTAGATGGCATCATAAATATCAGAATCAGCTGAGAGGGATGGTGGATCACTCCCCACTTGCCTGTGCAGAAGGATGGGAACACACACCAATCCCCTTCCATCTGCAGGTGGTGCCATTTCACACCAGGACAAAACACAATGATTATTTTTTCCCTTCCATACTGGGTTTATGATGCTGTAATTTGCTCTATTATACCATGTTCTGAGTAATTCAAACAAGTTCTAATTAACAAAAATCATTATTCTTTCTCTGCAACTAATAGCATGCTAAAGATTTACTCTCTTGCTTCTAAAGATGTACTCTCTTGGAACCACCATCCTTTTAGGATTCCTTTAGGAGCTCTAAAGGGAATCCTTTGTGGCCATGTCCCAAGGCTAGACCTAGTAAATAACACCATTTGTTCAAAAATCTTCCACCTCTGGGAAATGCTGTAAAACACAGAACTTCATATATTTCTTTATTCCTCCTTCAATAGGGAAGCAGCTGCGAATATATTTATATTTACTCTAACAAGCATTTTAACCTCCCTTTCAGATAAAAAGAGCTGATTTGATTTTATTATTTCCAGCACTCTTCTCGAGTAATTTCTTTCAGGCATCTCAGCATTTTCTTTATTTCAGTGCAGAAGGATCACCCTTTTTTAGCTGTTCCTCACAAACCATCATCTTGGTTGCACTTCAATGCACGCTCTCCATGGGATTTAATATCCTTCACAAGGGAACTGAAATGGAATGCAGACAGTTTTTAAAATGATGCTTTGGGACTAAATCTGGCCTCTGGGCAGCAGCTCCTTTGCTGCTCTCACACAATTTCACATCAGAGCTGCAAAGGTGCTCTGCCTTGTCCTTCAGCTTCTCCTCAGGATTTTCTTATTGCCCAGAGTGAAAGGGTCTAAGTTTCATTTGCTCTCCTTCCTGAGTCCTGATCTTATTTGGGATTCTGACTGGTAGTGCAGAAATGTAGGGAAATGAGAACAAGCCGTCAGGAGACAGAGCTTTTATCTTTTTGACTGCTCATTCCATACAGTGTATTTCCTTACTACAACATTTCCCAGTTAGAGGCAATAGCTTTTAGGTCAACAAACCGGAGCTGAGATGGAGAAGGAGCTGCTGCTATTAAATCATGTCTCAGGAAAAGATGAACCAGCATGATCTAATTTATGTATCAAGAGCAGAGAGATGCTTGATAAACAACTTACACAGAAGGAAACAATGCAGCAAGTTACCCAACTTCTAATGATGCATGTCAGCTGGCTGGGTATTTTAAAAAATACTGATCACTACAAAATCAAGATTATTAGGATCCTGCACCTATTGAAAATATACAACAAGAACACTACTCAAAGCAAGCTTCTGGAGTCTTAGTAACAGCTGCTGTTTTCTGATAAAACAGAGGAATGATATTACTCCCAAAGGAATGGTATTAGCATTCCCAAGAGTGACTAGCCCTTCCTAGGGCCCCTGGCTTCTTCAAGGAGTCTCTCTCAAGCTGCCAGGATCAGACCCCAGAGCAGAGAGAAGACTTGTTTTAGATATCAACTGCAGCAGAAAGGGAAGTGGAGGGAAGTCTGAGACTCGCAGGACACTGATGATCTTGACGAGTTGAATTACTCTGGCATTTCAAATCGACAGCTAGAAGAGCTGGTATTAAAAAAAAAAAAAAAGGTAATGAACACTTATTACATACCAGGCACTTATTTTTTACCATATATAGATCTATTGCAGGCAATTCCAACTTGAATAAATTCCTACTAATAAACCAGTCATCAAGGTACTTTAGTCACAGGCACTATGTCACCCTCCCATGTCACCCTCCCATCTGTGCAAGAACATAAGTAGCACTGAGGCCTCCCAACCCAATGAAGTTATGCACGACCCTTCAAATTGTGATTGACAATTAATTTTGTGGTCTCAGCTAGGTACTCACAGCAGATACATTACCAATTTGGAATATTGCTGCTATTTTAGCTACTGAGCACATGTTTACAGGCCATGAGAGTACATCCAACTCTCACAACACCTATATTCCAATCAATTTGGCATTGTGCACACTGTTTGCAGTTCTGCTATTGTTTCCAAGTTACATCAAACAGTTTTGTTTCAGCTATTCAGAGTCAGTAACAGCAGGTTTTGCTCCATTAGACTGCCAAACTGATGGAACAACAAATCAGAGTGGAGTCTACATTGAATAAGTATTTTTAATAGCTGAAAGACAGTCCTTTCAGACCTGGATGCTTGCAGAAAAGCTGTGCTCAATTCCACCACAGAGATTCCAGCCTGCAAGTCCCTTTTTAACCCTGAGGTTGTCCTGCTGCTTTCACAGCTGCCATGGACCTGTCCACTCCATTTACACAGTGGTGTCTCCACCATAAATACAATGGAGCCAGGGAAGAGTTATGAGCTCAAACAAAATAATGTATTTGATGTAGTTCTGACTTGTTGATCTGACAGTCAGGAACCTCAAGTTTATTTTCTGCAGCTGCTCATTCCCCTGCTGACTCAGTAATGGTAGTACTGAGTAGTAGTTCAAAAGACTCGCTTCACTTCAAACCACAGGCACAAAGCTTTCCATTCAAGAATTTTAAGGATCACAGAAGAGTAAAGATTTCTGATTGCCACAGTTTCCATGCATTTCCTGCCCACTGTTACAAGGAATCAGCTCTAAACAGACAGCTATTCTTGTCTGTTCCACAGCCCCTGCACAATGACTGTTCACTTGGGAAGTTTTTTTTCCTTCCTTATTCCACCCACAAAATACCAGACTCTGTCTGGCTTTTATGGGTGGATTTTGAAGAATAGATAGGAAGGCAAAGAATACCTGTGCTTTGCAGTCAGCCAAAATGCTTGGCCAAACTGGTTTCTCTCCCTGCCCCACCTGATGGCAACTATTGTTGGAGTTACAGGCATGAGAGGACAGGGGAGAGATGGAATTGATGCCTTTCTCACCCATGAAATGGGCTAAGCCTGTCAAACTGAACATCTCTCCTGCTTCTCACACTCAGAACAGTTTAATATGAGGTTGTGCCATGCAAGATGGACAGAAAGGGAAGATCTGAGTCTGAGTGTCTTTGATTTTGATTTTCTTCTGAAGTGCCAGTTCAGGGTCACACTAAGACACAGCAAGTTCTGCTGATGCTCATACAAATCCTCTCATTTTCAGTGCTAAAGGAGATAATTCCTCCCTTGCTGCAAGTCAATTAGCTTAATAACAGCTCTACTGACTGCAACTGGGGAGAGGTAAAAATTAGAAGAAAATAATACTTAGAACTGAATGCACACAAAGATGACAATTATTTTAAGATCAGTCAAAGTGCCTAAAGCATTAACAACCTTTCCTCTTCATCAGCACTGCTGTAACCACGTCAAGAGCACACAGCTGGCTACACATTAGTTCCATTGTTGGGCTGTCAACCATTTGAAGGCTTTGACCAAATTGCTCTCCACAGGGCATTTTCCCTTTCCATCTGCAGACACACAGTGCTTTGCAAGGAAGTGCATGTAAGTGCACGTAATGCAATTACTGCATTCTGTTTGTTCTTCTTAGGGGCAGAAAAGGTACAGAAAAATTTCATGAACTGTTGGTTACCCTTCAACATTCATCTCATAGGATAGAAAAGCTCCAGATCTGTATCCTCTGCAGTTCAAAGGATCTGAGAAGCAATGGTACAGTTGACAGCAGTGTCTATACTGACCTCTTCATTATACATAGCTCAAAAGCTAATGGCTCACTTCCTACAAGGGACACATTTAGGAAATTGGTACAATTTTGTTCTAAGAAACACTGAACAGAAATTTGTTTTACTAATCCAAGAACTTCACGGCACATTGCAGAGAGATGAATCTGAAATCACTGCAGATTCTAACTAGTTTATCAGGAAAAATACTTGCTAAAATGTTTTAAAGACAGTACAGTGGTATGAAAAGCAGTAATTATGTGAGACAATAAACTAAAGATGTGTCTGACTGGGTAAGATACTCATCACTACACGCTTCTACAATGCACATTTTCTTTGCAGCTTTGCCCCAGAATTCCCTGGCTAAATCAGTGCAAGTCCCTCAACCTCCCTTGAAGTCAATTATTCAGCTGATAATGTGGGAGAAATAATGCCAGTACACCAACAATACAGGCTGCTAAAGCTTGCTTTTTCTTTTCCTGTGAAACATTTTGTGCAAGATCCTGATACAGCACGATCTTGCCCAAGGGCTGCTGCAGCCAGCAAGACCTTTAACAGGAGATAGACACAAAAATATTACTTGAAGATTGGTAATAGTGCTCTCTTTTTCAGCTTGGTGGCACTTCAGAATTTGGGATGGCATACAGGAAGAGTGGTCAGGATCAGGTCCCAGCCACCAGTGCAGGGGTACCCATGCAAACCACAGGAACACAACCTGCCAGCCATGAGATTTGCTGCTCCTGCACCAGTACAGCTGCTGGTTCCCAGTTCCACAAACAGCATCTGCAGAGCAGCATTTCCTGAGGCCTTTCATACCTGCATAACACCTGCTCTGGGAACAGGGCATCCCCCTGCTTCTCAGGACAAAAACTCACACTGCACACACAGTCCTGTGGCTTTTGTGGTTTATCCTGCACATGGTGGTTGATCAAGCACACTGTAAGCAGGCAGAGACTCTCTTACACCACTGCACAGCCAAAGCACTGAGAAATCCTGGGCTTCATTCTTAGGGGCACTTATTTCAGAGTAGGGTACTCAGCCCCTGAAGTCTCAGCCTGGTAACTTACACTTCAAAAATGATATTCACTTCCAAATTAAATAGAATGAAGAAATTTGTTAAGATTAACATTTAATCCACATTCACATTTTCCAGGTTTGGAAACTAACTATTTATGTACTCATTATTGAGAACATTGTTTAGCTGACATTGTAATGATTCATGGGCGGTGTTTTCTCTTAGTTTTGTATCAGTGAAAAATAACATTTTGAAAATGCCTCATAATGGAATTTTTGCATCCTCTCAACAGCTGTGTTTCACATAAAGAAAACACAGCCATTTTAATGAAAACACAAGAAAGCTTATGAAATCAAAAATGCTACTCCATACTTAGAATCCTGAAATGACTTAGTCTTCATTTTAATGCCTATATTTTTGCCCAACTCTGACTTGCAAACTATGACATACATATATGCAAAACCTAAACTCCACAAATATAAAAATCTAAGTCTTTAAACTGACTATGTGTCAGGTTAATGCTTAGAACCTCAGGAACTCTTTACAGGCAGATATTTGGAAACCAGATGCATTGTCTTTCCAAAGGCATTCCTTAGAGGGGGTCTTGGGCAGATTTTAGCATAATATTCATTTACAGTTATATTTAGAAAACACTGCATTTTAGCTTCTGTTCTTTTAGCCTGTATTGTATTTAGGATATCATAATTTTCAGAAGTAGATGATCCCACAGTCTGCACAGCAATGCATGAATCAAAGACCTAACTGTAATGTGTAAAAAGACATTGCTGTACTCACATTCCAGGATGTCAGGCAGACATGATCAATCCTCCATGATGAATATCAAAAATCAGGGATATTTCACTGCTTGTTTTATCTTCCATTCTCTTCATTATTATTATTTAAAAGGCTTATGCCTCAAGAACACATATTAAATTTTGCTGCTTCCCTACATTGTAAAATAGTTTTTGGCTGTTGTGGCTTTATTTCAAGGCGGAATATATTTTGTCCTGACTCAAAATACTGTTCTGTGCCTTCCTCTAATTTGCTCACCAAGTAACTTCCAGTCAAACCCCACAAATTGCCAAAGGACTGCTATGCCCTCCTCACCCAGTGAATTTTCCAGGTCTCAGCTCTATTAACCTGGGGTTGGAAGCAGATGGACTTGAAGGTCCCTCCCACCCTCCACCATTCCATGACTGATTCTATGCTGTGCCTGGAATGACACACATCATCAAAGCCAGGACTGCAACACTGTCACCCTCTAGAAGGGAAACCACACGTGTGCTATGGAAATAAAGTTCTTATTTCCCAATTCTGCTATGTGAACATGAAAAAGGGGAACAAAACACAGTAACTGCTCTCAAAGAGCCAAAACTATAGCCTGAAAGAATCTGGGGCTTGCAAAATACACCTCCATATAAATTGTTGAAATAGCTTTCAGAAATTGTTTTCCTTTGGACTGCATTACATTGCAGAAGACTAAAAAAGGGCACATAACATTTAGGTTTATTAAAAAATATTTAGGTTATTCCAAAAGATTTGAGTGGAAATATGTTTTGTTCCCTCTGGTGTTCCCAGTGACTACGTTTCTATAAAACAGCAGAACTTTATTTATATGTTTGATTTGGATCCCAAATGAAAACCTCATGTAAAAGCTTGTCTAAGAGGTCAGTTTTGAGGCAGCTGACCTAACCCCAACACCATTCTGAAATACTACACTGCTCTCTTCTGTCAGTGCTCTGTAGTTTCAGCACCTCACTTCTTGTTTATCTCCATTAAAGAGAAATAAAAGTTTAAGCAGATATGGTTCATTTACTCAGATCTTTTCTTTTAACTGTGTGATTCTTTTACTTGGATCTCTTCTTTGAAGCTGCTATGAGAGAGCAACTGAAATTTCTCAAAACTGATTGGAGCCCAAGCATTCCTTACTTGCAGCCTTCTCACCTCAATAAGTGCTCCCAACACTTGGCATCACGACTTTGGCACAGCAGAGAAATGAACTTTACCTGAGATACTCACAGCAGTTCTTCACATTCTAATTCTCTGAAATATTAAATCTCAGGGGTCTTATTTCATGCAAAAAGTAAAGAACAAGACAGGCTGGCACTGCTGCATTACTAACAACACAGATATCAAAAAAAGGTGGAGACTGCTTTGTACAATTAACAGAACACACATCTTAATTTAAATAACTGAAAAAGCAAAAGAACTCACTGTCAGTAACCATTACTGTTTAGGAGACTCAGCTGAACAGCCCTGGAATATTCAGTGACTTTTTCTTCAATAACTTTAAAAAAACGTTTAAAAATTGCACTGTACTTACTGGATTGAGAACCACTGTGAAGAACAACTCTCCTCCTTGAATACTTTTGTCTAATTCCTTTGGACCTCCAGGATACTCTTTATAGAAAATAGTGTGGGTGAATAAGCCACAAGTTTGCCTTGGAAGCACCTGAATTTATGAAAAATACATTAAAAATTCAAGAGTTTATACTTTTAATGAGATGATAAAAGTCAGAGAAGTAACACAGATAATTGCTGGGTATATTTGGCCTCTCAACTTTGCTGGAAATCAATACTGATCTAGATAAATTATTATCACTAAAATCATAGCATCCAAACATTCATCATTTTTTGTTTGAAACTGGAGACTGATCTCTATCACCAAATTACAATTCCAGAGCCTCATCCAACTCATCCTGTCCATAACACCTCATCCTAAATCCAAGTATTTGAAGTCTAGAGATTTAAAATAATGTGAAAGATAATCTAAAATATTATCAGTCTGTATCGTATCAATCAGTTCCACTTTTATCTGAATGATGGCTTTGTTGTAAAATTAAACTGCAATTGGAAAGGCAAATTGGGTTTTCTTTGGCTTAGGCATCACCACCAATAATTCCACTATGACAAATAGGGAAATTTGTCAGTAATGCTCACCTTGTAATAAAGATTTACTTCTCATTCAACTGTGCTATTTTTTTAAGACTGGTTGAAATACGTAGTACAAGCAAAATTATTTTCAAAAACATTCCAAGAACAAATCTTTTGAATATGAAGAACTACTAAATGCAGTTATGTTTTTCATCAGAAACTCAAAATATTTTCTCCTGAATTCAGAAAATAATTTACTGAAGAGTATTCCAATTATGTCTATTCCTTATGGAAAATCAACAGCTGAGTATGGATGTTCATGTATAATGCTTAACTGGGATTGTTATGATAGATTAACTTTTTAAGCATACAAATACCTTCTTTAACACTGGCTGTGGTTTTGTAGTTACTTTTTATTTCCTGCAGTTCAATTTCTCAACATGTTTTTTCTTGTGAATAGAGAATACTGTGATCATGAATTGTAAATTGTGTTGTCAGAAAACGTATGGATTTTGTACATCTGCTATAGACTTGCCTAAGTTTTTAACAAACCTTTGCTTTTCACAGAAGAAATATGAGAACAATTTTTCACAGAGGCAGGGAATGAAGCTGTACTGGATGGGAGGTGCTCTGACAAATCTTACACAGCAATGCTTCTACTGAGTGTGTTCATTACTATTAGCTTGCAGATGTAAAATATTGATGCATTTGCCCTGGAGAACTGAGAGCTTGAGACTCCCTGAACAGGTGGTTTTATATGACTCATTTTGGAAATAGATTTTTGGCTGCAGTGTCCTTGTGTTAAATCTCATTATGTGTCTTCAAATGACATGTTTTTACAAATATTTATGGAAGGGATTTTTGGAGATTCTGAGTCAATCTGTCTTCCCCAAATGCTTTGTGCTCCCTAAGCACATCCACAAACCCATTACTTCACATGCAGTGATTGCTTTGAGGAGTACAAACTGTAGCTCAACTCTATATTGGTGTCAGTTTTGTTCCTAGATTTCTGGAGATCATTTTCATTTGCTTCACCCAAAAATAGATCAAAATGCTAAATTACTACTGCTTAGCTTAGCAAAGTGGTATCCATGGCAACCCAAGAACAAAACCAGAATTCTGTTCTAAGTGTTGTGCCAAGGCTCTCAACCTCCCCAAAGTGCCTGCTCCAGCCAGAGGTACAACAGGACCCCATTTACTGTTCTCCCACATGCTCCAAAAGAAAGTTACTTGGGAAGATGCCACCAAGTATTTTGGAAAGCTGTTTTGAAACACTTCTGAGGTAATACTGATGAGATGTGAACCCAAAATAGCCTCCATCTCAGTGCCCAGATGGAAACAGCACAACCCTTCCATGTCAGTTGGGTACAAAAGCCCTTCCTTTGGCAAACATGGCTGTCAGTGACAGTGCTGAGAGTTAGGAAATTCAGCAAAGCAGTGGGATTTGAGAGCACTTGGGTAGCCTGGAGGTGGTGTGGGGGGGTGTCTTCCTTCCCCACAGCTCCTGAGGCTCTGGGTTAAACCAGGCTGCAAAGCCCAGCCCGTATTTGTGTATGGCAGGAAGCCAAACAAGGGCAACCATGCACAGTTCACAGGGAAGACAAAAATATGTACCCAGCCAGATCCAGATTCTGAGGTGGCATAATCTGGCAATACTCTTTTGCAGTTAATGGTACCATGCAAATTTAAAACCTGATCGAAATCTAACCCAGCATAGTGTGTTAAATGATGCTAAATTGACTTGTTGCTCGAGCTCTCTGAACCAGCATTAACCACAGGACTAGAACAGCTAACAGCCTGTTAACTGCTGTCAGCAGGGTGCCACCTTTATCAGCAGAAACATCACCAGCAACAAGACTGATTTTAATTAACAAGACACTGTGAAATATACCTTGCTACTTATGCACAGCAATGTGTGCTTCTCGCAGTGTGAACTCTCAGGATACCCTGCTTTTCCACTTAAAAGGAAATGGTTCATGAAATGGCAGAGTACAAAATGAACATCAGCAACACAACTCACCATGATGTTTTTGTGGATGAAGCCTCGTCTATACCTTGCAGGTTTCAGATGTGGGTATTCTTCTGTGCTGGTTACTCTGATATTCCAGACCTTTTTCCAGGCATCATAAAGTTGAACATGTACTGGATAGACTCCTGAGTGATGTGGAGCCACTGCATAGCCCAAGTCAGTTGGAATACCATGTTCCTAAGACGTGACAGAACAATGGCTGCACTCAAAAAATTAAACTTGATGTTCTGGTATTTCTCGAATGCTTTGTTTGTGAAAGACCAAGAACAGGTCTGAAATTCAAACAGTAATATCAAAACACGATTATGTGGAAGGAGATGGAGGGCAGCATGGTGAAGGCGAAACACAGGATTTTAAGACAAAACCTTTTTAGAAAATATTTTTGTGAGTAGGCAGGGAAGAAGGATATAAATGCATTTTACATTGGTTTATTCAATCTACATGAAACAGAAAGCTGCACACTTCCAAGTTCTTGCAAGTAATTTGCTCACAAACTCTGATTTCAGAGAGATAATCACTGGCACATACTCAACACAACACGTAGCATTTGGCAGCTACAACTGCAAAACCACAATTTCCACTACACGTCCCTTCACGATTACTTGGATGAGGAGCTGAATTTCAGAGTTACTGCATCTCCCCTCTAGTCCATTCAAAAGACAAATCCATTTTCAAAAAGCAGCTTAACTATTTCAGTGTCATGTTACAAATGGCAGACAGATAACCACTTGTAACAATCTACAGGCAGAGGCTGTACAGCAAACCCTTCCGTAGCACATTGCCTATTTTTGAAGACTGCTGGCATTTATTGTGTGTACATACCTTGGTGCCATTACATTCTCTTCATACCCAATGCATTTTCCTTCAGGTGACTTTTCAAAGGAACAGTTTATAGCAGATATTCCTTTCAGTCTGACCAGAGGAATGCACAGTCCATAAGACATCATTTTGCCATGATTTAGGAAGACTGCCTTTGTACTGCCTTTGAATTGTTAGAGTTTTTAATATGGCTTGAATTGATACAGTCATCTCCACCGTATTTCCTAATCATACTGTGCATGCAAAGCATTGGCTGATACCTGGACCTCTTCCTTTGAATCAACTAGGTACTAAGGAACATGAAAATCTCTAGAAAAATGGGTGTGTGCTGTTAGTAAAACCATTTATTGTGTGTAACAGACACACCTGGTTCAATCACAGTGGAGAACCCTGAGTTCTCTATGTTTAAAGAATGGTGAAATTCTTGTTTGCCTTTAGGAATTTATGGCACACATAAAGGGCACCATGTGTAATCTGCCAAGCAGGAATGAGTAACATCTGCCCTCCTGGCTGTACTGCATGAGAAGATAAAGAGTAGATACTCCATCAGTTACAGTGCTTCACACGATTTAATTCCATCACAGATAATCCAATTCTTCTTCCTTTTATCTTTCCTACTGCCCTTAAGCATGCATAAACATCAGAAAGGAAAATATTCACAGATCATGTTAGAAACTGCATTCTCTGACATTCCACTGCATCTCCTTCATTTATCTATAAACAAAAGTCTGATTTTTAAGGCTTCTCCCCTCGAGTTCCACAATAGGCAGTAATAAGAACATAATCTAAATCTTTCACTCTAATAAGGGGCCTATCATCTTCAATGAATTAGTGTCTCCATTATTCCTCACTGACTGTTATATTCCCCAGTAAAGCATCTCCCACACAATACACACCTTGAGTGAATAAAGCACCAGGCATCAGCAATTCTGGCCTCTTTCAAAAAAGTGGCTACTTCTCTATTTTATTAATTTAAGGGCTCTGAGCAAATGAAACAGTGAGTAGCTTCATGTCTGTATGTCTAAACATGAAAAAAAATTAACAGCAAATATTTGTAAGCTTTAAGAGCATTGAAAGTAGCAAAGAAAATGGCAACTGCTGAAGTTACATAAACCAGGGCTGAAAATGCATTATCCTTAAACCACTCTAACAATTACATCTTGCACATTAATCCCAGAGGATGTCTTAGGCCACACAGAACTACAAGGACCATTTGATTTCCAGTGGAGTTTGCACCAGCACACAGAATCATATTAAAAGGGCAATTCTGGACACAAGATTTTTAAATTTTCAGGAATCTAACACCTACTGCAAAGCTTTCTTGAAAGGAAACATTAAAGCAGAGCTGTCCTGTACTCAGTACAACTACAATTCACAGCAAACTAGGTGAAGTCTTTGTTTGAAAGAAAGCCTATGTCTCACTTAAAAGCCAAGATTTCAAATAAAACCTTTAATTGGCTGATAGTCAGGTCTATCCTTTTCTCCTACACTCACTGACACACGACCATTAAATGCACTCTTTGTTGTTCTGCTATTTCAAATCCCCCTGCTCCTTCCAGGAACAAAGCCATCACCTGCCAGCTAAAGAGCAACCAGTGGAATTCGAAAAGGAAGAAGAAAAATTAGGCTGCTGTAAGAGCAAAAGCAGTTCAGCAAACAAGTTATGTCTGCTGAGATATTTTGATACAATTAGGTCTTAACACCAGACCCTCTCTTCAGACAAATAACATCTTTTATATATGGCAATTTTTGTTTATTGTATGCATTTAACTGTGATCTGTTTCTCCAATACCCTCAGACCTAAAACTGGTTTTGATTTTTTCTTATATTCTCACTGAAACATTTTGATTCAAAGCTTTGTTGTCAATAAATAATTAGTAAAGGCAATGCTTTTCAAAACAAGTTTACATAAAGTTGATGCAAAGGGAATATATAAGATGTTATTGGGTATCACTGCAGAACTGCATCTTTGAAAATGTGGCACACTTACCTAAGCCTAACATCCAGTGGTTTCACAAAGTGAAATACTTTCAATGGAGTATTTATTCTTTCAGAAACTTGGGGGGTTTTTTGCTAGTCTAAACAGAATAATGGTTTCTGAGTACCTAAATTAAATAAAAAATGCAGAAATATAACTCACTAAGGCGAATTTTTTGTTGAGGATCATCTGCTCCACCAGTGAGGACTCATTGTGGAAGAGGTGTGGCTGCATGTGACTCCACATGTGGGGAAACCACCAGAAATCATCCACAGATCTCAGCAGCAGATCATCACCTTCATCCTCCTCCTCCGTCCCTGCAGAGGGAATTAAAAAAAAAAAAAAACCAAAAAACCCAAACATTTCTGAAGTAAACTTTCTACTTTTATTATATTTTTACAAATGTTGGAAACAGTAAGAATTATGTTAACATAATAAACTGCAACCAGTTAAAATACTTCCGGCTGAGGCACTGCTGACAACATGGGACAGTCAGGAGCACTTGGCTGGCCCACATCCTATTTAATATTCTTTCTTTTATCTATCCTATTTCTATATAGCTTTAAAACAAAATTATTTTAAGGGATAATATATACTGATATGTTTCTACAGTAGAGATGAAACAATCACAAGGATGAACTGTGGTAGCTCAAGAGATCCCTCAGTGAAATCAACACAAAATTTCAAGTGATTGGTGGAATTTGCCACTCAAAAGCAGAATGAAAGGAGCTAAATTTTAATAGAAGGGGAGAGGCATTTAATCTGTTCCATACCAGCAACTAATGCAGGAACACAGCGTAGTAAACACTCTACGCTGTGACTGTATCATTCCTACTTGTCCTCACACTACACAGAACACCATCAAAATCAAAGTAATTTTAGTTTGATTCTTACCTGTGTGATAAAATTTTCCTGAAAATCCCAGGTTGAAAGTAAAATTTGTAATCTGGGCTCTCAAAAGATTCTGAGTATCAAGCAGGGCCTGAAAAAGAAGCAAACCAGCATATAAACATACCTGTAGAGAACACAACCTGGCACACAAACTTAATATAACAATATAAATATTTTTACAGTTGTGTGCCTTTTCGATTGGTTTTGCTATTTAAAAACAGCTCTTTATGCATGACAGAGAAGTACAGATATTTTTATTAGCACATAAAGATTAAAGACCGCATGAAAACTCCATCATTTTCCTCATGAAGATAACCAGCTACTAAATGCTGGGTTACTCCCTGAATCATGAGAGAGGAAAACACAGGCACATGGAGAGAAAAGACCTTCCAGAAGTTCCTCAGTAAAGCTGGGCCAGAGCCAGGAATTCATTTCAGATCTCTTGTGCCCCCAGCACTGCTCCATTCACAAGAGTGAAGAGCAACTGTCAGAGTTACATTGCTCTGCATCAGCTCAAGTACATCCACAGCATTTCAGTCATGTTTCAAAATCATGGGCAAGGCAAAAAGAAAAATCTAGAGGGACAGCAAGAAGCTAAATCAACCCTACTCCACATCAAAAAACTGGATTGCAGATTCCTCCAAATTCTGACTAATTTCTCAGACAGTGAGCATACTGACTGTCAGCATCTGCGTACTTGCACTAAAGTACAAACAAAAAAAACCAGCATGTAAGAAGAACAGGGAAGCATTATTCATCAGGTACAGCTTCACTCATTGGTTTCAATATGCTCTTCTTGATTTGTTACTCCTAAAATTTACATATCACATTCAGGAGTTCACTCCCAGACTCTTACACCCTGCTGTTCTCTCTTTCAGCCTTCCAAGTGGAACACAGAAATCCAGTTTTCCAAACTTGGCAAAGCAAAACCAAAACAGACAAGCAAAGGCCAAAGAAAAGTTTTCCAAGTCAACATATAGTATAGCACAATGGTTTTAATAAATTGGTTGAAAACATTTCTATTGTCAGAGAAGCATGACTGTGCTATGAATGGGGAATGTATTTAACTGCACAAAACTGATTAAAATGACTGGAGATTTTCAAAGGTTGAAAGGTCTAGTAGGCACTCTACTCTTGAAATGCAAAGACAACTTAGTGCCTTAAAAATATGATCCAGTAATTTTAATTACTTTCCCTGGACATTTTCATTATATAAGTGATCAGCCTACAATTATATGCCAATGACAAAAAAAAATAGTAGAGAGTCCAATCCAGTAGAAGTATTAAGCATTGTACACTCAACTTAAAATTCCTTAAAATATGACCCATTTTACAGATTGAGGCAATATCCACCTTATTAGAGCACACAAGCTCTTCTTCAGGTCTTTCCCAGGGCTCACCTGGTAAAGATCATCATCTTTCACTGCAAAGCCTGAAAACTGTCCTGTGAACAAGAGACACTCTTAAGGAATGAGCAAAATGAAGCACAGAATGGAGATAATTGAACCCAAGCTCCAGACTTATGAAGCAGAATATTAAGTGAAAAATCTTGCAATGCTGTAACAAGGGCTTTTGCACAGGCTGAGAGTGCAAAGATCTCCAAGGAAGCTTCTTATTCTAATAAAAGGCAGCACATCTGCACAGGACTTCGATGAAAACCAACCCGGGGCTGCTCAGAATCTATTCAATGAAATAACCTCATCTCTGCATGGTTAAAAAGGTAGGAGGCAAATAATTCAGCTACTCCCGTCCTGTGCTGAGGGCACACGTTGTTGAGGGAAGGGATGCTGGGCACAGCCTGACAGCGCGGTGGCACCAAGGGCTGCTCACTTCTTTCCCTCCACATTAAGAGCTGTGAGCATTTTTTGGAGCTGAAGGTTTTATGCTGCACCTTCCTAACAACTTCCCAGCTTGTCACCCCCAATCTGGTCTCCATCCAGCAGCATGGAAAAACCAGAATGACCAACAGGCTTTTAAAAGGGAGGAGGGAGAAAGGTGGCAGAAGGCCCAAGACATTTCTGCAATAATGCAACACAGAACTCACTTCTTCCCCGGGAATTAATTTTGCCAGTGTGGCCCCCACCTTCTTGCCTTGTGTTGGAAATGTATCAGCTAATTCCAAGGGTGTACCTGCTCTGCCTGCAAAGAGGGAGGCCACAGACAAGCTGTGAACTACTCTGGGTACAAACAAGCTGAGCTAACATTTGAGTTGTCGTGCCTATGATTATTTTCTGGGTGACTTGACATTTTACTCATCTTTCAGGTTCTAAAAACAAAATGTTAAAACTCATGAAAAATATATAGTAGCAGATGGCAGGGTGTATTACTGTGAGTTTCCATCAGAAAGACAGAAAGAGAGAAATGTAGGGGGACTAAAAACCTGAAATTTCCTTTTTACATGCTGCTTTATAAGCTGAAGGTAAACTGCTGGTATTTTCTGGATATTTTATAACTATTTACGAACAGCACCTCTGGCTATCTGTATGAGATGTTACATAAATACACCAGTACTGAAGATTGTATTTTAAAACCGGCAAGTCTCCATATGTTTATAAATAATTATTTAGTACATGCTATATTTCTGCTGGTACTATAAGGAAAATAAAACATTAGCTGCATAATCCCTTTCATGTACACAGCTCCAATGGAGTACTTTCTTTTGAACTTTTCCTAAGCTCACAGACTAGGTTTAGGAAACTCCTAGTGCCAGAAATCAAATTTAAATGTTCAATACATGATGAAAGACCCTTTTCTTCACTAACAGTAAAAATCAAAATCTCAGAAAAAGGCCCTCTTACAATTCAAGGGATAGACACAAGTTATCCTGACAGCAAAACTACAGACTTTCTCATCTCTCAAACACGACAGAGGCATGGACAGATGACATGGGCTGTCAAAAGTTTTAGTTCAAGTAAATCAGCTGAAAAGCTAAAGATAAAACTCCTATCTTAAAACCTGCTTCCCACTTGCACAGCCAGGATGCCATCCTGCCTCCTGCCCTCAAATACATCAATGTGATTTCACTTCAGAGTCTGCCACAGAAAAGCTGCAAGTGTCAGCCTGTCTTCAGCAAACAGACAGTTGTAATTTCTTCAGCATCAACACAAATATTCAGACTCAAATGCCTTGACTGATCAAAGGAATAAATCAAGATTGCCTTGTTGAACTCTGGTTCACCAAATAGGAATGATGCCTTCTTTGTGCAGTCACACCAACATATTTATGACTATTTTCCTGCTGAAAAGCTGCTAAAGAACTCAGGCACTTGAAAAGAGAAATAGTTCAATATGCTGGTATTCTACTTGCAATCATGTACATTTCAACTAAATTGGCAAGCAGACAGAGAGAGCCTCACAGTGCTGCAGCATTAACATCTTACACTTCACATCAGTACATGCTTTTATGTCAGCAACAAATGCAAGGGCAGCTTCATCATTTTCCAGAAAGCCTTTTTCCTCCTCCTTCTTTTGGGAAACAGATATCATCTCTCAATGCTTCCTTGCTTAACTGTTTTACTGTCTGAAAATACTATCAAAGGAGCAATTAAATTAGGAACTACTTTGCATTTGAGTAAAATTTCTAATGTTGTGTTGGCTCTTCAATAAAGGCAAGGACCTTCTGAAAAGGAGGGACAAATTAATAGGAAGTGTAATGTGAAGGCACCTGAGCTAAGCAGAGCAAGCCCCTCTAGGGGAGCTCTTATTCAAAAGCAGCTTTTCTTTTTCCATATTCTATTTCTTCTGTAACCCCTGCAAGAGCGGGAAGAACCAGAAGTAAAGCCATTTTCTGAGTGGAGGTCTTGGTGTAGAGAGGTTTAATGAGCTGTAACTGATGCAATGTCCTTTCACTCTGCACTTTTTGGGAGACCCCTTTGCCTTTCCCCGCTCTGGGAGTGCTGCAGCAGAAGCTGCTGCTCAGGTACTGGCACAGCACCTGCCGCCCTCAATGTCCCCCTCCTGCAGAACCTGGGCTGCTGGGAAGCAGCACGACAAGCAGCAACAGAACACAGCCCCAGTGAAGGTCCAGCCCAAGTGTCTGGGAATCAGCATTTTATTGGACTGTTTTGCTTCTGAGGAAAAATGATTCCTTCATGATCAATTATGTATTTTGGAACATCATTAAAATGCAATGATGACTACTCTTTCTGGATTTCCAAGATTAGCAATTTGACACCCAATACCATAAACATTTAATCTGCGTGGGAGAAAGCATAATTGTTTTAGGTATAGGGATGTACCTGAAAAAAAATTTTATCTATCCTTCAGACGAAAGGACAAGAAAGCTTCATTTGTCTTTGTGCACTCTCTTAGCAGAGCTGACACTACAGAGAGAGCAAGAGAAAAAAAACAAAGAAAACCTTCGGTGTTTTCTGCAAAGTGTTTTGCTGGCAGAGAACAGGTAACCCAATTTTCCCTCTAAGTGTCAATAAAATATCAGCCTGGAGCCCAATTATGTGCCCCTTAAAGTTTTTAGTGTCCAATAGAAGAAAAAAATTCAGGAGCCACAACTTCACCTCAGGGTCCAAATTTACGTGTCCAGTGAAGGATCCTTAAAATATAGTCACTTTGGAAAATGTTGCTCAAATGATTTCAACAAAAAGTTTTCTCATCACAATACACTGTTTTAAATGTCACCGGGCCTTCCTTTAGAGTTATTTTTTTACCCCATACAACAATGATCTTGATGATAGTGCAATTATGTATTTTCAAGTAATTAGGCTCTTTCATCTAGGTAAATCATTTGAACAACCAAGAGATTTAAGAAACACTTCTAACTTCCTTCACCAACTTCTCACTTCTTGGAGGCTGAGGTACCAGCTAAAGAGAACTGAGCTAATTACTGCAAGGTAACTTGAAGGTTATAAATACTTGGTGCCAATAGCATTTAATAAAGGCAAGTAATTAGCATGCTGTTTTCAGGGTTCTCTCTGAACTTTGGCTTTATTAGCTGTTAATTACACTGTACTTAGATGAAAGAGGTTACTGTTACTAAACAGCTACACAATCTCGTTATTTTGCAGTTAGTGGAAATAAAATCCTGCATTTCTTTTAATTAAAGGCCAAAAAAACCCCTAGCTCAGTTGAAACAGGACTAACAAAACACCCTGCTGCTACCTGTTTTCCCGTGGATTTTGGTCAGATAGCTTTCAATAGAAACCATGCTGGCTGCGTTTTCACCTAATACTTGACATGCTCATGTGACACCAAGTATTAAGAACTGAGTTTTCAGAGTATAAAAGAACTCAGAGCAAAACCCAGGTGTCTCTAAAATGCATTTAGAATCTCTTGGTATTTTTAAGTTCTTGTACTGGCAACGTTGTAGAGAGGCAATGTGAGGTTTGTTAGGCCAGTAGAAGCACTCTGATAGCTGAGCTGCAGTCACACGCAGCCCCAGAGCTGCCTCAGCCCCGAGCATCACAGGCCATCCCTCAGATGCTGCTCCAGGTCACTTCTGGGCCACCTGCTTAGTCTGCCTTGTCTCCATTGCATCCCACCAGCAGCAGCTAAATTCTAAGGGTTTTTCATTGATTTGTGCTGACACTTGCCTGACTCCCAGGAAACATTAGGCGTTATACCTCTGCACCCCTCATTAGCCAGCCCATGCTTCTGCAGCTTCACATCCTGTCTGCTCGGGTGCACAGCGTTCTGTCACAGATAAAATACTGCCATGGGCTGTTCCGTCCAACTGGGCATGTGCTTTAGGTATTCTATGCATTTTATGGTCAGCCAGCTCAGAAGGGACACAGCTTGTGATCTGAGCTCCCAGCTCCACATTCATTATTAACAGCACATTTGCTCCTTATTTAATGCTCCCTCACAGGCCAGCTCCAGCTGTAGCTCTCACTGCAGGCAGCAGGCCCAGCAGCACATCTGGCTGCAGGACAGGGAGGGCTGCAGCACATCCCAGTCCCTGAACGGGCCCTCACCCTGCCACTGGCAGTGAGTGGCTGCAAACACCTGCAAGGCTCAGCTCTGGAAGAAGATCAAGGCCTAATCTGAGCAGTAGAGCTCGGTCTCAGCTGATGCACAGGCAGCTGCAGCTGGGGCACTGCACCAGCTCTGCTCTGACAAGTTTGTCAGTGGCCACCTCACTCTGCCCAAAGGACTGACATCTCTAAGAGGTGCAGCTTCAGGCCTACCTACGCACCATGCCTGGGGTACAAAAGGTGATGTTCTGTAAAACACAGCTTATCACAAATTTGATTCCAAAACTGCTCTTTCCAAGGTGCAATAGCCTACAGCTCCTTTCATGCCGCTGCCTAGGACCTGCTCTCCACGTCAGGTCTCCAAGGCACCTCCTTCCCTTCCCCACACATCCTACCCAGATAAGAAAGGAACAGTAACCTCACTCCAACCCCCTGCCAAGGGCAGGGACACCTTCCACTAGACCAGGTTGCTCCAAGCCCCGTCCAACCTGACCTTGGACACTTCAGGGGGTGGGGACACCACAGCTTCTCTGGCCAACCTGTGCCAAGGCCTCACCACCCTCACTGTAAAAATCTCTCCTTCCTGATGTCCAATATAAATCTACCTGTTGTCATCATATTGCAAAAATCCTGTACCTTCTTGGTGACTTCTCATGGACAGCTCCTTGCAGCACTGACTCCTTCTTCTTGACAACACAACCAACAAACCCCAACTCTCCCCTCACCCAGCTCTCCCATCCTTTTGTAGCACTCGTCTTCTCATTGGGCACAGCTGTGGCCTGTTAAGGGCAGGGCTGTTCCTGATCTTTGGTGATCAGTACAGCTGCAACTCCTCAGGGGTGAGACTACCTTCTGCACTATCTTCATTTTCTTACATTCTGTCCCTCCACTTCTATCCTCTTTAAATTTAATTCCTGGACTGTCAGAGGCGGACTGTGAAATAAAAAAATTAAAATTCATTTTTTTAGGTAATGAAAGTAAAAATGTAGTGTCAGTGTTATATGTATCAAATCCAAGAGAATATGAATATGGCCTTCTGGAAAAACCTCAGCCTTACTTTTATCTTCAGTGCCAATATTCTCTGGACCTCAAAGCCTGAGCCTGGACAAACTAGGACTCACTTATCCCCAAGAGGCCTACAGGCTGTGCTTCCTGCTCAGCACAATATAAAATAAATAAGATTTCAAAGTCTGGTCTACATAATTATGTAAACAATCAGAACTCAAGAGTGAGTGAAATTTATATATTTTTCCAATGAACATAGAATTCAAATCATTTAAATTTCTATACTTTTTTTTCCCCACAGAGTAACAATGGCCACATCAACAATATAAATCTGTTACATGATTACAGAAAAACTCAACTCCACATACCAAGGTATAGCAAGCTGCTATTTAGGTACCTTGGAAGAAGTATTGCAGACTGCAAGCTATATCTAAAATGCTGACACCAAGCAAAAAGAAACACCTTGGGGTTTGCTCACCTCTCAGCTGATACTTTTTCCCCCCAGGTAAGACTAAAGCACAGCATTGGAGTTACTGCTGAGTTCTACAGACTAGAGAACAAAGAGTGCAAATGCACGAAGACTCAAACCCTGTAATCTAGACAACAACCAAAATGAACTGGTGGCTCTCCCTGCTTAGCAAAGCACAAGAAAAATTACCACATTACTGGCATATTAAATAAAGATCATTCCACATGCTGGGCAATGCATTGATGTCACAGTTCATTCCCAAATGCTTCTCAGATGTTCCTTTTTTTTCCTAATAGAGCCAAAAAGATTCCTCTGCTTCTAATACTCTTTGTGAATAAAAATAGCTATCTACCTCTGTCCCTATGTTTCAGATGAGCTAAGAAAAACCAAAAGCTCTTTTCCTGTTTCATCTTTACTGACAGAATAAAAAAATCCTTAACAAAAAAATTTTCATTTTCTCACTCTGTCTGAAGTGCCAGGTAAGATACAGATGGGAATTCAATGTTCAGCTTGCTCACCAGTCAAGGGTCACAATTTATGGTTTTCTCCTTCTCTTTATGAGTGGTTCTAAAGCTGCTGAATGAAATTCCCCAGCTACATCAGCACTGGTATGAAAAAAAAAACCCAAGAGAAAGTTTCCACAAAACAACAAATACATCTCTTTTCTCAAGCCATACTTTCATGACTATATGGAGCCAACACGGAAATAACATAAAAACTTATTTCAAGTTAATAAGAACTTTGACAATTTCATTGGCTTCCACATAGAACCAAGTCTAAAGGATGTAACTGCAGAAAATACCAAGACTTCTGTGAAAAAAGGGGGGGAATGATTTTGTTAGAAGTGTTAATGCACACCTTACCTGTTTTCATGAGTCCTTGCATTCTTAAAAATCAAGATTACAAAGGCTAGATATGCCTAGATAAAAATCCCAGCTGGCAAAGTCTACACTTGCAGCCTCAAACCAACACACAGGAATCCAACTGAGCTCTGCATTTGATTTACTGCATGAGATTGAGAACATATCTTAATACAAATCCCTGCCAATATTATATTCCTTGCAATAGCATATTTCATACTCTTTTGCCAAATCTAATTTTTAAAGACTTACATAATCCCTCAACTTCCTTTTGGATATTAGCCTCTGTTCTGCTGCTTTTATTGGCTATTCAGCCTACAGTTAAATATCTCTGTGCCTTACATTAAATATTTTTATCCATCCTCACTGTTTGTACCCTGCAGTCATCTGCAGCCTATTGCTTTCTGCTTTGGTCATCGTTACTTACTGCATTCTTTAGCCTTTATTTTTTCATTTTTTTGCTCAGATGTTTCCTGACTATTCTGGTCTCTAAGCACTCTCCAAATATTTCTAATCCAGTAGTGAAGAACTGAGCACAATCTTGCTAGCAATCTCCTCAGTCAGTAAGATGCAGTACTTCACTACTGATGTAAAATATTTTTCTTAGTCTGTTTGAATTTAAATTCAGCTTACATTACAAACTTAGATACATTTTAGTGTTCATCTTGTTTTAGGAGAGTCTCAGGATTACCATTTTCAACATTTCTATTACCTTTAACAATGGCAGTGAGAAAGGACAAGGGATAAGAGGAACATCTTGCAGCATAGAATAACGTTTTTTTTACAGAAATGCAGAATTGATTTTCAGCCTCCTTTTGAGTGCCATTAGCACTCTACTGAAGACAACTCTGAGGTATCTTTAGTCCAAGTCCACTTTAAAATGGAGAAGAGACACTTGGCTTATTCCTAGGATTACTAACACTAAAAGGCAAATAACGGGAACTTCAGGAAGAGCTGTGGCTTATCAGTTCCACAAAAATGCAACCAATGTTTCTAAACCAAATCAAACCTGTCTCCTCTGGAGAGCCTTTGTCATGTGGATTTACTGACCTGTGTTGGAATGGATTTGAGGAGCATTCTTCTGCACAGTCACAGGCTTTTTTATTTCTCCTCACCACTATTTCTATTTTCAAATGGATTGCAGTATAATTTCTGCAATATAAAGTGGTTTTAAATTTAATTTATTACTTATCTCAGATATGAAGCTACACTTTAAGGAGCAACAGTAATTCATCTCCAGGACTGCGAAGTGAAAGAAGGAATCTCCTAAAGAATAACTACTTCTAAAAATTGGTCATAAGGTTTTTATGGTCTGTGCACAGAAAATAAACTGGAATTGAAAATAGATAGGGAATTGTTATTCCATGAGGGGCTACACATAAACTGCCAACCAACTGCTTTTCCTTCACGTGGTTTTGTAAGCATGGTCACCTAGAATCAGTCACGTCATTGCACTGCCCCTCCAGACTGAACAGGAGAAGCAAGGCCACTTCCCATGCTGCTGTACTGTGAAGGAAACAAATGAATTAGCAGTCCCACTGGATTAGGACTTCCACTCTCATTTTTGTCTCCTCGCCAGACTGTGCCCCCTGATGTGACTGAAGAGCAGGATGCAGGAAGGCTCACTTTTGCTATCATGTTTTACAGTTAATGGCTTTGATTTCTAGATCTGTCTGCAGTTTGGTTTTTATTTGTTGGCTGTGAAAGTTTTATTCTGTTCTGTTAGCAGCAGGAAGTGGATGGCTAACTTGTCACTGAAAAAGCCCAGAATAAATCTTGCAGCAGCCACTCGTACACTGCTGCTGAATCAGGGCAGCTCTGCAGGAAGCTGTAATGCATTATTATTGTTTGTATTATTGAGGTGCTCACTGAACAAGAAGAGCCTCTGACCAACAGAACTCACAATCCAAGGAAAGAGAGGGACTGACAGGACAGCAGCTCGTGTTTCCATGGCCAGATGGATCAACCCAACCACTGCAGAGTTTACGTTATGCTGACAACACTCAAAGTCTGCAGAATCACATGCATTTTTATATTTTTCACATGCCCATGAAAATACTCACCTGCATTCCTAAAGTGTGTATTTTTCAGTATACAGAGGAAGAGAGACTTTGCTAACCATGTGGCTGTGAAGCAAGAATTACCTCAGTGCAGGCTGGCACACAGGGTGGACAAAAGCCTTTCTTATGGATTTCTTTGCACAGGAAGCCTTATGCTCAAGAGTAAATATATCTCTACATAATATATCAAGTCAAGGGAAAAACCAGAAACAGCATTACAAGTATTCAGTTAGATCACTTGATCTCGGGTGAGTGTCATTCCTTAAGTTGCATTTAAAAGAGCTCTTGAATCTGAAAACTCCATTGAGAACAGGAAAACACCATTGTCACATTAAGCCTATGGATAGCAAAGTGTTCACCACCACAGAGAAATATGGGGAGTTTAGAAATCAAAACAAATTACTCTGATTTTCTGGAAAGATGCAAATGACCGAGCCCACATTGCACACCATCTTACTTGGGAAAGCACCAGCAGATCTACAGAAGCCACGATTTCCTTTGGTTCTATCCTGAAGAAACCAAGGAGTGTATAACCAATAGTCAGATCAGGTGCTGGAGTACAAAAGCTTGAAGCAAATCAGCCTCTTTGCCCTCAAAGACCTCATGGGATTTACTATGACAAGAAACACTTTCTGCAGTCTCTCTGACAATAAAAAACTGCAACTCAAATGCATTTTTCTCTTAGCTACCTGCCACTGAATTTATAACAGCAGGAGATGGTGCAATCCTTGACACATTGCTGTCTCAAGACTCAGGTCTGCATTAAACATTTTTAGGTTTTCAGGTACAGTGTCAGAGCATTACAATTAAAAACCAAACTAAACAAAAAAACTCCATCAGATTCAGTTACTCCAGTACTGCAAAACTAAACAGAGGGGAAAAAAATACAGAAATTCATTTTTCAAAGAAAACCAAACACAAAATACCTGATGAAACAAACAAGAATTTCATCAAAAGCAGAACTAATGGAAACCACTGAATTTACAGGAATGAGGGCTGCAATCCCAAAACTGCATGCATGGTTTTTGTCATAATCCACCATGGATAAACTGCTAAATTAAACTCAGCACCAAGCTTATTCCATGGATTTGGAGGTGTCCAGCTCACACAGGTGCAGAACAGGAGGAAGAGGCCCACGAGGAATTACCAGCATTGCTCTGGCAGCCGTAGAAGTGTCACAGTCAAAGCAGAACCAGCTCACCTGCACCCCTGTGGCCCCTCTGCAGTCCTCTTGCTCTGGGAGAGGATTTTTATCATGCTTTTAACTTCAAACATCAGTATGATTTTAACAGAAAGAGCTGGGCTCTATTGAGCAGCAGTTGTATTCATCTTACTAGACTAAAATTCACAGAGGCTGGCACATAAACCAAACTGCTTTTAGAAGTTAGATGTTATGGAGACTGACTGGTAGAACGTACTATATGCTGGTAGCAGCCCATAAAATATGTAAGAAAATTTTTATAACTTTTTTTTAAAGTTGTATTTTAGTTCTGAAATCTAATTCTATCTCTCTACTGTCTCACAGTGTGCAATATTCCACACTACTACAGCTGACACAATATGCTCAAGTAAACCAGTCTTGCTAGGGCATCAGACAGCCACAGAGATACCCCAGTCAGGCATTTTCCTTCTCCTTGGCACTTCTGAAGAACTGAATGCACTTTTTACCTGCTATTTCCAACAAGTGAGTAAGAAATAGCTTAGGAGCTTCAGGTCAAATTAAGGAAGAACGTATGCACACACACAGCAGACACATTCCACAATGGTATACAGGTATTACAGCTAACCAACTGGGAACCCAGAATGATTTAGCCCAACAGAAGTTCATCATCATTAATTTCTCATGTAATTTAAAGATGTGATTAAAAAGATTTTTTAACATCCCCAAAGCAAAGATTTATGGCTCAGTGGTTCTGCAGCTGACACATGTGATGACACATCTGTCATTTCTTTCCGATAACCTTCTACGTGATCCTACAGATAAAGAAGCAATTAACTTAGAGAATTAGACTTCCTCCTGTGACAGGGACCATCCTTTGCCTTGACAATTCAGGCTTTCTGCCTGAACCTTTTAGTCCTTCTGTCTTAACACAATATATAGAGAAAATTCTGTTCCAAGGAAAATATTTAGGTCATTCTTGTGCACGAAAAGCTGAACAGCCAAATGACTGCATTTGTAAAATTTATAGCCAAGTGGTCTGCTTTGCCTTGGGATGTTCTGGTTCCTTTCCATGCATGCTGCAGAGGGTGAAAAGATACTTAATGGGTTTTAAATAACTGCAATAATTTAAGCAGTGCTGAGTAATGTGGATGAATTTAATACAGGGAATATACAATTAGCTCTTAGTGGGGAAATCTATTATTAAACAGAACTATATTAAACAAAAGGTTAGGCCACCAATGTGACTAAGAAAGCAACAAAGAAGTGACAGCACTGGCTATGGAAAATGGAAGAGGACTGATCCAACCAAATAGAAATGTTTATATTTGATGGCAGGCACTCTGGAAACAATTTATGAACAAGGCCACATACTTTTAAGGTGCAATTCACTTAACCAGGGCCTCCCTGAAGATCAGCTGTTTTTCTGTGTTTATGTCTACTGGGGGAATTTACAGGAGTAGCTCCATTAGAGGTGTCTGCCTTATAAACCTCAACATCCAGGCGAGATGAGAGACTGGGTGGAGACTGAAGGGCTAGGAACTGATTCCTTTTGGCTGAACCCTCTCCATTAGCAGAACAATGTTTATCACAGCTCTTTTCTCCAGTGTTAGTGCTGGGAGACTGCAGCCTGAGCCTTGTACTGCCCACTGCCATGCACACATACACTAACAGATGCACTGCTCTCCTCCAGCTCACAGCCCTAGCAGCTGTTGAGTATACCCAGAAAATATTATCAAGGAGATATGTCAAACAAAATTAAATCACAAAAGACAATCCTCCTTAATTCTGTACTGCCAGTAGTTAAAATGTAAGCTTGGTGGAAATGAGCTAATCTTGAGTACTGAAAGGATACAAAGCCTACATTTAGAACCTCTTTTCACACTAGTAGCACCCAATTCTCTGTCACAGTCACTGCAGCAGAACTCAGTAAAACTCCTGTTTAATGAGATGTCATTTATCTGCAAATACACTTTACAATAATGTATTTCTAACTACTGCAAATTGATTTTGTTTCATTCCTTCCACATGTCATTGTGCCACCGAGGATAACTCCTTTGATATTAATAGTAATGAAGATGCATCGCATCTGACAGCCCTAACAACATGTTTAATACAACATTTTAACTACACGTAGATGAAGAATCAGAAGGGAACACTTTTTTTAGGTTCCATTGTTTCAGAACACAGTCCTGTATAAAAGAAATTATCCTACTTAAAAGTTATTTCCACTTTGATATTACTTCTATTTAATTTGACAGTTTTATTTTGGGAAGATTGCTTTCTGACATACTGCAAATTATTTTCCCAAACAATATGGTTTATCCTTCTGTATCTGCTGTAATCAAATTTGTCTCAATAGTCTCCTGTTTCTGGTATATAACTCTGGCAATTTAATACCCTAACTTATTTTAAAATGACAATCCTAAGGTGTCACTTACAAAGAGAAACAATACAAAACATGCTGTCTCCGACTGCTGTTGCACAACACAGTGATGGATTTATTCAGGCTTTGTTTCACTCACTTTGTTACCAGAAAGTGGTGCTGCTGGAGAACAACACACGTTCTGCCAGAGATGTTTGTCAGATCTGACCCTTTTCCTGCCACCTGAGTTGCCATTTAGGAGACTCTCCAAGCATGCTCCCTTATCTAATTCAAACACTGCCATTGTACTCTCCACAGGAAAACCATTTAGGAAGCTTCACCTTGATTTCTGTTCTCTCCCACCTGATTTGTTTGCCTAAGGAAAGCACCCACTTAACAAGGAGGCAAATCTCATTTACAATTGCGTGTACAGAGGATGTTTCGGAAAAGAGCATATGCTGCAATTTTAAAGAAAATTAAAAGTTGAACTGCAGGGTCAAGCCTTTTGTTTAAGGAAGCACTGTATGCAGAGCTGCTGTAGCTTGACATATATATTAACACTGAAAAAAACAAAAAACATGGTTAAAAATGAAGCAAAAATAACCCACTGCACGCGGTGCTGTCCTCGTCTTTCCTTCTTGCAGTTCCTCATTCCACTAACCAAGTTCTAAGAAAACATTCTCCCTTATTTTTAGCACAATTAGGGCAACAATCAGTATGATACAGATTATTAGCTTCTAGACCAAGCTGAGAAAGGTGACCACCTACTACCTGATTTGGGACAACACTCCTCACAAAAAGCACAGAAGAAATACTTACAGGAAGAAATAATGTTAAGATTAGTTAGCGCTACTGACCAACAACTATCACCTCACTTGAACAGCACAAGAGAGTGGAAAAGGACCTTCAGGAATGCACAACTCTAAACATAAAAATGGAAATTGTCAAGTCATTTAGTGACAGAATGAGCTTTTAAGACCATGAATAACACAAACCCTCCTTGCAAGCAAGTGCCATAAATTAGAGATGAGAGAGGTGAAATGCTGCAAGCAACTCCTGACATCCCAAACTATTTCAAACAGCCAGTAACCCTGTCCACTCTTCAAAGTTTATGCTGACATTTATTGTTGCTCACTGCATTTACCTCCTGCTTGTAAAACTCTCAACACGTGCATTAAATATGAACAGCTCCAGGGTGGAGCCCTGAAGTTCCAAGTATGAACAGCTACCCACTTTCAGATTACAAAAATCACGTTGCTGTAATGACCATTATTTTGTGCACATACTTTACCTGCACATCGTTGGTGTTCATCCTTGTTCCATCCTTGCCAACGAAGATATCATCTATGTCAACCAGAATGTACCTATCCAAGGACAGTGTGAGCTTCTTTCCAGAGAGGAAAGAGATGGCATCTATGAAAATCAGCTTGTGCAGCCAAAAATTCAAGTTATTGCCGAAAAGGACTCGTTGAATCCCATCGTGAAGCCCCAAGTCATGAATTACTGTGGCATAGAGAGCAGCAGGTGGAGAAAGGCTTTCTGACGTCTTTACTTTTGCAAATATCACTGGTTGATAAGTTGTGTGATTAATCTGGAAAACAGCCCAGTCATTTCCAAGCAAGGGCCCCTTCTCAAGCTTAGAAGGTTTAGTCACATGGAGCAGTGGGGAATGAGGGTTAATGCAACAGTCCTTAATACCCAGATTGCTGTGGACATGGAAAGGAAAACCCTTCCACTGAAAGCTCTGCAAGCTGTTCTCATTGCCTTTGTGAAATCCGATCACACCCACACCATATTCTATGCAGTACTTATCTAGAAGGCCTCTGTTCCACGAGTCCATGTTCACGTACTTAAGAATGTTCTCATACACTATGAGAGCGTACTTGCCTTTGTTCTTGTCTATAAGCACCGGGAGGTCACCTTTCCCAGATGCAATCTCAATGTGAAACTGAAACCTGCTAGATTCCAGAATGGTTATGATATCTTGGCCTAATGCTGAGTACTGGCTTTCCACAAACACCAGCACTACAAGGTCTGTCCTCAGGGGATCAACAGGCTTCATGGTCTTCACCTCCATCAGCTTGTAAGGCAACAGTTGAGCATCACCACATTCCACTTCTGAAGAGGTTTCAGGGAGTTCATTTTCCTGTTTGTAGCCATTATACAAGTAGTAGGCAGAAATAACTATGCTCACCATACAAAAAGTGGCCAGCAAAATTACTGTTCTTTGAAAATGTCTGTGAAGTTTCAGGATAAAACTCATGGTGTTTACTTGCCTTAGACAGCTCTCAACAGCAGCATGAAAAACAAACACAGATTCTCAACAACTTGTTCCAGTCCTCTGAAATATTTATGTCACCATTGCAGCACACACATCTATCTTCCACAGAGCTTTACTGAAGGTACAGTCTAGAAGAAAAGAAAATCAGAGATTTAAATGAGACACCACCTTGTGAAGAATCATCTGCTTAAACTAATGGGGAGCAAAGAAATCACTGCCAGCCAGACGTTTGGAGACCAACAGCTCAACATTTTGCAATAACATATTTTTTTCTGCTCCCACTACTTGCCATGTGCATTTGAAGGTCTCTAAATCTGACAGGTTCCTCAACTCAGAGGATTAAATAAAGCAGGCAGAGGCACTGAAAAGCAAGACATAAAAGGAAAGTATTTACAGTGTTTTAGAAATTCTTTTAACCTAAAGAAAAAAGTTAACTCCAAGTAGACAACTGCTAACAACCAAAGAATTGAAGAAAATTTATAACTGTAAAAAGCTGGGGCAACATGATGAAACAAATTCTATCTTGTATTAGTTTTTCAAAGAAGCAAGAACATGCACATCTTAACTGCTGTACAAACATGTACTGATACACTCTATATTACATCTATTAGAGGAATTTTTTTAAGCAAAACTTGCTTCCTGCAACATTAGAGGAAAACAAAGCATTTTTCTGGACTGTGGATTTGTAAGCTGTTAGAAGCATTTCTTTGCATTAAAAAAACCCATAGAACAATCAAGCTCTTACATTTGAAAAGAGAAAGTAATAAATCAAAAGTTGAACCTAACATGCAGATCACCTAAGGATATACTTATGTTCTACCTTGTACTTAAGGAAAGAGTAATTTTTCAAACCAGCAGTACAACTGCTGTCAAAACTCCCTAGTAAAACAACTGGCTGGTGTGACAAGCATAAAATAATGATCATAAGTCATAAACAAAGATTCAAAGCAGATTTTGAAAAATATTTAGTGTGTCAAGATCTAGAACATGCCACTGTAACTTCAGTGTAGTTTGCACCCAGGCCCATTTGGAAATGGGATTAGGATAAGGTGTGGCATTAATGTGGTCATTTCCATACTGAGAGGTTAATCCTTCCATTCCTGGTTGGGTTTTTTTTAATCCTACATTGTAAGCAAACTGGTCTTTCACTCCAGATTTTCAAAAAGGGTAAAAAAAGTTATATACTTAACAATACCTATGTCATGTCCAGAAATTTAATTAAACCCTGAAGACAGATCTTCCTAGTGTCATGATGAGCATAAAGTAATAATAAATGAGAAAAATCAGATGAAGGGAGAAAAACTCCAAGTCATTCTATTCATCAAAACTGCAAAATTCAGCATGACCAGCAAGTGCTGAGAGCTGTCTCATTCATAGTTAAGATTCAGAGCAAGATTCCTTCTGTCTGGATAGATTCTGCTTTAGATGGATTTTAGTCTCCTCACCTTCTTATTCACAGATAACTGTTTATCAACCCCTCCTCTTCTGGGAAATCTTAAATTCAGCCTTGAACCTTAGCTGCAGCAGCACAAACTCAAAGCTTTTGGGCAGGAGACCTGCCTTTCACCCAGGCTCACTAATTAGTGTTAGACCAAAATAACATAACTCCAACTTCCTGGGTTTTATCTTATGTATAAAGACCAAGCAACAATATGAAGGTACCTTCAGAAGAACTCAACATTCTTAATAACTGCAACGTCCAATCCTTGCCACACTAGCTTCAAGAATATCAGTCTGGATGGCATAACAGAGCTATTTAACATGGTAACAAGTCAGGTGACAAAGAGAAGCTTTATCCTGAATGAGTTAACACCAGAGAGAGGTTTCCAGACAGATGATTTTTCATTACACACACGAAGGGTTCTCTTCATTTTGCATTTCCAATTCAGCTGCCTGAATGCCAAGAAACACATAATTTTAGTGCCTAAATTTAACACTGACTGCATTCTGTAGAAAAGCTGTACACACACCTATTTCTCTTTGATAACCACAGATCTGGCTGGTCTGTATACAGAAAAAATGAGAATTGACACTGACCTAAGCTCATAGCAAGGAAGGGCTGATGAGACAGAGCTGTTTGAACAGGATATTTCACAAGGGTTGCAAGCCAAGAAACATTTGCAGCAAGGACACGGTTCCTAATCCCATTCCTTAGAGAGGAAAATCTGGAGCCAGCCCAGACACCCGTGTTTTCTTCAAGAAAAGCCCTGTCATTGTATCCTGGCTCCTAATTGCAGGTGCCCCCTGGGGCTACAGAGTGCAGCTGTATGGAGGAGTGGCTGGACCTGCCAAGACAGAGGTGAGGTTCGACTGTGAGGAATGAGGAATTCTCTGAGGCACAGGACACAGCCAGACTTGGCACACTCCCCGCTGAAGGCAGTCAGGAATTGGGATGCAACAGAGCAAGGCACGAGGTTTAAATGCACACTCTCACACTCTCTAGTATCAGCTTGAGGCTTAGGTAATTTTCACTTGCTTAAGGACTGGTTTGCATGGCAGGAGTTCCAAAGAACACAGAAAGAAGAAAACAAAAATGTCAAAGAGAACATGCATTTTACAATATCAACAGTCTCAAAGCCTTGATAAGGTACAGTTGCTTTCCTTGAGGGACAGCAGCATTTTCTCCTGAGCAATAGTCCTTGCTGGATACTCTAGTGCTGTATTAGAGCAGCATGCTAAAACAACTCACAATGCACCGCCTTGACAGTGACATCCTTGGGATTCACCACACCACACACTGAGGGACCTATGGAGATCATGACAGTGACCTTTATCACATCTCTAGAAGTGGCTTCAGGGAAGATGCTCCCTGCTTGCTATCATTTCCTACAGTATAACCAGACAAAAAGTGCAATTCTCAATGTATCTACAGTGAGTAAGCTGTGAGAAGCAGCATTTCAGAAGAGGAGTGCTTGAGGAGTCTTCCTTTCATGACCAAAGAATGCAATATTTACCAAAGAAAGGAGAAGTCGTGATAACATCAACATCAATAAAAAATATCTAAGTATAAGAAAAAGGCTTAAATTTAAAAAAAAGTCTAGAAAGTCTTCACAAGAGTTCAAGCTTTTTAGCATTGTTTCAGTGAAAAAACATGAAAAACACCCATAGATAGAGCTGACCATAGATAGAGCTGCCTGCATCAGCAGTCTCAGCTCTTTTTGATTTCTACAGCCATGTGGAATTCAGTGACAGAGGAATATGGTCCCACCTGTACCCCAAATCACTTCAAATCACCTGAAAACAGGAATCCGATATTAATAAATCCAGAGTTCTGTAATGCTGATGTTGCAATAAATTTTACCTATAAAATAACTTGTGTGGTATTTTTCCATGGTTTGAAGCAATAAAATTTGCCTCTTTGTTTTTCTATCTAGAACTTTATTTCTTTAGAAGAACCTGCATTTCATCTCCTATTTTACATTTTCATGCCACTGTGTTAAAATTCAGACCAGGACCTTTTACCTCTACTGCTCAAAGCAGGAGGTATCAAAATGCTCTCTTAAGGTGAAAATTAGCATCTTTGAATATTCAGAATTTGGTTTTTAACTTACAGACTCTCTATGGAGAAGATCTTGCTGAGAGAAAGCTGAGTCATGGAAGCAAGTTTTGCATTTTGTTATGAACACAGACAGCAAGGCTCAATGCTCTTGTCATCTGCTGCAGAAATTGTTTCTGCAGCCCAGAACCTGCTCATGTGAAAATCTTCCTGGTACAGGAAAGAAATACCACCTTATTAAGCAGTAGATTTACCATTCTGAACATACTGCTGGGCAGTCACAATTACAGGCATCTGCAGGCAGCCAGCATGAAACAGATGCATTTGAATAGACATCTTCAATTTGGATTGGTTTGGGGGGTTTATAACTTGTTCTGCTCGCTGTTTCAGGGTTTTTAAATTCACTACCAAAGTAGCACTGATCATAGAACAAATACTGTGAGGAATCCCAAAGACCCAAAGGACACCGTAAGTGAGTTCCTACCACTTGCAGCTTTCTTTAGTTTGTTGTTTCATTGCTAAGCATAAATGACCAAATTCTTGGCTTCTGTATATCATTTCCCCCTGATAACCCTCATGGAAACTCTTCCACAAGACAATACAGGCTGGAAATGCAGCCTACTAAATTCTTAACAGAGGTTCTCAATCCAGAAACTGCAAAGTGCACATAATCTTAAAAAATGTCTGATAAAGTTGAATCATGAGTATCAACACAATTTTTAAAATGACAAGCAACTTTTTTCTGCTGTCCTAATATCAAGATTAAAGCAATAGGCTCAACTAAAATATCCATAAATAAGCAAGAAATTGTTCTCAGTTTATCAGATCAAATTTATCAAAGCCCAGTAAGAAAACTCTGGTTTAGTCTTACCTCAGGCCTGTGCTAAGGCAACTGTTTGCTGCGGCCCTTGATTAGAAACAATAAAGTTGGGTCATACTTAAAGGTAAAAAACATACTCTTAAAGGGTAACAAAAACCCTTTTCATCAAGAACTACTAAAAAGTTCTGGACTGAGTAGTCATCAATATTATTGAGGTATACTACATTTATCTAGAGACATATTTTTAATAACTTTCTTCTAATAATCCCCATCACTATAGTCCCATTCTGTTCTTTACCAGCCTGGACACTACCACAGTGCTGGTGACATGCTGGGGATGCATTACATGAAAAATGAGTTTTAAATGCTTTAAACAAAGAGCAGAAAAAAAGGAGGCATATTGTTAAGCATTTTACTACAGACATTTAAATCTCTACTGATTAGAATGCTGCTTAACTGCTCTGAACATAAAGGTCTGCTCTGGCCACTCACTATGAAATACAACTTCACAGGAAATATTCTGAAGTCATTTTAGTGTTACTAAATTGGAAATCTTTGGATATACAAAGGATGTGGTAGGAAGCAGCAAAGCACAACCGAACACAACCAAACCTGGGGTGAACAGCAAGGCTCAGACTTTTAAATCAGTTATGAAAACACCAAAATAACCTCTGAGTACCCCTACTTACAGCATTACTCTACTGACTAAAATATTCAAGCATTAACAGCCCAAATGAGTAAATCCAGGTTGAGAATGAGACCTCGCAACTGCATATTAAAAAGACATTTTCAACTCGTAAAAAGGTGATATGAGACATGAGTTGTCAAGGGAAGCCTTTGAAACCCTTTAGTATCAACAACAAACCCTGGAATGTGTGATTATTGAAAGGTTTACATTCCCTCACAGCTGTTAGAAAAAAAGGAAATGGTTCAGGCAGCACAGCAATTCTGATGGATAGAAATTCTTTTTCAAGTCCTTCAGGTAAGCAGTTTGTAGTTTCTACTGTACCTGCGGTATCCTAACCTCCATGCTGCATTGCTTAATGCAGCACTAGATACCCTTATAGGATAGGGATTCAAGCATTACAGTTTGTCAAGGAAAAATATTTCTAAATATTAAATATACAACGTTTAAAATCGTTTAAAAGAAGGTTGTAAAGACTTCAACAGAACACAAAAGTTTAGTTTAGTCTTCAAATTACTCTTTGCCTTCATACAACACTTTGTACAGAAATATCTTAAAGCTCTTGACATCACACAATTTTTCTGAGATAAACGCTGTTACTTTTCAGCAATTGCAAAAACATCACTATCTAAAGAGCAAATGCTTTGCTCAAGGTGTCTGAGATAAATGTCCAGCACACTGTCTGGTCCATGACCATACCATTACTTCCCCTCTCCTTTCTCCCACAACTGCCAAGTGTGAAGAGTTAATAATAAGGCAGAGTTCAGAACCAGTTCTTCCATGACACCTGACTGGGGATGCTGACAGTGAGAGAAACCCTTTCTTTCACTTACCATTCCATTAGGAAGAGAAAACCCCACCACACCAAAACCTGAAGCAATTATCCAGCATATCAGGCATCGAATTGAGTAATATACAAGTTTTCTGCCATTTCCCGAGGGCTGCACATGACAGCTGAACCGAGCAGCAGCATACATCAATTTCTGACAGGATTTGGGGAATCCAAGCAGCTACAACCACCCGAAGTTATGAATAATTACTGCACTAGGCTGACTAATTGTGTGCCCCAACAGAGCCATAACCAATTCCCGCAGACACTAGAGGGCAACAGCATCCCGCTGAACAGCTCCGCGAGGAGAGCGAACGGGAAAAGCCCAGCCCCTGAAGGGCTGCTGCGGGGACCGCGCCAGGCAGATGCTCAGTGCGCCGGGAAACAAGAAAAACCAACCAAAACCCCAAGAAAGCCCACAGAACAACCCCGCAAACGCTGCCTCGGCAGCGGGAGCCTCAGTGCCGGCACCCGCCCCGTCCCGCCGCGCTCCCGGCCCGGGCGGTGCCTGCATTGGAGCGGGAGCCTGCGGGCGGCTCGGGCACAACTTTGCCGGGGGCACGGAGCCGGCGGGCGCGGAGCTGAGCGGCTTCGCCGCGCCGGGCCCGCGGACACCGCCGGCCCCGCTCGTTACCTCCGGGCGCGCTCCGCCAGCATGTCCCCGCGAGGTGCCTCAGATCCCGCCGCCGTCTGTGCCCTCCGCAGAGACTGCTCCGGGAAAGGCGCCGGGGCACGGAGCCACCCGGGGCGCGGAGGTGCGGCGGGGCTGCCGCCGGGGGTGCAGCACCGCCCGGCAGCCTCGCCGCGCCCTCCCGGAGGAGGAGCCGCGCTCGCCGGCGAGGGGCGGGCGGGGGCTCCGCCGCACCGCCTCCCACATCGCCCGCCCTCCTCCGGGGCTCGGCCGGGCCGGGGGCGGCTGCGGCCCCGCGCCCTCAGGCTGCGCCCGCACGCAGCGGCCCGAGGCGCCCGCCCCTCACGGCACCTGCGGCGCCCCCCTCCCACACGGGGGCCGCCGCCGCCTCACTTGTGGGATTCTTAGTCCGTGTCTTAAATAAAGTATGATTTAAAAAAAAAAAAAATCTTTTTTTCTCCTCCAAAACCAATTTAGGAAGCCCCTGCTGCAGTCGCGCTGAGGCGAAGTTTAACTCACACCCTCCCGCCAAATCTCTCGCTGTCGGTGCAGCTTTAGGTATGGCCGATTTCTGAGCCGGTCTAAAGGTAGCACACAAGGGTGGAAATTCCGTGAGGTCAATTACATTTTGTCAAGACAACGTAGGGTTAAAAACTTGAGAGAATGCCAGTTAATGTGTTTGCAGCCTCGCTGCTTTTCTTTATTGAATTTTCTAACCCTATGTTAAACACAGTTAGTCCCACTGTATTTTTCACTGACACCCTGCATCCCTCGCTCTGAAGATGGAACTGCTCCATTACTACAGGTGAAGGAGTTACGATTCCCTGTGTGAACTAAATTGGCTTTCACAAATGGGAAATAAAATGAATAAATTTTACAAGTGCCCTCTTGATCTAGCTAATTTACCTCACAATTGCCCAGTGATTGTTAGCTCACCTAATGGCTCACAGTTCAATACATCGGATTAACTCCATCACTGACTGCTTGTCTGTCCAAACCTTCCTCTCTGTGACTAACTCAAGGCAAAAACTTAAAGGAGAAAAGCTACAGCCACCTGAATGTTGCTTTTCCAAACATCAGGAGAATTTACAGCTCTTAATTCAGGAATACTGTTATTTACTTGCTCCTCTTTTACTCCCTTTTATTCTCATGACACACTAAATACCCCAAATTTTACTGTCTTCTAGACTACAAAACAGTGCAAGGTCCATAAGCTAGACTTAGAGTAGAAAAGAGAACTTGTCACAAGGGCTTACTATGTGTGAGGTTATTAATCCCTGGAATAGAGAGTCATCTGAAATCCTGTTGCCCTCTCAGTATTCTCCAGAAAGGGACTTCCTCTCCGATTAAGCTTCTCAACTAGGTGAATATCCTGACATAGTCTTGTTTTGGGGACTCTCTATTATGACAGACTTTTCCTACAACAGGCTAGGAAGCATGGGGTGGAAGTCAGTCACAAGTGCCTGAAATTCTCAGCTGTGAGTTCAAAGCCACATTTTCCCTCCTACCCTTCTCTCTGAGCAGCTGTTTTTAGGTTATCACTGGCCAGCCTGGTCAGACACCTGGAGAGCACCTGTCCTCAGAAGCACTTGGTTGCTCACAGAGATGTGCCAGACACCTCACAGCTGAGGGCTGCAGCACTGCACATCAGCAGCTGCAGCACTGAGCCCTCCTGGCAGGAATATTAACAACTTTCATCTTTCTTGGTGCTACTTTTCAGGTTTTTTGGTCTTGAGCTGTCAGTGCAGCCTGAACTGGGAGTGATGTCTTAGCCATTCTTAGAGAAATACATCTTAAGGCACCGCTGACTGCACTTTTGGCCAAGATTTCTGCCTGGCACACAGCACTTCTCAAAAAAATAGGAAAATGAGTAGTAAATCCAGACAAGAAATTAGGGAAGAGGAAAACCTACTGAACTGCAGGCAAACAGAGACACATCTAGACAACTGCTACTCTCCACCATGAACTAAGGACTCAGCTTTCTGCATTTGTTAACGCTGGCCTCTACACATGAATGCTCCCTTTCCCTTTCATGTTTTTCTTCCAACTCAAGTCTTCACCTGAACGATGTCCTTGTGCATCATCAGCAACCTCTCCTCCTCAAATGAACTGAATCCCACCTTGTCTCAGGGTCTCACTAATTTCAGGCAATTACTGCAGGAAACTGTTCTAACCATCGCATGGTTCTACATCTGCAAATGAACTCTTGGTCCCACTCAAACCTGTGCAAAATTTGGTTATTTTTTTGTATGGTGATCATTACTACAACTCCCAGCACAAACTGCTCATAGAATGGACAGACTGATTATACTGCACATCAGAAAGGTCATGGTTTGGAGTGTTACTTGTAATAGCAACACTTTTCCATTAATAAAGAAATACTTTATCCAGTCTTGCCATTTCCAAGTTTAGAGATGTCTTTTAACCAAACACTCATTTTTATTTGTATTATTTTTATTAGAATTTTCTTGCAGGAAGCAATTAAATTGAGATAGGTATTTGAAAGCAAGGAGCATCAAGGCAATTGCCTGTTATTAGTAATTTCATGATTACTTTTTTAAAGCTATTATAAATGCTACTAGTCAAAAGGCAAACTTACTGTAGATTTAAAATGCCCTTTGGATTAATCAGAAACTTGTTCAACTGGGAAAGGTTTTCTTTACACATTTCATCAATATAATGAGGAGAAAAACGTGGCCTAAGATTTAAGAAATGCTCGTGGTCAAAAATGTAATCGGCTAAGAGGCTATGTCAGAGAAGAAAAAAACCCCAACACTGTTCAAGTTTGAAGTGTGTAAGGACTATTCTCTAGCAAACAACACAGGAAGCCAGCCACACTTTATATGGATTTTTCCCTATAAAGCCACTATCTTTCAGATGGAAAACCCACTTACTGTTTCTTTTCACAACTTTCTATTTAATTTTCAATACCTTAGCCTAAAAAAATCCCACTATCTGCATACATTGCAGTAATACCTTTCAAACCAGTGGAAGGAAGTTGCTAATTACATGCCGTGGGCGCTGACTGCTTGGCAGCAGCAAGGCGCTTTTATCTCCAGGCTTAGAATAAACTATTGTTATAAATATGTTTTGTTCCATGTTAATCAGGGTATCGAGACAATTGTCATCTTGTACAATGATCAAATGGGCAGCTCAGGAATTCATTAGGTGTGTCTGTTGCAAGCTGCAAACCCACCCATTACTGCTCAAGTCATGCCATGTGAAGTCTAAGACGGATCCATTAATGAGGAGGACTGAGCATTTTCTGTTGCAATTTACCAGGAAATTTGCTTATGAAAAGAGTGAAAAGACTCTTCCTTCCCATTATATCAGGTTCAGAGGTTCCAAGTTAATAAATATACAAAAAAAAAAAAAAAAAGCAGCAGTGACTCAGAATGTATTAATTTTAGTGAGTTGTTTTGAATGTATGTCAATTTGAGTGAAAGCTCCTTAGCAATATTGAAATTTGTTACAGGAAAAGGATAATGGGGATGAAAGAAAATTAAAAAGAAACAGTCGCTATAAGCACAGTTAACAGTCTGCAGCATCTTTGCCCTTTTAAAGGAAGTAATATGCAATTAAAACTTCTGTTAAAAATTGATTTTAGAATATATAATAAAATAGGGCTAAGAAGAATTTGTATTATTACCCTAAAATCAATTCATTTTCCACATGAATAACAAAGGAAAAGTTCTAAAATAGTATTGTTATTTGCAGAGAGGGAAAACATTCAACTGCTATACCCAGCTCTTCAGTAGAGCAATAATCCAAACACTTGCCAAAGCAGAATGCCATTCACAGTCAGCTGGAAAAATTGTCATAGTTTCATCTTTCCTTTCCCTTAGTAGAAGTAACTCTGGAGAAAATGAGTAATTTAGCTGACTTTTCTTGCAAAAAGCAGCATGCTTTAGCACTGCCTTCAACTTCCTCATACCCTTTCCTTCCTTCTATATAAAAAAAATCCCTCCTGCCCTCTATGCTCCTGAGCACCCAAAGCACATCCCCGCTTCCCTGTAGCAACAAAGAGCAAGAACCAGAGAAGTTTGCACAGGAATGGGAAGTTACTCAGCATGCAAGGTAACACTGCAGGATCAATGACATGACTGTCTGCTCCAGACTGAGAGCTCATCAGCTGAGAATCACTGAGGTGAGAAAGGACGTGGGGACCAGTCAAAGTTAGGGAGTGTCTCTGTCAGCTGCCAAAGAGATGTGTCTGGAAAACACCGCAGGCAGTGCTCAGAGAGGAAAAGGAGAGGTGGATATGTGCAAGTATTGATGCTACTTCATATGGCTGAGGTACACCCTCCCTTGGAAGGCTGGTTAAAGTTCAGGGAAAGTGATTCCAAGTGGCAGAGGTGCAGAGAAGATCAGGTGAATACACAGCCTGTCCCACGATTGTCGAGGTGAAGGTTGAGAGGTGATATAGCTGCAGCACTCGAGGGGGAGACATCAATATGCAGTGGTAGCTCACAAGTATTTAAGGAAAAGAGATTTTTGGCATAATAATGATTGGGTAAAACTGGTGCAGAAAGTTAGGATGGAAATTAGAAGAAGCTCTTAAATCACCAGAGTGAAGCAGACCTGTTCTGAGTAGTGAGGGCAAAAAGAGTGGTTAACTTTGAGATGGAGCTTGAGTGACAATCAGACATTGTTCATCACAGTGCTAGACTGGCCTTGATGGCTTAAGAGCATCTATCAATCAGTGACCCCAGAGTTTTTATGGTGCTGGGAGATCAAATTCAGCAAGAACACAAATAAATCCTCATCACTGATGTTGAAATTGCTATCAGCTGTTTCAGCTGTGGTGGTTTGTTTGTCACACTGGTTGTTTCAGGCTGTCTGTAGGCACTAGAGAAGATGAGCATCTGCACTCTGTTCACATGAATATGAACACCTCCTCACAAGTCATCATTTTTTAATGAAAGCCTGTATTCTGGAACATAAGATGTTAGCCTCCAGGGAAACATATCAGCTTGTCATCTGTCCCACAAGTCAACAGGTAAAGAAAAAAAGGTGATATTGTTTTCTTTCCTGCTAGAATTCATTTGAATACCAGATCTTTCTGCTTATTAATATTTCAGTTCTCCCCAAACATGAAATGGATTGCAATATCAGATAAGCTGGTAGAACTCTTATGTTTGATATATATTATTTTGATTTAATCATAAGAAATTACGTCAATAGATTGCCCCTATATAATTATGCATCATGCGCAGAGATCTTAATTACCCTGTTCATCAATATTCATGATAGCCCATATTATCCAGGGTATTATCCTATATTGTTATATGTGATGCCACATGAATACCATATGGGAGAGGGATTTAAAAAAGGTTACAGGCTAATGAGTGTATTTTATTCCACTCAGAAAACTCAAGAGAAACAGTTCTTTTCAAAGATCCAGAGACTGTAATTACATGCAAAATGTTAAGTCACCTTAAAGGCAAATACTAACCCAGATGGACTAAAGATTAAAATTAAAAGCTAAACCTTCCTATTGTTATTAGTGCCCCACTGCACTAGATATTGTGCAAATATATGAAAAAGGTGATTCTCATCATAATTCTACCTTTCAGCTTGGTTGTTATAGAGCAGAAATTGTAGTAGGTTTAAGCTAGCAGCTGGTAGCCATATAATAGCAGTGAATTATAATGATTTATAATGCCAGAAATTTTGTATGTAACTCCCTGTGAAGTTTCCTAGGAGCTGTGCCTACAAAATACTGCTTTGGCACGTCAGCCTTACCACTTAATTTGATTTACGCATTGTGTGCCACAGCTCTTGCACATCGTGCCTACTCCTGGACCACAAACTCAACAGGGCACAGAGGCAGCTGGACAACTCAGGGGACTCACATGAAATCAGGCTGCAGCTCCCTGCCCACTACCTGCTTCTCAAGTGTCACTGGCCTCTGTGATTCTAAGGACGTGTGAACAGGAGGGATGCTCCTGCCATCCTTCAGTGCAGCAGGGGGAGCACAGCCAATATCTCTGGCACACCAGCACGACTGATGCTGTAACAACTCCCTGCGCCTTACAACATGATTTATAACTATCTCGATAGTGTTTGAAGTCTTGATTCTGCAAACAACTCAGGTGCCACTGTACACATAGGAGATCAGAGGGCTGCACCCAGGAGGCTCTGGGAAGGCTGAGCCACACTGAGTTCAGAGAGGAGGCCCAAGTTCATCATGAGTGAGCACCACAGCCAGCAAAGAACTGAGGAGTCGGGATTCTGCTGAGGAGCTCCTCCCCCAGTCCACTTTTGAGGCTGGTATTTTTCACTGAGGGGCACAATCAGAACTTCTCAATTCAAACAGAACATTGTTAGTTAATTCTTTTCTAGAATTAGTATTTTGCTCTTCCAAACACTATTTGCTGTTTGAAGCAGACTGCAGACTGATGGAGGTGCATGTTTTGCCTGTAGCAAAGCAGCATTCTCCTTCTTTATCTTAACACTGCAATGTTTCTCCTCTTTGACATAAACAGTGTCCAAAGCACTCTAATCCCATCCATGCCCAGTACAAACAGCGCAAACAAGGAATGATTTATGCATGCTTGACTCCACTCTGTATCTTATTCGATGAAGATGAATTACTGTGCTGGACAGGGACACATTCTCCTGAAAAATCCATCTTTGTAGATTCTGGTGCTCAATCTCATGCCTTGTGCAAATGTATTTTAGTACGCTCTTGCCACTTTCCACTTGCTAACGCCACACACAGCAGAGTGGCCCTGGCAGAGCACTGAGGGAGGTTCCCTTGCTGGCTCCAAGATACAGTTCCAGTTTATCACTTCCAAATGACTCTGCTCTTGTGTTCCAGGACAGGTGTCATTTCCCAAATTCTGCCACATGCTGATAACGTTATTTAAGCAAAAGACCGAATCCTCTCCCTCTTTCCTTCCAACATCTCATTGTATGCTCTGCACTCTCTGCCTTTGTAGCCACTTAGGAGACAAGTCTGTCCATTTATACATTTAGCAAGAATTTAACTTTGTTGATACTGGACAGAAAGTCAAGGGTCTCCATCTTGTGACAAGTTTTATGCATGGCTGTGGTATGGAATTGATGCTTCCTTCTAGGGAAAAAATGTTTTAAAACCCATGAATTGTTGATACAGGTTCAGCTCCTATCAGAATTACCCCAATACAGTTTGTCCTTAAGTAACTGGACAGGTACATTACCCATTGCTCAAACCAACAAAGCAGCAAATTAACAACAAATAAGCTAATTTTCCCCATTCTCCTTCCATTTTCTCTAGCTTTCAGTATGAACTGATCAAACTCAAATTTAATTTGTCTCCTCCCATAGTATCTTACACTCTAGCCATATAAACACTGAATAAAATCCATGTTCAAGCTCCTTCTTCCGAAGGTAACACAGTGACAGCACTCATGTGAGACAAACTGCATTGCAGTTTTTAATAAATCAGTCTTTACAAAAGCATTTCTACAACTCCTCTTCAAGAACTGGCAGTGTAATGAAGAATGTCCCTACCTCTTATTCTCAGACCAGAATATTAAAATACCTTTCAGCAGTTTAATTTCTCTCTGAAATTTTTAATTACAGTCTCCACTCTTATTTTACTCAGTACAGCTTTGCTTACAAGAGACAATATTCTGTGATTTCAGGGCCACAGATACCAGGTACCTGCTCAGTTCCTGTATCCCAGCTAAGATAGCAGACAAACCCCCTGTGGTGCTGCCACGTGCTTTCCTTCCTGCAGGCATCCACTGGGCTCTCAGCTGAGAACACTCACTTCACAAAATCCATTGAACAGCAATCAGGAAAGGTTCATTATGAATACCCCCCGCATACAAAGCTACACTGACCTCAGAGAATTTTTTTGTATTATAGGACCAGGGATCAGACAGTGTGATTTCCAGCTGGTGCAGACAGGAGCTAGCTTCAAACATCAGCTCTAGAAGCAAAAAGCTCTATGAGGGTAATGATGCCCTTAAGACATACAGCTGAATAGGTTTTTCCTTTAAAAACAATCAATCACATCCCTTTTCCCAGCCTTCAAATAAAAAGAACAATACTTTTCTATATAATTGTAAGGCTTCACTCCCAACATGATCTAACAAGAGTGATGCCAACTCCTGTATGCTTCGAAGAACTATTGCACAGAAAATGTCCCCCTGTGTTCTGCAGTAGACATTCCCTAGTGCAATGTTTAGTCTTTCAGCCTTAATTTAATTTTGTAGCATTTGCTTGTACATGCTGTTGTTACCCACATAAGCTTTTCATTTCTCTCTCTCTTTTTTTAATTAGAGGTGCCACTTACAATTCGCCTTCTACCAGGTCAAAGAAGAGAACAGAAATACAACTTTACATAACAACTGGCAATTCAAATTGTTAAATCAAGCCAAGAGTCAGTATAATGCAATGTTAATTTTCATAGGGTAGACAGAATATGAAATATTTTTATATCCCTAGACATTTACAGAGTACATTAGGTTTATGTTTTGAAATCAGATTGTTACCAAGAGCTTTCTGTTTAAAAATATTCCATGACGCAAAGAAAGGAAAAATCTGAGACTTACTGGGGAGCAGGGAAATTGTCACCATGTTGAATGCTCTGTTATTCCTGCCCTGAATTGGCAGCTTGGGCAATATTCTTATAGGAGAACTGGGAGAAGCTAAATCACATGAACCCTCCTATCATCTCATGCTCAGATGGCTACGGGCAAAATGGGTATTTAAATTATAGTGCCTGTTTAGTTAAACTCATTTCTTCCACCACTGACCAGGAGCAGTAGGACTTCAGGAGTTAGCTCTCCTCTTGTGCTACTTGTAATTATCCATTTTCTGAACTGCCATTTGCACTTTACTGTGCACAAGAGGGAGAAGATCTTTTTTAGCTGGAGGTCTGGGTATACTCAAACCTTTTGTGGCATCTCCAGTGGGTGTCCAGAGATCATTCAGTGCTGGGTGGCAGTACTGGAACCCAGATTTATTCTCTTCCCTTTTCCAGCTGTGCTGGTAGGCACAGTCTCACATGTGTAGACATGATAGAAAATGTAAAGCACAAGAAAAAGAACACAAATCAGAAAGGCCTCTACACTTGCAATGACAAGCTTTTTAAGTCACAGCATCTGATACTATTTTGTCCTTCCCAAACTGAAACTACTGGCAAGAGCCTTAAAAACTCTTGTTGAGCTAAGAACAAATTGCACATACAACCAACCCTATGGCAACCTGCATGCATGTGTTCATTGCTAACCTTCAGTTATGTAATCTGCTCTTCAGGAACTGGTCCTATTTTCTGGAGAACATCCTTGGATCCTTCCTCATCATGAGTCTCTGTGGCTCATCAATTAGCCTCTAAGGAATGAGATGAAGGACTTCTACTCTTTGTCAAAAACCACAACCCTTTCTTTGATCCTATTACAAGACAGCAGCATTACTGGGAGCGTCTTTGTTCAAAAATGTTCATAATGTGCATTTCTCCGACGTTCATCAGAGTTACTGGCATCTTTCTTAATCAAAGTGAATAAAAACATCAGTATCATGTTTTCCACAAAGTTTGCACTTTGCAGTCACCCACACTTCCTGACAAATAATGAGCTCCCCCAACCTCATATTCCCAGGACTTTTTTTTTTTTCTGGGTTTTTTTTTTTTTTTTCCATACAAAGTAGGGCACAAAAAAAAGGACAACCTGGTCTGTCAAGTGGCTGAAAAACATCTACTAAGCCTTATCCAAATATTCCTGCATAATGAAACCGCTCCTGTCAGTCCATGAGACTGAAGTTCAAGTCTTAAAGGCTCATTTTCAATATCTCCTCACATAGTAGAAATCCAGGAAGAGATTTCTTTTGAGAATAAGCACAGCCTATGTCCATGTTGCTGCTGAATTTCATTTACCTCTATGAGAAATAACTGTCTTTCTTCCTGGGAATTGCAAATAGTAGAATATATTCGTTTTCTATTTTTCTATTCCTATTTTAAATGAAGGCAATAAGACTGAAAAGATGAAGCTTGGACACAGGTGGAAAAGGACACAAACTGACAAGAGTAAGCAAAGTCCAGAATAGCAGGGAACCAGTGACACTGGATCTGTTCTGTGAAACTGGGTGGTGCTGCTGGGACAGCCTGAGTGAAGGGATTGAAGTGGGAGAATCCATAATGAGTCTTGTGAGCTGTAAGAAGATTGATAAAAAACGTGCTGGATGGAAATTGTTGCTATGGCTCTCTTGTAGTCTGTCACACCAGCTGGGCACTTGAATCTTTGCTGCCTCCTCCAGTTCTGTGATGCACAAATGACCTCATCTGAGACACCCCTGTACATAAACAGAGTCCAAGGGAGCAGAGGCAATGGGCACCCATTTTTCACTGTGGGGGAACCACTGGCACAGATAAGACTGTGGAGTCTCTATCCCTGGAGCTGTTGCTGTGGCTGACACAGCTGGAGCAGGGGGGCTGGATGAGATGACCCCCAGAGGGCCCTTCCAGCCTCAGCCATTCAGTGATTCTGTGACACCAAAGGATTTCACTCTACACTTGCTGCTGCTGTGTGGGTGTTGTGTCACAAATGCCTTAAACTCAACTTCTGTACATTCTCAAAAATCACTGGTGAGATAATTGTTTGACTTGCTTGACTTCCTTGAGGACAAATTAGATTCTCCTCATATATGCTTTACCTTTCCTTACATTATTATCTTGCTCCTGTAGACCTTGTTCAATGCAGCAAAACCCCTGTGATTTTAATGACAATATTGCCATAGTTACTGCAGGACTGTGCCCTAGAAAATCATCAAACTTTTCTCTTCTTTTTTTCTAATTTCCATTTTAGAGGCAAATTACCTGTGGTGCTTCCTGCAGGTTATTTATGCTTCAGAGTGCAGCTCTTTGGCTGCAAAGCTCTTCACCTGCTGATAGCTGATATGATTGAAACCCAAGCCCTGATGTTCCTAACTCAATCTTGAATTTAGCCTGGTGCCTTGTGAGCAGCCATCCAGTCTCTCTGCTCTCAGGTACAACTGGAGGGGCCTCTGCTGTGCCAACCTGACAGCTTTAGCCAACCTTGGCAGCCTCTGAGTTTTACAGGCTGCTTTGCTTTAAAAGCGGGCTGTGATGCTGGGACCAGAGTAAGTACAAAATATGTTACCATCAGATATACAAACAAATCTCTGAGGCACAGGAGATGTTCTTACAAGAATGTTCTGCTCTGCTTGGTTCAGTCTCCTTGGTCTGAAACTTTTGAACTATACCAGAATTGGAGATAATTCAAAAGCTGGAAAAATAAACCCCTTCTCGTAGACACTTGATGTCATTTTCAATGAAAACTTAATTAGTTTTCTTTGCCTGTGACCAAAAAGCATGTCTTTTCTACTGTCAGACCTGGAACAATTATGAAACTTAAGCACAAGTACATGTCATGATGCTAATGAAGCTTTGTCTTCATTTCAATCTACTCTATGCAGAAGCAATCAGACTAAACCACACTCAGTAAAAATAACCCACACCCAAAAAACCTAAACCAGCCCAAAATCCTATTTTCTCCTATCTTTGAGGAATTTAAGGCAAGAGTAAATAATGAAGAGGAATTCTACTGTCTCTTGACCTCTAAAACACATAAAAATAAATACATAAATAATATTTAGCTTAAAGCTGATCACTCTCTTTTTCTGTTTGATATTTGACTTATGCTCAACAAGAGTAGCCAGAAGAAAAGTTCACTGCAGGAAAGGAAATTACTACAACATTTTTTTTCCCCCCCCTTGAATACTTAAGAGAGTCTTTGTTCATGTTCATGAACTATGTATCTCCTTAAAAATAATTTATTTAATGTCATGGTTTTTGGGGAATATCTGTGGAAACACTACAAATAGGGATGCAGCTGTGAAATAACTCCTGCTTTTTCTAAGCGAGTTGGAGATAATTAGGTGGAGAAATAGCTATTTCCATTGTTTTTATTTTTAATATAGAAAGAGGGATGCACGTGATCAAGGTATGAACCAGAGGACAGGTTAACTCTGAGATAGATAACTCAGAGTTAAGGTCAGTATAGAAAGTTGTAGGAAATAACATCTTTGTATGTCCATGTACTTTCATGCCATGCATAGAATTTAAATAATTTCCTATATTCATATGGTAAATATGTGCATGGTGATATTTCCTTTATTGCACAGAATTTTACCTTTCCAGCTTGACAGAATGTTGGGATGGCTTCCCTCTAAGAGCAAGTGGGGATGGTGTCTAAATTGCTCTGAATGGGTACGGAGGTAAAAGGAGAGGAATAACATCTCCAAACTTGATTATGATGACGGATGTGGAAGGCTGGTGATTTATGCAAATAGTCAAGGCTGCCTCTAAGGTAGGCTTCCCTCCTGCAGGCTGCAAGAACAAGGCAGAGGCACTTAGCAGGAAACAGAAGAACAGAACATGTGACCACTGAAATTAAGCTGTACATGAACGCCCTAATTGTTTTGTCTTACCCCTACTGAATATGACGGCAAACCCTCTACAAGTAACAAGCTGATGAAATGTTCGTGTTTAAACTCAAAACAAGGTTGGAGTGAAGAAAATATCTTGGTGTAGAAGTGTTTGAACATTTTATCCTAATATTTATTGCCAAAATTATTGCCTGTAAGCCCTTGACATTGAACCTCTTCACTTTGTTAACTGCTTAACAAACAGAGAACAAAACTGATTGTCTCTGCTGAAGAATGCAAATATCAGAGAAGACATAAATACAGACACGCCAAGGGCAGGAAAAGAAACCTGCCTGAAGTCATGTTAATGTTCCCAGGCAGTGCAGGCAAAATTAGGAACAAAATAACTGAACGGGATGAAATAGGAGGATCAGAAAAGCTGGAGGACTCTGGGTTAAGGAAGTTAAGGTGAAGATCAGGGGGCTTCTGAAGAGCAGTGAGAAGCCAGACAGAATTTATGAATATGGAAGGGATCTCAGTAATGCCCTCCTCGCTCACTAAACCAGCCAGAAATTAAGATGATCTGACATATACTGACATTTATCTCCTTCCACTGTTCTGATTAAAATTGGTCCACAGTTACTTGTAGCTTTGCAATGTGTTGAAATGAAGAAGGAAAAAAGTACTTTTGAGAGCAGTTAATTTGGAATTAAATTAGTTTCTTCACAGATCAGAAGATATGTACATAGCAGAACCTCATTGATTTATACCAGAATGTAAGAAAGAGCAAAGGACAGTGAGACATTACACCTCATAGAATTGTAAAGCTATATACCAATCAAAAGCAATCAAACCAAGAGGAAAAAAAAGCATAGAAAATAATTGTGCTCTGAAGGATCTTTTTTAAAAGATTTTTTTTAAAGGAAGGTAGAAATAAAACAGTTTGGGGTTCCAGAAAGTAATTTTCAACACAGAATTCATTCAGGGAAGTTGGCATTTTTCCACTGACTTCAGCAAGGCCCTTTCAAACCTAGAAGGTACCACAGCTCACCTGGAGTAAGCCAGCTGTGCCTTGAGGGTGATGCAGAAGGTTGGATAAAACACTGGACTAGGCACAGGCTGTTGCCTGAGGTACAGGGATCTTGACCCTGCCAAGCATGAGAGAAGAAAAAAGCATTCCAACCAACACACACATCCATATGTAGTTCTGAGGGCTTCACTTTCCAAAGCAGAAGAAAATATGAGAGAGATGGAATGGGAAGAAAAGTCATACAGAAAAACATAGTTATAACTTGTTTAAAATCAAAGGTTAAAGCCATCCTGTGAAAAAGGAAGAGAACTCCAGGCAACTTTTGGTTCGGTAAAGAAATAAAGGCAACAATAAAAACAAAGCCTACTTGTAAATCTAGGGATGGAATAAATGAGACAGACACCAGCAGAAATGACAGGTTACAGTACAGGAAGTTCATATGGCTTGCTAAAGACATAAAGACTCAAATCAATGATGACCAGAGGTACATACCTACAGCTGTTAACAGAGATAGAGAAGGGTTGGAACTACTTCATAAATATTCATGAAACGGAAAAAACCAGGACAGTGCACCTGTATCCTGTGAAAACAGGTGTTCTCCAGCCTATCAGTTGTAAAGAGGATCCTAAACTACAACCATGGGGGATGCATGCCTTTAGTCAGGCAATCTAGATTATTTCTACCCAGAAGCCTAAAATTTTGGGTCAGCAATTTTTACTGAGTTAAATTTTTTAATACATCTTGGAATACTAGGGCATTGATAGAACAATTAGGTACTAAAATCTTGTGCCAATATTTAAAACCTTCTGTATGATACGCTTTGGAAATGGAGTAAATTCATAAGGAAAGCACAATTAGGGAAAAATCAAAGCAATTGTGATTCAGCGTGGGAAAAAGGAGAGAGGTAAATGTATGCTTCTGGCCTGACATATGTTTTGGCTCAGCTCTGTGAAAGGAAAAAGATACAGCCTGTAAAGAAATGTCACAAAGAACAAGTGATAAATAATGAATAAAGATACTGCTTTGTTTGTTTATAGAATATCAAGAGCATCCTGCTAGGTACATTTTCAATTATCATTCATTCTGCACAGCCCTACTGTGATTGCTTTAACCTTGATTTTAAGACAGCAGTAACAGTAATGTGCAAACATATTGGTACAGCCACAGTAGCAAGGCAAGAATGGTGAAAAGTGTATTTATAAAGCAGTAAAATCACATTAAAACTGCTATGCAATAAAAACTACATTGCAGCAGCATCTGGGGAAAGGGTATTCACAAACCAATAATATCCTTATTAAAACTAATGTGCAATAAAAGCAGATTGCAGCAGAATTTCTAACAGCCTTCAGACAGGGCTCTGGAAATGGGTTTTTGACCTTTCCCAGTACTGCTGGCTTCAACTCAGCTCTTGGGGCACTGCTCAAGAAGCACCCAGGACACACCTTGAGTTAAGTTACCAGGTTTTTTTCCCCCCTCCCCATTAATCAAACTCACAGATGTGGTGAGTTAACCAATTGGGCAGCAAGTAACATTCTTTAAAAGGACACCTGAATCTAATTAAACTATTCTGACAAAGAAAAGAATGAAAATATGTGTCTGATTCAAACAAAATGTTTTCAAATAACACATGGCTGTATTTCCACAGATGTTATGCTCCTGCATCCAAACTGCAGTGAAAATAACTGCATTTGAGAATAAATAGCATCCCTGATTTTTCCCTATGGGAGCTGAATCTAAAATCCACCCAAGTTCATTGGAGCTTTTGCATGTCAGTGAGCAAATGTCAAACTCCCCACTGCTCAGATCCTCTTACACTAAGGGAACCTGATACAGAAAAGCAAGAAAAATTAAAAGTAAACACTGGAAAGTGAAATTAATGTTTGTCAGGGCTGTGGTGGCTTAAATTCAGAGGCTACTCTGCAACTGTAAACAAACCTTGATCAAGGTAAGCAGCACACACAAAGCCATCAGGGAACAACAAAGCTCCAGAAATGTGCTCAGGAGACAAAATACCAGCAAGAAAAAAGTGATGCAAGTGTGATTCTGTGGTGACATGCAGATATAGTGGAAGATGCTGGGAGACCAAGTGGATACCGGATGAATTACTCCATTAGGGACGACATTCCCTGTTATCCACTCTCCTGTGTTTCCTGGGGGTGCTGATGAACACCCTGCAGGACATGGGACAGATGTGGGGCTGAGAACCATCCCTGCTGCAGGGTGTGACTGTGTGTTCCTGCCTCTGAGGGGACAGGGACAGGGCTCCTCACCTCCTGCATCCCACAGAAACAGACCCATGTCCCGTGCTCTGCAGAACAGGGGTACCTTTCTCTGCAAGGTTCCCAGAATCTCAGGTAACAAATTATTTTCCTCTTCACCTAAGGAGACTTCTGCCAGATTTTTCTGAGTGAAATTTAGCACTGCTACTAGAGACACATCATGCTCTTAGTTCCAATGGAATTAATAATTACTGGGGACTATTCACCCTCAGTTAATGTCTTAGCCCAAACCAAAGCCTGGAAATCCACACATACACAGTACACCATTATAAGATTGTTAATTCTTTACCAGAAACTCATCTCATGTACATCACATATATAAATGTGCTGGCCTCATGTTTTAAACATCTGAAAAAGCCAATTAGGCTTGTCACTGATCCCATTGTTTCTTTCTTTTACATTAAGGCTTCTTTATAGTTGAGACCCCTACATGGGATATGTCTCCAACAAAAATAACATAAAAACAAGGAGCTGAATTTTATTCCTCTTGTATAATGAGCTTCTAGTATGGTGCTTACAAAGACTCTGTTCTCATGTAAAGTAAGCAGGAGGGATTAAAAGAGCAAGGGCTGTATTTTACATTCACTTATCAGCTGTGGTTCAGCTCTTCCATGAACTGCATTATCTCATTAAAAATCCACTGACTGTCATGTTGCTCAGTCAGGATATACAGGGGGCTGCTGTTCTCTCCTCTGACAGGCATCACAAGAAATGTGGTAGGCTGAATGACATGAGTGGCTGGGGAGAATAAATCCATAACAGCACAATGCAGTGGAAAAATATTCTTCCAGTGTGATTCCATTTATTTTGGCAGAGATATAGATCAAAGTCCTTGGGACCAAAATTTGGTTTGGTTTCATTTTTTTCCCCAGTGCAAAAAACAACAAACAAAAAAAAGCATAAACTGGAGATGCAGATAGCTCTTTTTTCACTGCAGGATAAGAACTGAGCACAAGATAGAGGGAAGGACACACACCCCTTCAAAGCCTGAGCACTGAACTTGGACTTCCTGAGGACTAACATCTCTGCCAAGCTTAGCAGAACAGACTCCCTGGAATAATTTGGGCTGTAGCAGCCCCAGGTACAGAAACAAACAAACCAACAAAAATTAAGTGCTTACATATTCATTTATTCTGGACTTTGTAAACTTAAGAAACCACAAGTCAAGGATGAAATTTAAATGGCTTCCTTTATCCGCAAGAGACTGCTGATATCTAAGCAAACCGGTTCTTTGAGGAGAAGAAGCACATTTTGGGTGTTTGGGGGTGGCAGTGTTTACTTGGGCAGGCTGCTGATGTCTGCTCTTACCTGGATGTGAAGGTGCTTCCCAGTGAAGCCACAGGTGACCACTCCATGAAGGAGCCCTCAATGCATCACCCCAGAGTCCAACATGAGGCACGTGCACAAGTGCCCCCTGAACTGATGTATTTCAACAGCTTTGGCTCAGGACACACTTCCCAGTTATAAGAGAAGTTGCAAATAAACAGCTGGGATGACATTTGAGTGTTTCTTTAACTCAATTTGTGACCTGATTTTTCCCACCAGGGACCAGGGAGTTTATTGCTATGAAAGGCTGGATCTGGGATTTGCACATTCAGCCCTTTCTACTGGATGAGTGCATGTCTGCCTCAGTCTTACAGGAGAATGCTGGTGATTGCAATCCTTTACTATTGAGATGACTTACGCTTTATAACAAGAGAAGTTTTTTACTACAAAATGTGAAGTGGAGAGGAAGAAGGAAGTTTTCCATCAAAAGACAAAGAGAAATGATTGCTCTCCTCACAGATTGAAGTACTAAGTGGATACATTTAAAGCAATGTAGTTCGGGTCTCGGCTTGTTCTAATTATTCCCCTTCTCATAGGAAAATCACAATGATTTGATTGAAAATAGTAATTAGGAAAGTTGCTGTTGTGTTTCACATCATCAGCAATTAATCTCTATTTTCCTCACCCAGCAGGAGTGAGGAAACTCAGGACTGCAGAAAGCCAGAGTATGCATTTCCAGGCAACAACAGAGAAAGCCAACATCAACCTGCTGCTGCCATCAGTGAGCTGCAATACCTCAACCCTGCATCAGCTCCCTGGCCAGGGAATGACTGTATTTGGAGCACATTGTATCCTAAAATTCCCTCTTTCTACATCCACATCATACTGCTGCTGCTAATTTTTTGACTAGCCTCACCTCAGGGCCTCTTTAATCACTACCATTTCCAATTTTCTCTTGCTCATTGAGCCTGTGTGCTCAGGAATAATTTTCCCAGGGGAGATCTCTCTGCATTTTTTTTTTCAGGTTGATTCTCATTTTGCATTTCCAGTGCAATATACTTTTCTCACTAGGCACTATTTTGTTCTTTTATGTCTCTATTCCTGTGGTGTTTCTAGTACCTGTCACCTCAGTACCACCTACAAATTTTATTAATGTTCTTTTTACCCTTCTCCAAAATACAGCTTTTTTCAGTATTTATGATGAAGCATCTTGCCCTACCAATCCTTGCCTACAGAATACCAAGATCTCTTAAAACAATGACTTAAAGAAGTAATTTTGTTTAATTGTCAAACAATTGGGAAATGAGAAAGATCTCATTTATTTATTTTACAGAGTCATTTAAGCTTGTCTGGTTCATAAATTTGAAAAGTTTACAAGTGAAAAACAGCACTATAATTCAATACTGTGAAGTCTGGAAAACAGGATCTGGTGCACATTTGTACCCTGTGGATAAAATATGTTCAATTTTCCCTGGCAAGGCTCAGACACCCATGTCAATGGCAATGTAAAACCTAAATTTGACTGCTTTTCCCTAACCATGGCTAGCTGACCTGTGCAGCCTACTGATACATTCCCACTTTTGACAGTGCCTGACCCATACCTGTGTTTTTTCATTACGAGATTACAAGAAACATTTTTCCTACAATCCTCCTGAAAACATTCACACTGAACAATAGCACAGACTAATCACTTAAATCTATGCTAGGAGAATCGAGAGGCTTTATTTTCCTCTTGACTCTTGAAGAAATTGCTAAGGTTTGGCAAGCTGCTCCTTATGTAAATGCTTTCTTTTCTCATCACCAATACAATGTCACAGTTATTTAAGGGTTTGCTTCAATGCCACAAAAAAAGCATATTTTGGTCGCACTTCAGAGACTGACAAGGATTATTTTTAAATTGGTAAACAATGCAGTAGAGTGGCGGCAGAGTAAAGACCCAGAAAGGAGGAGACAAAAATCAGGTCTTTAGGGAGGTCCAGCTGGGACTATGGGGAGATGCCCTGAAATTTTTCCCTCCAGTGATTTCAAAACAGACAGAACCACCTGGAAGAAAATCACTTTTTCAACATCCCTGCAGCAACAGGGAGCTGGTTGCTACAGAAAGGACACTGGAAACCTGAGAAATATGGAAAGTACCAAAACAAAAAGAGCTTTTAGGGAGGTGCTGCAGAAAGGTGGCCCTGCAATGTAATATTGCTTCTCTGTTACAGGTTTTAAAAATTAACAGTCCAAGTTACAGCCTACCAGACAATCTGTAGGCAGACAGCATCCTACAGTATCCCATAAAGATCAATTTATTCCAAGGAATAAATGTACTGATAAATGCTATTCTAGAGCACAGAGACCCCTATGGAAGTCAAACTAAATCAGAATTACAGTAATCAAGCTTGGGAAGGAGTGATTTTTTAAGGTCACTGCAGATAAATGCAGAGAATAGCTTAGAAATGTTCTGCAGCTGTGGGAAAAGCATTGCTACACTCCATCAGCCATAGATTCCTACAGAGATGGCACAGTTGAAAAGACACCAGCCTTGTGTGGAAGCTGGCTAAGTGCTTTTCCATGTGCTTCCCAAATAAAAGCTGACAAAGAAAGCAATGAGAGTTGCAGAACTAACTGATCTCCTGTAACAAAATTCTGCCTGATAGAGACAGAACAAACCATCTCTGGGTCCCCAGGAAACATTATTAGTTAGGTGTAGGAGCTGCTGCCAGCAACATCCCCAAGTTCCCAGTGGGAGAAACTTTTCAGTTGTATCACAGGCCATGACAACAGAAGGAGTTAAGGGCGCCTCACCTCCCTGGACATGAATGGGAACTTGGCACACCCCCAAATGAAAATTAAATTTTATTCTTCCTCTCTGGCCAGTCTTTTTCAAAAGTAAAGCAAGGAGGTTGTAAAGTAACAGCAGGTTCTATTGGAACAGAAGCTTAAAGTAGAAGTCTTGTGTACAGCCAGCAAACAGAGCAGTGCAGTACAAACCCACCAAATCCTGCACAGGTACAATGAGCAGTGCCTATCAGCCCATGGAGGTCATGGAAGTGCAGATGAGCTCCAAGTGCCTTTCCACTAGCTTTGCTCTCACAGGAGCCTCACCATCTGTCTTCCCATGACAGGTGTGAATATATGAAGTCAGCTTGCAAAATTCTGATGAAACTAATGGGCTGTTTTATTCTGCTTCACGTGATGCAGAGTAATGTGTCTCCATGTACTGAATTGTAACTGTGACCATGAAAGTTAGAGAGAATATTTCATTGTCTGAAACTTCTTTATTGCAACAGATCTACTGGTTTACAACCATGGCTTTATACTCACAATTATTCACTTCTCCTGTCCTACACGACTTGATTCTCCTGGAATAACAAGGACTCTTAATCTTTCTGTTGCTGGAGTTAAATGAGGAATCTCTTATCCCATGAAGATAAGCTGGAACCCAATTATCTACCACTTGCCTCTGTCAGTGGGTAACAGGATAACACCAGAGCCCTCTGAAAATATTCAGGTAACACTTTAACAGGACTTTCCACAGGCGAAGCAGTGTGGAGAGAAGCAATCCCGTTACCACCTCTGTAAGCAGAGGATGTATCACTACTCCAACTTTACTAAAGAAAAACTGAGGCTGAGAGAGCAAACTTTTCAAAAAACCAGATGGCTAAAATTCAGGATTAAATTCAGAATTAAGTGATCAACAGTCACCTGATGATCACATTTCAGTATTTTCTAACCCAGTCTGCTTGTTTAGGTATCTGATGGTTTCTGATTGGATTTTGTCAGTTAGTTTGACGGCTTGTATTGTGGTTTTCCATTAAAATTGAATTACTCCTCGAACAAACAGTCACATTTCCAAACTCAAAATTGGTTTTCAGCCATTTAGACAAATGCTTATAGATCATGTTTGCCAACTGTGTGCACATTAGGCTTAGTAAAGTCATTCATTACACAGTATGAAGAACAGAAACAAAAGAATGCAAACACAGAAGACAGAATTTGTAACCCTCAAGTAAAACATCACTGCAGTGCTATTCCATATGTACACCCAATACTGGACCTCACATGTCTTCAAAATATTCATGTCCCACCTTAAACACCGGTAAAAACTTATCTGTGTGTTTACTAAAAATATAACTGTGTATTTATTTCCCTGTCCCTGGCCTCTTCCATGGGCATAAACTCCAAAGGGGTTACCCATTGTAGCTCTAGTAATTTCAGCAGTGATTTGTCCCTCAGCTTGTAAGAATAATAAAAATATTCCTTAAAAAGTTCTCAGTGTAAAATGTATTAAGTTTGGATTAAGCTATCGGTTTATACTACAACGATAAATTCATTTCAGTTTAAACTTCAGAGACAAATTCGAACTAATTTTATTTTATGAAAGGAAAAGCTCTAACACCTTTTCAAATCCAGACTTCATTTGCTTTTGATATATTAAACACAGATCATGTTCACATTTTAATCTGGACTGTGCTAACTTGATGAAATTATATTAGATGCAATGGGGAAAATGTTCTTCTGAGTGTGAATTATTGTAATGGTATTTGCTAAAAATGAAAGAAAAAGAATCAATCACAAAGCACTACCCTGATTTATGGATACCCCGACAATTCAGTAGCCCATTAAATCTTACGGAAATCAAGAGCGAGGTTTCTTGGCCAAGAAGGCACTACTGATCTCCCTCTGCTTTGGAGAACTTTATTTTCTGCATTTGAATGCTGTCCCACAATCCTAATGCACATTTACATTTCTGAGAACAAATCTATGAGCACTGAAATGAGTTTCTCATGAAAACTATTGCTTTAAAAGGAAAATGTGCTATCTCATGTTTTCTGGTAAATGGGGTCTCCAGCCCACACACCCTCTCTCCTTTCTCTGGCCATAATCCTTTGGGATCATATTTTTCCTCTTCCCACATTTTCTGCACTGAAACTGGTGACACCATTCCTGATTCACTGCCAGGGAAGCCTAAAGTTTTTTGTCTTTTCAATCTGTCATGGCTCTTGGCTAAGACTAAGTGGTCTGCAGGATGCTAATCACCTGGAATATGGTCCTACTATTGGCAATAACTAGGTGTTTAAAAAAAACTGTCTTAGATCTGTTTCCTGCTTTTTCGGAGTATACTGGTATGTGTGATGTTTATCCTGGAAAAAGATTCCAGTTGGGTTGCTGTCCTGAATGACGCCCTACGAGAAATGAGTACATCAACATCAGAGGATGCAGGCTGAGCACGGAATCCATTGCTGGGCCTTTGACTGGTGCAGCTGGGCCACAGCAAGAGTCTGAGCCAGGCAAGATGCTTGGCTGAGGGTATTCAGAGAGAAAAGAAAAGGTGGTGACGGTGAGGCTGTCTTCAAATTACTGCACAAATTCACCTCAGTAACACTCATCCCTGGGCTGTGGAAGTGATGCTACAGAATTCACTTAGGAATCCTAAATTTGTTTGATATGTGGGGAGTGATAGGACAAGGATATAATTTTTCCATCTAGTTCAGACAAGGCAATTGGGTCAATGACGTTTTCCCCCATCTGCCTCTCCTTGCCTTAGTGCCAATAGTCCCTCTGCCAAATCTGCCCTGGGTTACAATCTGTGCAATCAACCTGGAAATCAAGATGGGACTGCTGGCTGCAAATAATCCCAACAGGATGAGGAGGGCTGGATAAATGTTGTTGAGGACTGCCAGTTACTGCACAGGGTGGAGCTTGGCAGGGTGGTACAAGAGCTGCTGGTCAGACAGTCCATGTCCTGCCTCTGGACTGGCAATGAGTGCCCAGCAAGTCCCTGAGTAATTACCTGGCTCATTATCTGCCAGGTATGGCTTTTCCTTCATGCTGCTGCACAGAGTGTTAGCTGAGGCTGGCAACACTATGCTAATGGGGGCTAATATTTTATGTGAGCTGCAGAAAATACAAGCATGGAGATAACCTGGAGTTCATCCCCCTGCTCTCTGTGTGCCTGGCAGTTAGGAAGCAGCAGTCACTCACCTGTAGGCCATTAAATGTAACACAAGACTGGCTTCTCCAAGTACCTGAACAATTACTTCTATCAATCAAAGATTTCAAAGATTCTGAAGTTACTTCCTTGAGGTAAATAAAGCCATTAGATTGAAAACTTTTAGAAGTGATAGAGAAAATAACTGAACTGAGCTCTCAGTTGATGACTTACTTGACAGAGAGGGGGCTTTGCTTATGTGTGGAGCACTGTAACAGCCATAATTGCTAGTATCCTGTTGTCCTAACATAAAAGGCCATGGATTTTACAGAGACAGCAAAGCACAAGACAAAAAGCACAGAAATAAAACAAATGGTCTATGAGAATCATCTGTTGTCTCTGAGTAAATGGCTGGCAGCAATTCCATTTGCTTACAATCTTGACAAGCATCTCCCCCTCTGACAGAGTAACTAACATGGCTTAGCAGTAGATGCAGAAGCAGCCCAAAGTGATTAAATCTCACTCTTTTGTGCAGGAAACTGCCTGTGAGTCTTGTCTCACAGCTACATTATGTCTCATTATAAGTTCTGTCTTCTATATAGATTGGACTTCAGTGTAAGAATCCCACAGAGCATCTGCTGTTTAAAGTTTCCTACCAATATGTTGCAGATACAGGAATATATTATATATACATTACTGGAAATCTGAACAGCTTTAATCACGTCTCAAGAACAGTTGCTCTGTAATTGGAAATGTCTTTGTTTTTATTTCCATGTTTTCTTTACTGGAACCAGAGATGCTGAGAGCTTCTTTTTGTCACTTTGCTCTTGAAGGTGGAGGCATTTTATTAATTCAGCAAAGGTAAACACCTCCAACTAAAGACAGGCAAAGAAATCCTCATTTTTTTAAAGACAAAATTAAAAGGAGATTCAAATTTAAAATGTCTGGTTAGTGTGTATCAAATTTTCTAAGGTGACACAGGGTCCATAACTCCTCAAACAAGTTATAACTCTTACATAGACTGAAATAATGAGCTTCTCTAAATTCTAAGAATGTGTAAAATTAAAAAAAAAACCCACAAAACTATTTTTTTCAATGAGGCACATCGCAAAATACTAGAAGTAAAATATACAGACAACTTTAAAGTAGAAACTGCTTGGAAAAATATTTTAAAAATTTTTCCATATTTTACCACAGCTTTTATCGCCTTTTTTAAATCTTAACCTTTTAATCACAAGCTGTCTAAGCTGTCTTTCAGTGCTGGGCTGAAAAAGAGGTTCCACCTTTCCAAAAGCCTTCTAGACAGGCTGGAAATCTGATTCTGGACCAGACTGCATGGGATGAAAGAGGAAGAAAGATTCCTGTCGGACCAGGTCTCATTAGCTCACCCTCTCCAACAGCCACCACACAGTACTGAAGCTAAAAGAATGCTGCTACTACCCTAGAAGAGATTTGGGAATTCAGGCTGGTCCTTAAGTGTACTTGGCAGGGCCACTTCTGCCTTGTGGTGTCAGCAACTAAGAGGGAAAGCAACTCCAAGGGGCCCAAACCTGTCGTTGTGCCATGGGCATGCTGTAAAGGAGCTGCAGCAACAGCCCTGAAATGGCCTTTTATATGGTAATGGCACATTTCTGCACCATAGAAAAGGCAGGAACTTGAACTCCTCCCAGCAGCACTTTGCATTCCTGAACAGCCACCACAGCCAAAGGAGGCTGTACCTGCTGGAGAGCTCTGTGATGCTCTTCTCCTAAAATTCATCGCTTGGGAATTGTGAGGAATTACTGTATGTAAATTGACACTACAGAAACGAGGGTTTGGAGCAGACTCCTACAGTAGTAAGAACTACCTCAGATACTGAAAGGTTCAGTAATCAGAGGTAAACTTGATCATTACAGTACATTACTAAATGTAACTGTTCATTACTGTTAGCTATTTTCTATACTTGGAGTGTACAGTAGAAGATACCTAAAGTCTTCTCTTAGGAGACATGAAATCTCAAGGTTTAACATTTCTCCCTAAGGAAGCCCTCTGTAGAAAATGTCACCTGTTCTGGGGAACAGTAACTGCTGCATCCATTCCCTTCAGCAACACGTATTTACCTTTGAAAACCAGTTTATCCAAAATGACCATGCTCACTCAGGTGAAATGTACTACAGATGTTAATAGGGATGAACACAACTGGATTTCACTTACAGAGAAGTCCTTTAACCCTATATCGTGCCTTGATCATAATGAAAATTAAGTAATCAAAAGGAAGAAATCAAAAGGCACACCAGAAACCAGAGAGAAGAGGGCAGCATGGTGCAAACTCTATTCTTTCTGCTGCCCACATGCAGGAGGTGCTGAACTCTATTACTGTACCTGCTTGGCACAGCCATTCCTACACAACTCCCTTTTCTGCAAGGATGTTTTGAGTTACAGCAGCTTCTACAGATCCCTCATGACAACTTCATTCCAAGTCCTGGGCAAGCACAGGAGAAACAGCCCGGCCCGAGAGGACTGGCAACATGAAGAGATCAATGACAAGGCAGAAAGATATTGTATCCTACCTGAGTGTGGCACAAGGCAAACAGGAAAGCTTCAGCTGAAAACTCCCATTCCCTTAGCAGCCTTACCACAGCTCCATGCCCAGGAGCAATCCATAGTACACTCCACAGAATATTCAGTATTCACTACTCTATCATGTATTTCAGCAGGAAAACAACTGGCAGCCCCCACTGCTCCATCAGGAGTCCCTGCTACTCCCTATACAAGCCAGCTCTTGGGTAATTCTGGTCACAGCTCTCCCCCTAGGCCCAGCCAAGGACAGGATCTTTCTAAGTAAAGTGGAGCAGAGAAAACCCAGAAAAAGCGACAAGGAAATGGAAATAAAATGCTTTTTGGAACTTCTCAAAGCTAGTCTTTGTATGAGCAATAAAAACATAGTGAAATAAACAGCACTTGGTGACAGACCTGTGCAACATCTCTGCCCACCTCCATTTCAATGAGATGACATTCTCATCCCTGTACTTCTGACAGAGCACAGCTGTACTGCCAAGGGAAAGCTGCTGCTGCCTTGGAACAGACATGGTGTAGGTGGACAAAAATAACCACCCTCCTGCTCTGCTGTCAATAAGCCTTTCCTAAAGAGCCTCAGAAGAACAGTGTGCAGCACCAACACACACATTTAACATTTATTGACTGAGCTGTACAAAGCCGTGCTTGCACGTTCTGGGGTACTTTACGTGGAGGAAATATGGCCCTACCTTAGCTACCCCCTACAGCTACAGCATCCCAAAAAATCCCTGTAAGATTCCTGCCCCCCCTTCATTCGTCTCTCTGCTATATTCTGTCAAGGCACCAAAATCAATAGTGGCACACTGATAGAACCCAAGTTGGTTGGAAAATCCAGTACATGGTATCCAGTCAGTCAAGTGTGATGCATTTAATTCATGCAGCACTTATTATTCCCAAGCTTTGCTTGTCAACAGGGAAAAAAAGGATAGACCTGAAAAGCAATCAGGCAGTTTTCAGAAAGACAGATCTTGCAGTGGTTCTGTTTGCTCCCCTACCTCCATCAGTTTATATTTTTTCTTCACTCTCATTTCTGTACTTTTAATCTCTCTAACACTGGGATCATAATAAAGGGCAGCTGTTGTGAACTGAAGTCTGTTAAATTTTCTGGCAATTTCTGTAGCATATGCACAAAGGTTTTACCTAGAGCATGATGGCACCATTCTCTAATGGGCAAACTGTCAACCCAATAGGAGGAAGCACATTTAAAATACTAAGGATACTACATGCTAACACACAGACCCCCTGTTTGAGAGTTTGGGGCTACAGTTTCAGGTGGCTTTCCTTTCTCACATGTTTTGCAAGACCTGTATTTTGCTTTATATTTTCACAGTTAATGGCCTAATTTTGCAGGAAGAGCCCTGCATCTAAACAGAAGTTTTTGGTAAGAGCAGTAAGGGCACTGTGAATCCTGAAGTTTGAATGGGACTCCAGGGGAGACTTGAGAAGTCCATGGAAACCCTTACATATTACTAACCACAAAGAAACCATATCATTTTAGTGCATTTTGGAGGCACACATCAGGTGAGGGCTGAAACACGGGTAAGAAATTGTCCTGGTTTTACTCTTCCCAAACATGTGCCTATGTCCAGTGATGGAAAGGGAATACCAAGATGTATGGAGCCCTGAAGAAGGCCAATTTCTACTTCTGATCAGCATGTTAGCGTGGCTTAGCCTGCTCTCTTTTTCCTTGAACCTGGCTTTCTAGAAGCTTGTCCTGAGCCATGAACAAGGAATTCCTCATGTGCTGACCAACACACAACAGTAGAAGAACACTGGGAGATTCCCACTCCTGACATCAAGCACCAGTCATAAGAGCCAGCTGAGTTGGAGACTGTCTGGCTGGGGAATTTATGTGAGAATCATTTCACCATGATTTAAGCCCCGTGCTTACTGCCTGTTCAGCAATCACATTTTGCAGAGCCTCAATATTAACTGGGGGTTCCAGGGCCACTACAGTGTGAAGGCAGCTATTGGACCCAGGGGCTTTCTAACATCCCTGAAAAGGTGACTTGGTGCAGCTTTTGATTTTAAGCCATTTTTAGCAGGTATTTTCCTTAAGTTCTCTAATGTACATGGCATTGCACAATAAAAGTTTAAGATGAATCCCATGCACCAGACACACACCTTCACCAAGGTTTCAGGAGTCGTCCCTCATTTTCTCATTACTTCATCACTTAGGTTGTTCAAGTGTTGGATGAGGATATTAATTCCTGGTTTTGTCTGGTGCTAACAACAGGGTAATAAGCCTCATCTTGGAAATATTAATCTGTGTTCGTATGTCAGCTTTAGTTTCCTTCTGGTAATCTGACTCCCTGCTCCACATTCCGCCACGGCTGAAGGCCAAGGCTGCAAAAGTAACATATGGCTACACCTGCACTGCCATCTGCTGCACAGCAAAGCCCTTCCAAGATCACAGCGGTGGGGTAGGAAGACAAGGAGAAAAACAACACTTTCGTACTGAAAATGAGAATTGCATACCTCAATTTATATAAACACGATTTAGCATATATGCAGTCTGAGATATACCTTCATCTACTGACAGGAAAAAAGGAAGTCTCTGACTTCAAAATCTTGGAAGTTACGGTCACCAACACTCTCCTACTTCGTGTGTCTCTCTTGGAAGGGCTACAATCTCTCCACGACAAGGCTGATGCCCCAGCAGAATGTACTTCACATGGATTTCACTAGCATGGCACACATGACATACAGAGCTTGATTTTAATTTATGTGTAAAGACACAGGAAGGCTTGAGCAAAAAAAAAAATCTCTTTGTATTTTCTTTGAGTTTATATTCTGATCTACTTTATTTCAGAATAAGTTTATACTAGGATGAAAATGAAATTAAGATATTATTCAGTGAGTCATGAAAACAGATTTTTTGGATTGGACAAGCATTAAAAGGCATGACTATTTGCACTGCACTGGGAGATGATGATTACTTTAGATTTAGATGGCAAATAAAATACCAGAATCAATCATTCAGTTATCCTTCCAAGCAGGATGAATTAATTTCTTTTTTTCAGAAAGAAACTATTAGTAAATAGGTAAAGACCTAGTCCCAAACCTCCAGTATACCCAAAATATCCACTCTGAGAGAGGTTTCAGAGATGTCAAGGAAAGGCTATCATTATACATATAAGTTTTTAATTACTATGGTGGTGCATACTTGCAAAAAATCTTAAAACCAAGTCTTCCCAACAAATTAGAAGAGGTTTCTGAGTTGTTTTTAACATGACTCCTAGGCGTAAGAGTGGAGGTTTCATGAATCAGGGTCATAAATAATTTCTGACTGTACATAAAGGTAGACAGGCTACTGCTGTCATTAAGCCAGACTTCTCATCAGATGTCTGAAACTCTGCATCTTCATGGAAACCCAGGCTAAAGGGCCCCAGTCCTTCCCACTGTTTCATGACAGAAAGGTTATATTCAGCACTTTTCTTCAGCCAAGTACACCCACGACACTCCTGTTCTAAATCAAGTAACTGGTTACATCAATGCTCCCACCTCACAGATTTCAGCAAATGAAAACTTTCATGCTCTTCAATGAACATCACTGATACCATGTTCTAATCTTCCTGATGATTTGCTGTAGGCACTGAACTTCCACACCTTCCTCCCTCTTGCACAGGATGCTTCCTGAAGCATTTGTTTCAAGGGCTGGATGGTCTGGAGATAACAGAGCTTGTGACTGGATGTGATAGCAATCACCTCAGGCTGTACACCAGGCAGTACAGGCCTCCAAACACTGATTTGGTTTTGTACCCAAATAATCCAAACCCCATGACCACGCACCTCTCTGTACCACCCAGCACCATTGCCACATGCACCAGGAACACGGAAATGATTCCCAAGAGGGAATAAAAAAATCCCGTAATTCAAAACCACTGGGGGAACTTCAGTCTGCATTAAGAACAGGCATCCTGAAAATCTGCATCCTATTAGTTCTATTAATAACTCAGTGTTCAAGTCAGTACTGACCTATTGATTATGTGTCAATAATTCATATGGAAGCATGCTCAGCTCCCTAAATGCAAGGTGAGATCAGAAATGGCTTTCAAAACCACACACACTTATTTTCCACAGCCAGAGGGAGAAAATAAACTCTCAGGCCAAAATCAGGATCCAAAGCTGAACATTTACTACTGCTTCAATTTCGTCTTTGCTCTCCAGAACAAACTTAGTGATCAAACGGAGCTTACAGGTACCTAGTCCATGACAGCGCTAGTTACAAAAATTCCCTTTTCTTTTTGCAACTCCTGCCTAGTTTCTGTCAAAGGCTGCGCTTGCGCTCCGGCCCGGCTGAGCCCGCAGCCAGACAGGCTGAGACAATGGCTCCAAAGGAGGTGTGAGTGCCCGCCCACCGCCGAGCTGCTCACTTCGGAGCCCGGGTGTGTTCATTTACATGCTAACGCTATTAACGAGTACGCGAAACACAAATGGAGTTGGTTTTTTAAGGCAGCTGCGCCTGTTTGGGGATTTTGACAGTGAAGACACACAAGACAAAACAAAACCCAGCATACAAAACAAAACCAACCCAGATGTCCTGTGGCAGCTTAGAGGAATTAAGGAAAGGGAAGGAAAAAAAAAAAGAAAAAAAAAGTGTTTTCTAAACTGCCGCTTCGGAGCTTTTATCTAGATTTAAGGGATACATTAATTCAATTGATGTGCAGTTTAACCAGCCGACAACACATGAATACCTTCCACAAATGGTAGGATTTGCCTTCTTTCCCCCTGCAGAGACATTACCACAGATGTGAGCTTTTCCCTTCTGCTCTTTTCCTTCCCCCATCCCTCTCTTTGTAGTATTTTAGCAAATAATGAAATGTACCACGTCTCCCAACATACACGCACACACGGGCACAGTGAATTGAGCTGCTCCCCGCTGCAGTTTCTTCCTTTAACTGCCTCAGTCTCTTAATGCAATTTTATTGGCTTTTTAAATTTTTGATGGACAAATATTGATATGCTAATGACTTTCAAACCAGTATCCAAGAATAAATTGTCTTACTTAAAAGAAAAAAAACCCAAACAGACTTTTATACCTGGGATTGGCATGATGTCCAAGGACAGGCATAAAAAGAAGCAAAACTGGGTGTTGGGAAAACAGGGACATGGTTAGAGAAATTCTTATAAAAGGGGGGAAAAAGGAGAAAGAATAATGGAATGAATGCAAAAATACAGCAAAGGAAATGAAAAAAAACAGTACTGGAAGGGAAATCTGACATTTAAACCTCGGCTCCTGGCTGGTGCCCATGGCAACTCCTCTGACAAGTTGGTAAAAAACTATTCTCTCCTTTGACTGCTTTCAAGGATAATCCTTGCTTCTCTTTCCTGGGAACCATGACAGATTTTCTCTCTTTGGGGACGGTGCTGGAGTTTCTTTTATAATGGCTCTAATAAATAATGGAGTGTTAATGTCTTTTAGGATGACTAGCTGTGAAGTTGGGCCTGTTTAGGACACATTTTCACACTTGTATCCAAGTGAGGCATTATGCGGTAAGGAATACAGGTACCTTCAAATGCTTTGCATCCCATGTTTGTGCTGTTTTAAAAATTCTAAATGGAATCCAGCATTTAAAAAAAAATCATTTAAAGGAAAACAACTTGAATTGCTCCATTGAGCTCAGCATGTGGTATTCACGGTTTCTAAATTTAAATAAGGTTTCCATCTGCTCTGTTGTTCAGGAATCTTAGGGAAAACTATTAGAGAGCAGGAGGAGGGGGGGAGAGCAAGCATGCACATATTGAGGCAAGGTTATGCTGTCTGTGTGGGATACAGGTCTGTATCTGTGCTGGGTGTTTCTCTGACAGACAGAGCCCCACAGCCCCAATCCAGCAGCTAGGGCTGTACCTGGGAACACCACAGGGCCATGGAATTTCCCTAATGTCTGCCCAGCATATCCTACTGTTCATCCAGGGCTTTTAGGTGTGCTGGCAGCTGCCTGAGGACAGGCAGTGTCTTCACTGCAGTTTGTGAGGCATAGCCTAACATCCTGAGCGCCTTCCCAAATATCAGACACTGTCTCCTCAGGTGTAAGGGAAACTGGGCTCCTTTGGAGCAAGAATGGATGGATCAGCTGCAAGAATGAAGGTTTTCACACATGGGCCTATTGCTCTTATTTCTTCACTGAAATACGAGCAAAAAATTTACCATTTCCAGTAACTTTCACCACAGTAAGAAGAAAGAAGAGTGCCAGAAACTGTACAGCCTTGTATTAATGAGTCAAAGTCAGCAGGATAAAATGCACTCAGAAATCCCTGGCAGCATGAACAAGATGCATAGCTATAGCCCAGAAGAGAAAAAACACAGTGTAAATAAGCCATAAACCATGTATGTTTAAAGAGAGTCATAGGGTTTTATCCTGGCCTTAGAATAAAGCTTTTAATATATTTAACAGCCATCTGGAAAACAGGCAGGACACAAATGTGGTGATACCATAAAATGTAGAAAACAAACATGTCTAGGAGGAGACAGAGAAAGCCCAAGAAAGCTTGGGGCAGAAGGGAAGCATGAGAGCAGATGGAATTAGTTGAGAGTAAAAGCAAAGTAAAATATAACCAATAATCTTAACTTCAAACTTTGCACTTTCTGTGCATTTAAATGAGTTAATCACCCAAGGAAGAGAAGAGAATGTCACTAAGGGACAGTGCCATTAAAACCTCCTGTGTCTGTGCTACAGAGCTTCTAAAAGCAATTTCTCACAGTGAGGTTGGTAGTAGCATGTCAGTGTTGCAGGACTTTAAATTCTTTTCAAACCCTCTGAGAATGGTGAAGAAATGGGGTAGGAACACAGCTCTGCAGTTTTGTTATGCAAATCCACAGTGCACTTGCCCAAAACATTTTGTTCATTTCTCATCACTGGTAACAGACACACACAAAGTTTTTGGGGAAATGGGACAGCAAATTCTAAAAGGATCGATTTAAATGATTAAAGGAATGAGGACATTTCCATATGAAGGACGATTTACAAGTTCTGGGGCTGGTCTCTGTGTTCTGCTTGCGCAGTGCTCACTATAATGCACTGCCAGCCACAACAGTAATGAGAAGCAGGACAAGGAGATCAGTGCTGCCCTGATTAAAGAGGATACATCTTAGGGAAGCTGAGATACCAGGCTACAAAGCTCTGCATTTTATAGGCCTTCTTAAAACACAAGATCAAGCAGGATGTTTGAAAACCAGAAACGTAAAACGGACACGAAGTGCTGCATAATGAACCCATCACCACAATCACCAAAGGCAAGGGCTCAATGAGGTTTGAAAAGATTGCTGTTTTTAAAGCTATGAAATCCACACGTCTCCCTGAAAACAATTAAAAAAAAAACAATTAAAAACTTTCCTAAGAACACAACCATAAAATACTACAGGATAGGATGAAGGAGGAGCACCTCATTTTCCAAGCACTGATTCAAGAACATAGTCAAGGATTAACCTCATTTTCACTTGTAGAGCATGATGGGAACTCACACACTCAAAATTAGGAAGAAGTTTAAGCAGCCTGTGCAAATTGATGACTGACTGATGAAAGTGCAAGAGACACTCTTCCAGTGTGGATGTATCATGCTGTAACCCTAATTCACAGTAAGATTTTCTTCCCTCAGAAGCCACAGCTGGTCCAGCAACAGAGTACTTGACAAGGTCGAGGCTGGATTAATTTTTCCAGAACATGCTTAAAAAGTAATTTAGTGAGTGGTAACAGGTTTGAGAAAATGTGCTTGCTTTTAAAGCAGAAAGAGGTTAGACAAGGATGGAATAAATAGCCTGGAAAAAGCAGATGGTATGGTAGTTGTGATGGACCATCAGGAATGTCTCACTGCAATGGGAATGCAAACTAAATGTGCCTCAGCAGTCCTACCTTTTAATAGAGACTGATCCAACAGTTATGCCAAAAATATGGGCTTGCTTTCCCTACAGGGCCGGGTTCTTTTTCAGCAATGCAGCCATGGCAAATGACCACACAGTCATGAATTAGCTGAAAAATTTCAGCAATAATTAGTGATTAGTATTTACAGATTTTAAAAATATTTAAATATGAAAAGAAGGAATACAAACATTCTGGTCTTCAAAACCAACTAATAGAAGAGTTTTCAAGCAATGACAAAATGCTTACCAGTTTTGTTTTTAAAGAATGTTGAGGCTCTTTTTTCAGCTGCCTGAGTACAGAAACTGACACTCAAAGAAAAATGTAAGATACTGCAGCAATCACAAATTACATAAAATGTAATCAGAGGGCTTGGCATCACTGTGCTAGAACGTTAAAATACGCCCAAAATACATCCTGTTCTAGTGGGGAGAGCATTCGGCTGAGAAGGATGAGGCAGGATCTATTTGTGGCTTTCAGCAGTGGCTTTTGGGACAATTACAAAAATCACCTGTAGAGCTGCTTCCCACTTTTATTTTGAGACACAGCATTGCATTGACAAATCTGTACAGTGCTTAGTAAAAATGGTTCTCAGTTTCAACTGGGGCTCTATGTGTAACTTCACTATAAATAACGGCAAGAAAGATACTCCAAAGCCCTGTATTTAAATCCTTGTGAGAACAGCAACTCACAGGTAATCTTAGCTATGCTTCCACACAGGCAGAGAGCAAGGGTTCAGTAATCTCAGCAGCAGCTGCTTCTTCCTCCTGTGAATAGACAATGCATGGTGGTCCTAATGCACTCTTTCCCTGCATTCTCTGCTCCTTGGGATTGAGTGTAAACATAATAATAACACACGAATACAGACATCACAGCCTAAAGCTACTCTTTTTATCCCCAAAGCTTCATATTGCAGGTGTTATTTACACTGTTTGTTCCGTAAGGAAATCTCTGGAAAGCAAAATGAGGAGTTTCCAGCCTTCTGAAAGATAAACAGCTTGCTGTGTGAAGGGGAGGAAGCACTAATAGCTTGCATGCACATAACTTGAGCACATTATTCTTTGATATATTACAGTAATTTCCATGACATGCTAACATTGTTCCTCTAGGTACTGCTTCGGGAAGAGAGTATTTCTGGTAAAATCCTTGGAGAGCAGTAAAACCCCCAGCTGACTGCCCTCAAGACATGCTAAGTCATGATTTGAGTATTGGAAGGCATCAGTGATTCACATCTGAGGTACCTGAGAGTTATTCAGGAGCTCCCCATTATCCAGGCATCACATTTGGACCGTAAAATAACCCACAGCTTGTTTCTGCTGGACTCAGCTTTCAAAAGAGTAACACAGCTGCTTTAGGACACACCAGTTACAGACTCACACACTGTGAGATGGGTGACACTTGCACACACAGATCATCAGCCTTCCTAAACTAGGGCCCTGAGAATCACTTCTTGGTAGCCCATACCTAAGCACAGCTGGTGGCAGAGGTGCAGAAAGGGGATCAGACACACAGGGACAGGGCAGCAGACTCTGGAAAGTGGGAAACTGGAGTTTGAAAGAGAAATGGGAAAAAGAGGACATTTTACCTCACTCTTTCTGACTGTAAATATGTATAATTTATAATCCCTTTTGATGAGTTAGTCAAACATTTGTAATTTATGGGTAATCTGAGTTACAGTCACAGAATTAGGAGAAGTCAGATGTGACAAGAAACCAAAACAACTGGGCATTACAATACAAGCTGCTTCTATTCTGCATTTGGATTAGACATCACTTTTACAAACCAAGAAGAAGGTTCTAAGTTTGTAAATGGAAACCCCAAAGCAGCAGGAGCTGAAAGGAAGTCCTAAAGTTACCAAACTCATGCTATGAAAGGTCTTGTCTTTGCAGAAAAGAGAAACCTGAATGGAGTGCATGACCATGGCTACTCCCACTCCTGTGAGCCCCAAGCATCCAAACTCACAGCTATGTGGGAGGTCCCAGCAATGAAATTACCATCCTGGAGCCTGAGGCCCTCCAGATACTACAGCTGATTAACTCCCTCAAACTGCAGGCTCCATGACCCCTGAAAAGCATAAAAGCAGCAGGAAGGAGTGGCTTCCTTGGCAGTGTGTGTGGCACATGCATGAGCCAGGTGATGTCACTCCCAGCCAGAACAGGCCTCCCACACTTCCTTCACCAGTTCCCCCTGAAAAGGCCCTTCTGGCCTCTGAAACAGCAAACAGGGGTTTCAGCCCCCAACAGTGCTGTGCTGTCAGAACTGTATTGTCATCTCCCCAGCAACTCCTTTCTCTGTGCCTCTGGCACACCATGGCCAGCCAGTCTGCATTTCTTTCTCCTCATGTGACTCTTTCTAGGGATCTCTCAGCTGCTCCATTGTCATCATGCTGGCACAGCTCCCTAGCTCCAGCTCCCCTTTTGGATCACACATCAGCTCCCTTCCAAATGCTGTACCAGGACAAAGTCACGTCTGTGTGTGACAGGTAAGGAAGCTCTTTATCTGCTCAGTTACTTAAAATCTTCAAAAATGTCTGCCACCAACCAAAGTGAAACCAATGCTTTTTAAAGTGAAGCTTTAAAACAAATATCTTTAGTGTACTTCAGAGTATCCCACAGGAAGCAAGACTAGATTTCACTGAACCTACCACCCCCACACATGAATACTGTGAGAGATGGAGCCTTCCCAAAGCATCACTGACATAACAGCAAGGTGTGCTCAGGGCAGCAGATCCCTCTTGTCCCATGGACAAAGCTGCCAGAAGACTCTAGATGAAAGTCACTGACAAACTGGGAGCAATAGCTGGACTCTGTTTATGCTAGGGAAGTACAGTGGGATGAAAAATGAAAAAGAACTCCATGCACTCTCAGTGCCCTCCAGCTGAGCTCAGAAGATGTCATGAGTCTTGTGCTGGTATGCTGCTCTTGCATAACACCATCACATACTGCTCTTCTAGTCATGCCTAATGATCTGGAGAATAGTTTTATTTATTGATATAGAAACAACTGAGAAAGTAAATTTTTCCCCCTCAAGACAGACAGTGAAACATCTGTGTACGGATCAGGGTTACCACATCTGCCCCACGCACGATCATCAATTGCCTCTACCACAGCCAGAATAGAAATAAGCAGCTTGAGCTAAAGGCTTTAACTCAACAAGTGAGGTAAGAAATGAGGAAAAAAACTACACATTCCCCAGGAAACTGTAAGTAGGCAGAAATCAAGCCCCCAGTTCAGCAGAACCCTTTATGCTTGAGTGTTTTGAAGACACTTGAAGAAGACAAACCCCCCAACATCATTCCATGGCCTGCCCCAGTGGCTCCAGCTGCAGTCCCAGTCCAGGTGATCCTGGTCAGGCAAAGCAGCAGACAGGGCACCAAGCAGACAGACAAACTGAAACCAGGACAAAGAAACAGCACGAAGCTTTGGCTTTACCTTTCCAGCAGGAACACCATGCACAGGGACTGCAGAACAATATCTCAGTAAAAAATAAAACCCCAAATTAAAAAGGGAACCAGTAACATGCTTGGTGCCTAACATTTCTATACTGTATATAAATAAATGTTAGCTCAAAATATCTTGCTGCTGGCAACATATTATCCTATCAGTGCCTGATTTGACATATGTTTTCCTTTAACCACCAGAGAGGCAATAAGCAGAATCTATGGAGCTTCTCTCAGCTTGAATTCCTGTGAAACTCAGAGGGATACTGCAAGTGCAATTCACCACACATATGGAGTCATAAAATACTCATCACTGATTCTCAGGAGCAGGATCCATTATTTTGGTAGATTGGCACTTCAGCTCCTTGACAAAGCTTACTAGCACCTAATTTTACAAATCTTAAGAACAAACGAGAGAGAGATCACAATGTTTCTGCCTTTGACAGGCCACAAGAGTGATGACACCCTTCCAAAACCTCAACTAAGTTTAAGGTTATAGATACAACATTTAATCTTGTTCTGCTTATTGCACATCTGTATTACTGGTTTATACAGCAGTTCTGTAAAGATTCCTGGTAGACTTCAAAAAATTTTTGTTTCAAAACTGATTTACAAACTGAGAGTCATGTTCAGTTCTTATGGTATTCTTATCCCTGAAAATGAAAAGCTCAGAGTGATAGGTATCTCCTGTTAACAGGACTTTAGGACTACTTGTTTTCCATTTTCATTTCCCTGCACAGTCATGAATTGGTGTCAGATTGATTCAATGAGCCAGATACTACTTCCACAACATGGTGATTTTTATCTCCTGATCAAAATGGTTGCAATACAGGAAGGATCTTTATGTCTTTTTCTATCAAGTTGCTATGCCAGTTATTTGCAACATAGATGCTAAAATGGCCACGTCACAAGAAAGTTATTATTTTTATTGCAAACAGAACAAAATTAGTCACAGCTGCAGACTAAAATTTTATTCCTCAGACTTTTTATTAAATTAGCTCACTTTGTCATCTGGTGTCTAATTATCCCTCAGACAGACAAACTGCATATTTCACACAGAAGATAAAAGTAGACTGAACATCTCCCTCACTGGAACAGCGTTTCCCTTTTGGTCCCTCCTGGTAAGATTAAGGTAAAAACAGCCATGCACACTCCTCTGTCCTACACAGGAAGCTTCCCATCTGTCCACAAAGAAGGGCTCATTTTTATTGCTTTGGACATTTCCTAGGGAACAGAAAGTACCACTGCCAATTTCTGTCCCAGGAAGTACAATGTTTGATTTTAATTATATTTCCAGAGTTTTTTAGGACTACAGCATTTCTAATTACTAGTGCAAACTGAAGGTATCAGGATGGGATGCCCTCCTGAGGGCAGCAAAACAGCTGAGCTGATCACATAATTCCCCATCTCAGGGTATGGATCAATGTCAAAGGAAGGATAAGAGACTATAGAAACCTCTCAGGGACACTGGGAAAAAGCACCTGAGGAGATGCTTTACTCTGATGAGGTCCCATCAGAGTATTCTGCTACAGGAGAGAAACAAATTCTGAATGGTGACACCACTGAAGTCCTGCAGAAACCTGGTGAAAGCCCTCTGGAATACCTGAATCCCATATTTCTGCATGGAAATAATTCCTGAAACGCTGGACAGTGAATACACTGCTGAGACTGACTACGTACTTCTCTTGTATGTTAACAAAGCGGGTGAGAATGGGAAGAAACTATTCCTATAGTTACCTATTTACTCACTGCTCACCCTCACTTACCCAAAAACCAATTGGGGAGACTGCTGAAGTAATACAGCAAGGATTAATTCTAAGAATTACTGCCAACTACAAAAAAGGAAAGGCTTTTACATCTTCTTTTTTCAGTTACAAAGCCAAGAAAAGTTTTAACTGAAAATAATTACAGTTCCCTAAACCTTGGAAAGCATTGGATTTAGTTAATATGCAAAACTCTCTTTGGTGCTATGCAAATAATTGGGTTATGGAGATGCATGAGAGAAGGGCTTGTATCATGAATCAAGGCAAGAGAATTTCACCACAAAAGAACAGATATTCCAGGGACTGACTTCTGAAAACAAAGTTATGTAAAAAAAAAAAAAAGTCAAAAAATGCTCCTTGGCAATATTCAATATTAAGGACAGCCACAACTTCCTACTCTTGCATTGCTTCTCTGATGCTAGAACTCAGCTGTACCCAGACACAGATGGTTTTGTTCAGGTGATTCTGCTGACTAGATCTGGGAGCCATGTTTTGGAATTCCAGCTAAACACATCATTACATCCAAGAGTTACACAAATGCTACACACAAGCAGTGCACCAACCTTCATTTGAAGCCTCCCATGGGGATAGCACCCCCAAAACAGCACAAATTACTCGCTTTGTGTTTGCTGAAACACAATCCTCCTCGAGAGTGACAGTGCCTGTGTCCATGAGAGGCCTGTGAATAGACTCAGCCACCAGAAGCCAGTTAAAAACCCAGTTATTTTTCTATCCACTGCGACCCAGAGCTATTATTACAGCTCTTCTCTCCGGAAACCAATCTAAATAAAACATCACTACCCTGTAACGTGACTTTCTCAGCCTGCTGTCTGCCTTAAGCAACACGAAGTCACAGGTCCCTGAGGCCTCACAGAGAGGTCACACCAAACCCTTTTGCTTGGTAAAGTCTTTCTCAGCCCTGCTCTTCTCTCGTAGGTCTGAAATTCCCTCTCCCAAGACCTTATGCACACTCTGGCCATAATCTGACTTCACCTCAGGATCCAGGAGCAGTGTCCTCTCCCAAGGCTTGAAAAGATCACTCTGCAAGTGAGACAGTACTGCTGCAGACGCTGCCCAGGCTGAGGACACCGCAGGCTCCCCCTGCACACACAGTCAGACCTTTTCTCATGAGTTACCTTCTCCAGCACATTTAATTCACACTATTTGCAGTAACTGGTCTTCCAAAGTCACTGAGCAAGTGCAAGTGTGGTACTTCTGATGGCACATAGATGTTGTCAAGTACATTCCAGAGCCCTGCTGGAATCAAAGAGCCAGTTTTCCTATGGAACCTTAATTACATTGTTCTGTGATTACATTGTTACAGCAAACACAGGATTGCTGGAATTCACAAAGAACTTCCTCCATAAATAGATTTTTCTCCTAATTTCAGTTGTTTGTTCACCAAACTAATTATTCATAGAGCATCCAGTGCATTGCCATCCTTGAGCACTGTAAATTATCTAGATACAGTAATAAATACCACCTCAGAGTTTAAACTTGGCTTATTTGGTTATTTGCTCTGAAACACTGTCTTAGACCATGATGCTGAAATCTTTCTCAGTGACTGGGCAATGTAAGAGTGCTTGAGATGCCTGTTATTCCAGATGTTCAGTATGCGCCAGAGACCCAGACAGATATATTCCCAGGCCCCTACACCTACTCTGTCACTACCTCCAGTATCATAAATGCATGTATGAACTACAGAGATGCACTTCAAATAATGCACTGCAGGCACACAATAAATTCACAATGAGCTCTTCATTAGAGAAGGTATTCACAGACAGAACTGGCACTGTCCTCCTCTGGAATTTGCAGCAAGACTTTTTTCAGGTATTTTCTTGATTGTACATTTTGTTCTGATTTTTCTCTTGCACTTAATTTTTGGTTTCTTTCTGCTTCCTGGCCAATGCCTTGTACCCCAGCTTGCTTGAAGAGTTGTGGCTCCAGGCGTGTTCCCCACTGTGCTGTGTTGGAGCCCTGCTCTGGAAGGGAGAGGATCTGAGCCCTTGGATTACAATTGCTGACCTGGGACTGCAAAATGTCTTGCACCTCCACACAAATACATATGTGTCGCTAATTCTACTTGGTAAATAATTATTGGCCCACAACTCAGATGGCAATCTCAGGTAGTTCATTTCTGAAGGATGTAAGTTAATGCTTGAGAAACTGAATTAAAACAATAAAAATACTATGGTAGTTCACTGTTCAGATATGTGTAGCTAAAAACACAAAAAAAAAGAAGAAGGAATTGGAATCTGCACCTCTTACTGCTTTGAATTAATCTACTTGACAGATATGTACTATACTTTTATATCAACAAAGATAATTTAATTTTATAGGAAGAAAACTAGAAATACAAGTTACATTGTACCTGTAACAGAACGGATTTATAATTAAGATTGAGAACCTTGTTGCTGCATTCCTCATGTTTTGTTGGTGTAATGATACAACCATAAGAAGCATTTTTCCTTTGAAAGCACTTACATAAATATGCCATCCACTCAGAAGACCTGTTATACTTGAGCATTCTGACATGCCTTTGCAATTTTAATGATTAAAATAGGTCCTCTGTGCTTTTTATTGCTGATGCCATCAGAAAGTCAGAGCATGAGTAGGTCAATCCTCCTTATTATGATCCACAGAGTAATTTACTAAATTAAGTAAGCTCTTCCATCTCAAGAAATTTAATGCAATTAAACACACACCTCACATGTATTTTTGCAAAACAATGAAAAAGGATTTAGAAACTAGATAGGCATATCTTTGTTAGCCAATAAGAATTTCCAAGAATTTGGAGGAAATTGATGTTTTATGCCAGTAATTGAAATGAATTTTAAAGGAGGTCAATATATCAGCAGGAAGACAGCTGCTGGATATCACTGAGTACATCCTCCTGTGAAGCAGGGCTCTGAGAAAAGAGGCATGAGCAAAGATTTCTGGCTTTGCCTCAACGACAGTAGCAAAGAGCAGGCAGGCAAGGAACATCAGGAGTCCAGATAGGAGAGAGACAGAATGGCCATCCAGGCATGGGACTCCTAATTGACAGGGCAATCAGCTGGGTAATTGGGGACCTAGCTGTGCAAATCCTTATTCAGGTTTTAGCAGATAAATCTCTGCCTTAACACATATGTAACCTGGTCTCCCTTGAACCTTGAAATCAATTCTAAATCAGAAGTTAACCTCTTCCACTTAAAAACTGGTGTAAAAAGTAAGTAAATTCCTCTTTTTGTCTTTGTTTATCAGTCTAGGGAGATGAACTCACGATGGTCTGCTATTAGTTGACACAAATATTCAGAGACTACTGGCATGCCAATTATTTGCAGAGTTGATAAGAAAACAATTAGAATGTGACATGGAAAAATACGAATGACATAAAATTCAGCTCTCATTATCTGGGAAAGTTTTTGATTTGTGAAAAGAAAACACTAATGAATGCTTGCTGAGAACCAGTGATTTTTACTACAGCCTTGATTTTGCTGGTGCCATCAATTTTTCACATCCCTTCAACTCAAGCTAAACCATCAGGGGATTCTGTTTCTGACTGGGGAGAAGACAGCAATCAACAGATGACAGACACATCACAGTGAAGCCAGAGTGCTCCTTCAGGTGGACACCATGACAAAGTGAATTGGACATGAACTTGTAATTATGCTCCAAAAGCCAGAGTCTCCACTCCCTGCTCCCTCCCAGCTGTCTGAGGCAGCCTAAGTTATCTTAAGCAAGGGACTGGCTGCATGTCTCAGCAACACAAGATAATGAGGGCTTGGTGAACCAAATGTCACAAAAACGAGAAGCTGCAAGAGCAGTAGAGTGAACAAGCACATCTATCACACACACTTTCTTCCCCTACAACTCACCACAAATTCTATGGCTGGAGGAGGCCCACAGGTTTAATACAGGGCCTGAGATAAATGACACGCCCCAACTTGTCATTCCAAAAGGAAAGTAGGTGCAGTCCTCTCCAACAAAAATTAACTGTACCACTGTGACATCCCATCCTTAAGGAGAAGGGAACACCACAGACTTCATCAGCCCCATGAGAGGAGCAGCACTTGACTAGAGCTCCACAGCTGATGGAGCTTCTCCCTGCAGCTCTGAGCTGTGCCAGGAATGTCTGTGGCCATGGGAACCAGGGCTCCTTTTGATGCCCTTGCATGAAGCCAGGTGAGCACTGTGAGCAGTGGTAAACATCCCAAATGAACCTTGGTACAGGCACAATTTACAAATACTCCTCACTCAGCACTGACATCACAAGTAAGAATCTTAGACCAGGATATACCACAACACTGTGAACAAAAAAAAGAGTCTTTCTAGTTATTCAGTGGATCAGGGTTTTCATCACCCTCTTTTTTATTTCCTGTTTTAATACATTAGGATGGCTGTAGGCTTTGCCTTAAGCTTTGACCGACATTTTGGCAGGCTTTCTCCACAGAATAAATCTATAGAGATCAACAAAACAGTCTGATAAACTTTTTCCTTAGCAAACATAAAACAAAAGCTTGCAACTTATTGTGCTCACAGATATACTTTGTAAAAGCTTACCATGTCTCTTCTGAGAAAAAAAAGAAGAAAAACAGAGAAAAAAAAAGAAAAAGAAAGAATAGAGAGAAAAAATAAAAAGGTTAATGGCCTAGATATCACTTTTATTTTCAAAGATTATTTTACTTCACTGACAAAAAATAACTACTTTCCCCAAATGAATCTTTTTGCTGGGGTTGTACATAATCTAGACAGTGGAGTTCACCAAAATCAGTTCACAGAAACAGAAAGTGGAAAGCTCACATCAGTGGTGAAGGACAGCTTTACATTGCTGACTTTACTGAATGAACTAAGGATGAGAGAAGCACTAATAAAATTGGAGTTTATCCTAAAATGAAAGTCAGCAGCATCATTTCCACTCAAGTGCTCAGCAATTTAGTGCCACACTCTGACATGGGACATGTGATGTGGGAACCCTGAGGAAGTACAGAGGGACTGGGGGCTGCTAAAAAAGTACCAGATTATTTTAGAGTTCAGCATACTAAAATCTATGCTAGTAAGACCTCACCTGGGTTTTAAAATATTTTTTTTCACCTAAATTAAATAAACATTTCAGTCATCGACTAGCTATTTATTCAGCCTTCCTATGTTTCAAAGTCCTCAGCCTACTCAATCATCATCTCATTGAAGCAGTTTGATATTTTGTTGTTTAAATAAATTATATCACTGAGGACACTTGCAGTGCCTATTGCTTGTTAGTGCCTCATCCTTATGCTCCAGAGGACGCATAGCTGAGAGCCAGCTGCAGGAAAAGGTAAGCTCCATGGAAAAGCTCACATAAAACCCCAGACTGTCATCACTTCAAAATCTCTGCTTTAGAAAAGAAATAACAAGAAAAAGTATTTTCAGATGCAAGACTGGCAAAAAGAAATCCAGCTTCTCAATCCTTATCAGTCTAGTCCAACAGCCCTTACTTGAGACACTCTGTGTGAACTTGTAACAGGCTTCCAAAAGGGTGCAAGGAAATCATCACACACAAGACTCCGTGTAGACAAAAGGCAATTCCCTCAAACTCTGACCCAGAGCTTAGAAATTTCTCTCTTCCTAGTGCAAGCCTGAAGCAGCTTCAAATCAGATCTGCTCATTAGAGACCAGTTTCTTAAGAACTCAAGGAAACCAACTCAAAAAAGAGCTACTGTCAGCTCAAGTATCTCCTTGGTGTCCAGAAAAGTTTTTCCCACAGAGGATGATTTTTTAGAAGACAGAATCCAGAGATTGAGTGCATGCCTTTCTAAAAGCAGTGTATCTATCAAAATCACAAAGTTAATCAAAGGAAAAGTGGCTAATTATTGTTATTCATACAACAGCAATGGCAAGATAAATTCAATCTGTTGGCTTCACTGCGTTAGAAATCCCACACAATGTGTCTCACCACACCTTCCCAGATTTACAGCACTGCAGAAGACAGCACTAAAAACCTTTTGCTTAATTTTTTTTCTTTTTCTGGGAAAATACCACACATTCCAAGTGATCAACCATGGCAGCTACAGTTCACAGCACGAAACAGCAACAGCATCTTTCATTTTGGCAGTCTTTCTGCACAGAATAAATCTATAGAGATCAACAAAACAGTCTGACTAACTTCTTCCTGATATTTCTGATCAATTACAGAGAGCATGATGAAAAGGAGTTACCTTTAAACTTGTTCCCATGAATTCATACCTACATCATGTGCTTTGTGCTCAACAAATGGAGAGCAGTTTTGGAAAAACACAGATAATAACATGATGTTGCAGAAAATCAGATTTTTAAAATTGTATGTTAAAGTCTTTATTAATAATGTTACAGGGGGGTTGTGCAAAACAAGGGTAGCAAACCCTGACCTTGTGTAAAGCAAAAAAGTACCTACAAAAGAGGGAACTTAAGTACTAGAATTGCAGCATGCAAAAAACCATTCACTTACAGACACACATATTTATGCACATTAAAGACTCATTCTCAGCGCATCACTGTTGGAGAGTTTATTGTAAAAGTGTGTTCAAGAAGAAGCAGAAATTAAGAGCAAGCAGCTGGTACACAGAACAGATGTTCCACACCTGAGCACATCAGAGTGTGGTGACAGACATGGCACTCACTGAAAATAGGGGAGGCAAAGAACAGAAACTAAAGATGAAAGCTAGCACCACGTCCAAGGAGTTCAAGCTCAAAAACCAAAGTAAAAGGTTTGGAATTCAGAAGCGACTTGTTTGTCATGGGGCAGATTGGTTTTCTCTCTTTTATGTCCCTGTATAAATGGGAACCTGTCAGTCAGAATCAATTCAGGAGTGCACAACCTATCATTGCAGGTGTTCTGCACTAATTAACATAAACTCTCTTTGATATCAGTAGTTTGAGATTCTTCTGATATCAGAGGATCTTTTAATAGTGGATTTCCATTGTCCCACACACATTTGTGATCTCTAAATCCTTTCTTCGTTTGATTCTCCCCCGCCCCCCTGCAAAGTGTGTTATGCCCCACGTACTTTTATTTATCACAGCAAGGGTGATTTGTCTAGAAGGAATAATTACAGAACAACATGGCCACAGGGTGTTCAGGTGTTTCTTTCAACTTAGGCAAAGGCTTCCTACCTCAATGTTACGGGAACAGCCTGTCCTTTTATGTGACACTTGGCTCATGTCACAAGTATGTATGAAATGCCTACTTCAGGAATGGTTTTGAGAACTCAGTCAAAGACAAAAGGTCAGACAGCTAAAACATCTAAGTTCTTATTTTCATTTTCTTTGAAGTTTTAATTCAACAGCAAAAATCTGTCAAATAGGAGTACAAGCTTTCTTTTCCTATTTTTCCTGGCTTGACTTTCCAGTGCATCAACATGTCAGAAAAACAAAGTAAACAGGGAAGACAAAAAGAGGCTGCCTACAATTTCTTCAAAGTGTAGTTGGTGTCCACAGCTCTTTGTGCCATGATTTCCCTTGGAGAATTTTGGGCAGGAGGCATTGAAAGGATTTTATGAACATCAGTCCATTTAAATGCAGCCCTAGGGAGATGGGGAGGCACTGTCCTCCCTCAGCAGATGGAGATCACTGAAAAAGAGGCCAAATGGTTTGTCCAAGATATTCAAGCTAGCATGCTGAAAGTCTGGGGATGTTTAGAAAGCAGGACATGAAATAAACATACCAGAGAGAAAAAAATAAGAAGTGGTAAGAGGCTAATTTCCAGGAAAAAAAAAATTGGCAGATGAATTTTATCTCCAGGATAAATAGAGAAAACTCATTAATGGAAAACTTGACCAAAATTGAGTAAAATGCAGAGATAATCTAGTATTTCTGATCAATTATGCTGCAACTGATTTGCTAAGAGGAATTTCAAATGAACATGGAATGTTCTTCCATGTTCTAAAATGCTTTCCCATCATCTATTATAGAATTAATATAAGATTTATTCACTGCTAAAATATGAAGGAAGTCCTTAAAGAAAAAAAAAAAAGAACAGAGAAAGCCTGGGAATTCTTCAGAAGTATGTTTATCTTTGTACCATATCATCACCACTTTTAAACTATCAATGTTAAATGAGTCCTACATATGGCAGGCTGGAATCCTTCTCAAACTGAGCCATCAGAGTTTTTGGTGTGTTTTTTTATGTCCTTTTCATACTGGGAAATATTTTCCTGCTATCCTTTCTGGTTTTGGATTACAGTGCTCCCTTTTGTTTCAACCAGATGGAGATGCAGGGACTTGCTGTGATCCAAGCACAAAGCAAAAGCACTTTGCCTTGAGAAGGAAGATTGAGCCCAGCCCGCAGTGAAGGAATTCTGTTACCTCTCCCCTTACCTGTACAGGAACTTGCAAGACACTGTGGAAACTTGCACATCAAAATAAACACAATGTGACAGATTTAAAAATCAGCAGTTTTTAAATAAAAAAGGCAAAACAATAGGAAATACTTGTCTTACTCTGCATCTCCTAAGGGATCTTTATTCATTTTGTTTTTAAAAGCAGCACCAGCAGAGATTTGTAGAAAAATATAGAGCTGCCTATCACCTACAAGCTTCCACCTCAATATGAGTAAAATAAGTTCTCCAGACTAAAAGCAAAGCTTGGTGTGTTTGTGCCACAGCTCTGTAAGAGGTATTATCGTCATCAAAACAAAGAGAATGATTACATCTTACTACAAGTGGTTCTTCCAGTTACTTCAGCTAGGAAGGACTCAGCTTAAACAGGAATTTGTGAGAGAAAAAGAATAATTTACTCCAACTCAATATTTGTAGAAGCACATCTGGAGGAAGAAAGGGTCATTCCTGTTGTGGGAGGAAGCTACATCCAGTTTTATGCTCACTGTTCTATTTCCAATACTGGAGGGCTGCTACTTCTGCCAAAGCACACAGTATTCCAAGCCAGCAACTGGTAGGAAAACACATGGTGGTGAATCAAGGCCACTGACTGTGCAACTTGGGAATATACTTTCCTGAGTGGAAGAGAGTCAGCTATGGCCTAGAAATAGATCTTAAAACCCTCAACACATCCATGTGATATAACAAAATATAACCAAAACAATTTTCTGCGTCTGCAGTTTAATAATTTTAGATTTTCATCATTGTTTTGAGTTTTGAAAAGAAAGAAGGAAGACCTCATGCTAAATTTAGTATTTCTATTGTCTCACGGATTCTAGGAAAGCCTCAGTTCTCAGTGCATTCCCTGGAACATCTGTCCTGAAGATGTAAGCACTGGAGCAGTAAAAATGGCACAATAAATATATAGCGATGTAGTGAAGATGACAAGGACAATCCTCATCAAGAAGATTCCAACTGCAAAGAGGAACAAAACATTTCTGGAAGTTTCTGATCCTTTCAAATCAATCTACATTGTGAACCCTTAGCAGATTCTAGATTAAGAAATGGTTGGGCAGATTTTGGGGTAAAGATAGTAGAACTAATGATTAGACTTGATTGGCAGGAAAGGCTGATGTGTTCCTCAGTATTTGCTAAAAGGTCAAGGATAATCCAGAAGACCAAATTACTGATTTGATACTACACTTCTTGCTAAATGACTGGCCAAGGTTTAAGTGAATAGCAGTTTAACGTCTCTCATTTCCATCAGACTGCGAAGGGGAAGAAAGAAAATTTCAGCTTGTAATGTGAAAGCTGACACAGAGCTGTCAGACATTTCCTTTTAGCTAATCCTCCCTAGGAAATGCAGTGTGTGAGCTCTGAATTCCCTGTGAGTTTATCGATCTCGCTTTTTCCATATAAACAAGTGACATCAGCCTTGCGGATCTGTCACCACAAGTAAAAAGGCAGTTCCTTATATCCAGATGCAGGAGGGTTGGTTTGTTTGTTTGAACTGAATGAGCACAAGATGCTGAAGCTGCCTCAGCAGATCCAGAATGCAACAGCTGCCAGGATGTGACCCTTCCCCCAGTCACCCACAAACTGCAGACAGCTTTTCCATGAGGCTGTTTATAAATGCCAGTTTTTGTATAATGAGTGCAGGTCACTCAGTGGTGAAGTAGCCCATTGACATTTGTTTTAACTACAGTTGACATCACAGTGCTAAATTAACTAGAGCTAATCCAGCACCAATGCACTTGGACATGCAGATGTAAAAGAAGCAGCTTCCCAAATATTTAAATGGACAGTGTCAAAGCAGTCACAACTACTGTATCACATTAGCATGACTAACACAGTTTGCTATCTGGAATTATGCAAAAAAGTCCTCATTGCTGAGCATAATACTTTATGTAGCCTATTAGTACTTACTGAGCATCTCCTGTCTGCCCTTATTCTTTGGCCAGGCTGCTCATTTATCAAGAGCTCTGTGCAGCCAAGATACTCAGGGAGGCAGCCCTGCATGGGCCCTCATACATCATGGAACCCATTAGCCATGCACATTTCTTTCCCTGGCTCCAAATGAGCTGCACCAATTTGTTACACAGCTCACCCGTGGGAGTGAAAGGTATACAGAGCAGCCTAGTGCCAAATATATGTAGCTCAATTATAACAAGTAGGACAATACAATTACACAAATATGGGGGATAATGAATCACTTGGAGAATAGGCCTTCAGACATGAACCAGTACCAGAGCACATGCAGACAGACAATAAAATGTAGATATAAACATCTTAAGTGTAATTCCACATTTCCATTTAGGATGGGTGCATTTCTTTGGGGAAACAGAGCCTAAAACACCACTTCACACTGCAAAGAGAGCAACAATACCACTTGTCAGCACTGTCTTAGGAACTCAAAGTTGCTTTGGAGAACAGTCCATGACATAACTGCTGAATGACCTCTCTCTTGGCCACAAACACCAAACAGTTTGCTACTTGTATTATTTCCTAAGTTCCTAAGTCTGCTGTAGAATGTTTTAAGAGGAACCAAGAAAACTGTTTTTTAGAAACTGTTTTATTTACACCCTTACAAAAATATAGGTCCTTTCTAATAATTTTTTTGTATTATATTCAGCAAAGTGTTTTTCCCAATATTTGATTTCATTAGCTACATTTCCTAGGCAAAAGATCTAGCTTTTGACTTCTTGAGCATTTTCTGGGTGTTTGTTTTCATTACATTGCAATTTCTGTTTGTGAAGTTGGTTTCAAGGCAGCGCAGTTCAATCTGGGAAGCACAATGTGCTCACAGGGGTGACATTCCTTCCTATGCAGCTACTCTTCTCTCCTCCAAATGCCTTTTGCCCTGTGCTATTTATGCTGTTTCCTGGTTTCATTTCTGTTGCCTTTTTCAAATATGCCCTTTCATTATGCAGGGGACAGGCAGCCCAGAACCTGCACACCAAGGCTGTGCTCAGGAAGGGTCCCAGGAGATGGGACTGAGCTGCCCCCTCACAGAAGACCCTCACACAGCCCTACCACCCATGGTCCCACGTGGCACTGCCCACCGAGCTCCTCTCCCAGCACACCTGCCTGCCAAGGAGCCACTCCTGGCTCCTGTTCAACTAACAAATGCTGAAGGTCACTGTGTAAGGAAGCTGCAGCCACCAGTGCTCCTCATGCAGATGCCACGCACACACAGACAGTACTCCTAGAGAGACCAGCTCTAAACTTGCAAATAAATTTGGCAGTATTCCAGCTAACAACAGGACATAATTTATAACATTAAAATTCGCAAGTTACGATAAGACAGAATTAAAATTATTTTTCCCCTGCTAAAAGCTACATCTTAACAGATGGATTACAAAACATAGAAACCAGAGTTGATTCTATTTCTAATGCAAACTGCTAAGAGGCATAGGAGATACTTCTTGTATTCCTTACAAGGAAGAAGAGGAAGGAATTCTGGGAATTTAGAAAACACATTTTCATAAGACTGAGCCTACATAACAAGAAAAGCATGGTGTGCTACGGTGGACCAGACACATCCTGTCATCAATGAAAAGTGCTGCTCTGTTTTTCACACACTGGGAATGCAGAGAAGGGTTCAGCATCTCTGCCAGTCCATTGTGTGATGAGTCGTAGCACTTCACCTGCTCTGCAGGGGGAAAACTTCTGACAGGAAATATATATTATTGAAGGAAGTTTTTTTCTCTAGGGCACCATCTTTTCTACTAGACAGATAATGGCATAGGATGGTATAGCCAAAGAATGGAATTCTGTTTGAGTGGAAATGAAAATGTTATTTGATATAGACTAGAAAGACATGAAAGCAAAGAAATTTTACTGCCTTAGGCTCAATGTCGTGCTTGGCAATGCTTTTCCTCTTGGCAGCAGCGAAGGCCAAGGTGAGGGGTGTGAGTAAGCCCTCCAGGTTTGCATGGAGGGCTACCTGCATTACCTAATGGTGCGTGCTGGGCACTTAATGAGCCATTCCTCAGCTCTGGCTGCTTTAAGAGGAAAAAGAAGTTCCTCTGAAAAGTGCATTTGTCATGAGGGGGTGACTGGGTTTGATGCGTACTACCGTAAAGAAATAACACTGGATGTAAAAACATCTATCCATATGCACTCCAGAATGTATTTTTTCCCTTCTACTGAGCACAGTATTAACAAGACAGAGCATTATGTTCGTGTATTAAACATATTTCATAAGGCATGCTGTCTGCAAAGCTAGACAAAGGTGATTTGTGACATAATTAATGAACTTGGCCTTAGGTGTGCTAAAAAAATGTATAAGTTGTGTGAAGTACTACCCATTTCTTCATTACGGCAACTAAGCTGCATTTACTGTGAAAAAAGTGCAGAATATCCTTTGAATACAAATTACAAGAATTACAAATCTCAGGACAGTGATCCTTATACTGCAGAATTTGCTTCAGCTGAATGATCCCCTTCATAACACCTCTCACTGCCTGGTGCACAAGCAGAGACCAGAATGGCTCCTGAGAATTATAGGTTTGTTGGCCACCACCAGCCAATGCAAAGTAGTGCCCCAAAGGGAAGGAAATCATCGAGGCTCAAACAACCCCCAGACACTTAGAAATCCTACTTATCTCTAGGGCTGCATTGTTGTGATCCTTCTGAAATTTAAGAAATATGACCTGCTACAGTCCTCAGCACCCTAAAGACACAAAGCTTTGTCCTCAGCATGAAGTACCATAAAGCCCTTAAAAAATGCAATGATTTATTCTTCACATTACAGCAGTTAATAAATGTGTTACTGAATTGAATCAAAAAATAAAGCAGAGGAAAGCCTTTTTTGGCTTGAAATTTTGTTTCATTACTTGGATTTTATGCCTCATTACGACACCAAAAAACCCCATCTAACTCAACACAGGACTTTTTGGAAGATTCTTCCATATGGTTGAAGAAACCAGGGGAACACAAAACTGCATTTAACACCTTAAATGTACAGTATGGCTGTGTTTCTGTCAATTTTAACCCTCAGAAGTACTTTAGTAAAGCGGGAACACATACTTTGGTATATTATTCCCAAATAATTGTTGCTAATTATTTGCTGTATCTACAAAACCATATTTGCATTATATTTTCTAATTTAAATTATTAAGATAACCGCTCTTTTTTCTTACAAGGGAGAAATCAGGACTCACTCACAGCTTTTCTCTACCTACTTATTTAAGCAGAGGATGAACAAAATCTCATTCATATGCCAATTAGCATATATTTAGCAGAGGATTTTACACAGCTCACAGCTTGTGTCCAAAGATCAATCTTCACTTGTTTTGGAAAGAATGCCAACCAGCCTTGGTAATTTAAGTTATTCTAATACTACACAATGTTTCCATTTTATTGGGCTCACAGAGTCTTGCTGATGATATTGGTTACAAAATGAGTCTTTCAGCAAAAACCCCCACATCTTTCTCTGGACTCAGCAGGAGCAGTTTCAGGTAGTATTTGTTATCGTGGATAAAGCTGTCTTGTTTTGAGAGTTTTATCACATCCTGCAACCCACAGGACTGAGTTTATGCAGAATTCACAATGACAAAAACCCAAACAAACAAACGAAAAACTGTCTTGCTGAAGTTGTACATTTTACTTCACCAAGAGCAAAATTCAGCAAAGCACAGCTCCAGCCCCTCAAAGAGTGGCTGACACATTCCTAATTGCACAAAAGATTATGCAAAGAAACAAAAACCAGTTGACATCTCAGCCACATCTAACATGAAATGTTAAACAGCACAACCAGGTCTTCCTCCACTTTGATTCACTAAAGCTTTCATCTATTCTTATTTTCCAGTCTGCCCTCCTCCATCTGAGAGCAGTGCATTTCCCAGAAACCCTGTTCTTGCAATAAACAGCCTGAAGTGCCCATTATCCTGGCGGGATTCCACCTTCTGAGGATGAACACACGAGGTGGTGTTTATCAGGGTCAGGGGAAAGGGCACATGTAAGGGAGTCAGGAGAAATGGCTCTATACTTAGCTCCCTAATTACAATCAATTTTTGAGACACTTTTTCCCTGGCAGGCAGGCAATGTTTTTGGTGACTAATTCTTTAAAGAGGAGATTGTCTCTGCAGTTATTCCATGTGTGTGATGCAAAGAAATCCAACCTTCACTTACATAAGAATTCCACTTTGCAGCACTGGTTCTGCCTCTCTTACCTTCTCTTAGCTGCCATGCTGGCAATCTTCCTTTCAGCAGATGTTAATAAAAACAAAATAAAAAGAACCCCACATTCTTATTTCTTTATCTTCCCACAACTCCGTAGATAAATCAGACATTAAATATTCTTTATATAAAGTCTACAATTTCCAAGTTTCAGGCATGTAGTGGAGATCCAAGTCCTGCTACTGTCTGTCAACATCCCTTGCCTAATAAAGCATCTCAGGACAGTTCAAGCCCTGCTTAAGCTGCTTTTATAGCTCCCCAAATATAATTTTACTAATCTGCTTTTTAAAATACTATTGCCCACTGGCCTGCCTGCTGGTGGGGAAAACCTTCAATCCATTATTCAGCACAGACTCATGCAAACATTACTATTAACAAGGGAGAAGTTAGCTAATGACTGGCAGCTTAAAGAATAATGAAACTGTTAATATTTGAGGCCATCCTCCCTGATTTTATCACAAGTGCCGGAATCATTTAAATTAAATACTTTATGTCACTAAAGCACATTTCAGATGAGAAAATGAGCTACAGCTATGGCTGTTGAATACATCTATCATTTCTAAAGTCAAGCTTAAGTCCACCTGCTCACAGAGGGCTCAATTTTGCCCTAAATTACACATGGATAATTTCACTACAGTGAATCATATGACAGGAGGTACATGAAAGAAATATTTGTGAAGTATTGCTACAGGTTTTACAGAAATTAATTCAATTCCAATAATTTTTACATTTTTTGAAAGAGATCCAATTAGCAAAAGCACTATTGGAGAGAAAAGTGCTGCTGGTTTGATGAGACTGAAGTTACACAGACATGTGCAATAGAGTTTTGTAAAAGACTATTTTTGCAAATGCAAAAAATTTAGTGCAAATGAGATTTATCAAAATGGACATACCAGAAACTTACTATTAAAACACTCTTTCTTGCCCAAAGGAAAAACACCTCTGCAATCACAGACTTTCATGTTATCAGTCCTTAGCTAGTTCTGCAGAAGTGGAGAAAGTTTTGAGCCTTGCAATGTATGGGGTGTGGGGAGTCCAGGGTGACCCTATTCCATGATTCCCCTGGATTTTAAGACACAAGATAAAACGCTCCCATTTATTCCTGCCAGTGCTGTTTTTCCAGGGCAGGCTTAGGAGCTTCCCCTCCACCAGGCAGAGCTGATCAGAATACCAATAGAGAAAACATATTTCAAATTAAACAATGTCATTAAGTATTCACAAGACACCCAATTACCACTGTACTCAAGTGTGCTTGCTGTCAATGTGTATTAGCTACAAAACTGATAGGCTAGAGCTGACCCAGAAATTGTCACAACTTGAGATCTTTGTCAATTCAGCTGAGTGACAGGTTGAGCTGTGTAAATAACGGGACCTCCTGCCATTAAAAAGATCATTTCAGGTCACTTAAAGCAAAACTTTTATTTTCTCATAGAAAAAAACCTCTCAAAGCCTTCTCTGACCAACCAAACCTTCTAGTCAGTGTGGTTTAATTTCCAAATTTTAAAAAATGAACCCTTTCTAAAACAAATTTTGAAATATAATTTCATATTAAAATGAAACCTTCCCACAATGTTCAGAAGTAACATAGGGTTACTTCACCAAGTGTAATTGTGGATCTTTGTGACTTTTTAAGGAAGGGCAAAAGAGCCCGCTGGGCACACTAGGATGACATAAACAGGCAACCTCCTTCCCATGGACTGGGTGCTCTTTGCCAACCCTTTCCATTGATAGCCTGAACCAACAAACTAACAGCTTTACTTCTCAGTGTGCCCTGCAGTCTCAGGAGCTGGAATTCTTTCCCCTGGAAAGCTGAGCTCCTGCTCCCCCCCCCTTCCATCATCAGACTGGCGGCTGTTCTGCGACATCCATGGTAATCTTTGATCAAAGACAGCGTGTGCTCATCTGCCACTTATCACCTGCTAAATCCTCACTCCCATTTGGCTGCCAGCTGGTGTTTCATGGAATTGTACCTGGATATGTTTATGGATTGCACCTTCATCAGCATTCCCACAGCTCCCACATATGTTAGTGGTGGCAGAGAGAGGGGAAGATTTCTTCCTTGGCTTCCAGAACAAGGTTAACACCTGACCCAGGAAGGACTGAATCCTGGAAGCCTATCAAGTACTGGTGGCTGGTTTTAACAGGTGAAAGTGCTTCTCTAGCAGGCCCAGTGGGCTGGATTGTGTCAGAGGTGCTTTGATTAATCCCATGGAACTCAGGTGCTTTATTAAGCTGGCAGTATTTAGAACAGCTCTCCTACTGTACCTCAGCTTCCTTGCTTTGCATTATAAGATATCCTGTAGATCAACATCCATAATGTATGAGCTCAGCCATGACATGGTGACAGAGCTGCACAGTCCTGCAGTGGACAGGATGTTGAAGGGGAGGGTTTCTGCTCCCTTCCCAGGGTGTGCTTCCCCAGCTCGGTGTGGAGCCCACTGCTGCCAGGCTGGTTTATGTCTGCTGACACTAAGCACAGCCAGCCACCCAGAAGAAAATGAAATCTCACACTGAGAAAGGACCTACTATCAGTTAAGCTTGCAATGAGCTGCAACTCTGCCAAGCACCATCAACAATGCCAGTTTTCGGGTTTTATTGTTGCTCAGTACAAGAGATTGCCTCTCTAAGCTGTGTTTGCCCCTGAAGAAGATACTGAGGTTACCCAATGTTCTTTGTAACTTCCAGTTTTCTCATAAATGGTCGCTAAATTAAGAGCAAAGACACTGAATCACTTGGGAAAGTAAGAATGATAACAGTAATTGGCAAATCAAGAAAATGGTGCTGAGTAAGTAGAGTCTGAACAACTCGAGAAAACTCCAGAGCCAACTAGGCCTTGCTGGCAGAATATACCAACAGAGGAACCTCACTTCACAGCAGCTTCCACCATCCCAGGATATTCTCTTATTCCTCATTTCTAGGGTCAAACTTTTCAATCACATTAATGAAAATTTGTTGACTGACCAAAACATTATTCTTTAATTCCTGAACAGGTGAATATGTGCCAAGATTTCTTCTTCAATGCAGGATTGTGCAAGAGAAATTTCAACTATTTTTCCATCTTATTCAGAATGGTTTCCTATTTAAAAAATCCCAATCTTCTGCTTGGAATTTGATGGCAAACAGAAACTAAACAAGAGACACCCCCTTTCTGGGATAGTGCCCCAGCTGCACTGAGACAGAAGTTTTGTTAAAATCAGTGTATCAGCAAACTCAGTTACAAAACTCCTCAAATCAAACCTAATTTAAAGCCTTCCAACCAAAAAAAAAAAAAAAATTGTTTCAGTCTCAATTTACTTTTCCATACTCTTCAAGGAAAAGAGGAAGAGACGAAGGCTTCACAAAATTTACTGAATTACATACAACTGACACAAACCAGCATGTGCACCTAAAGTTTCACAAAAACATTTATTTTATTTAAAAACCCTTTTTAGGATGATGCTATGCTTTTTTTCTTTTGACCATTCTAAAATTGAATCGAAATGCTACAATTTTCTCTAAGAAAAATCTGTGACAAAATAATTTAAAAAAACCTTATCTTGCAAGAAATTTAATGTAGAAGCTTTTTTGCATAGTTTACTGCCATCAGCATTGAAAACCTTAAAAAACATACCCAGAAGCCTAAGTTGCATTATATTGAACTTGTCCAAACTGTGTTTTAGAGGTTATTTCATTATACTAGTGCAAACATATCTGTGCATCCATTTAAATAATTTTAAATTTGGTTTATATTGATTTAGAATGTCAAGCCCTACTCAGTTTAAGGGAAGTCAATACAGGACAGGTTTAATTCACTTGATAGCTCCCTGAACAAGAGCTTAATGCAATCAGTCCAGCACTCAAACTTGATTAATCAGTGGAATCCCACAAGTAGCCAAACCAGCAGAAGTAGAGGAACTGGGCTATTTCATCACCTGAAAACATACTAGTAGAAATAAGAAAGCTGCTGAAAGAGATTCCATCTATATCCTCACATATCTACCTGGATCTACTCAGGGAGGCTGAAGTCACACATTGGGAGGAAAATGTCTGTATCTGTAATTAACCACATCTGTATTTAGCCCACAATTAACAAAGCTTTGGATGATTTCTCTAAAAATAAATGAGTGAATGATGTTTCAAAACAGTGCAAAAAGTTGGTAGGAAAGAACCAGAGGAAAGACATGAAAGTCCCAAGTGCTCTCCTGCTGAACTGCACACTCTTGCTCAAGGCAAACATTTCTGGATTATAAACCAAAATCAAATCATTAGGAAAAGCAGAAAGCTGCTCACTAATATACTTTAATGACACAATGGGCAATAATGGCTGATTCAACACAACTGCTTGCAAGTTAGTGGTTGGGGGCTTGGTCCTGCTTTTCTCAAATCACACAATGCTGCCAAAAGAATGAGGAACAGATGCTAAATACGCACGTCTCACATGCTGCTTCAATTTGTTCATCACTGACTTCCTTCGGGATAAAAGAGATATTGTCAAAATGATAATGATGGTGTAAACATTTTGGCCACTTCAAGCATTTTCTGAATGCCAGATAAATTCAGAATAATTTTTTGCAGTAGGCTTGCCAGAACATCAGCTGAAACCTTCATTATAGCTATTCATATCCCTACAATAAAGGTTGCATCAGCAATTTCATTATAAATGCTCTTTCAGAGGGTTTGATAATTTGGCTGCAAAAAGTATTTTTGGCTGAAGCTTGGCATGTAAGTTGTCTTAGATACAATTTTTCAACTAAGTTCTAAACTGTTCAGCTGTTTTCTGCATAAAGATCTAAGAAACAGAGTTTAGCTAGTTTAAATGGTTCTTTTTTTGGACCTACATAAAAAAAAGCACCATTAGTCCTACATTAAAAAGCACCAAACTGTTTCTTTAAAGAAGAATCTCTGTTAAGGAAAAAAAAAGCAAGGAGTCACATACAATTAGTGCACACTTAGATACACTAATTGCAAGCACTCTAGGTTATTGTGGCATGATCTGGATTAGGTGCTAGGGAAGAAATTCCTTGGAGGAACTGTGACACAGAAAATCACTCAAGTTTTTCATTACCCCAAGAAATGGTAACACTGATAAAATCACCAGTCTGAGGTCAAGTACTGTTCTTGCAGAAAACAGAGTGCAATGGAACAGTAAATTCATAAATGTAGCTTTAAAGGAAAAACTTGACAATTCTTCAGGTTTAATTTAATCACAAAATTAGTAAATGGAGTTAGAAATCAATACTTTGAGGGCACTGATCTTCCACAGTGTCTATAGGCACTACCTACTCTTTTAAAGATGATGAGGGCTAAATCGATTCCAGCAGGTGTGTCCCAATTATATGCTCAGAAGTTGGAAAATGGAAGAAAGACCTCAAATGTGCTTTCCTCACCATAGAAGACTTAATAGAATCCTGCCCCACGCTGGGTTCATTTTGCCAGTCTTCTTGCTCTCTGTTACTCTGGCTAGCAATGAAGGAAATCTCCTAAAAACGAGGATTATTTTGTTTTCCTCGGATTATTTTGCCTCAGCCAGAATCCTTTGGAGGCATTTCTTTTCCCTCTGTTGGTAACCTCACACACAGAGGAGGCTCAGGGCTATTACTCCCTCAGTGGGGAGGTCAGCCCGAGCTTCCTTGATACAAACCCTGCACTTCACTGCGCTTGTCTGCCATCTTTACCAGCAACTACATCTTCCTGGAACACCTGATCCAACTGCATCTCCCAGACAAGGACACACTTCCCTGTCACAGTTATCATCTCCAGAACTCTGGAAGGACTGGGACAACCTCTACACAGTGATCATGAAAACACATGATGTGGTACTGGCAAATGATAGCAACTTCTGTGTGATGCACTCAAGTTTGGGAATGCTATGCTTTCAGTGAATGCAGTTCTCATAAACAGAGGGGTTACTGCTCGAAAAGGGGGAAAAAGAACTTTAACCCAGATTGATTTTACTGTTACAAAGTTACTTTTACAAAAAATGTGTATCAAGGGTCTTAGAATTCCTAGAGAATAACATCTGCTTGCAGGAGACAGAAATGCAGTACAGAAATCAACCCTGAGGTTCTTTTTGAGAATATATCTGCATCTGTACATACACTCCATTAGTGCCACAGGGCAGGGCTCCATTTGCACTTTCTGGCCATACACAGGGATCACCTACCCTTCCTTACTGTCCCAAGAAACTGCTCCCTCCCACTTCAGCACAGGCTAAGAATTACAGCACATGTTCAACCTTTCTTTTCTGAGATGCATTAAATCACTTTCAATTACCAAATAAACTAAGGTGCTTGACAGATGGCTTCAAAGCACTATCCTTCATGGTTCATTACCAGGATCTTGTAAAGAGCAATAGGCTTTTCTTACCTGCCTGTGAAGGTGCTGCTGAATGTTTTATTTCTGGAAATGCTGCCCATAAATATGACAGTGTTATTTTGTGAAACAGAACTTCCAGAAACTGTTTTCCTCTTTGCAAATTAGCTATAGTGATACTATTTTGAACTTAGAACTGGGTACAAAATTTTAATACTCTCACATTTCTAAATGTAAATCTGCCTTTACAAAGTGACAAATGTGTTCCAGATACTTTGTCACACACACTTAAAAAATAAAAAAATGAACCACAATCCCCTTGGAACCATGCTGGATTTTCCCTTAGCAAGTGGCAGAAGAACTTACATTTCCATCCATGAGCTGAAGTTCCCAGAACTCAGTCCTCTATTCCTCTGCAATAACAACAGCTACACTAGGCTTTGGAAACAGCACCCTTTCTACTCAAGCTTGATGCCACCATCAGAATGGATGTTGAAATATATTGTCCTTTATTTCTATATTTATAGACATAATATACATATATTGTATATTGTCCAATGGGCAATAGTAACAACCATGCAGAAATCAATTCTCAGTACTCTGTGCTCCCTTCTCCCTCCAAAACCACTTGGCTGCTCTGGCAAGGTCTCAGCCATCTCCAGGAGTGTCCTGGCCCAAGTGCCCTGGCAGGAATGGCAGCCCTTGCCCTGGCACAGTGCCCAGAGCCATCTCCAAACCTGAAGGACAGTTTTATCTTGGCCATATGCTCTCCTTAGAAAAATTCCTCAGAATTACAAGCAAAGGTCCTACATTTACCATGGAAATGATTAATGGCTGCAATAGCCAGTATTATTAACTTTATATCCAAAGTGATTTAATCTTAATATTCTCTCCAAATTGCTGGAACTTCTCATATCTAGTGTATTGATATTTCACTATTAATGTATGAGGGAGTTAGAGACATCTTCAGGATGAATGCTTGTTGTTTTAGCAGCTGGCAGACATGGAACAGCCGGGGATTAGCACTCAAAAACCACAGGGAACAGCTTGAAATCTGTGTGTTTGATTAGGTAAGTGTCTAGGGTGACAGCAGTACAAGAGTTAAAGTCTTCTTTGAGAAAAAGATACTTTTAGCTGCTATTAATTCAGTTTAGCAAATATAAATGGAGAAGAGGACAATGTCTGATCAAAGTGTTTATTTGGAGCAAGAAACTGGTAAACAGGGTTAAGGGATAGAAAAGAGGAACATCTTCCCTCCCTAAAAAGTCAGCTTTTACCCTAAACAGATCAAAACACAAGTGAATTCAAAAGAACCACCCTGAAAAATCATTACAATTATGTGCATTTTTTAAACTTCTGCATTTGAGCACAGCCATGCACATTTAAACTTAAAACTCCTGTTCAAAGCTGGAACCTCTTATTCTCCTCTTCCTGTGCTCTTGGTCCAGAAACAGCTATACACAGATGCAAAGTATTTATTTAAAGTAATTGTGCCTTTATTGAAGTTTTTCTTTCTCCTTTCATGGCTAGTAACACACAAAGGAAGTTTACAATTCATTTTGTTTACTAAACGCTGCTGCACACAACCCTGGACAGGCCCAGGCAGGTTCAGAAGCTTCATGTTTAGTTTAAGTTAAAACTTTAGATCCTCGACCAAGTTTTGAATTCCCAGCTTCCGAGTAAGTACTAGAAATCTACAGACAGCCCAGCTCACTCCCGTAGGAAAAGCCCACAGAACATCACTAAGGGTGGCAGGACCAAGCCCTGTCTGACTGTGCCAGCATCAGACAAATCACTGATGTTCCAGAGGAAAAGCTCAAGGGCTGGGACTTTCTGGGGTCTTGCTGCAAAGATCATGCCATGGGAAGGGCACTGAAAATGTAGAGTTACCTGGTTTTGTTTTTTTATACTGAGATGGGATGACACAGGGTTACAGAAAACCTCTTACATTTCTGGGTTGGGATCTCAACAGCAAACACTGCTCTGGACTGCTGGGATAGACACGAGGAGAGAATATTTTCAGTGCTTTGCATGAGGCACAGGCTGGATCCAGAGCCTGACCTACAGAGAATCTCTACACAGACTGTAGCAACTCTGCTCAATTCTGAATAAAAGATACTGACTACAAACTCCATTCCTACACTCTGTACTCCAGAAAAATTCCTGTGTTATGTCTAAGTCCCTATACTGATGCTTTTGGAGCTGCAGCTCCAAAATCCACCAGAGCCAGTAACGCAAGAGCAGTGCTAGGAAAAGCACAGCTGAGTTGTGGGAGTCTCCTCAAGCACCAACTCCTCCAAGCATGCCAGTAACTGCAGAAACTAAAATCATGCATGAATAAAGATCAAATCTCCCCTGCTACAAACACCTCCCCTTTGCAGCACAGCACTGTTAGAATATTTCCTCATTGCTGTTTAGGCCGTTGTCTCAGACTTTCTGGTACCTTTCCTGTGACCAGCATTAGGAACTGTGTTGTTTGTTGCTTTTTTTTTATTTGAATGGAGGGCAGCAGAACATATAGATGAAAATTAAATTGGGAGTCTGCCAAGAGTTAAGTATTTTTCGTGTTCTTCCTCCCCTTTTTGGGCTATAAAGCAGAGCAATAGGGACAAGAGTGCCAGACTCATTTTTACATGTGATCTGGGCTGTAAGTGAACACCTGTCTGCACAAGTGGAAAGCCAGTTTATTATTCTTTCGCACCACCTAACCCCCGATGTGATGTCAATGAAAGAATCACAAAACCAGTCTACCAAAACTGGGAATGTTTTTGTAAAAATAGCATTGATTGTATTCCATGCGTGGAATACTGATAAGACAAAATAAGAACAGGAAACTTCCAGCCTCTTTTACAGAAAAGCTCAAGTTTTTTATTAACTGCTTTCTAAAGGAACAAAAAGCAGGGTGAGTTTCAGCTGGTTTTAGAAGGATCACTCTTCCTCTCCAACCCTTCTATCTACCAGATAAATCCTCTTGTTTCTTTCCCAGTGCCTTGCCCAGAGACATGATAATGAGGATTGCACTCAATCACTCACTGCAGGGACTCCCTCATCCCTTTTCCTTCTGAGGGATTGGAAGGATGGTCAGTGGATCTGCTGCTCATTTAGAAAGATCAACCACTCCTTAAAAGAAGCAGGTGCTAAATCCCACATAAAGCAGCAGCTTACACACTCTCCAGTATGAGCTCTCCTGCTCATCTTCTGGCCCTGGTGCTGAACACGGCAAGGCCTGTACTGAAAGAAAAAAAAGCTTCTCTGCAGAATTCTACTGGTGAAATTAGGCCAGATACAGCAACAAAAATATTGGAAGCTACCCACTGGGTATATGTCTCATTAGCTTTGTGTTGAGCCAATACCACAGAGAGGAAAACTCCCTAAAATTTGTGTATAATTTCAACCAAAACCAACTTCAAATTGGAGCTGGAATGACAGAGTGACTGCTCTAACGCTTTTCTAACAAATCTCATCACCAGATTAAAAAAAAGGCATTCAAATAGTAACACATGTAAACAAAGAATGCAAATGAAATCAGATATTAATACTGAGGCACTAAACTGAGTATCACACACAGGCACCATCCATGTGTGGCATGCAGTGCTTATGTTTGTTTTTGAAACACAAGGTACTGAAGAACACAGCCTCAAAAAACATTGATCCCCTTTGTTTCCTTAAGTGCTAAACTCACTGCATTCAGGCTCAGTTAATTTCCAATACATTTGTCCTGCCCTCATGCTGTTAATGCAGATGTGAATTACAGCTTCTTCCATGCTTAGAACTTCAAGCTTAATCCTGCTCTTCTCTCACAAAGCACATCTGAACAGGTAAACGGGATAAAAAAATTCCTTAAAAACTCTACCCATTCTGTCCCAATAAAATTCTCCTCAAAGGCTTCTGAGCAGGACCCTGCAGAGCAGAGCCCGGCATATGTTACTGTGAGAAGGAGGAAGTGACAGATGTTGCTGGCATTTTGGAACAACACAATTGGGTCCACAGATAGATACAACTGTATCTGATTAGGCAGACAGCTCCATTCATCTCTCTGTACACCAGCCAGGAGGTCTCTAATTGTTTTGCAGATCACTTAGCAATTAATGATGCTGTTGCCCTTGGACAGATCATGCTACAGATCTATATTTTCTGTCCAAGTCAAAGCACTGAGGAGATACAGGGATACCAAAGTTACTCTATCAATAGAGCCCACAGCAAAGATTTGAGGGGGGGAACTTCTCAGGTAAGAATTTGTTTCTGTCACAAACATTAATTTTCTCTCTCAAGTTTCCATGTCAAATAACCACAACCCTTTACAAATCCCATTTCCAAAATAAAGCCCACACAAAATTTTGCACCAAGTCAGATGCAAAATTGGAAAAAGAAGAGGCTGAAGAGTGAACAGAAGTGGGAGTCTTAAAAGTGGGCTGGAATGATCCTACAGGGATCAAAAGCAGAAGGGCAGCAGAGGGTAGGAGAGCTCGGGTAAAATGTCTCCCAGCACATGTATACTGTGGATATTGCTGCTGTGTAACAGCTTTGTTTTAAAAGATAATCCCCATGCCCATAGCATTAAAATTCTTCATTAGAGATACTGACTTATCTCTACTGACAAAGCAGGTCTGCACTAAGCACTCTGGAGCTAAAGCAACCAGCCTAGTTGCCCACAGTAAGCTCATGAGAGCCAGGGCTGGTATTTTTTCCCTCATTCTCAGGTGAAATCTCAGGTATAGGGCACTGGGTAAGACTGGATGTCATCCAAGTCAATGGTAAAGTTGCAGCTGATGACACCACAGCAGGGCTCTTTATCCATTATTTCCCCAATAAGAAAAATGGCCTCCAATTTCCTGACTGGAACACATTTGAAAACCAAATAAAAATAAATCTTAATCCAATAAAAAAAAATAAAGTTAGACAACTCACTATAAAAGGGATAGTTTTTTACAGCTCACGTGACTCAGAATGGTTACTGAATCTAAAATATCAAGTCAGGACTTGCTTGTATTTCTATTACAACTTGAAATTATAGCTTTTGAGTGCCTCAGGATAATTTCACTTGAGAAAGAACTGTAGTTTGAAAATCAATTATTTTCAGTAATCATCTGTTTCAGTTCTTCATTAATGACCCATACAGCTATCTATGTAAAACAAATCTTATTAGCCTGGTATCAACTACTTGAGAGCATCTCAACAAACAAACCAGTGTCTCCCACACTTGGTACTACACGTGTAGCCACAAATTCTCCAGTGGTGGGAGTGTATTAAATCCATTAGTATTATTCCAACAATGTGGCCATGAGAACCTGCCTGAGGGGACAAGTGTGGTCTGCTCTTGACTTCAGCCACGCTGTCTGGTCTGTGCCAGCAGTCTGGACTGAACAAGGTGCTGCAAGCCAAGAGCAGGGAGCCAGAGGAGGAGCTCCAGGTACTCCCTGCCACCCTTCCCGCTGCTTAAGCTCACAAAAGCATTCCTCAAAGCAAGGGCTGGAGAAGGGCAAGTCAGGTGCAGACCCCTGTTTATTCAGCTGAAGAATTTGCCTCATGTGGACACCAAAAAGAAGCTGATTTGCTGTTTCTATGATTTTACCACTGCTCTGTTTTATTATTTAGAATGGCTTGTTTTCATTTCAACTTCACCTTGTTCTGATGTTTAATTAACCTCTCCACTAGGAAGTTTTCCTAATGTACAAGATAAATTTAATTCTGTTTTAAGTGTAATTTTTTTTCCTATCCATAATGTGTATCAATTTCTCCCTTGCCATGCTGAAACCACCTTTCATGTACCATCCCTTTATCTTTTCTCTGTGAAGTAGCTCCAGAAGTCTTTCCCCAGAGGGCTGATTTTGGAGCTCTTTGTTCTTCCCGGTCTCCTATGGCTTCCCTTCATTCTGCACAGACTTTGCCTTGCAGTGCAGTGCCCTGACTCTGCCCAGGGACTCTGGATGAGATCCTGTCCACACTGAGCAGAGCAAAGGGATTAGTGCACACCTTTTCTGAGGGGCACTGCCTACCAGATAATTCCCCCTGCAACAACTGGTCACAGCCTGCTCTGGCTCCTTAGGAGGGCTCAAAATCCCACATCCTACTCTAATGAAGGAATTCCTGGAAATTTGGCTCCTTCATTTCAGGGCAGACTTCATACTACCTGTGGGTTAAATCTTAAACTGAAGATACAGAAACAAAAATCTTCATGTTATCATTTTGATTTCTTAACTTGTATTTTTTGCTTGTTCGGTAATTTGTAGATTATAAGAGCTTTCTTTTAAACTTTTCATTATTTTCATGCTACAATTGCTGATATTAGTTGGCACAAAAACTACAAACAATTTTATACTTCTAAGGTATTTTATGCATTATGGGAAAACGATATAGTATGTTATGTGATTATACACATTCGGATAGTTGTGTATTTGCACAAAGAGGCAGCTAGCTGTGCTTGTCCATATCTGTCCTTCAGAAGCCTGTACATATAGAACTACGCAAATGAATTTAAAGTTTTCTATATACTAAACTATAGTTCTCTTCCACATTCACTTTCTGTAAAGCACATTAAAGAACAAGAGAAAGCAGAAATACAAATTATGTTCAGGAAAGACTGAAAGGTCAGCATCATTTTTTTCTGTGGTTCACAGTTTTTTGATGTACATTTTCTACTCTACAACTGGTTTTGGAAAGAATTATTTGGAAGCAGTTAAACAGGTAGGCAAAATGTGTAAGTAAGGAAAAGATAAAAAGAGGTTTTGATCAATCAAATCTCTCCTTAAGCTTGACCAAGACACATTCCTAACAAAACTGATTTCAATGGACTTTATGGATCTGGTCCTGACTATTTCCACAGAGTTACGACATCTCCTGGAGGACATGGACACATGACATCAAGTGAAAATCCTGAGATGGAATGCACGCAACTCTTGAAGGGCATGCAACAGGGAAGAGTGCAGGTCACACACTTAAAATGAGAAAAAGGAAACAGTCTCCATGAAAAGGTAGCTGCTCGAGCCACTGCTGACTCTTGCTGGACACACAAAACCCTTCCCAAGCACTCTGTCAAAGCAAACACGGAGGCTGCTGTGGAAGATCAACATCTTGCCAAAGCACATGGTGAACCAGCAGGTTCCAGCTCCTGACAACTCTGTTTATTATAGGCTTGGGCAAATCACTAGAGAGTTGAGAGCTTAGCATGAAATTCAGGCAGGAGCAAAACCATCTAGGTAGGATTGATTTCCACATGCTGAAAGTGGGAATGGCACCCCATGTGCCTCCATGCTAAAGAAAAATTAGGAGTGGGAAATCTGTACTGGTGCATAACAGCAAAATTGACAACAGCAAGAAACCACAGATCTAATCCAAATGTTGGAATCAATCCAAGAAAAATCTGAACAGGAAACTTGCAATAACTCTCAAAACACTCATCAATATGTCTTAAGTGTTTGATCAAAAGCATTACAGTCATTGCTGTTTCTCATTTGGAGAAAAAATTGAGAGACCTTGCAAGCAGGAAAAATTGAAAACTTTCCCTCATATAAATAAGGCTGAGGAACTCAGGAAGCTTATTTTTTAGCAGGGGTTTTAGGCAGGAAGACAAAAATGTATCTGTTTTCTATTAATAATCAATGTCTCATTGGTTTACCTGCTGCTTGTATGGGGCATGCTGGGTCAACAACTCTTCAAAGAGCGTTTAGCTCTGACTCATAAGGTGAGACAGACTCCTGCATTTGCAGGTCTCCTCGGTACAACATCCAGGTTGCTGGTGAATAAAAAAATCCCTTGCCAATGAATATATGAGACTAATTCTCAGCTGACAAGGATTTATATTACATAAATAAAACCCATCAAAACTAGGTTGGCAAAGTCTCTAGCAGTTTCAAATGAAAGCCAAGAATTAATTGGACACAGAGACAAACAATTTTTCCATTCCAAAGATGAATTCCTGCAAGTCAAGGTTGAGTTACATTTAACATTGCCTAGAGGATTTTCATTTCTGGGAGTGTTTGCCTGGGACTTATAATAAAGACTAGGAAGAATATCCTAGGGTTCTATTTTACTGAGATTTTTACACAATGTCCATCACCATGGTAGCTGGTTGATATATGGGAGCCACAGGGCTCTTCCAATTCAGAGGCTCATTATTCATAACAACGAGTCCCAGATTACATGCACAGAGAAGGAATTCTTGCTCCCCTTCTTACAGTAAAATATCTTTTCCAGAGTTTGGCCCAGTCAGAGAAAAACTGTTAAATCACATCTTAGCTTTACTATCTGGCATTTCTGTGGAGAGATCTACCTAAACACCTCCAGTCACTTGTTGGGCATTTTTAAAGGAAGAAAATTGGTGCTTTATTCATCTCAACACACCTCTGGTTTACAATTTTGTCCTTCCAGGTAATTAAGAGCTAAGTTGCACTGAGATAGCCATTTACTTATTCCAAAACCATGTAACCAAACTCAGGCTATTTGAGATCAGCAAGGAAGTTCATTCCTCAGCCAAGGAACCCTCAGAGAACAATCTGCAAACAGCAGGCTCTCCTGTAAACTGGCTCAATTTTGCAGACCTTCTTTGCCTTTGAAGGCAGACCCAGCAGAAAAGGGCAGACCCGAAAGAAGAAGGCATACAAGTGAGGAAAGGATGAGCTAAGGCACGCTCCGCATTGCTAAGTGATGATATCTCCAGAAATTCAGTATGGAAACAGAGAAATGTGACTCTAACAACCTTTTGCAGGAGACAGGAGGCCACAGGAGAGGACTTTGGGTTTTGTCTGCTTTCATGGAAGCCTTGACAAGAGGAACTTAAGGAGAAACAGGGCAGCTGCAAGGGATGGGCTTTATGTGAATCACTGAGGCCTCCAGAATATCTCAAGAGATGTGCAATATAGCTGTACTTGTAGAATGCTTTTCTCATTTCCAGCATTTTTTATTGACTTAAAAACCCCCAAAAATCCAAAGTCAGTGCAAATTATTACGTACAGACAGTAGAAAATGAAAAGGGAGTTCTGAAGAGCTCCCTTTGTATCAAGCGTTCCAGCACCACAGCAGTGTGTGCTATCCCTCTGCCCCTCTCCACCTGCAATCTGCATTTTAACATCTGCTACAGAAGGGGCACAGAATACACATGAATGAAAAATGAGAAATAAAGCAGAAACAGACAAGTAACATCAGAACCTAACTCATGAAATTATGGGAATCATCCGTATGAAAAAAACCCCCTTCATTATTTCACAGGAGTGAAACTGTTGGAAAACCCACAGAGCATGCTAAAATCCAAAATCGACAGGGTCAAGGATATCATGAGGGTAAAAATTTCAGTAAAATTCCTAAATGCAGAATTATTCAGTGCTGTGTACTCTTGGAATTGCCCTTGATATTACATTACTTTCTATGTTGTGTTCAAGTTCCAAAGCCGTGCATCTTTGCTCCAGCGGCACCGACTCCCTTTGCCTCCAGAATCACAGACATTGCGTCCAGATCTCCCTAACTGCTGCCGCTTACTGCCCTAATAGGCCATTACCATAATGCCATGCACAAATTCACCACTTCTACAGCTGCTGTGCTGGAACCATTGCTCTTTTCCCAAAACACAGTGTTCTGCTTTTGCTCACCTGTCTCTTGCATCCACCTGTTCTCTTTCCAAAAAGTGTTGCCTTGAAATAAATGAAAACCAGTAATTTTATTCTTATCTCCCTGCATTTACTATGAGTCTGAAAGTATTGACCTGATAGAGAAGCTTCAATTGCCTCTCAAAGGACAGAGAAAATCCTCAAATTGACTGGAAATGGGAAAGCATCCAATGTTCTTCAGAACAGAGCAGCATCTTGTCTCCATGTTGGGCAGCAGCAAGGTTATTTATAAGCCCATTCTACTGAAAGAAAATGAGGGCTACAGCCATGTTTAATACATTATGTAGGAGGTCAAGACTCAGGTGTGTTCCTCCTTTTTTGATACTAAAGTCTATGATTAACTTCAGAGACTGGAGCAAGGAAATAACTTGTAACAAACTGAACATGGATTTTTCCCTATCAAAACACAGAGTGACAGGAGATGCAAAACCAAGAATGAAATTACTAAATGGCTTTACAGCATTCCCCTACAAAAACACCCCAAAAAACAAAAACAAAACCAGAGCACAGAAAATGAAAATGCAGGCAGCTAAACAGAAAATAGGATACAACTTGAAAATAAATTTATCTCTTCACAATATATCCATCAACAGAGCCAGTAGATTTTATGAGCTGATTAGGAGTCTGCAGTCAAACTGCTCATATAGCACAGGTTAACAGAGACTACCAAAAAGAGCTCCAGGTCTGCACCTTTACATCAACTAATAATTCAAACAATCCAACTACTTTATTAAAGCTGACTCATTGGCAAGGCTGCAGTTCCTGCTAATGGGGATAGAAGGCAAAACTGAGAAAATTATCTGGAGAGAAATGAAAAGCATGGGCGAGGAGGAAGGAGGAGGAAAGGAAAGCAAAATGCTGGTTAAGTGCATAAGGCAAAAATCCACCATGAAGTGAAATTAAACTCCTGTCTGGCAGAAAAGCAATTTAGCTTTATGAACAGCTGCCTCACAGAGAGTCAGGCATACCAGCAATTAAAATGAAACAAGTTGATTTTAATACGCCGTAGTAACTGTGATTGATCTCACAGAGCTGCTGTTGACTGTACACCAAGAAACAATTTAGGATCCAGGTTAAAACGAAGTTTATAGTCCTCCTTTAATGGATTTTAGTACCTGAGGCAGTACAGTGTTCCAAAAATTATTAAAATGCACCCTGTCTCTGTGTAATCAATAAGCTTCCCACTGTAAGGTTGGTGCAGTTCCAGGCACCACTCAGCATGCCTGGCCATGCTGTGTCTGTAGAATTCCAAATAAGCCATCCATCATTATTTCTATACACAGGACTCATTAAACACCTCATCCTTCAGCTTATTAGCACTCAAGTCTGCCAGACAACCAAAACAAAAGGTCACCTTTTATCAAAAGCAGACTTTGCCCAAAACACACACCAAATCCCTGGCAGATTTATGTACAAATACAGCAGGGATGGATAAGTGAATGATGCAAACACTCAAGATGGGAACTGCAACTCCCGATAAATGGAAATTGGGATAATTCACTCTGGTTTACCAGGTAAAGTCTAAAGCGTGAGGGTAAGCAACAGGTTACACATCAGATGGGAGAAGGAAACCCCACCTCTCCGACCATGCAAACTCTTACACTCCTGAAAGCTCATTTGTTATTTTTACAACCTGCTTTTCTTTGTGTCAAAAACTGAGACAGGGATCTGGAATCAGATTTGGAGCTTTCTACAGGGAAAAAGCAACAAGTGAGCGCTTAAATATTAAATACCCTATTACATTGATAAAGAACAAATGAAATCACTCCATTGACATCAGATTAAACGCAAACAGGAAACATGAATTTTGAAGAAATCTGAAGAACTGTTGTCACTGCCTGAACTTCTACACAATGAAAATTCACATAAAGCAAGATCACATATTCTCTCTATCAATGATTTGGTTCTATCACTAAATGTCCTGTCTTTTTGGTTTTAACGGAGAAATAAATACAAACCCTTACCTTGTCTTGGATAAAAGCTTGTTCTGCTTCCCCATCAATCTCAATGTCCCTTCCATAGCTTTTATATCTCAAAATAATCAGCACATCTGTGTCTCCTTCCTATTTTGTCTGATTTGAAAATGCTGTGATTTTTCATTACATAAAGCAAAGTTTCTGATATGAAGTACCTTTTAAATCAAGCAATTCAGAAATGAATTATCTCCTTGTGCATCTTTTGCCATTGCAAACACACTGATGTTCTTGGGTTTAATCTGATTCTTTGCTTTGTCCTGTATTTTGCACGGAGCAAGTTATTATTCTAACCAAAATACTGAAAGCCACAATTTTTGTTTTTCATAGTTGTAGACTTTGCTTTACCAGCCTTAGCTCCCTGTTCTTTTACCAGAGTATTCATCACATATTATTGTCTGGAGTCATGGGCAAAAACTGTGGTTTCCTGCAATAATTTCGTAATGATGAAATGGATCCTGCTGAGAAACATCACGAGATGTTTTCAAGACCTTGCATCTCTAGCCTGTGGGAGATCTGGTTTGGTATTTCTCTATAATTACTGTAATCTATATACAGAAAGGCACAAAAAACAATAATAAAGCAGAACACACCAAAAAAAATTAGATATGAAGTAGTGACTGGCCTAGAGAAGCAACTGTTGTCACGCTCACCTAGCTAACAGTAAATGAGGTGTTTGAGGGGCAGAAGGGAAAACTAAAGTTAACAGTAAAGTGAAAGATTCTTCAGAAAAATCCAGCCAGAGGCAAGGAATTTTCCTTCGATTACCTATTTATTCTTTATTCCCTTACTCAAGAGTTTTGGCTGTCACCATCACAGAGTTTAAGGAGTTAACTGAGATTTCAGCAACCCTTGAATGATAGCCCCCCTGTGACAACGAAGAATAATTTCTGACCTCACCCAAAATCACCATGTTCTGTGGGCCAGCTCCATCTCAGCTCATTAAAAGGTAACAGGTGTGGCAGAGGCCACAGAATTGCTACGCCAAGGCTCTTCAAAGGACAGTAAATCTTTAGAGATGATGATTTACTTTCCTCAAACATTGTCCTGAGTATGTACCTTCCCTTAAAGCCATGTGAGAAATCCTCTCATCTTCACAATACCCAAAAAAGTTTCTGTGACATAAGGAAGTTTTTGCAGGAGCCCCTGATACCATCTCATTTTGCTTTTTCTCTGTCCTCATCTCTTAAATGCCATGCACTTCTTCCTCCCTACTCCTTCTAATTGTAATAATTATACACAAAGAAAAGACATTACAGTGTTCTGCTCAGGCAAAATCATTGTTATATTCCAAATGTAAAGGTAATTAAAGTTGACAATTTCATTTCCTTTAGCATAATCATGGAAATTGAGTCATAGATTAAGGTTTTTACAGTTCTTTACTCCCCATTACAGCTTTCTCCGGATGAAATATTGCTACAAACATCCTAAAAAGTATTTTTTTTTTTGGGGGGGGGGGGGGGGGGGTGTCTTTTGGTTATATTACTGCTCTGGAAGAAGAAGAGGGAATGTTACATAACATTTAGGTGAACATTGGCCAACCACAGATTAAAACATACAAATGAAATGAAAAAAGCACAGAACATTATTTCACTATTTTTGGCCTGATCCTGCACATTCCCCCATTATGTGCAGTAGGAGCAGAAGCCTATTGGAAGGGAAAAGCATCTATACAAATTGCAGGGTTGTTCCCTTGAATTAAAGATATATTTTCAAGCAATTAGCCCTAGATGTAGGCAATATTAATTGGTACTTATGTACCGAAACAACCAGTGATAACAGCTTGTATTACACCAGCACCTTCCAATTCACACAGAATCACAGAAGTTCAAGACTGGAGGAGACCTATAAGATCATCAAGTCCAGTCGATGTTCTAACTGTTCACTAGATCATGGCAGCAAGTGCCACATCCAGTCTTTTTTTGAATTCTTCAAGGGATGATGACTCCACCACCTCACTGGGTAAATTATTCCAGTATCTGACCACTCTTACTGTGAAATATTTGCTTCTTAATTCTAACTTACGTCTCGCTTGACGCAACTTGAGACTGTGTCCTCTTGTTCTATCTGTTATCGCCCGGAGAAAGAGACCGACCCCCAGCTCACCACAGCCACCCTTCAGGAAGTTGTAGAGAGCGATGAGGTCGCCCCTTAGTCTCCTTTTCTCCAGGCTGAACAACCCCAGCTCCCTCAGTCGCTCTTCGTATGGCTTGTGCTCCAAGCCCCTTATTAGTCTCGTTGCCCTCCTCTGGACACGCTCAAGTAACTCGATGTCCCTCCTAAAGTGAGGGGCCCAGAACTGGATACAATACTCCAAGTGAGGCCTCACCAGTGCCGAGTACAGGGGAAGAATGACCTCTCTGCTCCTGCTGGCCACTCCATTTCTGATACTGGCCAGGATGGCATTGGTCCTCTTGGCTACCTGGGCACACTGCTGGCTCATATTTAATCGACTGTCAACCAGCACCCCCAGGTCCCTTTCCACCTGGGCACTATCCAGCCATTCCGTCCCCAGCTTATATCGGTACAGGGGGTTATTGTGGCCGAAGTGCAGTACTCGGCACTTGGACTTATTGAAGTTCATCCCGTTTGATTCTGCCCATGCATCTAACCTTTCCAAATCTCTCTGGAGAGCCCTACACCCCTCTAGCAGATCTACACTCTTTCCCAATTTAGTGTCATCAGCGAATTTACTAATAAAAGACTCTAAGCCCTCATCCATATCATCAATAAAAATGCTGAACAAAACTGGCCCCAACACAGACCCCTGAGGGACACCACTGGTGACTGGTCGCCAGCTGGATGTGACACCATTCACCACCACTCTCTGGGCCCGGCCATCCAACCAATTGCAATTGGTTAACTAAATCGTTAATTAAAATAATTAGTAATGATTCATATAACCTAAGGGACATAAAATTTTTTTTATCTTTACATCTACAAGATTTCATGCTATTATTCTTACCTACATAAAATTTCATTTGTTTTCAGAAATAAGCATTTCCTATGTGCAAAAAAGACCCTATCTAAATACAGTCATTAAAAAACTCTTTAAACTGAAAAAAAAAAACTTTTGTATTTCTGACATCCAAGTCCACCTCCCATAGATACTTCTCTAGCATGCAGGCCTTAGCCTTTGTAAGAGCATTAAAAATACAAACTGGCCACCAGCCACTAGAATAATCAATTAAAATGGGTTTTCCAGTATGATAAATGGTAACAATGCTCTTTTGGGAGCAATTCCCCAAATGGACAACATAGAATTCTCTGAGGAATTAAGACACAACTAAAAAAAATATGCTTCAGCTAATTAAGAATTTAATTATGCTCATTTTACTTGGAAAATAATGGGTAACAAATAACACCAAGTTCTTACTTGAAAGATATGAAGGACATATCTTCGTATACAATTACAATTTCAGACTAAAAGATGCTTTTTTTACAGACCAAGACCAAATCTACTGAACAATTCAATCAACTAATTTACAAAGCCGCTAAATGTAGTAAAAATAGTGGCTAGTATGGTCAAGAAATCACAACAGCCAATACTTTTCAACTCCAGGTCTATTTCTGGCCTACGAGCAAATCAGAGAAATGATTGGAACAACAAAAAAGATAGATAAGGGCACTACAATGTATCTGTCCAGTACTAACCTGACATTTTTAATGTGCATCAGTAATGACTGATTTCTTCACCTCAAGTGGTAAAATCTCTACTTTTTTCAGTTTGTTCCAGTGCTTCCTCTGTGCCCTTTTCCCAGGGCAGGGGCAGAGCTGTGGCCTGGACAAAGCCAGGTCACTTCTCATGGCAGAGAAGAGTTCCTGAGGCCCTGGCACCAGGCACCATGAAGCACATGTTTTACCAGAGTTACCAGGCTGCTCAGGAGCACTGTGATTCCAAAGAAATGCTCCTGTCATTCCATTCCCATTCTGAGGCCAGCCAAGAGGCCACAGAAGCAATGCTGAAACACACAGGGCTTAGAGTGGCTTTTCAGCCCTTAAAATAAATGAGATCATTTGAGTCTTTTATGAATGAGCAGAGGCCAAGAAAAGTTTTGTGAATCCTAATTTGCATAATTAACAATGAAAAACCCTCAGCCATTTACCCTCTGAGCCTTGACAATCCAGTGAGTTGGCAGGAAACTGAAGGCCTTGCTGGAGAGGGGGGTTAGTTTTTCTGGGAAGGTTTCTGAGTAGGCTGGGGCTCAGGGACACAACCTGAGCTAGAAACTTGAGCTCAAGACTGAAAACAATTTTGGAGCAACTGGTGCTTGCACCATTGCTGGAAGTCAAAGAATGACGGTGCTGGAGAAGACTACAAACTGCAGAGTTTGCTTATATGTAGTGAGAGACTCATTGTATCACAGCATGCCATCCAGTTATCCTGGAATTTTACAGAATTTCAAGTTTATATGAGGTGAAATCCTCATTTTCCCTGGGCTGTTTTGATTGCTTTGTGGGTTGTATTGTTGCAACCCACAAAGCATTTTGGTTTGCTTGGTTTTTGTCTCTTTTCCTTTCTGAATTCGGTGCTGATTAATGTAATAATAACTGATGCAGGTAATGGTTATAAACAATTGTTAAGAAATACTCCAGAGATTCCAGTTCTCAGTTTCAATATCCAGCACCTAAGAAGCTTTATTTAGAGAATGAAATGTGCTTTAATCAAACTGATAGAAGCTCTGTGACTTTCAAATTCTATCATACAGCATTATGTAGCAGGAAGAAAAATACTTTCTGTTGACTGTTTCATTAGCTCTCATTACGCAGTTCTATCACACATAACTAGAAAAATCTGATTTAATCCTTACTAAATACGACAAAGACCTCAAGTGAACCACTTTAAGTTTACATCTTCTTATCAGAAGCCTTCATGTTAAAGGCACAGAGAGCTTTGATTCTAAAGAAACTGTCTTTGCAAGAATACTTACATAATAAATGAGATTATTTCTACCCCAGAACTCAGCATCACCAGATATCTTTTTGGAAACTAAATTCTCAGATGTGTAATAAAATATAAAAGCATCTGTGCCTTCAAAGTGGCTCTGACCTAATGTTACAGAACTAAACCAGACTGCCATTAAGTGACACATTCACTTCTATACCAGTTCCACATCTCTGAAAAAGCACTGAATTGGCTTAAGACTGTGAATAAAGCTGGAATTTGGTTTTTCCAGCTGTAGCCAGCTGAAGTGGCTCAGCAGGGTTCCTGAAGCCAGCACAAGGAAGGGAGTCGGGAGTGGGCCTGAGGACTGGGAGCAGGAATACTCTTTTCAGTGGCAGGGAACAATGCCATTGGCTCAGCCACAGCACATGGTTTTAGCCAAGGATAAAAGATCCCAGGTCAGCTTTGTCTGAGCTCACTGGAGTCACATGCATTTACACTAGGGACCTACCTTCAGAAATTCATACTTCTAAGAACATACAACCCACGGTCATATAGCCTGACAAGAGGAGATGTCTCTCATTCCTCAAAGTAGTCACAGGCCTTTGCTCAACAATGACTTTGGTCAACAGCTACTTCCCCTATTCAATAACCTAACCATTCCAAAAGGCTGGTGGAAAAGCTTCCCCAAGAAACCATCTCCATTCCCCTCCCTCCTCTGCTATCCTGCCTCCTTTCCTTTTGCTTCTTGACCCTATGCTTTGGTGATCCTACCCTGCTCCTTATATCCAACCTCTTCCTCTTGCACCAGCTTTGGGGCTTCTCACATCCTCCACTGCCTTGTTTCAATTTCCAAAGTCTGCAGGAAAAAAAACTCCCAGGAAAATTACTTACACACACATTGCTTTACCTTCCTGCCAGCTCAGTGAGTCACACAGGGTCCCAGAGGGGTGTGCAGAAAAACAAAACTCATGCAATAAGTGCCCAGAGCATGTGGGCAGCAATCGAGCAGGGAGCCTGTATGTGGAGACAGCAAATGCAGGGCTGGGAATGTTCCTTTTGGCAAAGTGAGGTAATAATGGGCTCAGAAACACATACAACCTGGACTTTGAAGCCAGCAGATATTTGGAATGCTGTTTGGACCATTCTACAGCAGCACCAGACATCAATCATTTGGCCTTGGCGCCTCTGCCTAAGAATTCCATGTGCCCCACCACCTCTTTACCACGTAACCAGAAGACAAGAACACCCAAGTCCATCCTGCATGAGGAAAAGGGAAGCATAAATTTTTTGGCACTTTCAACACAGGGCTTTCTTCCAAAAAAAGACACCAAACGGCACTCACTGGACTTCAGGCCAGTGTAATGAGTCCAATAAACATTAGGAAGATAAAAATCAAAGCACATATTTTACTGGTTTCAACATAGTATGTTTCAAAATGACTCCTCAAGGATGCACAGAAGAAGCAGATCAAGTACTGTTAAAAATGAGAAAGCAGAGAGAACTCTGTATCTCCCATTATCTGAGTAGCTTCAAGCAGGCAGGCTCTCTGCAAGGCTTTTCACAACATTCAATGGCTACAAAAGCAATCTGACTTTGCAGCACCTTTTGTTCTACTCTCCTGTGTGGCTGCCTCAGCTGCACATTTGTCTCCCTGCATTTCCAGTACCTCCTACACAGAGAAGCTGATGGAATGGCTACCTGTAGCTCTGACCTGCTATCCTGCCTTGGAATGAGCAATGGGGTATGACATGACAAGATGGCAGAAGACCCCTCACGGCCCAAAAGTTCCCAGAGTCTATCCTCATTGCAGTCCAGATCTGAACCCTCTGATGCACTCACAGGCATGGGTGTTAGTAGGGAAATCCCACTGATGTGGGATGATGTCACTGGGGTTGCACCACACATCCCAAGCCAGGGCACAGACAGACCAGGCTCCAGAACCCTGTGAAGAATCTCCTCAGCTTTAGACAACTGAAACAAGAAAATTCCAGGTTCTTTTCCAGATGATTTTTTCTGCTTGTCTTGGTTTGTTTGGTTTCTCTTTTTACTTAGTTATCTGCTGCAGCCCTCTTTGTTGGTCATAGGCTTTTAAAATTCTCCATCTACCCCCTATTTGCCAATCAATGAAAGGGAAGCTGGAATGACTAAGTATTCAACTCCTGGTGTCTAGGTTTCTTGGGGTTTTTATCATTGTTCATAAAATACATGGACAGACTTCCTAATCAATGAAAAGGTATAATTCCCTTTTCTATTTGCAGTTAGATATGCACAAGTGATATTTAGACACAGCAATCCTCCAGGACAAGATTCCAATCTGCTGAATGTACATGTTGCAAATCAGGTCAGGGACCTCTGGGAGAGCTGGTCACAGTTCCCACAACTCTGACCAAACTCCAGTGCTAACAAAGTCTGTCACTTGGAATAGCAAAGGCAGCACAGCACAAACCATTTAAGACTGCTCCCTGCTGAGCCCCAAAGGTTGCAAAAAGGGAAAGGAAGATATGTAGCGAAGTTCAATACCATGGAACAAGCTTCTCTTTATACGCCAACCTTTAAACAGCATGACTGGGACAATGAAATTAGTTTCAACATTAATAGAGACTCTTGATTTCCAGCTTTCTATGTTATACCAATGTATCGGGCTTATGTGGCTATCATGATACTTATCCTCAGAGATACAACTCAGATTTGTCACCCTAACCCTTATTACGTAAGGTATTTTCTGTGAGAATTTAGTGCCCTAACACTTTTATAGATTTCTCCAGCATCCTATCCTGGAGCTTACTGTTGAAGGCAGTGTGTGCAAAAACCCCGGCTGAATTGTGGAGGCTATGCTGCTGGGATAAACAACACACTGATCACTTGTTTATTCCATCTGGTCTAAGAAGCAGAATCAAGTGCACTTGCAAGAAAACAACACTTTTAACAATCCTGTTACTTGCTCCTTTTTGACCCCAGTGTGGGGGTGGAACAACTTGCTAACAAGGCTTAATGAAAAGCTACAAAACTTGACCTCAAATGACTAACATGACAGCCAGAAGCTGCTGCCATTGAAAAACTCCTCTTGTGTATCTGAACTTCAGTCGATTAAAAGTAAGATTTTGATGTAAAGAGTCAGTTGCAAACGTTCTGATTGTTTTTGTAAAACCTTACTCTGGATGCACACAGAAAAGCCTAAATCTGTTTCAGTGTTTGCAAACGGTACATGAGATTACTCTAGCTGGCATATTACAATAAGGGATTCTAAGTCCTCAAATTCATACGAAAAAGGCTACTGATGTTAATGCAAGAGGTTAGAAGCCTAATATAATAAATGAGATTAATTAATCTGGTATTAAGGACAGAAGTCAGAGAGTTGTTTATCAAGTGTCTACATGAGCTTTGTTCAGTTAATGAAGAGGCAGGCACTGGAAGGATTCTGCTTCATAGACTGAGTCTTCCCTACAGGATGCCATTAACTACAGCCTAAAACTGCTTCTTTTGCTTCATTTACTATAAAAGGAATGTAGATGACAAGCTCAGATATTGATATAATACATGCCTACACTTGGGCAGCTGAATCCTGTCTTAATGTCACAAAAAGTTTTGGAAAAAGAGTGTATAATCAAGATTTTTTGCCTTAACATTTATACCACTGAGATTTCATGGTTTGCCTTGATATAAAATCAGAATTCATTGTTGAAGGGATAGCTTTCATGTATTCAAAGAATTCTAATTATTAAAAAAATTGTTCGCATGGGTTTGGAATAAAAACAGGTTGAAGGCCATAAATTAAGACTATGGCTAAATACCAGGCATGGAGCAAGAAGGGACATGGAATCTGGAACAGCCCACCTACCCGGTTGTGATTAATTTTGTCACTAGGCAGCTGGAAATAAGCAGCAATACTATTTTAACCAATCTGCTCATAATATTAAGTTTCAATGAAATTGAAAGTCTAATGTGGATTAATGAAAACATCATCAGGGAAACGAAAGAAAACAGGCAAAAGTTCCCCCAGGAAAATATGATTCAGACTGGAATATATGCAAGCTAATAGCTGAAGAATGAAAATCCAAATTAAGGGTAATTCAAGAGATGTGAAAACCTGGAAATCAGTAATTTTGAAATACAGCTAAGGGTGACAGTGGAAAGATAATTAGGGCTCTATTTGTCGTGGGGTGTGTAAGTCTGAAAGGTTAATGCAATTTTATGCTGCATACACATAGACATTATACAAACCACAAAGAGCTAACAGTCTGCTCTCCAGAGCCTGACTACACCTGACACAATGCCTTGGGTTCTAAGGAAGTTGTTACTATGACTTAGAAGAGCAAATTGTGACACTTATTCTCAACGTTTTTTAACAACTAGGTTTGGATGACATTTCTCAGCAGCTTTATGAGGATTTTGTCAACTTTAATAAGCTGCACACTAGATAAAACAGAATGATTACATGATCCATAACGACTAACCATGTTTTCCATCTGATCTCAGTCTATTTTGAAAGTTTTCCAGGCCTAATTCAAACTTTGCCAATTAACAGCTCCGTAAGCAATGAATTCTAGACACTGCATCATCTCCCCTTCTAAAGACACTGCTTAGTTACTGGTCACGTGCATCTAGGATGCTGGTGACTGACCAGCAGGCTGTGATGCTACAAATTGCAATGTTTTTTTTAAAAGTATGCTGACATTCAGTCCATTACCATATTGGTTAAGCAGAGCCCACTGTGTTATTATTTCCTCATTGGTCTACCTGTGATGGCAGTCCAACTACTGCAGTCAGTACTTCAAAAGTCCTTGCTTGTATCACTGGGAATTTCAGAAATTGCTATTATCATTTGGGAATTACATAGTAAAATTACAAACTGCTTTTCAAAATAATTTGAAGTGAGGCTTGCCAAGTTCATAAGCTCAGGGTGCTTGTTTGTAAGAGTTTGAATCCCTGGAGCTAGGCTGGCTGTGAATTTCAACATGTCATTGATTTTCTCTCCGCAGAAAGGAAGCTTCAGTTTGGATCTGCAGCCTCTACCCACACACATTTGAAAAGTAGATGATTGTAATTTTCTAGCTTAAGAGGAGTTCTATAAATACAGCCCAACATTCAGTTCTACTAAAGATGAAGTGTCTGGAAGAACTGTATGCACACTAGCAGAAGTATTCTGCTACTGTGAATCTTGCTGAGAAAATGACACCAAAACTCATATTTCTTCCATAGCTTGCCCATGGGTCATCAGAAGCCATTTCAGCAAACAATTGTTCCATGAAAAACAAATGTGCCACCCAATCAAGCTCAAAAGAAATTGTGAAATCTGCGGATTATTTGTGAGGTAAGACAATGGTGATGTAAAATGAGACAGGGATTTTTAATCTCTGCTACTTCCATTGAAGCAGAGTATTACACTGCACTAGGAGAGAGAGCTGAAGCAGCATTCCCCACAACACTGCCCACTGTGTGGCCAGCACAAACCTCCTCCTGTACCAGCACCTCACAGACACATTTTTGTGTCCCACAGAGCGGCACAGCTCCAGTGAACATAACCTACCAGCTAAAATCCTAACTGCCTCTTAAAAGGTTAACTGCAATCAGTGACACTAAAAAATACCCTGCTGATGAAAAAGAAAACCTAAACCCACTTCCTTACCCAGGATATATCAGCTCTAATGAACATGTTGTTGTTAACGTTACATTTATTTGAGGAAACTGAGCTGGCTAATTGTACAAAATGTAAGGGATGGTATTTAGTGAAGAAGATCATAAGTAAAGCAAAACCCTTTAATCAAATTTACTTTCCTTCCTCCATATTTTGAGGAGAAAAATAAGTCAGGGTTTGTTTTTTTTTTTCTTACTTTTCTGCCTCTAAAAAACTCTGGTAGAAGCTAAGAAGATGTTTCCTTCAGTATTCAGAAGATGCATTTTGCCAGCTATCTCCAGATCATGGATATCTCAAGGCATTTTCTAAACAGAATTCAACAGTCAGGGCTCCTGTTCATCCCCCCATCAATGTTGCAAGACTCTTCTATTTCAAAATGGTTAACATCTTTCAATTTAATGTCTTTGTGACATGAAGTGATTCAGATGAAAAAGTGAAAATTCAGAAGTGATGAAACATGATGACTGCATAACTAGTGCTGCTGTAGATGAACATCCACCAAGAGGCACTTTGCTAAGCTTTTCTATTGTGCCATCCTGGCTGACAACCTCTCCTGATGGGGAAAACAATAACATTAAAAGGGCAAAAAACCTTGAAGTATTTCCACCCTGATTACCTGACACTGCAGATTACAGCACACTAGTCGGACAGCTAGCATAAGCATGTTTGAAAATAAGAAAACTTTTACAGACCACTAAGGCTTTCTCTTGCTCTCAAGCACATTGTTTCATTTGATCCAGTTAAATAAATAAGTACACTTGATGAAGAGCCCTTTTGTTGCCGTTTCCCAAAAGCAGCTGAGACGAGGCAGAAGTGCCCATTTCCATATGCAGAATATGGCAGGGGTGGCTGCACAAGCCCATGCCCCTGAATGCTGATTACCCCGGAGTCCAGGGAAAAGCAGAGCCAGGCTCATCAGCATGCAGGTGTCACTCAGGCATGCCCGGCTCTCTGTGCCTGCCAGCACCGCTGGTAACTGAGCTGCAAAGGGCCCCACTGCTCCAGGCAGGGCAATCAGCAGCCCCTAATGCTTGGCAAATATGCTGGAGAGGAATCTTGTCAAGTCAATTATCGACTAAGATCTCTTCAGATGGTTTTTGGCAATGATTTATTAAACAAGTTTGGTGTTCATATCTAGCAGGATGTTTCCAAGCAAAATTTTGTGTCTAACTGAAAACAAATGCTTCATAGGAATGTTTCAGGAGAAAGCTCTCTTTGTTTTTATTTCATGGAACAAATTCGGGGCTTGTTGAGTGGAACAGAGACAGTTTCTTAGAAGACATCTGAGAAATTAAAACATCTAGATTTGCCAATTCCTAAAGTGGGTTTCTGCTTGGCATAGCCTTCCCCTGACAGGGGGAGCAGTCCCGGCAGGATAGCTGGGCTGCTGCCACAGCCTCCCTGCCTGCCCTGTTCCTATTCATCATTTGTAAGTTAATGCAAAATCCCACAAGCATTGATCAACAACACACACAATCCATTTTCTTCCTCCACTATCTGAACCTTTCACCAAGTCCCCTCAAAGCCAGGACAATGGCTGGCAAGGCTTTCACTGTGTGTGGAAATAACCTGGCCAAGAGCTCAGCTAAACAGGTTACCTCTGCCTTATAATTTCTCCAGTGCTAGAGAAGCTCTAACAGGTGACATCCACCATCTTCACACTACCAAGATGCTCTTCACCTCTGCCTTTCAGTATTTCTACACCTTTTATTCACATACACATACTCACAATATGCACAACACAGTGCAAGTGGAGGCAAGGTTGCTCCTTTTGCTCTCTGAGATGAGAGGAAAACCTCAGCTCAAAAGAAAAACGTGTGACAGCCTAAGTGAGACATCCTTTCTACTTATTATCTTGTGTTAGCATTGAAAAGAAAGCTGATGCATGCCCAAGCCACACTTCAAATTTGTTTGGGAAGGTGTTAGTCAGGTCTAAATCAGGCTGAGTCTTTTTGTCAATTTAACAGCAGAGGTGAATCAGATGCAGGTATAGAAATGCCGGAATCATCAGCAAAGACCAGCACAGCAACTACATTCAGGAAAACAACAGAAACTCACCGGAGTTCACTTTAATCTCTTTTCTTCCCAGCTGGACACAGGACACAGAGACCCACTTGTGGGCCCTGGTTCCTCTGTCTTAGTATGTAAAGGTAAATGGCAAATGACTGAAACAAAAGGCTAGGCCAGGTGCACCCCCTTCTCCCAGCTCCTGAGTCTCATTTGATCTCTTCTCTGTCTTCATTTTACAACAGCAAGCAGACAAAGCTCTGCTGCATGAGACACACCTCAGCTTGTAAATCCTTTTGACCTCAGCACAAGCATTTCTTTGATATTTCTAATAGTGTTGTCCTGCCTGATGTCTCAGAGAAAAAAAAACAAAACAAAGTTTCCTTTGCACCTTTTTTTTTTTTGCTTCATTGCATCTCTACCAAAACATAGCCTGTCCTCCAGTGCATCAGGTGAGATGCATACAGAGCCTGAAATGCACAGAGAACCTCAGGGTCCATGCTGTATTTTATACTCCCTTATAGCTGTGAAAGTAAGTACACACAAACTTACATTTCCTAAGCAGTCTTCTGGCTAACAGGGCCTGTCCTGAAACAAAACATTATGGCCTGCATATAAAAAAGATTATTCACTGCAGGAACTGAGAAGAAACTTCTCTGTGTACAGCAGGAAACCAGGCAGTGGAACTGACTGACAAACACAGCAAGGGACGTTCAATCTGTGAGTGATTTTAAGAAATTACTGACATAAAAAGGAAAAAGTGATTGCATAAAAGAAGGGAGTGCAAACAACAGAATAGCAAATGGGCATACAGAGCATGGCAAGGCTCTGCTGTCTTTCAGTTCCCAAGATGTTCCAATAATCATTTACTACTAGCTCTAATTGACTGCAGTGCAACAAAAGCACAAGGCATTTCTGGACAAGCCAAATTCACAGGCACTGCTGGGTAGCAGCACAAAAGAAGTCTAACTACTTCAGGGAAGTCATGGCTTGGCACCTGATGAAAAGAAAGGAGGTAAGAGTTATTCTCTGCATATTTTTCTTATGCCTATACAGTTAACAACTACCTCACACAAACAATACTGCTTGCCTTACATGGCCATCCTAAGGAAAAGGTAATTACCTTGCAGAGACTGGTGCTTAATTCAAGGTCAAACTAAATAGTACTTGGAAACCTCAGCAACTTGCTCATGTTTATTCTTGTGCCAGAAAGTTGCTATTGAAGGTGGCTCCCATTGCAGGTTTTACCACTTTTCATAATCCTCACCTGCTGCTGACCATTAAAATCATCACATTTGTAAGCTGAATTTGACATTGACACACCTACTTCCACCATCACACTATAACAATACAACTCAAAAAGTGAGTTTTTATTGTTAGCCTAGCAATGCAATAGAAAAGGAGAATAGAAAAAGACTGCAGTTCTTGCAAAACAAACCATGGTACGTATGTTTGCTTATACATCACTCACTGTACTGTATGGACACTTATGAGCAGTTATTCTCATACTAAATTATGTTGCTGTTGCTGACGTGCAAGAATGATTTACATATTTTGCGTTACATGTGCTAAATATTGCACATTCTTTGTACTAGAGCCTAAAGAAATACACGTCACTACAAAAGCAAAAGCCTCAAAAAGTAACCCTTGAATAAGTCCTGTATCAGCATGAACTCTGAGTATGAATGGTAGGTACTGATGTTGAAAACAGTGAAATTAATAAACAAGTTTATCAATAACAGACAAGAGTGAAAATTACCTATCACTGAAGTGCATGAACACATGAGGTTTCAGCATTTCTACAATTTAAAGCCAGGCATATATTTTGGAAACAGCATTTTAACATTTAAAAACAAACCAACATTCATCCCTTTTCTCTCCATTTCACATTTGAACTCCCAACACTTTGAAAAGGATATTAATGCAGACAAGTCTACGACTGTATGCAAATACTTCCAAAAGAAGTATTCTCTTAAAGAAAAAAGAACTTTGACAAAGGCATTTTAAAGTTGGATCATAAGCACTTAATTGACAGCTAAAAATACCTCTGGTACAGTTTAAAAGGTGCACAAATGCATTACTGTGCATTTATACAGAAATCTCTGAGGATTAAATCTAGAGCACAGAGCTGAGATTCAATTGTGAGCAGTAGGACAAGTAACTGAATAAGAAAATTGGATCACAAAGAACTGCCTGCAAGATAAAGCTGTCTCTAGTACTTGGTTTTGGCTGCTGGGCCTTCTCTGTCAGTCACTGACCGCAGCACTGCTGCTGCAGCTATGTAGGGCATGCCCAGGTGCAAGAGGAATAAACATGGAATCTTCCCAAAGTGAGGACAAATTGGTGCAGCTGGAGAAGGACAAACAAAGGCCTGGATGCAGTCCCTCCTATTATAGCAGCCCAGGGAAGCACAGCTGGGCTGCAACACCGCATCCTCTGTCACTTCCTGGTGTTGAATAGGACCTGTTGTTCCACAGAGTAACATCCAGGCTCTCGGAATGACAAACAGGATAGAAGACAGACCACAGCAATCTGGAAATGCCAGTGTTACACTGGGTTTGTATTACTTACAGCTTGAATGCTCTGAGGTTTGAAAATGCCTGATGTCATGGTCTGGCTGTGCCTCAGCAGACCCAAAGCACAGGGTGGCCCAAGACATACAACAACCAGATCTCAGTGTCACAGTCAGACAGACAGGTATAGAACGCAATCCTCAACAGCAGAAATCAATACTGTTCGACTGCACCAACACCCAGGGTAATGAATATTTATCATTCCCAACTGATGCTTCTAATTTTAGCCTGGTTTACCTTTTCAAACAAAGAAGAAACCTGCTTGTTCAGGAGTCTTTGGTAATTTAGATACAGCACTTTTTAAACAGTTATAGAAAACCTGTGCACCCATAGCCATACAATGTGTTGGGGTGTGTGTGTGTGTCCATCAAAACAGAAAATCAGGAAGAATTATGTCACTTGCAGTCACCTATGGGAATCACTTGCTGTAGGTGAATCAGTAACTGAACTCTCAAAGTTCAACATGTGGGATTCTGTGGTACCATATTAGAAAAGAAAATACATAACTTCAAAAATGCTTTTATAAATTATTTTGACCTGTTTAAAGTGTTACTTCAGCAGAGCTCATTCAGGGAAACATACAGGAAAGAACTGGCAGAACATTTATTTCACCTGCCTCTCTATGCAACATAGATAAACTATTGACACGGTACAGAAAAAACAAAATACACAAAATGTCTGGTGCTTGGCAAACTCCAGCAAGCTGAGCTGTAGCTCCTTTTCCTGTCCTGCCCCATGACACACAACTCAATGTATCATTTCACACCACTCCAGTGCATCTTATATGATTTTTTAAATTGCTGTCAATAAAAGGCCTTTCTGGAAAGCAACTCAGTTACCCACATTGCTGACCAATTCTGGAGTAGACACTTCTGGGAGACATGAGAAGCAGAGTACACTGGCCTTCAAAAGACCAGGCCAAGGATCTTCTGCTCCAGCACTTACTGTAATTAATGGATGCCTTTCCACTGACTTCTGGGAGTTTTTTGGGTCACACACAATTAGCACAATTCCAGATGTTTTCACTCCCATGACTCTGTCCAAATATCCTAGACACCAACTCCACCCAGACAGAGCCTCCTCATGAATTACACATATGGAATTAAGCATAATCCTCACATTGCTTTCCAACACTCAAGTTCACACTCCCTGAGAATAACAGTACTAGGTCTGAGACACACCACACCCAATAATCCTCCATTTGACAGAGACATACTTGTTTTTTGAGGTGGAACTTCCTAGTGCCCAATGCAGCAGCACAGTAGAAATCACTACAATACATCTGATCATGTAGGAAATGCCATGGCCCAAATCAGCTTTTACACTCTCCACCTCATGCTTTCCCAACAGCAGCTATGAAGCTGCTGAGATTTTTGTGTAGCCTGCAACATTTGTAAGAAGTTGAATGTAACTGTAGCTGTTTTCTGTTCAGGCAGTGTTTCCAATTTGCGCTGAGACAGTTACTTAAATGGCATCTTCCCATCCTGGAGAGATTCTCAGTGGCTGATGAGTGCATTAGAATGCAAGACAGACTCTGTGATTATATAACCCTGTCCCTACGCTTGGGACAAAGATAATGATGAGAACAGAAAATGTATCTGCTCTATTCTCCTGACTGCCAGTTTTACTCCTAATGGTCAGTTATGCAAGTGTCCCATGGGAATCTTTCATAGTAATTTTGCTACAATGAACATAGTCAGCTCAAAAGACTTTTCCTTTTCTACCCCAAGGAGCAATAAAAATGAGAAATGACAGAGTTGCTAGGTCACCTTACCCTTTATTCTACTCTCTACTTAAGACTATGTTCCATACAGTTTATTTATTACTGGTCTGCCACTGAAAGAATTTCTCTGATTTAGATCACTGTAATCCCATGGGAGGGAAGTGGACAACAAATTATTTACTTCAGATGATGATCTAGTTTATTCTCCTTAGTAAAACAAAACATCCACATAAATAGACTCACATCAACAACTTCAGTTAGAAAAGACTATGGTTTTATAAAGTGGTTGTTTGAAGCTGTTCCCATTCTGCTGATTTTTAGATCTGTTTGTAGGGTTTTTTGTTTTTAAAGCAAGGTCAAGGAGATGGTAAATGTGAAATCAATAAATTATAACAAATTTTTGTTTTAAAAAATACTCCTTTGCCTTTCAGTAACAGAAATCATTAACCCCTCTTACTGATTTTCTTTTTCAGCCAAACACTAAAATCATATAAATACGTAAAACCTATTCCAAATTGCCCTTGTGCCAAAACTGAGAAACACTTTACTGTGGAGCTCAACTTGGAACAACTCAAAAAATTAAAGCTCACCGTTAATTCATAATTTACTTATCTGAACTGGTATGGGTGTATTTCGTGCAACACCATGGCTTGCTAAAATTTAAACAACATCTTTTAAGCAGAAAGTACTCAATACAGACCACAGAAGAATGTTCTCAAACTGCTGGTTGCATACAAAGCTGTTAAGATGGGCCATTTATGCCATCAACTCAGTGACAACAGGAACAACATTAAAAATCTCAAAATATGCCATTTGAGATAAATGCTCCAGGGGCCTGCTAAGCTGGAGTTCTGCACTAATGAAGTTGCTAAAACTAGTTTGAATAATCGGCTACTATCTTCTTCCTAAGCTTTGGCAATCTCAAATGAACTCAAATACTGAAACCATTAATTCACTTGCAGCAGAAATTCCAAGCTGAAGATTACCAAAGCTGTTTTGTATTTTTAAACATCTCAGGCCTAACGTGGTCCATGGATTTGCTGATAGGTCTAGGAACAAACAAGCACCAATGGAGTGCTGAGTCGAACTAAATGACACAATGAGAAAGGAGTAATAAAGCTGAGATGAAACACAACCCCAGATGGGCTTCAGCCACAAGAGAATCAACCACTACATCACAAAAACTTGCTTACCTCCTCTAGGACTCTGAAGTTTAATAACTCAGTTTTGCATATAGGTCTAAGGTGGGGGGTGGAAATTGAGAAATATACAAACCCAACTAAAGGAGAAAGGAAGCATTTCATTAAACTGCACAAAAGCTGAGGTTGTAAAATGACTACCTTTTAGATCATAGTTGCCATTAGAGAGATAAAAGCTACTTCACTGAAGAAACTGAAAATCTGTTTGGCACATTATAACAAACTGCATACTAAAGTGCATGTTTTAGCTCGGAGATCTGCAAATTACAGAAAACAAAAGCAGCTCAGGTATTTGGAAGCTGTAATTTACTTGCAACTGACCTAGCACTGAATGGTCCCAGTCAGAATCCGGGCCCCAAGATTCACACATTTCTCCATGCATTTAAAATAAATTCTCTAAATTCCTTTCCAAAAGAACTGTTACATATTCTGTGTCATCTCCCTTAATTTGATATTCAGCACAGGCAACCTTACTTCGCTTCCAAATGCCTGTGGACTGCAGATGCTGGATTGTGCATTTTCCCTTTGCACTATATATGTACTACTAGATCTTGTCAGGGGTTGGGCTCCATGTGCTGGCAGCTGGTTGGAGAAAGATGGAATTTCTGGTACATTCAGACAATTCTCCTGGTGAACGAAATGGTATTGACAGTTACTGATTCAAGACCTGAAGAGATCTCAGAAAACAGGAACTTATCCAGGTCACAACTTGAGTCACCCAAGTACCTTTCAAGAACATTTAACAGTAATTTCTAATTTGAATCTTACTCTGCCACATGTGTTATTCATCAATGGGACTTTTTCAGAATTAAATCATGAACAGGGATTCAGCTTTGCAGGGGAATTAAAGCCAGCAGACTCTCACAATAATGTTCAAAAGAACAAAATATGTGATGAAGGAAAAGAGCTAGTGAAGATTTGTATCAACTCATGCTATCTTGTCTCAAAACCTGAGATTTACCTCTTTTATTTGACAGTGGTTAGTAATCAAACCAAAAGAAAAATTAAGTAAGAAAAAGTTAAGAAACTTCAAAGGAAGTGTGCTGCACAAACCTCACAGCAGAGGTTGAAAGAACTTCCCTTGCAGCACAGTTTGATAAGAACTCACTGAACAGAATGCCCAGTTAGTAACAGCATCTGCACATCCGATTGTGCTGACATTGCACAAGTCAGTATACTGCCCTACCATTCAATGGGGTTCACAACTACGGATTTTCCTCTCAGTCCCCCCAAATAAATATAATTTCTGGTCCCAATCCATGACACGACCATTCTGTTACAGTAACAGTAACCTGGAGCTCAGAATGAGGTAGTAGACATGATTTTTGTAGTTGAAATATAGGTTTAAATATCCACAGTTTAACACAAGTAAACTACAATGTGGTAATTGCTCAAAGGCTTGCAATCCAACTTATGGGAGGCTTTCTAGGCTACTTTCTGCCACTTCTAGCTCTTTCATCCTCATTATTAGAACATAGCAATAGCTGTCCAACATCACCATGCCCACAGGCCTCCAAGCTATAAAGACCCATTCAGAGAGCACCAGCTATATTTATGTTACATACAGCCCAGGGGGTTCTTAAGGCAAGAGCCAGTAAGTTCCTGAAAAATTCCAGGCGCTGCCTCACTAGCATCTTTACCTGCTACCTCTCTGTAGTGAAATGAGGGAGCAGTGTCTAATTTCTTATACAAACAGACAGGGAATTGAGATGCTGAGTATTTCTGAACGGGCTGAGTAAAGTCAAGCTGATGTGAGGGACCAAACTTTCACTAACTTCAGGAGCAGAAACATTTATTCCTCTGCATCTGCCTGCACACTTGTATCATTTGCCCATCACCATGCTTTTAAGCGTTCTTGTCCCTCAGACGATAAACACATGGCCAAAACATACCTGTACTTAAGTATAAATATACATTAATTTTTATTTTTACCTCATTTCCTTCCCTCTCAGTCATTCAGTAACTCTAAATTATTTTAAAATTTATCATACACCTCTGCAGAAACATTAACAGACTTTTATCTTTGCCATGGTCAGCTCATGCCACAGACCCTTATCTAACTCAATTTAATTCCACTGTTTGGGACAATGATGGGCAGGAGTAACATCACCCCTAAAGCAGTTTCCCTCTGCTTTCAGCAAGTGAACCTTTTTACACAAGGATCGTCTTCCTGTTGCATTAAAAACTTTGATTTGTAAGAAAGTGTAAATCAGGAAGAAGTGGCCATTGTGGTATTTTAAATATATAAGACTTACACATATGCATTAGAAATTAGATTTAACAACCATTCAGACTCATTTAAGATCATAATATCCCACTGAACATTGCAATGAGAAAATAGTGAGGATTCAATAGAGAACACAGGAATTTCCTCAGTAAATTTGATGATTTCTGGCACATTGCTTGAATAGAATTGTCCCAGGACATGGAGCAGGAGAGCATCAGCAAAACATACAGGCAAAGAGAAGGAAACAGGTACACACAAAGTGGCTTTAGAGATAACGCTGCTGTGGTGTTCCCACTTCTATAAGCATCATTCTTGCTAACATTCAAGTCCCCATTCTAAACTTTGTAGAGGACAATGACAACATGTCTGGCCCAGCACCCCAGGGCTGGGCATTCAGCATGAGGGAAGCCTTCATGCCTGCTGCCCTTGCCCACATCCGGTGCTTTGGCAGAAGAACCCTCTTCCTGACACCCCACAAAGCCCTTTCAAGCGCAGGTCAGAAGTGCAGGCACCTATTTCTAAAACTGTATCTATCTCACCTCTTCATACCCAATTCAAATCCCATAAAACTGTTGCATGCTCAGGTAAAAATTACATTGGAGCTCTGGCCCCAGAGGTCAGCAGCATTTCTGAAGGCAACACATATAGAGGATACACAGGATTTTTCATTTCAGAAGCTGAAACATCCAAGTCAATGATATTAGGTCATAAAAACAAAACTCATTTAAACACAGGCAAAATAGAACATATTTAGAAGTGAAGGACCTGTAGAGAGCTTTACAACACAAAAAGCTGAGGCTAGCTGACTGTCTTCCTGTCATGTCACGATATGTTATCTTTTACACACATTAATTCTGCTAACCAGTGCCAAGGGATTTTCACAGCCATTTCAGCACCTCCAAGGTGACACCTAAGGGGAATTACATTTCACATCAATAACTAAGTGTAAAAGCACATAAAAATGTGTGTGGATATGTGCTAAAACTCACTGTCACAGGATCCCTTAAAGTCCTTTAAATCTGGTCCTTGCTCTTCATCTACCTCTAACACTAGTCATTTACATCTTTTTAATCAAGGTTCTCCACTCTATAGAATGGAAAAAGGAAAAAAAATAATCAGCATGGAAATAAAGCAGAAAACTATGCATGAAGGACTAAGCTGTTCTTGCAAAGATTATACTACGTCTGTGCAGTGTATAGCTTTTTATAATGTGGGTTAAAACGTGTTCCTCCAAGTACTTTTGGATTTCCCATCAACAAATGATGCCGGTTCTATGAATCTGAACAGACCTTTCCCTGTTTCCAGCTGCTTTTCTTTGTTTTCTGTTTTTTCTACCTTCCACTTCCCATACTGCTGCAGTGGTGACCTACTTGCAGTCCAGAGAGAAAGGAGGTGGCCCTTGGAGACCAGGTGTCAGCACTATGATGAGAGCAATGGGAGGGCTCACAGAGACACAATGGGCTCATACCAACACCCTGGAGAAACTCTTCACCTCATTTAAAGCTGACTTCACTCTAAGCAGTTAGAAGTATTTATTAGAAGTTATATATGTGTCCTAATAGCATTTCTATGTACTTGATATAATATTAAACCACCATGACTTACTTTAATAATTGGGTTATAACAAATTGAAGTTACTGAACTGCACGATGTTTATAAGTATTAACTATAGTTGTTTTTTTCTGGCATGCCTTTTTAAAAACAATTCATTATCACTTGCCTAACATTCTGCAAGCTTTGAACAGCTTGGGCAACAGTCCACAAAAACTGGTTTACGAAGTTTAAAAAATAAAAGGCTCAGCTTTTTTCAAAAACAAAACCAGAGAAAACATCTAAGTTCAACAATTAAAAACAAGGAAACCAACTTACAAGTGCTTATTTAAGGAGCTTTCCAGCATCCATACTTTTGGAATGTGCAGTGAATTACTTTTTATTGCTAAATTACTGGCAAAGATTCAGGAATTATGGATGCTTATTGACGTCCAACAAATCTGCCCAATTTTCACTGAATTGCAGTGTCTGAAGCTGCCACTTGCAAATATTCAGTGAAAAATAATTAAAGACTGGCAAGGAAATTCCCAGAGGAGCCCGTAATGATACTAGCACTCAGAATGAGTTGTGAAGATAAACCCGTTAGCATTTGTGAAACGCTCCGATGCCACGATAATGAACTGCACAGAAAGCCCCTGAGACCAGGACTAAACCTGTAACTAAGTGTGATATTAGGGCACTGTGTAGTAAATAGAACTGTGCACCTCACATTGAACACTAAAAAATTACTGGATTTCCCCACGTTGACTGGCAGGTATCTGTGGGCTGCCCAGAAGGAGCACCCTAGAAAGAAGAGGTATATACTGATATAGGAGACAGAAATAAAGGGTTTGGTAAATTTCATACACAGAAGTGCCACACCAAATTCACAGATTCAAAACTGTGACTCTCTACTTCAACTTTTGAGGGCTTGCCTTTGCCAACCCAATTCTTGAGTGTTATTGAACCACAGGGTTTTTTTCTCTCTCTGATGGAGCATTGTCATCACAGCACCTGAGCAGCCCAGAACAGCAGCCTGCCAATGCAGTGTGCCAGCTGGCTCAAGAGAGTCAGTTCTGTTTGTCCATACAGGTAGCACATAGAAATGAATGCAGTCCAGTCTAACAACCCACGCCCTGAAAGTAGTCACAATTTCTTAAAATGTCATCCTTAGGCAAAGGCTGGGGCCAATGCTGCACTTACAGCTGTGGCTGAGCTTCTTGCATGTTTGTACAGATTTATTGACTGCACATTCTGTTCCCCACCAGATCCTTGACCTATTGTACACTACAAATTTATTTTTCCTGGCAGCCAAAAGGGAATGATTAAACCAGGTGAAGTGATTACAATAATATATTCACGTATTAAAAAACAGCTTAAATACTTCTATCTTGGATGCCTCCCAATGTTTATATTCATACCTGTATCTGTGTTACTTCATTTTTATTTTGTGCTGCGACACCAAGTCCAGCCAAACAGAAGATGTTCAATTGTAAGGCTTTTTTATTTTAGCCGAAATTGAACTCCTTAAGCAGTACACATAGATATGAGCCAGTATTTCTCCAAACTTACATCTCCTTTCTTTATATAAACATCCGTTGATTCAATTACAAACGTCTCAAGTAGGTTTCTTCAGCTATCAACCAGACATGCAAACATGATGGAAAAAAAATCAATTTGTCTATGAGGAAGAGCATTGTAGCATATACAGAAAACCACACCTCTGGAGCTACTCCATGCACACCTGCAGAGGGTCTTCAACTGGAAAAATAGTGTAAGAATCAGGTGCTTCCTGAGAAATCTGCAGGTAGAGTCAAAGCATTCATTCTCTGAGCAGGGAAAGAGAAAGATCTCTGTCTGCATCTTCAATATAGGGATGGTGCTGAAGGGTAAAATGTATATCATAACTTTAAACCCATTAATTTTAGACGAAGATGAAAAACAAAAGCAGTATTTTATGTATGTACCTTTGTAATTTGTTATAATTCTGGGCAGCCTTTTTGATGCTCTTACTGGACAGTTAAAGAAGGAAGGGCTTTCAAAACTTTTCATTAAAAGAAACTTCTGTGAACGAAAATTATTCAATAAGCATGCTGTTCCACAGAAGAGAAACCAGTTAATGGAGGACAAATTGTTTAGTTTACTGTCTGGAACAACAGAATAAACAAAACTAACACAGATCAGCTGGGACTTGCATGTGTCTTCAGATTTCGTTCTTCTGGAGAGAATATTCCTCTGAAGATATTTGCCATGTTTGCCTGATGAGTTAGGGTAAACAGATGAGGACTGGCCTAAATGAAAACAGGGCTGCAGAAATGACAGAGCAGCTCCCAAGCTAGCAAAGCATTGAGCAGATGTTCACTGTTATCCAGAAGCTAAAGGCTGCCCTTGACAATTTGTGTTCCTGTGCATTTTCCCAGCTATTGGTACCCTCCTCTTGCCTCCTGGTCTTTGGTTCTGGGATCTCAGAACTGGAGCTGATCTCCAGGGCCTTGGTGGCAGGTGCCACCCAGAGCTCACCAGCAGAGGTGACAGCATCACTTCATCTCCTTCAAACCCTTCAACATGACTCGTGCTGCAGTACCTCAGCTGCTCCCTGGCTCCTTCCCTCACATCTCTGCTGGGACAGTAACCTACTTTCCAACCCATCCTTTTTTTCCCCACAAATTCTCAGCTTTCACTCATCTCCTTCCACCTTTCTCATCCCTCTCTTCATTTCTTTTGTATGATAAAAATAAAAGTGAACTATTTGAAAAGTAGAAAACCTACTCTCACAACCCTGATTGCCCCAATAAGGTCACAATTTCTCTCAGCTACACACTCATCTCAGTCCAGCCATACCAAATTAACACTTAACAGGGTGGGTTCCCGGATCTTTATGGAGGCTACCTCTGTGGCCATGACACAATAAAAGTAAGGATGACACTGGTCTTTTCCTCATTGTTTTCTCTGAATATTCCCTGTATTTGGCCCACAGTAACCAGAAGGGAAGTACTCTAGATGACAGTATTGCCACAGTTCTTTTAGCAGATGGTATTTAATTTGTTGCAGTCAGAAACCTCCGAGACAGTAATAGCTCTCTGTAGAGAAGGAATTCCATATAACAGCAACCAGGCAAGTTTTGCACATTATGCCATGTTACAGAAACGTATTTAATTATAGACCCACAAAGCCTGTGACTAAGATTCTATTTGACCTCTCCCAGATCTCTCAGAGACACTTCTCTATTTCTGAATTGTGAAGGATGTGTGTTAAAAGTCAAGATGTTAGCAAGAAAAGCCAAGTGGGAATTACTAATTAATTTAACACCATCTACCTACTGATTAGCATGCAGAATCAGCTGAAGAAGCCCAAATATCACTTACCTGGGAAGCAACTAACAGTTTCAGAGCAACTTTATAATTTATGATCATTATCAAACTGATGAAATACAGCTTTTCACAACAATATACAATTAGGTGAGAGAACTGAGTCTTGAATAGTCTTGAACTATTTCATTAGTAGTATTTACTGAGCACTAAGAGCTCAGTCCAATTTTGTTTCTCTCTAGAAAGTGTCTTCCAAGGCCCTTTATGCTCTGAGCCTTCCAATATCATTTTTAGACAGTCTCAGTTTCCTGTACTTTTCACCTCTGTAATCCAGAAGGTCTTGAGGAAAGAGCTATAGAGCTCTTGACCAGTGTGACTCCCAGCTCCCATGTGCCTCCAGAGAACAAGCCATTGCCTGTGAAAGCACGGGTAAAGCAATCCCCATTGCTGTGACACTGCCATGGACAGACAGACCTTCAATGCTGCTGCTGCAACAGTGGATTTGTGGTGAGATATGATACTGATCTTGCTGCAAATCCAGCTCACACCTTAATGCAGGGACAAACAGCCTCTGCTCCTGGGATTTTACCTGCCTTAAGAGTCTGCCTTACTCAGCCAAATATAATCTCCAGTTAAAACATTTCTTAACTTAAGCACAAAGCACTGGCTTAACTCTTCCCTCTTTGACTGCAGATAGAGGCTTCTGTAACTTCATGGTGTCAGATCAACACTGAAAGCTTTTAAAAATTCCACAGCAAGTTTACCATCTTCTCTGGCTCCCTTTCCTTTGCACTGGCCTTTTAAGCAAGAGAAAATAAACCAGAGAAAAGCTGCTGATTTACTTCCCAGTCCAGAGTCCCTCACTCAGCCACCCTGCCAATACCCATTTACTGGTGCCAGCACTAGTGTGTGAAACAAGCTGCTCCTTCTGCTGCATTCAGTATTTCTGCCACAGCTTCTGTGCCCTCTGTGCCCTCAAAAGGACTTGGAAAAAAGACCAATCTGCTATTAAATGCTTGGTTCAAAAAAGCCTTTGAATAAACACAAAAGCCACAGTCCCTCACCATTTTTGCGCTCCCAGCCTTTCCACATTACATGTGGAGAAGGGGGACTACGTCCTGTGCAAGGTAATCCCTGGGAAGGTGGCATTGATAATCACCATTTAATTTCTGTTCATAAAACCTAGAAGTGTTGCTAAGTCAGCAGCAGCAGTGTTATCCACTATGGGAGAAGATGGAAGATGATCAAAGCAAAAGCTAAAGTAAAATGAAGCACTGCCCTTCCTAAAGTGCAGAAACTGGCCTGCTAAGAATCAATGGACACAGCTGCCTGATAAATCTCCTCCTTCAGTCGTCTCCTCGGTGCCTCAGTTGCAGATGTCAGCAGCACTGATGAAGGAGATTAAATGGGTTTAGAGTGACTTTGTGGAACAAATGTAATGGATTCCAAAGATTGCTGCTTAGGATTTCGCGTGCTGGAGTCGCTGCATACCAAACAGCACGCTGGGAACAACTGCTGTGATCTGCACTGTGCATTTCCCCAGGTTTGCTTCCCAAAAGGCCAGGACAGTCTCCTGCTTGCCACAAGTACAGAATTCACAACTGGCTATATTGTAATTTATTTTCTTTCTACCTATTTCTACTTTCTGTATATAAAAAAAAGGAAAAGGCTCCCAGCTAAAATATGCTGCCCCTCTCCTTTCCCCTTCCCATACCCCCATTACAAAAACATGCATCACATTTTCCCTGTGCTAAATGAGGACTGTAATTGAGAGATATGGGTAAGAATTTAAGGCATTCTTTTACTAAAAAGTATTTCCCATATCCACGCCTCAACAGCAGTATTACCAGGATTCAACTTGTTCAAGTCTGATTCAGCACCTAAGTCACTGATAGAACTCACATTTACTTTGCTGATGCAGCACCAAACAGAAGAAAGATCAAAGGAAGCTTTCAGCTTTTAAACACCAAGCTTGGAAGAGCATTGAGAGAAGCCCCACCTGAGCCTGTCTAGATGCCACAGGCACAGAAAGGCACTTCCAGGCTGTCCCAGCAGGCACAGAACTGCCCAGGTACCAACCACTGCCACCAGCTGGCTGAACCCAAACAGAAGCACCAGAGCCTTGGAGCCATGAACCAGCTCAGTGCACCGGGTGTGCCCTGCAAGTACAACACACCTGATGCACCGCAGCTCGGGGCTGATCGACCCCAGGAGCAAAGCGAGCTCAGCTCAGGTACCAACCTCCTGCCCAGAGCACTGTGAGGGATGTGAGAGATGTGCTCTGCACACCACAACCTGCAGGAGCCCTCTAGGAAGTTCTCAGCCTCCGGTTCCCTGGAGAACCCTTTGCAGTTGGTGGATTTTGGGCAGTTTCTGTGGCCATCTGGCCACCAGGATCTGAAATAAAAGGGAACCAATCCTTGACCCCAGCAGGCAGAACTACCTATTGGTAGGGAAAACATCCTAGAATTACATTAATTTTTCCTGAACTGTGTAAAGAGTTCATACAAAATACACACGCTGTGCTTTATACATAAATGAATTACAAGATTAGCACTGGTCTATGAGAAGTAAGTGTAACAAATGGATGGACTCATCCATCAAACTCTAATTGCTCTTAAGAACTTCACATAAGCACCAAAGTTCTGCAGTAGGCAGCCAAAATTGTTCTTTGGCTTCACAGAAAGTGGCTCGACAGAAACTTCCCAGCCCTAAACCCTGCCCCACAAATAATCCCAAACGAGTGCTCTCCCGCCCAAAAAACCCCAAACCCTTTAAATGAGCAGATGAAACCACAGAAGTATCTTCACCACTTAAAACTGTTAGCTGTGTTACAACCTTGCCTGAACTCAGAAACTAACTACTCCCAAGACAGTGATTCTGGAACTGGATATACTTATCCACATGCCCCAAACTCATGCTCTTGCTGGGAAATGTGAGTGAGAAACCCAAGACTCAGGCTACAGCTGGCATTTTTCCCCTTCTACCTTACACAATCAAGTTTGAAAAAATCCAAGGAGCTCCAGCATGGGAGGGCTGTGCCAGATCCTACTTTCATGCTCTCTGAAAGCAACAAAGCCTCAGTTCCCTGCCCTGGCCATGCCAACACCTCTCTCTATCAAGTTACAGACACGAGGACAGATGGCCAACTCAAACATGCCTTTCTGTGCTTCCTTTAAAATGGCTCTGGCATGACCAGATGGCATTCTCTGTCTGCCTAGTATAAATTACAACTTACAAGTAGCTACAGCACTGCCAAGAGCAATCACTTCTGCATCCTTTCCGGCACACTCTTTTCCAAACCTGGGATGTCCCTTTCCAGATGATGGATATCTGCTTGAAATCTACCAGAGAGGAAAAAAATCCTATGGAAAACATCACTACGGAAATAACTCCAGTGAGGGAGTAAGAACAGTGATGTAGTCACATGGAGTGCTGATAAGGCACTGGCAAGGACAGAACAAGAAAAATTTAAGTGTTTGTCACTGCGAATGTACATTTGTGACCATGGAGTCCAGATCCTCCTCCATCAGTGGTTTCTTCATGCAACTCACCAACAATTTCAGTAAATGTTATGAAAATGTCAGAACCGTTAGAGAATCTGAAAGCCCTAAAAATCTCAGGGCTAAATCTAAACCTTCAGATAATAGAGTTGTTCCTCACTGGATTTTCCTTCTGCCTCTATCCCTAAGATGTGCTTCTATTTTTCCCTTCACTGATGTCAATTTTCCTTAATCACTTGGGATTCTGTTTTAGATGGTTTCTACCACAGAAAAAAACAGCAATCAAATATTGAGGTTTTATTTGTCTTGGTTGAGGAATTTAGCATCTTTGAAAGTAACCTCAATAATTCCTATTAATTTTTCCCATGTCATTCTGTAATTTTGCCAGCCAACTCTTAATAACAGCAATCTTGTTATATTAATCACCAGTCTCCCTGAAAGATCTCATCACTGCTGACAAAATCCTATCATGTCATAAACTCATCCAAATCCACCAGGAGTATTTCTGGGAAGATGAATCTGTTTCTTCCTGGTGAACAGTGGAACCAAAATCACCTATAGGGAAAACAGAGGTGTTTGCTCTGCTGTCCTTCCCCTTTCTGACATGCTCCTTCTGAGCTCACCAAGTGCTCCAAGCCACAGGGCTGTAGCAGTGTACGTGCACTGAGAACACCACCAGGGCTCCCGCTGCCCCAGAGCCGTGCTGCAAGTTTGCCAAGCAGAGACAAAGCAGCATCAGCAGCTGTAATGAGCTGGGAGCCTTCATCTCCTTCCTCCTCTGCTTCTTTTTATTAGCTCATCCCTCCTCCTGCTACTGACTTCTCTATATCACTGGCATCATCGATATTATCGTTTCTCTTCGACTCCACTCCCAGTTTATTTGATTTTGCTTCTTTTCCTTACTTACAAATTACTGCCTTAGGGGAAAGAAATGTTCTGACCCTCTGAGCCAGTCTGATCTATTTTGGTGCAGTGGTTGTTCATTTATTAAATCAACTTCTCTCCTTGCTGTGACTGCTCCTTCTAAGTTTTTGATTTCCACAAAGCTGTTGTTTACTACTGTGAGTAGTACACAGCGTGACCACAGTCAGCAGCAGTGGATCAAACAGCTGACAAGCCTTTACTCTCAAGTGCTGGTCAGCTGGAGGCCCAATTCAGTACCACAGTGGAAGGCACAGAGTAGGATCTGGACCAGAGAATGGGAGCACTTGACAGGGAAAGTCACTACAGGTTACCTTTCATGTACAGAGGTAGGAAAATGCAAAGTGTAGCAGCTTCCTTAGATCAGCAAATCTCAAACACTTTTTCACATGAGGGTTCTCTAATCCACCCCTGAGGCAGCCTAACTCAGATTTCACTTCCCACCCTAGGGGATGCGAACCTTCTCTGCCTCTCCAGGAACCACAGCACCATTGGCCTGGAGCCCAAGAGCTTTCACCTTTGACAGCTCCTTGGTTAGCATTTTTTTCCTTCTGGATCTAACTTTTCCACTGATTTCACTTCTGGTCAGCTTATTTCTGCTTTCATCAATGAACTAAACAAAAGAGACTCACCTGATATAAAAAGTAAGCACTCACAAAACAGATTTGAAGAGGAATCTCATCAAAATTTATTTTCATCCTTGAAGCTTTAGAAATCTCTTCTCCCTCATACAACCAAATACATTTTCTAGCAAAACTAATGTAATAGAATTAAGTGTTGTCTATACAATACAAACCGGTTGATCAACAGTTCAAAGACTTTCTAAGGAACAACAAGGTGCAGGACACGGCATGCACCCATCATCACCTAAAATTAAGAAAACAAGAACCAAAAGGCAAACCAAAAATGATAATTATGAATTAATCTGATTCTGTCCAAGCTCTGTAAAGTGCAGCAAACCCCAATAGCACGTTTTTTCCAGCAGAAATGCACTGGCAGGCTGCTAATTTTTTCAGGCATCAGAGGAATGCTAAGGAACAGAAGCTTTAATTATAAATGCAAACATAATGTTAAACACTGTGGACATTTAACAAACATGAGGGCATCCTTATTACCTCCTGTGTGCCACATAAGAGATGAAGACAGTCCCCAAGAACTCAGCTTCAAATGTGCAGCAGGAATTTTCTTACTGATGCTGCTAACTGGGTATCCCTGAGATCCACTCCAATCCCTACAGGAGTCAGCAGAACACAGCCCAGTTTACTTACTCAGCTTTTTAAGACAAAGTACTCACTGGCCTTCATAGAAACAAGTCACATTGAATTTTAGTGCCTTGCACTTTTCTGTACACACATAGCAACACATTTTAACTTGCCCCCTTTGCTCCTCTCTACCAACACCTGTCTGTAAATGTGTAATCCAACCGGAACCAAGAGCCCTAGGATCTGAAATCTCATGACAAGTCAGATGGCGCTTGTAAATGCTTCAGTGACTCTGAAGAAATGGTCTGTGGACAAGGCCAGTGGTAAAACTCTAACAGGCATAGGTGTAATCGTTCTACCAATAATTAATTAGCTTAACTAACATGATCAGCAAACAGCAGCACCAAGTAAGGAAACACAGACTGGTTGTTTTGCCTGCTGGAAAGGCACAGGGGCTGGGAGGGAAGCAGCACAGCTCACTGACTCCTCCACCCCTGCCATCACTGCAGCTGCTCTTGCACACTGGGTAAGGCTGGAGCTGTGTGAGTTCTGTGTCTGTACACACTGCACCGGCCACACGCCGCAAGTGGCAGACTTTGCATAACCAGTGTGGGGGCAGAAAGGCAGCGTGATGCTCATCACTGATCCAGAAACACATGACAAATGCCCCTGCACTTGGCCTCCCTTCTGAAAATGGAAACAGCAAGAGAAAGGAGATGTCTCTTGCCCATCTGCAGCACACCACAGTACACTTAACGAAAAGGTCAGAATGTTGCTCCTAGAGTAAAAAATAACCCAACTCGTTATAATGCCACCAATACTCTGTAGGTGCTCTACAGTAAAGAGAAGAGATCCACATAGGCTGCAGTTTCTCCCACACACTGCAAACACCACTTTTGCACTGGATCATATTTGAGCTGCTGAAACAGTCCCTAGTCTGGATTTAGGTTTTTCATAAACTGTACTTCAGGTGGGAATTCAGCAGACACTCTGTCCAGAGGATACAGTCTTGTTTGAAATCCAGAACACTGAAATTCTACTAGCAGATCTACAGTTTGCAGAAAATAGAACGTAGTTTGGGTGCTTCAAACTTGATCTCCATTTCAAGTGGCACTTGACGTTTTCTACAAGAAGAACGGAATAAAGCAAATGCTGAAGGACCTTCTTAGGCTTGATAAGCACTACTTGAATTTTGACTACTTGGCCTGGTTTTGGCTGGGATCAAGTTAGTTTTCTTCCTAGTCGCTGGTGCAGTGCTGTGTTTTGTATTTAGGACTATGATTAGCAAAATTCCATGTGGTACATACCAACACTGTTTGCCTTTTCTATGCAGAAACCCCCTAGATATCTCTCACTTCTTTGGATCAACTGACTGGTTCTTGGTTCACTTTTCCCATCTTAACTTAGAGTAGCTCTACTAAGTCTTCCAAACACTCCAACTGCCGGCCGCAGTATTTACACACGACAAGTCGTACATATATTTCTTTCCATTAAGTACTCAATTAAATTTTAAACACCTCTAATAACTGAAAAATGTTATACAGCAAGTCCTTTCCCTATATGCAATATCAAGTGGCAATAGCATTCCTGTAACCAAAAAGGCCTAAGAGTACAAAGCAGGGTCAGGCTTCGGTTTAGCACCTGGGAACTTGTGAGCAGGTGCTTGTGAGGATGCTGCCTCTCCCACAGTCAGGAATAGCAGAACACAGTGAGCATCTTCTGGCTCCAAACTCCTTTCTGACTGGTTTTAAGACTAAAACAGGCTTCATGCTGGCATTCTCACTTGGAGCCAAATCTTAATTCCAAGAGAATAAGGACTTTGTTTTAGAAGGTGCTCCTGCTTTGTGTTTTGCTGGGAGACAAACACTTTGCAAAAACTGCTTTATGTCTGATTTCAGTACTTCTGAAACCAAGGGGAAAAACAGCAAGAACATTGCTTTCTTTTCCACACAGAGAACTTGTGTCTGTGTAAGCTTCTCCCCATTATCTGATTTCATGTCTGCTATAATTTGGGGGTCCTCTCCTTACTTAGGCTATTAAATGAATATATTGATCTATCCTAAGCTAAGTAACCCAAAGGACAGTTCAGATCCTACTTTGAAATCTGACTGAAGCATTACAGGTGTGGATTATACTTGAGGATTGAGAAAAGCAAACCCAGTACAAGAAATATTTCCTTCTCCCTTTTCCCACCAAAAAGAAGTGATAAATTTTAAGACTCCAAGGTGCTAGGGCATGAACTTAGGTTCAGTGACTTTTAAAATTTCTCTAATACCCTGTGACTTTCAGGAGATCGCCCTCGGAAAAGCCTTTTTATGGCCTGGCTTTCATTTCAGCTCTCCGCATAAAGATTCTATTTTGAAAAGTTTCAAATGCATTTATGTGCAAGAGGCAGTTTCTCCTCTCTGATTTTTTTTTTTTGGACTGAGTGGGACTGAAGAAGGGCTGTGTTGCTCAGGGCAATTCCCTCTCCTTCAATGCCTCATCCAGACAGACAATGATACGCTGTATTTGTTTTAATACATCTTTGTGTGCCACACAGAGTTGTTTAATAGTGCTGTTTGTGAAGAATGCTTTGGTCTGCATTGCTGCAGGCTAGAAAAGCTGTGCTTACAAATTCTAATGGAGAAGGATATAGAAACTATTTTTAGTTTATATATTGCAAGGTTTTGGATAGGCAGCAACACAGTCATGTAGGAGCTTTAAATACTGGTGATAGAATCATGGAAATGTATGGCTGGAAGCTCTAAGACAAGATTAATTACATATATATATGTGCTTCTGAATATAGTTATATTTAGACATTCTCCCTAATTTTCCTAAATACTCCTTGTCATGCTCCAAGGGGCACCAAAACCTGACTGTCCCCTCTGAAGGACCCCTGTTTTGTTTTCCCCAACGTTATGGAATTTGACCTTTTCAAGGAAATTGGTGAATAGAACAGGATTGAGAATGAGAGGTTAATCCAGTCTCAAGATTAGAAAATGCAACTCTTTGTCTGAGAAATTCCAGTAAGCTTCCTAATTCAAAACACATTTCCTTCTTCCTGTTTATCTGTTCTGCTGCCTTTTTGATCTAAAGAAGAAACTAGATTTGTTTGATGTGGGTTGTGCTCAGCAAATTTGCACTGATTATTCTTCACAACCTTATTCTGGTTGTTGAGGCACAGAAACCAAATGTTGTCAAATGTAACATGGTACCTGTCTGAATTATCCAGTTTTTCACACCTAGACTTGACTTTTCAGGTCCTCATCCTTCATCTTTGATCTCTGCCAGCCTGGCAGGCCCTAAAATGTTCCCTCCACAAGTTCTTTACAGTAAATACTCTCGAGTTCAGAAGCAGCTTGGACACACACTCCATAACAATAGAAAGAAATTCACAAGGCTGAAAATCAAGCCTGAGTTAACGTACCCCAAAAGACTTGAAACCTATTTTCAAGTCACCAACTTGGTTTTCTATTACTCTTCTTATAATTGTTTTATCCAACTGACAAACATGACAGTAACAAACAGAAGATTAGGCCAACTAGAAATGCCTGTGAGAAGAAAATCCACAAGTCACACACAGAGAATTTTGCTGGATGCAGCTGCCCCAACAGCATCAACATGCTCCATGTGACAAAAACCTGACAGACAAACAACAGAAAGAGGAAACTAAATCATGAGCTGAAAAATGAAAGGCAGAAATGGTGAAACATAGAATTCCAGATGATTTCTAAATGTTTAGAGTCCACATATATTTCCAAAAAAAAGCACAAACTGTAATTATAATATACAACCTATGATAATATATTATTCATATATTTCAGGTTTTGGCTTGCTATTTTATTCAGTTTATAAAATGTATTCCTACATTAAATCAATCAGCACTTAATATAGGCCAAGCTGCATACATTACTAAATACTTTCTCAGTCTTCAGGGCTAATTTGATACAATCACAAATGTTAGATTTTCATTAGCCTGAAGCTGAAATGCATAATTGAATACAGCATAATTCTAGATAGGGTTTATTAAAAAAAAAGGGCTAGGTTTAATGAAAAATGAAAATGGTACCACTCTGCCTAGAATATGTTTTTCTATGGCTCTTGAAACTATTTTCCCCTATTTTGTATTTAGAAAAATGAAACAAGTTTACAATACAAGCAGAGATTTTACAGTGCCAGGTAGCTCTTCAAGAGAGTTTCACTCCCCTCCACATTTGAAAGGCTTGTTTTCCTTTTAAGAAAAAACCAAACAAGAAAACTCTTGATTTGGTCTTTCGGTGAAAGAAAGGTTGAGAGATGGGGCATCTCCGACAATTTAACAGAAACCAGAGCCAACTTGCTTTTGGTTACAACAAGATTGTACTGACTGCAAAGTGGGAGGCACATGACATGAACCTCTACATAATGAAACAGATGGGGACCTAATATTCATCCCAAGTTACAGTCTGACTCATGCACTGATGCAGCCATTTAACATCTATGAATTGGAGCCCAACTGCAGTAGGTGCTCCTGCAAACTCTTTCTGGATGGGATTGGTCAAAAGCTGTGTGGACCCTGACTCAGATGCACAGTGGCATCCCATGGCCATGTCCTAGTTTGCATGTCCTCTCCCCAGCAACCAGGATGGAAAATGAGACCCTGGAATGCCAGGTATCCTCAAAGCTGGAAGTGAAACTTGACCTATTTCACGTAGTGCAGTCAAAGAGCTCAGGTGCTTCATTTTAAGTCCAGCTGATTTCTAGAAAAACTCAGTAAATACTATTAAGAATTCAGTATATATGACAATAACACACACTTCGTTAAGTGGCCACAGAAAATGTTTGCCATGTGATTGTTGAAGATTCTATGCTTCTCTTTTTCAGGGAAAGTTCCAGTGCGGCACCCAGTTTCACTAAACCACTTCTACTCATTGCCTAATAATTACAAAACTAATTACCAAGTTATTAAAATGCTGCTTCAACAGAGGCTTGTAAAATCCAACATATTCTTATGAAGACTGTTAACAACGTTTTCTTTAGGATAAACATCTTAAATGAATGTCAAAGGACTAATGATGCCTGAACATATCCCAACTTACTATCTTGTTGCAGGTGATTACATCAAAGACAGGTTTTTCACTTGGAGCACATTTCTGAAAACGTGCCAATAGAAAAATAAACTTTCAAAAACTACATTTGGGAGTTCATTCAATTACTTTGATATCTTAGACCCAGATCTACAATAAGACTAAGGCTGAAAGGAAACTAAAAAGGAACAAGGCATCAATATCCCAGCAGGTAAATCTCCAACCATCATCAATCCTCTACAGGTCAACGTTTTTAGCAGTCCCTAAGTGTTCCTGCATGTGTGACTAAATTTGTAATGTGCATGCTATACCTAGAACTGACTCCATCCTCATGGACCTGGAGCAGCCTGATGGAGCAGCCTGGTGGGCATCAAAACAGATGCCCACCTGCTTGTCTTCCCCCAAGTCCAATCAAACATGCAGATACCCTTCCCACCTGCAGAATACACACCCAAGTAAAAAGCACAGCCCTTGAGTACTCCCGTTCCAAAGTGCATAAAACACCCGTAGTGGATGCAGAAAAGCCACACTGTTCTCTCTGATCCAAAAGCACTGAAATTAGGATGTCTTAACTGATTGGTTCACACACCCAAATGCAAATTGTCTTGGCCTCAGGGAGACTTCTGCTGCAAGAGAGGCCTTTCTGGGTCCCTATTTAAAAGGAATCCTTCATTGAAGCAATATGTGAGAACACAGGTGAGCTTGACACTGCAGCCCAGTGATCACACAGGTAACCCAATGGAGAGGAGATCCAAACTAGAGCTCAGCTTGGCCCTGCTCCTAAGGACTGACAGCACATTTCATACTCACCAGTTCCCATCTGAAATGCACTCAGCTGTGAATACTGGTCTGACATCAGAATTCTGGGCTCCTTTTCCTACTATCAAGTTATTAACTTAACCTCTGGAGAAGGAAAGGATTAATACATGTTCCTTAACCTATTTCTTTTATGTTAAGGAAATGCTCTACAGCCACTGAGCTGCCCTGCTGTGACCCTCCTCCCCAGTACAGGATTACAGCTGCTGGGAGGACCAAAGGAAGAAAAAGTTCAAGATGCCTTTGTTGTTTACAGCCATTGCCACCTTGGTCTCTGCCACTGCCATCATCTGGTCTTTTTACAGCTCTGTGATGTTTTGCAAAGGCCACTGTCCACCTGTGTCTTCAAAGGAGGAACAGGTAATGGCAGATACATAATATTCTACAGCGCACTTATATACATGAATGAATGATTGAAATAATTTTCTACTACCATGACGGTTAGTTCTAAATAGCAGCTAACCAAACTTCAGATTTCCTGACAGGATTTTATTGCATGAAGGTAGTTGTTTATTGATCCCCTTCATTAAAAAAATATTAAAAAATACATTTACTACAAATTTCTCCAAATAGTCTAGACAGTACCATGCTGAAGTATGCTGGTGCAAATGTACTTAGAAGTAGCATGTGAAAAGTAAAACACAAAGGTTTTTTAATACAGAATATTTTTAATATGGATAGATAGAAATGGAAAGCCCTACAAAATCTGCACTAGTATTTTCTTGTCAAGCTACTTAAAACAGTCCTTAAACAGACAACATGTCTCTCATGTCAAATCCTACTGATAGCAGCAGGCCCTTCTGAAGGAAAAAGGAAAACTGAGTTACTCAAGTCTATATTTAAGCATAAAACTATCCATGAGTTATAATGTCATCTTTTCTGGGAACCAAATGAAGTAAAACCTTTCCTTGTAACTGACAATGTTGAAATAACATTCCTCACAGCAAACCAGCAATGTGCAGGCATTCCACATCAAACCATCTGACCAAGGGCCATCCCATTTGAATCACAAAGCACAAAAGCTGTGAGAGAGTCCTCAAACCTGTCCAAACACCTCCAGCAGGTGCCACAACACCTCATTTATTCATCCATTGTGCTTCTCACAATGCCAAACACCTCCCAGCACACTGAGTTGCTACCTGACTTAAAAGGAAGAACACAGCCTCATGCTGTGAGACAAGTTGACTAAAGCAACTACAAACCACTGAAAAGAGATGTGTAAAATCCTTACGAATGAAAACAGAATTGACTGATATGCCTCCTCATTATTTATCACTGCTGCTGGAGTGTCTTAAATTAAGCCAATAAACCAAATCTGGCATTGGAATTGTAATGAATTGCGGACTAGACTCAAAACATCCCTAAACACTCGCTCTTGTGACCACTGAAATATTCTCAAGATGGAGGTGCTCTGTCTTGGAGTGAGGAACAAGTTGAAAAAGTAAAAAAATATAGATTAGGGAGGTAGGAAGAAAGCAAACTGCTTTCCTAATTATCTCTGTCAAGGCTAGTCACTGCAAAAAAGGCTCCTCTTAAATATAGAAAGCATGTGGGAAGTAGAAAAGTGTAAGGTTTTAGTAAGTCTGAAGGTTGCATAATTGAATTTGATAAACTGACATTTTCCTAGGAAGTTTTAAAATTTCAGAAGATAAATACATAATAAAAATAAACCTAGTTCAGCAGCTTTTGCTCTGCAAAATTATATGCCTTCACTCCAGAAAAACAAAACATACTCATGTCTCATGCCTTGCAGAGCACAGTCAGTACTCTCTTTCCTGTTTATACTCTTCCTCAATACTTTCAAAAACTATGTGAGAAATACAAAGCAATATTAGACTATGGAAAATATCTCTTCATGTAATTTATGGGTCTGCCAACAGGAAAGAAATGTAGTGACTGGACAATGGGGAATGGCTTCCAACTGACAGAGGCAAGTGAAGGTAAGACTAGATATCAGTAAAAAATCGTTCCCTGTGAGGCTGGTGAGGCCCTGGCACAGGTTGCCCAGAGAAGCTGTGGCTGCCCCATCCCTGGAAGTGGCCACAGTCCAGTTGGATGGGGCTCTGAGCAACCTGGTCTAGAGGAAGGTGTCCCTGCCCAGGGCAGGGAGTACAATGAGATCATCTTTAAGGTGCCTTCTAAAAACCAGGCAGTTCTACAAAGTCACATGAAATTCACTAATCTGGTATGAATCTATGGAGTCCCACCAGAAACATGTTTTTCTACAAGCTTCAGGTCTACCTTATGAAGAAGGAACAGTAGAGACAAATACTGCACACCAAGAAACCAAAGGACACTTTTTGCAGTACCTGGATAGCTTCACAATCATCTCCCCCCCTTTCTGACTCTTTAAACCATGACATTATCCCATTTCCACAGCAAAAGTTCTGAGAACTTCCAGCTTATACAGATCAGCTTCTATTGATTCACGTTCATTTCTTAAAAAAATCTTGAATAAGATAATAGATTACTAATTCCCATCTCTTAGGTATCTGCTGGTAAAAGCAGAAACAGACTGCTTGTCTACTCCTCATGTCATTGCTGCCACTTTGAACAATCCTGGATGCCAACTTTTAAGGAAATTCCAGCATCAGAGTCAGGATTGTGCACAGCCATTTCTGTTGTCAATGTTTTGGTCCTCAAGTGGTAAAAAAAGCCCCAGTCCTGTAATCTGGGCACACCTAAACTGCAGACCAGATCTCTCATCTAGCCTGGCCCTGAGGTAGCTCAGTTGCCTCCTAAGAGTGAATTGACCAGCCCAGAGGCTGGTCAGAGCAAAGTCAGATTCACTTTTTACTTTTCAGGCAGCAGACAAACAAAAAGTTCCCATCAAATATCACTTTTCCAGTGAGAGCACAAGCCTGTATAGAGGAAATTATGATGAGTAGCCAGAAACTGAAAAGTATTAATTTGAAAGTAAAAAAACCCATACTTTTCTGCATTACAAATGCAGATGAGCTTTTCAAATCAGTACAGAAGCCTGAAATTCCAAAGCTGAAATTTCAAAAGCAGTTTGTTGGGAAATGAGCACTAAAGCTCAGAACCTCAATTAGTGTTTAGTCACGCAACTCCCTATGAAGCCAACAAAAATCCTACCCTGAAAGCTGGTTTTATTTCTCACCTCAACAGAAATAGTCTATTCACAATGACACAGATTGAATAATTAGTCAAAGCTACAGAATTCAGAGCTGTTGGCTCTCATGGATGGGTTACATCACATACTTGGTCTGTAGGCTGCCTTAGGCAACATGCAAAACTTGCTCCACTCTGAATAAATAAGCAGCACAGTATCTGGAAAAAATGGGGCCTTGCCAGTGGTGTACCTCAGAACCAATTTGCTCATCAGAGACTTGAGGCTGTTCCCTCTATAGTTTCAGTTCACAAAATGTAATGTGAAATCATGACTGACTACATGAGCACCAAGCGCCACAGGTAAATACAGGTGACTTTTTCAAAGAACAAGAGACACTAAGGAAAAAACTGGAACCATGGTACTCATTTGTCTTACAGACAAGGACAATGAAGCCCCAGTGCTGGGCTATTTAAGCACAAGCATCATGAGGACACAGCACAGGACTTAGAAGTTGCCCAAACCATCACTTGGCAGAAGCATGAACAAAGCAAAAACTGCAGTCATCTGCAGCTCCCTTCCTCATCTAAACCAAGCCTCATCAGATCTCTTACATACAAATATTTCTGTGTCTGGCTTATTCATTCACCAGGACTTTAAAGCACACAGGAGCCATCCCATCTGCATTTAGCAACCTGTGCCTATGTAAGCCACTTATCTTCATCTCCTTAGAAATGGGCATGGGGCAGTTAAAATCATCAGTAACTAGAACTGAACAGCTTTTACCTCTAGCTAACTGGTCAAATTAGCAGACATAAATGCTTAGTTAAGCAAAAGCAGGCTGACAATTCTAGGGAACTTTCCAGCTTGACAAAGCATCTGAGCTACAGTGATATAAATGAAATCCACTCCAATTTGATATATCGTGCCCATATTTTTTCACTGGTAAAGAACCAAGTTGTTCTTTTCTGCTCACAAATGCATCTGACCTCTAGAAACTATTACCCATTGTACAAAAACAGCCATATGTGTGACTTCTCTCAGTGCTGTCAGTTTGATTTCTTAGAGAAGCACATTTACACCTAAAGAAAGAAGGAAGGATCCAAGCAGTTTTGCAGTCTCACTAGCAGTCTTCCTACTTAGCTGCCAGTTTTCCTTGGTTACGTTCCCTGCTTTATCTCTGGGTAAAATCAAAATCACATTAATAAGCCCCAACAATGATAGCTGGAAACCCTTACAGACTGTAACAGGTCAACTACAGAGATGGGAGCTCTTTGTAGTGCTAATGAAGGGCTTTGGGAGGTTACATTCCTTGAATGCAAACTTCCATTTCTCTTCTGACTTCCCTGAACAAGAAACTAAATTAGAATCAACCCACCCATACTGGGACTAGAGTCAGCCTTTAATCTCTCTTATCACTCATGTTCAGCATTGATGCAAATGCAGTTACTTCAGAGTCACAACACACTAAGTATTAGACTCCAGCCTCATGATTTTCATTTTAAGTCATGCCAAGGGAGAAAAGAGGAAAATAAAAGAAAAGAGAACCATCTAGTTGTGTATTTTCATGACCATGATTGTGTTTGTTTTGTAGGTTTTAATTGGGAAAAAGACAGTGCACAGAACAATTTCTGATATCAACTGGCACAACTCAGTATTTCTCTAAAAATGAGCAGAGTTGGAAATCTTTCCATATTCTACTCTCCTCCAACAACAACAGGTTGGCTCAGTAAGGATTTTAGCACATCTGCTCTCTGAAAAGATTTTATACTAATTCCTGTTACACAGCTGGTGTCAAAAAGGGCAGTTAAGTAAAACATCTCATAAGTCCATGTTGGTCACACCATACAGGTGCTGTATTAACAACATCTTCCTAATGCCTCTCATGGTGTGCTGACACCCTCAGAAGACAAGGGGGAACCTCCCAGGGCGACACAACTATTCATCATCTTATACTTGACAAAGTTTAAGTTGACAACTTGGCACTTTTGATTTCTCCTATCTGCAGGCTACAGAACATGCATGAAGCACCCTATGCCTGCCTTTGCGTCTCCTAAAAATCTGGTAGCCACAAGTGTAGGATGTCTGCCCATAGTTCTCCCACATCTCCTGTGATTGCAGTAGCACAGTGCAAACCGGAGCACTGCTGAACAGACCCAAAGTAACTGCACTAAATTAGGGAGCCACTGATGCTTTTGTATTTCTGGAGATGACTGTTTCCTTCTTGCATCTTGTTGAGGCTGACTGCAGAGGAGGTTACCTGGTGGCCATACAGTGGTAAAAAACACTCAGCAGGAGTGAAATACTCAAATAACCTCAGCACCAGGCATAAGGGTAAGGGGTCAAGAAAGACAAAGACTTGAATTTTCAAAGGCTTAAAAGGGAAAATTTTAAACCAACTGACTTGTGTGGTAGAATTACAAGCAACTAAAACTATCTTTTAGGCAGAAAAGTCCCTAGGCTTTAGTTTGGGGTTTTGGGTTTTTTTTCAGTAGGAGAAAATACACTACAAACCCTGCCCACAATGTCTGCACACGGAGACATAGGCTACATCAGAATTATTATTATATTGTTTTCCATTTCATGTTTTCTTAATTGCTTTCTTTCTAGCAATTTCGCTAGACCTCCAAACAGTGGCTGGAAAGCCTAGGCAAGGACCTGGACAAGCTGTCTGGAAACAACTCTTAAGACACATAGAACAGTCCAATGACAGCCACAGAACTTTCCCATCAGCGCTGGATTTTCACGTTCAAGGTTGTTTTACACATTAGATCATGCATCATCCACTGAATCAATGTCTCGGAAATCTATCTGGAATCTCAGAGACTTAACAGGAAATTCTTCTTTAAGAAGCACATCATCTGAAGCTAAAACATCTCAAAGGTGATGCAGTAAACTATTACAGTATGGGATATGAGGCAGAAAATACTTTCATTTTATTATAGAGGAGAACACAGCCATAAATATGAAGTCTTATTTCTTATGCTATGGGCAAAAAACCCAAAGTAAAGAAAAAAAAATTTCAGAATTCAGGTCCTGTTGGATTTCAACTATACTAAGAGCAAACAGATATCTTTTCTGCCAGGTTAAAAAAAAAGAACGACAACACAATGAGAAGCTCTTTTGTGAGTGTATTATGAAGATGACACAGGGCAGAGGCTCTTCACTGATTAACTGAACTCCAGAGATATAATCTAGCAAATACATTTAATGTGCAGTTATTTACCTGAGTAGCTTCCACTGTGAGCTTTGCATGTTTCTACTTACCTATTCCACAGTGGTATCACTGTACTAAAAGGGAAAAAAAAACCCATGAAGGACTGTTTCGCATGGTTACTCAATTTACACTCAAATCCCCGTGAACCAAGTAACAGCAAAAGTAGATCTGGGTCTCCAATGTTCCTCAAGGAAGAACATGATTTAAAAAAAACACATGTCAAAGTCCTTCAGCAGGAAGAAAGAGTGGAACTTCCCAATGCCCAATTATAATGTGCATCTTGATAACTGAAATGTTAAATATTCTTTGTTACCATCAGCTATCCCTTCTTTATTGGGCTACAGTGACAGCAGTGTCCCACTGACACATGTGGGGTTCATCCTCATATGGCAGTCAGCAGTACTGGAGGTGGATCCTGTCCTTCACCTGGATTCTGCCATTTCTCTAACCAAACCCAGTAAGTCACCCCAATGTGATCCTGACCAAGTCCTTTCAGGATTTGAGAACAGCAAGCTTCAAATATGTTCTTTCTGCAAAGAAACAAGACCACGGGGAAAGAAAACCTTTTTGCTGTTCATGTGTTTTCAAAGCATTTCAAAACAGTATTGGTACAGAATCCCTTTCAAAATTATTCGAAAAAAACTCAGGTTCAAAAATGGAACAAAACTTTAAACTTCCAACGTTCTTTTTTTCTGGCAGTGAGCATATCACAAGGCAAATCTCTCCTGGAGCTTACAGGACCAGCTCCCATCCCAGCTTGGTCACCTGCTGATAAGACTACGAAGAACTCTCATCCTTCTTTTTTCTAACTACAGTAATCCAAAGCACTAAAATCCCAAGCACAGTGAAACCCCATTCCAAGGCATTCCAAAGAAGCAGTAACTGCAGGAGTTATTGAACTTGCACAGAGATATTGGCTCTTCACCTCTTCTTCCCTTCCCTGCAATTCTACACAAATTCCAGGTAGCAAATGCTTCCTGGAATATAGAAAGGGTTAAATAAAAAAAAGGGGGAAAAAGCAGTTTAAAAACCCCCACCTTAGCAAAAATCATGAGAGGAAGTTGAATTAAGAAAACCTACCAGGGCCAAATATCAGTACTGTTAACACAGTTACACTAACATAAAAACTGTGTTTGTAGCCCTTGGATTCTCAGCACAGTTTACATTCATATAATTTCTCTTTCAGTTGGAAAGAACGGTTCAGACGGCAATGCTTAAAAAGTTTTTGGCTTATTATCTCCCTATGTCTTCCCCATACATCCAACTCCAAGGTGTGTGTGTGGCATGTCAGTTAGCTCTACTGCAGCCTTGAGTAAAATCTGAATTACAGCTCCGTAGCGATGGTTAAGGGGCAGCTGCTGCTCACTGCTGCCACCGCGTGGGAGCAGCACAACCCAAACACGGCAACACGAAAGGGAATTTTCTTGTTTTCCAATTTTACAGGTGTTCGTAAAGACGGGTTTCTCACCTACATGTAAGCTACCATTCTAAAAATTTATTAAAAATAAAGGCATATAAGGATTAGATCAAGTGTAAGGGAATTTCCACCTTTTTCTTCCCACAGAAGCTTAATGTTTGGCAAGCACAAATACAAATTCTTGAAAACAACTGAATACCGACAAAATACCTTGTAGTAGCCCTAAGAGTGAAGCTTGCTGTTGGTTTTCACATCTCTGATAACATTAAGGGAATTGTCCCCTTGGGAGATGGCTCAGCACATGTCAAGAAACTGTGACACGGGAAAACAAATTCAGTGAGGGAGCCCATTTAATATTAAAATAAGGAAAATAGACATGCCAGGATTTGAATATTGCTTATTTAAACAAATGTTTCTTTGAGAAATCCAAACAAAGTGAGAACATTTTCAGAGCAAAGCTTTTCTGCAAATTCCTTTGCAGTTTTCACTCACTGGAAACCTGAACTTGGTGAGCTCCAGCCCAGATCCCCACAGTAAAGTAAAACATATACTTGAACAGAAGGACCCACAGAGTAAATAGCAAAGGAAGTGACTGAGTAACAGCCTTGGGCTGCTTTCCTTCAGAAAAGCAAACTGCAAGGTCACAGTAGGGGAATCTTATTCAAACAGCCTGAAATGCATTGGCAAGATCACCCATGTATTTGAGCAGAGACAAGGACACGGTCTGAGAAAGATCTGAATTAAGTAAAACAAGATCTTATAAATGACCTGGACACAGGCAAACAGCCCTAGGAAGACATGCAGCAAACAAGTGTGGTACTTCACACCAGGGAGTCCATTTGCTGTTACACTCTAGGTCAGCTGCAGCTACAGACAGACACAAATTACTGCCTTGTTAAGAATTAATATTCAAGTGCTAGCTCTAAGTGCACAGAATGGGCACTGTCGCTCAGCAGATGCCACAGATACTATAAACTCCACAGTGAGAAAAATGGTGCTGTATCTGAGGCTCCCTGACATTTTCTGTAGGCAGAATTGTGAGTAATGCCACTTCCTGCACATTATTGACTCAGCCAACTGCACGGTGCCACATTTTGGGGCTGCCAGTGCAGTTTGCTGAGGTGCACAATCCCCTCACAGCACTGTCATCTCCACGTACAAACAAGAACAGCTTTCTTCCAGAACAGAAAACCAGGAGCACCAATTCCAGCACTACCTAAAACAAAATGCACAACACACATCACAGCTCCATTGAAGAATTCATCGTTTGCTCTTCAATTTGTGACTGTCATGTAAAGCTAGCTGGTAAATAGGTAATTATTTTTATATTACTGCCTTTAAGACACCGATTATTTATCACTAAGTTATTCTCCTACTCCTTTTGCTCTTCCATGTAGATGATGAACAGCTCTAGAGCTTCCTGCAAGCCAGGCTCCCCAGACTGCACCACCACAGCAGCTGCTGCTGCCAGATCCACGTCCTGGACCCATTAGAACATGACCATGGCACGATTATTGGGTTGCTGCAGGATAACCTCCCTCTGATTTAGTGAGTCAGGCTGGCAGCTCATATGTTCAGCTTCCTATATTAGCTGAGGTGCAATTATGCAACAGTTAAAGTCCCCTTTAATGCAAATGTCACCTCTTTATGATGCTATATGTGTGTTCATTAGAACTCTTGGTGTCTGTAATGTTTTATGAGTGTTATATCTCCAGGTTCTCAAGGAGAAGTGATAAAGTCATAAAAATTCTGGTATTTGCTTCCTTCTTCTCACCTTTCATCTTCTATTTACATGAGGTTGCACTAATGCTGTCAATTATCCAAGCATCATTTGGTTTTGGGAAGATGTACTCTTGCTACTTAGTGCTTAGATAAGAGAAATGCTCTGAACTGTATCATTTCAATTCTTTACAGCATGCGTGCAAAGAGAGAGAGGTTATTGCTGAATTTTAGGACAGTCCTGATTTTATTTATGACTTCAGTACTGCTCTCCATTGTCATTTTTATTGATAACTTGCTATCTTTGATAGGAATTATCAATGTCCTTTGTCAACTCTTCCTTGCTATGGTTTCTTGGACAGATTAAAAAACCCAAACCTCTCAATTCTTTACAAATAAGGCTTTACAAATTAAAGTCTCATACAAGCTTGGAAAGGAGCTTGTTTCAGCTAATCCACAGGGAATATAAGCACTGGACAAAACATAAGGAAGCTGTGCTTTTTCAGCTGCAGAAATTTCCTTCCCAGTGATGCCCTACTGGGATGCACGGTCACCTAGGCCAGCGCAGAGCTTTGACTACAGACCACTGATTCAACCACTGCTACCACACCAAGAGGCATCAATGAATACACAAGTGCCTGAATTATTTCACAGCAAAGACCCCACCAATGCATTTGATGCAATTTTCAGATTACCAACAAATCTGCTTTCCCATGAAAGCAGCTCAAGTTCTTGTTTATATGTAAGCATATTCATGTTTTGGGCACAGGCTGTGATATTCTCATTCGCCAAATATTCGGCAGTATGTTCAGTCTCCAACACAATAAATAATGTTTCCATATAATTTTACTACCATTATAAAGTCATTCAACTTTTAATAAATTTAAGACTCACTGAACTGTAAATAACCTATCCTTTACTTGGATGCAAGTATCTTTTCCTGCTGCAGCTAAAATTATTAAAATTCCACAGGGACTAAATTTAATACATGATAAAATGAGAAAAAAAATGGTCTACAAAAACAGCCTTAACTGGCTCTTGCCAAAAGTGCTGTAAAAAGTCCATGATATCTTGTTAATGGGACTCAAATATTGTACAGGGGCACATTATATTAATGATTCATATTGACTCTCCAGAGAAATGGCAGATTTTTAGTTGTTACTGTTGCTAGTGGTTGGTTTCTTAAATGTCAATACGCCTAGTGCTTTGAGACAACAAACCCAGAACCAGTAGTAATCCTCCTCAGTATTAAATGCTATCATTCTGGATTAAACCAAGTAGAAACAAGAGCTCCAAAAGCTTCTTTCTACTAAGACAATTACCAAAACAGCTGAAATCTGGTACTTATTTATGAAACGGCCATCACAAATAATAAAAGTGCAATTTGCTTCCCAGAGAGTCCAAGTTAGGCAGGACTCCAAAGACAATAGTCTTTGGACTATGATGCTTACAAGCAGCCAGGGAAAGAACACCAGGGAAGGATTCCAATTCCTCGGAGCATGGTGCCAACTGAACACAGTTTGGGACTGCTGCCCCCAGGGGGAATCCCAGGGGCCTGAGCTCAGGATCTGCAGTCAACGCACAAGAGCAAGAACAAGGATGCTGGCACTGATCCTGAGTCCCCCCCCTTGACCTCTGGGATCAGTCAGTGCTGGGAGCAGTTTGCCCTCCCACCACTGGCCCAGGATCCCCCTGCACTCTGTTCAGAGCCCATCCCTGCCCTGCAGCACTCAGGCATCCCTCCAGCAAACCCCACTGGGCTCCAGCAGGAGGAACCCCTGCTTTGTGCTCAGAGATGCCCAAGGGCTCAACTGCTCACACTTTCCAAGCCAGCAGGAACCCAAACATCCACACACTTTGAGTGCATCCTTGAGTGAGAGGTACACGCCACACAGACAAAAGCTGAAACAAACTCATGTCTAAAACTAGCAATAAACAGCTACTAGGATTTTAAGAAGTCACCAAAAGTATCAGTCAGATAATTCCAGATATTTCCATTAGGAAATAATGATGTAGCTTTTGTTAAGCACTTTAAAATCTTAGCATTATTAAGCACCTACCTCACCACCTTTAAAAACTCTAAGTTATTAAATCCCTTTATGAAACAGGAATAACCACCAGTTCTACATTCTGACCCAGACTGAAGCAATTAGTGTAGGACCTCAGTAGCTTGCATTATCACTGTAATAATAAATTAGGTACCTGTCTTTTATTAAACTATGGTGAGGAGGTTACAGGAATTTCTACACAACAAAACCCTCCAAGTCAGAGCTTGATAGTTTGTCTCACTATCTGTGCTTCTCTCATCCATACTGAAAAACACTTCAGAAAATGAACTCATCACCTCTCCTTTCCAAAGCAGTAACTATGAGGTACACACATAAGAACAAATTACATTATATATTTATCTGCCAACTCACCTGGAAACATCAAGGATCTTTGTGTTGTGTTTCCTCCACCCTCCCCATCCATCAGGGGAGGGTGGAAGACTTTGTTTTTTGACACAGAATCTCAACCTCAAAAAACAGCACAAAACCTAAACAGTTATTATAATAAGCCAGACCAAACTGCAAAGGAAACAATTCAGACTTCTTAGTTTGTGTTCCTTCTTCACATAGCCATCATTAGGTTCACCACCTTCAGGATCTCCACATAAGCAGCCAACAAAAAAGAAGCTGAGGAAAACCAAGGTATTTCCTCAGGGAGAACTCAGGGCACCCACCTCACAATCTCATGTCTTTTCTAACACCCATTCCCGTGTTTCTTTCTCCCCTTGGAGGGTGAGAAGTTTTCTGAAAGGAAGTGAATGCCAGTAGCTGCTACTGCAAAGGCAGAGAACAGCAACAAGGGAGAGCTGAGAGCAACACAGGACCAGCTCACAGTCAGAAATATACCCTAAAATTCTGTGGGGAGCCAAAAGGATACAAGAGCCAGCTGTGGGTGCTTTTGGTTTGCATCATGGGGTGATCCTGAACTGAAAACTGAAATGCAGGAACATCTTTGTGACTGCAAGTACTTCCTGCACCAGTACTAAGCTTTGTATATCTTCAATATTCTTGACTTAAAACCACAAAAAAAACCCCACAAAACTGTACTGAAACCTGTCAGAATATATACCATCCATATTATATTCTAACTACAGTAGCTGAGGCTGAATATTTGTTATACTTCATCTTGCTTATTAAGCACCACTGTATCTTCAAGCCAAGTTTGGTTGGTGACCAGCCAAAACCAACTTTTAATGCTGACTCTATTTCCCACAGTATCTCCATGTTTGCCCTCTCCCCAGTGACGGCTTTCTGGGCACTGAGGGCTGTGGTTTAATTAAGACCAAACAGATTTCCTCGCTGTTCCAGGGCCTGCATGTGAAAGGCTGTTTTTGGGGGGCTGTGGAGGTGGAGCTTTTTTGGTCTTTTTTTTTCATGAGGTAGATCTTTAATTAAATGTCAAATCCAGCTTGGCACTGGAAACACACTGTATGACTCTTATTTGAGGAAAAGCTGTCAGCTTGTCTCTTCCCCTGTCAAACTCCATCTGCTCTACAGAGATCAGTCTGGGCTATGGATCACCATTTGGCAGTGTTTTATTCTGTGCATGGCTCCATAATACACAATGCAGGGCACAAAAAAGACCACCTATGTTTTGGAGTTACAGTTTCCAAAGTACTTGAGGGTATTTCAGCAGTTTTCTATGCCACTAAATAACAATAAATGTAAAGTATTGCTTCGCTTTAGAGCAAAGGCACAAAGAGCAAATCCATTCACATCTGCCACTCTTCAACCAATTTTCACTATGAGTTGAGCTGAATCTCAACCAAACCCTGCTCTTCCTGGAAGTGACATCTCTATACTCTGGTGGCCTAATAGACAGAACAAGGTTTTAAAAGCTGGTGTTCCTGGTTTTCTTGAAAACTACGGACTTCACACTGCACTCACCTCAAGGGCATCACTTGACTTCATGAACTCTCAGTTTTCATTCTCCTCAATTGCTACTGCTTTGCACCAACACCTTACCTGCTCTAGGATTCAGCTACTTAAATTCATTCCTAGCTGCACACATACACTGCATTTGATTAGCTCTGCTACTAGGTTTTGCTAAGACCTAATTATCTGTCTGAACTTTTCTCTTTATCTAGTTTATCCATCTACTGCTCTGATCAGCTCTGCATCCTCTCCCACAGTGCCTACAGAAATTATATAACTTGGGGAGCAGAAGAAAACTTGGTTCCAGCTCTGTGTTGCAGTAACAGGAGCTAGCCTGAATGGATTATTGAAATAGCTGCATGTTGTATCAATATCAGTACAGCTTGTCTCCACTGGGCTATGGATCTTTCTGCCAGAACACATTAAGGTTTAACCCCTCTCTTTGATCCACCAGCTTTTCACCCCACAAAGACCAGAAGCCAGGATCAAGCGAAGACCCTTGGATAATCTCACATCACAGCTCGTGGCTCTGGGAAAGCATCTTTGAAGGGTTTAACAGGAATAAGAGAAACAACAGGGACAGCTCATGTGAGAGGAGAATGGAGTCTAATTCACTGCAAGATTCTTCACCTGTGCCAAGCTAATTAAGACCACTAAGCACAGTAAATTTACTGTAAAGAGAAGAATCCTGAATTAGGCACAGGAGTGTGTCAGAGCACATTCTGCATGCCATGGAAGAGCAGAAATAACCCAAGATAAGTTGGCTTTAAGACCCAGTTGTAACTAGGCCATACAAATTGCTCCTTAAGCTCCAGCTTTGATCAGAGGGGTTCACCAAAGTCAGGATAAACCCCAATCTAACTGATACAGAAGTGGAGTTCATAGCAATGGCAAGTTGTTACTGGAACTTTATTGAGATGTGGGCATGCTACCTCAAAAGGAGCATTAACAAAAACTCAAAATAGCAGTTTTATTCTTTTAGTTTTATTAGCAAGTGGAAATAACTCAGCAGTATTAATACTGCAGTAATGCATTCTTTAAAAGAATAAATTAAAGTAGTATAATTTCACAATCCAAAATACTATTCAAGAAACCAATTTCAGACAAACTACAGGACAGGAAAACTTAAGCAAATGTGAAAAGAACTTCTAAAGTGTGCTAAGTATATAGAGATGCATATATTTACTCATTATTTAAAAGCCAAGAAAAAGCATGCATCTCTGCCTCAGAAAATGGACTGAAACTGCCCATTCCAGAACCTACTCTGAATGAGGGTTGAGATCCAGAGTTCAATTCCATGCATGGCACAGTAACACCCATTTTAATGTAGTTATGCAAGTAGACATAACTTACAGAGTACCACGACTAGCCAGTCCTGCCCAAGGATGTTTACTGTGCTCAGGATGAACACAAAGCTGAGACAGCTTCCTAGTTAGGTGGCAGCTTCCTAATTAGTCTTCAAAGTTTAATTCAAACTTCAGTTGAACACCTAGCTACTCCCAGCACCGAGTGGACATAACACCACAATATGCAACATATCTTGCAACAGCAGAGTTCTACTTTAGGGCCAACACAAACTATTGTTTTCAAATATTACTCCAGTTCTGTGTGTTCTGCAGACCATAAGCCATGTGTTGAAAAAACAAAGCATCTCACATGCTTTTTCATTTACATTCACAGTAACTTGTTTTCTTTCCAAATTCAGATTGACAATAAAGAGGTAAACATAAAAGACAGCTGCTTATTCTTTGCATTAGATGTGCACTTGCCCAATCTTCTCCCTCTTTGTGCCTCTAACAAACACCAAGTTTTCTACTCTGATAAAGCTGGCAAAAATTAAGATGTAGATATTGCCAAATAGTATTCTCCCTGTAATAGATCTGCCCTCTTAAATCTCCTTAAGGTGGGCAGACAACACACGCACATGAAAAATATGTGAAAATTATTTCAGGAAGTGTCCACTTTCTGAAATGGAAGTAGTCAATTAGTTTTTCATGTCTGAGAAGTCATCAAACATGAAAAACTCCAGCTAGCTCACCACACCAATCACTCCCATTTACTGAGAAAGACTCAAACTTGTGAAGGAATGTAGAGCTCTTCATTCAGACTTGGTATTTCTCAAAATATCCAGCGACCTCTGAAGTAAAGCTTCCATGCCATTTGCACTAAAATCATGCCTGCACGACATTTACATATGCTGGCAGCCTACATCCCGAGGTGCTGAGCAGGAGAGATGTAGCTTGTAAAAGCCTGAAAAAACGCCAGTGTTACACTAGGTGTCCCATTGATTGTGCTGGCAATCTCCAGTATTTTTACGCCCAGGATTTCTAAAGAGGCCACAACACGAAAAGCAGAGGAAATCATCCGCCACCAATACTGCATCTCACAGCGCAGTCCACATTCAGGTCAAATGTATTCTGTTGTTAGGGCACCCATCACCCTGAGCATTTCCAGCAGTCACTCTCGCATTGCATAAATAAAAATACCCAAGCTCCACTTAGCACTTTGGTAAGGACATGTTCCTTGCAGTTACACCAGTGGTGCAGTGTGAGAACAAAGCAGTATTTTCTTTCAACAGGCGCACTGCCCCGAGCCGTGGGTGCCGTCCAGGAGTGAGAACCTGATGTTCTGGGGCAGCTCTTTGCACCCCTCACATCCTCTGAGCAGACCTGAAATCCTGCAGGGGCCCAGGGTACTGGAATGCACTATACAAACACCAGCTCCTTCAAAAACACCCATTACAGCAACCCAGCTCCTGTGGTGCTGCTTCAGATGCAATTCAAGGATTTACCTGCCACCTAGCTTTGAACCTTTTCGCATCCTTACACAGGAGGTACCAGCTAAAGATGCCTCTCCCATATTTCAATGGAAATAAATTTATTTTCTGTATTTATCAATACAGAAAAAAGGAGGTAAAGCAGCCTGGCTATGCACAGCCATGCATCCAATCTAAACAGCTGAGCGATTTTAGCTCTTATTTCCAATTTTGTGACAAAGAAAAGGTGTTTTCCTTACTCCAGTAACATATTGCCTCTTCCCCTTTCATTTTAAATTTTCTCTGTAAAAGGTATTTTCCAGGTCTGAATAAGTCCTATTATATTTCTCCCTCCACTCCACATTTATTTCATTTATTTTACTCCTGTTTTGTACAGGGAATTTCTTACCCCTAGCTCAAACAGAAGGGGATAATGGGGAACTTCTACAGTAAAATGTAATGATTTGTTTCATTTGGAGGTTAGATTTTTTTTTTGGTTGGTTGGTTTTTGCTACAGGCTTAACAAAAATTGTTGGATTTCTTGAGGTTTAATCTCAGACTCTGGAAGTATTAAGTCAGAGAAGTTTTGTCAAAAGTACTTTTGCACCCAGAATGGATTCAGCACACCATAATGAAAACAGCTGGCTGGCTATTGTAGGTGCTTGTTTTGAGTTCAATAAAAATACCTGCACTGAGACAAAACCTGAAACTCCTTGAAGGACTGGGTACAAAGCTTTTATTTCCTGGATTTCAGAAAGAACCTTAAACTCTACGCAGTTTTTGTAGCTATTAAGCTGCGATTATGCACCCACTGTTCTCCAGCCACTGCAGGATAGCACCTGTTTAATTTCTGCTGAGTGACCTGCAGGTCCCCTGAGAGTCACGATTGCTAATGAGATGGCTCTTGCAGTCCCCTTTTTAAATAAGTGTTTTCAAGCAATTCCCATGGCAAACAGAATGAGGACCAAGGCTAAAACAACAATAGTTTCCTTACTGCCTGTGAGCAGTGCAAGACAGAAAACTTTCAGCCTTGTCATCACATACCTTGTGCTTCCAAACACTGCCCTGATCCATTTTGAAGCGCACTGCCCAGAACTGAGAAGCAAAAACTGCGTTTTTAGAAGCAGAAACGAGAGGTCTGCAGTGTCTGAGAGAACGGTTCAAACACTGCACAAAGGATGACTGAAGGAAAGCAAAGGCTCCCAGAAGACATCACGGCTCTCCTCCCCACCAAAGCCAACAGCACTTGAAAGAGCATTCCCATTTCAGTGGAGACTTAGAACATGTGCTCTGGCTCTTTTTACGGAAGCACTGCTGTTTTAAACAGACTTCTCATAGTAGAAAAGGATTTTTCCTCAAGGGTTTATTCTTTCTAGGGGGATAATTATTTTCTGTGACCCTCTCAGTTCCTGTATCAGGACTCATTTCTCAAAGAGTGATAGACCATTTCTGGGATTATTCCAGAGGTGTTATGCTTTGGTGGTGGTAAATCTGCCCTCTAACAGAAACAGGTCTTTATTTTGCAAGTGGGCTTTGTCCACTATGGGTAACTGACTGGAAGTCAATTTGAACATTAGAAGGAATAGTTACAATTGCAAATTTTAGACAAAACTTTGCACTCCTTATTTGTATTTGCAGGGTAGCACTCAAGAGAAATTTCTCTTATCCTCCAAGCTGTCAAGTTCTTTTCAGTATTTCTTTAAACTACTGGTGAATCCAAATCTCAGAGTGTTAATACTGACATTACCTCTTATTTTTACTTTTATTAAATATAACTGACAGTGGAATTTTGCAAGACATTTATTACTAGAGTTTCATGCAAGGTTCTTAAGTCTCTTGAAACTTAGGAACAGATTCTCAGGTGAGGACAATACACCAGCTATCATGTCCAGCTGGATTTATTAGCAAGCTCGTTATCTTCAGACTTGGAATAAAATACTACAGTCATGTTTGATTGCTGGCCATGAGATGCTAATGTATGCAGGTGAACTGCACATTCACTCTCCTGCTCACCTCAGGCCTTCCCTGGGGCTTTAACACATGATCTGATTTAATAGCAAAAGAATTGCCTGTGAGCCTTGTTTTAATCCACTAAATAATAGAGTATCCTGACTTTGATGATCCTTGTGGGTCTTTTCTAAGTCCAATGCCATGAAACAAGAGATTAAGTTTAAAAACCTAAAGATCACAAAACATGATGCACAAGATGATGAAGCCATCCCACAGATGCACAGCGGCTGCACACCAATAGCCTCTACCTTTAAGCAAACACCAGAAAAAGGAGCCAAAGGGTAGAAAAACCCTAAGACTATGCATGAGGCTAAAAGCAGAACTTGAACCACCTTTGTCCCTGGACCCAGTATAACAGCTCTGCTCATAAGACAGCCAAGAACATTTAAAGTTGCAATTTTTGCATGTAAAGCACCAAGTGTTTTCATGTAAGCTGTCAGTAAGATGCATTCCTAGCACAATGTGCATTCCATCTCTCAAACCTTTCCATAGGAGACTGCTCACCACGTGTCACCCAGTGCAGATCTGTACTGGCCTGGCAGACTGTCACAAACACTCCCTGAACTTCAGGGATGATCCAATGGTCCCTGTCTACCCACACAGAAATAAAATATTATTCCATAGCCATTAGAACAAGGACCTATTTGGCAAATGATGGCTAAGCAGTAGGAGGACATAAGACTGAAAACTCACAGAGATGAAGAAAAAGTATTTAAGTGTTCTATATGCAGCAATAGCAAAAATAAGAAAAGGAACACAGTGTGTCACAAAGAAAAATATTTTGACAGACCGTGGAGAAATTTTTCCAGAGACATTTCCAATTTAAATGTCACTGCTTTTAAAATGAGTATAGGAAAGCATTAGGAGACAGTCTGAGAAAGCAAAAACTGACTTTATGAGAATGGCCAACCACTCCCAACTTCTGGAGTTGAGAGTGAAGCACACACACCAGAATAAACCCACAAAGGCACCTCTGCACCCCACCCTTCTGAGCCCTCCTCATGCTTACAGCAAAGGAAAGGAAATCCCACAAATCTGAAACAGCTCTTTAAGAGCTTGCTTAACATATCCCACTGTCTCATTGTCAATTCCTCTAAGGATAGAACACTGATGTGACAGAAAACAGCCCAAAAATACCAAAACTTGACCAGCTTTCATTTGACATTCTAACAGAAACGCTCCGTTGTGTGTGTGAGCACACACAAATAATCACTGTGGGAGCACAATGCACCCCTGAGACTTTCACTCCCATTAGCTGTTTTATTCTACAGAAGGGAAGTATCAAATTGTATCAAGATATTAAATTCCTTCCTGGTACAACTAGCACTGGTAGAATTATCTCAGGATATTTCTGAGCTGTTTTGCTGAACTGACCTTAAGGAAGGACCCCCTCTGCTTCGTTCAAGTCCAAAATAATCACTTGAAATAATGACTTGCTCTTCCTCCCTAACTAGTACTATTCCATTTCAGTTTGGAGTGCAGTACCTTGTCATGGTAGATACAGACAGAAATAAGCAATACAGGTCATTGCCAAATTTTTGCTGTGCACTTAGACTACATAGGAATACATTTACAAAATTACATACAGAAATAAGAAAACACAGGCAATCAGGTTTTGGTTTATATGAAGCTATTGCCATGTTTTCAAAGATAAATGTCTCCCACAACTACACAGCCTACAATTTACATGGGACTATTTCCCATCAAAGTTTGAGTATCTACCATCATTTTACCAAACTGCAGTCCACCATCCCAGAATTCTCATTCTCTACCAAACAAGTAACTACAACAGAACAGAGTTTCAGAGAGACAAAGCTTCTTTGCCTGCCATTGGTGTGTCTGTGCTGCACAGTCCTGAGAAATCAGGATGTCTGGTGATCCACTGGATGTCACCTTCTAGGCTGCCACCCATCTACCAATAACATCCCTGAGATCTCCTCTCCAGGACTTCCCAAAAGCATCACAATCTGTCACACAACATTTTCCTCTCTTAAATCCACTCTGTGCACAATTAAGAGCACAATTAGGACACAGAGAACAGACAGAGGGTGAAAACTTGCCATGGATTTCTTCCATTCTCAAGTCTGTCCCTACCTTTGAGCAGAACTGCGATTCCAGGAGAAAGAGACTAACAGAAGAGTTGGCAGCAAAATCCAGGTAAAACAGTTTCATGGAGAATATGTACACCCAAAAATGTGTTTTCAAGCCTATGACAAGGATGGGTCCCTCTTGATCCTTTATCAAGAGATTTCAAGATTTGTTTTAAAGCCTTGTAAATAACTTCATGAATGAATCTCTTCAATCCAGTACACCGATACTTCCAGGATTATACCAGAACAAAGATCCATAAACATTTCAAGTTCTCCATCTCTACATATCATGTGTATGTGCATTTCCTCTTTGAAAAGTCTAACATATTGCCTTCCATTATCTCATCTGCAGGAACAAAATCTGTGTAAAACCAGAGTGACCTGGTGGTCAAAGGCTCAGGTTTTCTTCCAGATACTGTGAAGAAGTTGCTTTAAAATTCCCAGTATTCATACAGATACATGGGCAAAGTGAGCAAATTCATCTGGGTTTGCTTTGGTTTGTTTAGATCAAACAATGGTTGCCATTACTGTAAAAATTATGACATATAAGGAGGTTTTCCAAGGCAGCTAGAAGAATGAGTCAATAAAATCCACTAATGTCGAAAGGAGTAAGACATACAAGAATGTCATGAAAATATCTGAAATGAAATACCAAAGGAAACATCTTATTTTAAGCAGAAAAAATCCCACTCAGAATTCAAATATACTGCTGTCTTCAACCCAAGTTTTACAGTTATAACAACACATCAAGACTAATAAAACTCACCCCCAAATCCAATGTACCCAATGTGCAACTGACAGGAGTAAATCCCACAGTACAATGAAAGCATTAGTCCTGAGAATTTTTTGTTCCTTCCCTGCTGTAACTTCTGCAGGTTTCAGGCTGCACATATAACACATCTGTGAACTGTACTTTCAAACTCAAAACTGACTCAGTTTAATCTCTGTTACTCTTAAAGATTAATGAGTCTAAAAAAGCTTATAAGAATAGGAAAATGCAAATCCTCCACTACAACAGAAGGAAAACCCAAGCCTGAACACTTTTGTTGGGCGTGGATGATTTATTCTGGAAAAGCCAGAGAAGGGTTTCCAACGAATCCCTTGATACAGCTAAATATCATGGCACAAGCTGCAATAATATATGCATTACTGTCCCCTCACTCAGCTCCCAAGGCTCACATTGCTATTCAACTCTGCCACTTGGCATGCTAATAAGAGTCCAGAAAATGATAATTACCCTTAGGGACTACATTCAAAAGCTGCCCTTCCCATTAAAGAGGCTCGTTCATAGGCCAGGTTAGTTCACATTTGAAAGGAAATCTTATGACATTTGCCAGACTCCTGAGACTTCCGAAACAGCATCATTTGATTAATAACCTTGACTTTTTATTGCTGTTGATTCTTGATTCCAGAGTAAATAAAATAATAAAATATCAACAGTGTAATTCTAAAAATACTGCAATTAAAGGAACAACTGCTATCTGTTCTGAGGAAGACTGGAATGCTAAATATACTTTAAATATCCAAACAAATATGACCAGTGGAAAGCTGGCAACGCAGATTCTATAAATATGGCCCAGGCAAGGCCAACCTTTGATCGGCGCTCTCTAATCCAGCCAGATCCCCACCAAAAACAGCAATAACAGCCAAAAAAAATTTATTTTTAACATGAAAACCCAGGAGATGATTGCCAAAAGCAGTCTGAAGAACCAAGATACTCAACCTCCATCTACTTGTTAGCATCCACGAGACTTAACAAATCACATTATACAATCCTATAAGCTGTAAATCACTTATATTGTGAGACAAGCTCCATGTGGAGATTTCCTTCCAGGACAAACATAACCCAGCAAAGTTGCGGCCATCTTATTCTTAAAGATAAAACTACAGTTACTTCTCCCATGTAATTCTCAGCCTTTTGATCCTGACACTGGCAAATTTCTAATTCTGCACAGCCACTACAGAAATGTGACATCAAAAATACATGCTCAAAATTTTCTGAAAAAATTAGTATTTGTGCTTAAACTTAAAGAGCTTTGGAGATTCACTATTATTCCCCAAAATACCTCTTGTTAACAAAATAACCAAATTAAACATAACTTGAAATCAAAGTAGACAGAATCCAGTGTTTTTATTTAAAAAACTATTGTAAATCAGGTTTGCAATACTCATTTGTACATGATGAAGCACCATGAGCATCACACAGGTGACTAACGATTACCGAGCACATTAGCTTGGCCAGGTAGGTTATTCAGCTGCTTCATCTATCATCCTTTATCTCCCTCAAAATAACATGACTTCATCTGTCATCTCTCATAGCCTCCCCTTAAGTTAATCACATGTAATCAAAATGCAGACCGTAAAACACAACTGACTAAAAACCAAATCAACACTCACATCTCTCTCCCAGTAAAATATGCTGTTAAGAACACCTTGCCTCCTTCTAATCTGATTTTCTTCTGAAGCACAGGCAAAATGTACTAAATGACAAATGTTAGAGAAATAGAGAGTAAAAGTGCTTTATGGGAAAAGTCTGTAATACATTGTCTTGGGGAAGCAAGCTGCCATGAAAAGGCAGTAAAATTTTTAAAATAATGTCCAGAAAGCACAGTTTATTTACTTAGAGGAGAAGCAGAAATTCAATTACTGATAGGGTCTGTTTATGCATTTGGAATATTTGGCTGTTTTCATGAAATCTACATGTAAACAAACATGCTACAATAGAAGAGCACAGGATACGACCTTTGTTACCAAAATCAGCAACGCCATGTCCAACCTTCCACAGGACAGACCCTTGGCTTGTTATGTAATCAACTCTCCCCCTGTTGGTCAAACCCCACCCTGTCCTCACTTCTGCCCTTTGGTTGCTTCATGAACTTCTTAGGCTTCTCTTTCTTAATGCTTTATTCTCCTAAACCACTGAGAACATGCACAATGGAAGAAAAAGAACCCTCCCATTTACAAAAGGAATATTTTTTTTCTGCATTCTTATGCAATTTCTTCAAGAGGCCACATATCCTCTGAGGTATTAGACCAAGCTCAGCAGGAAGCCACACCAGAAAGCAGAACCTGTTCTTATCTAAGGGTGTGCAAAACCCAAAGATTAATTTTTTATGATACTTGTCCTGAATTAAATCCACAGGGCAGAGAAGCAGATACAACCTCTAGGGGTACCACTTCCACCTGAATGACCACCCAAACTGCACCCTTACTATAAAACCTGCCCTAATAACTCCTTTCTGGCTCTGGTTTCTGCATCTAAACAACATCCTAGTCCACAGCACAAGTTAGCAATTTTGCTGCTGGCTTTACTGAACTATGCTGGTCAATCTCAGTAGCAGGTTGCTAGGCTTGAATTCCATGCTAGTGTCTAACCAAAGCTGCATTCCTTGGCTGTAATGTTCCTAATGAGCTCTGTCATTACTGGCTTCATTACCTCCAACTGCTCAACTTTGAAAGTCTGCAGGAGAAGAGCCTCACCAACCACAGCAGCTTGTGCCACAAGTAAAACCAAGACTACTTATGGAACATGGGCTGAACTTGGGAGCAGGGGAACCGAGAGCCAGAGCACCTGAGACACAGAAAGCACCATTAAGGCAGAGTTTTAATGACCAAGGTTAAAGAGCCCCATAAGGCTCTAACACTTCCAAATACATTCAGCAAATGAGAGATGAGTTTTCCCCGTGGGACTTCAGGGTAACTCAGCTGCAAACACCCCAAAGACCTGATGCTGTGCTCATTGTGAGGAGATCTTTTGATTTACCTGGAGGTCAGCAGACAACATAAAGGACACACCTAAGTCAAGAAAACGCAAAGCACATTAGAAAGCACCTCAGTTTTAATGAACAGAGGACTACTGCCAAGCTGACTTTGTAAAGGGGTATTAGTTCCTAGTACCTACCCAAACTGAATGGACAGCCTGACCAAGTGATGCAATCTTAATATACACATAAAAGAATCAAAGATAAACATTACTAAGCTGGTTTTAGTTGGTTTATCTAATTGGATTTTTTTATCACACCATAAATTAACCACCTTCAATTTTGGTAGACTTCCATACACCAAAAAATATATAACTGGATCTGGAAGTCCTATTTTACCATAATTTCTCTTCCAAGTAACTTTCTGATAAACAACCTCAAACCACCATAATCATTTAATTAATGCTTTATTTTGATTCAAAAATGTTCAGTTTTGTTCTGTTGTGCATATGCTGTCAGCACAAGCTCTCGTACCAAGAAAACATCTATCAGGACCACAGGGATTTTACCATTATCCACACTCCCTCGTTAATGTATGGTCAATACTATGACAAGAAATCTCTCAATAAATATGCAGTAGGGGGATAAATTACCAGAAAGTTGGGACTGCCAGCTGTCAATACAGTTAGAGACAAGGGAGGACTGGAGCTGGTCTCTGAGGATTATGCAGCCATTTGGGAATTGACTTCCTTAGGGGTTACTGCTCAGAGCTTTCTGTCATGGGATCAGCTCATTTGTTGAGAAATAAAACATTTGTCAGCCCTTTCTTACATTTACATGCATTATTTCTGCCTCTCTCTGCCCAGGCTACTCTTCTCCTTCGCAAGGTTTTCTCTATAAAAATGTACTTACTGTACCTTTTCTCTACGGACATGCAGATTTTTACTTATCCAATTGTAAACGCCAAAAGTTCAAGCTTTTACAGATAAACTAAAAAACAGGATAATATCCTTATCCAAGAAATCCACTTCTCTGTTCTCAAATTGAGGTCTTTTTAAGGGGAAAGAAGGCAGCAAAGAGAACAAAAATTTATCTCTGGGAAATGACAGACCACAGAAGATGGCCAATGAGAGGCAGATAAAACAAGCATTTCTTATGTCTCTCTCTACTGCAGCACTCATCACCTTCTCATCAGCTGCCATTAAACAACCAGTATACAACATACTGGGCATCTCTCAATATTGAATTTATTCAACTCTTTCACTTCTGTTTTACACCATATTCTCCAAATTCACCATACACTCCCTTGTTTCACTGTGATTGCCATACATTATAATGCAGCACTTGGGTTTTGTTAACATGACAGCCCTGTAGCTCTACATCACTGTTGTGATCCATGACCTTATTATTTAGTCCCTAATCTCAAACTCAGCTTTACTACAAGAAACAAGCAGCCTGAAATGTCAGTAATTTGCAAAGTGAAACAAGTATCAGATCCATCAAGTACAACACGTGCAAAACAAACCATGATATTTAGGAGGTGTTTGAACTAAATAGCAACCATGGAACACAAATGTAATTAAATAATCCATCTCAAAACTAAAAGTCTAGAACAAGACTCCAAAGCCCTCTCCCAACCATCCTCCATCATTTGTATGGTCTTATTCCCTCTTCCCTTCACCCGCCTCCATCTGTCTCCTTTGCTTCATTTTCTCCATGTCCTACCTACACTTAAGAGTTCGACCAGACTAAGGTAATTCGTCAGCCGAGTGAATTCCTGCTGCCCATGTAAGCGGGCTGTGTCACACTTGAGCTGTGTTCCATATAACACTGTAAATAACAGTGCTGCCTGTAGGCAGAGCTGTCCAGGGGCTGGAACAGAGCCTTGCCTGAGTAGCTGCAGCCTTTTCCCTACACACTCCTCACTCCTGTCTGTTCTGTGCTGCACTGTCTGCAGCTCACTCAGAGTGGGACTCTTCTCTTTCCAGTGGAAATCTCAACTACACAGATGTCCTTTAACTTCAGAGAGAAACACACATTTTTAAAAGACCATTTTCTTTAAAGCAGAAAAAGAAAATAATTTGAATAAATTCTATCCCAGAAGAATCTAGTCCTTCCTCCCAAATACAAAGCTCATAATTACTGCTTTTTATGTAAGCAATTAAATGTTACTAGAGATGGGAAGATGAAACTGAATTCCATCCCTGGCCCTGGCTTCTCACGAACAAAAAACTGGAAATCTTCATGTGCTTTGGTGTAAGATTTTCTAGATTCTGTTTTGTAAGGAACATGCCTAATAAGCACAATTCCATGTGTTTCAAGTAGTCTGTGACTGAACAGTTTTCTTAGAGATGAACAAAAACTTTAAAATTCTGATTGAGTGAAAAATAAACCTTGACACTTTTGAAAGCTCTCTTTTAATTGAACTGGGATAAAAACTAAGACAAGACAAGGAACTGAAGGAGGTAAAAAAAGGTAATGAAAACCTACACCACACTGCAAAAAACAACCACATCTGCAAAACACCAACGAACCAGGGACCACTTAAGTGATACAGAGGATTTATTACAGAGTTCCAACACAAGCGTTATTTCTCAATATATTCTTTCCCAACAATAAGTTCTACACGTGCTGTCAACAGCTTTCAAAACTGTAACTCTTTACTCCAGCTTTTCCAAAAACACCAGAACTGCCTGGCAACTATAACCAGCAGTAACTACTCTTTCCCATGTTAAATGGGAAAAGAAAACTCTAGCATTTTCCATAATTATTCAACTATTTAATCAATAGAACAAAAGAGGTAGCAATTTTAACACCGTTCACCAGGTCTTGCTCCTACTTGTTATACTTCACCCACTTAACTCCTATGGTGGACTGAATGTAAATTGTTTCGCTTGCATAGTTCTAGCACCATTTCTGACAAAACCTTATTTCTCCTAAAGTAAAATATATGCTGAAAATAACAGGAATTTTTCTAAAACTCTGAAGAAACAGAAGCAATTTTACAACTCCAAAATGATCAGGCTATAACCTCTTTACAGCCTGAAAGACTAAGAACGCTTTTCAGGTACGTAATGCAATTTACAGAGGTCTTATTACTTTTCATTAGATTAATCATCATTTTTGTGGTGGTTGATCTATCAGTTGCCAAAAAAATTAATGAGCAACAACAAAACTAACTGGACTGCAATTTTACCATTACCTGGCTTACCCATAGTATGATACCCAAGTACTGCCACAGAGGTAAGTGCTCTGCACTCTATTAAAGAACACCAATTTCAGTGCCATTGATGAAATGAAGCAAAGAATTAAGCCTACTGAAACTAAAACAAAAAAATTCAGAATACACAGGAGCAGCACAATACACAACAGCCCACAAGCCCCCGCCCAAAACCATGTCTTACTATGGAAAAATTCAGGACTTGACTAGCAGTAATACTGTGTTTTCTTGTGTACTAAGATCTGTATCAATGACAAGTACTTAAGAGAAAAAATGGAGGAACTGCAGCAAATTACTGAAAGCAAGAGAACTCATCAAATTTGGGCCACATGGAAACTAAGCTACCTAGCTGCACCTCAGGTAAATTAAAAAAGAACATTTCATAATGCTGAGAAGTCTGTACAGGTCTCCACTCAAAACTTTTTGAAATCAATCCCAATTAGTTCAAATTACACTTGATGTAAATCCTCTTTCCTCAAACTCTTCAAATTAACTTCTGCGTTTTACTAAACTACACACAGATACTGTGCTCTGCACATGAATCACTTCACATGATGAGCTCTCTGCACTAATTTTAGTTCACCAGATTAATACTAATAGTCTGTTTTGACAATTAAACAAGCTTTCTCAAAGACAGAAAATACAATACATTAAAATGTGTTAAGTTATCCTGGCATCTCCAAACTTCATCAAGACTACTGTTAATTTAAGGCATAGAAAATGAGCATTAAAAATATTTAGCCTCAATAATATATAACCACATTATAGCTCATAAGAACCAGTTTTGATTTGTACAAACTGTTGGTGGACTCTCAGACCAGCAAGATACCATTCAAGTATTTTTCTGAGAATGCTTACATTTCTTCAAGTTGAGCAGTTGAATGTACTTCAGAAGGTACATTTTAAAATATAAGGATCCAGTGGCTGCTAAGCAGAAAAAAGTTATTTTGGGCTTTGCCTATGGATGTTCCAATGTTGCAGGGTGTAATTCAAACCCAGTATTTACGCAGGATTGAAATTTGCACAACCAGTTGACATCTTCAAGCTTTCCAAGCCAACTGGGCACTTGAAATATTTTGACAGTAATGATTTGAAATGTGCTTTCTTAGTGGCTAATTAATGAACTGAGTATCAGTTTTAGCAGAATTGTGACATAGGATATGGACCAGTGGTCTCCACATCAAGGAGTTTCTTAAAAGATGTTACAGAACAAAAGCAGATTGGTTAAAAACAGGCATCTACATGCAGTTATGGCTCCAGTCAGCATCAGCTGCAATTCAATTTATTATTACACGATAGTTATTTTATGCAAACACCATCACAGTTATTCTGTACAGTCACTGTAGTTACACAACCTTTAACTGCACTTAGTTAGATTTTAGAAAGGGCTATTATACCATAGTAAAGGTATTTGCAACGGCAAATCAGGCTCAATGAGCCTGAAACCCAAATTTTAAGATGGATATAAAACGTGTCACAAAAAAAAATCTGGTGCCAAGTAACATCTCTTCCCCTATTTAAGTAAGGCCTAATCTTTACAGATGAGCCCCTCTGATCTCCTGTTTAGCCAAAGGCCAAAGTTCCCAGGACTTCACTTCTCTAGTTCACTCAAGCACATGGAGAAATGTCAATGGAAAACTACCCCAAAACTCAATGTTTATTTTCATTTACTGATAACCTGAGCAACACATTATGCACATTTAAAATGGTAATAATCTTGGATTTCAGTCAATTTATCTGTGTTTCAGAGACTGTGCCATCTGACCATCTCCCAAAATCCTGCACTCCCAGCATCACAGCACATAACACCATTACTGATAATCACATCTCTCTACTGGAGAGAATGAAGTTTCCTTGTTTCCCTCAGTCTGGCTGGGGGACAGTTTATTTGCTTTTCCCTCTGAATCAAAAGCAAGTACAAGTGGAGTAAGAGCAAAATTTTCCAGTCTCCATCCTTTTCAATCTTTGAATGAAGTTTCAGGTGCTCACAGGATTGTTAACATGTGAGAAACAAAGGGCCTCACTCCAACAATATTCCCTGGTTTAACTTTTTTATATTGTAGAAAAGCACAGAGGGATTTTTCACACTTGTGAACATTTATTAGCTACCACAGAACAGCATCATAGCTCCATTACAAGAAGGGTGGCAACAAATCCCAAGATTTTTGGAAAAGAATGCTTCGTTTAAAAATAATGCTCCTATTCTTGGTTGAACTGCATTTAAACTTACTGCAATGTTCTCCTAATAAAAGCTATCAAGTGTTTTAAAAAGGTGTTATGGAAAACTAATAAAAGTTTAATGAATATACAAACACATGAAATTTTAACCTCACAGCCAATATTGCAATGAACAATATTAATCTACAATTGCTTAGCCCCGTATTATTGCCAGTTAATTTAAGTTCAACACTTTTCCTGGTGCACTGGCTGAATAAATCATCTTCCACCAACTTGGTTCTTATCTAACTTCTTAGCCATTACGGCACTGCACTTGGCTCAGACCACACCATGGAGGCAGCTGCGTGCTGAAGGAGTCCCTGTCTGTTGGCTCCTTAGGGTGCTGCAGTTACAGAACCTCAGAGACACCTGTGATTCCTTCCTAGAAACCCAAACAGCCTTGGAGAAAGCCTAAATGACTCTCCACCTAACTTCTCTCACAGGCAGTTTTATGATCCTTACAGTCTGCTGCTTAACTGGAATAGCACAAGGTGTAACTCATGCCTTCAAATATTTCTCTCCTGACGAGTCTCACCTGGAAGGAATTGTTTTGAATTGAACACAACTGAATGAAAAGTCCCCACCTGCCTTCACAGCAGCTGACTTGACACTCAGTAGCAATCTTTCTGAAAAACCTGTGAGAAGGAAAGATCCTAAGGGGTCTTTCTAGGAGACTTAGTTCAAACTTGAATCTTTGGCTCTGATACTTCGAGGCTGCCAGATAACTTAAAGCACAAAAAACCCGCAAACATCAATGTTTGCTTGCTCTAGTGGATAAACTGTGGGGTAATTTGGCTTAAATCCAAACTTAAAGTAGATCAAGATAACAAATGCAAGGAAAGCATGAGTGAACATCTTACAATACTCGTATTTTAAACCTATGACACTCAACAGAAGACATACAAACTTGATGTGCAGCAGCTAATGTTGCACAAATTTCTGCAACAGCCCAGTTTCAAAAATACCTCAAAATAAAAATTTCATCATGTTAACAGTAAATATCAAACAAAAATTTAAGAACATGACCATGTTTAAGCAGATACATGTAAAGAAAAGAAAAGTTACACAACAGCAAGCTTATTACTTTGAGGCTGAAGGATTTATTACATCTGAAAGGAACACAGAATTTGCCAGCTGAGAATTTGGACAGTGGGTCAGCATTAATGGAAAGTACAAAGACTTCAGAGGAAAGGAGTGTCAATCCCCCTAGAGAATGCAGAGGCACCTGTTGGTACTTAAGCAAGCAAACTAATACACAGCTGGGAGTCACTCCTGTCTGATAAAACATGACCACCTGTCTCCTCAAAATAGCGAAAAAAAGGACACAGAAAAGCAGCTTGGTGATATGGAAACAAAGGGAAAATTGGGAAGAGCGTGAAATGTGGTATGAGAATACTAAATGCAAGACGAAGAAAAACGTCAAGTTGCAGACCAGCACTGACAAAACTCCACTATGGTTTCTGTCCAAGATTGCATACAGGGGAAATGGAAGAAAACACTTTTCAATATTTTCAAAAAGCCCATCACCTATTGAATAGTACAACTTTCCACACTGACAGTAACTATAGCAACTAGGAATACATGTAGGAAAATCATCTGTACCACAGCAATAAGAGAATATCTGTGCATCAAGCCTTCAAATTACCAAATTGTCAGCTCTGAAGACAACTGGATCATTAAAAGACTTATGACACAAAGAACACCATCAGAACCTGGAAGTTTTCAGGTGACATCTAAAACACTGCATGATGCTTTGATAATTAACACTACTCTTCCTACCAGAACAAGCTATAATCTTATAAACTATAATCTTCTAGAAGAAACTATATGTTTCTGAACACACCTCAAAGCATATCAACCAGTAGTATTTAACCTACAACAGCTCTTCCTAATGGCAAATTTACTGTGGTCAGGCTAAACAGTAAACACAGCAGCAAAGAAAAGGTCTTGGGCAAAGAACCTTTGCAGGAGAGAGCCAGAACAGAAATACATCTTTTCTACACTGAGGTTCTCAGTACAGAGTAGGACTATGTCCTCCTTACATCCTGACAACCTAAACATATAGCATATTGCAAAGCAGCCAGAAGAAAAGATTAACTGGAGACCCCCACAGAAATCAAGTATGTGAATATTCACCATCCTTGAATTCCCAAGAAATACCCTAACTTACTCTGCAGTTCACAGGAGAGAATATTTGTTACCAGGCATCCTAAGTGTTCAGCAATTAGGTGGCAGCACTCCACTGCAGTTGCTTGCAGCAGATCTGTTCATTCTCTTAACTGCCACTTAAAGCCTGAAGAATGTCACTCCTCTGCCCAAAAGGAGCAACTTGTGCCAAACCAGTTTTCCTAAAATCCCTTCAGAAACTGGTGTATCACCTTCTCACAAGGTAAAAGTTCTAAAAATTAGAGGCATAACATCACTGAAATTCTACTGTGCCTACATTACCCTGACATAGAGATTTGAAATGAGACAGTTATCCCATTCCTCCTCTAGCATTAACTGATGGACTCAGGGCAAATTAAAAGTTTCTGTCTCTGCCATCTTGTTCATTGACAGGTCAATCTCTGCACAGTACAGAGGAACACTGGCAGATGTGGCCACAGTACTTGTAAAGCACATTGATCAATAAAGCAACCTTTGGACTACTTTAGTGGATAAGGATTTTTTTTTCCCCCTCACAAGTGCTGTACTTAAAATTCTGAAAACAGAGTGATTCCTTGTCAAAGCATTGGGAATCACAGACCATCCCTGTTTCCATCTCACTCTCTTTGTTTCATTTTTGGGATCAGTGCATTCCTCTAAATGCATCACCCTTCACAACTGCTCCAGTCTTCCTGCCGAGTGTCAATAACAAAGTGTTTGGGAAATCAAAGCCAGCTGTAATGTTCACAGGCTTTCAAAAGTCAGTAAGTACCTCATGTTTTTAAAAGCATTATTGATACAATTAGAATCTCTTTATGGAGATTCTGATGACACATTTTGTTTAATTTCTTTTCTTATTGCCAGGCAATGTGACCTGTATATTCCCTGGGTGAGTGACATGAAAAACTGTTTTTCCAGTGAAACAAAGTGTCTGATGTTGGCTCTCCAGGATTCATATCAAGGACTATAAAAACTTGTTTCAAACTGGTCTTTGCTTGTTAGTGAAAGTGATACAGCACTGTCCATTTTACTCTACGACCACATTTAAAAGACTGCACTGACAGCACAGGGTGTTTCCAATACCCTGAGCACCACAACTGCCACCTAAGGAACAGCTGATTCTGCCTAAAAATGATCAGGGTTACTCACCATGAGAAAAGAGCAGCAATTTCAAGTATGACCTTGACATTTTTTCCTTGTGGCATAGTACAGTCAATAAAATAAAGGTGAGGCTGGAAATACATATCTATTTCTAAACGGCTAAAACATTACTTCATTCTGCCAAGTAAAACTCACCCATAAAATACAAATGCCTCCTTTAAACCAGTCATGTACTTTATCAACTATTATTGAGGACTGCTCTGTGGTCTTCTCTATTAAGGTTATTCATCACATCCCAATTTAAGGGTTTGAGCCTACGTAGAAAGGACACATACTGTAGCAACTCACATCAGCGGAACCCTGGTGCCACCAGAGACGGTATTTGGCTGCTTCTTGCCCTCAAATAACTTAAAAGCCAGCAAGACTTTTGCATTTACAGAGGGGTTAACTTTTCCTGAAGCTAACTTACCACAAAATAAAAGACTGACACAAACATGAACCAGTCTGGTTTGCTATAACATCTGTTCAGCTCTAAAGCAAGTCAAGGACAACACAGCAGTTACAACCTCTGCACAATCCCAACAAGGGATCTTCATGTCAGAAATAAGACTGACAATAATGAGTTAATAAGTTCTCAATTGAAAAATTACAGTAAGCATAATAATGATATTCCACAATCTTGTTATAAGCAAAAGCAATTACGCCTTTTGGCATAAAGGCTTCAAATCCCCATTTGGTTACTGCTCAACCTCTTCAACTTCCTGAGCTTAAGTCATACCCTATTAGACAACAAGAGGAGAGGTACAGCTGGGACCTGCAGGTGGAAGCCAAAATCAAGCCCTCATTAATTTTTAAAAGAAAGTACAAACTGTGATCTGTGAAAGGCACGTTCTTTCAGTATTCTGCTACCCAGTATCCATGTACCTTCAAGGCACAAGGTAGCACTGAACTAGCTGTTCATGCCTTGTGTCAGCTTTAACACCCCAAGCAGCAATCAAGACATCATGTGCAGTCTTGAGAATTATAAATACATCATGTTCCAAAAACTCCAGGCTCTAAGTTATCCATATAAATCAAGGTGATATCATTCTATCAATTAAAGCAAAATACACCCAAGAGCATGTTCCAAATGACTAAGAAATCAGCACAGAACACTAGCACACATCAGCACAGATGTACAAAACCACCATGCTTGCAAGCATATCCAAAAACTCAAGATCCTAAAAAGCAACACCAAGGAAAAGACATCAGCAAGCAGATACCTTTGTCCACAATAAACTGCACAGACCTCTCTCCTTTAGACAAGAGCATTTCAAACCATGCAGTCTAAAGCAGTGTCAGCCATGCATTCCTCAACTGCAGGGCACAAATGGGGCTCTAACGTGCACTGAACACCGAGCTGCTCCATCAGGAACAGGCACTGCAATGTGGCACCAGCAGCTTTTAGGACAATTTCAGTCTCCTTGGTGCCAGATGCTTGCTTAATGACTTGAAATTTCTTACAGGTGGGTAGGGAAGCTACATTTGGTAAGGTTCTAATTCCCGAGTAACATGCGGCGCTTCAACAAATTTGCTCACAGAACCTTCTTTGCCGATACTCAACTTGGATTTATAGACTGAGCATTCTTGACTTAAAACATAAGGAAAATAAACTAGATTATTACTGCCCAGCTCTTCCTTTTTTATACGCACTATGTGTGTATCTGTACAGCATACTGTAAGCTAACAGTAGTGCAGTCACAGTATGTACCAGGATATTACACATCACATACACACTGTGCAGTCTCTCCATGTGCATGGCCATTCTCACAAGCAGCTTCTGTTCACTTGCAAATGGGAGCTGTAAGCTGAGGCAGCTGGCTGCAAAAACGCCCTCTGCTCTTGTGATGATTCCCTTCGGGTCACCTCCCCACCTGCCTTTGGCACAGATGCATCCCTGCCTGGTGCCTCCGGAAGACCAGGTGACCTCAGCTTGGTGCTGTGCTGGAACGGGAAGTGGCTACACGTGCTCTGCTTTTTGCCAACACTCAAACAAGACTCACACTTGGAATCAATTTGAGTCCTTCTCTACAGCTTTCCCCTCAACTCCTTTCATCAGCAGACTTTGATGTCATTCTTTTCAAACATTAATGCATTAATGCTCTGAGCAAAAAGACCTTGGCAGGGAATAAAACTAGTTCCAAGGTTCCCCCATGCTCATTAGCTTCTTTCTAAATAGTTCCCATTATTTTGTGATTTCCTTAAGTACAAACCCTAACACTGCATATAATTACTTTATACCATCCCTTGCCTACTAATAGGATTATAATTATTATGAAGAACTAAACCACAGACTATCAGTTAGACAATGGCAAAGAGAAACAAAACTGACTCCCCTTTCTTTTACGTTTAAAGCCTTTCTACATGAACATATATGGGGCCAGACACCCCATGAAAACCCAAATTGTTCCATGACACTGTTATACACACGATACAGTTTTCCTGGCCAAAAAATGTCCCAACTTCCATTAAACAAACAACTCAAGCTCACACAAGCTTGAGTATAGGCTTTTCTGCTCTGAATTCAAAAGCAGCCAGCCAGCTCTGGCATTAACTACCCAATGACACAAGGGATCCAGTAAATAACAAGCCTGTGCTTAAAAATTTATGTCATCTGACACGCTCCTCCACCCAGTTGCCTGCAAGATGCTGCTTTGGTTTCCACAAGTAACACCTGCCAATATTTCAACAGTTTGTCATTTTGACTATCTTTCAATGAAAAAAACAGGAATTAGAACTACTATGTGTTTCCCTGAACCAAATGACAATTTTAAAGGCTTGATACCATCGAAACTTAGCATGTTTGGAAACCTAAACAGGAAATGCTTTCTATCTGTGTATGTTTAACTACATTCTTTCAGAAACAACCCCCATTACACAACAGCCCTGCTGCTCCAAAATAGTATAACACAGTATGGTTATTCAGAGGCACAAAGACAAAAAGATAAAATTATTCACTGCTTAAGGGCAAACTCAGCAAAACACTCCTCTCAGTCATCTCTGCCAAAACTTATCCTTCTGCTCAAATGCCCATGTGACAAAAAAATTCAGTGAACAAATAACAGAGACAAGTGTATGACCTGCAGCTAATGTCCTCTCTGCTGCGGTTACCTCTAAGTCTTTGAATCTGGTGTTGGATGGCCCCAAAAATGCAACAAGTAAAGGCACTTGGCAACTTAGTGGTCAGGTCTAATTTTGCTGGTTTTCTGGTGAAGAATAGCCAAGGTTATGTAGGGAGCACTTCCCAGTCCTCCTGCTTTTCTAATAATGTACCAGCACCTACTACAGCAGCTCAGCTACACAGAGGAATGCAACATGATACAAATGAGTCCTTTTGGCTGGATTTATTTCTGACCCATATTAAGCCCTGTACCAAGACAGCTCCAAAACCATAATTTTTACCTGTGAGGCTCACAGAATAGGATACGAATTCTGGCTGGCCAGAGTAACCCAGCTAAGTTTGCTTTCCACCTACAAGGCCTCCCTCCCTGCTTCCCACCTCCTCCAAAAAACTGGCCTGAAGAGACACCTGAAGTCAAGTTCAGAGCTTACACACAAAACTTTCTCTGGTTGTGAGGAACTCTGCATGCAGGGTTCTCTGCCATCTCATCTGAAATGAGAATCAGTAAGGCAAAGAACAACATCGAGATCAGGGCCCTGTTCCTAAGAGCTGACAGCTCTATCAGAGCTCTCAACCTCATGGTCATCAGCACAGCAGATGCTTGAGATTTTTAATGCAGGTCCCTGCAGTTTTATTTTTGCTACAGCTTGAAGAAATTAATGTCCAAATGCCACTTGTCAAAAACTAACTGAAAAAAGCCAGGCTGAGTGAAACTGCAGTTGCTGAGAATAAACTTACTGCTAATAATAGATTTAGGTAAATATTTCTCTCTTGTACAGATAATCAATTCCCCACATATATATACTAAAATTTTAGATATACTAGAATTCAAAACTGACAAATAGACTCCAAGCCAGCAACAGCTGACTATGTTGCATAAATGAGAACACCACAATAGGTAGCTTATAGCACATTACTTTGTGCCACCATCAGCCATCTCAGACAACTCACAGGTAATGGTTACAACTGGAGGTGAGTGTTTTTATCACAGCTTGGTTTCTCCCTCTCCCTCCCTGTAACATGTGATTACACTGAATTTCATTCCTACATACATCACTGAACCCACCAAAGCACAAAGGATTTTCTTGTAGTAGAACATTCTCGAAGCCATCCAGGTGAAACTCAAGGGTAACACACAACTTACATCTTGAGCTCCACTGTAAGATTTAGTTGTGAGCACATCAACATTCCAACTCAAATTATTTTTATTTGCTCTTTTCTGATACTACTTCTACAGTCTCAATTGAACCACTAATTACTTCAAGATTAAGTAATCTTAAAGGCTAAACTAATAAAAGGGAATTGGTCACTGGGTAGATGCAAAAGCTAAGCCTCAGAGAAAGGGCACAGGGGCAGTTTGACAGTAAAGAGTTAAACAGTGATGAGAAATAACCTAGAAAGAGACTGTAAGGTCATACACTTGGAAATACATCACAAAGCACGAGCAATCTCATACCCAAAGAGCCCACAGAATGAAGGTGACCAAGCCTACTGCACACACACTACTGCCATCTGATAACCTGTAACAACTGAAAACCCCCTGAAAAGCTCACTGCCTCTTGTGTGCAGCTGAGCAGCTGGCCCAGACAGCCATCACCAGCTTCCTGCATTGGCTCACTGAAATGCCAGCAGCTCAGAGTGGCTGCAGGCGCACTTCATTCTGGTACCCAGACTTCACATGCTTGTGGTAGCCTTGTCACTTTTTAAGGAATGAAAACTTGTCCTCATGCTCAGCAGAGTCTGGAAGTGCACTAGCAGATGCTTGAATAAGAACAAAGAACAGAAAGACTTGAGGAATAGCCCTGTTTGGCATACAGCCATGTATTTTTTGCTCACATTGACTTATCCTGATTAGTATGGTACCACACAACTAACCAGAGTATTACAAGTTACATTCTGCTGTTTAAGAGGTTACTTGAATAAAATTAACTCCCTGCTTACATTGTCAATATGGCTGGACTGGAACAAGCAGTATCTGTCTGTAAGACAGCATCCTGAAAGACAGGAGAGAGCTTCTCTGTGTCTCTCAAGATCCATCTCAGATAGGAATATGATATGCAAACACAAACTATCCTTAAACAAATGGGCTCTGCTCCATCCAACACTTATTGGGAAAGGACACCATCAGCAATTAGTAGAATCCAAATCCCTTACTCAGAGGTGTAACTGTTCAAGAAAAGACAACATAGCCTTACACCTGCTATCTCTGTGCTGCCTCTGTATGGTCACAGTTACAGAACACCCACAGCTATGACTGATGCTGGCACAGACACTGCCTTCATCACATCAGCAGAGATGGCACAAAGACTACGATACCCAATCCACTGTAAACTCTGCACAACTATCAGGAAACAAACTCTCTTGGTTCTATCAAGCATCACTGGCAGTGAAGAGCAATAAAAACTTACCTGTGCTTCACCGTCATAGGACAAAGTTATTTAGCACATCCATGGAAAATAACGAGGTGCTCAGACAGGAGCTTAATCACTAGGATGAGACCTCACCAAGAAGCAAACTGACAAGTATTGGAGTAAAGGGACTGAGAAGGTGAGAAGGGGAGCTGTGCTCATGTACATCCACTACTCACACCCATCCTTAGACAATCTGCTCATGATCAGCAACATCCTTTAAGCTTCTCAAGGGACACTTCCACTACAGAGATGCTGAACAGAGTTTGGGCAGACTTGAACACTAAGAAAACAGCACCAAACTGCAGAAGAAACACATCCATATCGAATACAGAAACACACACACAAAACAGATTGAGCAGAACTACTCCTCAAGCCAGAGTTTGTCCTCTGTTTAAAAGCGAGCCTCTGAGGTAATTTGCTGTCACCTCAAACCCACTGCATAACCACTACTACTGCGCCTACAAACAATGATCTTAAGAGAACAACAGAAAGTCAACTCAGCAGTAAACTCATGAGCTTCTTAAGAAGAGAATTCTGAAGTCTTTTTACTGTAATAAGCAGAATATATGCTGCTGTAATTGCTGGGCTGTTCACTTTAGTCCCCTGCTGGCATTTACTAAAATATTATCAATTCCAATTAGTTTTCATAAACTCTGCAGTCTGCAACACTGAAACAACATCCTCTTCCTAGTATTCCTTTTCTAATATACAGTGAATTCATTCATTCATTAATAAATATACGATAAACAGAAAAAGCAAAGCAAACTGTTTATCCATCTCATTTGTTCCAAGACAACTGATACCAACCAAGACACAAACTGCACCTATTAAGGTCTGCAAACACCCATGAACATGATACAAAGTCATGTATTTGCCACAACAAACAGCATCCTGTAAAACCAAACCAGTTTGCAAAAGGTACCTATTAAGTAACCCCATCCTGGCAAAAAATACCCCTGTAAGCCTTTTTCTCACAAAACAAAACCCAACACCAAACCCCAAAATAAAAAGGAACAGGCACCACAGAGACCCCCCCCCAGCTCCTCCCTAGTTTTTTTCATTTGAGGAACACAAACCAAAGGCCACAGACCCCTAATTTCATTCAGAAGATCACCAGTAACCACTGTTAACATTTGAGCCTGCTGCATTTGAGTTCCACTATCTAGCTTGGTTTTCTATTTTATTTCTCACATGTCTCATGTCACAAGGAACACCCTTTTTACCAACCTACACCAGTAACATGGAAGACAACTGGGTTGATTAAAAGAACCATAGACTACAAAACACTGACAAGGCCACAGAACACCACACAGTATTTACTGCTGACAAGAAGAATCACTTCCATGTCCCTCCGCTACCTTCCTCACAAATTCCTTTCCACCAAGGCCATTAATCAACATGTGTCACTGACACAGCAGAAGCTGTCACCCCTCCTCCGGGTCCTTACACTGCTGCAGCAATCAGCCAGCGCAGCTCCACCCAGAACTGACACCCGAGCTAACTCTGGGAACACTGCAGCACTTGTCAGTGGAGACACAATTGAGATCCACCTGCTTCGCAACACCTTCCACCTCATGCTGGGCAAGACACTTCCAATGATCCATTACAAATATGGGTGGTTTTTCAAGTTTTAGTTCCCTGTTGCTTAAAGACATTTTCCTTACTTTCAAAAACCCCTTATTTCTCTCTCCAAGAATGATTCAGTGGGTCAGAAGAGGTGCTTCAAGGTGAGTCAAGCTGTATGTTCTGATTTCCTACAGCACTGGGCATACAAAATCTCAGGTTTGTTTACTGATACCATGATTCTCCAAGCATTTTTAGGACTCCATTTCTTCCACTGGGTCATAAATGAAACAGATTATCATCTTCCTCTTTGGAAGACTGAGCAAAAACATACCAGGTGACCTGCTACAATTGCATCAGAAAACTATGGCAGTCTCTGCAATAAAACTTAAATTTAACTAATTTCCAACTTTAATCTTAAGTCAGCTTCCCTCACCTGCTGTTCTCACTCCCTACCTCAATGACCCAAACCAAACAAACCAGAAGAGATCTCAAACCACATCCTGAAACTCTTGTTCACACATGGGCAGACAGGCCAAAAGTGCCACAGGAGCAGAGTATGCCAGCAAACTACAGCCAGGATATTTTAAAACTGCACAACAGACTAATGTTCTTAGTGCAAACTTCACTTATGTAGAAAGAAATTATAAAGTCACAGTAGGAAACTTTGGAAACATATACTACCTCAAGAAAAGATTCTTGAATCAGACTAGTAAATTCAAGAACAAGAAAAGTCTAACTTCAACTGCAATTAGAAACTGCCAGCTCAGCCTCTTCCTCCTTTCCTTGGTTCTACTGGTAGGGCCACTTGGCTGCAACAAATAAACACACAGCCAAGTGAACAAGGTGTCAAGAGGCTTTCAACTTCCCTGATAAGTTGCAAACGTTTTTTTAAACTCAGAGTAATAACCATTACCTTTTCAGAGAAAAAACACAGCACTGACAGGAAACAGTTGTTATATCATGTTCCCACCCGCATAACTTAAATGTAAGCCTGTGCTCCTGGATGTAAATACAGGCCTCATCCCAATCTATTTTCCACACCAGATCATGGAGATATTTTTCCTAATGCCTTGCAAACAAGTGTAATCTCAGAACAGTGTGGGGTCTGCCCCACCCTCCAAGCCTCCAGCCTAACATCCAAATGCATTCCAGTCCTCAGTCCCTCTCACAGTGCACCAAGACAGCTGAATGAGAAAGCTTCAATGGTAAAGAACATCAGCACTTGACATTATTATAACCAAATACAAGGCATCATTACAACACAGGCTGTCAACAAGTGAGCTGGAAGCTACAGAGGGGAAAAAAAAAGCCTAAGAAAGCAACTGGTAGCTGATGAAGACAGCTCCTAGTGAGCTTGTCATCTATAAACAAATCCAACAAACTTCCTTAGAAAGCTTTAAGATTTTTCAGTACTCCCCAGCACAGTCTCACAAAATAAATATACTTCTCTTCCTGCAAAATCCACCTGTTGGCACTCAGAAAACACAACACCTTCTATCAGTTTAGAGGCCTGTCAATCACACCACACAGCAGGTAGACAACTGAATCCTGCCTTTTTCCTCACTCCTCCTGACAGAGAAATAATTTAATAGTAACAGAAATATTGCTTGGCTCTGATATGCAACAAACTCCAAATGGTAACAGTTCCATTCCAAGCATTATTCACAAAAATGCTCTAACCACAAGAACTCGCAGGCTGTCAAAGGCAATGACAAATTCAAGTCCTTGACATTCATCATTCTTCAGTCAGTCCCTTCTGGTTGTGGCTTACATGTGGGTTAACACAGAGCTATTCCCTTGGAGCAGGTCTGGAATAACACTGCTGATCACTTGATTACACTAATTGAGAAAAAGCAAGATTGCAAGTCCATATTAGTACACTGCTGTAAGTACCGTCTTACCTCAACAGCACGGAGCTCTCAAAAAACAGCAGAGCCCGACCAAGTTATGATCAACACAATTGAGTCTGGTAGCTGACAGCTGGAAAACATGAATTTGAGAAGTCTAGCTGTATTTTACTAAGGGACTAGCACTATGAACTTCTTACACATTGCTGCATCATGAAGCAGTATGTAAAAGTTGGGGGATGAGAACCACTATGTATGTCAAGTGGAAAGCTTGGTGGTGACAGCTGTTTAAACACATACACAACAGTTTGCCAGTCAAGGACAAGACCACAACTCAGCCCCCACAAACTGTCCTACAGCAGCACAGCTCCACACATTGGATCACTAAGCCACATCTTGGACATTCCTGTACATATTCTAGCCATAAGAGTGCACATTTTATTTGATATAATTACCAAGAGCAAACTAAACACAAATGTATATTTACTGTGCACATGACAACTTTTCCTAACTATGACAAACTCCCACTACCTGTTAAGACCAAAAACACACCAAAGTGTTCGCTACTTTGCTTTTCACTGAGGACACCATCTCTATTGCCTGTTCATCACTGCATTAAACTGTAAACCATCTGTGTGGTGGTTTGACCAGAAAGAAGTGGGAATTCTGGGATGTTCTGATCAAACCAATGGGTGCTTGGATTTTGATATTGGCACCTGGGGTAGCCAGTGGGTTTTAGGACACACCTCCGAGAACACCCAGGGGTTAAAAGCAGAGCTTCGGCCCTGGGAGGCTCTCTTGGGACTTCGAGGGACCGAGGTCGGAGCTCTCCCCCGTCCAGCCGCTGCCGCTGGGCGGGGGAGGGGCAGCCATGCGGTAGGCCTGGGCCTGGACAGACATGGGGGTGAGGAGGCCTTGGAGGATGGAAGGGTGGAGGAAGAGCCCCAAGAGACATCGGACAGCCTTCCCCCCCCCCCCCCCCCCCCCGGAGACAGATAGAGAGAGAGAGAGTGCAGCCTGTGTCGTTACCTTGAAATTCAGTAAATATGTGCTGGCAGCAGGCAGCCCAGCTGAGGAGATGGGGGGGAGGGGTGCAGCCAGGAGTCCTCCGCCTGGAGGAGTTTTTAACCCCTTTTGGACAATGAAAACCCTACAGAACATTAACCCTTCCTAGACGTGTGATAAGAGTGGAGGAGGACGAAGGAAATGAACCAGTGATGGGGGTCTGGACCAGAGAGAGAGAGAGAGAGATGTTGAAAGAAGGGAGAAGATGGAGTGGCATTTTATGCTGGACTCCTTTGTGTAGCCATGGACAGAGCCATGTTTCCGTGAGATACAGAGACTGAGTCCAGGGGGAGAAATGTCCCAGTGCCAGAGAAGATTCAGTGTGGGTACCCCTCGGCCCCAGGGGGTATATAAAATATGGGGGGGACGGATGTCCCAAAGGTGAGAAGGTGAGATACTGTGTTTTTCTGGAACTGGACAAAGCATCCTTAAAAAAAGACAACCCTGGAAGCAGCCCTAATCCCTGTTCGGTGGTGAGAGCACCGGAACAAGGACGGAAGAGGCCACCACGACACACAGAAGGACTCCCTCTCCTCTTGAGGAGCTGAAAGTCTGAGCAATCTGAAGGGTGGTGTTGGACCTAGAATTGGTGATTTTGGAGGATGTATTGTATTGGGAATTTAGGGGGGAGGAGGAGGAGAGTGTTTTTGTGAGGTTTTCATTTTCCTTGGGTTTTTTTTTTTTGTTTTTTTTTCCTTTTCTTTTGTGTGTAGTTTAGTAATTGTTTGTGTGTAGCTTAGTTAATAAAATTTTCTTTATGTTTAAGTTTGGAGCCTGCTTTGCTCATTCCTGGTCACATCTCACAGCAGACACCGGGGAGAAGGTGTACTCATGGGGGCTCTGGCTTTGCCAGGCCCAAACCATAACAATCTGGCAAGAAGAGAGTTCTTGAGACAGGCCAAAAGAGACTGAAGCAGAGGAAAACACAGACACAGGAAGGTGCCCTTGCCAATCCTCTGCTGGTTTTGTCATGTGGTTATTTTTTCTCACCCCACCTCAGTCTGCTCCGTTAATATTGACCAGGTGTTTGCTACGTCTGCAACACCTTCTGGGCTACAGCCTGAACTGCACCAAGCTCAGAAAACTGCTCCAAACAAACACTGACCCCCCAAGGGAGCCTTGGCCCGGTTCCTCAGTGCCCAGCAGACCCAACACCAACAGAAACCATTTCCTTTTCTCCCAGGCTGACAACAGGAGTTGCAGCCCAAGTTATGTAGCCTGAAGGAGTTCTGGAGTCTGGTCCTTACCCACCATGCTACAGAACCTCTGCCTAAGTAAGAAATACAGTGGCTATTTTTAAGCTACTTTTCTCCACAGTTTGCAAGGTCACATTCAGTTTGGAAATTGTTTTTAATACTTACTAAGAGGGAGTAGGGAAAAACTCCACTATCTGCTGCTACTCTTAAAATACTTGCCCACATTTATTACCCCGTAAACATCATTAGCAATACTTGATTAACAACATCTTCAACCAAGTACATCAAAGTTGGTTAACAACACTCAAACATAATACTTTCGCTACATACATGCTGTCTAAATAAAAACAAGGTAATTCCCCCCGGGCTTGTCTCCTCTGTTAACAGGGCAGACGCAGAGCTCTTAGGTAGGCAGTCATCTTTACACCCACACAGTTCACCTAAAACAAAGCAAGTTATGCTCGTGCATGCCAAGCTCAGGAATCACATGCATGAAATCTGTGCAACCCAAATATTGAAGGATGAATTCCAATATTGATTTACACAGCATACTTATTCTGGCTCTGCTTTATATGAATTTGGCAGGCATGTAGGCTGTACCATTACAATTTTTTATCAAACTGCAGTCAAAGATTTTTAGCATGTAAAAACACCAGTTGTGGCCCCTCCCCAACATCCTGGGCAAGTGAACTCAAGGCTGCTTACACATTATGTAAAAAGAAAAAACAAATACAGCTCCCTGGAAGAAAAATTAAAGCCCTCCAAAAAACTGTATGACGAACCCCTTCGCATTCAACTGCTAGAAGAGGACTTCCTTTTTTTCTCCCACTAAAGATTAAGGCAAGACAAAAGGCTGCGAATACTTGTTACTTGGCTGGTGTCCTCTCAGAAATGTGTTCCTCAGCACACAAACTGTACTCCTTGTCATAAGTGGTTTAACTTGCAATTATTTAAACAAGACCTTTCTGTGAGCTCATTTCCTAAGCTATTCAACTAGACCATTTCCCAGAAGATGACTTCATATTGAAAAAAGAAGCAGCAATGGATTTTTTATTATCGCCTTCCTATACTCAGATTATTTGTTTAAAGACAGCTGTCTTCCATCACTGCTTCCCTCAGTCTCACATCCAAGTGATGAACTCCCATGATTTGCTATCTCACAATTCGCTGATTTCACAGATCAGCTTGGGATGGTACCGCTTTGACACTCCAATTCAGCCCTGTACTAGGTCCCTTTCCCTCTCACGTAGCAATGGGTTAAGCCCATCTCATAGAGATAAATAATAGCTGTTGAGTTTACTGTATTTGAAGGTCATTTTTCACTCCACCTTCAGCAATGTCTGTTCAACAAGCTGACCAACATCTGTTGTGCAGAGACCATAAATTCTTTATGGGGAAATAACTGAATCACTAGACAAAAGAATACCAATATGAAATACACTGCCATTAATTCCCTTTTCCACTTCCAAAGTTCACAAACTCCTGGGAAAGGTTTGTTACAATGATGTATGCATTTAATTTAATCCAAATGGGAACTACAATGAGTTCCAAAATGGTAAGCATACTATGGCCATTATTACCACATATTAGCTGTGATCCACCATATGATCCCATATTTTCCCAATAATATATGGATTTCTCTTTCTCCATAGTTGTATTATTTCTCTTCTTCCACCTTAATTCACACATAGCTGCCCATATCTTCATTATACAACATGCAGAAGAGAACACCTTGTTCTCTGTCCTGGCAGCCCCTATGATTGCTTCCACACAGGCAAACACTGGAGATCAGCACAACAAACAAAGTTGATCACTGCTCTAAAACTCCACCCCTCGAGAACAGAGCTGCTTCCATCTCTTGGGCTGCTAGATAGTGACAAGAAAGTAAAGAACTCTGGCATCCTTTTGTAATTAAATGAGCTGGGCAGAAACAATTCATTAAGCTCCCTCTCACACTACACAAGCAGCAATATCCTAAGGCTGCCCATGCCACAGTTCAGGACCAGTTACTGCCTTGCAACTCAAGCACAGAAAACATCAGCAAGTGGTGAAGTCACAGAAAACATCAGCAAACATCCAAAGTGTTTGTACAGGCAGCTCCTGTTCTAAACCACAACCCAAAACAACTGACAGCAAACAGCAGCTTTCAAGGTGAACAGCAAACTGCGAAGGAAAAATCACAGGAAGGATGGATGACTAGTGGATTACAAACATTTCTCCTCAAGAATCTGGAATTACACATGAAAGTAAAGCCCATATTAAAATTAATACTGAAGTTAAAGATATTGGTCTATATTTTACTGATTAGTATGATAACAGAAATGCAAATGATGACTTTTTGCAATGAACTTGAACAAATGCTTTAGATCCAGATTACTATAGTTTCTATAATGAGCTTTAGAGCCTGGAGGGACTTGGATACACATCAGCTGCATCAGGATCTTGTCAAACACTAGTGGGTTGTGTTGAGTGAAAAAGCCAAGAGCCTGGAACACGGACTGCCAGAACACTGAGAAATACCTGATGGGGATTTTGGCTCAGGAAGTACTGACAGAGGACACAGCAAGGTTATTGAGCCATCTGGCAGTTCCCAAAAATATTCAAGGAAATCAAATATCAAGCTCCTTATGCCGAGGAGCAGGGGAAACAAATCAAAAAAACCTAAACACAATATGCTAAAACTAACTAAACTAAAACACTAAGCTCAGAAAATAGTGTCCACCTTGGGCCTAACAGAACAAATGAATAGTGTCCCATTGATAAAATGCTGGAGATAATCTATGGATGCTTTGGGAAAACATAGGTCAAAAATGAACTAAGTTATCTAGCTGGAAGAGACCTGGAAAAAAAAAACACTAAATATTGCCATTCTCAGTTTGACATCAACGGCAGACCTCTGTCATTAAACTTCAAAAACAGCACAAATTATCACCACACTCAGACACAAGTAGTGGTACCCACTGACAACCAGGTACCCAGTCAAATGATGTTGGTACCTCAGTCATTTATCCCTCATTCAACCAATCCTCAAACCTCACCATTTATGACAACAGGTAAGATTTTTGAGAATTAGGATGCAGGAACAAGACTCAAAACCAACACAGAGCTCACATCTACTCTAATACTTCTGAGGGCACAAAGCTGCTGTGGTTTTCCCATCCCTCACTACTATAATCATCATACAGTCACCTTTCTCCTATGAAAAGTGGGAACATTTCCAGTGTACATCTAGACCACAAGAAACACCCCAGGGGGACAAACTTCCAGTACACGGAAGGCACATACTCCTCAAGAGCAGGGCCATAGAGGAAGTCTAACTCTCTACTCCAATCAACCCAAAGTGGTCTCAAGACCCAGAGCCTCTGAAGGAGAACCTGAATTACAAGTTACTGGGACACTCACTACTGCATCCCCAACAGCTCCCTGTCTGCTGACACAAGCTTTCCCTACTTCATGCCATAAAACAAACTCTGCTCCACACAACATTATCTCTAAGACAGTCCCGCCCACATTTTCACCCCTTTTGTTTGACCACATTTCTAAAAGAGGGAAAAAAGCTTAAATAACCTAACAATGTTGAATCTCTTCAGCATTGCACACACTATCCAACTGGTTTCAGTTCAGGTTAAAAAAATATAATTAAAAAACTCAGCAAAACCCCTCTAAACACACCAAAAAATTCTAGAAACTATTAAAGTGATATCACAGGCAGGATGATCTGTCACCCACAGATCAACAGCAGCTACATGGCTCAAGAAGAGCTGAGACCAACTCTTCCTCTACTTTGACAGAGTGACATTTGCAGAACTGTATGTCTCTGGCACTCTACTGCCACAGCAGCTCTACTCTACAGCAGCTCCTGCAGGAACAGACATTAGGAGCTCATTTTGTGTGTACTGGCCATAAAAAATATCAGGTGTTTCAGAAGGAGAAAGAACAACTTGAACAGAATGCATTTCAGCAAGGACAGTGTTTGAGGCAGTGAGCATTAAGGAGACATCAAAACACTGTGTGGGTCTCAACTGTTGTGACATTTCATGCTGCAGCAAGGCCAGCACTGTGCAGAGCAGCCGGCCCACACATCCTGCAGCAGGACAGCCTGCCAGTCCTTCCCTTGTAGACTCCTTTTTGCTCCAATATCCATCACAGAAGCAAACACCAGCCATATAGGTTTCTATTTTGTGCTCTGCTCTGTGCACTCCTGTCATAACTGACACATTGTGTCTGGGCTTTTTTTTTCATGACCAGTCAACAGGAATGTCATCAGTAAACTCAGAGCTCAGCACAGGGAAAACCACCAGGATTTCAGGAGAAAACACATGGGACAGCATCCTAAACAACTACTCTAGGTGACAACTCCCCAACTATGACAGTCAGATGACAGAGCAGTGCCATTCAAAAACTGCTCAACAGCTGCAAGTGAGCTGGGTCAGACACCGCTGGCCTGGACAGGGAAGCCCAGGATGCACTGGAAACCTGCCCCAAAGTAACACCACCTCCCTGCCAGACTGAGGCCGGAGTTCCTCCAGTCACAGATACAATGGACTCATTTGTAACTCATGTGATAATACTGCTCATCATGCTGAAAACACTAGAACAGAATTTCCTTATCCTAGTGAGCAGGAAAAAGGCTCTTGATCAAGGGATTTGGCTCAGTATTCTAAGCCTGATCAACAGTAAAAGCTCTACACCACCGAGAACTACAGTGGTAACAGACAACAGCTGCACACACTATTCCAGCTCCACCCAAAGGAACCTGGAGAAAGCTCTGCCTTTGTTTGACCAAAGCAAACCAGGACCAACACTGAATTTGATGCATTTTGCAGCATCAACTCATTTCCTTCAGAGGTATCAACCTCTGAGGAACCACCTGTCATGTAGGTTTGTTTACTCTTTTGAGTTTATGATAAACTCCCATAGAACAAGAACCTTAATGTTACCTTAATGTTATCCATAATTTATCTTTTAAAATCTCAGATTATGATTAGGAACCACTAATTTTACGTTTAAAAAAAGCAGATATGCATTTTACTGCAAATCATGTCAAAATATAGGAAACCAAAATGGAAGAGAAAGAGAACAACCTGCAACCACCACTGACAAAAGAGAAGTACTCTCCCCTGCTATTTGCATGCCTCCCAAATTGTTTCCCACCTCCTTCACTGGAAAGACATTTGGCAAAAAGAACCCAAAAACAATTCCACTGCATTTTTCAGAAGACACAAGAATATTCCTTTCACAGTATCTCAACCGACACCAGCAGCGACTACCACAAGCAGAAACATCTGAATTACAGCGAGGAGATTGTCTCTCGCTTCTGTTGTTACTTCTAAGAGAGCTTGAGACTGAATTTCTGGATGCAGCACTGGTTTGTTCAGGAATGCATTTAGAATTTGTTCTCAACACTGCTGGCCACTTTTCCTTCTCTTTGCCACAAAAAGCCAACATAATCTGAACAAGATCCAAGCTGTGCACTACTGACACTTTCTCCAATAGCTGCCATCGCTTTTTTGGTGTTTCACCTACCACCCCTAGACCCCCTCTTCCCCTCATGACCTTTCCAGCTCCCTCAGTGTCACTGTGCTCACAGCAAGACAAGCTCAGCTGCCTGAGCAGGGTCAGGGACTCTGGGTGCCAGGAGAAACATTCCAAAGCCACAACTGCTCACCGAAGGCCACAGCAGGCAGCCACTGTGCTGTCACAGGGGGGAAGGGAACAATACCTCCCAAATCATCACCACAGCACACACTGCACTAACTGAAAAAAAAAAAACCAAACCAAGATTTTCCACTGGGTCTAGGTAAAAGTCCTTTCTGCCCACTTGTCTGTGTCAGACAAACTGCTTAGACAGAACTGACACCCGAGTTGGCTCAAGAAATAAAGCCAAGTGCTTTCAAATGATTACTTGTGCAGCAAAGGCGTGCTGCTGGACCAACAATTAGATAAACACGCACGAGAGACGCTAAAGATCCACGTTACCCATTTTAACAAATACCAGCCTGTCAGAGGTGCTGGTAATGTACATCTGCAGAAAGCAGGCAATACACACATAAATAAAATCGAACAACCAGCCACTTATCCCTATGTGCCTAACATTACAATGAAAAATAAAACACTTCTTCCTCAAACTGGGAAAAACAGGAAAAAATAATTCAGGGTTGCACCCTTTTTCTCTATGTTGTTTAAATGGAAGCAATCTTGCATTGCTGAAATACTTTTACTTCTAAAGCACATGGTACTCTGCATCCTCCCACTCTCTAAGGAAAGAGCTCTGGCACTAAAACTTCAGAGGTGAGTGCCCAGCAGGTGATGATTACAGTGGCACAAAATGCACAAACCACAATATTAAATTATGAGCCCCGTTCAATCACCTTAAGAAATAAGAAGTCCCTCACAAACCACAGAACTAAAAGCACAAACCATACCAAATAAAGCTCCTGTCTGAGCACAAGAAACACTCTCAACACCTTTCCAGCAGATGCCCATGACCCACTGAAGGAAAGCAGCCTCCTCCCATCCCCTGACAGTGCAAGTCAGGGTCAGCTGTGCATGGGAACCATCAAGTGATCATAAACCTTTTGCTTAAAAATGTAAGTTAATGAATTGAAATAAATCTGTTGATCTGACACTCCAGTCAGGCCCTTGCTACTAAGAGGGACACTCGCACTGTGCTTCCTGCTCTCCTCACCTGCTGCTCACCAAACCCAGCAAGAATCACTACAGAAACACATGAGTTTTATCAAGTAAAATAATGCTGTGTAAAACACACATGTAAGTAAAATAAATATACAGTCAATTCAGTTAAAGATTTTATCATCTTAGCTGCAACCAATTTTTTAAAAGCCTCCAACTCCTGTGAAACACAATTTGTCCTGAAAACAAAAAGCAAACTTGCATTGTTCAGTGTCTGGGCCACAGCTTAACAAAACCTGCTTGAGACAAAACACTCACGTGCCTACTCAGAGTCCATGACAGACAATCACACACCCTCATAGAGCAATACCTTGTGTGACACCCCTGCAGGATTCTGCAATACTTACCATCAACACTTACCATCCCAACGCATGCAGCCTCCTGGCATTTGTTTCACCTCCGTTTCTCCCTCTGTACACACCTGTCAAATTTTGTCCAAACCAAAAGGCATGACACAAGTAAAAAAACCACACCGTCTGTGGAAGAAATCTTTACTGCACGTTTACAGCACATGTTGACCTTCACAAGTTTTCAGCTGACTGAATTCACCTTCTTTCTTCCTGTTGTTTATATGTTCTAAGCACGTTCCCACAATTACTTTTAAGTGTTCTTGAACACTGATGGCAATCCCAATCGCATTTCTCAGTGTTTAAATTAACATAATTAAAAATAGGAGTGACTGCACATGGTGTGCCTCATGGGCTGCCCAAGTAAACAGTGGTAGTGCAAATCCACTAGAGATTGCCATGCACAAACAGAAAACTCCACTAGAAATGCATATTATTTGCTCTTCAACAGACGTTAAACATTTTTGTTCTTGCAATATTTTGTCCAAATTACTGCCAGAGCACTTAGCTCATAGTAAGTATTTCTGCTACTCTGCCTCAAATATTTGGGCTACCCAGTGCAGTACTCTAGCACATCTAGGCCTACAATTTGTTTGCATTCTCCTTTACAACTACAATAAATTTCAAGTCAGAACAAAAATCTTCATTCTTGCTGCCCCAAAGGGAAATCAGCACGAAATTCCTGACTTTAATTCTTAATTGAACAATGAAGACCATTCATGCTTTATAAAACCCCAGACAATGAACACGGACAAAAAAAAAAAACCTTACTCGATACTCCAAAGAAAAACCAAGACCATCTCTCCCTGTTTACAAACCTGGCTGAGTTCCACAGCTTTCACCAGTTACATGTGAGAAGCTTTTTCTCTCCTAAACATTTTCTATATTCTCAAAAGTCTCAGCTTGTCTTTTTAGGTTTTTTTAAAGTTTTCCTTGTCTTAATCAACTCTTATGTAGTAAAACTCATAGAATTAACCAAACATATTTGTTATGCAGCCATGTGGCACAGAGCAACAAACCCCTCAGTAATGTGTCAGTCATTGTCACTAACCTTCATTTTTTTCCACAGGAAAGCGTTTGCAATCTGCTCACTGCACTGCTGCCTCCTCCAGCACCTCCTGTTCTGCCCTGCCCTTCCACAGGCCTCGAAGTGGGAAAAGCAGCTCCGTTTTCTCCTCAGAAGCAACACAACCACAGTTAGCGTATTTTATTGCCTTCCCTTAATCACGCAGTCCCCAGAACCTGTTTCTCCCTATGCAGCCCTCACGGCCTTGATGTCCCTTTCGGTCCCTCGGGAGCATTTTTTATTAAACAAACGGGCACCTTTTGCCACCTCCCAGCATTGGCACTAAGTTTTTTCCCGAACAGTACAGTTCACCAGCCGTGCCTTTCCGAAATGGCCAAAGCCCACCCCGTTGCTGCCAGCCTCCCCTCACGGGTCAGGCGCGGCAAGGAGGACTCGCCACCTCCTCTCAGCTCACCCCTGGCCAACCGATACCTACCCTCTTAGCTATTTCTTCCCTTTTTGCAAAGCCAAGACTACACCTGAGCCATGCCCCGAGCTGCAGCGCCTTTTCCTGCCCCCTCTCAGCGCACGGAGGGGACCGCTCCGCCATCGCGCCGCCTCGCGCCTCGCCGCCACAAAATGGCGCCGGCGGGGCCCCCTCACGGCGGCGGCTGCGGCGCCCCCTGGCGGAGGGACGAGGAGCAGCAGCTCCGGCTTGGCGCCAATCCCGCCCGGCGCGAGAGCGGGAAAAGCCTGGAGCGGCCCAACAGCGGCCTGAGGGCCCGAGGCGCGGGGGGAAAGCGGCTTCCCCCTCATGGCACCGCTCTGACAGCCGAGCGGCTCACTGCTGGAAACCCTTTTCCATCTAAATAACCGATAAACACACCTCTGATAATAACCGACCCTCAACAAAGTTTCCAAGTAGTCAGTGAGAAAACCTAGAACCAGTGAAGAGAAGCCATACCATTGGACTTCTTCCATGAATTCACTTCAAAAGGAAAAAAAAAAAGGCAGGAAACACAGAGGCCACAAATTAATCCAAGTGACCAGCGATGGTGTTGCTTTACATCCCAATGATGCTGCTACGTAACAACAACAAAAAAAACCCCACAAAAACAAAAAAAATATAAACCAAAACAAAAAAAAGAACCCAAGAAAACAAAAAACCACAGAAAATAAGCCCCACCTCACAAAAAACCGTAAAACAAACAAAAAAGAAAAAGGCATTTGAGGTTTTTGATAGCACCATTTCGGCTACAAAACACACACTCCTATTGGGAAAAGGCCCCTCTGCCTGTTAGCCTCGGGGAAATTGCAGCCATGGCAGTACCACAGTTTTGCTCTCCTGTACCAAAGCACATCCATCGCTTTTTAAAGCCCTGACAAACCCCTCAGGGACAGACTCCTTCCTCACAGACACGGCTGGGCCAGCCTGGGGAGGTCAATAACAACATGCTGACAGTGCAGTATTCATCTCAGCACCAAGAGGAAAGGACAGATGGACTCGCTTTTCCTCTAAAGGAGAAGCGTGAGGTTGTACCAGGCAGCTTAAATCACAGAAAGGAAAAAGCAACAGAGAAGAGGGAAGGAGAGGAAGCAAAATTGACAAGGTAATTTACCATCTACTCTTTGTGTTTCAGGTAAAACACCCATCGCTCTCTAATAAAGCTTTCAAAGTTTCCCAGATGCTCTCCAATGGAATCCTGGCATCAAGGGATTTTTATCCATCAACGCATTATTTTCTCTTGGTCTGCCATATATTAAGGACAAACTGGAACAAGCTCTACCAAAGCTCCTGCCTCCTCTCCTAGGCATGGATGACACAACACAAAGTAACACTTTCCAACAGTAACAGCCTTCAAGAGACCAGAGGTAGCGGAGCAGTACTAAAAGCACCCAATCCCTTTATCCTTGGATTAGACAGATTTATCTGCCATCTGAGCTACTGTTGCCTGTAGCACACCACATTCTGGCTTGAATGACGTGGCTTCTATTTTTAGTCCTACCAGGATAGATAAAAACAAAGGAAAACTGGACTCTGTACTTCAGCAGATGGCATCTTCCATCCTGACTCCAGGGCTGAACCAGGGCTCCCAGGCTGCTGTTCGGGGCATTTGGGCACCAGGACTCACAAGCTCTCAAACAGCCTCAACAAGGACAAAGTGTCTCAGCCACTTGTGTTCTTGGAAATGTCCATGTTTTGTTTGTAAAAGACAAGCAAGAGAAATATGCCTCATCTTCAGTCACCCAAATGGGGCAGATGGAATCGTGTCACTTGGCTTGCACAGTTATTCACAGCCCCCTTGGATTCAGCTCCTCTTTCCTTTAAGCACAGACTGCAAAGTCATGTCCTTCAGCAGATTCACCTCACACAGCAAGACCCATTCACTGAGCTTTATGTTGATGCTTTGTCCAGCTCCTCAGGGGCCTAACACAAGATCTCATCAATATTTCTTTTGTAAAAACACTGGTTTCTAACCATAAATCTAAAAGCTATGTCCAAGGAATATAACAGTGTCATTTTCTTTTGGCCAGAGCACGTGACTCCAGGGAGATTTGTCTGCAGAAGAGGTCGCACGTGTAACATGTGCAAATTCAACAGTTGTGTGCAATTTCGTTTTCCAAAATACACAGCAAAAAACTGGTACCCCAAGTAGTTTCAAATTTGAAAGCATATTGACTGCAGTAAAATCTTTACACTGCAGAACAAAAGATGCAACACATTTTATGCATCTGACTGCATCTCAGGCAAAGATTACAAATACAAGGAGATTAATTGCAACAAGGAGAGGACAGACCCCAGAAGCCTGCACTGTTCACTAAACAAAGCCAAAAGATCTCCCCCAAGGTACAGGAAATTGCCTAGCACAGTGACTTGACCTTTCACAAGTGCTGTCACAAAGTCAATGGACACCTGGTTTCTTGTGTACATTTCTTTTTTATATGAGTATTCCTGCTCCAGGAATATTTGGGCACCTCAGTAAATAGAGGGTCACTGTACTGGCATCTTCTGATACTGGGCCAGCCACCAGCCAAGTGAAAAAGAAGAAGCAGATTTTAAGGTTCTGTTGTTCTATCATCTGTTCAAGGTCATATTTAAGAAACGAAGACCTCAGGGGATGTCACTGAAACCATTCAAACATGGCCTGGGCAGAAGACATCACTTGGAATTAATGCAACGCTCTGAGAAGACAGCCCTCTAAAAAAACCAAATCAACACACAGCTACAACATTTTAAAAAGGGGAATAGGTACTCTGAGTAGAGCTAAGTTTTAAAATTTTCAGTGTGCATCTCTGCTGAGGAACAAAGATCCTCTCACAGAAATGTAGCAGTATTTCTGCAAAGATCAGAACTAGAGGCTGCAGTTACTTCAGATGCTCTGCCCACAAAGAACACTTTCATTTCTTGCTTTGTGTATGATTATGAAATTAATTTTAAAAAAAGGAAAGCTATTAAGAATTCAATTTGACGTTCTACTTGGAAATCATCATACATAACAGCACTTCTGATGGAGTAATTATTAACTACATATTAATGTATTAAGATAGATGTGTTAACAAGATTTTGACACAATTTTTAAGAGTATAGGGCTTGCCATTCCCTATTGATTTCCACCAAGTACATTCAAAGTACTACTTTCTCTATAGCCAAAGGTTCATTTTTGTTACACTAACTTGAACTTGTTGATTGAATTTCAGATGGGTGCACTGCAATCTTCTCTCTTCTGCCTTCTCTGCCAATAGATCTCAGAATCTTTGTGGAAACAAAACCTTATTTTAAAAGCTACACCACCTACTGGGATTTGTTCTTAAGTATCTGCCTTCTGCCTGCCAACAGGTCACACCTTAGACACGGCTGTGATCTCATTAAACACCCCTGCTCTGCCTCACTTCAGCCAGGAATGCACTGAAGGGATAAACACCATAGAAGTCTTCTTTAAAAATCATGCCATTTTTAACTATTGATGGATTTTCCAGGAAGTATCCATCAATAGTCAATATTAACTGCAAGATCCTGCTCTACATGCTAGAGCTGTTGAAGAATTGTTGCCTTAACGCGGTTGATGATGACTGAAGTATCTGTATGGGTTCTCTTCACTGCAGTTACTTGGTTGCCACCCCTGACACCACTTGCACATCAGGCTCAATGGGCACTCTGGCTGTGCTGGCTGCTGGCAGGCACTGCAGAGCAGCAATAACAATGACCAGGAGCATCTCAGAGCACCAGGGAGGCTGAGCTATGGAGACCTAAGTTTTCATATCTGAAGTGAAAACCTAAGTTTAATAAAGCTGAACTGGACAAACAGCCTAACCATGTGCCTGTGAGAAGGCAGAGGTGCTGAGCAATTCAGCTGGGGAGAAGGCAGATAAACCTGGCAATGAGCTCCAAGGAAAAAGGTACAATGATTATTTCAAATCACAGAATGAACAAATGGGAAATACCTCAAGCCCATGCAAAGCAGAGGGGGATGCCATCAAACCCTGGTCCTGGAAACTTGTGGCTCAGTACTCCGCCTGTCACTTTAGTTCAATCCAGGTAACAGACACACAGCTGGCTGTTAGGCTCTTCTCCTCCCACAGCATCAAGGAATGGGTTAATTGTAACCTTCCATCAGGGGAAGGTCACAAACTCCCCTGAAAAAAACATTTTTAGCTACCTTGGGGACTAATAATACATTTTATTCTGCTTTGGGAGAAACTGACTAAAGCTCCAGTGCCACTCAGCATCTTTCACAGACAAGGCATTGTCCTGGACAATTCAACACCTGCAATACAGAGCCTGGTGACGGTCCCTTCACAGCCACATGTCTCTTTCACTGAGCACACATGTTGAAGGGTGAAAACCAGAAAACTTCTTGGCTCACAAGAGCCCTGCAACTCCCTTCCTTTTCTTTCCTCCACTTTCACAGCTTGTTGCTACTCTGAACATGGTATTGGCAGGTGTCTCAATAAAAATGCCTTTGTTCTTATCAGCAGTTAATATTCTATCATGATCTGAAGATGCTTGCCCTGAACTCTATTGGAAACCTTCACAGGGGAGAGAACCAGGATCCTGGTCAGACACAAAGAGCCATACGCCATCTATTTCCATGCAGACCTGAAACTTTCCCTCAGCACTGAGCAGTAAAAATACATATCCCTTTCTGCTAAAGGAGGTGATGAAAGTTCCTGTCTTTGCCTTAAGGCAAAAATTGACTTGCCATGATTTTTCTCAAGTTTGTGCTCTTAGTGAGACATTTTAAAAAGTGATTAACATGAAGGACTACTTCTCTAATTGTAATAACCTTTCCTATCCTTTCAGAATAAATTTTGTTGAACACTTTTCATGTGATTTGCTTCATTATCTTTTCATTTCCATCATCTTTGATGACACACCATTTAATTAGGTTTATTGTGCAGGTATGGATGGTTTAACTTGTGCATTCAGCACATGCATTCCATTTGACTAACGTAATCTATCTTATTCATGTCACTGTCACCATCCATTGCAAAAATTAATAAGGCATCATCCAGTTAAACTAAGTTTGCAAAAGGTTGTTTACGAAGTCTTTTTCTTCCACAACATTATAGAATCCCTTATTGATGATTTTGCTGGTGTTCTGTGATCTCAGTCATAAATATTTACTTGTCAACATAAACTGTGAAATGTTACCTTCCAGGGAGTCAGCCAGTGTTCTCCTCTAGTCATAAATATTACTCCCTCTGTTGTAGTATTATTAACATTGCATATTTTCCTGTTATGAGATTTTACAGCCAAGAAAAGAAAGCAAATTTTCTTGTAGTTAATAACAATCATTTTATACACACATAACCAAAATCTCACATAACTTACAAATTTACTTTGGCCTGCAGCAAGAGGTGTATATTCACATCTTGTTAAATCTGCAGATAAATATGTACTCCTGTGCACAAACTTGTTATTGTCAAGATATATCGTTCAATGGCTTAAAAAAAAGTATTGGCAGAGTAACTCAAAGCATTTGGCTGCGACCATAAAGGGTCCCTTGAAAACCCCTTCTGCTCCCAGTATTTTTAACAGCTGCTTTTCCAAATGATCCAAGGTCTGCAGGGAAGAGTCACTGCTTTCTTAGCCCAGCTGATACAATTGTCAGACAGCACAAAGTCAGCCATGGCAGGGGGTTTGGTGAGCACCACTGAACTACTGAGGCTGCTGCTGAGCCCCTTTCTAGGCCCATCTGCTCAGAGAGGTCACAAGGCCCTAACGCTGAGGAGCATCACAGGACAAAACCCTCCTGGGCTGACATCCCAACCAGAGCAGCAGTGCTCCCACCTGGAAGTGAGCTCCCTGGAGTGCCAACAGCCTCCCCCAGGACAAGGAGCTAGCTGTGCTACTCCTGCAGCAGATTCAAGCCCAGGATTCTGAGATGGCTCAGATGGTTTCCTGGAACTAAAAACTATCTAGTCATCAGTTTAAATTATTTCAGCCACAACACTTCTTTCTCCTGAAAAGGGCTTCCACTACTGCTCTGTGCTTCACTTTAAAATAGCTTCACTTCCAGCTTTTTTTTTTCCTATAAGCTGCTCTACTCAACAAAGAAAAGCAAAACTTCTGCACAGCAATAAAGAACAGCCTCATTCAGGGTGGATCTCTTCTCCAAGGACTGTGCATTCTGTGCCTGTTTCATCAGGGAATATCAGGCAGGTGTCCCTAGCCAGGTCACAAACACATCACTCAGCTAAGACCACACCAGGCATAAAAGATCTTTTAAATTCCTGCAGAACATCTGAGAGAAAAATAATGAAGGCCAAGGGCTGGATGTTCCTTCAGAATAACAGAGCTACTTTGTAGGTTAAACTTCTGCAATGCTGTACAAAGTGCTGAGGGGATCAGATGTTTGAAATAAAAGTCCACAATGAACAGCCATGGTTGCTATGCACCCACCCCTCCTGCAGGTAAAAAGACAAAACATGTTTTCATCCCAACAATAAGCACATGGTAATTTTTAAGAGCTCTCCTCAGGCTTTGTGACAGCAGCCAGGACTGTGTACTGAGGCACCAGCAAATGAGAAGGTGCAAATGCTTTGAAAGAGGGTGTCAGTCACAGACAATTGTCAGTAAAGCTGGGGCAGCTCCAAAGGAAAAAAAACCAGCCACTGCTATGTCTAAAAGTCATGGGGAGATTCCAGAAAAGTAGTGATGATGGCTAGAGCAGAAGAGCAGAACAAGTAGATCAGCTGGGTATTAAACCCATAAAAACCCTAATGGTGCCATTTCCTGAGTGCTCTGTTGTGTACAGCTACCTGAATGCATCTGTGTTTGAGATACATAAATATATACTTAAACAGAAAAGGTGTTTCATACTCATGTCCTATTTTTCTCTTTTGCTTTGCTGCTCTGATGGTAGCTTGCTCTCTGAAGTCTATACACGAACAGTCAGATAGAATTCTAATTAAACTCATGCATTTCTAACATTTAAAATTATAAAATTAAAGACCCAGCAGGAACAGCTAGATGAAGAAAGAACACAAACTGAGATGGTGAATTTCATGGTTCATGTCTTTTCAGCACTTCATTAGGCAAATCATTCACCATGAGCCCCATGACCAGCACAGCTTCCTCAATGGAATTTGTCTTTCTGCTATTAAATTAATTTTCTGTGTCTGCTTCTTTTACACTCATTTTACTTGCTGTACTCAGGATAAAACATGAAAATTTAGGGTCAATATATATGTATATAGATGTAAGTCTTGTGCTCAGAGAAAGAAGGAAAAATAACATGCAATATAAAGTTTATGCCCAATGTAAACAAGAAACTGCCATCTGTGGTCATGAAAACTCTCAAGGACAAAAGCACAATTCTATTTTTTTAACCTCTGTGTTTTACTGCAGGTTGAGAAAAGATAAAAATCTCTTGTCTGTGGTACAAACAAACATTTGGAGGCTATATTTTATAAATGGAAATAAAATGGCTAACCTTCAAGTTTTTAGTGGGTTTTTTTTCCCTTTACCTAGATTTTCATGCAGTGCTATTCTCCCGCAGGCTAACTACTTTTTTGTTGGTTGGTCTCCCTCTCACTCTAATATACTCATTTACCCCGTGGAGACTGTACTTCACCCAGTTGTTTTTATTCTATCAGCAGCAACAGCAAAGAAACACTGGCTTACCTTTTTTTTTTAAGACTGAAAATTATAATCAGCCTCTGTAGCAATTGTTCTATTTGCAGCAGAACCTAGGCTGTACAGGGAAGGTGACAGATTTCCTGTTCACCCTCCCATTATATTAAATATTTACAGTTTTAATTAAGAAAAATATGCTTGTGTATAGTTGGATCAAAAGAGACCAATCCAATGCTACTGGTCCCATATTTCCAGAACAGGGATTTGAGGTTCAACTTCAGTTTTGGCCAGCCAGGTAACCAACCAAAGATAGCTGGAATGCTTAATGTCATCTGTGTTGTCATAACTATGAGAAAAGACAGCAGATAGCAGTGGAAAAAATAAGAAAAATCTAAAATAAAAAATTATACTTCACATTTAATGGTACAGTGAAAGGGTAGATGTTATCAGTATCCAAAAATCACTTACAGCTCAGACTTAAGTTCCTCCAATGTGTTTTCTCCAAATGTTACCTGTGTGCCATTTACAAAACATACTTGAAAACATCTTTTATATTTTGGGGGGGGGGGGGGGGGGGGCTATTTAAAATATATTGTTGTTAAAGTGTTGAAATACTTTGTTCTTGGCGAATTTTATTTTTCATTCACACACTTGTTTAAAAAAAAATGTTGCAATAAAAAGAAGCAAGACAAAAGACAATATTTAGATAAAGCCATAAAACCAGTGTGAAAATGTAAATCCCCCATGTCCTCAATCCTTGTCTGGGTTCATACAATGAAGAACACTGACCTCTGGACTGATGAAAAGAAGCCTGACCCTTATATCAGCCACAATCTTATTGTTATTATTTCTGTGACATTCCTGTTATTATCTCAGTGGAAATAAGTTTTACACACTTCCCTGCAGTTTGCCCTGTCCCCCCACTCCTCTCAGAGGGTTTTTCCCATTTCCATATCACCCTTGGCTGATTCTGACAGCAGTTCAATCCATGGGAACCCACTTAAAACTCCACCTTAAGAACTCTTACCTTAAAAATCCCTTTCCTGTTACTTCATCTGATAGTTTTGGGGAGGGATACTCCACAGAGGACCTAAGCTATCCAATTACTGCTCAAAGATGGAATCAAAATGAGGAAAACGCACACAGATACAAGTGACTAGATTCCGGTTATGAGCACCTTCAAAAGGGATTTTGGTGTTATCTCTGGTCAGGAGCAGGAACTGAACACAACCCTTAATCAGCACCATCTACAGAGTTGGTCTGTGGGTTTTGCTAGAGCACAGCAGTACAGTTTGGTTAAAAGGGTATGTAAGCTGTTCATGTGGAAGGAGAGAGCTGAAATAAGAGGATAAAACCAATTTAAGATGTGGGCTAGAGTGCTTCTGTTAGTGTGAAATTATTAAAATGAATGCTTTCAAAGATCCAATAAATCAACTGGATTATGAATCTTTTTTCATGTGTGTCTCTGCTCACCTAAAGCTCCACAGAGCAGCCATGAAGAGCAATTAAGGACACCGATAGAGAAGAGTCTGCTGTAACACTTCAGGTGCCTCAATTTCTTTCAGTCCCCATTGAAAGAATTCCAGCTGGTCCTCCTGTCCAATTTAATCCCTATTGGGTTTTCACCCAGAACACTTCCCCAGTACTTAAGTTATACACAAGGGAATCTCAGCAGATTTCAGCAACTTGCCTCCTTGCTAACATAACACATGAATTTTTCACCTCCCTCTTTGTCCACCCTACTTTCCTCCCAGTTTCCATCCTCCCAAAGATTCCAGCTGAAATGGATTTGCTGCTTGGTCACACACCAAGGCTTACTGAGCGATCAATGAGCAGGGCTTGGCTACATCCCACAAAAGCAGACACTTAATGTTTGAGCACTTCCAGCACTGCCCATGGAACAACTCCCAGGAGTCCAGAAGCGTATCCTGGCAAAGCACTGTGCATCAGCATGCTGACATTTCCCTCTGCTCTACACATTCTTCCCCACAGAAAAGTTGGGAACAAGAGCGAGCTGCCCCCGTGCCGCAGTGCCCTGGAGTTTCCACAGCTTTGCTACTCTCTCTGCAGTGGAACTGCACTGCAGGAATTGTCCTCAGGCATTTCAAATGACACTACAGCCTTCAGTGCCCCTGCAGGGGACAGACTGTTTGCTACTGCCGAGTTCAAACAGCCACAAAAATGCCAAATAACCTTCACAGTAAGGCTCAGCCATTTCATTATAAAGTCTATAATCAAGCAGGCTACTCAAGTGAGAATGCACACAGAGCCAGCTGGGAATAGAGGAGAAAAACAACCTAAGCCTTGCTCAAGACTGTCAAGGCACAGCTCAACCTTCAGTTCCATCCCCCTTGCCAGAATCTGCCCAACATTAACCTAGAGCTGAAATTACTTGGGCAAAGAGTTTGCAATCTCATGGATACAATAAAGCCTGTGCATACACACGGCTATTTCACCAGGATGCTTCATGGACATTGCTGAATCCCCTTTGTGCTGCCTTTTTCTCATGGTAAACAAAGTTCTGTTAGAATGCAGAGGTAAGCAAGGGCATCCAGGGGATCCATAATAGGTGAGGCTGTTTCCTTCTGTTTCCCAACTACACTTCTTCCTTCTCAACTTGCTCTTGAGGCACTCGTTTAAATATAATTACACAGAATTTAATGGATGCCTGCTGCACGCAGGTACGTACTTTGAATGGCATCTCGCTGCATTTTTCCATGGCTGGCAGCAATGGATGGACACCTGTCTGCCTCATCTTCCAGGAATTTAGTAATGATAATTCTGAGCAGACATATTACTCATCAAAAGTACCTCTGTTCAAACATACCCTTCCAAAAATCCCAGAATCAACACTTGAAAATAGTTCACTATATTCTTGGCTAATGTTGTGAAGAATGTCACCATATAAGACAATGCACTATATGTGCACCACAAAGGAGATGGTGCATTGCTGCAAGAATTAGACTTGATACTCTGGTTTTAAGGAAATATGAGCACAGATGCATCCTTTCCTTATGTCTCCAAAGCAGTGAGAGGAAGAAAGAACCATACAAATCTCATATGCAACACAAATTTCTATTCTACCAATGTAAATTAGCTTATTTCTTTTACTTCTGTAATTTAAGGGCCAGATTTCCCAGTCACAGCACAAGAACCCTTACAGCAGTTTTATATCAACACAAATAGGTCTATTAAAAATGAGCAAAGACAGATCCTGAGAACACCACAGCAGTGACCCAGGTGGAAATGCAGGGTACCCCAGTTACCAGTCCTAATACAAAATTCCTTGCTTTACTTCCTATTTGCAATAAACACATTCAGCACATTACAGATTTGTTATGCCCTTAACACTCATGGACCATGAGTTAGAGCTCTGACCCAGTTTTGCCCTCAGGTGGCTGACAGGTGTGAGATTCTCCTGTTCAAACCCAGGTTATTCTGTCTAGGTTTCACACAGTTAATCTTTATACTCCTGTGGTATGCCTTAGAACCTTCAAAAAGTCCCTGGAATACTGCCACTAAGTTAAAGACAGGACCATCGTCATCTGGTGAGAGGTCAAGTACCTCCAGAGCTGTTCTGTGCTTTAAATGCTTTTCATTTCAGACTGCTATTTTTCTCAAGGGAAAAATTCCTGCTGCTTTTCTCTCTATGATACATATATTGAGGAGAGGTGGGTTTTGTATGCATGTGTTTGCTTCTTTTTAAGTGGCATCTCTTCCCATATCTCAATAAAAGTGAAGTATTTATTTCCAAAAGGAGAGAAATCAGCTGCTTACTAACAACTTTGAATTGCACAACAAAGGTTAGGGTTGGAAGAGACCTTAAACACCATCTTGTTGCACTCCACTGCCATGGACCAGGACACCTTCCATTGGACCAGGTTGCTCCAAGCCCCCTCCAACCTGGCCTTGAACACTCCTAGGGATGGGGCAGCCACAAGTTTTCTGGGCAACCTGTAATAGTGCCTGGATAACTTAGGTAGTAATCCTCCTGTAGTTCTTTAGATTCACCCCAAAATCTTTTACAGGCCTGCTTCAAAAGAGGCAAAATATGTCATTTTCATAGCTGCAACATTTGTACTGTAACAGACTCAAATCTTCTGCAAGGTTTGTCATTCAGAACTCCATTTCCCTCCATAAATCCAGATGGTTTTACAATACCATTTCTAACTCAAGGCTTCCCTCCTCATTATGCCTTTCACTCCGGGGTGATTTGGAAGTGTTGATTGTCAACGGCTCTTCTCAGTAAAACAATCCCTTGTCCTTGACCACACGGATCATCAAGTGCCAACAAGGAAAGCCCATCCCGTTGAACTGAAGGCCACATTAGAAAGCCACTCATTTTTCACAAGGTCAGCTGCTAGTTAAGCAAAGATTCCATTTCAGATTTCACAGAAACTATTGTGATCTTTGTTTGGTGTTCTTATTTGTGGGCCAAGTGCTAGATAAAGATAATAATCTTTCCTCATCTTCCAGCCTGAGAAGGAATGCTGGCTGTCTTTACAAGCAATTAAAAAAACTACTTAAGGAATATCAGTCTGTAATATCAATTTTAGTATGATGCTGATGAAATTTGTACCTTTGAACAGCTGTGAAGGTGGTTTCAAGGGTGAATGGTGATTCTGTGTTTAAAAACGAAACCAAAACTGGTAAATAGCATTAACTGCTGAATTTCAAAGAGCATCTCAAAACACCAAGCAATTACTTATTTAGAGACAATCCTTAGCCAACCATTTCGGATGACCAGACGTGTGCATCAACTTGTAGACACGTGCAATTTGTATTACCTTGATTCCTGGTCCTGTGAGCTAACTTGAAAACCCTGAAAAAGCAGATAGGCAATCCAAATTAAATATCTATACACCCACGTACTTGGAAAACATTCAGGGTAATAGCATTTGGATAAGGTTCAATTTCCAGCAGAGAAAAAAAAACCAAGAGCTCAAAAAATTTATAATCATTCTTTTGACTCACAGAACCAATCATCTAAAACACCTCTCTGAGTAGAGATGCATAAAACATCTTTTTATACAAGCAAATCAACGTGTTGTGTTACTGTAAGGACAGCAGCTGAGATGACCTGAACTTTGTGTCACTAAAAGCAGCTACACAAAGAAAGCACTAAAGGAACACTATTACCCACTAAAGGAACAAATTTCCTCCGTTTGTTCTAAGTGCACTCTATTATATAAACCACATAAAATGTCAATATGACTCTCGCAAAATGACAAGTGTGTCACTTGGTATTTGGAATGATAACTACAGCAGATTTTGAAGGACCAAAAACTTTAAGCATCCATACCCACATTTAAGATATTTTAAGTATTATCCTGTGCATCGCTAAGGAGTGGGGCAGGATGTTAGGCAAGACTATTAAATTTGTTTTAATAGGCAAGACTATTACAACTGTTTGAGCAAATATTTCTCTCATAGTCCAGAAAACTATGCCTCCATTGAGTCTTTGTCATTAGAATGACTTTAGACAGGAATGATTATTCAGGTTTGTAAACCTGAGCTCACTGAAGGCAGAGAAAAAGGAAGGATAGGAGCGACAGGTCCACATTGCCTGCAGCCATCCAGTGGCAAACCTGTGCTGAAGGGAGGGAAGGGCAAAGCAGCAAAATGAATTTCAATGTACAGGCACCTGCAGAAAAAGCCACCTGTGCTGGCCAAGACAGGCACAGCATGGGAAAATCATGGGAGTGCTCAGGTCAAAGGAACAGGGAACAATAAGAATGCTGGTATTACCAGAAATGAAGAGTTCACCATAAAACTAAGTGAGTTTGGTGATGATAACCTCTCCCCCTGCCCACAAAATTACCACAATGTCTCAGGACATGATTTGAAAACAGCATCTAAACTAAGGTACAGACCATTTTCTGCAGCGATGACTGGCCGGAGACCCTGTGACCTGGCTAGCTGAGAAGGTGGCCAACAGTCCCACTGCAGCAGGGGGTGTCAGCCCCCAGGACTGGCAGCTTCAAGCACCCCTCGGCGGTAAGAGCCTTGGGCTGTGCCTGCAGGACGAGGTCTCGGGGTAGAGCTGCTGAATAGGGCGGAGCAGAAAAGAGCCGGACACTCTCTGGGGTCAAACGAGTTTAATGTCCCGGGGGGCGACCAGCAGGGAGTGACCGCGAGAGAAAAAAAAAAGTTGGGCATGGGATTATAAAGGGAGGTGGTAACTGGAGGTGGGATTTACAAAAAACCAATCAGGGGAAGTCAGGGGACGTGCTTAACATAATAGACTGTAAGGGAGAACTAATCAATACATTATAAAGGAGGGGCCCCGGGACCTCAGCCAATCACTACTCCCACTGAGAGGAACATTCTGGAAGACTGGGAGTGGTGGGGAGTGATTGACTGGGCCCAGGGAGGAGGGAAAATAATACATATTAGGAGATACAGGGTGGGGAAATTACATGACATGGGGGCAACCATAGCAACTAAATAATAGACAGAAACTAGGGTGGGGAAAACTGGGAGGACAGAACCATCGTAACAAAGGGGGGGAAGAAACAGAACATACCAACACACCACAACAATTTTCTTCCTAACAAACTCTGCTTCCCACATTTGAATTCTACCCAAGGAAATCATTAAGCTGTATTGATTTATTGATACAAGAACCTGATCTAATTTGCATGTGTAAATTAGCAGCAAGAACATTTCCCATTACTTTGCTATATGGCTGCAATGACTGTTGACTTAATTTCCTTTGGCACAGCTGTGGTTTTGCAAAATGCATTTGCAACCAGGGTGTCAGCTCAGATTTAGTTACATGTTACATATGCTTTGTAAAAAGGTGAAGCAGTGTAAAAAATATCTGGGAATTACAATTTGCTACCAGGCATAAGGCTCTCAAAACAGAACCCATCCATCCTTTGGAGCACCTGAGTTTTTCCTCTGTACAAATACTAGAGGAAGCTTGAGTCTTTAATTCTCTTAAGACTAAAGGGTTTTCATTGTTTTTGATATAATTACCTTTAAATTGTCCTGTACACATCTAGGTTCTAATAGCTTGTTTATCCTTGTAAAAGGTCTGTTTTAGAGCCTTTTTCATTTAAAATAATGGATATTTGGACACTTACTTAGTTGCTCTAATTCAGTTGGACTCTGTCGAGTCCAAATGCAAAGTTACCATCTCACAGTATACCTCTCCAACAGCTGCTGAGGATTCAGGTGTTTGAACAGCTGTAGTTCCACCACCAGAACTCCAGAAAGGCAAACCAGGGAAGCCCATTTCACTGGGGATTCAGTGCAGTGCATTTTCAGTGCTGTGCAGCGGGAGCTGACCCAAAGGCTGCATCATATTCCAAAGGCTTTGCTGCTTCAAAAATGTGGCAAAACACAGTAAGGCAACAGGCTCCTGCCAGAAATTTACTTCCAAGAAGTGACTCTGTTTGTTAATCCGACACATAGCTGCATAACTCTATTTATTGATAGCTTGGAAAGGAGGAATAAGAAAGTGCGATAAAATATAAAGTCACAGCACTAGAATTAACTCCCCAGAAAGCTGTTGTGAAAACAACTTAAATGACTGAGGACACTGTGGCTGTTTATTGATCTGTCCAAAACCCAGCAAGGTCACACCTGCTCTGAAGTGGAAATTCAACAGTATTTGGGGTTTTTTTTGTACTGGGCAGCAAGCCTTAGAATGTTTTGTTTTCTTTTAGGAAAATTTTGCTCAGGAGCCACAACAGAGAAGAAACCCCCAGAAGACAAAGATCCCTTCCACAGGCCCTGTGCCACAGGACCTGCAGCATATCCAAGCGTCACATCCAAAGTCCATGGCAGCACGAACAGCAATCAGTACACCAAATTCAGAGGGCTTGCATTTAGGGATTGAAAATGAAGTACTCTTTATTTATGCATGGTATGCAATGTCACACTAAGCCACTTTGCTGGCAGAACACTAGGAGATGACTAGAAAGACTTACCAGCCTAACTTGAGGGAAAATTTCTCCCAAATTAATATCACTATTTTTTATTGATAGCATTTCACCCAGTTATTCTTAAATGTGGTCCAAGGAAACCATTCTGAAAATCATTATCATAATGAAAAAAAATGCCAAATTAGCAAAGACACAACAAATAGGATCTATTACATAGCAATCAGCACAACTTATATAAATGCAAGGCATGTATCAACAACATATTGATTGCCTGTGCAGCCAAGAACAACATGTCTAAGAGGTGAGGTTAATATACATACATGGACTGCCAAAAGGCCTCCTACAAGAACCCTTCAAAGCATTTCCAAACAGGCTGAGCAGTCACTCCTGAGAAAGAAGGTTCTCACATGAATAAAAATCCTGATTAAAAAAGGAAGATATTGAAGGTCAGTGAACAAGCCATTTCTCTCTCCAAACAGAGCTACTCAGCAGAGTCTCCCAGGATTTATGAGAGATCCTGGTGTTCAGCATGTTTTTAAGTTATCTGGAAAAAGGAGCTGAGAGTGTGATGACAAACTTTCAGGATGCTACTGTTATTCATGGTGGTAAAGATAGGAATTGATTGAAGGAGTACAAAAATCCTTGCAGCCCAGGGATGGGGAGAGATAATGGCAGATGAAATTCAGGAAGGATTGTTGTAAAATGATGCACAAAGGAAAACAAAATTAGTTCCACAATGATAAGCCAGCCACTGATACGCAGGAACAGGATGTTAAGGTCAGGGTAGACAGTGCTGTGAAAACAAATCCAGTACCCAGGAGTGCAAAACCAGACATGAATATCAGCAATTACTAAAAAGGGAGCAAAAAAAGCAAACTGAAATATCATTAGCTCCCTGTGCAAATCCACCACACTGCTGCATCTTTCCAACTGGATGCAGTTTTGTCCTCCCCTTGCAGTGAGGTTAATTCAGGATAGAGCGACTCCCATCAAAGGAGGCACTGGCTACCCCAGCTCTCCCCAAATCTCAAGAAAATTGGCTGTCAACAACTGCCCTTACACTGCTGCTGTAAAATAGAGGGAATTACGCAAAGTCTAGAATATCTTTCAGTGGTTTGAATGGTTTGCTGCAGTGTGGAGTCTTCTGATTTTGATAAAGAAAAATAAAATAAGCTTTCAGGCCTGAGGATGGTAACAAACAAGGGGAATGACTGTAGTTCACTGAAAAAACTCAAACCAACCACTTTGTATCATCTTTTTTTCCATGTAGTTGAAAGAAGAGCATTTGAATTTATGGGAAATGGCATTCTGAAATTACTAGTAATCCAACATGTTATCTCTCTTACTTATTCTAATTAACCTATGAAATTGGAGGAGAAATTATTCCTTTGACCTGCAGGAAATAGCTATAAAGAATTTAAGCAGGGATTCCAAAGAGTAGAGATCAGGAACTAGTTGGATTAATACTACAGGAATCAATCCACTAATGAAATACAGCAACACACAGATATTCAGTCTCGAGAGCCCAAATGTCAGTGAATCAACAACCTGCTTGCAAAGGTAATTTTTTTCTGTAGGAACCAGGAAGCTGCAACAGAACAACACAGATCACAAGGTAAACTTATTTAGAGTGGGGGCCCCCAGAGGCAAAAGTAACTTCCTTGCTACACCCATTATCTTTCTTTCCAGTCTGTCATCCCATTGCTTTTCCACACATGCCTCCTAAGAGTATTGTGTCCAGCAAAAAAAAAGACACTACCAGGGATTCCAAGAAACTGAGAAGTCATTTCCTTTTTAACCTCAACAGCTATTAATCTAAAAAATAAAAGAATATATTTTGTAGAGATACCCTGTAGTTCCAAAAGCAAAGTGTTAATATAAATAATTTTATTAAAAGCAAATAGCTGTAGTAGCAATTTATTACAAAGAGACTAATAAACTGAAATTTATGAGTAATACTGCTTTTTAATAAGATATTATCTTAACAAAAGTAATAACCACTGAAGAAAGCTAAATGTCTCAATCAGAAAAGAGTGAAAGCAGCTATGCAAAATGTGGGAGGGAAGCAAAGCATCACTCAGCTCACCTAAGCTTGATGCTTTAAGCTTCAACAGTCCATGTCACCTTCATTACACTAATAAATGTATTTACGTGTATATACACCCACAGAGAAGCTCTGCAGCAAGTCACACAGGTACTCCTACCCAGCTGACTTCTCTATCCCATTAAATGACTGCTTCCCTCTCTCCAGGTGCAATGGTGTTCCTGCCCTCTGGCTAGGTGATAATTTAATCTGCTAAACAAGTGGCAAGGAGTTGGGAAAGAAATTATTTATGTTTATCCAAAGAGGAGGGGCTCAATTAACACTTCATTTAGGAATTCAGCTATTCGAATTTAATCACAACTCAGATGAAATCTGAGCTCCAAGTTCCCTCCATCCCTCTCTCCTGGTTGCTTTGGTTCTTCCTCTCAGGTCCTAAGTCTCAAACAGGAATTCCTGCTTGGAAACAGGAAGGTCAAAGAGGAAAGCAAAAATCTGAGTAATGGTCTGCTCACACCCAAAGGTCATAACACTAAAATACCTTGGAGAAAAAAGATGCAAGGACCTACAGAGGGTCTCTATCCAGGTAGCAGGGAGTGTCACCAAGAATGGAAATGCAAATTCTACTGATACACCTCTACCTATTAAGAAGCCCTGAGACCATTTGAGGTTGTCTGCACTATAGGAAAAGTAACTCTAATGCACATTACCACTGATTTGGCTCCCCCACAATGAAAATAAACTGAGGAAACAGGATTTGTAATTAAAATTGTTCTGATTGCTCTCCTCTATCCTTGGAATAAGTACAGAAAATTCCACTTTTGTCAAGGAGATAAACACACATTTTACTTCAAAGTGGCTGAGAAGCATCATTGGATTAAATATTCTGTCTACAAGAGGGGAGAAAACCAGTTTTCAGTACAAAAGATAAGGTAATTAATTAAAACTAACCCCAACCAGTTTCCAGTAGCATCATCAGGGATTTGCATGCATTAGCACTGAACAGGCACAGAAACACAAGCTGAAATGGAGGTTTATTGGTCTAGGCTGGGCTCATCCAACCAACAATAAATTACTCTGGTCCTGATAAGAAGCAGGTATTAACCAAACAGCAATACAGTTCTTGAAACCCCTAAATTATTCCAACTTGGCGACTTAAAAACATCATAAACAGGCAGGAGCTATTCTTCAAATCTTAGTCATTAGAAATTACAGCAAATAGACCCATACTGCTATCAGAAATATTGAAAATGTGGATAGCATGTAATTCCTAATCTCCTTAGCTTCCTTTCATATGCTGAAATTGTTGAAGGACAGACATGAAAGTGTGAATAAAATCTTCTCAAGAAAACCTCTCCTCTAAGTTGGAACAATTGTGGTTAATCCTCCCACGAGTAACACTAAAGATCCAAGGCACTTATCACAAACCTGAAATCTCACAAGTCCTCATCACATTTCATAAAGGACCTTTTATAGTCCGGGAAAAAAAGGTGGGGAAAAAAAAGCCATTGATATGGTTCTACTCTTGGCTTGTGGTGTGGAAACCCAAATCTCCAGCTGAACTCCAGTGCTTTGGAAAGCTGAATGGCCCCAATTGAACTCCAACATCAATCACCCTTTCCCCAAGGAATGCCCAGATTCCCAGCCTGCCTCAGGCCAAGCTTCCCTCCACTCCAGGGCTTTGAGCAAATCCCATCTGCTGTCAGGGATCCATTACCACCTGAAGCTCAGAGTCCTTGAAACTGTCAAAATTGCCAGGAAGAACAAGTTCTGAAACACTGAGCTTCTAACAAATGGTGCATCCCTTCCTCCCGAGGGTGAATCTAACCATGTTCCACCAGGAACATCTCACAGAGGGCAAGCGAAGGGTAACTGTAACAAAGCAAGAATTTCCTTTCCCTGCACCCCCCTGTCCTGAGCTGAAAAACCCCCAGTCACTTTCAGGGCAGTTCTCATTCTGCTGCACAGAAATCCCAGAGCGGCCTCCCCCACAACACTCACATTATTCACAAGAATGGATCACAACCATTTCTGCAGTCTATCACATTCCGGTGCCTTGGCATTTATTGCTACAGCTTTTCCAATACTAATGCACACCCATCTGCTCACACAACCCCTGCATTTGGTTTTTCCAAAGAATTAGGGGTCAAATCTCTATCTGGGGGCGCGGATTGTATTTTTGAGTCCTGAGACAGAAAGGGCAGGCAGTGTGCAGAGCTCTGATTCTCTCACCAGGTGTCTGAGCCCCACTGTCAGATCAGGAGAGGGGTCTGGAAGCAGCCCCTGCCTGCCCCAGCACAGCCCATCTGTACCTACAGCAAGTTAGCTGCTGCTGCAGTCCTGCTCTCCCTTCCCTGTGAGCTCGCACAGCTCTGCAGGTATCATCTGGAAACTAAAAAGCAATTTTACAGGTTTTGACACACCCAATTTAAAATACAGCAAATCAAAGTAATTTAGATCTTTTGATAATGCTTCTCAGTATCATATTCACTGGTTTAAAAAAAAACCCAACAAAACTATTAACAGTGGTTACTACTAAGGAGCAGGCTCCTGCTCTTCTGGTCCATTTAAATCAGTGTCATTAACTATAACTAAATTAGTTTTATCACCTGAAGGCTCACAATCCATCTTTGACCTGACATCCAGCATATTAAAAGCTTCTATAGTTATCCTTAACACTTTTGAAATTATGAGCATCAGGCAGATCATATTTATTCCTGCTGTCTTTAATCCCTTGACATCATCCCTTGGAGATTGCCTTGGTCATTTTTCTAGTCAAGAATTCTGCCATCTTCCTCCAAATATTTGTCTCCATGTTCTCAGTACATCCTCTCCAAAAAATGGTTAACAAATAGTGGAAAAAAATTACACTGGCTTCTTCAAAACAGTAAACTCTTGACCATCTGGTTATCCACAACCTACATGTGTGGAAATCATTAGGGGTCTACTGCCATGAGATGCAACTTTCAGATCAGAGACTAATCTCAATTTTAAACACGATAAAGAGCTTGCACAATTTCAAGATGCATCTTGTCAGTCTGGTGCTTTATGTCAAAGAGGAAAGACTTGCATAAAATTAAAAAATCCACTCATACATAAAGCTGATGTGCAAAATCAATGCCATTGGAAGAAGTCAAGTCTGTGTAATTGCTGCAACAATAATATTTTTTAAAAACAAAACAAAAACACCAACCCCACCAAGGACAATTAGGAGTGACCCATTATTTTATTATTAAGGCATGGAAACAACATGGTTGTAGGAGTTGTGTCTTATCTTCCTTTAACAAAGGAAAGCTAAATTGAATGTTATAGGAGACAGTTTTAAAAAAAACCTGCAGGTAAAACTAGACTGAGGCTAAAATGTATAAATCACTGGAACACGATTCCCAAATACCAAGAAATATTTAAAACAAAGATTTGACGCCACTTTTAACTGACCAGTAAATCAGTTAAAACAATTTTTCCTGATCAGTAAATCAGTTAAAAGCACTGCTGGTTTTTTTCTTCTGTTTAAATGAAACTACTCATCATTAAATAAATTCACAGTTACCCAGTAATTCTTAGAAAGACTGATTTACTGCATGTTTAGCAAATGGGACAGCATTCAGCCAGGCTGCAAACAGCACCAACAGGTCCTGAAGGAATTAATTCTGTCCCTTACCACTCCCCTCTCACCACATAAGAACAGCCATCATCAGCTCCAACAAACTACAAATACTACTCTGAAACTCTTATTCTGCCATCTCTTTTTCTTTCACGCTCTGTTAAATCTCATCCAATAACAAATGGAAACAACTCATCCTGTAGTAGTCTCACACTCAAGAAGGTTTTAGAAGCAGCAAATGGGACACAAAAATTGAAGGGAGAAAGTAGACAAGAGCTGAGCAAACAACTGCAGTGTTGGGCCACCTCTGTACTCTGCAGAGCACGTAACTGAGAGAACAGGCTGGCTGTTCAGATCAGCTCTTCTTCAAAGCTGCTGCTGATTATCCAGTTGGACCTTTTCAGATCATGTCAGAGTTGCATGGTCATTTCCACAAACATACGGTCAAGTAGCATTTTTTACTAAACACAAAAATCCTCCTTTGCCTACATTGGATAAGGGGAGAAATGTTTTTGTCTGGAGGAGAACAACAGCAAGGAAATGAAGGGAAAGTTTTGCACACCTGCCTGCAGACAGGATGCACCCTTGTTCTCACTCAGGGTTTTACTTGATAATCAGTTGCTTGAAAGAATCTTTTGAGGCAAAAACAATTACTCACTTTTTTATCTACCTGGTCAAATTTTATTTTCTACTGAGTTTTTAAAAAAACACCAAGTACAGCAACAAGAAAGGCGAGGTAGGAGCAAAGAATCCAAATTACTCCCTTGGGATCTTGAAAATTACTTTCTGAATAAAAACACTGGTTGTGCTTCTCTAGTTACCCTTCACTAACACCACAGATGAAGGACGACAAAAAATACATATGGCACTTACAGAAATGAGCTACACTCCCACTATTGAAGGCTGTCATCTTCTGGTTTAAAACACTGGAAAATTTTGCTTAGTTTAATAAGACATCTCCAACTTAGGGAAAATGTTCACATAGAATAACTTAGGAGCCCAGCACATCACACATCTAGCTCGCCTTCATTAACTTCAGTAGAGATCAAAAGCCATTTCCTCCATTACACTTGGAGCCCATTGCCTCTTGTTCTGTCCCTGGAAACCACTGAGACAAGAGCCAGGCTTGAGCTCTATACATCCACAAACATCGATATTTTGGCAATGCAACCACATCCTATTACTGTGTGCCTCCTAAGATGTGCCATACAGAACATTCTGCCAAACAGATTTGTCCCCAGCCTTCTCTTCAGAAAGCTGAACAGCCCCAGCACTCTGGCTCCCCTTATTTCCCATTTGTTTCAGCCTCCCTAATGCTTTCTGGTAGCCCTCCACTATTACTTGGGGAGAAACACCAAAGAAAATTCCCAGTAAATTAATTTTCTACAACAGGCTAAAAGGAAAGAACTTCCCAGCCATGGGAAGAACAACAGGCAAACTTGATGGAAGTGCCCAAGGAGGCAACAAATCAAAAATCCAGGATACCTCTGTTCAAGTACAGTCAAGTGGCATTTTGAGAAGACTGAATATGAATGAGAACATGACAAGTGCACTAAAAACCAGAGTCGCAGAGAGAACCCTTATGAATGGCTGAGTAACAGCACACAGAAATAAACATCTTGTTTTGAGAACAAGGAAATATTCTGGAATACCAACGAGCCCACAGAGCAGCAGGAGACACCAAACACACTGGGGAAGGTGCCTGGCTGGCACTTAGGGCTACAGAGGAACAAGCTCTGTGGGACTGTGCAGCTATTAAAGGTGAAATAATCTTGAGAAATAAAAGGAGATGAAAAAGAAGTCAAATGCAGAAGCCGTGACAGATATGCAAAACAGTCTTTGTAAAAATGATAACAGCATGAACTAAAATGAGGTCCAGGTTTTAAATGAATTTTTTCATCTGGCTTTCCTTGTTATGGAAGCCAGAGCAGGCAGGACTCTGCTCTAACACAATGCCGTGGGTGTTGAATTGTAAAAAAATGCCACACTGGTCCAAAATCTTCCCAAGAGAGAAGGACCTCTTTGGCAGCCACAACTATATGGTATTTCAGGTTGTGACTGCAAAAAAGCCACTTTTCAATAGTGATTATAAACCACCTTTCCACCTGTCCATGAGAAAAGGAAGCCACAAATAAAATCTGTTAGAGCTTAACTTTGGACAACAGGAAGAGTTTAAACTTGAGGGAGACAGTACATCAAAACAACCAGCAAAAAGATAAAGCATGACTTCACAAAAGGAGTTTAAAAATCAACCCCAAATGGCCCATTAGCACTTTGTAGAAGTTGAGCAAACAGACAGCTGTCAAATGAAATTATTTCCCTGCAATGCTAGAATTTTAGTGAGAAAAAAAAAAAGAGTTGGAAGTACTCCATAATTTGTACTTTACAGAGCTTGGTAGCTCCTATTAACTTGTACATAGCATTCAATGCCTGATACTAGCCATGTCAGTCCACCTCCATGATGACATGAAAGTTTAATAACACAGGCACTATAAGTTTCAATTAAAATCATTCATCCTTGTGACTTGCTGTTTTAACTTAGTATATTTACTTCTTATTGCAATAAACTCATTATAATGACCTCCCCATGCCAATGACCAGGATTAGGATCAGGTGTGATCAGGGATCAATCTCATGTACAGCAGCAAACTCCTGCAAGGACCTGAAACTCTTTCAGTACTGATTCATCTCCATGCATCTTGAGGGCCAGATGCATTTGTTATAAAACCACAGTTCTTCAAAATCTTCCAATAAATTATCAGCTCAAGTACTTCTCATGCAAGAGTCACAATTATCAATTATAATACCCAGGAGCATTTTTAAATTAGGGAGAGAAGAAAACATGAATTAATAAGAAAATAATTAAGATAACTAATGAAGGCTAAGCAAAACCAAAGCAGAGCCAGGTTAGACAGAAAAGAGGGGTTTGGGAATGAAGGACAAGTCACACTGTTTAATATAAGCAGGCAGAAAAACTCAGAGAGAAAAACTCCCACAATCCAAAGACTGGTCAACCAGGGAAAAACTGACTGTAAACTGTAAAGACAGAACCAAAACAACCTGGTCTTATGACAAATAGTTGCTAACCAGTTCATTCATTATGTTATCTGTTTAAACCTTCTATTTCAGTAGCTTTAAGTAAACCATAGGCCCAGTAAATTTATCTGTCTCAGAACTGGAGAGGGGAAATTGCAATTCAGAAATACTTGTTTATTATAAAGAGCATTTTTGTTCTGCTGCATAGAAGTTAGCACTGATCCATGCAGACAGATCTGCAGCAAATGAGATAGTTTTCCAAAATTCACATTATTTGCACGGGGAACAGCTGTAGGCATGAACATACAGACACAGAAGACAATGGCAGATTTGCATTTATCTCAAATGTATTTTAGCTGAAGTCTGACTGCAGTGAAAAGCAGGGTTCCTTGCAAAAAACTTTTGCAACTGCTGGCTCTAATTCAAGCTCAGAGCCAAGCAGAGCTGGCAGAGCTCTTTCCATCTGCTCGCTGTCTTTTCCCCATCATGGATGGGATTAAGAAAAATTCACAGTGCAAAGAATAACAAAGTGGCTTCTTACATTTTTGTTACATGTGTTATCCATCATATTTTCATGGCAACAACTTCCTCTTCAATGGATGAGTCCCTTGGTCTACCAGCTAGCAACAGGCAATTTATTTTTCCTTACAGTGCAACTCTCATTTCTCTTTTTATGAATGCCTCTGGGCCAAATTCACAGAAGAAATGCTTGGGTTGCAGAGCTCTCTCCAGGAGCAAACCAACTGCCAGCCATTGGCACCCTGTCCCTGTGAGCATTGCAGCCTGGTTTCAGAAGGCAGCAGACCCCACACTGGCTTTATCCACCCCTCCACTGATGTGTTTGGGTTGTCTGGTCAGGCATGAATTTACCAGCCACAGGATCTACCTGAGCTTCCATGAGCAGCCCCTCAAAGCTCCAAGGAAACAAAGCCCCTTTAGAGAAACGTGCCAGTGCACAGTGATTGGCAGGTCTTATTGGGGAACAAGCTTAGATAATTTCTTGCCTTAGAATAAAAATAAATACATCAAGGTTTAGCACGCAGGTCAGCCATGAATGGTCTAGTAACAAAATTTTAAGGACAGTCCATAGCTTTCCAGTTCCTCCTTCTCTCCAGTCCTGTTTCCTACTGCTTAGGAGCCATCCCACATCTTCTACTCTCAACATATTCACCTCTCCCTCTTCTATTTCATTGAAAAGACAAGGCAAACGTGCAGAGAAACTTCAGCTCACGGAGCTGTTGCCAGTGTGAGGACTTGAGACAATTAGAAACCATTTTGGATCTTACATTCTGTGAGAACTTGGTCATGGGAAGAGCTTTCACCTGTAGGTGACCCCCTTGGCAGCAGCAAGGTGTGATGTGAGCAGCTACGTCCCACTGCTCCTTTCACAGCCGTGAGCAAAGCACTGGCCCTGCTGGAGGGAGGTGAAGGGTTAATTAGAAATTCAGACAGTGCTGCACTGAGGCTTGAGGATAACTGGCTGCTCTGAATATGCATTTCCAGGGCTTATCAGGAAATGGAGTGGAAGATGCAGAGAAGGCAGACAGAGGAGCTGCTGGAGAGGTGGGAGTTACCCAATTAATTTTCTGGTGTGTCTGCAGCAGTCTCACAGCTCTTGGAAAGTGGTTTGTACTTCCAGGGATATTGTTTAATTAAAGAAGAAACTTAATCTCTGACAGGTTATCTAATTCCCCCCATGAAACTGTTGAGTTTAAAAAGCCAGGCTGGGTAGAACAAACAGGATTAAGCACTAAATGCTCACATTTAAGGCATTTACATTTCTGACTGCATGGAATACAAATTATAACAATTAGGCCAACAATGAAGATTGTCATTTAAGCCAAAACTAAAGACTGACAGCTCTATTCATTGGCTGTGCTGCTATAACAGGTGTGAAACATGACTGTCATCCTACACAGCATGAGAAATCCTTAATTTAGGTTTTACTCTGGCCCTTGCAACAGTTCAAGAGCCCCTGTTCATGATCAGTCACTCACATTTCCAGCCCCACAAGTCCAGCTGCCATCACTGCCTGCAGTGTTTTACACCGGAATTTATGGTATTGCACTGCCGCTGGCAGCTTTGCTCCTGGAGAAGAACTAGGTTAAAAACAAAAAAAAAACAGTTCCATTTTTAATTCAGCGAGTTTGGCCCCCTGTAACATCAAAGAGGTGGTGATGGGACATTGCCAGTTTTGCCTCTGGGCCAAAACACAAACCCCAGCTGAGCACCCTCCCTTGTCTACATTTTTTCTAGTCCATGCTGAACAGGGAGAGCCCATACGTGCATGGATCGAACCCCCAAAATCTGACAGTAAGCCTATGGAAAACTGCTGCATTTGAGACCTGGGAAGCTCAAGACAGCCAGCATGAACCAACACAACTCCCCAGCCTCCGCCAAAGAAGAGATCAAAGCTCTTTAATATCAGTTATTCAAGGAAAAAAACCCCAAATTATTCAATAAAGTGAATTTTCCCCCATAAATGAAATACATTTTACTGTGATACTTACCTCTCAGATATTAAGCAACACTCTTCCTAAAATCTTTGGCATATCTCTTCCTTTTAAATTACATGCAGATTTAGTTGAATGAATTTGTTCATAAGTTTAATTTTCTGCCTTGAGGTTACTTCCATCTTCAGATAACAAAATAGATTCTGTGCAAATTTAAAATGTAGTTCAGTAGTATTCTGTGAATAAAACAGCCTGCTAGGCTAGAGTTTTTTTATTTGCTATGATTTGGAAACAATTCCCATTTCCCATCAAGTTCAAACATGGATCCGTGATAAATAGTTGCACAGAATTTTTTTACCCCAATTTAAACCAGAGCTGTGACTCAGCAGACTAAGAAATCTTCCAGACATCAAATGAAATACCAGGCACAAGAGACATCTGGAAGCTACTTGGAAGCTGGAGTTGTTTATCAATCTCACAAACACCTGGAAGATTCAGGAAGGTTCAAAGTCTGACACCTGAGAAGGCTGACAGCTGCTGTCCTTGGTGCCGATGACAATTGCCACGGGTTAGGTACAGAAATTCTGTAAAGGTCACTGCCACATGTAAATCAAAGACTGGGCAACATTTGCCAGTTTCATTTGGAAAGGTGCTGGAAAGTTCTCACCCTTGGCATTTTTTAAAGCATCAGACAAGTGTCCTTTTCTCCTCCTGTCTGAACACACAAGTCACAACAAATAATTTTTGAGTGTACCAATTGAATAGAAATTAAATAAATCATGTGTATTCTATGACTCAGAGGGAGAATGCTCACTAATATTCCCTGCCTAGGCCTGGGGAGTTACTATCACCCTTATTACTCTATAGCTCTTATTAATGCCTGTGCAAAGTGTTACAAATGTATTAAATATTTCACTTGCATTATTTGGCAAAGAACTGCCAGAAACTTAAAATGCTGAGTTCCCCATATAAGAGAATATCAGAACAATTAGAGAATATTAAGTTTTGCTGAAAGCTATTTCCCTCACATCCTTGCTCTACACTTCTGCTCAGCAAAAAATTGCTAGAAGTTTATTTTGTTTAAGCAAAAGTGGATTTAAGAATGGATTTATAATAGTATCACACAGTATGGGGGAAAAGTAGAGAACTGGGGTTATCAAGGACGAAACAGAGCTGCAGCTGGAGTGAGGCAACCAAAAGACTGCCAAAGTAAAACACAGCCTGAAGATGTAGCATGTTTAATCTTGGTTCCAAGTGAAATTACTAATTTAAATATTCATCAGTATATTGAAGACAAAATTGTAAAATGGATTTCTTACCCTCAGGTGAGCTGCCAAAGAAAGCCAGAACCCCCAAACTGTAGAACCCAGAGGAAATGAGAAGAGCCTGATCCAAACTACAGCACTACATCCACCAGTAAACTCTAGATTTGCAGCCCTTGGTGATATTCCCAGTTCCCTCCTGTGATGTGCTCGGATGTACCACACAATCCAAACACCAGTAAAAACACAATGACACAAGTAGAAATGCTGACTCAGGCTGAACCAGTTGCTCCCATCTGAAAGAGTTGAGGGCTGAGCAGAGGATCTGCCACCTGCCAGCACAGCACCAACCCTGTGGGCTCCTGGAGTTTCCCACCCAAACTCCAGTCATGGCCTAAAGAGCAAGAGACCTGCAGCTCTTACAAGTGACACCTGAGAACACCTCAGTTAAAGAGATACTCATTTGACTGAACATTAGACTGCAATAAAGAACTCCATGCAGTGACAGGAAGAAGAACCCAACCCATCCCTTTGCCTGCAATGAAGCAAAAATCACCAGAGGCCAGCATCATCTCCCAGGCTGCCCGTGCAGGCACAGGTACCCAGAGCTGTGGCAGGATGTGAGACGGAAAGGAGACACACACACAGGGACTCCCCTGAGGGGCAAAGGGGACACACACAGGGACTCCCCTGAGGGGCACTTGGCACAGTGGGAAATGCCCCTCACAGCCTTGTCACCCAGTGTCCCACTGCAGCTCCATGTCCAGTGACACAGCAGGACTGAGGGAAGGCTTCCAGCTCCTAGAGCCGCCTGAGGAGCCAGAATCAAAGATTTACTGAATAGAGGCAGAGGAAAAGGCTTTCACTACACTTGTGCAGTATTCCTCAAAGCCTCTGCTGTAAAGGCAGCTCCAAGAGCTGGGAAACACGAGACTTGCTCCTTATGTCAAGTTTTCCCACAGAACTACCTTTTGTTGCTTAAATCTGATCTAAGGTTAACAAAAGTCTGTCAATCATTTGCAACTGCACTTAGCAATTACCCCGCTACATAAGAATGTATGCAATGTAATCTATGGCTTGTTTCTTTGATGTACAGATTTTGGTAACCAAATGTGATTACTCTACAAAAGAAATTTCTAGTGCTGAGCTGAACTCCAAGTACAAACCTCCCAGATGCTCTGCCTCCTATTTTCCTAGTTTAAACCCATGCACTTTTGGCCTTTCAACAACAATTAAACTAGTTGACATCTCTATTACATGTTAAGACAATTGAGCACTTCCAGTCCTCGCTGCAGCATTAAATCCTTCATTTAAAACACCCCTGAAGTTCAGTACTCTCCAGGGCAATACATTTCCTGCAGCTGAGATGTCCTTTGCATCTGACAAAGCTCCTGCCCAAGGAGGCTGCAGAGGCTTCACCCTCAGAGGTTACTGCAGTTACTGAGTGGGAAAAGTCCAGAATGACCCTTGCTGATGTCAGAGTCACCCCTGCTGTGAGCAGGGGGCCAGGCTAAAGATCTGCTCAGATCCCTTCCATCTCAGATTAACCCAGATTTAGCAAAACAGGTAATTCATTTCCCTCCCCATTTCCACTTGACTATGGACTAAGAAACTTGGGATGCACAAGCAGTGCAACAAACCCTTTGAGAGCAGTAACAAACAACTCTCTGGTGGATTCCAAGCAGGAAAAGATCCATGCCACAAACTAAAACTTCACAAACAACCCCCAAAACAACAGGGAAGGAAGAACACAAAGTTAGTTTTCCCATCAATTAAAGAACTACCTTGAAAGAGTTATATCAATTTTAACAACAAAACAAGTGGAGGAAACTGCAACATAAGTATTCACAGGATGCAATTTTTAGACTGGCAAGAAGTCCCCAAGCCAGAAATGTCAGGCTGTGTACAGCACACCATGAACAAAGCAATGAAAGGGAAAAGGAGTTATTTTGTTTAAGCATTACCGTTTCTCACCTATATTTAACTATAATCATCTACTACTTATTTTCTAATTTTTTTCTTACAAAAGGAAAATTGGCACCCAGCTCTTGACCTTCAGAACAAACAGGATAGTAATTTGTTAAATACCATCTCTTTCTGGTTCTTCTTGCATAATGCCTATGGATAAATGTCAATCAAAGCAGCAGAACAGATAAAAATGCACTTTCTGGCTTCAAATGTATAGAAATTCTTAGATGCTTTATGTACTCAATAACGGATTTTTCTTTTTATGTGTTTATTTCTCTTGGCTCCCTTCCTTCTACAAAGATATGCAAAGGTCCTTTCCAGCAGGAGAAAGGAATCCACAGAGCCAGCCAGAAAACCTCTCTGGGCTGGCACAGAGCAAAGCATTTCCCAACTCTGTGGACAACAGAGGAAATAAGGAGTCTCTCTTTTACCTCTCTAGAATCCCAGCACTCTGAACAAGAAAGCCAGCCTTTTAAAAATTGCTTATTTGGGTACTGTAATGCAACACACTTGTGCCATCTCTTCCTCCTCTACCTCTCCATTTGAAGGCTTAGAGATCCACCCAGCGCTTCCAAAACAATTGGTATTTAGTGCTCCCAAAGCTGAAGATGATTAAAGACACTTGCTGAACTCTCTCATTAGGAATACCATAATTAAGCTAAGCTGGACCCCTCACAGTAATTTAATTTACAAGGATGTCAAGGTGTATCCTGTTTGACTCAGGCCAGTTCAATGGATTTGTGCTGAACTCCTAAATCTCTGACTAGCTGGAGTCATCATGAGAACCTTTGGGCTGGCAGCAAAGTCCTACCCCAGACAAAGCAAGAGAAATCCAACAGCCTGGTGAAGGCAGGGAAGGCACAGTGCATGAAAGCTGATGCATTTAAAACGTGTGGTATTTGGCCACAAGAGAACTGCACACCACTACTGCTTCCCATAACAATCAGCCATATTCCCAAACCTGAAATGGCCTTTGTTATTACAGGCAGCACCCACATTTCAAACCTGCATGACTGAATTTCAGAGCCTAATGAATTTTGACCACCTTAAATTTGCAAGGGCCACATCTACAAGCAGCCTGAGAGGTGTGCACTCATCCATTTCAAGAGATGCATTTTGAATTGCCTCACTCTTCCTCAGGCATGGAAGATTACAAGTGTTTATTTGGACTAAGTTGTTGCTTTTCCATGAAACAATAAGACACTGACAATCAAGTGCCTCACTACAAAATTAGGGGACAAAGTCAAACATGGGATGGACTAATGACTAGCAATGAAGCTATGAGCTGTTTAAGAATTATCCCCATCAATTCCCTGCAAAGCTGAGAAATTCAGGGCTGCACAGCAGGAGTCCAGAAATGGAGGAAAGCAGAAATAAAGGTCAAAACCAGATGAGAAAAACAAGAGAACACAAACCCCCAAAAGTACCTTTTCTGCCTCAAAAGACTACTCTAATTACGTGTATTTATTACTTCATACATTTCTCACTTTCATATACTTAAGCGTGGCAGAAGCCCAGAGGGTTGCTTGCTCCATTAATGAATTTTTGCTAGCACCCTCCCCACCCAAAGAGAATAAAGGGAATGCGTGGACCATTCTTCTACAACAGCCTGGACAAGGACTTTTGGGCTCTCCTCTAATTCAGGACTTCTAAGCAATCCAGTCTTTGGTTGGAAAAAATAGACTATGACCTCCTGGATTGCAAGTAGAAGAAAAAAATTATCTTATTGGAAACCATGATAGAAAAGAAGAATTAATTCCCCTATATATTCTAGGGACCTTGTTATCTATTATGTGTCCCTCCCTTTTTTAAGGAATTAAAGTAGCCTTTGGAAACAATTAGGATTTCCTGATCCTAGCTGCTGTACAAACAAAAGAAATTTATGCTTGTGATTTCATAAGCCACAATTATTTAGCAGTACTTAGTATGAGGTGCAGACAGAACCAGGATTACCCAATGAGGATGAAGTCTCAGCCATCGCAAAGTGTCTCTTTGCCATAACCTCATTTAAACCCTAACCACAGAGAAGTGGAACTATCTTCCCATTAAATACCTTTGTGACAGTTTGTGTAACAAAACATGAATTCTCTTTTGTCCCTTTCTCTCTGGATGTGAGCAGATAAAATCTACAAGAGTAATTAACTAGATGGAAAAGAAACATTACAGACTCCTCAAATAACTCAGCAGGGTAAATTATGTATTTTGCTAGCAAAAAAAGACTTTGGCAAACATCAGTCACATACTGAAAACCCCTTTAAAAGGAAGCCTGAAAGCTCTAGATACAAATGTCATCATAGTTAGATGTTTGGCATTTTCCTGTCACTCATGGACAAGCATTTCATTGGCACTTCTACAATCAAGCAGGCTGTGATCCAAATCATTATGTGCATTTGTTTTTAAGTAGATACATTGTATAGTCAGAGAATGACAGGGAAAACTCAGTTGTTCTATGTTGCAAGTACTAATTCTATTTTTCTCTTTTCTTGTACAAGCTCTCTCTCTTATAAACTAATCCTCAGATCACAAAGTTGTCATCGTAGGTTGGAGTAGCAGAACAGGCAGGTTGCTATTTTTCACATGTATTTGTTTTCCCCTCCTCTATCCCCCATGAAGCCCAGCCCAGGAGGGCAGCTGCCACAGGGCTCTACAGACAAATGCAATCAACTCTGACTAACTACCAACAGGAACAACAGGATTTTCTGTAGGTGGTAAAAACCGGAATGTGATTTTTAAGCATGACACAGTAATTAAATAATCTTATTAGATATCACATACACCAAAGACAACAATAAATTTCCTTGGAGATGTCCTTAAACCTACTGCTGTCCATTTACAGCCAACACCCCAGCAGCAGACTCTGCATCCCAACTGGATGATCACAAGCTTGCAGTGTGCTGTACTTACCATGACTTGTACTGGCAGCCCAATAGGAGATTATTGGCACATTTTCCCAACATATTCTAAAGTAAAACACCCAATGGCAGCAACAGGTTTCACATAGCTCTTGAACAGCTGCCATCCAGATGTATACAGGAGACCACCACACTTCCACCTCTCAAAAAACAAGTCTTACTGAATCCATAATATTTAATTTTCACAGTTTTATACTGTTTCATACAGTCACCATAGACAGTGCCATTTCCCCAATACAAGTATAAAAAGATGAAGCAGGGCACCCTCAAAAATGCACATCCTCACAGACATCAAATCTGTGCCAGACACACAGATAAAACAGCATCTGAACTGATACAGCTGCTTGCCCTTTGGCACCCTCAGAGGACAACACTGCAGACTGATATTGAAGGAGGAGTTCACATAGAACGTTCACAATTAACTTTGAACTCACTGCTCACAAAATGACTATTACACATCTCAGGGGTAAAACTCAGCCCAGCACAGGGTGAAAACTGGAAAGCAGTCCTGGCAAGGAAGATGTTAAAGCAAGACACAGCATTTAAAGAATTTTCACAGAAACTGAAGAAATCACATGTAAATTGTGTTTCTGTAAAATTAACTGACCCAAGGACAAAAATTTAACCTGATTTCATGCAGCTCAAGGAACAATCTCTTTTAATGTGCTTTTTCTTTTTCACTACAGACTGGTGGATCCATCACATCTTGAGCTGAGCTTCACTCACCACTGAGCCCCCAGTCATCTGCCCAGTTGGTTTGTGTGGCACAGCCACTGACCACTAACCAGGTGTGATCCCTGTCCCCTGCAGTGCAGCAGCTCCTGTGTTTAGCCTGCCCCAGACCTCAGGAGTGACAAATCCCTGTCAGCACCCCTGGGTGCCGATGGCCCGAGCAGTGGCACAGCACCTCTGCCAAGGGTGGCTCCCATGGCACACGTCCATTGTGGGGTACTGGGGAACTTTCTGGCACTTTGGCTCCAGCACAAGGAGAAGGTCTCTGCCAGAGGAGTCCTGCAAGGAAGATGTTACTGGGATTCTCAAGTTGTGCAGGCCCACCTTTTTTTACTGCTACTGCTCTAAAAATACCTATTATAAGCATGGTTAATTGTACTGTATCTCAAACCCACACTCAGAATCACACAAGGGAAATGCCTTTTTACCAGAATATTTCACCATCATGTATTTCACAAAAAGAACTAAATGGGAGCTACCGGGCTGCACTTTATAACAGGTATGAAGTGGTGATGATCCTGGAAAGGGAGAGGAGCAGCAAAACAGAGACAATGAAGTTACTGAGCTGCCAAGCTGCTGCTTGGCATTTGTCCACAACATCCCAAACTCCATCTGCTACAAGAACTGGATCTGGGATCTGCTGCAAGAGGATCTTGATGTGGCTTTTGTTTTGCCTGTGCTATTCAGAGGCTTGCAGTGGTTGTTATTTGGAGTTACAGAACACAGGGGCAGGCAAGGCAGCATCTTTCCTCCAGCTACTGCTTGGAATCACAATGGAGCTCCTGCAGCAGCTGAAGCAGCAGTAGGCTTGTGCAAAATGGGCTTTGGTGAACTAGTTGAAACATCTTCAATTAATAGAAATCTTAGAGCTGAGTGGCTCAGAGTGACAAAGCTGGATTGAGAAAGATTTTGTCAGGAACACCTTTTTTTATTTTTTCCCCTTTTCTATCCAAGAGTGGGATAAAATGAGTCTTTCCAAATGCCAAGGCCTCAGTGCTTCATAACAAACCCAGCTCAGCGGTAACACCCTGGATGGCAGAACAATGGCATTACACAGCCTTTGTCCCTCCTAATTTGTGCAATAAGGAATGAAATTAAACTCTACATACCATAAACATATATTTCTTTTTAGTGGAGTAAAAAAAATTCCATAAGGATTCATACGGAACTGCTGATGGAGAGGACTACCAGCCACCACACCATCCACTCCTGCATCTTATGCTTGGAAATCAAACACGTTGTGTAGAAGTGATTGTCCTGGAAGTTACTGGTACATTTGAATGCAAACTACCAAACCATGAAAAATGAGGCATCCGCTTGCTATAAAAATAAATTAGGAGGCAATGCTTTGCTGGCAAAGCCATTGGAGTACCATAGTTCATAACTATTCATGGTACCATTAACAGATGTCTTTGCTTGTACTGTGAGCAGCCTTACGATATTGTCATATTCAGCAGTACTTTATATTTTAAAGTGAGTGCAAGCAACTTTGTTTCAGAATGCAATAAAACCTTGCCGGATGCAGAAATCCCCTGGGAAATTATACAATAATGTTACCTACATAACTAATTTTCTTCTTATGAAATCATGATTCCCACTACACTTTTAGAGCTATTCCAAGAATTGTTTAACATCACCATTTCCATGTTAATATCTCAATAAATCACAGAAATACAATACTTTATATGAAAGGTGAGCAGCACATTCGGGACCATAATTTTTCCTTTCTAAATTAAAAGGGGAATGAAATTGATGCTGAATGTTCTGGTTGTTGCTCAAGAGTAGTAAAAGCACCCAAATGCTCCTAACAAAGCAAGACTACTCGCTGTGCACACACACTCACACCAGGTACTGTGGAACATTGCAGAACAATTTAACTCTGTGCCAGGAGAAGTGGGGAGCTGGAAAAACAACCCCCAGCCTCAGTCCTTCAGAGATCACTCAGAGCTAAAAGCAAATGGTTAACCCAACTGAACTTCCCACCTTGAAGGCACCTGTGAGGCTGCTGTTTCATCTTTTCAAGAAGGATTATTTGGAATCAGTACTGGAGCAAAGGCACGCCAGGACTCTCACACTTCTTAAACAACATTTAAATAATGGTGAAAGATTTCATGTCTTGTGTCTCAAGCACTGCCACAGTACATCAGTGAACTACTCCTCACCCCATGCCTGCATCCATCTGTGTGCAACTTTTAAACCATTAAAAGAACATTTTCAGTGGGGATTAATTGTCCCCCACCTCTTCAGACCCTCACTGGAACTCCCATCCATAGCATGCAGATTTTTAGTTAAAACTTCATTTCTACCCTTTCTCTAGAGCTCCTAATCAGCATTCCACTCTCCAGTGCTGCTTGCCAGGCAGGACTCACTTGGGGAAGGCTTCAAACAAATAGGCAAAGGAAAGAAGAGCTGCGCATACATCAAGGAAATGTATTGTAAATTTGTGGAAGATGTTATGTATTCATTTAGGCTTTGTTTCAGTTCTGTTTAAAACACTTCCCAGCCCTGTATACTGTTATCATCATATTGCAAAGCTCTCATACCTTCTCCTTGATTTCTCGTGGACAGATCTTCACAGCCAACAGCTCCAACTCTCTTCACAGCAAAACCAACAGACCCCACTCTCCCCTCACCCAGCTCACCCACGCTTTCATAGCACTCATCTTCTTATTGGACACACCTGGGGCCTGTTAAGGGCAGGGCTTCTCCTGATCTTTGGTGATCAGTACAGCTGCAACCCCTCATGTGTGAGACTACCTTCTGCACTATTCTCTTACATTCTGTCCCTCCACAGCATACCCTGCTGATCATCTGTGTGCTGAGTTACACAAACCCATCATAGCCACCTTGTTCCCTTGCAGGGGGACACCATCTTTCCCTTTCTGGGCTTTCTAAATAACAACCAGAAGCCTAATGAAGAGCTATTATTTCCACAGTAAGTAAAAAATGCTCCAATCAGTGTGATAATTATGGCTAAATGTTAACATGGGTGATTATTGCTATGGGCAGGGAGAAACACTGAGTCTTTAACCAAAGTGTAAGGCCTGTAGATAGTGCTCCCTGCTATTTCTATAACCCACCCTGTTTATCTCTCCACAGTGGTCTCCAAAACATCACACAAGTGGGAAAGCAGCCATGAAACCAGGTCTGGTGGAGACAGGGACAGGCACAGCTGGGGCCCATCCCTGGAGCTTCCAACCCACAGGCAGATGGTGTCTGGATAGGGGTCCCCAGCAAGGATTCTCAAGAAAATTATGGCATTTTAGTGCCTTCCCTGACAAGCCAAGGCAGTTGGCATCCTTCTCCACAAAGAGCTCTTATCCCTTGGTTGCTTCCATTCCCAGTGGCAGTTTGGGGAGGAATTTTGTCCAAATGCTTTCTGGTTAACTGAGCAGGCTGTATCAGCTGGCACGAGGCTTGGCAGCTGCCTGAAAGAGCCCTGAAAGCTTCACAAAATTTCTTTTTCCATCAACTATTTTAAGAACTTGTCCCCACACATATTTACCCCCCTAAATACTAATTAAATTATTGCATATTCTATTTAATGGCGTACCAATTATAGTGTCAGGCAAAGGCATATTGGTACATAGCAATGAGGGTGTCAGGCTTACCAGCTGCTTTTTTGAAGCTTTGAGAGGTCTTGATGTCATCCACACCAACTGAGGGATTTCTTGAAATTAAGGCAGCTTTTCTTTATGTGTGCTAAAACAATTTCTCACCTAGCTAAAGCATCACATCTTGTGAAAATGGCAGATTTAAGTTGGACACAGAAAAGTGGGGAACTGTGAGGCCTTCAGCAACCTGCCAACATTCTGCACCTTTATACATTATACACCTGATACTTGTACCAAGCTGTGTTCCTCTCCTCCCTCCCTGTATGCCTTTATTGCCTGCCTGGAATCAGACTGGGTTAATTTGACCACATGTATTGGTTCTCAGTTAGTAAGAGAAAGCAGCACATTATTGCTAGAGAGTTACAGAAGTGTCACAGATCAATGGTGCTCACTGAACCCAAAGCCATGAGGCACAAGTAAAGTGCCCTTAAAGCTCCCTAAACCTCACAAAAGGAACTGAATTACACATTTAGCATCAAGCTTACAATTCTTACAGTGTGAAATCTTAAACCTATTGGTCTGGATCACTTATTATTTACACTTTAACAAACATATTAATGCAAAATATAAACCTTCCGTGAAAATAAAAAGAGCAGAAATGTGTTGTTTCTGCTTTACACACAAGTACCACAAGTGAAATTTGACCAGAAAAACCACACCCTGCCTCTAATTTATTTTCATTTCCCATGGAAATTGTCTGAAACACTATGACTACATATCTATGCCACCTAATTCATCAGATGTCAACTTCCTTATAAAAAGAATTCCCTCATAAATACAGCCCAAGGAAAAACCATTATCTGAGGAAAAACAAAGGAACAAAAAAAAAAAGATCAGAACCTAGATGAATTTTTTTACATTAACTTTCAGCTTCTCACATATTTCAAGACCACAAAGAAAAACAAACAACTGCGGAACAGAAAAAACAAAATAACTGGTTAACCTTAGTTGGTAAGATTAGAAAAGAATTATTCAGGCAGATTACTCCAAAGTATAAATATATATTTACACTTGATCCCAAAACTATTCCGGATTAGAATCACAAGAAGCACAGCAAAAAAAGAAAGATACATTTGAAACAGGATAAGAACTTTTACACTCAAGCCAAGGAAACATTACATTTGATATTAAAACAAATGTCAAACTTTAATGGTATTTTCTACTCCAAATTTATAGCCTCAAGTCCCTGTTTCTACTCACTTCTAGAGACCAAGTATTCTTTTCCCACTGGCTGTTTTACCCACATTACTGTGTTTTCCCTTTGCATTTCACCCACCCTTGGGCAAATCTATCACTTCCTAATGCCACAAGATTTCATCTTGCCTTCTCCAATCCTTTCCTTTACACACCTGAAGCCAGCAACCACAAACCCGACTCGCTGGTTTGTCTACTCAGTGGAATTATTTCACCTTGGTATCTTTTCACCCCTCTGACTGCTCCATTTTCTGGTAGCTCTATATCCCAAAACTCACAATACCATTTGCAAAAAGTCCTTTGTTGAGCATCTGGATTTAACATGCCGATATTTCTCCACTCAGAACATTTGTGGACCAGCAAAAAAAACCTCAAGAAGTTAAGAATTTACTGACCTCTTCCTGGAGCCAGGGAAAAGCACTCCTTCAGACAAACCAAGCAACCAAGGCGCTCCAAAGCCAACACTCCTCCTGAAGAGCACCCTACAGGCCTGTTCCTCAAAGCCAGAAAAAAGCCCACATAAAGGCCCATAAACAGCTTTTATACACCTGATACTTGTATGAGTAGATTTTACACACCTGATGCTTGTATGAATCAGTGAAAAGCCACAGCTGCCTCCAATTCTGTAGCATTTAAGAAAATCAAATCAAAATGAGAGACAGCAGAAAGTAGTTTTAAAAACTGAGGGTAAAAGAAGGATTTCTGTGAAATAACCTTCACATGGGCTCACTGTGCTCCCCCTCACCTGGAAGAGACATTAATGATGTGTTCCTTGTGCATCTGGCTTTGATGACCACAGGGATTTGGAAGCTGTTCTGCCTATTAACTTTCTGTTGCTTTTTATTAGAACAAATTCACACTTGTGTCAAGCAGGGAGCTCTCACCTGTCCACCACCTTATCCAAGGTGAAATCTAAGCTGAACAGGAGAAAAATGTACTGTGAGAAACTGGCCCTTCTTCTGGAGCACTCTACCATAGAGAGAGAGCAGGAGAGACTGGAAAAGGGAAAAGCAAGGTAGAAAATGGAAGAGAAAGGTGATTTCCACTTCCCTTTCTATAGACATACCTTAGGTCTCTATTGATACAAATTTTCCTGTAGCCTCTAGAGGAATGTCTCTTATAATTCTTCCTTACCTACAAACTCCAGAGCCCTGGCACATCATGTTGATAAACATCCATGCAACAGAGAATCAAGGAGCAATTAATCATAACACATGAATCTGGATGTAAGAGAAGACAGTAGAGTAAATCTGCTTGATAAACACACCCTAGGGCCAACTGCAACCTTCCAAATTATTTTCAATTGCTGTGCCATTTTGTAAGCACATAAAATGTGTTTACAAATAAAAAATATTATCAGTCTTTATTTCATTTGCCATCTTGGTTGAACAGTTTTGTCAATTAATCATTGGTGTGCCATAATACTCTGGAAATCATTGCTACAGATCTGCTCTTGGCTGGCTGCATAAGAAATCATTTCCTCTGTAATCAGCATGGAAGATGAACCAAAACATTCTCATCTACAGTGTTCTGCATCCTGTAGGGGAAAAAATCTAACATTATGGCCCTTGACATTGCTGTTCAGGTGTTAACTGAGCTTCTAAATAAACTTTTCAACAGGGATCAGAACATTTTGCTCTGATAAATCTGAGGTTACAGTAGTGCATGATCTGAAATCTCAACATTCTACATCTAGCAGCTTGGAAGTCCTTTCAATCATGATACCCATGGAAGAGGGTCATCCAAACTCTGTTTATATATACACTACAATAGCCATAGAGTTGTCTAGTGATGCTGGCACCAATTTCTGCTGTCTCTTAACTTTTCAAATTCTTTGAAGAACTCTAAATCAGGGCTGGTGTTTTTTATTAAGAACAAAAGAGATGTAAAGTTGTTGCAAAAAATCAAAACTTAACTTTATTGCTGTTGTATCCAGCTTCTTCTGATGCTTAAAACTTATCAGTAGTAGTTGATTAAGCATTTATTTTATCACTCAGGTCAGAATGCAGCATTCCAAGTTCTATTGGTATTTCCTTGCTAAATCTTAGGGTTTAGGGGTTTATTACTCCATTATCTTATCTCTCACTGAACTCATTTATAATAATAGGGGATTATGCCTGAAATTTAATTAGTTCCATTTTTATTGATAGCACTTACTAGCAAGCCTCCAGTTTCTACTCTACAGCTGGTGGATAAAGAAAATAAAAAACACACTGGGAACTTCAAAGAGAAAGCATTCTTATAACAAAGTTCTATCTAACAGCATAGAAAAATAATCAGAATACCCTTGAAAAGACCTGAAGTCTCTTTTTGGGGCAAAGATGCAATGTGAAGCTGCAATTGCACATTCAGTGTGCTGGTGGGGATCTCTAGAGCCTCTGGTAGGATATTCCCAGCTGTCACTTCCTGGCAGAAAGCAGGATCAGTTCCTCTGGGGAAAGTAGGCATCACCTCCCAGGAGAGGTTCTGCGCTGAGCCCACGCCTGACATTGGTGAGCCTTGTAAGAGCCTGGATCCATCTGAGCCAAAGCAACTGACAGAGAAACAAATGCAACAACAAATACATGCTGGATCCAAATAAATCCAACTGATCAGGCTGACACCTCTAAAATGTACAGTCTGCCACGTGAGCAGAGCTCTGAAGCCACAGGAGTGACTTCTTCCTTTTGGCAGTGGAAACAGTTGTGCACATTGCCCATAACTGGGGAGCACTTCCCCACTGCTACAGGGGGGTTTCAGCTCCTGTGTTAGCACTAAAGATCTGAATACTCTCCTGAAGGTGCTCTCAATGCAAGGAATCAGAAGAAAAATTACCATTTCAGATGGGGAAGATGCACTTACTGGACAGAATTTCACCACACTTAGACCAATATTTCCTCTTACAAGTTGATTGGGAAAGGAATAGAGAGAAAGCAGGATTGTCTGTTGGATGAAGAAGTTTATCAGGCAAGGGTATAATTCAACGCAGGGAGAAACCCCCAAATATCTATGGGGGTTTTATGCCCATAGACACTGTACAACAGGCCGTGACTGTATTAGAGATGTACAGGGGATTGTCTTAAAAATAAAACTCTGGAGAAAGATACAGTTTATTAACTTATTTCAAATTAACTGCAACACAGGACATCTGAAAAAGTCTGTATACATGCCAATAACTTTTTCTTTTTGGTGTTGATGTAATAATGGAAAAAAAAGAGGCCTCCTTCTCTTAATAAGGCTTCATAGATTTCTAAATGCTGTACTGAGGGAGAAAAACTGTAAGAGTCCCAAAAAAAATTAAGTCCTGCACTCAGCAGAACAGCGTTTATGCAGAAGTCATTGAGGTTCTTTGTTGTAGTTTTCTACACTCTCACAAAGTACTTCTTTCCTCATTTGAATTTGTAAATGACTCCTGTACATTTCCATAGGGAAGCACAAAGCCACTGTTATTCCCAAACTCATGCTCAGCCCAGCTGCATACTGGGCCCCGCTTTGCCATGCACTGCTCTTCCATCCCTGTGCCCTCTAATGACTCAGTACCTCCCTGCAAACATCACCCTGCAGCCTTTGTCTTTTCCCACTGATTTCACTACAAATACTTTCCTCAACAGCTACACAAATGATTTTGTACCACTCTCTGCTGAGGAATTGGGAGTTTTCACAGACTCCAGCCTTCCCTGTGTCTTTTTTATTGCAGCATGGAAACACATGGCTCTACTTCGAGTGTCTAATTGACAATATCTACAAGTGCTGCTGAGAGGTTCAATTGTATTTGTAACATCTGATAATCTGATTGTATTTTATTTAAGACTCGAGAGCACTTCAGATGTCAACAGATGGCAGCAGATATTCTTTGGAGAAAAAACCCAGCCCAGTAATTCTGTTTCTGTTAGAGAGTTGTCTTGCCATTTATTGAGGTAGAGCTTGAATGTAGGGGCTGGAATGAAATGGAAAAAACAAACTTGAGCAGTTGCAAAAGACTAAGAGTGGATGGATTTGCTTTGTTCATCAAGAAAGTTTTGGTTAATTACAGATGTGTTTCATGCAAGAGATTCAGATTTCATAATCCATGTGCTGGATATAGGCACAAAACTACCCTTCATACCCTATCCTGCAAAAGGATTTGCCTTAATGAATGGGAAAGGCTTTGCTTCCCCACTGCAGATGAGGTTACTGCCATTGTGGGATTATACCTTGGAATACAGACTCCAAGTGATTTTGATTATTTAGATCTTAATTGGCCTCAAGAGAGCTTTGATGTCCATAAAAAATAGCAAATCTTAATTGCTTCTTTTGGTTAAGAATACCTCGGATAACCAATGGATTCAGTTGGAGCAGAAGATATTAGTTAAAGTTTAAATGCAGGGCAAAGAACTTTTGCTTGTCTTATAATGGAAGAGCATTATAACTGATAAAAATATAAAGTGGTTCTGTTTTTACAGCTATTTCAGTCCTTTTATCTGTGATTTTTTTTCATAACCACTCTAAACCACAAGCCACTTCAGCTTTTAATATTAATGCTTTCACAGGAGTGGAAAGAGAATGAAAAAGAACTTCTCATTGTTTAAGAGATGTGTTCCTCCACTCCTAGTTTATTAATCTTAACAGAAAACACCTTTGTTGAAAAGATGTGTTTCATTATAAGGAAAGAAAAAAATGAAAATGTTCTTTGAAATGGTCACATATATCCTCAGCTCCTGCATCCATTCCCAAATTGCCATCTGGTGTGCATACATTGTGCACTTGTACAATAACATGCAGAGCTAACACTGTTCTAAAATAGAAGTTATGAAAATTCAGTAAAATCTATCATAGCTGCTGACTCATTTTTCCCTGCAGCTTTTGAACAGACATGTTTCCATTATCTTCATCTCACATTGTAGTGTTCAAAAAAGAAGATGTACAGTGTGAAAATGAATTAAAGAATAATTACCTTTCAGCCCTTAGTACATGACTGGCAGGGATAAGATCCAAGTCGACTACAAAATGTTTTTGACGCCTTCTCCCTCCTTCTGTTCTGCTGCTACCTGGTTTTATCAATGAATCAAGTGTTTGGTGGAGGTTCGGCCAATGGATGAATTTTGTCTGCAGGAAATCCATATGGATTTTGTGGATGCTTACAAGATGTGCAAGAGGCTGATAATATGGTTAACATACTGTTACCCTTATAATAAAGATAACATATATTAAAAAGGCAGAAAATACAACCTGACTCAAATATGCCAATTTATATCAACTCACTAAACCTTGACTTGACTTAAGCAGCAAAGCCATTTCAATACTGGTGGGGATTTTTTTCTCTTAACTGTTTGGTGAAAGGGCAACAAAATTTACACTGCAAAGTGAACAGAATTCCTACTCCCAGAGAATTTAAAACAGTAGAAGGAATTGCAGCTGCTTCAACAGTGCATGTTCACCATCCTTCATTACACACACACAGGGGACATCAGGCTATGATGTGCCTTTAACATTTTCTGAAGCAAATCTTCAGTAGGAGAGATACGTGTCTTGGTAGGTGCATAGAGATTACTGATAGTATTCAAAACCAAATTGCATTTCGTACATACCCCTTTTTGTCTTCATTTAATTCCAGTACTCTTAAAAAAAAAAAAAAAGAGCAATTCAAGCCTTTTACAGTATGAGCACTATGTTCCCTTTGAGAATGTGCATATAAATGGAAAAGAAAAAAGTAAAAACTAGTTGTCTGGGGAAACATTAATGCATTTAGCAGTGGTTATTGTTCAAACACAGATTCTGCTGCATACCATTATGTAAAATAATAATATCATTTTCCTTTTAAAATTGCAAGAATTAGAAAGAGATTATAATTAAGGCAATGCTTTGACCTCCCAGTTTTTCATGATCCAAACAAACCAAGGCAAAACAAAATTCCCACATGAATTGTAGCAGATCTATTCATGCATCAGTAGAAAGCAAATTCCACCAAATTCAGCATCTCAGCCCTTGCCCCTCAGCTTTTCTTCAGCTCTTTTCTGGGCACTAGAAGAGGGTCCCATGTTCTGTGCTGGCCTGACAGGGCAAGATCCCAGGATCTCAGGAACTTGTCAGCCTTCTGTCATATGAGACCTTATGAAGTGGAAGGAGAGCTTGTGCCTGGGGGAAGGGGTTGCTCAGTGTTTGTACTTGGTGTGACAAGGAAATCTCAATTCACATAAATCTCGTACACCCTTCTGTAGAGGGATACAAGATAAGAAAATAAAGTTAGTACAGAAAGTAATCTTACCCCTTAAGGAGCTGCAGCTGTAGCCAATAAGAAGAGTGCTATAAAAGAGTGGGCTGGTTGGCTGAGGAGAACTGGAGTCAGTTGGCTGCTATGAGAAGAAGGAAGGGTCAGTGCTTTGAGGAGCTGCCTATGATAAACTTTGAGGAGGTATGAGATTCTAGCAATGAGGAACCTTTGCAATATAATAATAATAGAACTCTTGCAATGTAATGGTGACACTCTTCTGTTCCCTGGGGGGGTGTGGGCAATTGGCTGCATGGCACTAACTTGCCAGGTAGGGGTTAACCCACAACAGTTCACATTTAATAGTCTCCTTTTATACCCCTCATTTATTCTTTCCAGTTCTGAAATGCATGTTTGGGGGAGAATGTGACTGGGGAGGAAAATGGTGTCAGATCACTATCAGTTGTCAACAAGTCACAAGAAAATATGAAATTTTTCTTCAATGTGAAACATTTACCAAGGGCATCAAAGCTGAGGTTTGTGTAGATTCAGATCCGCATTAGCGATGTGATCCATACGATGAAGAGATGCCACATCAATGCCATGGCAAACACTAAACTATGGAAGGGGGAAGCTGTCCAAAGCTGCCAGGTCAGTTTTAAACTCTCAATTTGGACCTGAAAGTGGGAATGGCTTGCACTCACTCAGACAAAGCAATGAATTGTGATTATGACTGGTTAGAAGTGCTCTTGTACAATTACCCTGGCTCATTAGTGGTTTCCTGGCTGGAATACTCACATCGAGCTAGTGATTTCCTATGCTCAGCCTGAGAGCAAATGAACTACGGCTAGCTGCAGATGTTTAATGCTGTCCACCTTCCCAACAGTCTCAGTTTCAGAAATGCTGCTTTAAGCCTGTTAATTCAGGCCATGTGATGTTTTACATAATCAATTAATTTGCCAAAATAATTTGTATACTTCTTCTGTAAGCTCTACTTTACTGTCCTGCAGAAGATTCAGGCACAGAGATTAACACTCAAGTATGCATGTGGACAACACCCAGAACTCCAGTTGGAGTAGCCAAATGCTCTATGAATAACTAGTAATTCTATTGGTATGGAATAACACAGCCTATTTCTGAAGGAAATGGTCAATAAAGAGGAGATGCATCAGTGTCTGCATCTGGAACTCATCGCTGTCAATGTTTCCAAGAACATGCCCACCCTTTCCCCTAAAGTGTGTTGGAAAATGTAGAGAGGTAAAGAGCTATTCTGAAGTGACAGAATGGCAAAATCCTGAAGGAAAACAAATGTGTGATTTAATTTTAAAACAATTTTCAAGTTTTTGCGTACTTTTAGCATAGAGATTTATTCCTCCTTCCCCATCTCTCAGGTGTAAATAGAGTAACTGAATGTAGCAGGAATAGTTTTGAGCCCAGGATAATGGAATTAGCGTGTGAGAGGAAGAAAACTCCACAGACTCCTAAGAAATGGTAAAGTACCAGGGCAGATATTAATATTTTTGAGACAGGATAACAGTATTTAATATAAATGAAAGTAAGAAATATCATTGTGACAGAAGAAATGAGGTCTTGTGTTTCAGACTCCTTCATTTTTTCTACTGAAGGCAGGGAACCTTTCCTGTCCTGTTAAAGGCAGGGAACCTTTCACAGCTGACTTATTTCGTTGTTCTGTGAAGCTTATGGAATTTTTTAAAGCAGTGATTCAAACAGCTTTTTAAATATCTTAAAGTAGTGCATCAAGTACGTTTCCTAAGATTAACAAGCATTCTCTGGTATGAATTAGGTATTTCTGAAGGTTTATTTGCAATTTCACCATACATTGTTCTTTTGAAAGTTTCAGATGAAAAGATTAAACAAACCTGTATGAAACCAAGCACAAAGTGCTGTGGTGTCTGTATGCTGTAAAGTTGTGTATGGCTCTGCAACTGAAAGACCATATTTAGCAATGATAAAGGTGGTGTTTGAGCAAGGAACAGCAGTTGTGAGAAATAAAGATCAGGCCTTTGTGGGGGGGTAGAGAAAAGAGGATGGAGAATCCTGCATCTTTATTTTTTCCTATCAGTGAGGAAAATATTGTAACAAAAAAGAATGTGGTTATCTTGCTTCCGTAGAATAGGGGCTGGTACTTTAAATTCTACACATATGTATTGGTTACCAGGTTGACTTCAATATCTGAGGCAAATTTATCCATGTCAGAGTTCCAGTGAGGAGTGCCAAGGAGACATATGTGCATAACATCAGCTGAAGATTTGCTGCTAAATCCCTCTTACAAAAGAATCTGCCTGGAAACTTCTTCTTGGTAGGGAGAAAATTGTTTTTTCCACCTGAGCTGACTCTGGCACATTTTAGGGAGGGAGGACACAGCTAAGCAGGCCCTTGATCTGGCAGGCAGCTGGGAAAAGCACCTGCAGGATCTGTAGCATCAGTGTCTGTTCTTGTTTCATAGAACCCTTGGCAAATAATCCTGGAAATGGCTTTATTTCTTCTGCTCCAAACCTCAACATTTCCTCATTCAAAAGCTTGCTTTAGAGGAGGAGAGGTTTCAAGATGTAACAACTTCCAAGATTCTTTTCACAAAGCCATTTGCTTCTATAGCAGTGACTTCCACATCAAGTCTTTATTGTGAACTCCATCTCTCATGTATACAAGCTACAGCCAAAATTCCCTCCCAGAGCTCAGAAATGTGTTAGAAATGGCTTGAATACTGAGGTCTTTGTGGACTGCTGTCGTCTTGTGCTTTTTCAAGAAGCCAATAGTATCCCATTGCTTCTTGTCCTGTTCTCTGATGGACTCTGCCATGATCTGTCTCCATTCACCATAGCTGACTTGGCTTCCTACCCTCACCAAGGTTACACAAACTCTGCTTTTGGTTTCAGCTTGGCTTGCCCAAGTTCAAGAGTGCAAAGCGCTCCAAGGAGCCCACGTTTCTGCCTGCCCAAGAAGCTCCTGTGTACCAGCTTTGCCTTTCACACTCAGAGCTAACAATCCCTGTGAGATGGCTCCCCCCTGAAGGGAAGGCACCAAAACTCTGATGCTGGGACAGTGGAGCTCAGGGGAGCCCCTGGCACTGTGCTGCCCCAGGGAAGCTCCAGTGCATTTCCAATGCAGCTCTGCTGGTTCTTTTTTCCACAGCTTTGCATCTTTATTGCTTTTCACAGGCTGATGGCTCCATCTGACAAAATACAAGCATCCTGTTATGACTCACTTTATGTATATTTTATTCTCATTGATTTTTACTTTGTCCTTCATCTTTGTCTTTCCAATGAACCTTCCTTTCAATATCCACTTACCTGTTTTCCTTTCATGACACAGCTCTTTCATTCCTGACATCCATCATTTCCGGTGCTTTGTTTTAGCACTGATTGCTTTTTCCTTCTAATTTTAGCATTCCTAGATATTGGCCTCCCTACACTTATGATGCCTCTGTGGTTCCATGGTTTCTAGTAGATCTCAGTAGTCTTTTATTTTTAAAATAAACAAAATTCTCCTGAATGAAGAAAATTGTCCTGAATTTTCTTTCACTTGCTCTGATGAAGGCTGACCTGAATTCTTTCATCTGATTAAGAGATTTGTGCCCACCTTCACTCTAAGCACAGATGTATTTTTATGAGCAGCATACTATGCATACTGGGTGGGAACTGTCATGAGAAGAAGGAAAATGGAATGTAAGTTCTTCCAGTTGAGTTCCAGACATAATAAATCTCTATTTTAGTCTTGATTTGCAACTGAAATGTTAATTTGTATGAAGAATTTGCTCAGCTGCCAAAATCTGTAAGCCATGTTAGATATTTCCATTTTGTGCTGGAATTGAGAACAACATTTGTGAGAGAATGACAGGAGGTGAAAAATCAAATTTGTGTGTTGTCCTAATTTTCCCTCCCTGAAAACAGGTCACAAGAGAAAAACAATACCAAAATAAAATGCTGATATATCCAATGTTAGCAATTTCTTCCTGATCTGTTTTCTGCTTTTCCATGTTAAGCTGGTTTTGCTCTGTTCATGTAAACCTGGATTCTTCAAATGTGTAAGAAAAGTGACTGCTCTGGGACAATCCAGGAAAACACAGCCATGCTTGTGGCTTTGCTCCTCCCACAAGTAGGAAATGTATTTTCATTTAAGTAGATAATGCCTTTCAGTCAACATTAAGTGGAGCCCTCAGGAGTAGCAATAATATTCTATGTATCATGAAGTTATGGAAAGAGCAATCCAGAACAGATGTGAACAGCATAGTTAAGGATAAAATTTTAAATGAAGCTTCATGTCTCTGAATTTTAATTTCAAAATAGTCTTCTAAAAGTTTCCTTTGGATTTTCCTTCCAAATCAACACTGAAATCAATATGTGTTTTCTCAGAGTTTGGCATAAAAAGTTGTTTTGGGGAAAACTTCAGCTCAGCTTAGCTTGAACAGCTCCTCATTCTCCAGGAGGAGCAAATAAGGGTGAGGACAAGCAGAAAAATTTGGAAGCACACATTTGGATCTCATTTTTTAGGAATTTTATGAATCCAGTATGGAACAGGGACATGATACTGAGCTGTTAGTTTGACACAATTTGAGATTTTGTGTTCAATAATGAATATTACTTACAATGCCCAAGGAAGCAGTTTGGATTAAAACTAACGGGTTCTTGCCGGACTCAGAAAGTACCTGGGGTTGAAGAAATACAGATAATGAACATATTGAGTATCCCAGATTTCTCCTTAGGTGCTTTCTGTTCAGGACTTCTCTTTGAGTCCAATAAACAATTTTAATTGAAAAATCAGTATTTATCTTTTATAAAATTCATCTGTGGGCTCCTGATGGGAAAGGCTGTTGCATGAGGTTGTTGGTGATATGAAACAAGTGGCTATCACATTTTTTCAGCATCTGTTGATAAAGCTTTTCCTCATTAGACTTTCTATGTGAGAAATGACTTTCTTTGTAGCTTCCTTACAATGTGACTGGTACTAATTGGTATTATAGCAGTAAGTGAAGAGAGTGTTTTACCAAGAAGCAAACATTGTCTGAAATGCACATTTTGTGAGCAGATTTAAAAGGCCAAAGCCAAGATCCAAGAGAGGCAATGGCTTTTCCAGGTTACACAGCAGGTCAGTGATTTGTGAGAGCTCAGGTGTGCTGACAGCAGCAGTTGGAGTGTGCACCCCATGAGTTCTGCCTATCATCTTTATTAATTGGAGATTCAGTCCTGTTAGGCCTCCAGCTGGTTTCCATACTTCTCCCAAATGAAGTTTGGTTGGAAAGTTGACCTTGTAATGGCTGATCATTTTTATGTGCTAGGCAGCATAAAGATGTGCAGCATCATTCCTGCATTTCCTTCTGCAACATGCATTGATTCCCAGGCTGAGGGAAAGCTGGCAAACTCATTTATTTAGTATGAATGTTATGTAAGAGTATATATACTATCCTGTGTGTTTATACTTGTTCAACATCAGGTGGGGGAGGAAGAAAAGGCAATCGGAGAGATTACTGTCCTTAGTGTGGGGATAATGCCATTTATTCCCCTTATCATTTTTTCACTGACAGGCCACTGTTTCCCAAAAGGTTTGATTAGGCTTTTAATTAACTTGAGCTGGAAGTGATGCGACCTCTAATTAAGTTTATTTTGTTTCTTCTGGCAGTATAATAATGAATATATTCAAATGAGACTTGCAGATCAACACACCCAAGCAAGTTAGCAGCTAACAATGAAGGTTGTCAGTAGATGTGAAAAGGGCTTTAAAAGGGAAGTTTTTAGCCTTAAAATTCATCTGGTTTTGTGAGCAGAAATTACTGAGGCGAGTTCCCATCATGTGTGCATTACAGTACTTGGCCCAAATCACTGAAACTCCCCAATTAATGTCAGCTCAGTGCCTCATGGGCTGGCCAGGTTGGAGTGTTCACTAATGTGTGTCTTTGTGCCAATTATTTCTCTGGTAGTGATTATTGCTGGCTTTATGAGAGCACCCAGGTATCCCAGATAATAGGATGTTCCCAGGACCCTGAGCAGGATCTGATGGCAGAATTGATTGCAAAGTTGTACCCAACAAGTTTAACACCAAGCTGGATCTTGCTTCAGAATGAGATTGGAAGAAATTAAATCCTATTTTCATGGGTCATGAGGACTGACTTTTCCAGGACCACAAAGGAAACCTGCAGCAGTTGCAGGAAGGAAAAGAACTTTGAAATGCCACAGGAACATAGGATTTCTGAAGTACAAGAAGTCTCTAGGTTGTATCAGGCAGGAAGAATGTTTTTAAAACTCAGATACAACATTAAAAGATAGATATTCCACAGCTGTCAATGTTGCCACAATAATTTTCTTGATGAATGTTATTTTAAGTGTGATGATTGAGGTGAATGAAATTAAAGAAAAAAAATATTGAAAGGTAAGCATGTTTCAGATTGTATTAAAACTTAGTTTTTCTTTTTTCCCTGAAGAGCTTTACTTTTACTGACTTGAATGGACAAATGGTTTCTGTGGGTAGTATTGCGTAAGATTGCTGCTGTCACTGCAAAGTTCTACAAAATGTTTAGTAGAAAAAGTTCATAGGTTTTATCTTCTTGTTGGTGAGGCATTTTTAAACTATTTTTCCCCTCCAGATAAATTTGGAAAATTCTCTTCAGTTAAACTCTGTGGAGGGACAGAATGTAAGAGAATAGTGCAGAAGGTAGTCTCATACCTGAGGGGTTGCAGCTGTACTGATCACCAAAGATCAGGAACAGCCCTGCCCTTAACAGGCCACATCTGTGCCCAATAAGAAGATGAGTGCTACAAAAGAGTGGGTGAGCTGGGTGAGGGGAGAGTTGGAGCAGTTGGCTGTGATGAAAGAGTCAGTGCTGTGAGGATCTGCTCATGAGCCATCACCAAGAAGGTATGGAGCTTTTGCAATAAGATGACAACAAAACTCTTACAGGAGTTACAGGGGCCATAGAAACAGATTCAATTAGATGGAAACAAAACATTAAGATGAAGTGTAACCCTACCAAGGCCACTCCCTAGCCCTGTCCCAAGTGCCACATCCACCCTTTTCTTAAATCTCTCTGGGAGCACTGACTCCACCCCTGACCCCTGGGAAGCCTGTTCCAGGGTCTGACTAACCTCTTTTTGAAGACATGTTTCCAAATAACCTAAACCTCCACTGGCAGAACCTGAATCTCTTTCATCCTGGATCTGTTACTTGTGTGAAGACCCCATCAAGAACATCTCCTTCCTACAAGGTGGCTGTAAAGAAAAGAAAGGTGACTGGAAGAGCACTCTCTGTAAAAAATGGCTGGAAGGAATTCTACAGTAAAGGAAAAAATGAAATAAGGAAGGGAGCCATAATAGGTTGAAATGGGAGTGACCTGATAGGTGAGGAAAAGCAAAAACCTGTTTGTGAGGAAGTTAAAGATGGAAAGCAGACGGAGTAATGTTCAAAGGAGAGAGCAATCCAAATAGCAGCCCTTGTGAAGGAAGGCCTGAGAAATAGAAGTCAATGCTACAGTTGGTGTCTGTGCAACTGAAGAGTGGAGACAGATTATGGGATGAATTGGTATTTCTGCAGTTTTTTTGTAGCGTTGTATTTAGTTATCACTTGTCCTTACCTACCCTGAGTCCTGAAAGGCTGACAGAAGAACATCAGTCCTTTGGGGCTCCCATATGTTGGGTCTGTTTCACCAATTTAACAACTGTTTAGCAAATGAGAAAACAATCTTGTTTTGAGCAGAACAAAGGAGTCATTAATTCATATTGCCAGTGGAAAAAGAAATCACATTGATAAAGCAGGGCACATTTGCTTGATTTAATTTGAATTATATATTTATGAACTTTTCTCTTTTGTAGCTACTTTTAATAAAGTTAGTAAAACAAGAATGTTATTATGTCAATATCAATAATATTTTCTCTGCCAATCAAAACAAAATGACAATTGCTAAAGCACAGCTTGTTGCATAAAATGTTAAGACTAATCTGATCATATTTTCATTGTGTTGGAATTCTATTAATCATACAAAAGCTTGAAAGCTTTTATCAGTTACCTCACCATGCCAGGCAACATAATTTAGGTAGGGCTACATTTTCTTGCTTCTATTAGACATTAAGTTTACTCCTTTGCTGATTTTCTAAAAGCTTTTTACTGCAACATTTGACTTCTGGTTATTGAGGATAAACTATTGTGCCCTGAATTATTTTTCTTTTATTTCTGCATGTCATCCAGGTACCTGCAATGTATAGACCTGGATTGTGGAGACAAAATGCAAATAGAATTCTTTGTCTTTTAACATACCTTGAGAGTTCAGGGACATGGGAAATACTTGTCATTTAATGGAGTTACACTGCTTGTGTCATGTCTCATTTTGCTTACTGGAGTAGAGCGCTGCTGAAAGTAGCACAAAGTATTTAAAATGTCACTTATTTGTAAGCTGACTGGTTATTTTAAAAGAAACAGAAGTGGTATCTATTGGTACCTTTGATTAAACGTTCCAGAAGGTGTTGGGGATAAATCTTGCAAAAGCATTAACAAGTTCAGTGTTTTTCCATGGAAAGTGAAAGGGAGGTTTGATTTGTGGGAAGAAAACTTTAGCACAAAAAAATAGAGGAAAAACTGTTTTTGTGTTAAAGGATAATGTGCATGGGTAGGGAATGAAAATTAAAGATTCATCTTAACTGCAATCATTTTAGACTTAAGAAAATGTAATTGCCTCTAAAAAGGATCATATTACCAATTCATTAGTACTGAGTTTTTTGGCTTGGAGTTTGTGAAGTGCCTAAAATTCTTTGAAGCAACTTTTAGAAAAATAGATAAAATCAGGACATTATTCTTTGAAGAGACTTGTGCATCATACCCTTGATTCCATTGAAATACCAGTATTTAAAAAAATACACTTCTTCAAGCACATTGTGTTGCAAAGGTTTTGGCATAAAATATAAAACTTTGTATTTTGTTTCTTACCAGTAGAGGCATAAAGACAATTTTCAAGATCATGTCTTTCAACTTTGTATTTTGCAACAGTATTTTTTAGCAACTGTAGCTTTTGGATCAACAGTCTGGTATAAGTTTTTGATTTTATAAATGAACATGAAAAATTGTTTGTGCGACCCAAATATTTGAAAATTCATTCCACTTCTTTCAAGTTAAAAAGAACCTGGTCGGCTCAAAATGCCAGGACCTCTGAGTTCTGGTGATGCTATATTAAATCAGGTAAATGTGTCTAGTTTGCAGTTAATTATGGAAAATAAAAAAGAAAATTAATCAGGGAAATCATTGAAACAAGGAATTCTTTTCCAGCAGCTTCAGACAGGCACTTCATATCTTTAAAGCAACGGAGACCTATTTGCCGCCTCACAACAGGAATGTGGATCTACCTTTTTTCCCATTTAACTGAGAATATTCCAAGGCTCTCCTGAGAGCTGAGAGACAAGGGAGAGAGCCCTGCTGAAGGTGGTTCAGAATTTATGTGCTGCAGTGCTCTCTAGAGGTCCTTTTTCCTCCACTGGCTATAGAGGGAGTCCAGAGCAAGTTGATTGAAATGCCTCTGCTTGGGGCTTCCAATCATGTGGGAAGAGAGGAAAAAAACATAAGGGAAAGAAATTGTGATACAGCTATTATATACATAGATAAGTATATATATTATATATATATATAGAGAGAGAGAGAGTTACTTTTTCAAGTGCTCTGTAAGGTTGTGTTTATGTTTTCCTCTTAAAAACATTGGAAAAAAAAGGCACCAAAGTTAAAGCATTGTTTCACCAGAACACTTGACGTGAAACAGTAGACTATTCAATTTTGCTCAAAAATTAGAGATGTTTTTCTCTATATCCCATTCTTCCTCAGCATTCTGAAGACAGTAATTTAATTATTTCAGGTGTTATTGAACAGTATTTTTTTTCTATTTATTTCCTTGCAACTGTGGGCTGTGAATGCAGGCAAGTTACAATTTTTGCCACAAGTAAATCACACCCTGTAAACTCCCTATTTTTGTGCTCTTTCCTTGTGCTCATGACCTGCAGTGTCTTCCTAGCTTCTCATTGGTTTTGGCCAAGAAAAGATTAGTTTTTTATGTGGGTTTTGGACATGCACTTGCATTCTGAACTAACTTTCTAAAGGTCAAATGCTAATTTGGGTCTGTTCTCAGGAATTGGTGTCACAGGCTGGAGAAGGCTGGCAGGTGAGCATGTAGTGTGGAAATTAGGGCAGGCTTGTCAAGCAGTACACTTGAAATGAAAGATTAATAAGCCTGTCTTTAGTCAATGAGAGCACCTGGCCCAAGAAATCCCCTTCTGTTAATGTCAAAACCTGACTGTTGATGGTTTGTACTCAGATTTTGCTATGGCCACAGTGAGTTTGTGCTAAAGTAAGGGGTGTATGGCAGCAAAGGAACTTTAGGTAGCCTGCAGATTATCAGCCCATGATAATAAATGTTAGCTTTACATGAGCCTTAATTTGTGATGACCGCATTAAATTCCATTTATTCCACCTGTCTTCATCTAATTTCTGCAATTGTTGTATTTATCTGAGAACTTGGAAGCGTGGAAAGAATGAGATTTCTTACAGAAGCTGTAAGATGCCTGTAAGTGTTACTCATATCTCTGGATTTGCACACTTTACTACCTTGGAAAATTCCCCAGCTGAGTGTGAAACAATCCAGCCTGCTGTGGCTCAACACCCATGCTGGAGTTTCAATGGATCTTCTCATGTTAGTGCAGTTTGGTTTCTAAATCCATGTCTGCTGACACATCACAAAAATATTTTTCCTTACTACTGGAAGTTACTTTTGCCTTTTCCTTTGGTCTGTCCAAATCTGGGACCATGCAGCTACTTGGCATCACATTTTGCCAGGGAAGGGAGGAACTGCTGTTTAACAGCTGCCCCACGCCCCTCAGACTTCACTCAAGCTACTTTATAGAGCAGGAAAGGCAGAGGGCTTTGTGTACATCACCTTTTTTTTTTTTTTCATGCAAAATCTTTCATCTGGCTGAAAAACAAAAAAGCTTTCTAAGCAAAACATATCATCCTCCATTTCATTGTCCAGAGTGAGCTGCTTTTCCAGTTTAAAGCAGTCACCTGTACTTCCTGGTGTTTTAGCTTCTCCTTGGAATTTATGTGGCAATTTTTCTTCTTTTAAAAATGTTTATAATTCAGAAGGAAACACCTGAAGTTTTTAACATCCAGTTAATCCTATTGACAGTAGAATTTAACACCATGACAGGAAAATCCATTTTACCTCACCATTTATTACTGGAAAATGCCTTCCTTCTCCTGATAATGACAATGAAAAATCCTCTTTCAAGGGCATTGTTTGACTTCTGATTTAATGTAAGTCTTTTTCTAAAAATCCCCAGATCCAGCTTTGTTTACACAGTATCATCTATTTAACATCATTGCTCTTAAGAGGTTGCTTTTTGATACATCAGACCAGGTATTTAGCATTTGCTTTTGCTTGTTCCAACTTCTCCATGTAATTGTGTCATGTAATAAAAGGCTCCATGAAAAAAGAAAATGCCCCCTGGATAAGGAGTATCATCACTTTCCCCCTCACTTAATCTGCTTCATTTTCAAGAGGAAGCAGAGCTGCTAGAAATTTCCTTCACCAATGGTGCAGGTTTCCAGTCCTGCTTCCTATTTGGAAAGGCAGTTTTTCAAATTTGGAGCATTCACAGTGAGATTCAATACAAGTCATGAACAAAGATCAGTGCACAAGGGAAACTCCCAATTCTTCATGATTTCTGGTTTTACTTACTCATAATTTATTTAGCATGGAGTCTGTGCTTGATGGAAACATTTTAACGGATTAAGTTGGCTTTAGGTAACAACAATTCAGTCCTTTTCCCACAAAGAAGAAAAGTAAACCAGCAAGCAGTCTGCAGTATAAATTTCCTTACCTTTTCTTATACAAAGCACTTGCTTTGAGAACTTCATGAGGAAAATAACACATCTTCACTAGAAAGATAACTGCTGTGTAGATGTGAAAAATCTGAGTGGAGGGGAAATGTTTGCATTTATGTAAATCTGCTCATTGCTGGTGAGTCTTTGGTTAAGCCACAAATAAAAAACCAGTCTTTGTTGGGAGAAATGTTTCTTACACATGTATCTGCACACTCACAAACACGTAGGTCTGCTCCTGGGAATCCTTCAGTGAGATCCAGGGAAACATTAATTACTTGCACAGAAAGAAAGAAAGTGTATCAGAAGCCCATATGAACTGGCGTATAAATAGGCGCACAAGAGTAACTGTGGAAATTTTTTACAGGGAAAAATAGCTTGTGCTATGTTGGAATTCAGTTGGCTTTTTATAATTTTTTTAGTGAGGAGACTTCCCCTTTCTCTATTTATGCAATATATATGAGATATTATTTTCTGGATGGAAAACTTGGAGCATAAAAGCAAAGGCAATCCTCTATTGTGGAATTTTTAAGAAGGGTTAGACCTCAAGGGAACAGCGACCCATTGGATGATTAGTATATGTAGGAAAATTGCTATTTCATCTTGAACCTTAATGGGGAAGCCTCCATCATTTTTTGGTCAGTTAAACTTGGGCTGAATTGTATTATTTACACACAGTATTGACCTTAAAATGACTCTTCAGGACACTAAGGAGTATGCCCACGTAAGCATGTCTAAACAGCAGATAAATGACAATCATTCTTCTTGTACTCCAGAGACTGTCATAATTTTTGTCTAAGAAGAGGCAATTTGTGGATCTCCTTACTGTGTTAATGTGCTCTTTCAAAAGGAAAGTTATGGGGTAGGGAGCAGGTGAGACAAAGGTGACTTATAAGGTAAAGACTCGGGTAATAGACAAGATGAAAGTAAAAGACAGCCCCTGCAATGTCTTTCATCTTTTCAAGATCAAGGAGATTTGCCAGATTAGCATGAAAAGAAGCCTGGTTGTGTAACAGCAGATGTGTCAGTACCTTCAGAAAGGTTATTGCAACACAGTTCTACAGTGTAGGCATGCTTTAAATATTTGTGTGTATCTGCTAAGTTTTAAGACTTGTTTCTCTTTACATATCTATTTTTTTTTATCCATACAGGCAAAGTAAATTTTTGCTGATTATGAAATTTCAACAATGAAAGGGAGTTTTTACATTCCTAGATCCATGGTTAACCCTTTTCATCAGTTTCTCTGATCTGTGAATACATCCAGTTCCATACTGTCAGCTTGTTGATAAAAACTTTTCCCCCAAAATGATTACCTTGGTGTCAGGTAGTGGAAAACATCACATCTTCCTGGGACAGCCTACACAAGGGAAGTACTTGCTGTTAAGGTAGAATGGCTTTGTGAGACTCAGGAATTTCAAGCAGCCACGACCAATTCAGGGTAATCTGAAAATAAAATTTTAGTTTTAAATTTATTATTTTAATTATTTTTATTATAATTATTTTTATTATTTAAAGAAAAAAAAAAACCTAAACCCACAGGTCTGGAAGGTATTAGGTAACATTTTATTTCCTCAAACTGAGAACTGCTTTGTCATAAGATCTTCACCTATCTGCCCAAGAGTGAGGCCCTGCAGTCAGTATTCCTCCTTAAATTTCCCTATCTGATTGAAACACTTGCTGGAATCCCAGTTTAAATCCTACAGCTTGACAGTTGCACAGAGAGCTCTCTAACCTGTGCCATTCATCTGCCAAGGCAGCCTTACAGCTCAGAACTGTGACTCCATGAAACTCAACCCCCTTTTTCAATATGCCAGCCAGCTTTGTATCTTTTTGTTCCATTACAATCATGTTTGTTATTCTCTTCCTCCCTTGCCTTCTTTCAGACCTTTACGATTGCAGGTTTTCTTCAAAGTCACTTCTGTGCTCTCTCTTTGACAGTCTCGTGACAGGAGAGGCTTTTTCCCACTTTATGACAGTTTAATAATACAAACTGTGAAGCCAGAAAAGCTTGTCTGTGTTTTCTGAAATATTCACTGGCACCCAATATGTTCAATATTTAAAATCTCATATCATAGTTAAAACATTCCAAACAATCTGTGGCAGAGACAGTGTATAATAACCAATGTGTTTAAAATGCTTTTTATGAGATACTATAAAATTGCCTTTCCCACTTGAAGTGAATAATTCATTGGGCAATAAAAGTCAAAAGCAATTTACTATTTAGTACGTGAAATAAAAGTAACAGGATTAGAATAGCTGTTAATTTTCAGCAGACCCCATACCTGAATGCTCAATTCCTTTGAGCAGTATTAATGTAACTACTGAAGAAAACAAAGGATGATTTGGTGCCTGTTCTCAGTGGACCCATGAGCTGCACCTACACCTGCACATCTGAAATCCTGATCAGCCTTGGAGCGTTCCTGCTGGCTGTGTTTGCTGGAGAGCACTGGCAGGGTTTGACAGTTTAGCTACAGAGGATCAGCCCAAGCAGGTGATAGAGGGGCACTCATGCATGGTGCCAGTTCAGTGTTGTATTGCCATTTAATGAGACAGAATTAGAGACAAGGCTCTGTGAAAGAGATAAAGTGCTGCAAACTGCAGGTGGTCTTGTCTGCACAGTGAGATGTGAGAAACAAGCAGGACGTTTACTTGCCTCACTTCATTTTCACTTTTCCAGTCATAATAAAGCAAATATATATGAGTGCAAGGTTTTCATGCAGGAGAAATAGCCTTAATGTCATACACCTACACTGTGCTTATAGAAAACACAAATAAGTTGTTAATAATGTAAAAATTATCATTGGCTTTATCTTTCATGATTTTCAAGGAAAATACTGGCTTCGCCAACTTCTGCCAAGTTCTTTGCAGCACAAATTATTCTTGGCTTATTTCTCATGGACTATTGTAATACTGTATTTGAATAATTGACACTTTTTTCATTTAAACAGAGTCTATTAGATAGCACTCAACTGTAAAAAGTAAGGTAAATATTATGCAGTGCAACGAAGCAGAATGAGATCTTCCCAGGCTGATGAATCTTGTCTGTGTGAGGTACTTCACTGGATTTTCACTTTTTCTGGAAGCAAATCCATTGTAATCAAACCAACCTTACCTGTAACACTGAGAGAACAAGAGCTGCATCCTTTGATCTCTGGGATGCACAGTGAACTATGGAGGTGTTGGCAGAATCCCTGAGCCACTCTGCTTTCTGAACCAAAGACTACCATGAGAAAATGCATGAGGTTTGATGTTTGTTTGCTTTAACTTTACATGATATTGAGATATTGAAACTCTATTTAATGAATGCAGAGGCATTCACTAGGAGAGGGAGTGAAATGCTGTTTAAAGGAAAACCTGCTGCAGGAAATGCCCATGATAACATCTGTTTTGGCAAAGAAGTGAGACCTGGACAGGCAGTTATCCTGAAGTCTCCCTCACAGCCCCGAGGAAAGTGTGTTTTTGTTTGTAAACACATGCTCAGAAGTTTCTCCATATGGACTGAGGAGTAAGTCTCACAAAACCATATGTAGCCATTATACTCCTTAGGGAAGGGCTGGAAAAGACAGAAGATGAGCCATATCCTCATCTGCTGCTCTCCTACAGGAAGGAACCCAGCGTGAACAGGTTCACCCTGAAACCAAGCACGTAACTGCACATTGTGCCACCAGGGGGAAAGGGACTGAGAAATAATGGCCATTGTCCTCTACCTCTACAGCTGAGAGTGTTTCCAGAACCCACAAATTCACCTCTCAAATGGCATTCAATCTTCCAGGGAAAATCAGTGACCCAGACAGAAATCAACAGAGCACTGTGCATGCACCAGCCCAAGGTACAGCAGTTCAGGCTGCAATAAATTTTGCACTTAAGGAGAAACTGAATCTGCTGCTTCGCATTAATGATTCAGACTTGATGCTGGAGCCTGGCATTTGTGGGGGCCTTTTATCCCCTTCCTTTTTAAAATGTAGATGTGCAGTGGGAGGCAGAGCTTTTTGCAGCACTGTGTGCCATTATCACCAGCGCTTTGCAGTTCTCAAGCGCTCAGACCTGTAGCACCAATTCACCAGGAATGCAGAGCAGCAGCACCACGGCAGGGCTACACAAAAACCCGGGAGTGCCTGAAAAATTCGCCTGATCTCGCTCAGAGGAGGTGCTGGAAAAGGACTTTGAGGGCCCCACCTGCCACTCTCCTCTCCTCCCTGGTGTGTGTGGAACAGTGCTGGGAGCCTTGCTGCAGCAGGAGATGGCTCCACTGACTGGGCATTGCCTGTGCAGGGGACGGGGTTAGGGTTAGGATGGACAGGCTGCAGTGCCTGACTCTCACCCTCCCAAACTGGGGGCTCTGCTCAGGCAGCCCTTCCCACTGGACATAAATTTATCTCTAAGAGCTACCCTTTAAAATGCTGTCCTGGTTATCTGATGGTTTGTAATACTGCTCCTCGATATAGTCTACAACTAGAATTGGAACAATTCTGATGTAGGCAATGCTTTTAAAAACATATTATTCTGGTTATTCCCAGAAGCAATGAAAATTTCATTACACAAAGTCAATTTACCTAAAAAAACTCAAAGGACAGGACCTTGCAGGTGAATTAAAATCCTCTCTTTGTGTTTCTGAATTCAAAGGAACAGAATGATGTTTCATGGACTAGAAACCCATGCAAATGATTTTCTCCATTGTTGATTCTTGGCTAAGAAATCCTGAAAGGAACGCTTGACTCACGATATTGAATCAGCTTTTGGGTCTGTGCAGCTCACAAGCAACAAAAAGATGCAGGAAGAAGGAACTTGGAAGGGAAAAAGGAAAACACATTCCCAAATATTTTTGAAGCTACTCAAGTGAAAATCCATCACATGGGCTCACATGCCAGCAGATCAATTTTATCCAGGCAGAGCACACAGTGTTGGATATTCATTAATGATTTTGTGACAAATCAGATGTATTTTCATCTGCAGGTATAAATACATCACTGAAGATTTCATTTCTCAAAAAAAGCATAGAGTGCACAAGGATCCAAAATTTAAGTTGGATTTACTTTTTCAGCAAGCCTTTGTGCATTTCATTTTCAATGAGCTCCTATTTGAAATGCCATCTCCAGAAGGCAGCACCTTTAGAAGCTGTCACTGCCAGCATCTCATCTCATAGCAGAGAGCTCACTTTTTATGTTAATCTCACATTCTCCAAACACATTATATGTACTGAATCCCTCAGGAAGGCCTCACTGCTTCTAAACTCAGCATATGGTGAGCAGTCAGTAAACTGGTCACATTTTAGCCGGCTAAGCTCGGAAGATTTTTAACACAGAAAGGAATGGGATGTGAGGGCTCCTTGCCATTGTGCTGCCGGCAGGAAAATCTACATTATTGACAATTCATTACTCATCATTTTTAGCAAGCGGCACTGATGCTGCCTCACAAAGTGAGCAAAGGTCTGTCTCAGCACTATTGGGAGGGGTTTCATGGAGAATCAGCTCACGGGGTACAGCAGGAGGCTCTGGAGCCTGTGCTCTTCCAGCACTCCTAAGCATATCTTAACAGCGTTTGCAGACTAAAGCAGGACACACAGATTTAAATTGCTCTGAATTGTACACAAAGTTAAAAACTTATTGAATACACCAAATGAAATAACTTATTTAAAACTAACACTGTCCCTTTTTGTGTGGGCGGGAAGGGAATAAGAGAGGAATCACACCAGGGGAGCGGCCTGCTGTGAGAGTATTCAATATCCAATACAGATTTTACCACAGTGCTTTGACTTGTTTGGTGTCTGAGGACAGGAAGAAGCTGGAGCAGATGCTCAGTTCCATGAGCAGCACAACCACTGTAACTTAGTCACCCAAAGGCAGCTGGCTGTTTTCCCCATTTGAGGGAGAAATTCGTGTTGGTGTGATGCAAAAAGTATTTATTTTGCACTGCTTATCATTTTGTTTATCTGACTAGATATAAGTGTGGGATATTTACTGTCATGTGTTTTTGAGAGGATTCATTAATAAAAGTCAAATTTAATTGGTAATTCCAAGGCAGTGAACATGACTGCTGAATATAACAGACAGGTTGGAAGCACTTGGTATCAGAGAGTGTCTTTGCTGTCACCCAACATCTCTATCCTTGCTCCCCTCTTTGTGCCTGTTTTCTCTGCAGTAACTCAACTTTCTCAAAAGCAAAACCTCTGAGTCTGGGAAAATTTCCTGTAGGGCCCACAAACAAATCAGCTGGAGAGTTTCCAGAGAAGGAGCCAGGAAGCAAAGCTGGTGGAAAGCATTATGGAAGGCAGTGTGTCTGTCCCTACAACCCTCAGCATGGGAGGGTGCTTTGCAGCAGCCTTCAGCTCCCAGGAGACAGAGGGGCTCCTTCCAGAGGCAGGAAGGACAAGGCCACACTGAGTTTGTGTTCCTTGACCTCCCAGCTGGGTAGTACTGGCCTCTCATTTTGTTTTTAATTTCAACTTCGCTGAAAAACCCGTGTTCATTGGTTGCTATCATCCTCAGGATAGGAATAGCAGAAACTGAATATTAGAAACCATATTTCCCAAGTTCTATTGTGCAATCACATAATGCCATGCAGAACTAGCTCTACTTTCCCACACGAGGCCCTTGTTGCACCCTGTGGCTGTGAGGAAGCTCCTTGATTTTAAACAGCCTGAACAGCTCACACACATCTGAGGGACAGAAGGGCATAAAGCTGAAGTGTGTTTGAGAAGAAAATCTGAGTGGCACAAAATATTTTCTTTATCAGTAATCGATTTGTGTAGCTTTGTTAGAAAACTCTTGGCCCTGTTAATTGCTTAAAAAATTATGTTTTATTGCTTGAAAGATCTCTTTTATCATGGAAAACTGTCAAGCTCAGGAGGAGAAAAAGGAACATTATATTAATGGGAAAAGGAGAATGATTTTGTTAGTCTTGATGTACTTTTAAAGAATTTGAATTAAGCTACTGATACTCCATCTGATTTTCTGCAGTGCTGTACAATCTGGTAAGTGCTCAATTTATCTGTTTCTGTATGTGTGCTGAATAATCCATGGCCATGTATATAAAAATAACATGCAATAAAAATAACTGAGTAAACTTCTTACTGACATTTGGATAAAATAATTTAACCTGAAAGTGATGTGGTAATTGCTTCTTATCATAGCAAGTGTCTAGTTTTTCTAGACTCCACTGAAAATCTGATTAGTGAATAAATATAAATGTAACTATAAATATAACATAGTTGTTTACTGGTGTTTCTGTGTTGAAATTCTGTATTCTGGAGACTTTTAAAACTATGACAATTTAACCTTTATCTTATAGGCAAAGAGGGTGGGTTTTGATATCTCTTGGCTCAGTTTAACTGAATCCTAAAAAAAATGTAGACACATCTTCATGGCCTGCAGACCTCATGGTGCTTCATAAAGAAGTCGCAAGAACTTCAAGCTGAATAAATAGGCTTAATTTATATTCTTCCCCCTAAACAGATCACAGCAGAAGAGTGATATAATGTGGGATTCTCAGTTCATAGTTGTAAACAGGGTATTTTTATATTTGCATGGTTTTAATGATTCAAGAAAATGGGGTAGATGGGAATTGTCAGCCTTGAAGAAGTAGTCACACTGGGATTTAGCTGTACTGCTGTCCCACATGTCCTGCACTGGACTGTTCAGTCTGCCAAGATAAAAGTGTTGGGAACCCAATGCACTTAAAGGATATCTGATATGACCTGTAAGCAGCCTGGTATCTCTGTGCTTAATAGTCCAGACAGCATGAAAAGCAGAGAAGAGAAATTCTGGATTAGAACTATTTTATAAGCAGTAGCATACACTAAAAGCACTTGCACCAGTTGGTGGTATAGTACTTGTGGTACTTGTAGTAGCAAAAGTAGTCACCACTTTGGAAAATTGGAGACAAGCACTTAAAATCAAAGTTAGGAGCCCTTTTAAGGCTGGATTTATAATGTCTGGAATTATGTATGACAGGTCCATCCTTTCATATGCTGTATAATTCCCTGTTGGCAGCAAACCAACTCTGTGAGGGACATCACACACCAAGGCAATCCTAGCAAGGAGACATGGGCAGGTAAAGAGAAATAGCAAAGTCAGGGATAGTGTCAAAAACGTCAAATTCAGGATCATTTAATGGATCATTCACAAAACCCCTGCCAAATCTTTCAGAAATGATGGGTTTGATCCACAGGTGCCTGAACACCACAACTCCTGTCTTGACCACAGACATAGAGGACTTAAAAGATTCTTCACTGAGCTGAATTACAGCTCACATCAAATACTAAAGGCAAAGTTTTCAAGTAGACTTTGCTTTCTGCAAGGGTCCATATATAATAACAAGAATTGCCATGTTGCTAAGTTTCTATTCTCTCTTCCATGCAATTGTCAGTCAAGTGATTGCTTCATGTAAAAGATTATAATAATTGTAATCAAATATAATTTAAAACTTATGCTAGGTGGGCTGATGTTGCATCAGAACCACTCTCAAAGCTACAATTAAATCTTCTGTCAGTGTTTTTCTTATAAAGTCTGGTGTTCATTGGGTTTTTAATTTATTCATGAATGTTTATCCAAACTTCAGATGCACTTGTGCATAAATATAATTAAAACATGTTTATTTTATATGGAAGATAATTAGTAATGTAATGAGTTGAAGGTCAGAGCAATCATGGACATTTTTACTTAGTTTGTACTAATAACTGTAAATATCTTTGCACATGCACAATTTCCTTGCAGCTTTGGCATGCTGGCTTTAAAAAATGCCATTTTTCCTGTTTTCAATTTGTACCCTCCCTTCAGGTGTTTATGAATATTGGCACAATCCCCATTTGGTGCAATCAATAGCTGGAACTACACAAATACATTTTTTTTAATGTTAAGGAGGATGGAACATTTGAAGTCATGCCTAATACTCCTTTCTGTATATTAATGGATTGATTGGATAGGGATGAATGGTCTGAGGGGCACTGACAGAGTTATTCTCCATAGGTTTTAGTCCAGTTCATGCACCTTTGATAATTACCTGGACTATGACTGTACCAATCTGTGAGCAACCTGACCCAGCCAGCTCTGCTCTGACTAGGTGACCTCCAGAGAGCTCACCTGAATTTTTCTGGTATTTTATTCTGCTATTCTATCACACTTTATATCATCACAAAACCCCTTGTGCTGGAAGGGAAGTTGCTGATCATTACCATGCAGCTCTTGTACTGTGAATTTCTCAGTGCCCATATGGCCTCCCACGTTAGCAGCAGCAAAAGAACAGATGTTTTTGTTATCACAGCTGGAAGCTGAGCTGCTCAATGAACAACAGAAAGCAAATCATTAGACAACAATCCTTAATGTAAAATACAAATCAAGCAGGAAATAAGTAAAAATTGTTTGGAATCTCAGTACCATGTGATGTTTTTCATGCAGTCTAGAAGAGCAAATGCTACAGAAACACCCCTTTATGGTGTGCAAGCAGTGCAGGAATCAGAGGCCCTGCTGCCTGAGGTTTTAGCCCTATGCAGCCTTAAAGAGAGGCATGTTGCTCTTAGGCAGGATCTGCCAAGGGGAGAGGAAAACAGATTTGCTTTTGAGAGTTAACTCAGTTCTGGTAAACCATTAATTCCATCTGCCAGCAGGAATATAGTGTTCTGTGATACCACAAAAATGTGTAAAAAGCAAAGTATGCTCTTAAAACTGCACAAAGCTGATGCTTGAAAGGTGAGATTCCCTCATCTGTGTGTGATGGTGGAGCCATTGGGCTCTGTGGCATCTGCTCCAAAGCCAGAGGGCATGGACAGAGCTCTGTGAGTGACCTGTGCACTGTGCAGAGCTCTGAATTCCCACACCCAGGAATCCTGCTGCTCCTGCTTCCATGCACACACTTTACTGAGTGGTCTAAGTTTGGTCTGGTGCTCCACTTGGGAACTGCAGTCACCATTTTTGTTTGCTGGTAATGAAATCCACTTTCCTGCTTCTCTTTCACAGCCCCTCATGATCTGAACCTTGAGCAAGGCACAAACATTTCACTCCTGACAGGACCCTCCTTGTGCCCAGGGAACAAACTGCTGGACGGTCTCATGCCCACCCTGAGACTGGGGTGCTCCAGGTGATACTGCAGGAAACAACTCCCACCTTTCCTACTTTGGAAACTGCACTCATGGCTTATTCTAGGGAACACAACTGCTGTGTTGCCCTAAGCAACTTTATTAATAAGTGTGTGATATTAATGCTTAGGCAGGTAAAATTAATGCTGAATGGAAAGGCCTGAGGCTTGGTGTTTTCTTATAAAAAAAGTGATTTGTGCCAGACGTGGCGTCTTTGAAAAATCTGTAATCCCAGTGATAAAGAAAGACTGACTTGAGAAACTGGGAACTTGACCACAGAGAGATTTGGGTGAGGTGATTCAGCACTTCTGCTCCACTGCTTTCTGAGTATCTAAATGTCTTTTGCAAATGGAACTTAACTACATTGGAACACTAATTTCTGAGGGGCATCATGGGAATGACAAAATAAGGAGCTAAGCTTGGATCTCCTGCAAGTCCATCAGTTCTCTACTAGCCCAATGTCAGCTGGTGAAAGAGAACCAAAAGATGAAAGGAAGCACTTATGGGTAGAACTGGAATGAGGAGAAATATTAGAATTCAGTAAATCACAGATAAAGTGAAAACTAGATCACATTTTAAGAAAATATTTTCTATTTTACCATCCAAAAATTCCAGTAGTGATCAAAATAAAGAAATTAAAGTTTACACTGTTCCTTGCTTTGTATAAACTCTTTCATTGATTGCAGAGCTCTAGAAATGAAGAATTGGTTTGTTCACTGGAACATTTCCAATGAATCATAGTTAAGGAGACACCCTGGTATTATACTTGAAAGCCACATAGCAGGGAAACAAAATGACCTCTCTTGTAATCCTGGGGTTTTCAATGGAGTATCCTCATGCAGCAGTAATTTGATATTTTGCAGTTTTAAAATGTAATTGAGAGCACTTTTATTGGATGCGTTCTCATTACAGAGCCACCAGCCTTCATTTGATAAAGCTGTTCAAGAGCTGACTGAAAATGAATTATCAGTCAGAAGGGAAAAAACTCCTGACGAGAAAGGGAAAATAAAAAGCCTAGAAAAATTTTAATCACTGTAAATGTTGAGATAATGGCATTGCTCTTCAAGGTATTGTGATTTTTTCTCTGCCAGCATTCAGAACCCTCTGTATTACATTAAATGCCTCACTGCAGTCTTGCAAGGTTTCTAAGATGTAAACTGGCAATTCACTGAAGGCGCAGAAGCAGCAGCACTGCCTCATTTTCCCTGGGTGCCACCAGATTTCTCCTTTTCCTTATCTGTTTGCCTTTACTGCCATTTGATTTGATATTGCAGCTTCCATGTGAGCTCCGAGCAGCTTTGGCAAGTACTTACAAACAATAAGTAGAAGTGAATCTGGTTTTCTTTGCAGCTCTTCCTTCTAATTTTCTTATGTGCTGTTCAGCTTTCCTGATTCAGCAAAGCACCTGGCACTTGTTTTATGCCTCAAATTCAAATGAATGAAGTGGAAGTTAGGTATTCAGTAATTATGGATGATGTGCATTTGAAATTGGAAAAATTAATGTCATAAGAACCAGCTAGGTTTGACAACTGGTGATGGGGTGTGATCTGTTTATGTAACTCAAATGGAATGGAATGATGCCAATAACTCAAACTAGAAAACTTTTAAACTGCAAATTTTTTTACCTACATAAAAAACTGACATAGATAAGAACCCACAAAAGTGATCAAAAATAAACAGATCATGAGACTCATCCTGCTTCCTTTTTTTTTCTGTTTGTAGGCTGAGAGGTTTTTCTCCATGCTAAAGCAAGTGATAGGAATTTTGAATTCTTGTGCTGCTAATCTCTAAATGGTAAATGTCCCTCAGTTTTGTTAATTTGTTTCAGCAGCTCCCACGAGACCATTCTGATTACCACAGGTATGTTTTATACTGATTGATTCAGAGACAATAGACAGAAAAGGTATAAACCCATACAGGTTATAAGAGAAAAGTAACTTTGACTTTTGTAATTAAGGACAACCCTTCTCTCACTTAGCAATAAACTACATTTAGATTTTGTCAGTAATTGGCAAAAGAACAAGTAAACAAAATCTACACATTTTTCACTTAAGTTTCATGTCTCATCTGTTCTAGAATACCTTTATCCATCTTTTTTTATGTGGTGATAATGAACAGTTTTAGGATGCTGGGAAGCAGAAGGAGAAAAGCCCAAACTATTTATCAGAGAAAATCTTCTGCTTATTTGAGCAACAGAAATGTAGCAATACCTCAATCTTAATTTCAAGTTCAGTTTAGTTCCTAAAATATATAGCTTCCTCTCAGGCACTTCTCATTTTTTCCTTGTTCCCTGAAATTATTGCAGTTACCCAGTGCCATTTTAGCCCCCTGTGCTCTAAATATTTCTGCTTTCTACTCCTTTTTCATTTGGTCCATGTATATTTTTTCCTTCACCTCTTTCATCAGTGTCATGCTCAGGCTGGAACTCTAAATAGGTCTTCAGAAGTGCCTCATCAGTAAACTGGAAATCCCTTCCAATTTCATTAATGGACACAAGTGTCAAATATTAATTTTCCTATCATATTTCTTTCTGATGTTTCAAATACTATAAAATACAATGCAATTAATCTAGTTCTTTCAGTTTTTAAAGCAGAAAGACTGTAATAAATAATTCCTGCTGAATTCCTTTGAAAATTAATTTTTTAAAAATGATTCATGTCAGGGGGATAGAGAGATAAAGCAGTGAGATAACCTACAGAGAATACAGCACTGGAGGATGCAGCTGCACGAGTTTCATACAATGATCCTGAATGCTTTCTATTACCTTTCAGGATATGTGGGTTAATTTAGACCAGCAATTAAGACAATAGATCAGAACTCCCTATTCAGATAATGGCTGTAAGATTATTATGGAGGGTTTCTACTGGCTCATTTAAGTGTTTGCTGAGAGCTGACATTTGCCAAAACAGCCAAATTCTAGGATTCACTTACATGCCAGGGTTCCTAGAGATCTCAGTGCAGATCCAAACAGTATTGAAATCTGTGTCCCATTGTGTCACATGTCACAATTCTCTGTAAAGCAAGTAATGAAGGATTCAGAAGAAGCTTCCATATAATAGAACAGAAAAATAGCAGTATGGGTCTTGAAATCGTCTATTTGGGAAACAAGGATACATATTATAATTTCAAGAAGCAATATCTGATATGTTCTCCAATTTCTGATTCATCTCCTTTGGTTTTGGTATTAAATATTTTTGCTTATAAAGGAATGCATTTGAATATAAGAAAGCATAGGGAAAAAAAGAAAAGGTAAAGCAGGAGAGGGCAAAGAAGCCTTTGGCACTTGCAGAAAAAGGAAAAAAAATTTAACACAAGTAGATTTAAAGTTTCAAAAAAACCTGAGTTTTACAAAGTATTTTACTAATTCTCTCAGCATTAGCTTTCTAGCAAATACCACGGACCTGAACTATCAGATGAGAAGAGACAGGCTGAGCTGTCTTCAGCTGCTCCTCACACGGCTTTGGCAGAACTGGTAAGGAAGGGGAGGAAATGGCCACTGGAACAATGTCTGGAGAAACAGCAAGGAAAAATGACGGGCATTAGAGAAGGTTTAGAGGATTTCTGCTATTTAAGGATCTTAAGAATTACTTTGTTGTTAGAAACTGATGCATGATTCTTATTTTGTTTCCACAGTGTAAAGTGATTTGCTGCAATAAAGCATTTCAATCTGCAGCTGATTTATGAAATCCAGTTTGGCCATCCTGACTTTCTTCCCAAATATACATGAAAAAAATATTTATACAGAGATATCTTCATTTTTCAAGTTACTCACTCTGATTTTCCCCTCTGAGATATTTCAAAAAATATCCTCTCCTTTTTCCAAAAGATAGCAGTGAATGCAGAAAGGTATGGATAACATTTTGCAAGACTTTATCTGAATTCAGAGACTACTGCTGAGTATTTAGGAGAAATCATTAATAAGAAGGTTTATTCCAGTTTGGGGTATTTTCTATTTAGAAAAAGTGATTCCCAGGAGATAAGGTGACAGCTGTCCTGTAGCAGCATTAGCAGTGTACTTGCAGCAGGGTTTTATAGATAGATGTTTCGCAGATTCTACTTTCTCTCCCTATGCAGTGTTTGCTCCCTCACCTGCTGCAGGGAGAGAAAATGGAGTGAAAAATTGCATAAATATACCCAGAGTTATACCAGGGTACTCTCTGAAGGCTGTGGAAAAGTTCCACTTTTTCCACAGGGAAAAGTCTAAGTACGTGATATGATGTCCTCTGCCCTGTGCAGGTCCATGATGCTCAATAAATAAGGGAAATTTCCTCAGTCAGTGACATAAAATGAGAGTTTTGCACCTATGCCAGGAGCAAGTGATGTTTTGAAAAATGGGGCTCTTACACTGTATTATGTATAACACTTCTCCCCATCGCCGTTCATCCATCCAGATAAAACGGAACCTCTTTCCTCTTCAAATGTCAAATATGTAATAGATATTTGGAAATGGAAAGGATACCTTAGGGTACATGCTAATGCACTTCCTTCAATTAGGTTTTATGATTATGACCTTTATTCCAACAATAATTTAATGTTTTAATTAAATTTGCAACCATTTTCATTGCTGCAAGATGTCCTTCATCTCTCTGAACTGTAATTTAATGAAGTGGTTTTCAATCACAATCAGCAATATCTACCAAGAAATTTTAATGCCACTTTTCAGGAAACTAAAATGGATCTTTCATGTTTTAAAACAAACTTCATACCAGTGCTATGGCAAGGAATAATTCCAACATCTACTGTAAGCAAAGAATACACATTTTCAGTTTTGGCAACCAAATGTGGAATATTAAACTCTAATTAGAAAAAGAAAATAAAAGACCAGTTAAGTAAGAATGAGGAAAGTTGAAAAAAATTAAAAATTAAACTAATAATAGCACCTTGGTAAAGAATACCCATTAGAGATTACAATGCCTCTTGATTTATGCCATGTTTCTTACTAAACATCAAAATCTGCATGCAGATTACTGAGTTCAGTCTTCATATACCATTAACATCTCAAATCTTCAAGAATCCATTTGCTCAGAAAATAACCATTGACATGAGAAATATTAATCATGTTTGAACACCTTTTGACAATGTTGTGATCTGCCCAGCTAGACATTCATGAAAGGAGTGACTTACACAATGCAAAAGACTTCTGAAATAGATTACAGCAGAATATTACTTGTGCACTTACCAAAAATGTTGAAAACAGCATTTATTCTTTTGAAAACATCAGTCTAGCATTTATTCTTTGCAGCAATTTCTGCCCGAATTCAGTCCTCTTGTTTCTGTACAGATTATTTATTTTCAACCAGGGTCATGTTACCAAAAATAACAGCAACGAGGATATTCAGGAAAGGGGAAAAGAACACAAGAAAAAAATGTTCAGAATATTTATTTTGGAAGAAGAAAATAAACTACTGCTTTGCGTTCTTTATATAACAGCAACAACTCTGCACATATTTGCACAGAAGGGGGAAGCACAGCAAAAGAAACAGGAAAACAGTTAATATTAACTCATCACCTTAGAAAAATAAAAAAAGAAACAGTATTTTTCTCTTTCTTGCACATAGATTTAAACTTTCCTGGAAGGACATCCAAGACTGGCACCTCTTTGTGGGTATTTTAACAAGAATCAGGGAAATCTGAACTAGTTTCTAACTAGAAAAATGTATCACCCTGGAAATAAAAGGTGGAAATCCAAACACCTAGATCTGAGGAAATTTTGACAGTGTCTGCTAACATGGATTAGATGGATTTTAAATTCCAGTCACAATTTCTGGGCTGAAGCGAAACCTGACAGCAGCTGCTTTCAGTTCATGTCTATATATTGGGCACAGGAAGAGATCTGTCTAGTCTGGGGATGTGGATGTGTTGAGGCTTGATGGTGGTCAAAGCCACCTGAAAGTAGCTAAAGTAAAGAACTATAGCAGTTTGCAAGGCAGGGAACAGAAGTGCCAAATGGAAATGAGAAGTTTCCACGGGAGGGAAGGTGTAAAGCAGGAAAGCAATGGTACATGTGGTGACAGGAGAAAATCTGGGCTGCAGTGAAAATGAACAGAACAGAATCAGAATCTCTGTTCTGATAAAGTCTGAGGAGATGCCAAGAAATATAACCTGGATTTTGAGAAAGCAGAACGAGCCCTGTAACGCTGTGAGCCCTATATAATGTCAAGTAATTTTTTTCCCCTGAATTCTTCTAAACCTTCTATAGAACAAAGGTACCTTCTACCATGGATCTCTCATGTTCCTCTTCCTTGGAAGGTGGTGAGTAAATTTTATCAGTTGCATCCATGCAGCCTGAGTTTGCGCAGCAATGATGTGGGATGTGAACCTCTGGTGGGATTTGATACCAATTGCCCTGGCTGGGTAATGAGAAAGAGGGCTGGAAATTACTGAGTTTAGTTCTATCCTGACCAAGAGCACCCAGGAATTTACTGAAGCAGCCATTACTTGTGGAACGTTCTCTATTCACTGTGTGGTCACTGCTTTCAGTGCACTTATTATTTCAGCCGTAACCTGGTAATGAATGAAGGGCATTAATTGCTGTTGTCCTTTAAAAGTTTCAACTCTGCTCAAAATTCTTTCCTGTCTCTTGGCAGACAGGGAATGTTTGGCTTCCCAATGGGTTTGAGATGCATCCATATCTGTTAGCAAATGATCATCACTCCTACTGCTTCTTGATTTTAAAATGTATACAGCTCTCAGGCTGAGACTCCTTTGGTTAACAACATGAATGATTTACCAAGTGTCTACAACTTGGGCTGCTCATCTTGACTGATGTCTTGAGATATTTGTGCTGCTTTTGACAGAACAGCATGACATTTCTCTGAACAAACTCAAACCTGGCCATGTGCATATTTGGATTATTTTTTGTGCCAACAATGGAAAATATTTTTGTCTTAATGGCAGGTTTTGTTTTTTATTTCTGCTGCCTCTAGTTATGAAATTCTCCAGAGAACCATTTACATGAGAGAAAATTGATTCTCAGAAAATATATCAGAAATACCAAAGTAAGGAGAATGCATAATCTAGTGTATTAAAAAGATAAAATATCTTATCTACTTTTTGTCATATTCTGGCAATCAAATTATTGTATTTGCAGTATCCATCTCTGTCTGTCAGTGTAGGATGGGTCACTGGCTTTGCATTAAAAGCTCAGTTTCGCAAAATCATCACTATTTCTCAAAAAAAAATTTTATGATCTCATTGAAGTCATGTAGGACATATGAAATCACTATCTTTCAGGAATTTTGTCTCTCCCTCTTGGTCTGGTGTTGCCCCTTTTGAAGAAATTTATCTTAACTACACCTTATTTTCTTTCTGTTTAAACTTGCTGTTAAGGCATACGCTTGTATCCCAGACACTCTTCATTAAACATTCCTGTGCTGATGCACAAGCATCATTACCCCCAGAAGAGTGGAGAAGTTTTAACTACCTCAAACATCACAGCAATTAAGGAGATCCACGGGCACAGGAGAGCCACAAAATCTTTTCATTTTGAACATAAAGTCTCATTATTCATATATAACCAGCAAACCAGGTCATTGTTGCATTTATCCAACCAAGTTCTTGTCAAGGGGTGGGAAGGAAATATGGAAAGGCTGAACTTGGGGCTCAGGAATCTGCTCCCAGCCTGCCTTCTGCGCCAATTCAAGCTTGAACACCAGACAGTCACTGGTTACCCTACAAAATGAAGGTCAAACTAATTAGTTGAGAGGATCGATAGAAGCATTTTATAACAACCAAATTAATACTAAATGAGTTCACAATGATTATTATTACTGAACAATTAAAAATGATAGGGCCATTATTTAAAGTCTTGGTCCAGTTTACAGCTACCTATCCCACACCAGGAGATGTGCTGCTGAGCTAAAAACACATTTCATCATTGGAAGCAATGAATCTTGGGAGGACTGGTATTTAAACCATCAGATATTTATGAGCAGCAAAAAGTGCAGCTCAATAAGTTTTCTGCCCTTTGTAGTTTTCTGCCCTGTGTAACAGATAAACCTGGAAATCCTAATCCCAGTCTCTTCTGTACAAGTCCCTTACAACTGAAATTTATTTATTGATTTCTGTTGCTTCTCACCAAACTGGGGATAGTAAGAACTTAATGGTTTGCATTTAAAGTCTGAATAAATTACACTGCAGCTCCTAGCCACTGAATCTGGTTTGATAACCAGAGATAATTAGTGGCTTACATTTTTAAAACAGATATAGTGAAATCAGCAATGTAAAAAAATATTCACTAGAAATTGATCTATTTTTCAGACCATTTTTTTTTTGGTTTGGGGTCTGTTTGTTTGTTTGTTCCATAAGGGATAAAAGACTTTGTAAGAAATTCAGACCCATATAATGTATTTCTCTTATATGCAACATAACTCAGTAATCCTAAGTTATACTCTATCCATTGCTGGTTCAGACTTTGACAATATTTTGGAGCTCTAAATAATAATTTTGAATACAATTCTGGTGTCTCTTTCTAAAGAACACCTTTATTCTTTCAGGCAGGTGCAAGGTTAGTGCAGCCTGCCTGAACAGCAGATGGCCAGCAGCAAAGCTTTTCCCTGCTGACATGATTATAAAGGGAGAAGGGAGCACACTGCTATAAAACTGAGTTTGCTACTGCTCATAATCATAATCTACTGATTGATTTATAAAGCTCCACCTGAACATGTGATTCTGTGATTTGCAGAATTTTACATCAAAAGACATATTTTCTTTCATATAAAAGTACAGGAATTGTTCTGAAAAAAGCATGATGCTGCAACACAGACCTTCCAAAGCATCCAAAGTCAAATCCCAAATGTTCCTGGTTTCCATCAGTAAAAATTTTTATTTTTCAGAAATACCTACCATGAAGCTGCCATTAGTTTTACCAGTTCTGATACTGATTTTCATGGCATTTTAAATAAAACCGAAACATTTTCCTCTAATTTTGCTTCTCTCAAGTAGTAGGATTAAAAACCATATGATTGTACATGTGAAAAAATTATGTTCAACTCTCAGTCACCCATCATCCTTTCTCAGGTTGCTGTTATGTGATGTGGTATTTTGTAACCATGGAATATCTCAGATTGGAAGGGACACAGAAGGATCAAGTCCAGTTCTGTGCTCCTCACAGGACCACCTAAAGTTAAGCAGCATGACTGGAGGATTGTCTGGATGCTCCTTGAATTCTGACAGGCTTGATGCCCATTATATTCTAGAATATATATTTTAATGTAATTTGTATCAATGTTTGCTACAGACTGATCTCTAAGTCTGACCTAATTGTCAAATATGGTATTAAAACTCTTCTGATTATTATAAGAAACATTTTTCAGATGTTTCCCACAAAAATTTAAAGGCAATATTAGAGATTCCAATAAAGCTTATTCTTAGCAGCTAAGTCTATTATTTAATTTCATAGTCTTCTAAAGCACCAAGTGCCCTGGCTGGTTCTGTTTTCTTAGGAATCTGTGGAACATTATATTATTTATAAAATGAAATTAATTTTCTTTAAATCTATCCATTCATGGTGGCTTAAAAGATAAAAGCTATAATCCACCTTACTGCTTTTGTTGCATGCTATTTACATTTTTGTGTAAAATCTCATTATTCAGACTGCTGATTGAATAACTTTGAAGTGTTTTGTGTCTCATTAGCAATGCTGCTCATTATGCAGGGTATGATGACTAATGGAAAGCCTTTGCCTCACAGCTCTAGGTGATGGAGATTTTTTTTATCATAAGCTACTGTTCAGACATGAAATGATTATAGAAGTAATAATAATTAAAAACTTAATTACAATTTTCTTTCAAGGATTGTCACCACTTTGCTGGTGTTTGGGTTCTGTTGTGATGTGAATGTGGGTGTTCCCTTCTAAATGTACATAGTCTGGTATGACAAATATCAACTCCAAAAATGATACATTTATATCAGTGACAGAAAGTAAACAAGGGGGAGAAACCTCAGACAAAGGTTTTGAAAATGCTACACTTCCCAGTCCTTTAGATAAATACAGGCCAATCCCCTCAAAGTGGGAATCCTAACATTTAATCCTAATTTAACCCTAATAATGTTTCCTTTAACCCCAATAATGCTCAAGGTAGCCTCAAGATATGGAATACATGCATTCCTTACATTAAAAAACATCTTTTTTTTTTTTTTTTGCATGGAAAAATACATCCCACCAAGGTGATCCATGCAATAGTAATAATAAAGGGAGAACTTCAGCCCAAGCAGAAATATATACAGTTACACATGGTCTTCAACAGAAGTCATGAGTATGATTTCTTCACACCAGATAAATAAGGAATCCAGTGGGGACATAATAAATGCTCTGGAAAAAAACATAATGATTTGCTTTTCCTGAAAGGTCAACCATGACTTCCTTATCCATCAAGTTTGTAATAGATTATGAAAATAAGAATTTCCAGTCGTATTTCACAGCATTTAGTGCATTGTCCAGGGTTTCAGCTCTGTGATTGAGAGCATTCCATTTTGCTAAAATATTTCTAATTTCCATCATTGGGAACAGCTCCTTTTTAAGAAAAGAGATGAATTCAATTTTGTTTTGCTTGTTTGCTACCTATTGTAGTTTGTGATTAATAGCTACTTTACGCACAAAACATTCAGAGCCGTCCTTCTACAAAAATTACATCATTAAATGCTTTTAAAAATCATGGTCCCTGGAAGAATTTGTCTACTTGTATTTTATGAACTATTTCCTGAGTTAAAATGAAAGCCAGAGTTAAGCTGTCAAAGAAAAATGAAAGACATCCTGAAAAGACACAGAACTAAAAGGTGCCTATTTTTAGTTTAAAGGAAGTACAAATGTACCACACATCATTATCCTCATCAGGATGACAGGTGATGCCAGGATAATAAACAAAGTCTCTGATTAGAAATGAAATTGCTATGACAGAATTTAAAGGCCACAAAGCCTTCAGATTCCCCTCCTCTCTGTCCTCTGCATACATTCTTCCTCTTCCTCCACAATGAACTGTCTATTCATTCAAATTCAAGGATACACTGCAGGGAAGAATCAGCAAAGATCAACATCAGAAAACAAAGCAAACAAAAATAAGACATACAGCTGTCAGTATCAAATTTTCTAGCCGCAAAGTGAGCCTAAGGAGGAGACATTAACCGTGCCATTGAGAACACAGGAAAGCCTTTTGGCAGTGGTTGGTTCTGGTTTACCAAAACACCAAAGTGAGAGAATTTCCACTCTGTGCTACAGATCTCCATTCTAAATCAGGAAGTACAGTAATAACATCAAACACACACTGCAGATTCCTTTCTCAGTAGTAAAGGAGAGCAGCCCTGCTGCTATGCTGGTACTACAGCCACAAAAGGAGCTACCCATGTAGGTCCCATTTTCAGGAAGCAAAATGCAATTGCAGGGATATTCCAGTAGCAGCAAGCCCAAGCAAATGTGTATCAAATATTCTTCCTTGGCTGTGTTGTTTATGATTTAACTGCATCACAAGTAGCAGAAAGTGCACTTTCAACAATCGTGTGGCATTTAATTAATTAACAATAACCATTGTTTACATGTAAATCAGGTACTCATTAGAGAATTACAAAAATAATTTCTTTTGAAGTCGGATTATTTTTATCCATTTGACTGATAAACTTAACTCTTCATTATATTATTCTTTGCCATCTAAATTAGCATCAGTAGGATTTGATATGACCACAAGACACAGATTGCTGCAGCAGCTGAGAACAGAGGCCACCTTCTTATTTAAACTGAAGTAAGTGAAAATACTTTTTCAGTTTCTCAGAGTTTGCCTTCAGGAAACACAAATCTGCAAGTTCCAATGGGTTAGATGAGATTGAAATTTTATTGAGCATCTTTGACCTAAGGTATGGGCTTTTCCACCTGTACTGCAGGGTGGTTTGCTTATTAATTACATCTACAGCCCTTTGTAAATGTGTTTGAGGATTGCCCACTTCCACAGTCTAGGGCTGGAGAAATGAAATCACAACAAACTGATATTTTGTGCCCCACCAATCAATAATGACAAACCACAGAAGTCCTTGTACTACTGGAATGCACCAAGGGCAGTCCTGAGCACTCAGCCAGGCTGCAGCATGGTTTAAATGGCTGCCGTGGTAAGATCTTTGTGCATCCCTTTATTTTCCTAATACAGACTCCTGTAATCTCTGAAGCTAATTTGTCATAAAATACTTGTCTTCTGTCCCAGTGTGTCTTACAGTACCCTCTTCTCGCCTAAGTATTTACACAAGTAATGACTTGAGGGGCAGAAGGAGGCAGAGGTTTTCCAATTCCTTTATTCTTCTCGTCCTGGGTTACAGTTTCAGCCAGCAAAGCAAGGCTTGTAACAGAGAAAGTTCATATGAATTCAGTCCCATTGTACTCCACCTATCAAAGCTCAGGTCCAAAATAATTCAACCGAATTTTTGAATATCCTCTCCAAAGCTCACAAAGCTCATGGTGCAACTTTCTTCATTCCTCAGTTCTCAGAGTAATAAAACTCAATGGTATTTATTGGCTCTCCTGGAGCTGCTCAACTTTTTCTAGTTTGGTTGCTATGGGATTTCATATTTAAAAAGTTTTCATTGACTTGAGTGCAGAGTTTGTACCTTTACTGTCAATAGCAATCTCCAGCCAAACATATATAGCTATGCAATGCTGGTAAGAACATTAGGAGTTAATAATTTGTCCAGCCTTCTTTAACAGCCTACAAATATGCATGGTACAGATATGACTTATGTGCACTTATGACGGCTGAGAAAAAATGAATTATTGTCCTTAATGCACAGGACTTACAAAGGAAGTGGAATTAAGGCAGGAATCTGACTTGGACCTGAGGTCACTGCCCTTTGTGTTCAATGATTTGGTTTGATTTTACACTGGATGTCCAAAAGTCAGGAGCCCAATGGTGGTAGTGGTGGCAGCTGAGCCAGTGGTTTCTTTTTCAGCTGAGTGGGTTAACAGCATCTGTATTTTTTTTTTTTTTATTTCAAAAAATGAGGCTAAACCAATTCTATTTTGTAGCCAACCTGCAGCAAGAGGACCTTGTCCAGGAGCAGCAGAGATTCCCAGGCAGCAAACTGAGAGCCAGTGCCTTCCCACAAAGGTGTACTTGGCACAGATGTGTCATTCTGTGCACTGCTGACTGCCTTAATTTGCTGTGACTTTGCAGACCCTTATTAGAAAGACATTTTACTTTTCACACGACATCCACTTTAAATTGGTGGAGAGCAGGTCTCTGAAACTTGGAACATTTCCCAGACAAAACACAATGCACAAAGCTGTAACTTGTTCAAGAAATGATAGCAGAAGTTAGAATGTGTTCCTGATGAAGCTGTAAACTTCAGCTGGTAGACTTCTCAAAATAAGGCTCAATGCTCCTGCTTAGTGATAAGTGGGGTGAAAAGCACTTCCATCTGTTTTATCGTGCAGAAATAACATCAGCTTCAGAGAGGAAGCTCTTAACCTGTTTGCTTTTGCTGGAATCAAAATACCAATTCAGCAATTCATATTTTGGAAACAAGTCTCCAGTAATCATAATTTTTTGGATGCCAGATGGCCTGGCCTGCTCTCCTGGTTTGTGCATCAGAATAACTAAATGCTTGTATTTCTTGACATGTCCTTTTAGGGGTGAAAATGAATATATAAACTCATGAAAATTAGCAGCTCTGAGATGAGCTCAGAGCTAACCTCAGTCCTGCTGAACTCATGGACAATTCTGCCATTGATTCAGCACTATTACATTTTCATCACTGCTACATCCCAGAGTTGAAAATATGTCTGGTTTATTTTGACAATGGCATTTCCAGACAGATAGATTGTTTCCTCATATTATTCCTTCAACAGACAATCCTTAGGAACTGGGAGCGCTCTAAAAATCATTTTATGACAGTAGGCAAAGGCATGTCCAAAGTGGCGGAATCAACCTTTTTTGGACTATTGTTTTGAGTGACATATTTTACAATGCTTTCTTTGTTAAACTGTAAACGTAGATACTGTGTTCCTCATATTTGCAGGTTAGTACCTATGCAATATACAATTGATAACCTGTAAAAAAAACAGGTGCTTTAAAAGCTTCCTGAAACAAAAGCTTCATTTCAAATGCTTCTCTTAACAATTTCTTGCAAATGAGCGTCATAACCCATTCATCTGAAAAAAATGTAGTGTTTTGGAGGTGTTTACAAATGTACCCAGATTTCACCTAAATTTTAAGTTCCCTAAAGACTGGGGCAATGAAAATAAATGTGAGAGTTTCATAGGCAGTCAGCAGAGCAAGACAGAGCTGTCTTTGAAAACTCCTTGCTGTTTACTGTAGAATACTCTAGAAATTCCTAGACTTTAACAAAGAGAAAGTTAGCTACCTACATTAGTTAAAAAGGTTTTCTTCAGGATTGTACCTTCAGTAAACCAGTGCCTCATTTTCATCCGAGAATTAATGTAATGACAGTAACCACTAAATGGGTATGAAGTTATGGTGGTAAATCACTGTTGGGTTTAGTTTCAGCCAAGCCCACCTTTCCTCAGTGTAATTTCATTGGCCTGAATGGATACCCCTTTCCCTCACCTTGTATGTGACACAAAGACTGTGTGGAAGTATTGCTAGATCAGAATGGCCTTACCCACGGTTCCTGTCTGACAGGACATGTTTGGACTCACAGCATGTGACACACGCCAAAACACAAAGACCTCCAGCAGGTCAGTGTTCCCAGTACAGCACTAACCATTATCCAGGGTGTGCCTGTGAAAAGCAAATGCTCCTGACACTGCACTCTTTCCAAACAACAAGCATTTTAATGCTGATTCCAAAGGGACTGCAAACTGGACTAATGAATTATACAATGAACTGCTGTCATTTTTGCCTATTCTTTCAGCTAATAAGGCAGTGCTAGAGAAGGATTGTGCACATTTTCTTGTGCTGCACTGCTACCATTTGGGTTGTGGTGCTGATGTAGCATTGAAGATGAGCTGAAGAGTGTCTGTTGCATATTTATAAAGAATTCTGTGGCTAATTGCTCTAAATTGGGCATGTAATGAATGCATTACTGCAAAGCAGGGAAATAACACCTATTAGAGGCTAGACATGAATCATCACAATGGAAAATAATTTTTTAAGCTGCAGTATTTTCTTTGTTATTGCTTTGCTTTAAACTTCAGTGAAAAGCAATTACTCTATTCTTTCTCTTTACTTGTATTGCTGGTGATTCTTATGCTAATTTTTCCTTCTATGTTTGATTTGATTTTGAAAAGGCTTTTAGAATTGAAGATTAAATTGAATTGGTGATACTGCCCTACCATCTTCACCTCCTACCTTTCTTATCCTCAACCCTCACTCTGGGTTATGAAGAATTCTTAAGAAAACAGACCAAGCAAACTCAAAGCTATCACATTTTAAAATGTTTCTTGTTCTAAATAAATTAGATAAATAAACATCTTCCAGTCAACAAATAATAAAAATTTGGGGGGTTTTATATTTAGCTTATTATTAATTTAATAGTTTAAAGAAACAAAAGTTCCCTGCATTTGAAATGTTACCTATTTCAATTTTTCCCCTTGAAGAATCACACATCTCCTGCAATTAAGTGAAATGTATTCACTTGTGGTACCTTGGTTGTTCTATGCCAGTGACTTAGGTCTGTATAAAACATGGAAATCTTTTCCTTACAGTCAATTTAGGGAACACAGTGTGCTGTTTTTCAGAGACGTCAATAATTGCTTCAAGTAAACCAAAGAATCTGAAAATTAACAACTTACCTTTGTATCCACAAACCTGGAGGTAACTCTCTGATCATACTTTTTTTCCTGGGCTACAGTATTTTACAAAAAAAAAAAAGATGTTTATTATCAAAAGTCACTATCAAGACACAGAACTAGTGAAGATTTACTTTGTTGAACACTTAGAGCAGAAATTAAAGAAAGAGCTGTCCAAGGTCCCCTGTGATCAAATAGGAGAGAAACTCTTAAATGCAAACCTAGAAAATCATCTGTATTTATGATCTTTGTATTAGTTATAGTTAGGTGAAATTAAACTTCAGCTTCCTTTTAACCAAATGAATTCATCAGTAGCATTCCTGGAAGAAGTCTGCATAGCGTGCCTACAATGACTGCAAGGGTGCTTTCAATTTCCTTACCTCAGGAAGATCAAATGATGCAGAACCAGAAATGGAAATTATTCTTTCCCTAATGCTGGATCAAACATAAAGGCAATATTTTTTAGAAGTCATGAAATGCTACAAGCAAGTAATGAAATACCTTCCTGTAGGCTTGGGGGCAATCTTTGATGTAAGCAAACCTGAAAATGCATTAAAAAAACATCTTTGAAAAAGGCTCCTTGTTTTTCTCCCCTTTCCTGAACTCTGCCCTAAGACACCATGTTCTATTCACAGCTGTAATGTCAGCAAACACTGGGCTTTCATTCAATTTATTTTGGAAAATTGAGAACAAAAGACATTCAGACTCCTTGCATAGGCCTCAGGCAATTGTATTTCATTATTTCAGAGCAGACATTGCAGGTTAGCTGGAAAATTGCAGTAAAAATGATTGTCCCAGTCACAAAGGTGGCAGTGCCATATCTTTTCTTTCTTGCCAAACAAACCCAGGTGATTTAAAAATATTAAAAAAACCTTGAAAATTATTTATCTAACAAAGTCTAGGGACATAGGTAAGGATTTAATTTTTTATGTCTTTGAAAGCTCAGAAAATACAGCAATATCCACACAACAGCCATGGTGAAAAAGAGAAATATGCACTTAACATTTCAAGAACTTCTGTCAAGTAAAAGTCAGACAGTATTTTTCATTTCTATTAAGAGAAATTTCTTTAAATCCTCACTGCTTGTTTTAAGATCAAATAAAAGACATTGTGACTGCCAATGAGCCAGGAGATGAATGATTTGAAATAACTTGGTATTCTTACTGCTGATTTAATGAATTTGAGCATGGTACATGGAATAACTAATTCCCAGCTTGTCTGGCCTAACAAATGAGTCATAGTTTTAGAAAACAGCAGAGTCATTTAAAGCTGTGATTCTGACTTAAACTGATTAAACCCTGAGCATTAAGCATTGGGTCTCAATGTATTGTCACACGTATTGAATCCACACAGACCTACTGAAAGCCTGGTTAAAGTCAGACTAAAGCAGGCATTGCAGCAGGTAAGGAGTTCATATGCAAAACATTAAGAGCCCGAAAGTTCCTTTCTCTCAACACCATATAGGCTGTCCTTTTGAAACCTTCCAGTTGTAAAGAGCAGGTCTGACAGGAAGGGGAACGCAGCCCAGGCATCTTGCACTGTCTCTTCTGTGCACTTGAAGTCTTTGAAGGCTGGAGGCTGTGCAAAGAACTGGCAGAGATTACAGGAGAATTTTTCAAAGGTATGAAGAGTTCTGAGGGACCCAGCTCCTATTCCAAATCTATGAGTGCTGGACACCTAATTAGCAAGGGTACTTCGAAAATCTCCCCCTCCTTCTTTTTTATGCAAGTTCCTTGCTATAGAAATTGTACTGAAATAGAAGTCTAATTGGAAAACACTGTGACCAGGAAACAGAGGTGAGGAAGTGGATTAACAGCATATCTCAGTACAAATACTTTTCCTCAGGCATGTTTATTGCATTTTCTGGTTGAAATCACAATCAGCATCTTCACCAGTGTGCAAATCCTTTTATTTTTCTCCTTGAATTTCAAAATTTGGACTCTGAAGATACCTTGTGTGTTATTTTTCAGCAATATTACTTTGCTTTCTGTTATGTTCATATTCGTGTTGTTTTCATGAAATAATACAAAGGCCCATATCTGTGTTTAGAGAGCAGGACATGTTCAGCTTGTCTATGCTAGGCCTGATGAAACCATTCTTTGATGATTTGACATTACAACACAGCAGCTACAAGCAGGTGGATGATCACTACATTCCCACCACTCTCCCTTCTCTCCCAGTTTTGAACTAAGGTCAAGGAATGATTGGCCAACCACAAAATTGCATCTCCATTACCTTTCAAAATGTCAACTCAAGCGCCAGCTAAAACCAGTGTGAACTGGGAGCTCGAAATAGGAGAATGGAGAACCCAAAGATGGTTTGGAGGGACCTGCTGTGTGTGTGTCTGCATTTTTGTATTACCTACAGCAATAAACCAATCCTCTCCAGAGTTTTAGATATTGCTGGCCTTGGAACAGTCATCTTTACATTTCCATTATTATTTTCCTAACCACTCTCCTGTGCTATTTCCTACATGACATTGCAGGCAATTGCTCCAAAGCAATACATATTGTGTGCCACCAAAGTGGCACAGATCCTAAGCCTGGACCACTACAATAATTAATTTGAGTCTAACTTCTCAAAGATATCCTCATTTTCAGGTCAGGTCCCCCCTTACTGAGGCTCTGATTTCTGAAGTGACCTCTATCCTTGGTGGGAGTAGGTCTTTGTATAACCACTGACAATTGCTGAAAATATTTTATTTCTATTATTTCTTGCTCTGCTGATAAATGAGGATCAGCAGGGTCACCTGACAGTAAGGAAGCTTGCCAAAACATTATATCCTTTTATTGTCATATGCTTTGAGCAAGGACTCTGTTTTCTCCCTTGGGGAGTTGAAACAGAATAGAAGTGAAAACAGATAAGGCACATGGACTACAGAACGGTTATTAAGAGTTTAGAAATGTTTATGCACAAATGGAATATTTCAGAAAAGAACCAGGAATGGTCATTCTCATGGAAATGATGACAGAATTAAGGCTGTTTTGATGAGAAGGACAAAGGCCACAAAGGCACATATGACTCCACAGAAGAAGCTGTTACAGCCACACCAGATGTTTTGGTAGCTAAGAGCAGAGATGGGCCTTTACATCTCCTTGGCAATAGGTATTTCTCTTGCCAGAAATAATTTTGATCTTTCATCCAAGAGAAACTTTCCTTCTTTCCCTTAAATATAATTCTGCTTTTTGTCATTCTGCCAGCTGATTCAAAGTCTCTGGCTCAGTGCCTCAATATGACACATTTTCAACTTGCCAAAAAGAAAACTCTTCTATAGCCCCATTTTGGCAAATAGCTATCATCATGAAGCAAGAAAACCAAGGTTCCACTTGACACACGTACCTGATTTTAATCGAAGTATTAAACTCTAATATTGATAAATTGGCCAGGAATTGCTCAAACAGTGACTACTGCTACACTGCCTGTGTAACAATTAGCTTAATGACACAAATTACTGTGATGCAGCATGCCAATTTCCCCTTTGTCTTCACAAAAAGAGAACAACTAGGCAATACCTAAACCTTTGTTAAATAACTTTAAAACTTCTGAAATGCTTTAAAATACTTTTTGTTTACATTCCATACAATTCTCTCATCACTCAAATATTGTACAACACTTAGTTAGGATGTCTTTCAAAAGGAGCCATCCTGAAATGATTGCTTTCATCCAGCTAAGAGTTGTCCTTGTTTTAGGTCATGGTTTTCTCACAGAAACATTTGAAGTTATAGAAATACCAGGACCATAGTCCAGCATGGATTTACTAATGTCCTTCACTTTGAATGTATTTTCACACCATGAGTTATAGTTCTGATGGCATATGATGCATGCAACTAATTGTACCCTGTGAAACAGGTAAGTATGTCAAAGTTGTCTGACCTTTTAGATTATTTTTTAAAAGAATAATTGAAATTTAAAGGGTACTGGCTTGCCAAAAAAGCTTTTATTTTTAACAGAAGGATTGAATATGTGAAATTTGGGGGGAAATGCTTGAAGATCCCAGCATTTCCAATACAAGCATAATACATTCTGATATGTGTAAGTCTCACACTTAGGAAGGTCTCTACTACTGATTGTGATTATCTCACCAATGCATTATCAGCACAAAGCCTTCACAGCAGGCTTTCACAGCTCCTTTGCCTTACACAGGGCAGCAGAATTTTCATCAGTGAATTCCACTAGGAATTACTTGTCATGGTGATATGCAGCTAGATTTCATTTACCATCATTTTATTACAGTCTCCTGCAGCTCAGTTCCTTTTATTATAGTTCTGTATGCTGCTACATTTTGCCTTGTAAGCTGGAGGGTAGCTGAGTGTATTCCCCACAATCCATTAATGTAGTGAAACTTCTGTTTCTCCCACTTCACATTAGTGAGGGAAAAAAAGTCTGGCATGTGCACTCCCTGCAATACAATAGATGTTAATGGGTCTAATTTAAGAACACTTCTTGCCAAGAGGAAGAAAAAGGAAAAAATCTAAACTGCTTTGTAAAAGTTCTGTTTCTTACATAAATTCTGTTCAAGAACTGTAACCATTAAAACAGCAAGTGCATGGAAAGTAGATCCAAAGAAACAGAGGGCAAGATATGGATCCATTTTTACTTACACCAAGCGTTTATGCAGCCAAGGCACTTCAACAGCTGCTGTTAGAGACAAACATCTATCAGACTAACACGGGCCAAATTCTCTGTTTCACACATAAGATGTTTAGCTTTAGACAAGGGGAAGAGGTGGTGTCTGTCACTTCTTTATGCCGAGGTTTGAGGATCTGCACCATGCTACTATACAGCCCAATTTTTCAGAACAGGTCAGATGGCAAATCTGAATCTCCTAATATTAGCGACCAATTCTGAACTGTAAAAATGCTCAGACAATCAAGATCTAAGAACTTTGAGTTGAGGCAAGCAAAAAGAATTAAAACACTTTCCTTTTCTATACTTGCAATTGGACTTTGGCGTTCCAAGGAAAACAAAACACTGTTCTCTGAAGTCCCATGCACAGAGACAACAATTTATAACTCGAATGCCTATAAACAGTTTGTCTTGTCATCCTTCCAGCTTCCCCTCTCCCTCCACTCTCAGTGAAAACAGTACTTACAGGAGCTAAGCCAGGAGTCTTTCCAATCCATTAATTGACCTTTCTGATGTGAGGCTGTGGTCTAGGTCCAACATGGCAGGTCAGTGTGGTACTTGAGGAAATAGAAGAGAAATACACTGAGAAGAATGATTCTCTGCAAATGGCAATCCTCAGAGGGAAGACAACGTTTCATCTGTGAAATAATAAGCAAATTACCACATGTAGAACACGTGGAAAGGTGTAGGAGTAATTTAAACAAATAAGGAAACAGTAGAGCAAACACACAGCCCCTAAGGTGAAGGCTTTAGCTGAGATAAACTATTTATACTGTACTCTGCACTCCTTGCAAAGAAACAAAGATAAACTCAGGCACCCTGCACTTTCAGATCTTAATACTAAACTCAAAACCACAAATTCATCAGTCACTGACTTGAACCAGTTTTGAATGAGGCCCTTTAGGAGAAAAAAAGAGTATCCACGAGGATATTCCCCACCTTCAAGCAGTTTGAACATTTGCCTTGACAGAGAGTGTAACCCATCCAATCACCCATGCAACGCTGTACATGAATAATTATCAGTTTATGCTGAAAATTAGAGTCCCTGCTCTGACCCCCAGTAATTACACTGTCAGCAAGCAGAGCTCATCTGTCACTCCCCAGCCCTGTCTGCAGCTTGGGGAATAAGAGTTTTGTCTGCCTCTCCTGGAGTTACTGGAGAAGTACAGAGCACATCTGCAGCATTATTTAAATTAAAACTTGTGGTTCCCAAACTCCATTTTTTAGGTAGTATGAAGAGAAAAGTTGAAGAGTTGAACAGGATGTATCTTTGGCACCCTGAATATTTCTCCTTCAAGTGTTTCTGTCATTCTCAATCATTAACACAGACCTACTTAAATACAGAGCTGTTTAAATACTTTTAAATGTTAGTTGCTGTCTTTTCTCTGTTAGCTTTTGGCAATGTAGGAAAGAACAGGAGAACTTTGATCCCCTCAAACACTACAGGCTTGAAACACCACATGGACCTCCTGATACACTCACTTCAGCTAAGATTGTTTCCTCTGACTGTTTACTTGCCAGAATATTGTGTTCAGCTTTACAATTTATATTTCACACTGTCATAACAGAGCATGATTTTTTATTTGTGTCTGGCCTGTAAAAGTATAAAGAGATCATATTGTTTAACATTATTTTCTCCTCACATTTCAATGAAACCTCAGCTGCCAGATTCCTGGCAATGAGTGCATTACCTATGAAGTGCAGTGTACCTTCTAACAATCTCTTATTTCAAAGCTACATTTCCAGTCATAACTCAAACCTGCTTTTTTCCCCTGTGGTGCTCTCCCTCTACAGATTATGGAAGTCGAGTTCTATTAGAGGATTAAAACATTAATAATACTTTTTTCATCAAAGTTCTCAGAACACTTTGCCCCACCTAAGTAACTTATGATTTGGAGGGAATTCTACTCAGACTGAGCTACTAATACTCTGATACTGAACTATAGAATATCAGAGCTGCTCAATGGAACTGCAAGGAAGATCAAGAGCTTCAGAGACCTGAATCCTTGAAAGTCCTTTTTCTACTGAGAATACCATCTCAAGACTGAAAAACTGTCCAGAAGGAAATGAAGACCTAAAACCATCTGCAAATAATCTGATTTTCAAGCCTCTGTGACATTTCTGCATGACTACATTTTAGCAATCTTTTTTGAAAGTCACTTTTTGGCTACAACATCTTGTAGTGGCCTCAGTCTCACACAATATTAATTATTTATATGGAATCTCAACAAAGTCATTTACCTGCCACTAGAATGCAAGATCCTGCAAAATGAGCTTCTCAAGTGCTCATCCTGACCTTTCAGGTGTAATACATAAGACAAATACAGAATATAGAACCAATTCCAGCATAAAATGAAAAAACAGATTTCTTAAAACATTTTTGTATCTATAAAATGCATGCACTTCTGTAAAGTGACACAATAACATCTACAGAAAAAAATAAACACTTGCTTACATTAATTAGATGAGAGTAACATAAAACAAACAGGTTTGGGTTTTTCCTGTCAAATTCAGGCATAGGCCTCCCATAGCTTGTAAGAAATTATTCAGGGAAATAGCAGATATTTCAAATGGTTAATCTCTTATTACAGTTGAAAGAGCAAAAATCTTTATTACATCATTTTCATGACACCAGTAGAGCTGCATTTCAAAATACAATATTAGTATACTGTCAATGACTTTAATTTTATAGAGATAATTTTTTGCATTTGCATCATCTGCATCATTTGCAATGCTAACTCTGCATGTTCACAAATTAATACAAAATTGGCTATTTGCTTCCAGCTAACTACCCAGATGATGTGATGAACGTGGATCATCACTGGATTAAAAATAAAAAATATTTATTAAAATTAAAAATATTTTGGTAATTTATGCTCATCCACAAAAACAGATTAATAACTCTAGAATATATTGCATTCTATCAAGTTCAGAAATAATGGAAACATGTATAATCTTAAAAAATCATTCCCTGTAAATGATGGAATTAAGAGGATTTGAAAATTTCTCCAAACCATTAGTAGCTTATTCTGTAATTTTGAGAATACCTTGATATGCAAGTGAGTTGTGATTTTTGGAATTATATCAGAATAAGCAAGATAAAATTAAAACAGAATAAGCAAGATAAAGATTAGAAAGACATTTTTAGACTGAATATTACTTAGACTTTTTTCTATTATTACAAAATAATGAAAAGAATAATGCATGTGCTTAGGTTCATGACAACACATTCTCTGGACAGTAAACCTCAGTTAGGAATCAAAGCAAAGTTATCAAGATGAAAATTCAGATCTAAAAACTGAACACACTGGAAAGCAGAAACAGAGACTCCATTAAGTGGCAAATACTGCTTTGCAACTCCCTGATTTCATATTCTGATTTCAAGAAATGAAATGATCCCATTCCAAATTCAGACACTTGTGCTGGAATAAGTACTGATTCCTCAGAAAACCATAACGGTTCATGAGCACTGAACACTGGCAAGAGATTTTTTTTTTTTTTTGTGAGTAACATTGAAAATAAACTCAGGTGAGTGTGTGTACACTTAGATAAGAAAATATTTAAATCCTCTTAAAGGCAAGTGGTTGCAATACATCAGCATTGTGAATTAATTTATTGATTCCTATCTCAGAGGCAACATCTTGAGATTAATAAATTTTGAAATCAAACTTAGTTTTCCATGACCTTAATTAAGGTGAGGGTTAATTTCAAGAATTCATTAAAGAATGTATTCAGTGATCATTTTAACACAGCTTGAGAATATCTGTCTACCTGAAAGTTGCCAGGTTAGTGCACTGTATAAATTTTTAAACATTAATCTATGCCTTATTGTCTTTTGAGCTTTAGAGGAAGAGGTGAGTTCATTAATGTGTGTCAGACAACTGATTTTCCTCTTGGCAAGGGCTGATACCAGGGGAGGAGAACTGGAACACACAGAGCATTAGACACAGCAGGAAACAGGACAAAGCAGGGCTCAATCACTCCAGCAATAGTCCCAGCACACTTTTTATAGTTTTGGTACCACAGAGTACAATTTCTTGTCTGTCAAGTCCTTATTGGAGAGAATAGGAAGGAAGAACAGGCTGCTCACTTATCCAAGTGATGGATTATCTGGTACTGTCTACAATACCTGCTAAACTTTTCCTTCTATCTTGAGGTGTTGTAAACATCCCTACTAAATCCTATAATCCACTGTTAGAGCCTACATAGGGCATAAAGGAAGAAGGGTGATGGTTTCCTTGATGGAAGCTTATCATCTACCTCCAAGCAAACTGTGATGTTAATAGGGAACAAATTTCTTCTTGCTCCCATGTCCTTCAAAAGCAATTAGTTTTTACTCTTTAAAGTGATAACATGCTCCTTATTTCAGTTTACATCACTTCAAGTGTTAATTATTGTTTCTAAAATTGCCCTTCTTAAAAATTACACATAACTATTTCATACTATAAACTTCTGCAGCTCTGATTTTAAAAGATGGATGCTGAGCTATGGAGCATCCTATTTATTTTTAGATGTAGCTTTATTTATTAAAATTTCAGTCTTGAGTTTAAGGATGAAATATGTGTATCTGTGTCTATATCAGTATCAATAGTATAAGAACAGCAGGTCAGCTCTTGGCTAACAGAGATATATTTTCTATAGTCCTGCCACTGCAGAAGTCTGGAAAACACAAGTGTACTGCTGCTCTGAATTGTCTCCGATTGTGTTCCCAAATCACAGAACCTTATCTGAGCACCATCAGACTGCTCTGCAGCTCCTTTAAGCCCTGTCTGTACACAAATATTTTCAACTGGCTGCTACCATACAGGGCAGACACTGGGTTCCAACGTGTGAGCTAAGTTGATAGGGCTATTTGCATGCCAATGTGCATGAGCAGGGATTGCAGGAACCTCCTCTCTGAAAGTCAGCAAATCCAGACTCATTTACAGCAGAGAGGAGCTGCTTCTTTACCTGGTTTATTTGTCAAAGACTCAATAACTATCTGCTGAAAATGAAAGTGCGCATCTCAGCATAACAGAACAACTCAGACAGCTGCTATTACAGCTGAGATGCCAGATTCAGCAAGACCCATGTTCAGAATAGGATGTTTGTTAATTAAATACCTGGGCATATGGCTAATTTATGCTTCTTAAGTAACTCCTGTAGCCCAGCTACTGTGACTGTCATGAAATATATTGTGGTGCAATTTATCTGGCTAGACTGAAATCATGAGCTCATAGCACATCAAAGACAGCTTTATACTTATGCCGGGGGTCTGCACAGCAGAGACAGACAATATAATTTCACTAACTCTTAGTTAGATAAAGGAGGAAGAAAAACAAGTGGAGCTGTCGTAAGGGTATCAATCCCACTTGACTTAGAGAACTGTCATTTAAAGTCAGATTCAGTGTTAAGCACATCAGAACTTGCTGACAATCAATTTGGCTCACTGGCATCTCAACAGGCAGAACAATCTGTATGAACTCTCCTGTTGAATAGACATTGCCCAACCCCCTGTAAATTCTTTTTTTTTTTTGTAGTATAAGACACCTAAGCAATTTTTATAATTGAAAGTGTTTTAATAATCTGTTCCTCAGCTAGAAGGGCCTCCAATCAAAATGTCAACTTCAATCTTATTTCAACAGCAGGCATCTTCTTAGAAAGATTCTACCTACATTTCTGCAGCAATAAATTTGTTTCTGTTAAAGAGGTAGGGAGATTATATTGATGACAAAAGTGACTAAATGAGATTTTCTTACAGTTCTTGGGTTTACCTCTGAAATCTAATTCAGCAGGCAGCTACATGCCAGTAACGACCACAAGCAACCACAATCTACAGAGCATTGGAGAAGATAAATATTTACAGTGAGTGAAGAAAGCCAAGTAAACCTTAGCTCAGCCTCACAGGGTCACAGGGTGAAATGGGACTGTCCCACCCTAATAACTGCCAGAATATTTACTCTGGGTGCTCCCCAGTGCAGCTCTGCTTGTGCCATTATTGCTACCCCAGCATTCCCTTGCAAAGGCTCCTCAAAGAGACATATCAAATTCTGCTCACAGAATGCTGAATAGCTTCAATTTAAGTAAAGTTACTGTAGCATTTTCATCCTGTGTTTCCAGGTGATGGAAAGGCTGAAAATTCCTAGAGCACTGACACTTGTCCCAGGCTGTGGAGACAAGGCTTTGCCACTGGGGCAGCACAAAATCTGCACTAACACCTGAGCAGTGGGAAAAAGCTCCTCAGTCACAGCCCATCTAATCCTGCATGGACATGTAGCCTCACTTCCAGTCAGGGCTTCAACCACAGCAAAGCACTTGAGGAAACATTAAAAAAAAATTGCTTTGAAAATCATAATGTCAAAGGTTAAAAGAGTCTAAAATGTAGAATTTACAAACCTGTTAATCATGTTGTGATGCTTTCAGTTATTGCAACCATAATATTGCTCCCAGAGAAAGATGGGAGCATCCCAAAGGCAGATGATTGTCTTTCAAAGGAATCCTGATGTCCTATTTGTAGCAAATAGCATCATCAAAATAGCTTTTTTTTTCATGTTGCCTCAAGCCTAAATAGCCAACACCATCTCAGAGAGGTATTCACAGATGGATAAACTCTATACCCACTGGCTTTTGTAAGCTGCACATCTCTGGAAATTTGTTACGAGGCCAGTAGTGATGCAAGCACTTCAGGTTGGTGTCATCAAGAAAAAAAATTTAAATCATGGTTTAGTATTATGTACAGGTTTGGATTTTTTAAAAAGTTATTATTTTGTTAACTATTTGGTCTTTTATGGAATTATCATGCCACATAAGAATAAAAATATATGTGGCTGTTATTATCTAGGAGTTACTATCCTACTTAATTACTTAAAAGCCACCTAGATGTGGCACCTGGGGACACAATTTAGTGGTGGGCTTGGCAGTGCAGGGTCAGCACACTTGATAATTTTAAATTGATAATCTTAAAGCTCTTTTCACAAGTAAATGATCCCATGGGCTGGAAGGGGGCTGAAATATTAACTTACTCATTACTGGAAATGCCCCCTTAAAGATTGTCACTGGTTTAATGGACCACCCTTCCCTTTCTTAGGAAGCTCTTTATTCAAGTGTTCATTGTGCTCCTGTACCACAGTAATGTCACTGTGAATATATAACCTACATAAAATGTATGTTTGTACAACATATTTCAGAGATCAATAGGGGATTTGGCATGAAATAGGAACACAGAAGCCCTGTAATTTCAAATAGAAAAGTTATTAATTACTTGAAGAAAAAAAAGAAAGTACATTGCTGGAACAAATTTATCATATGTGCATTTTAGGTAGGTTTTACACCTTTTGTTAGGTCCTTTGTCTTTATTCCAGGGAAAAGAAATTCAATACACAATTTCAGTTTTATTACCTTTGTACTATTCCCATCAAATAAATCTAGCTGTAAGAAGGTTTTTCTCTGTTTTTTAGAAGATCATTCTTGAAATGAAACTTGCTTCTCATTTCAGTGTAACATATCCTGTTTTAATAAAGAGTTTTGCTTCCTATTGAGAGCATTTTGACAAAATAATAAGGTTGCTTTTGTTTGCCATTTAATTTACCAGTGGATCGATAGAGTTAGACATAACTACTTCTGGTATTAAAACTCACAAATTCCAGGGGAGCTGGAGGTTAAATTGTAAACAAAATATTTCATTGGCATTGATCTGAAAAGCAGACTGACAGCATTGCTAAAATTCATCAGCTTACAATTATAAATCTCCCCAAACTGACAAGAGATGGATTTGATTATTTTGCTTTGAAAGGGTCATTCCTTTAAAGCTGCAAGAGTTTATCAATTTATAAAAGATTCAATGAACTACATTTTGCTTTAGTTCCTGTCACAACTCTTCCTTGTGATTACCCAGGCTAGGTCAGCTTATGAGAGTGACTGATCATTTTGCTCTCTAGTTCAGGCAACCTCAAATTTACAGGATTTATGACCCATACTAGATCATTTGTGATATAAAGATTACAGGTAACCTAAATTTACTTTATCTACCGTGATACCCTGCCAGAAGTACAGCCACTCATTATGCCACAAGTGCATGAAAAAGTGCCTGAATTTCATCCTCCTTTTGGGCACTATCCACCAAAGTTACAGTGACAGCTTATTTCCTTAAATAAACAAGAATTTTCATGTACACTGTAGGTGACAGAAGTACTGCCTTCTTTACCCAATTCCCCTCCCACACCTCTTTTCTCTTGCTCCAAGAAAAACCTGAGTAGGCCGGATCTTTACACAACCTTGACTGCTCTATTTCCACCACTGATTGTGCACATTTTAATTGCCAGAGAAAATGGAACATTAGCAAATTCCAAAACAAGCACCAGGCCTTATAAACCTCTGAATGGAAACTCTGGTAAAAAGAGAATCCTTCCCTGAAAAGCACCTTTCAGACGTTCGTTACTGGGATGCCCACATTACCAAACAACACAACTGGGATTCTATTTTGACTGCTGATACCCTCGTCCCTGGATCACGCTGACCCCAATCCCAGGAGATCAGTCCCTCTGCTGTGCTGATGGCTGAGCTCCCAGCAATGGCAGAATTCTCTGCCTGGTGCCAAGAACTCAGGAAGCCCAAACTTCCCTCTGCAACCAATGTTCCTCCTGCAGCTTTGACAGCCAGAACAAAGGCAAGGAGACAGTAAGATGGTGGGATAATAGCTAAACCCCAGTTCCCTGTGCAGGTGTGTACAGCCTTCAGACAGCTGCTCATTCCATTGATGAATTCCTGCAGTGCTTTCCTGGGAGCTTACAGGGCTAGGGAACGTGTGGGGGATTTTTTGGTGGTGGCGTGTGGGTAAGCATGAATAGGAACCAAGCCTGAATACCAGTAAGTAAGAGAACAATAATGAAGTAAAATACAACACTGCTTTTCAAATTATTTTTGTCTTTTCCTGCACAAGACAAGTTCACATGCCTCCAACTCCTGTCTAACTACATCTTAAAAAAACAAGCAGACAAAATTTTTTTAAATGGTAACACTTTCAATAACAATGCTAAGGTTGTAAAGGTAATTTTTTCTTAAACTTGTACCAATCTGCATTATCTACCAAAACCAGAGCTGTGCTCTTTTCCCTCAGATTTTATGCACAGTGTTAATTAGATTATTTTTTTCAGCCAGGTTATTATATTATTTAGAATAAGGTACTGCAAACTTTCCTGGGTGTCTGTTACAGCCATAAATAAAGAAGCATGGCTATAGTGCCATATGTACAGTGATAAACAGGAATATAGAAAAGAAATTATTAATATTGAAGTTATTATTAATGGAAAAATGAAAAAGCGCAATGGTAGGTGGAAAGTGTGAAAGTGAATACCTCTAAACTTTGTTTAAAGTACTAGTGGTCTCTAAAAATATTTTCATGAATTGAGATTATTGTTAGTGACGTTTTTTTCCTGATTTGGACAAGGTTTGTCAAAGAAATATTGTTAGAAAGACCAGGACAACTTATAGCCATTACTACCATGAACATCATCTTGCAAATGAAAATTTCAAATTATTTCTCTCATCCGCTCCCTGAAAAGAAAGCACTTTTGCTATGCAGACAGTTACCAACATGTGTAGTTAAAATCTTGCTAGAGCACCTCAAAGGAACCTTAGTGACTTATTCTGGTTGTTTTCTTCTTTACAAGGAGAAACAAAAAATCATAAGAGATACCTTCAAAGATGTTCGCCTTTCTCAAACTGCCCACCACTGACATTCTAGTCTTGAAACTTACATTAAAGCAAAACCCCTCCTCTAAAAACTCCACTTCTACTGTTCAAACTGTCCTTTACTTATATTGAAATATAAGATGTTATGCTACAAAATGTACATTTGGTTATAATTTTGCTTTACTTTTACGCACTAGATGGTTTACAGGAATTCAGTCCACTAAAAGTCAGCTCAGTCAAAATGATAACTTTACCAGCACTTTAATCTGTCTAAGCATTATATCTCTCCTTTTTTGAATCAAATGCCTTCCAGCCATTCTAAGCATTTTTGTGTCAGTATTTCAAAGTTTCTTATAGCCTAAAAAGCTACAGATGAAGCTGGTGCTCTATAGCATTATGTAATCAACTCATCAATGTTTTATAATTATTTCCAGTCGTCTGCTCCCATCACTCTACATCGAACTATCTGCCTGAGGCCACCACTCAGAACATTGTTATTTTAAAGCAGATGTGGGCAAGACTTTGCTTTTTCTGGGCCAAATTTTTTTTTCAATTGTGTTTCAATTTTTTTGCTTAGTCATCCATAAACAGGACACTATTAATAGTAGTTTTGAATAACAAGTAAAAATGTACAATATTGCAATATTTGCTAATGTTTCAGCTTCACCTTTATAAATATGGCTCAGTGCAATAGGTGCAAGTCAGAAACAAGGAGACACCCGAAAAAATCCATACTTTTTTACTGCAAATTACCCCATACAGGTCTTGTTAAAAGGATCAAGCTTCAGTGGGAAAGCAGAAATCCTGAAAAACAGCAGTGAAGGAATACATATTTCAAACAGTGAAAGAGAAGGAGACTCATTCTTGGCATTGGTAAATAGCAAATAAAAAATCAGCATTGATCTGGAAGATGTTACTCACCAGCTAAGCCCTTGGTCAGAGAGGAACAGGACAGCAGTTGTTCTTTGCTGACTTTTAAACAGCTAAGATGTAATTTTTATTTCTTATGCACAGGTTTCTAGAGACCTGAACAAAAATACTGCTACTCTGCACAGTCCATTACAGAGGCAAACTTTGACTTCTGATCTCCAGCCTAAAAGTTAGTTATTTCTGCTTTTGAAAATGTGTGTGAACAGGCATCCACCTTCCCACACACACTTTACTGGGATGTATAACACCATATGCTAGAATCCAAGAGTTTTTGCACTTCTACACCTGATTCCTGGCACAGGAATTGCAGATATCACCTACATTTCATTCAACAGTTAAATTAGCCAATACAAACAAAGTTTGATAACCTATGGCTCTTGAACTTCCTAAAGGAGACTGTTAGTCTTGCTCATGTAAAGGTATCCCCAGCCACAGCAATCAGTGAGCCAGCATAAAGGACACGTGGCTGTGCAGCCACCCCTCATGGTGCCAGCAGCACCAAGGGAACGCTGCCACTATCTCATGGCTCTGTGCCACTGCGAGATTTCCCAATATCACTGAAGTTGAGATGGCCTCAGGAGTTGAAATTATTATCTTTCATTCATTAATTTTGATGCTGGCTGAGAATAACTTGATGCATTTTTGTGCAAAATTACAGTAGTAACATGCTTGAGTTCCATCAATCTGGACACCATATACATTTTCATTTATGTCTAATCACATCTCAATGACAACTATTAAAGGTATGAATGTGAGATTGGTAAGCGTGGCACTTTACAGAGTCATCTTTCTGAAGATGTTTTGCTGTCATTATGTTGCAAAAGTTCCATATCTCTAAAGTTTTGTACCTCCTTGATGTTTCCCACAGGCAGCTCCTCCAGACACTGGCTCTTCTTCCTTCTCACAGCAGCCAACTGTCTCCAGTTCCCCTCAACCAACCAACCCACTCTTTTATAACACTCTTCTTATTGGCTACAGCTGTGGCCTGTTAAAGTCAGGCCTGTTCCCAGTCTTTGATAATTGGCTCAGCTGCAACTCCTTAAGGGGTAAGATTATTTTCTATTACTACCTTTATTTTCTTATATTGTATCCTCCTACAATATTTTATATTTTCTGGTTAAATTATCTCATTTATATCAAGCCCTCTGAGCTTACTGTGACCTCACTTGCAGCCAGTCAGCAAAAGCAATAAACACAGAAGATTTGCACAGCACATTTCTCTTTTTACTTAACTGCTAACAGAGCCCTCATCCAAAGATTGTTTTGGAAACAGTTGTCTGACTCACTGAAATAGAAAGGAAGTTTTATCAGGAAGTGGAGGGAGAAGGAGCACCACAACAGTTGCAGCTGAGAAGAGATGGAGTAGCTTCTGAGACACATCAATGCCTTTGGTGGTGTCTGCAGACGGACAGACAATTCATCTTAATGAAAGAATTAAACCTCCATTTTAAAATTGCTGGTGCTGTGATTGGGATTTTGATTGATATAGGTAGGTTTGCAGACAGCAATACAAACTAATCGTCTGACAGAAACCACAGATCTGAAAGCCTTTTACAAAGTAAGCAGCATCTGTAGCAGTACTTTATAAATGGGGTAATACTAGCATAAGATAATGAAATACTTCGGTTATTCAACAGGCAAATTACAGACTTCAAAATAAAAGCTTAAGCCTGTACATCCTCTATCAGCAATGAATTTATGGACTTTCTCTGTTAAAGACATTATTATGATACAATTTAGAAAGGTTCAATTAATCTCTCTATGGTTGGGGTTTGTTTATTTTTTTTTTTTTTTGAGGTACATGTTCAAGCAGATATTTAGAAAGGAATCATGAGTTTTCTCCCTGGAACAGGCCAAAGTTTAGGAATAAAAGGCAGCTGAAAGCAGAGTGTGTGTCTGGGACAGAATTAGAATGCCCTGGTCTCTTTTCAGGCAGATTGCCAGAGCAACACTGGGTTTGTATGTGAGGGAATGGGATCCCGGTAGGCTCTCTTTGAAGCAGAGGCTGGTGAGAATCTGTGTTTGTAAAGCTGCTGCGAGAACAGCTCCATCTTTCTGCCCCATGTGCCTGAGTTACACCTGCAAGCCAGAATTGGGTTTATGTGCACACAGCAGAACACTCTTATACACAGACAATCATTTAAATACTTCTATCAATGTTAATTATTTTTTAAAAACTCCCAAACTCTTAACCTATATCTAATGTAACAGCGCATCCTCTTCAGTTCTTGATAATTCTTTAAACCAGTTGTTCTTACAGAGAAGACTTTCTTTGACAATAACATCAAAGCAATTCACTTTTTTCACCCATTCCCCAAGCTAATTTGTCACTGGGAGCTCTGCAGATCAGGCTGTATCAATCACATTACACTACAATGCATCATGCCATGCACCAAGGCATGAGTGATGTAGCTAAGAGGAGATGTCACAAACACTCATATTACTGAGATGCTTGAGAAGTCAGAGGATCAAATTCTTGTCTGATATGAAGTGGCTTAACTTGATTGGGAGAGTCCGGGAGATTTTCTCTTTGGGGAGAAACTCTAAGACAGGATTTTCTTTATCTGCCAGCATTACACCATTCCTTTTGCTTCTGTGTCATTTGCTGTACCCCTATATTGGTCATGTAACAGGAGCACATTCAGCCTGTGTTCCTCCATGGATATTTGACTAGCATGGAAAATCACCTCCTGGAAGAGCAGCTGGTGGAAACTGACCTTAGCAAAAGTGAAATGGTGGTGTTTGGAAAAGAAAATGTTCCACAAGTTTTCACAAATCTTACCATTTATATTTGTTAATCCAGTGCACATGCCTGGGTCTTGTTGGGTCCCTCCCAAACTTTGACACTGATGAATCATGAGTCTCCAAAAGGAGCCTTTGCCCTTCCATTTTATGAGTTTAATTTTGCCTGAGGACAGTTTCCCACAGCAGGGTCTGTATTTACCATCACATCTTTGTGACCAAATCAAGAAGAGACAGCATGACCTCCCCACTCACTGCAAGCCCATGCCTATGCTACTTATATAAATCAGTTGAGGGCATTCCATACAGCATGGCAGTACAATCTAACAGCTTAATGAGAAGAAAAAAATCCCAGAATTCAATATTCCTGTTAGACAGGGAAGTCTAGAAATGCACGAATAAACTGGTCATAACTTTATCCCTCCATGAGGAGTGAAATATATGTCATTTGTACTGTCAGGTAACTGAGAATACAAAAAACCCAAGAATATAAGACTATCAAAAATATAACAAAAGATAGTTAAGTATTACCAGTACAAAAATGTAAATAAATAGATAGGAATGGTCTAAGCTTTTCCCTTTTTTAACTTTAGAGCTAAGTTTATTCCCCACTGGAAAAATGTTCATTACAATGGACTATAATACTACAAATACGCATGCAAGTCATACCCTTTGATGTCTTCTATAGATTCATATCTCAATAAACCCATCAAGATTAGGTGTGATGGCTTTATTTCTTTGTGTAAAAGAATCTCTCATGATAATGCCTTATCACAAACCCTGCAGAACTTCAGCCCAACACACCCAATAAATTAACACAAATTCAAGCTCCTGGATTCTCTCTCCAAATGATTCTGCATTTTTGTAATCTGATTCAAAGACCAATAGCTTCAGGTTAGTCAGAAGAGTCTAGGACATGAACAAATACTGCAATGGATAAAGATACCTTACCTGGGCTAGTTCTCACATAAAAATTAATGAAAACCTTGGGAGCTGTGAACTGCAGTTGCTAAGGCACCGTGCCTGTCTGGACATCCTGGAGTCACCCCTGCCCTGGGACTGAGGCCCCTTCTCACCTGTGCCCTCCACACTCACAGCCAGACCAGGTCTCCTCATCAGCTCCATCCCAGGATCCCCACAGTGGAGTCTCAGACATCACGATCCTTAAAATACTTTATTCATGGTGCAATAAGAAAAAGAGCAGCTCCAGTTTGGTGCCTGGAATGAGGAGCCCCAAACAAAGGAACCCCTGGGTTTTTATACCCCCATAGAGTGAGCACTTGACAGTCTGGAGTCCTCATCTCCTGCTCTGTCTGCGCTGGTCACCTGCACTGATTGCATTTCTCAGCTCTGGGAAGTCGCCACTGTGTGTCACATTCTCCAAGCAGCTCTAACAAAGTAGTTTGCCAAACAGATCTGTGAATTCTCTGCCTTAAAAGTGTCTCATTTTCCCTTGTGATGAGTTGTTTCTTACACACATTCCTAGTGACGCATAATTGTTAGGCTCCAGACCATCTATGGAGGGTGAGCACTGTCCACCTCCACCAGGGCTTTTTATTGTGTAGAGAAGGCTCAGAAAGAAGAAAAGAATGGGCCCACCTTATACTTACCACAGAAGAAAGGAAAATATATATTTTAGAAAAGATAAGGTTCAATAAAAATCAGATGTCAAATAAATAAAGAGAGAACTTTGTGCAAAAAAGGAAATAGGAAAGACAACACCACTATGACACCTGGACTATGTGTCAGAACACACATTGACAAATGTGTTCACCTACCTTGTGCTGTGTCTCCTCTAATAACTATGTGCATGAATAAGACACATACAGAATGTGCCAAAACAGTGCCAAAAGAGGCAGCACCTCAAATTAACCTTCTAAAATTAAACCTTCTGAAATGCAGTCATTTGGTAAAATTCACCTACTAATTCTAGTGTTTCAATATGGAGTTAGAGTACAGATGCTCTTGTGTGATACTGTAAATTATGAACATTTATAAATACCTTCTGTTTCATTACTCTGTGGCTCCAGTGAGGCGCAAAGAATAAGTCAAATAATGAAAGTAATTGCAGATGATAAAAAAAAGAAATAATTAGCTTTGTAAAAGAAAAAAATGTCTGTAGCCAGTGTAGGATGCTAAAGCCAATTTTAGCTTCATTAATTGAAGTAGTTATTCAGCATCCATTAATTCAGTACCCAGAATTTAGAAGTGGCAACTAATCAATAAAAAGAAATGAGTATTGATATGGCAGGACCTGTGCAACGTTGTATTTATAGTGCCCCTGAGGCAAGCTAGATCCTACATTAAAAGATCCATAAACTGATGCAGAGGCTGAGGCCCTGCATGCAGAAAGCCTCAGTGGTGGGGGATCAGGGAAGGAAGGTGAACATTCACCCCTGTGCTCCTGGTGGGATTGCACAGCTCTGCTGGGACTGAGCCCAGACATGGATTACCTTTGCAGCAGAACCCGACGCTGCCCCACAGCGCTTGGCCAAGGTCCGTCCGTCAGGAAAGGGCTTCCTCTTCCCAAGGTTCCAGCACTCCCCTCTTGTTCACTGAGACACAAAGAGAAAACCTCCCCTTTTTATCAGCAACAACACAGCTCTGTAAGCTTTGAGTACTGCCTGACTCATTGCTCTGCTCTCAAAATAAAAGGAGAATTAGAATAAAATCAGATTCTTTTTTACTAAATTCAAAAAACAAAAAGAACCCCCAAAATCTAATCAAAAATTGGATCAAAACTAATCAATGAAAATTCCAGGCCAAATAATGTCATACAGAAATTTCAGTAACAGCTATCAAAACAAAAAAAAAAATATCACAGCCAGCACCTTGATCAAATGCTAGATTTTCTCTCTGATACATGTAACACAACGTAAGGGTAGAATCACACATTCCAAAAACCTGTATTACTGCAAAACTGCACATAACACGTTCTCAGAATTTAAAGCAGCACTGTTTGTATTAAGAGACTTGGGCTGATTTTATTTAAGGATATATGAGAAATAATTAATGGGTTTTGTCATAAAATATGTGACCAGATAATAGAATGTCAAAATAAGCATTATTTGATGAAAACCACATAATTTAAAAAAACTGCTTCACTTTCTTATTACTTTTTCCCCACATTTTTCGTTAGATTAAATTTGGCTTGAAAACAGCCAAATCTGATCATTTACTACTGTAATACATCTATTTTACTGTTGTTCATGAAAAGAGAAGGAAAAAAATGCAGGAAAAAAAAATCAGTTTTCTATAAGATGGATATACTTCATAAGTTGTTTTTCAAAATGATTGCTTCAATGATTTTACCCTCAAGAAAACATTCTCTCTAGAGTTTAAATCAGATTATCTAAACAAAATAATTTTCAAGCTTTTCTAATAAAAAATATTTCAGCCCTGCCTACTCTACATTTTGTCTTCACCTGGGCTTTTGTTTTTTGGTTTCCTTGTTTTGGCTCAGAACCTGGATTTCCAGGTTCATTTGTCAGCAGTGAGAGTGACTTAGTGAGGTGACATTCTTCAGTTTCCTGGGCTGCCTTCCAGTCCACACTATGAAGAGATTTTAAACTGTCTCACTTCCCTTCATTGCTGATTTAAAGGGATTCACAAAGTGGAATTTCTGATAAAAATATATTCCTGCAGAGTCTTGTATTTCTCAGATTTTCTAGTACCTAAAACAGAACTACCTAAGCACACTGATTTGGCCTTGGTCAAAATGATTGAGCTAACACAAAAGAATTAATATCAGTGAAGCAAATAGAAATAAGCAAATCAAAGATTTCCTGACACTTCAAGCTATTTTTCCTTGGGATCCTATACCCTCTCTAGTGCTGTTAAAATTGGCCCTTCCCTCAAATCACGATTTTTTTTCATTTTCAAAGCAATTGACCTGCCTGGAGATTTCACTGGACACCTGATGTGCACACCTGATTTACACACCCAACAGCTTCGACTTTCTGCACCCTTGTGCCGGTTTTTAGCTGGGATACAGCTTGCATGACCTCTTGTTCATTCAGTATTTTACAGTCTAAGTTATTTTTTGCAAGAACTATTCTTCAATGGCTGCTGTTAGGTAATTAACTGTGATAATGATAAAGATATTTTTGTACATATGAACTTCTCAGGCAGCCTGGTCAGTAAATCTTACTTATTAGTACTAGCTATGTATGGATTTGCCAGCACTAAAGAGTTTAATCAGGATTTTTAGGTAGCTGTGATTAGAAAGCAGTTCTCATGGCTGGGTTCATTGGGGTTTTTTAAACAACAAAAATTGACACGTCTGACCTCACCCTCTTTATTTTGATGAGCATTTAATCAGTCTTTAAAAAGACCACTTTTGTTTAAATAAAGACTTCCAATTTGTGCCCGGAAATAATGCAATCAAAGGAAAAAGAATACAGTCTTTGCTTGAAATTTCAATGTTTTGAGATGATATAAGAGGTGATTCTGTTCCTAAATACTGGTACTGAAATTAGGATTGATAAGTAAGTATTAGAAGAAAATAACTTTGAGTTACATGTAACAGCATTTAATTGCATCATTTAAATTCTTAAGCATTTCAATTTTATATTCATTCAGGGTTTTTCATAATTAATTTGCAGATTTCCAGAATGCATTAGGATGAAACTTTTTAATGGCTGGATGGTTATTAATGGAATATATAAATATATTATTCATTATTTTTTGTTGTCATGGTAAATGGCACTGAATACTTCTAATGAATATTAAATTAAACATCATACCATGAATTCAAAAGCAAAATGCATCCCCAGTAAAAATTTGTTGTAATACAGAATACTTGAGGTGTCATTTAATAATAAATACTCTGTAACAAAATGTTAAATATGGTTAATGTCACACTTTCCTTTTCTCTAGAAAATGGCAGGATCACCCAGGCAAAACTGAATTTCAAGTAGCCAACCTTTTCAAAGATGTCAACACCAGCAGATCTACTCCAGTCCAGAAATAAATTCTCAAAGCTCAGATTACCTAAGCAATACTAAAACCTGCAGCCCTGAATGCTGTGCTAGAGAATAAGTGCATTTATACCAAAAAGCACCAGAGACATGTATGAGAATATTGCCTCAGAGAAGATCCACTAACTCAGGAACAAGCCATTTTTAAACCTTTCACATCACACCGTGTCTAATGAACAGAGAATCACCCTCTCACCATCTGTTTTATGCCCTAATTCTTCTCCTTTAGAGGATGGCCAAATATTTCCACAAGCTGCCCCTTCTGGCAGATCAATCAATCCAGCAGTCTGGCATTGACACAAGGGAGTTAAGCAGTGCTTAGAAGGTTTCTGTGTGATGATGGCCTCGGTGCCCTGGCTGCAGGGAAAGCCTTTCCCTCACGAGCAGCCTTCAGGGATTTCCACAGCTAAATCCAGCTTGCTGCTCCTTACATTCCCACTTTCTCTTCTTCTCCTCCTCCTTTTGGCACCACCCCCTTCACTTCCCAGGCCCACAGTCCTGCCCTTTCACCACATCTATGAGAAGTCACAATGTGTTTCCCAAGCTTTGAGGCTCTTTCTCTATGGGAATCATCAGGATAACCACTGCTCAGTGAAACACGCCAGGAGCAAAACTGGAATGTCACAAATGCTGCTCCAGTTGCTGCTGGCTTGCACAGACCAAACACAGCACTTTTCACTGAAGGGACAAATGCAAATGTCTCAGGTGAAAAATCTGCTGTACAAGTGACTGTTGAGGTTTCTGTGCACAGGAAATGTATTCAGCAGCAATGCCACTGCTAATCTGCACAGGTAACTCTGTGGGGATGAAATGGTTAGAGGTTAAGCCTTCACACAAAATTGTCTCACCCAGACTTCCCAAAAAGCCCTTCCTGAACTAGGGGATTCCAACATGGAATTCATGGACAGGATTTCAAAAGGACATTACACATATGTCAGTACATAATAAGGTTTTTGACAGAACCCATAAATAGAGGTAGACCTACTTTGCAACACATTAATTTTAACTCAAGTTTTGGTTTTGGTGAATGAAAAGCAGAGTATTAAACCCACTTATCAGTATAAAGTTGATCTAAAGGTTTTTCAGAACCTGAGAGAGTATTACAAATTTCCTAAGATCTTTCCTCTACAGTTAGGTGAAACTCATACTCTAGACCAGACAATCTCTGGAAACTTTTCAAATCTAGCAAGAGCCTTTGAAAGCACACTGCAGTTATTTAGAATGTTAGGTCAGCAACATGCAAGCAAATAAAAACAAAAACAAGCAAACAAAAACCCAAACCTTTTTTCCACACCCACTCATAGACCATAGTAAACTTCTTTAAGAGTGAGGAATTACCACAGACTTTTAGAAATGGACTTTTTGCTTTAAACTAGCAGCCTTCCCATCTGTTCTGCGCTCATGAGGAATGCAAAAAGAACACACCTCACAGTTCCATCAGCACAGAGCCAAACTAAACTGGTTAAATGGCTGGGTAGAAACTCCCCATGTTCCTATAATGGTATTTCCAGCTGTGTTTCCCATATTTGTGACACATACAAGGAAAAACGATGCCCTGAACGACAGGGAAGCTTTAGAGTTAGTAAAAGCTTCTTTGTATCAGCTGTCAGACACAACGATCTGGCGGTGTAGCACTGCAGCTCATTCTCCTGACCTGGACCAGGAGCTCAGTGCAAAAGTGAAGAGACAGCACAAAAAAACCCCAGTGTACATTTATTTGGAATTAGAGCAACACCTAGGGGTAAAAGAATCTACTCCATCTATCATTAATACCTCAGCTGCTAGAAATTAGTGTGAATTTTATATACCAAGATAGCACTTTTATTAATACCTGGGAAATCTAAAAAGTGCTGGGGAATGCTTAGGTCAGGAAATGACATCTGGCTGGCAATAATAATGAATAAAAATACCCCTTTAAAAAGTTAAGTTAGTTGGGTCTGAATCAGGAAATATCACAAATGCAGAATATAATGGGTGAAATACTAGCAGAAATATTTGAGAAGCAATCAAAAGCAAGAGCAGATTTTTTAAATACGCGAAAAGCAGCCAGACTGAAGTAAAAAGGAGTTGCTTGCAACACTCGCAGAGAAAAATGGGACACACAAAACAATTCCTTTTCTTTTACTAGAGATGAGATACTGTGAGACTGCAGAAAAGCAGCTCTGCCATGAGACTTCCACAGACTGCTGGTGGTTCAGACTGAAAATGGGAACAACTGTGGTTTAAGTAAGATGATTTCTAAGCCAAGTAGAAGAAATTTCCTAGACTTCTAACTATGTAGCAGTCAATAAACGTGCAGGAGATATATAATAGATTGCACATTTAAAAATGTATTGATTAAATTAATTAAGAAAGCAAACATTGCATAAGATAGCACTTGGTGTTGGAGATACTATGTTCAATTTAAAGCAGATTGTCAGTTTCTACTTTTCCCCATTTCTTCAAGTTTTTAAAATAAAATTCACGTTTTAAAAATATAACTTGCTTTATAAAAACCCCTCAGAATAAACACCTGCACACATTCTATAAATCAATCCATTTCTTTTGTAAGTTTCATGCCAATGCTGCACAGTATTTCTCTGTTCCATTCCAGCAATTATTTATGACAAAGAAATCCCTTAACAACTGTTCTAGTGGACTTTCCTCAAGCAATGCAAATCGTTCTTATCACTCTCTTTATATTTTCTCAGAACTTATTTAGACTGAGAATCTAGAGATGCCAAACTGGTTTTAAAACACTTTTTGTGCTGATCGGCCTTCTACCACTGGAGGAGCAGTTCTGTTATTTGAGGAACATTGGAAAAGATTCTCCTTAAATATTCTAGGAACACTGAAAAGCCTATTCTGTTTTGTGTGTTAAATGGGGCTTTCTGAGGGTGTTTTATTTTAGTTTGGGGTCTGAGGGAGGCACCCCATGGAAGGGCTGATTCACCTTGACAACCCAGTCAGGAGATGGACCCGGCTTCCCTCACAGGGCTCTGAGGGGGCTTTGGGGGCCAAACTTAAAAACAAAACGAAACTCCAAACACACAGAAAGAAAACACACAAAAAAGATGGCAAAAAACGAACTTGGCAAGCGCGGGCACCTGGAAGGCTCCGCCGGTCCGTGTCCACCTGTTCGGCAATCCTGAGGCGAAGCTGAGGGCGGGAACGCGGCCCCCTCACGGCTTCCCGCCATTTTTCAGGCTTCAGAGGGCAGGAAGACCCGAGCCCTCCCCTCACGACTTCCCTCCCTCAGAAATCCTCAACAAGGTGGGAAGTTGGGGGCGCAGCTGTTCCTCGTTCTTTTGAGGACTTCTGAGGGCGGGCAGCTGTGAGGGGGCGGCGTTCCCGCCCTTTTAGAGGCTTTTTAGCCCCTTTGCTCAGGGCTGTGAGGGTGTGTCGGAGCTTCCGCTCCTTCGGGCTGCCGAGAGGAGCTGGCGGTCTCCCGGTAGCTTGTTGGGTTTTTGCCGGCTGGGAGTGCGGTGTGTTTGGGGGGTGCTTCCACCTTCCTTAGGAAAGTTAAATTTTGCGTTTTAAGAGGAGTAGAACCGTGAGGGGTTGTTTACGGCCCGTCCGTGCCGCCTCCCCTTGCGTCTTCTTTCCTTTTGGCTGTGTTACTGGGTGAGGTATGAGGCAATAACTTTCTTTGTGCTTGTGGTTTTATATGTGTGTATATTATTTTTAAAGTATCTGTGTATATCTATACATCCTGTATGTGTGTATGTATGTACATATGTATTTGTCAGCCCCGGAGGCTGAAAAAAAGACTCTGCTGAGCACTTTCAGGGAGGTGAGGGTTAACCCTGCTTGTGGACCTGATCTGTGAGGGATAATGGTTTCACTTATCTCATATACTTAATAAACCAACCAGCAGGGTATTCATAAAAGAAATAGCTACTACTAAAGCTTTTTTTCTCTCATAGAAGAAAACAAGTCCATGACTTTGGTTTTATCAGACCCCAACGTTGCCTTGAGGGAGTGGGGTGGGTTTAAAGTAGCTATTAAGATTTTTGCTGGGAAATGAAATTTGATTAAAAAAGCAGCAGCACCATTGTTTTACAGAAATATTTTTTTTTAAAGGGTGCCATTTCAGGTTGTTATTTGAGCTCTGGGTGCTGCTTTATTGAAGATGTCTATTTAGAATATTACAGCTGTGAAATAGAGAACTTCCTCACCTTGTATTATTTGATATTTCAACAGCAAATACAGGCCATTAGAAGGAAAAACATTTGCCTGCCCCACTGGTAGATGTGTATTATTTCTGTAGCATGCATGGCTCTTACACAGCAGTATGATCTTATTTTTATGACTTGGGGATTTTGTTTTTGTTGCTATTCCTTCCAGTGACTAGAATTCGGCAGAGACAAGTGTGTGTGTGTCTGTTTTGTTTGAGTTTTTTCTTAGTTTGCTTTGAAAGGGGGCCCAAACATGTCAATTACTGCTACTTTCTCCTTGAAACTGACTTGCCAAAGCCGCCTTTGCCCGGGAATAAACACTTATAGTTGCTGGCAGCCTTCCAGGGGAAGGTCTGCTGTAGTTCTTGACCCTCCCAGGGTTCAAGTAGTAGCATCGGCCAAAGAGGTGTGAGAAAGGCCGTGTCCATTATGGCTTTCATTCCACAAAAGCAAATTGTAAGTAGTGGGTGTAAGTGTTTTATTTGCTGATATTTATTCATCTGAATAAAAACAAGTCACATTGGAAGAAGAGATTAGGAGAGTTGTGTGAAAGGAGAAAATGTGGGGTGAGAACAAGCATCAAATGGTGTGTGAGCGACTTCCACACACATAAGAAATAGTTCTCTCGTATTAGATGGTATTAATGACTTCAGGAAGGGAAGTTTCAGACATAAACACTGTATGTGCATGTGTGAATGGCTCTTATGGCATCAACCAGAGAGCATTCAGTGTTAATACTTTTATTGCATTGATTTTATAGAGTTATGTTCCCTTAAGGGCTTAGGGAGGCTGCCAATATTTGACATGACTTGTGCTTTGCTATGATTAGATCAAGCTTTTAGTATAAAGCTTGGTGAATATTGCCAGGATATTTGGCTCATGTGATAGATTAGTATCCCTCAATTTTTCCATATGCCTTTGTCTGTTGTAGCTGTTTTTAACAAATGGGCTTAATTAGTGCTAATAAAAGTTTGCTAGAGTTATTTGTTTTGTTTAAGTGGGAATGTGAATCTGTGTGGAAGGTAATCGTGCCTATTTTCTTATTTCAGAGTGCCTGATTTCAAACAGCTCACTTGGATTTTCAGGAGAGTCCTGCTTTGTGCCTATTCAAGGCACCTTTTACAGCCTCTGCTGGCCTGAAGTTTTCATAAAAGCACAGAAATAGTGGGTTTGTCCCATGAGATTCAGAACAGCTGAGGTTTGACCCTGGTGTCCTGTGTTTCCTTGCCTTACTCATGCTGTGACTTTGTGTGTATATAACAGCAGTAAATCCTCAGTGTTACTGTAAAATGGTTCAGGTAGGTGCCAACTTCACCACTTACAGGTAAGGGCTTGGAAGGAGAGCTTTGTTTTTGTGCCGTTGTTGCTGAGTTCCAAAGTTAATACAAAGTAACAGATAAAAATGTTGCTGTGTTCAGCCACTGTTCCTGGTGTTACAGTGTTACTTCTCTGTCCAGGGGCCTTTCCATACCTACTGCACGTAGGTGTAATCCCAGAGATATGGGTACACAACCAAGATCCTTTGTGTTTTATGTTCCTACAGTTTTTCAAACACTTAAATAGCTCCCACAGCCTTGTTTAATTTATCTGTAAGCTGCTTGGAACTTGCTGGAAATGGCAGGCTCTGGGGCTGGAAGCACAGCTGGGCCACCAGGTCAGAGGCTTGTTCTCAGCTTATTCAGCGGTTGCTGCATTGGTTATTCCCCTCGTGGATGTGCCAGATTTGGGAGCCCAAACCCAAATACCAAGCTGGGTGTTGAACTCCAGGCTGTGAGTGCAAAACCTTTGTCTGGAATACCAGATTTCCTTGTATTGGCTGTGTGGTGGGGTACAGTCAACCTGTGGTGCTTGGGAAGATTTGTCTCAAGACTGATTGTGCCTCTCAGAAAGAGAAATATGCATTTATAAGTCTTGTTGGTCTTTCTAAATCTATAGCTTTAATGAATATTGGCTATTGTGTTTATCCATTTGGCCTCACTGTAAATCAATGTAGAATTATTCAGGCACATTAAAGCTAACCCAGAGCTCTCTGGTTTGGCTACTACAGAAGTGGAGACTGGCGGGTCAGTAATGGAAATCAGCTCATTTTCTTCATGTAAAAGGTTTTAGGAGAAATACATTACATCATCCTGATCTGTGGTGAGTGATTTTTAATCTGAAGTAGACCATGAGGAGTATAAAGTCCTTCATGTTTACACTTCTGTTCTGTACTGACATTAAAGCTGCATATTCATTACAGCTCCTCCCTGAGAAGGATGCAAGTGTGTTTCCAGTTTAGCACTGTTTCTCAGCTGAAGTTTTAGCTAGAAGGATGATCACATCTGGCATGCAACATGAGCTTGATATTGTGTTGTAGACCTTGTTTTGGCAACATCAAATAAGGGTAAATTTCTACCTGTTGGAATTCTCCCAAGTTCAAGGAAAGAAGACAGAACAAGTTAAGTATTAAAGCAATGTTTATTTCATATTTATAAACCAGTAGATAATCCCTTTCAGGTTGATACTTGAAAAAAAATTTGCTTTAGTGGGTATGTTGTCTATTGAGTAATTACAAAATAAAATCTGATTGCTGAGAAAATAAGTTATAGAACAGAATCTAAATCAGTTCCTTGTATTTTTCTTCTGGCTGATGGATGTCTGGCAGAGTCTATATTCTGTCTTGCCTATGACTAAAACACAAAATGAAATATTTTCTTGTCTTTGATGGCAAATATTTATTCTTGTGTTATTTTATTACCTAATCTGAGCAGTGCTGGCTTTGCTACCTTTTCCCTGGAGCAGACATCTTTGCACAGCTCAGCTGGGCTGTTTTGGCTGAGCCAGGCAGGAAGGAGAAGAAAGAAGAGACTCTTAACCTTTTTCTCATCCCACTACAATGGGGAGTGTCCTTGCTGTTCCATCAGGTCACTGTGTTGCACAGAAAGGATGGGTACAGATCCTAAAACAACATTGACACACTTGGATCAAATTCCACATGGGCTCTCCTCAGAGACAGCGAGTATCCAAGGTCTAAATTCATGTAGGTGTGGCAGTCTATATTATCTCTTAGATTCACCTAGGAAAAGGAAAGAGTTGTGTAAAATAAGACCATGAACAACAAGGGTTCCTCTATTCTTGCCCACATTGTGGGGCTAGCTGGTAGCACTGTAGTTATCTCATGCATAAAAATCTTGCTTTCAATTAATTGCATGCTCCTTCAGCACTGGTGTAATGCACGAGGCTATCACAAATTATGGGACTAGATTAAATATGAAATGCAAACTTTGAAAGGAATTGGCTGGCTCTATACAGGGGCATTATTTAATTAATCTGAAAGCCTAACAAAGTGTTAGTTTCTACAGTGCAAATGCCTCTGCATAATTGCTTACTCCAATTACTGGGTGTTTTTCTTCACCAAAGCCAAAAATCCTAGGATGACTAAATAATAAGCTTTTTCATGGTCAAAAGCAAGGTTGGAATAAGGTTGGCATGGTCTTAGTCTTGTTTTGAACTCAGGGTCTAAGACTTATTGTTCCTTTTGGGAATAATAGGCAAATTTTAAATGTACTTCTAGGACAGTACTATTCATACATCCTTTGCCTGATTCTTTCCCTAGTTTTTTCATTAAAAAAAAGCCAGAATTTTTTCTGTTTTGTACTTTATTTTTCTCTTAGAACTGCTGCTTTTTATTAAGTCTAGGTATCTTTACATTAGGCTCACAGATGTGCTAGGGTTTAATAACACAAATGTGTATGATTTCTTTAACTTGATTGCCATTAATGGTGAGACTATTTAGGAACTAGTTATAAATGTAATAGGTCACAAGGTTTTTCTCATGGATTTTGCTATTAGGAAGGAATAATTCATGGAATAATGGGGGTACAAGCAACAGCTTTATCTTGGATGCTGTGATTTCTACTTCACTTGTGTTTGCCTGTTGTGCTTTGATGTTATTTAATAGAGATAATTATTGTGGTGCTCAGTGTATTGCAGGCTTTGAATGACAAGAGCCATGGTTTATAATTTAGTGCTTAGGAGCAGCTTTTGTGTTGTGAAAGTGCTATGGGGGAAAACAAATCCACTGTAGGAATAAGGAACACAGAGTCTAAAGTCAGGACAGGGTACATGGCTGCTGCCATTCTCATCAAGCAGAGAAATTTCTGTTCAAATGACTCAATTTTCCAATAGGGGAGAACTAAGTGTTCTGTTTTATAACTAAATGCACCACAGCTATGACTGTAACACTGGAAAGAGAAAAGCAGCCAGTAGTAACTAAGATGTGGCTCGTGAATCTGCTGGGTTAAGAATAGCTGAATGAATTTATTCTTTTTCTTGGAACAATCTGAAATGAACAGGGAGTTGCTTATTAACAAACCTTCATAGCACACTGCAGAAAAGAGCCATTATTAATCTGTGTAATGAAACAAGTCAGATTCTGTTGAACAAGTTTGTATTTCTGCTGAAATTGAACATGCATCTACAACTGTTTCTTGTTATTCTGCACATCAGAGAATGGTAAAATGCCAGTAAAAATTGAGTGATCTGCAGTGAATAAGACACATTACAATATGGTACCTTCTTCATTTCCCTGGCTTTGCAGGGCTGTTTGTGCCATTATTTCCCCGGATATATTCCTGTGTTCTGTTCTTCTCAGTCACAGATGTCTGAAGCTGTTCGTTGAGGAATTAACCCACCTTACTGTGCCCAGGTTGTAGTAAGGAGACACAGTTGCTGAGGTGGCTGTGAGGTTGCTGAAGTACCTCAGAAGACTTATTTTGTATCCAATAGAACAATGTGGTTTTTGGTCCATGAGAGGTGTCCTCCTTTAAAAGGAGGAATATGCTCATTTACAGTCAAGAGGGGGCAGCAGGCTAGGGATGAAGGCTGGATGCTTTGAGGCTCTCATATAAATCTCATATCTGAGAGTAAAATTTTTCTGATTTGATATTTGTCTTAATTGCAGCTCAGTGGCCCCATTCTTGGGCAATACAGCCCTTTCCTGATATGCATATGATAGTGCTTTTCTGGTGCTCTCTATGTTGTTGTGCCACTGAAAGAAGCTGATGGTCCCTGGATAGCACAGGTGGGGTAAAGGAGCTCCTGTGTTGTCTTCCAGTCCCTTTAGATCTTGTAGGAGGGATGTGACATGTTTAAATTATCCTGTTGCTCTGGTGATCTCTGGCTTGCAGGATCTGCTGCAGCAACTTGGAGTAGTTGAATGCTGCCCACCCCAGCCTAAATCACAGATCTGTGCCTACATATTGGCAATACTAATTGTGAGTGATTTCTTGCTATGGTAAAAAAAAAAACCAGGGACTGGATATGGAACTCTTTGAACGCAGTCTGTGCAAGAACAATTTATTTTAAATTGTTCTTTCTAACACAGAAGAAAATTGTAACAAAAAATGGACACACTTCACAATATTTTCATTAGTCACTGGCTGCTGTGAATAATTTTAAATCAATTCTAAAAACTGAATGTTGGAAAACATGATGAAGTTCTACTAGGTTCCTGGTGGGTTTTACAGGAAAGAATTTTATAGTTAAAAAGATAAAGTGTGTAGTAGAATTAGCCTTTCCTGCAGCAATCTCCACTACAATTAGGTGTCATTAATAATGCAGTGTTGGAAAAGTTTGCATAGGAAATCCAGAGCATTAATATTTTACTGTCACTAATACACTTTGATTTCAGTTCACGTTTTCTGACTGGAGCAAGGGGAAAGTGGTTTCTAACAGTGTTTTTTCCATATGAGTAGGCAAGTACTAATCACTTGCTCAGGAAACCCTCAGGGGAACTTGCACATGGGCCAAGCTTATTTTCAGGCTTCTTTCTCGTTCAGGTTTGCTCTGATTAACATCATGTGAGCCTTTTCCTTTAAATTCAGCATGTAAAATCTTGTTCTGCCACAGCCTGAGGCATAAATTCCCTGCTTAGATTTGGAATGAAATTCTGACCCTACTAATAATCAAAGATTTGACAAATGCCAATGTGCTGAATGTGATCTGAACACAGAAGCTCATTGCAGGTAAGTAATTCCTAGCAGCTCATCACTGGAGTCCTTTCCAGCAGCTGGAGGCCTCCCAGCCTCAGGAAACCTTCACCTGTAGAACTTTATCAAAGCAGTTACATGGACTTTGGTGGTGTCTCACAGTGCTGATGGAATTTGACACAGTAAAGCAATCTGTCAAATGAAAATCACAGCAGAAGGGAGTGGGTTTGTATTTCAGAGCAGAGCTAAGGCAAGAAGATTTGTGTGCTCTGCTGCTGGATGTACATGAGCTGGAACCTTGCTATGGAAAGCATCAGCAGAAACCAGAATCTTGGTGAAACTGTAGGAACAGTAATGGGTGTGATCCCCACAAAACCCTGACTTAAAAACAGACACAAAACTTGTTTGAGGTCAGCAGGTGTGAATCAGTGGCACAAATAGTCTCATAGTGTTGTTGTTTTACATGACTAATTTATTCCTCACAGATACTTCCAGTCTTTCCTTTCTTGCTGTGTACTTTGTGTTCAGATGACTTGGAAATAGTGCTAGCTCTGTAATTACCTACTCTGATCACCAATAAAAACAATAGTCTTATATCCTAGAGTAATTTCAGTGGAGCTATGATTTCATAGCTCTGTAACTGTAAAAAGAGTTAGTGAGACATTGTTTATGGAATTTTACTGTACTCGTAAAGGCGGCTATTTCTTTGGTACATGAAAATATTACTGCTTTGACATTAAAATGAGGATCCCTTTTCACTGCAGTGGTAACTACAAGTTATAGTCATTTACTCTCAAAGTCCTTTGTTACCTCCCCTTTTTAGTTTTTTTAAGGTGACATTTTGTAGAAATAAGTAACAGTCAGATCTTTGTGCCAGTGTTAAGCTGTTCCAGCAAGTATTTGATTAAGTTAATGTAGTAATATGTCCATTTTGTTGCCTTAACAGTATTATCTGGTTAGCCTTTTACTGATTGTTTCCTTGATTGAAAAAAAAATCTTACTATTTTTACTTTACTAAAAATATTTGTAGTAAAAATATGCCACATTAACTGTCTTAAAATGGTATTGTAGAGGGCAATTACTTTAAAGATTTATTTACTCAAAAATGTTCTAAATTACCCAATTCATTATTTCCCCCCTTATTAGTGGCCTTGTCAGAATTTAAGGCCAGCATGGCTAATCAGATGTCAACAAAATGCAATTACTACCAAGTGAAAAGTAATTGTCATCCTTATGTTTGTAATGAGCCTGATACACAGCAAATTTAGCTGTAATTGCAGCGTTCCTCAACTGTGCACCATAAATTTATGGCTTGGGCTTTCCATCACTGACTGCCTTGGAGAAGGGATTTGAGGTACTGAATGGCTTTGTTTTTCTCTTTGACTCAATTTCATGGGTTAGTCAGCTCCCTATAGAACACTTGTTGGTTTTATTGGTAAATACTGTATAGTGTTCTGAAGTACAAGATTGAAATATTAGTTTTTATTAATCTGTACCTGGTTAAATTTTGTAGAGTCCTCTATTAATACATTAATAGCAATTCTATATTTTTTATTTCCAACTTTATTTTCCAATTCTAAAAATATTTTTTTGTTAAGAAAGTGCTGGACTTGAAGATTTTCTTGAGCTTTTATTGAACAGGAAAATCTGTTTCTCTTGGTGAAACTGTTTTTAGTTATTCTATAGTTTTGGGGACTGAAAGAAATGTTGATAGCTTTACAGCATGAGATGTTTTTAACATCAATTACTGAATAATATATTGAAATTACTGGATCGACACAATGACACTGCAACTTAATACATGAAATCCTTTGCCCTGTGACTGTCACAGCCTGTCTAAGAGCTGGGAGTGTTCCTGGTGACTTGGTGAGCTCACTGACATTTAGGAGGTTTTCAGTTGTTTCTTGTCCCTCTCCGAACAAACCCATTTGCTACCATAAGTCTGTAGCCATGGGAAAAAAAAAGCAAAGAGCTCATAGATAACATGCTGCTGATCTATCTGGTGCTTTTGGAGGTAGTGCCAGTGAGTGTTTCTAAGCAGACTGAGACACTGTCAACTGAACACTTGAACAAGAACACCCCTACTATACAAAAACAATTAACTATTATCTCAAGGCATGTAATTGCAAAGTGATACACTTGCTTGTAGCAGAATGTCTTAATGATGACAACTTGCTGTTTTGGAGCATTCAGAATACATAAGTTCTCTTTGTGTTTCCCCCTTCACTGTATCCATAGCAAGTCTTTTAATGAAAAGAGTATTGTGGCTTTCAGATCATACTTTAGAGCTGCTACAGACTATTTGCCAAGATCTTGAAAGTTACATAAATGAACTCTGAGATGACAGAGGAGTGTGGTAATTTGGGTGCTGCTTTGCAAGCACCACTGTTGTGTGTCAGGAATTTAGCTCAACAGAGGTGGGAGGATCTGAGCCTGTGGAGGCCTCAACATCCAGCTCTTGCCAAAATATGGCAAGGTAAGAAGATAGTTCTGTTTTGTTTTCTTTAATCTTTCTGATTAATGATGCTGGCAGTTTATTTACAGACACAAACAGGATGGGGCTGCTGGGAGAGAGTCTTGAGCTACTTATTTTTCAGCATCAGTCTTATTACATGACAATGATAATGGAAAGATGTGAACAGCTCACTGTCTAAGCAGCAGGCTGGAAAACTTAATGTTACAGCATGCTTTGTAACTTAGCCAATTACATGAAGCAAAAGCATATTGACAGTAGTTCTATCTAATCACTATAAACACACATAGCTTTGGTTAAAACAATGCTTGCTTTTTTTGAATACAATACCTGTTTGTGAGGCCTAATGCATAGAGCCCTATTCATAAGCTTAACCTTCCTAATATCTAGCTAGATCAACTTCTTGCAACTTAGAAAGCCATTCAGACAAGCTCTATTGTTCTATTCCCATGTCTTCTCTACAGCTTAAATAATTTTTCTGCTGCTTTAGCAGTGTTCACAATTCTGCTGCATCTGAGGCCTGTCTTCTGCAGTTTTCCTAAAGCCTTCTGATTGTGTAGATTCCCATAATTTACAATCACCTGCTGCTCTTCATACTCATTTGTATTTTGCTTCTGAGTACCTTAAATACACAGCCCAAGTTCTGCTGAGTCTTTGAGCAGCAAAAAGTACTGCTGTTTGGGTTTTAAAAGCAATGAATCATCTCTCCAGAGCCTACTGCTAAATCTATAATTTTCTAGCTACTATGACTACTATTTTAAGGTGAGTGCCTTTGTGAATGTTAGCAAAGCTCTGTTTTCTGCTTGCCCCTGTTTTTAATTGCTGTAGCTGTGCCAGATGTGACTTCTGATGTGATTGTTTCACTGAAATGGCTTGTGTTATCCCCTGTTTCTATTTTGGATGGCCAGATTAGCCTCAGTATTTTATTCAGATTTTACAAGCTGAACTGTGTTGCCTCAGCTGAAGAACTGTCACATGAAATAACATTCTGTACCTCACTGGTTGTTACCAGTAAGGGGCTTGTGGAATTGGGAGCATGAGGAAGACCTGGAACTAATTAACAAAATGCTTAACTCCCCTCACCTGCATACTAAGGGCCAAATTTAATTGGGTTCAGAAGTGCTGTGTTAGAGAATTGCACTATCAGAGTCAGTTTGCAGGTCTTTGCTGAGTCTCCATACTGTTCTAGCCAAGTTTTCTCTTTTTGTGCTGCTTGCATCAAAATCTGTTTTACTAAGAACTACACTACTTTTTCAAGTGATTAACAGAAATTAAAAGAAGACTAATTGCAGTATTGCTACATAACCAATTATGTTTTCCACCCATCTTGTAAAGTTAATATTTAAAAAAGCAGTGCATGTATTTTCAGACTTCAAAGCCACCTAACATGTGAAATTACAACTTGCTGCCATCCTGATAGAAACTCAGGCAGCAGAATGAGAGCTGAACAGGATCCAGCTGGACAATTTTCACTTGGAAAGTAACCCGAAATCCTACCCGCGTGTCACAAGGATTGTTGTATCATGTGCAGCAAGATAATTTTTTTGGTTTTCATTATGGTAGATGTTGAAAAATTATCTTTTCTCACAGATTAGTAAGTCAGGCTTGCCAAGCAGTCCTGAGGTGCTGAATATCCAACTTAAAGGAATGCAGGAGCACAGCTTGTGGTAATTGGGAGTGGGGCTGGAGCCTCATCCCCAGTGGGCTGCAGCTGTGCCAGGCAGGTGAGCAGCAGTGAGGGTAAGGAGCCATGGAGTGCCCAGGGGCCTGACCAATCATCCAGGGCAGCAGAGGGCACACAGGTGCTGTGCATGGACAGGAGGGGATAAAAGGCTGGGCTGGGGAACGAGAGGGGCAGATGCCTGCAGCCTTCCGAAGGGAAGCCATGTTATACTGTATGGGCTGATGCCTGCAGCCTTCTGGTGAAGTTGGCGTTACTCTGGATGGGTGAGTGCTTAAAGCTTTCTGAAATTGTGTGCTGGTTCTCTGGGTGTTGTGGCCATGTGCTGCAACAAAGGAAAAGTATCCAAAGGAGGACACCTGCTCTTCAAAGAACAAAATGCTGGTAGTATAGGTGGAAACAGAGTGCTGTTCTCTTTTCCAGTGTTCTGTCTTTGTTTAAACACCTTGGAGATCACAGTAACCAAAGATAAAAAAAACTTAGTTCCAAGCTTGTTAGATTTTTCTTGGGTGCTGCCCTTCAATTAGGAAAAAGTCAGGAACTGGAAGTTCACTGAACACCATGAGTTTCTTTGGAGAATGTGTAGGAATATTTTGATTTCAGCTTTAGAAGCTTGCCAGATCTTTCTCTTAAGGAGTGTTATTTGTTGTCACATTTTGTAGCTTATTAAAAAAATATTGCTGTGTTGGGTTGTGGAATAGAAGTGCTTGAGACTGGCAAAAAATGGGAGAAAGAAAAGAATTACAGCTTTCCAGATGAAAAACCAAATATGCTTGTCCTCCTTCCAGAGACTTTTACAGTTGGTGAATTATAATGAATTGGGACTTCAGTGTTAATTATTGTCCTGGAGTCTCAGTGCAATAGGATAATCATAATCATCACATTCCTCTGGAAATAATTAAGTTAGAGGGCAATCAATAATTTCAGATTAAGGATGGCATGTTGAGCCCCTCAGATATACCTTTAACCTCTTATGTTTTTCATAAGGCATACCACCAGTGTGTTACACGTTTGTGGATTTAGAATCATCTATGTAAGTGGGAGATCTGCTTTCATATGTTTTCAAAGCATTAACTGTGCAGCTATTAATCAGATAATGGAGAAGCACAGTACTGCTTAAAAACTGTTTGCTGTGGAGTTCATACCAGTTTTCCAGTGTGGGTTTCTTCTGGTTTAGAACTGGGCAGTCAGACAAGTCCCCATCTTGCTGAACAGAAACTGGCACCTGTGCTGTCTCTCTCCCAGGACTACAAGTCTCAGCTGGGGAAGGCAGAGAGGGAGATCAAGCCTGGTGTTTATGCTCCCTAGCAAAATGCTGTAAGAACTTGGGAGAATGTGAATATATCTCTTTGTATTGAACAGAAAGCGAGTCAGGCACTGTTTTGTGTGCAAGAAAACAAGTATCCCTTAGTCCATGCAGCAGAGTGACCTTATGAATTGCTGGGTTTCCCAAATTCCCAAGAGGTACAAGCATTCAGTTTTTCCTCCCTGCTCAGTTTTTCAAGTTGCAGGACTGAAGCATGTCATCCATGGGTGCGTGCCACATACCCTTTGCTTTGGCATTTTCAATGTGTGGAAGAGGAGGGATCTGTGTACTGACAATGCCATGAGCTGAGCTGCTAAGCATTGAGTCATAATATGTCAAAATCTGAGTCCTCACATGAGCATGAACATGAGTAAAATGACAAGTGATGCTTTAGAATGAGAGAGACTCAGTAGAGTGCAGTAAATCATCTTTATGCAGATGTCTAAAAGTCATCTGGTAATCCCATTATGGGACTCATTCACTCAGTGCTACTCTCCCCTGGTGTACACAGACCTGCTTTATATCCAAGTCTGTATTTTTGCATATGAGCTGGTTTGAAGTTGCTGTCTAGGCACTAGTGGGCTGCTTTTTGGGAGAGGCACGGGGAAGGAAAGAAAAGTAGATCAGCTGTGTTTGCAGCCTGTCTCAGTGACAAAATGCACTGCAGTGTGTGTGAATTGCTGCTGGATAGCTGTGTAAGGCAGCACCAAGGTGAGCAAGCTGAAGTGACTGTGATGTCACTCAATGCAGTGCCTCTGAGCTTTGATGTGGGTGGCCTTCCCAAGTGAGATAGCAAGTCAGGAGCTGAAGGCTTTGGATCTATTTGCCCAGTGTGATCCCGCTCCCAGGTATCTGGGAAATCAGTTATCAATATCAGGTATACTGTCTCAATGAGCTTGTTCAGATGCTTAGTTTGCTTGGGATGATGAGTCAGGCAAGCCAGGAATCTTCAACTTCCTGAAGAGTGGCTGTGGTGAGCTGGGGGTCAGTCTCTTTCTTTGAGCAACAACAGACAGAACAAGAGGACACAGTCTCAAGCTGTGCCAAGGGAGGTACAGGCTAGAATTAAGGAGGAAGTTTTTCACGGAAACAGTGCTCAAATACTGCAATGATCTACCCAGGGAGGTGGTGGAGTCACCATCCCTCGATGTGTTTATGAAAAGACTGGATGTGGCAGTTGGTGCCATGATCTAGTTGAGGTGTTAGAACATGGGTTGGACTTGATGATCTTAAAGGTCTCTTCCAACCTAGAACTTCTGTGTTTCTGAGATATTCCTTATGATGCCTAGGTGTACATCAATGCTCAAGTGTAGCTTACACGATATCAGCAGTAATACTTCTCTGCTTTGCAGCTTCCAGGGCTTGCATCAACAGAGAAAGAGCAACATAATGGGGTTGAGTTTTGCTGCTCATTACAAAAGCTAAGTGCTCTAAGAGAGGCTTGGCTTTTACCGGGTGCTTGGATAGGCAAGAGGCTTCAGCTTTTCCTGCTCCAGGAAAGATGTCATTCTTAATATGAGCAATGCTCCTTTAAATCAAGTCCATTTCTGGTTTTCTTTTCCTCAGTCTTCCTCAAACATGGTTTTGTAACTTGTGTCTGGTCCATAGCATTAGCTCAGAGGTAAAGGTCTCCTTTTAGTGTCTGCCCTTTTAGTGTCTATTTAGTATAATGCAGAGGAAAGCTGACATCTTGTGAATAGCCTTTAGTTGCTGTTACAGAGGAAACCCTGCTAAATGCCAGCAAGGTCAGAGTAGTGTGTGCTTGAATGTATGCTGTAAAGCAGTTGTTATAATTAGTACTAATTAGCCTCTCTGTTGACAGAGTTGAAAAGAAGAAAAGTAAGATTTTTTTTTTCCTGTGTTAGTGGGGTCCTTTGCTATGATCAAGCCTTGTTGGTCTATTTGCACTTCCTAATTTTATTCTCCAGGACTTTTAGCCAGGAACCTTTCACCAATGCACAAAGCATGAAAATATTTTCTACAAGAACTATCAAACAAAGAATGAATAATTTACCATATTAGACAGTTATCTTGCCAGGGGTTCTGTGATCAGACACTTGCTTGGCAGGAGGAGTGTCTCCACTTCATAAGAAATCCTTTTGGGTGTTCCCTTCAGCACCAGGAATTCATTCATGGCAGAATAAGAGTAGTTGAATATAACTGTACTCAATAGTAAACCTTATTTTGGATCATAATCCTATAAAAATAGGAGAAAAGACATCTGGAAACTTTTATGTCAGATATAATTCCAATTCACTAATATAAAATGAGTAGTTTAGCTTTCATGACACTAAAACTGCAGCTGTTTGCTCTCCAGTATCTTACATTAATGCTTGTAAAGTTGTCTTTGTTACTTGGTGATATTTGCACCCTTGAGTCCAGAAGATTTAAGGTAACTGGAGGAGCCAAATGCAGGTTAAACTGCTGGTGTTGTTTGACTTGACTCTAAAATTGCAGAGCAGGAAACATTTGGGCAAATGGGACCTGGTTTTGTTTAATCTTTGTGTCCTTGCTTGCGTAGACTACCCTCCTTCTCAGGCAGTAGACTGCTGAACTTTCCAGTATGTGTGCAATTTTAAGTTCTCTTTTTTCAGTGACAGATGATTGTCTCTAGTATTTGATTCCTGCATGTACCCATTTGCATTGCTATGAAATTTCATTGATGTGGTTTTCATTGTACTGCATGGAAGTCTACATCTTTCACTGTAATAAAGTGCAGTACTTGAGGTGATTGGGGAAGGTTACAGAAGTGGTAACTGTGTAAGTGGTGTTAGCTTGAAGGTACTTGAAGGCTGTCAACAAATCAGTACAATCAGTGGAGCAATCATGCTCACTCTCAATAAAGTGCAATTTTTTAAGCATTCTACTTGCCCGTATTGTTATGCTCAGCTAAATTGGGGCTCTTAACATGAATTTCCTCTTAACATTGGTTCACATTTTGTGGAGGACATGGTAACATCTTGAAGCCAGTCTGAAAGGGAAAAACCAGGGTTTAAACAACACTGATCTCTCACAGACTGGTGGAAATAAGTTTACAAAGTATCAAGTGTGAGAATACCGGATGGATTTCAATGTTTTCGCAGTTTCAATCTAGTTCAGCCTGACAGTCTCCTTGGGTTGGTGTGCTTGGTGTGTTTTGCTGGTTTCCAATCTCATTTTAAATGGCAGAGAAAATTTCTGCTATTCATGACCACAGTCAGTGTAGTTTTGGTTATTCATGCAGCTGCAATTACAGAGCTCGTGTGCAGTTTTAGGTTTTAGGGGTTTACATCTGTGTGTCAATTGCACAATGATGATGCAGTTACTAAATATTTAGGCAGTAGTCCTGTGACTTTAAGCCATTGCCATATTGAGACAATAAGTACTTTTTTGGTAGTTTACAGTTTTGGAGCAAAATCCTTTTTTTTCCCCCCCTCAAATAAGTTTTCTTTGTTTTCTTCTCCCAGTTTAACTTGAGCTCATTTGGTGTCTTGAATGAAGATTTATTATTTCTTCCATACTTGATTATATGCCAAAAAGAACAGGCCTAGCTGTACTGGGACTGTATATATAAAAAAGGTTTTGATATTTAAATATCAAAGTTTCCAGTATTTACTGAATAGGGTTTTTTAATTAGCTGTCTCATGAGCTGGTTTTACCACCTGAGAAAAGAGGTGTTTTTGTTTGCTTTTTCATGCAATTATTGAATATGATATATCCTGAATTTTTTCAAACATTATTGGTGGTTATTGGTTTCAAAAACACTGGGTATAGTAGCAGAGGGGCATTCTTAAATAATGTTAAGGTAGTTCCTTTTATGATGAATGAGAGAAAAGGGACGTTTCCATTTATTTCCATTTTATTGTCGTGTTACCTGAAAGAAAAGAGCAAGGAGAGGGCTTTTGCACCTTGTCACTGAGTGTAAATTGAGTAATTTATTGATATAAGCCCTTTTTATTTGATGGCTGACGTCTGCTGCTGTAGAGTCATTAACCACCTCTGGCTGACTGGAAGGGAAGAAGTGTGTTTGGCGTCTTTTTCTGGTAGACAGGTATAAGGAAAAGAAAGTTGGGGCTGGATTATTGTTTCTTAGCTTCTGAGCTCTGACCAACTGCTGCATGCCTTGAGTTAGGAGGAGGAAGGGATTTATTCCTTTTCCTTTGTTTGTCTTAGGCTTTGGGGACTTTGTGTGCTCTGATGCTTCTTTGTGTAATGCCAGGAGTAAGAGAAGTGGTGGCTGAGTGTGGCAAGTTTTGATCTTGAACAAGGTCACCACAGTTACCAACAGATCCTGAATCCCCAAACTGTAAGGTTCATATTCAGCTGATTGTTTTTTACCATCTTAGACAGTACCAGAGAAAAATGAAGGAAGCTGGCATTGAATTTCACATTTCATGGCGTAAGAGTTGTCCTCTATGGGAAACATTGCAGAAATTGTATGGTGCAGTTCTCCACAAGCTGTTTCCCCTTAATGATGGCTGTGCAATACTCCAGATTTAGACTTGATTGTCACATTCCTGACTCAGGTTTGTAAGAAACGACCATGGTTGTGTGCATCCCTTTGCAGGCTGTCAACTTCAGAGCTTTACCTTTTCACATACTTAGCTGCTTATGGTAAAAGAACGAGAAATGTGTTTTTGCCAGGCACAACTGCTGTATAGCAGATTAGGCTGGTAAAAAACTCAGTACATGGCATTGCATGTTTTAAATATTGAAGGTGCCATAATTAATCACTGAATTACCCATGGAAATTAACAGTGTATTTTGAATGTTATATCCTTTGTAGCTGTGAGAGTTGTCTTCCAACAAGGATAAAAATGGGGAAGAATTTTATTTGCCATTTTTTAGCATGGCCTCTTCGCCTGTCAGTTGACCAGCACTAGAAGTCCTGGGATCTAATCCAGGTTCTTAGAACACAAATCCCTTGCAGAAGACCAATGCTTAAAAAACTGCCGAAGGCAGGAAGGGCAGGAGAAATTGACTTTTTTTTGGTCCAGTTATTCAGGAAGGTAAGTTAATATGTTGTAGCCCTTGTTTCATAAACCACCTTTAATTACCATGGTAAATGGAGTTTTACATGAATTTTAACCTCTTTCTTCTGTTAAAGCAAGTCCCAGTACTTAGAGCTCTTGCCTTGGGAGCCAGCTGGTGTCTCAGGACCTGGGCACATCACCCACAGACCATGAATGTTTCACCAGGAGAAGTTGTCCTGCTTGCTGGGCCTTCTGAGCCTTGAAATCCTTACAGCAGTAGATTTCCGTGCTTGTCAGTCTCCTCTGATGTGGAGAATTCCGTGCAGAGGTATCAGTTTCTTTAGAGATGGAAAGCTGAAAATGTAGTGCCCTTTCACCTGCAGAGAGGAGTTAGATTTCCTGCAGCTGTAGTTATGAGGCATTACTCCTTAATAAGGATTTTGAAGTGCAAAACAGGGGTGAATATTCCAGCAGAGGTGACTTTTGAATTGACTTTAGACTGCCAGTGTGGCAAGCCCTATTCATCTTCTGATAAGCTGAGGTATTTGAAGGTAAATTCCCACCTCCTTTATAGAACAGAGATCTGAGTCTTCTCATTGGTCTCCTTCCACCATTTTACATTGTGGACATGTTGCAGTTCTGAATGTTTGCTGAAGTTTTAGCTATGGCTTATATTGTGTGAAAAAGCCAGTTTTTGTGTTTCCCTTACATAAGGAAGTGCTTTGCATGGTATTTGTCAGTGTATTTAAAAAAAGAAGTCAAGTTGCTTTAAAATAAACTTCATATATTCCTGTTAGTGCATCATTCAGAACTTGTATTTTGGGGAACCTTGGTTTCTTTCAAGGAATTTTTTTTCATCTTCTGGTTCAAGTGTGAGAAATGCGGTGTAGAAACATCTCAGAAGTTTTTCAGTGATTTTTCATCTCTAAAACTGGAGAGGTGTAAAAGCTGATACCGTGCACATTTCAAATGGTTCTAGGAGTACTATACTTCATCTTGAGATGAATCAATTATTTTCACGTGAAGCCTGGCTTGTAACTGTGATGTGCAGTGGGTTGGCAGCACATTTGGTGCCTACCCTTGGCAAGACCCATCTAATTGCATCAGGTGACCTATTGAGATGAACTCAACCTAGACTCAAGTTGTTGATTATTTCTGAGTGGAGAAAATGTGCTTTTTGTTTTTCTCTGGAAGACTGGAAAAGAGCTGCTGTCATTGCCAGCACTATCAAGGACATGTCATTGTTCAATTTGTGACTTTTCCAGCATTGAACAGGGCTCTTTGAAAATGATTGACACCTGCAAATTAAGTCCTTTGGTCCTGAGCTTGTGCCATCACCGATAATTTAATTACGAAGACAGGTACGAACTTGCTTGGAGAAATATAGACAGGAATGGAGCAATGAGGTTTTAGTCACATCACATTTTTTCTGTCTCTAATTCATCACGAATTGTTGTCACCAGCCCTATCTTGACACAGATTACTTATAGTAATTGCCTGAATTTGGCTGCTTCCAATCCAATGTTTTTTAGGTCTTGCAGATTTGAGGAACTGAACTTGAGCTTAATAAGCTTGTGTGCTCTTTCCAGGATGAGATTAAGTGAATGGAATGAGTTGAGATAAGTCCATGCCTTCAACACATGTGAAATCCTGTCTGTCAGACATGGAATACCAGGTTAGCCTTTGGAGGGACCCATTCCTGGTGTATCCCCAAGGGCTGCAGCCCATAGGGAGGACCCCTGCTGAGGCAGAGGAAAAATGAGAGGAAGGAGCAACAGAAAAGATACTTGATTGATTAATCACAGCCTTTCATTGCTCATGCCCTCTGTGCCACTTGGCTGTGGGAGGAGGAGATGAAGGATTGATGTTTGGCCTGGAAAGAAGGGATGGTGGCTGGGGTTGTATTTTGGCTTTTTTTCTTTTTGTTTCCGCTCATCATCCGTCTTTATTTTTAATTGATGTTATATTAAACTAATTTATACTTAGGTCTGTTTTGCCTGTGATAATAAGTGGAAAAGAATCACCCTGTGTTTATCTTGATCCATGAGATTTTCCATGTTATTTTATCACCCTGTTCTGCTGTGGGGAGAGAGTGAGAAAGCAGCTGGCTCGGGGTGGGGCTCATATCTGGACAGGGTCAACCCACCACAGCCATTTGAGGGTGAGATGAAGGAATATATATTTATATTTTTTAGGTTTTAGTCCTTCGATTCAGTGTTCTCCTCCTTGGCAGGCTCAGTGTCACAGTCATAACTTTTTTTATTGCTTCTCCTAAAGGAGTAGCCTTGAAGGGAGAGAGAAATCCCACCTTCCCTGAGCAGACAAGTGTAATTGGAAACGCAGGTAATATTTACTGTTCTCTGCAGCGGGACAACTTTGTCTCCCAACAGATCTGCAGCCCCATGACAAACAGTGTATTTATCTAAAATTATGATTGCCATTTCTTCACTTACTCTGTAGCAGGAACTGCTATTTATGCAACACAAATGTCATGGGTGGTGAAATTGGCATCCAAGCAAATTTTGCATATTTATAGGGTTTTTGTAGTCAGTTAATTTTCAGTAGTTTTTCTGAACAGTAGTCAAATGTGTTCTGAAGTTGTGCTTATTTTTGGAGTAGTGCACCTTTTGCAAATTGTGTAGCACACAGCAAGTGCTGCATGGGGAATTGAACATTAGGAGCTGCAGAAACTGAAGAAAAGATGTGGGGTTCTTTTTGTGGTCAAGGCATCCACACTGAGGTTGCCTTTATTCAGTTTTTACAGACTGAGCATGGCTGTGAAACAGAATGGAATGAGGCAGTTACTGGATGATGAGCTGTTGTGCTGACATGCCAATACTAAAAAGATAACTCCTCTTATGTAGTTCAGGATAATCCTGGAGGTTTTCGGAGCAATTACTGGACTCCCACATTCATTGCTTATGTATGGCATTTGCCTCAGAACTCCATAGAGATCTAATGAAATGGTGAAAAAATAATTTATTCATATCACATAATATAAATTATTGTGCGGCACAACCATTCAGTTTTCAACAACAAAAAACTAGTTCCTATTTAAAATACACAGTTCTATGAAAACAGATGGTGCTTTTGAACATTTTCTGTCACTGAAAACAGATTTTAATAATTAGCTCAAAAACTGAAGTTAATATTTTTGAGTGTTGTGCAAAAGAAAAAAGGAATCGCATTAGTGGTGTGCATTTCATTATAAAAATGCTCTCTAAGCAGTTCATGTTCCTAAAATGTAAAAGAGGAAGTGACCTATATTAGAAAGTTCTTCACAGCTCTAGATAGAGTAAAAGGATTAATATTTATGCCAAGGCTTAATCCTGTGAAAAGTTCTATCTTGATTGATATCACCTTTTCACTTTAGTTGGAAGCACATCCAGAGTAGCGATTAATCTGTTTCATGGTGGTTTATATCATAAACTTGAAGGGGTAATTGTTACCAAAATTTCTGCTGTGCCTCTGCACAGGACTGTGCTACAGCTGAATGTGTGGTGGCACTTAAACAATTACTTACTTGTGTATTCCATCAACAGCACCAACAGAGCCCTTAAGTTATTGCTGAAAAAAATTTTAGGATTAAAACCCAAGAACCATGACAGGACAGTAGTGTTGGAACTAGATTGTCTCTAAGGTCCCTCCCAATGTAAAGCATTTTAAGGTTCTGTGATTAAAGTCTATGGATATGGAAATCAAGTTAGACCAGTTACACCAAGAGTTCCTTGATACATTTCTATAAATGGAGATTCCCAGCCTATAAACTCACCAGTTTTTCAGTAAGCCAGGCAGTCATCTTGTGTAACATTTTATGTTGTAGCAGCCAAAGGTGGTAAATCATCAATGAGGCTTACTGTCGAGGTTAGGGCATGAAATGGAAGATTGACTTGCATGTGAAGATGCAGTTTTTCAAATTTCAAGACAGCGTTCCCACAGGCAAACAATATAAGCCAGTGAAAGTAGCTTTTTCTTCTCGCCTTGAAATTGAAACACAGCCCTTGCCTTGAATAGGCAAAGGGGTAACTAGTTTGATCAATCCCATAGCACCTTTTGTGATGGTACTCTTTCAGAGCCAGCTCTGTGGTAGTTTAGAACTGGCATGTAGTTACAGAAGGATAGTTTCCTGAGTCCAGTGCATTGTTTCATTGTGCACTTAGCATTAGTGGGTTAGTGCATGCTGGCTTTCAGAGAACAGACAAGTCAGAATTGTTCTTTAATGTTCTTGCAGTGAGGAACTGAAATCCTATCACAATTCTGTGGGCATCCAGACCCCTTTGAAATGTCAGTTGACAGACACATCCCTGGGGAGATGTCAGAAAAAGCTGTTGATATCCTGAGTGGAATACAGGAAAATGTGTCAGAGCTGGCTGTAGATCTGTGAGTCACCAGTGAGTAGTGAATTGCTGTGTTGTGATTACAGCAATGAATGAGCTGACTGAAAACCTGTGCAGGGAGATGAAGGGAATACAAATGGCATCATAAAGCAGCACGCCAGAGATGACAGAGCTGTTCCTGAGCCAAGCAGGGCATGGGAAGCAGGCACAGGATTGTTCCAGTGCAGGTGTAAGGCTCCTTCTAGCCCAGGGGGCAGCCTGGGTTCCCCTGCACTTGGGTGTGTGGCCAGGTCCTATTTTGCATGGTAGAACAGGCAGGACTGCCCACCCTGCCCAAGTGGCTCTGTGCCTTCACAGAAATGGCAGCACTCTGGTACCTGCCTCAGTGGTTCCCTGCTCTTAGCCTAGGTGTTAGCAGGGAGCTGAGGCCTCAAAGAGAAAAGGAATGTGGTGCACTGAGCCACTACTTTGTCTGATGGGAGGGCATGCATGTGGCTACTGATATGTAGGGACTTCTGAGTGCTCAAAATGTGAAAGGAGGCATAATGGAGTTTGTTTGTAAGCTATGTCCTAAAGTGTTAATCCTAAAATACACTAAACTGATTCCTGGCAAGTAAATGGTTTTGTGATCAAATGGAGCAACCTTTGGCCAATATACAGGTGTATACAAATATTCAGACAACATAAATTATTTTCAGGTTTTAAGACGATCTGAAGGAAGAGTAGGATGGATTCTTGTTTTCTGAGGTATTCATGCTGGCTTTGTCTCCCTCTGCTTGGTTATGTGCATTAAAAACAGTCCTCATATTTTTCTGCAAGTTCTGGTTTACAGTACCTTGTATTATACAATTTTACAGTGTTGCACGTGTTCCTCTACTTCCAGCTACATCAGGGAATTGGAAGTGTTACACAATGCTGTCACCTGATGGTAAGAAATGATGGTATTGGAGGCTTACAGTTTAAAAAGAAGGGATTTTCTCTTTCATTTTTAGCTAGTCTTAATGGCACATCTGACTTTGTGTTTGGGTTTATTTTATGTTTCAGTAAAATGGAACACAGAAAATCATTGCTTTCCCAATATTCAGGTAGTAGCTTTACTGTTAGAAGGAGACTGTTGTTGAGATCCCTCACCTGCATAATTGAACTTGTGTCCTCTGCATGGCCTCAGCTGCGGTTTTGTGTGTAATTGCCTTATCCAGGACCAAGAGATATTTAAATAAAAGATTTGGTATACATTCTGCAATTTTAAACTGAGTAATTCAGTTAAATCTGGTTCTTTTAGTTATGACAAGCATAGGAGATGTCACTTCACCCACATGATTTGAACACTGATATTTTGAGGTGATTTACTAAAGAGAATTTTATTGTTATTGGCAAAGACTCCCCCCAAGTATTAAATTAGAAATATAGAGGGCACCTGTGCTGTGTGAGACACTTGTAGTAAGAAGAAAAAAATCAATCTGTAACTTCACAGGAAGGCACCAAAGCTGCACATAGTGATCTAAAAGGTAGAAATGGTAAATTGGTTTCAAGGAAATTAATTCATTCCTTCCCTCTTTTACTATGCTACCTTATTATTGGGAGCTGAGAAGTCAAGTTGCTCAGCTGTGTTAGGAAGAAAATATTGCATCTTTGAAAGTTTTGTTTTGTTTTTGCTTCTTTTTCTTGTTATTGACCTAAACACCTCGGCTGCTTTGTAGTTTTACATCTTGTGAACATCTGGAATAACTTATCCACTGTTCAGAACTTCAGATGAGAAAGGAAATGGCATGTCCTGAGTAATCCCATAATAAATCAGTGAGAATCTAAGCAGGTAGCTTTTGTTTAATGGAATTAATGGGTTTCTCTCTTGAGACATGTAAGGCAAATCTTTCACAGGTACAAGCTGAAGATCTGATTGACTTAGGTTAATGCTGCTGAATTTGATCACAGTGATTACAAGAGCCTCCAATGTGGTGGCTAAACCAGAAAAGGCTTTAACATTTTTCAAGCAACTTTTACTGATCTGCACTGAATAGTAACATCCTTTGAAGGCAAAGCGATTAGAATTATCTAGTCTTCTTCCAGATGCAGAGTTCTTCTGGATTCCTTGAAAAGGTCCAGGTATTAAATCTGGGCATTTGAGAAGGTGTGTGAGGCAGATACTGAATTAGAAAACTGTTTGCATCATCTGATTAAGTGTACTTGATGTTATGGTTGATTTCCCCATGATATTTCAAGTTCCTATTTCTGGTACTTATCAAGTTATTGGAATTGCTTGGTGGGAGAAGTGGGCAGCAATTTCGCAGTTGCACTTTGCAGAAAGCACTGTCAACTTTTTTCAGTTCAGAATGAAGACAAATGGCAGAGGTGGCAGACCTACAGGTTTGCTGGAGCTCGCATTTTTCCCTGCAGTTTGCATTTAGCCTGGTAATCCTCAGAAAAAACTACAGGTTACTGAACAGTGCCCTGTGGACCAGTACAGGGTGAAAAGCCTTTAATAAGGGGTATGTGTAAATAGCTGCAACTTAATTCCCATATGGCAGCATTATAATAAACATTTTTTCCCTAAAGTAAATCCTTGTATGTGTAGATCCTAGTCTTGCTGTATTTTTAAAATATAGGGTTTATACTTTTCAGTTTAATTATTAAATTAAGACATTTATTTTATCTTTGCCTAGAAAAATGTGGAATATCACCTGTACCTTTTGGGAGCAGAAGCAAGCTGGAGAGCTGCAGGAGCTATCACCTTAGATTTCAGGAAAGATATGTGTGCTATGTCTTCATCAGAGATGCCAACAATTGAAAGGAGAGGAGTCTGTCACAGCAATTGGTGTTTGAGGTTATCAGACAAAGGCTCCTCTAGAAGGGTTGGCAGAGTGTGAAGGAAATGATTTTCCTAGTGACAATTAATCAAGTATCAGGACAAACTGCATCAGGGTAGGAATACCTAATCCAGAGGTAGTCCTCTGCTTTCCAGTCAAGAAGCAACCTTAAAGAAACCTTTGCATTCCAAGTGTTTGTGCATTAAATCACTGATGGTAAGTGTATGGTCCCCTTTAAAAAAGGAGTGTGTGTGCTGACCCTTGGAATGCTTAGCTCCCAGTGAGGATACAAGTGTCAGAGGGGCCTGTCTGAAGGCACCAGGAAGGCAATCACAATACTTATTTCTAGCCTGGAGTAGCCATGCTCTTTTCAGGAAAGCTTTCGTCTACAGGGAAGCTGATCTTTGCTTCCCCTCGCAGGGATGGGGTGATTTAAACTGTTTTCTTGTGTGGAAATAATTGCCAACAGCTTTAGTGTATCCAGGTAGAGTTTGTATCACATTTACGAGTGGAGTTTAGGCTTAGGAGTTGTGTGAATTACAGTAGTGATTGTTTGTTCTCTGCTGCTTATAATAGCAAAAAATTCTGAGTGGTTTCAGTGAATGTTGTTGAGTTTATAGATTCTTTATACAAAATGTGAGGGGTGATTAAAATCTAACCTGCTCACATGTGAGTAGAAATTTGTTGAATTTAGCCAATGGGACATGCTGTGCAAAAAGCTGTATCTCTAATTGCCTCTTAGTACCAAAGTGGCTGTATAGGAGAAGGGAATTCTTCAAGCCTTGTGAGGAAAGCATTCCTTTAATTGTTGAATAATTAAAGTTAATAATGTGTAGTTCATATGATGACTTTCTGCCCCATTTGTGCAACTCCCATGCGGGAAATACTTATCACCGTATTTAATTTCTGATGTTCTCAGTCAGTTTAATTTCTGTTACATAATTGGGTGTTTCGCATTTTCATGTAGGCAAAGTGAATTAGGCATAAGTAGGGAGGGGGAGAGGAGGGTCTGTGGTGCTGTTGTCAGACACTGTTTGTGGCAATGGTATGAGAACCAGCTTAGCCTCGTGTTTCCTTATGGTCAGTTCTAGACTTTGTTGCTTTCTAAACCTCTAACTGGCAGCTGCAGTCATTCCAAGAAGTAGGTTATTCCTGGTTTTAATGTGGTGGGAGGGAGGACATCATCAAAGTTTGTTAAAAGAGGTAAAGATCTTGTATAGATGAGAATCAGAGTAGTGGAATGGCTTCCATGTGAGGAACAGCTGCTTGCCATCTCTTCAGTCTGGAAATGCAAGAATTGGGTGGAAGGCAAAGAGGGCAGAAGGATTGAAGAAATGATGAACTCATTTCTTCAATGAACTCATTTCTTCTTCAGGGATGTGGTAGCTGGAGGGCCACAAATGAAGTAGCAGGTCCTGGGTTTGAAACAAAAGAGATCCCTCACACACTGTAGTTGATCTGTGTAACTACTTGGAATGGAATTTTGAGATGAATCCCCATGAAATCTGAGTTATGGAGCTTTCAAATGGAGCTTGACTTTGTTCTGAGCAAGGTAGCAGAGCCACACTGTGGAGGATCAGGCTTTGAGTGCAAAGAATGAGTACCAAAATCAGCTGTGGGGCAGCACAAGACATCAGTAAGTATAAACCAAGTACAGGAAGCAGCAGTTGAGTTGTGCTGTGGTTGCCTTGTCACTGGGAGGGGATGTTTGACTTTTCAAATGGTGAACAATAATACACTAGGAAAAGTTTTGTTGTTATTCAGCAAGAGGAGCCTGTTGGCACTGCCTCATTTGGGAGCTCTTGGACACCCTAGATGTGGGAGAGGGGAACATCAAGGTCACTACATCACATCATGAGGTTCTGAGAACTCATTGTGCAGAAGATCAAGCTTATGCTTGAGGAGAGAAGAGACCTGAGCTCTTTGTCCTAAAAATTCTATAGACATGAAAAGATGTCATTACATATTATTACTGAATAGAAACCTTTTGGTTGCTAAAACCCACGTTAAATTTGAACGTTATGACAAGTATATAAGAGTTAAAATATTTCAAGGTCTAAACTCTAGTTTATCCAAGTATTCAATCCCTCAAACTCTGATAGAAGGATTGGCAATATAATCCTTCCTAGGAATCACTGTCTAAATGAGTCTTTTTACCAAGTTTAATTATCTTCTTGTGACCTTGCAGCATTGGGTACTGAGGGTATCATGGTTAGCTTCTGCTTTCTTCTCACCAGTCTCTCCTCTGGCTCAGTCTGTGCAAGAGGGAGTCACTTCTGGCTGAGCCCCAGCTGCAGCTCTTGGCTCCAGTGAAATCCAGCCCAGCAGAGTGTGCTGAGCCAGACAAGGGGGTAATGTCACTAGCAGGAGTGAACTAGAGATCCCTGGGATAAGAGGAGAATGGGAGTAAGGTTTTGTGTGACAAGGTAGAGGTGTCATAACAAAATTATGCTTATAGGCGATTTCAACTTTTTAAAAAAGTTATCTCCAAGTTCATGAGACATGACTTACTGGAGAGAGTGCTGGTAATTACAGTAAATAATCATTTTATGAGCACTTGTGATAGTAGCCCTAATAAATTCAGTTTCTCCCACACTGAGGTCACCTTCTCCCTGTCTGTAACACATCTTATAACTAAGTTTTCTTCAGCTGTGAAGTGCTAGAAAATACAGGAGTGATAGCACTGGAGAAGGTGGAGTAAAAGTGCTTAGGAGGAAAAATAGATCAAGAATAGGTAGTGTTAAAGGGAAATAAATAGGATTATTACTGTACTCTATTTTTAAGGATTGCACAGAGAAAAGGGATGAGTAATATTTATAGAGCTGTTGAACTACAAAAGTTCATTTGGTTTAATGTTAAACACAGTGAATGGTGGAGTCTATAGCTCCTTAACAAAGTTTCGTGAGGAGTAGCTCACCAAAGGAAATGTTAATTAAGCTGAATTGTGCCTTGCCTGCTTAGTACACCTGAAAGGTAGAGAGGCTAGGGGTGTGGCAGGTCAATAAAGTCAGGGACAGTTCAGACACTTGATTGCAAGTGGCACCTTCTTTCAGATGTGTCCTGAATCTAAGTCACTGCTGTTTCAAATAAGAGTGTGAGTTTGGCTGGAGCTGTGTAAAGTAAAACCTTACCAAGGGCACAAACTAAAACTGCTGTGCTGTGCACTTGAATGCAAGCAGGAGTTTTTCCTCACTGGGGTTGTCACTGCACTGCTTAGGCTTTATTTCATAAGATACAGTCCTAATTTAAACTTTGATTTTCTATTACAAAGTATAAATCAGAAGATTAAAAACCTCCTGCTATAGATTTTTTTAATAGAAAGTGACAGTTTAATTTGGCAGAGTACAGCTGAAAGGATGCTTAAACCTGGTAGAGAGTGCCGTGCCAGCATCAGCAGCTCCAGAGTAGCTGGAAATGAAAACAAAAGCATGAATAATTAACAGATAAGCCTGAGTTCCTCAGATAGTTTGCAATTACTTACTTAAGAAAAGTTTACTTCTCCATTAAATCCTGGAGATCTATTTCTGTAGTAAACCTGGTTTTGCTTAATGAAAAATAGTGAATCTGTGTTACTGGTGCTCAACAGTGAAAGTTTGGGGTTTGTTGTTTCTATTTATTTAATGAGAAAGTACTTTTGGAGGGAAGCTCATTTTTTGACCAATAGGTCATTTCTTGCTGTCATATTGGTGTTTCTTTCCCAAAATACAGCAACCTTTGAAACTAAATTAATTGGGGGTTGTTTTGTTCCTTGAGGTCCAAGAACCTTTGGTGTTTAGGTGCAGTAAGGAATTAATGATCAATTGTGGCCCTCTTGGCAAGGCATTCCAAACCAGGGTGCAGCTTTATGTAACAAGGAGCTGTTAAGCATCAGAGTTATTCCATGTGCTTCTGGAAAATGGCATTGAGGAAAGGATCATCATGCTAATGGCACAGGAAATACTCCTTTTTTAGTATTTATACCATCTATTTTACTAGCTGTGGAACAGCTTCATGAGGTGGAATATGGTTTAGCCAGATGGTGGAATCAAAGCAGCCAGTTTGTCCTGCAGGGAAATGACTCTGCAAAGTCCTTGCTTTGCAAGTTTTTCTATTTCAGCCTACAGGAGGCTTTGTGAACCCAGATGGGGATTTCAGTTAAAAAATTTGTTTAGAGCATTTTGTTGGTAAAATCTAGGCGGTTTTGCTTTGAGGAAAAAAATTAATGCATGCAAGTTTGTCTTGTCTTCCCCCTGCCCCTTGTGCCACCTTAGCAAGTAGGATGACAGCCTGTTTTTGTTCCAGTTTCCTCTTCATAATATTCTAATTTGGAAAGTGTTTCTTGTTTGATGAAGGTATGTACTTTTTATAGGAAACAAATTGAACTTTGGTTCTGCTGCTCTGATTTCCAGTGTAAGTGTATTTGTAACAGCAGTGACCAAACTGAAGAGAAAAAGTGATGCCAGTTTTTGTGTTTTATGCAGAACGGGTTAATATTTTTTGCATTAAAATCCTGCATTTGATATTTACCACACTGCCTTCCATCTCCCTTACATATCAGCATGTTCAGATATTCCCATTCTATACCTGCTCTGAATATCTCACAAATGATTTGCTTCCCACAATGTTTAGAAAAGAGAGCACCCTGTCTCTTACTGCATGTAGCTTTTTGGTATTAGTGATTTTTGTGTAAAAGCACAGTAGAGTCAAATTGCTCCATCACTTTTAAGGGTAAGGAATATTGCAGGAGCAATTTCAGCAGGGTTTTTCTCCCAAGGTAAGAACAGAAGTAACTGAGGTCTCAGCCATCCTGATGATGACCTCTCCGGTTTCCCTCTGACATGACTGGTGTCATTAGTGAGGCAGGATCAGGAGGTGCTCTAGTGAAGTGTTGGGAAATCTGCAGTAGCAACAGGTGCTGTCACTCTGTGATTATCCTGAGGCATAAAGTCAAAGGACAAATTAAAACAAACAAAACCAAGCAAACTGCCTCCAGGTATATGTTTTTATCAGCAAGTCAAAGCAGCGCAATTGTAAACTAAGGGAAGGCATTATTTGGCTTCTGACATAGTGTGAAGGGTACTTTTTAGAATGTGGAATTACTGAAGTGTAATACATTGTATTTTCCTGTTCTAATGCTGCTTAAAACCATAATGCAAGGAAACTAGAGAACTGAAATGCTTTCAGGCTCAACATAATGAAGTAGACAAATGTTCTTTTTCTTTTCTTTAAATGTCAGATTTGGTTCTCATTGTTTTAAGAACCTCTGTTAAGAAGCAATTGGTCAGGCACAACTTTCAGCAAGCATTTGGTCCACAAGCCTTAGCTTCTCAAATGCTAATCCCAACTGTATTTTATTACCATTCCTATTAATGCAACAAGTATCATGGTGTCACTTTTCTTATTTCTGCTATCAGGGAAAAGGTTACTGACAAAGTACAGCTCTTGCTGCTTGCATGTTGTGACTGTTTTCAGCTTTAACCTTGATAATACTTTGGTAACATTGCTTAGAGATAAAGCTGACTTTATTACTGGAGTAAGAAATTCAAGTTCGGGACTGGGGAATTTGATGTGTTTTTTTAGAACAACTAAGAGCTTTGCATTACTGAAAAACTTCTTATTGTGTTTGGCCAGGTAAAAAGGATCTGTTCTATTGCTTTAAGAAGTTCCTTTGTAGCATGTTTGAACTAGAGATGATGGTTTTGAAAGGAGGAGTGTAGAACTCCAAAATCCTGTAGGAAATCCTGTTAAACTTGATCAAGTTGAGGCTAATCCAAAGTCACAATGTTTGCTTTTTCTATCCTGGAATTTGTAAGCAAATCGTGGTTTTAAAGGTAACATCTACAGCTTCAAAAGATGGAGGAAAATCAAGAAGTTAAATTGACTGGAAGGAGTCTTGTGTGGAAATACATAGATATTAAGATATAGATCAGAAAACATAGTAAAAAAATACAATTGGTGTCACTTATTGAGTTTTGATGGAATCTTCAGTGTCTTATAAAACAGATTCTAGCAGGGTTTTGGAGATGAATTATTGCTTTTCACCTGTACTTAGTATTGAAAAATAGAATATCAATGTTATGTGAAATTAAAGCAGCTTACTAGCAAATACCAGGAGTTTGTTTTTGATGATAGTTCATGGTACCTTCATCATTTCTTTCTGTGTAGTGTGGTGGATGTGTTATATCTCCCTTGGGGAGTGCAGTCTGTAGTGTGGTGTAGTGAATCCATCTGTTAGTCTGTCTGAAATCTGGATAATGGGGTGAGTAACAGAAGGGCATCTGCTGTGAGTTACTGAGGTACTGTCCCTGCAAGAATGACCCAAATGTAACTCTCATTCCTTCAAACCAAGTCTTTCACAGCCTTGTTATTGGTAGAGGTAGTGTTCTTTAGCTGTCCATTGTCAAGAAGCCTTTTTTTTAACTGAAGCCTCATGCCTGTATTTGAATCTTATCTAAACCCTTCACCCAAGAAGCAAGGCAAGAGGGTTTGTTTTCTGAGTGGAAGGATTCAAAAACAATCAACAGTGTTTTGTTTCTTGTAACTTGCTAAGTAGCTTGAGTTGTTTCTTGAAGGGATAAATATTTTTTTCATTTTCTTCGTGTGTAAGTTGTCCCTTAAGGGAAAAGCAGAATACAATCAATCTGCAAAAATTTGAAGAAATTGTGTAAGTTTTGTTAGTTTGCTGTCCAACAAGAATTTTTGTCCAACTTGTCAGTGGGGGAGCAGGACGCAATCTGGGAAACATTGATAACACATGGCAAAGAGCTTTTAGTGTGTTTGTGTCATGCAAATATAAACAAATGCTGCTGCATAAAGCAGAAATGTATGGCAGGGAGGTGGGAAACTCTCCCCCAAAACAAGAGAATAAGCAAAAGGGCTGTGTTTAGCTCCACTGTCCTTTTAAGCTGTCTGAGAATGTTGTGCAAAACACAGCAGCAGTCATTCCTCAACTGAAATATTAAGTGTACCATGTGCCAAGTAAACATTGAATGAGTGCCAGGAGCTTCCAACAGCAGCCTCAGGTTTACACCTGGTGACATTGAAGTCAACAAGGATCTCATTAAGCTGCTCAGGGAAATGTTGAGGCAGGTATGATGCTCAGCAATTTGTGAGCATGGATCTTACAAAGCCAAGGATGTATCTACTTATTCCAGATGACACTGAGGCAGCTGGGTAATGCTCACCAAACCAAATCAATTTACTTCAGAGGACTTGGAGGGAAAGGCGTTTTGTCTGTCGGTTGTTTAGAAATGCAGCTGAAAAGTACTAGACTGGCTGTTTTTTTCAGGATCAGACATTGCATTTGTGCTTGAGAGAAGATTAGTTTGGGGCTTTTTTTTTGCTTTAGGGAGAAAAATCATTCAGTGTGTAGCAAGTTGCTGAACAAATACTGAAACATTTAAAAATGGAATTGACATGCAGATGTTGTGGCACAAGGAAATGTAATGCAGCTGTACCTTTTGGTATGAGGAATAGAAAAATGTTATGTTGGTTATAAGAGCAGAATTCCACCCTTTCTAGGAAGGACCTGAAAAATGTGAAATTTCCGTAACAGGCTTCATCAGTATGTAATCAAAATGCAGAGTTTGCCTCAAGTTCAAGACTTCTGGTTTTGATACAGGAGCTTCCCTCAGCAGCTAACAGACTAAATAGAGAAGTGCCTGCTGGTCTGTGTGCAACAGATTGGAGCCTTTTGTTCAAATTCAGGAAACCAATGCAGAAATTGCTTTCTGGATGTCACTGCACCACCGCGTTTATCAGCTGACAAACACACCAGTCAGTGTGTGTGTTAATAACCACTAATAATATGTGCTCCCAAAGGAAATGCTTTCAGTGGCTTCAGCATATTTTTTCAGGTGTGAAAGAGAAGATGGGTTGAAACAAGCTTTAAATACTGGCCAGTGTGTGCATTTCCTGTCTTTCTCTCTCTTTTAATACTAAATTCTTCTGTTAGGAGATTAATACATGGATAATCTCTCCATATCTCTCCAGGCACCTATCCTGCCTCCCACTGAATTACACATTAAGCTCATCTATTGTGAAATAAATCCCCAGAAATCTCTCCAAGATAGACTTAGAGGTGTAATGGATTGAATTAAAATTGAGTGACATAAGTTTAAAAAATACTTGGTAAAAACAGTTAATCCTGATGAAAGGTATAAATACCTTGCCTGAAGCAGAGATAATGTTGGACAGAAAGTAATGTAATACATTTTAATCACTTTTACTGCAACCATTTTTATCTATGAAATAAGTGGTCTTGGAAGACCTTTTCAAGTAAAAGAAGGTTTGAGTAGTGTTTTAGTTGTGAAATCTGCTCCGTTTGGAACCTGGGGAAGCGTGTAATGGTCTGTTCTCTTTCCTTCTCTGTGTAACTGCAGTTGAAGAAGTACTTTCAGTACCACTTTAGACAAGCTCTCAGGAATTCTAAGCTTAGAAGTGAGCTTCTTTGTTGTCACAGTAGTGCAGAGGAAATAATGTGATATTTACTGCAGAGCCATTAAACTTTGAGCAGGGAATCCCAGCATTAGGTACCATTGGGCCTGCTTGTTGCTGATTACAATAGAGAGGTGGTACCTAACGAAAATTAAAATCACTGCAGCAATTGTTGTCATAGGTTTTGCAGCCCATTCAGTGTGTCTTGTAGTTCCACCTCACTCTCAGCTGTGGATCCTGTTCCAAGGCCATTGCACAGCATTTCAGCACCCTCTCAAATGAGGCTTCCTGTGTCCCAGCCTGGGGCTCTGGCCAGGGACCAGCCCCTTGTGTGGAACACTGGGATCACTGGGATGGGGGGGCAGCCTCTGTTATTGCTTGTTGTGCTTTTTGTCACATCTGAACTGGCCTGTTCTTGTGAGGAAGCTGGCAGGGGAGTGAATCTCCTGAAAAGGAGGAAAGCCTCTGGGAAATGGAAAGCCTTTGGGAGTTATTTTCAGAGGACTGTAATGTTTTCTTTTCTCAGCCTTCTGTGGAGTCCAATTAGCCTTGTCTTTGCCATTTCAAGTCATGTGCTGGAGGTATTAAATACCCAGGTAGAGAGCTAGATAAAAGAATAGGGCACTGTTGCAGACAACTTCTATAAAAAATCCTTTCCTTAGGATTTTTTCCTCCCGGGAAGCTGGGAGGCCTTGGAAACAAAATGTGGGCAGTGGTTATCTGCTGCTGTGGAAGGCAGTCAGGTGGATCTGTGATTGGTCTCATGTGGATGTTTGGAATTAATGGCCAATCACAGCACACTGACTCAGGCTCTCTGTCCGAGCCACAAACATTTGTTATTCATTCCATTCTGTTCTTAGCTTAGCCAGCCTTCTGAGGTGAAACCTTTTCTTCTATTCTTCTAGTATAGTTTTAATGTAATATATATCATAAAATAATAAATCAAGCCTTCTGAAATACGGAGTCAGATCCTTGTCTCTTCCTTTAACCTAAGACCCCTGTGAACACGGTCACAGGGCACCAAGTACATTTTCACCCAACTTTATCTATATCCTAGGTGCTTAATTCAAAACTCAGCCACAGGTATATTTGTAAAGAAGTTTAATCTGTAGCTGGTAACAGGTACTTGAATGAGCAACAGGAATATGAAATGTTTTCCTTTATCAATGCAGACTTTGTGCAGCTACACTACTTCTATTTCTACTTCTTCCCCACAAAGTTTTAGAATATTGCTGAATTGGTGGCAGAAAAAAAGCTACAGTCACATCCTTACAAAAAACCTGCTGTGTCCATGGGTAGGTTCAGACTTCCCACTTGGTTAACATGAAGCAGATTTCTAGATATAAAAAGCCCTAGACATGTGCCCTTGGCATACATCATGTTGTGGCCTGGCTTTCTTGGTCATGATTTTCTTCAGTAGTGTCTGTAAACAGTTTTGGGACCCAGATTAAGAAAATGTTGTTAAATCAGGATATCTCTCACCTCTGCAGTCTCTCAGAACAGACCTACTCTTCATGGAAAATTCATAACTGATCGTATGTTAAGCGTAAAATGTAGTGGTTTTTTTTGTTTTATTTTTAGCTCCTTCTAGCGTAAAAGTGTATTTTCAGGTAATACTGATTTTCTTTTCTTTTTCTTGCATAGAGTGCCCAGCTGCCAAAGTGCCTTCTCATTTAATGCACTGTACAAATAAACATTTCAAGAGCTGAAGTGTAATATTTCAGGGGTTTTTACCTGCACACATTCCATTGTGAAGGTGCTGTCCCTTGTCAGCCTGCTAAGCAAAAAGGAAACTGCCTCTGAAGCAGAGTCCCTCGGAAGAAGCTTTGACATGGTGTCTGTCACCTGGTGTTAATTGTCTTGTGGCAAATGCTGTTTCTAGTAGTGGTAAACACATTAGGTGAACTAATTGTCAAGAAACAAGACAATTATCACTATTTGCCTTGTGCTTTGCCTTTGGGGAAGTATCTTATTGACAGGGTTTATCTGTTTAAGGTCAGTGGTGAAGTGTGAGTTCAACATTGCTGTCCTTTGGCGTTCTGAGCTGTGCTTACACTGACACTGAACTCCCATCTCCATCTTCCTAGTACCACTAATGGTTTAGATATTATCTCTAAATGACGTCTTCAGGAGGTCTCACAGGTAAGAAAATAGGACTGATGTCCTAGGATAACTTGTCCAATCTTTGGCAGTGTTTTAGTACCTTACTTCAGCCTAACTCGTTGCCCTCCTCCCTGGGAGACCCTTACACAATGCAGTCCATGGGATCTCTGTGTGCTGAGGGCGAAGGGATGGGAGATGCTTGCTAGTGGTGCTTCAGTCAGTGTCTTACTGGCATTCCAAACTGCCTTTTTTCCAAGCTGTGCATTCTAGAAAGCACTAAATCACAGGTGTCAATCTTTTTTTTTTGTTTTAATGCACCAAGCTACTTAACACCTAGTGCCTCAGGAGGGAAGCTCTGTTATGGTTTTGCTGTAAGAGACAATAATTCCCTTATTGTTAGTCTGTCTTTCTTAATAGTTCAGTGAGACATTGCACCTCACTTAAGACAAGGAAAGCAGCAGTGGACATGGCAGAGCAAGCAAAGTCAGCACTTTGCTCATCTCATGTGCATTCATTATAAAATCAATATAAATGTAAGTGCTGTGGAACAAGGGTGAAGCAATCTGAGTGTAGTTCTGCATTTCAATTTTAATGACAACCTTTTTGCAGCAGCTATAATATAGGTTCATCCCAAAATAGACACCTAGAATAGCCATTTTTACAGAAATAATTTCACCCAGAGGAAGGAGAGAGTTTAAATTACCTACTATGCAGACCTCACAACAGAGCAAATGCTGACTCTACTATAAAATGCCAGGTAACTTTAGTGAGTATAATGAGCAGGATTTATTTAGGGACAATGAAAGGCAAATATTAACCTTAACAAATGGGATGTCAAAAAGATGGGATTTAACATGGAACTGAAATGGTAAAATGCTGTTTTTCTTTTCTGCTATTCCAGTCCTGAAGGGAAAAGGGATTCATTACTAAGTTTTGAGCTTTTGTCAACTTAGTAGCCTTTGAACTAAAGAGAACTACAGTGCTTAGGTAAGTCCAACACACTAATGGAGTTTGTCCCTTCCACTTGAAAATTTCTAGCCTGTAGTCTACTTGGATGTTCTTTCTCTTCTTGTATTATCAGAGGTCCTGGGAGATTTCTCATTTGTTATTTGATTTATGATAACATAATGAGCAGTCTAATTGACACTGAATAAACTGAGTGATAATGAAATAGCTCTGCTGACTTGATGAAGGCAAAAAATTCACATAAAACATTAAAAACATCAGTACTTTCTCCTGTTGTTGACCTTATCTCTTAAATATCAGAAACCACACTTTCTTAGCTTTATCTGCTAGCAAAAGCATCGTGCTCTGTTATCCTGGAAATCCAGGGCAGTAAAATCCTGTGTCACATAACTTCCTAGAGAAAAGGCCTTTGTAACAAAATGCCAGCAACTGTTTGTGTTCATTTGCAGTCAGTTCAGGTGCCTGCAGAATTTTGATGGAGTCCATTTATTCAAAAAGCAAGGGCTTTTCACAGTTTATGCCAAGGACTTCTGGATAATTAATTGTAATGGATACTGTAAAGCTGAAAGCACTTTATTTGTGCTGTCATGAGCAGTTTGGGATAGGATGAAAATAGTTTTTCCTTTCATGCATGATTTGGGGAGTGAGAGGACAGCTGGCTAGCATGTCAATGAGATGGGCTTCTGCCTTCAGTGGAGCAAGAGGCTTCCCCCCATAAAGCCACTGGTATTTAATTGTGCAGATGCATTACAAAAGTGCTTAATCCAAACACTTACTGGCATAATTGTTAAAATGAGGTCTGGAGTTTGGCTGCAGCCAGTACCAAGACAGGGTTCTTGAGTTGGAATTTAGGCTAGAATTTCCTAAACGGAAGTTCTGTGCTGCAGGAGTGGGCCACAGCCTTTTTTTTCAAGGTTCTATTTTTAAGGCAGAAAACAGAGTATCTGTTGAAATTGGTCGAGGATATTACATCATGTCAAGACTTGGTTTATCCTTCTCTTTTGGTGCTTTAATAATGGGCAGGTTGCTTTTCTTCCCTCCTGTGTCATTACCATGGCATATGTTTCCTGAGCTACTTTCAGCCAGAAATGCCAGAGAGCAACTGATCAGTCATTTCATCATATTTACAGGCAGTCAGGATTTATATTGGTTTTTACCTTCTGTAAAACTTTTGTGATTCTGATGCAGCAAGAGCTTTTTCAAACATGTGCTGCAATAAGAGTTCTCTTGTAATGCAGCACATTGGAAGACAACGCAAATCCACAAACATCCCATGTAAGCAAAGTTCCCTAAGTAGACTTTGTTTGCAAATGCAGGGCTGGAGATGAACAACATGACTGCAAAAATGTTCTTTATACAGGCCATGGTAGCCAAATTTGTATGCTGCATTGACTGCAGAATATCTGAGGAGACTGTATCCCTCTGAAATAAGTAAAATATCAGTCAAGTAGTATAAAATTAGAAATGAAAGTTCCATCTGTCTTAACTGTAATCATTGACAAATTAACTGATGTTTCTTTTTTCTCAGAAGATAATTTTTTTTTACTTTTTTTAAACCTTCCCTTAGACCTGTAAAGTGTTGTGGGAATGCGGATTTTTTAAGCAAGTTGTAGGTAGGTGCACTGCCAAGGCCTGTGTAACCTGAGGCTACAGTCGCAGTAGCAGCACCAGATGCAAGCAGTCAGCCTGAGCCCCAGGCTGAGGGGGGGAACACTGTGAGACCCCAGTCATGGTGTTTTCCAGAAGCTGTTGTGCTGACAGCAGTATGGAAACGTGTCCTCAAAGCAGGGCAGATACCAGCAAGGCAAAGCTGGTCCTGGAGAGGGACAGAGTCCCAGCTTCTACAGCTGCTGGTCACTGCAGAGGCTTTGGTAGTGCACATCATCTTTCTCCAAAGGCCATTTTGGCAGGGGGTTCAAATGGTGACTTGACACCTCCTTTTTCAAAGGAGTCATGCAGCAGAAGATGCCAAAGACCTGCTGCTGCTAGGCAACAAAAGTGCCTTTGGCCTGGCAGTGGGAATTCAACCTCAGAGACGAGCAGTAACATCACTTGGAGGAGGAGTGGAGGAGGAAAGCAGGGAGAACACACTTAACGAGCAGTGTGCTAAACTCAGGTAAGGAGTTAAAATGCCCCACAGGATGGACTGTAAGATGTCTTGCCCTCTGCTAGCCCCGGGGATCCCTTCAGCACTTTGGGAGGAACAGCTCCTTGGCTGGCTCTCCCTGTGGGTTGCACTGGGAATCCAGGGTGGCAGCATTGCCTGGGTTCTGAGTTTAGTGTGTGTCCTCATGGCTTGGGAGAGACCTGCAGGGAGCCATGGCTTCAGGAGGAATGTAGGTGTTGGAATTATGCACAGCTGATAAGTACAACTGGTCTGAGGAACACATACATCTGAGTGTTTAATGTAGTGTTGTGCAGTCTTTGCTTATCTGCTCTGTGCAAAAGGCAGCTCCTCCATGGCATTAAGTATTTTGATGTTCTAGTGCTATTCAAAATAATACTTTAAATGTTGCTGTTAAAATATTTAATCTGGCGCCAAAATAATTCATTTTGTTTTACTGTAGCCACGAAGTAAAATGTAAAACTATACAAGCTATGATAGATTTTTTTTTTTAGGTGTATAGGTGTTTTAGAGGTTAAACCATGATTTTTAAAAGCAGTATTTCACAAGTATTCTGCATTTCTTCAGGAAGAATGTGCATATAATATTGGGGTGATTTAAATTAGAGTTGCTTTCAGGTTGTTAAGTATGGAGTGCACTCAGCAGGCAGTGTCTGTACAATGGAGTGCATGTGCCCAGTGCACACTACTAGTTACAGGGAAAAACAGCAACTGGTTTATCAAGGCACAGCTTTTTACCTTATAGCAGTGGCCTAAGGGTGGCTGGGTGGCATGCCCAGTGGAAAGCCTAAGAGAGACCACACTTTCCAAGAGATTGTTCCCTCTTAACTGCTAGAAGGGAGAAACAATCCCAACTACTAATTGGGCATAATAGTTTCAAGGGTATGTAAATACACCAGACAACATGCAAGCAGCTGCAGTTATGGGCTAATTATATGTTGTTTCCTGTTAAACAGGTGGTTTCTTGAGCCACAGAAGCAGGAAAAACAGCTTGGGAAGGGGTCTTTATTTAGACAAATCTTGTGTCCACATAGCTCTTTCAGAGGACTAATTAATTTGCAGATTTGTGTGTCAGACAGACCAGAGCATTGTAAGGTAATACTGTGATGAGTTTGAGAACAATCTGGTTTTTTTTTGTATTTTATTAAACATAATTCATCATTCCTACACCAGGCACTCCAAAATTCTGTAGCCTTCATTTGCACGTCTTATTGTGTGTGGTCCTTCAAGATTCAAAAAAACTAGAAAGGTATTCAGAGTGCACTGCATCAGCCTTGCAGTGTCAGTTTAAAGAGGAAATTTGTCGCTGTTTGCACTGGTCAGGCTGGTGCTGAAGGAATGGGGCAGGGCTGATGTCTATGTCAGGAGAGGAACAGTTAATCCATGTGGCTGCAGGGAGAGCTTCCTGTGGAGCAAATGGAGCAGCTGCACGTGGGGATGCTGCAGAGCTCTGCAGGATGAGCCCTGGTTCTAACAGAGATGGTTCTAGCAAGATTTTGTGTCTCTGAGGGCATCTGTTGACACTCAGGCCTCTCTGTAATAATGATGCTTGCTTATGGACAAATGTGACATCATTAACACAATTGTTAATGGGTTTTTGTTGTATGTCTTTGAGTTTGTCAGCCTGAAGGAGCCTGATGAGCAGAGTGTCACTGTGTGACCAATGAGCTGTCTGTGGAACAGCTGTAGTCTCCACACCTGCACCTCCACTGGAAATAGTCTGGGAGCTTCTACCTTAATGAAACTTGAAACCACACAGCTAGAAAAGGTTATCCTGTCATTTCTACTGAATTGGCTGCTGGGTTATTATTTTACTCTGCTTTTCTTTAGCTCCTGGACAATTCTGATCTGCCACCACCTCTTCAGCTCTGTTCTGCCCAATTTTGCCTTAATGGAAGATCAAGTTGAAATGGTACTTCTAATTTCTTTTAAGTTCATTCTTGTGGCAAACACTGTCTTCTGAGTAAGTTTTTTGGTGTGACGTTAAAATAATAATTACTAGTCCTTAAATAAAAACCAGTCTTTAAAATAACAATAGTAGACTAATAACAAAGATTATTCCTGCAGTCAAGGAGTCACTTGCCCTTGGGTACTTTATGACAGTGCCAAGATGTAGTGCCTCAAGATTTCCTTTCTGTGCAAGTGTGATTATGGCATTCCATTCATATTGGTTTGTGATAGAATCAACACAGCAGAGCTTGAAACAAACACTGAGAAAATGTGATTTGTGGATGCATTGAAGCAACTGAATAATTTGGTCTGCCCCAAAGCTGAAGTAAGACTAGAAATATTTTTCCAACCAGGGAAATGTTATAAAAAGCTGTCACCAAGTGTACAGTCTAGTTATCTTGTGTTATTGCATCTTGCAAGTGTAATCAAAATGCATCATCACAGATGATAGCCTTTTGCTGATTTTACATGTAAGGAACAACTTGCCCCAGGTCAGTTATGGTCATTATTAAATGTAAGTAACTGGTGCTAATATTTACTTTTTTACCAGCAATAAAGGCCTTTGACTGTAGGATTAAGTGTTCTTTGGACAAGATATTGAAAGCCAGAAATTCTCTCAAGTCGTTTATTAGCACACTGTAAATTTCTAACCATACAGTGCAGATCTTATTTCTGAGGAGTGCAAGTTGTTGAGTGATTTATAGGGCTGACAACACTAAGTTCAGCAAATGCATTAAGTGCTGCAACTTTGTTTTGAGAAAAAGAAAGTGCTTTATGTTATCAAATAGTCATCGAACTTGTAATCATGAACCTATCTCTTGCTGTTAGCTAATCAGACAGGTTGTTCCATGGATAATATTTTCAGGTAGTGTTTTAGTACATTGCCTCTTTTATTGCTTTTCTAACTCAGTAACTTGATGACTCACCAACAGGGTACATAAAAAGTCCCTTAAGAATATGTCAATCTTTGAAGTGAGAACATGTCCCCCTCTTTCACTGTAGAAATCCATTTAGAAATTCAATTTCATTGTTAATGAACAGAATAAAAAGCAAAACTCTTGAATGAGGAAAAGAATTATGGTCAAGGTCAAAATTAGTACTCAAAGCTGTCAGCAGCCCCAAAGACATGAGATTTGCATCAACACTTCTGCTATTGCCAGTTCCCATTGAGTTTCTTTGTAATTCCTGTCCCATGGTATTGCCCTGGCTTTCAGTTGTTGAACTACTCCTGGAAAACTGAATGCATCCAGCAGACAGTCAAATGAAGGACTGAGCCAGGCAAAGTGTGCTAAAGCAATTGGCTTATTTCCTTTCTTACAGAAAAGTGTTGGGACAATCTAATAGAAAATGGGGACCGGGCTGGTGAGCAGTAAGATAAACTACAAACAAAAGGTGCTGTGCTATAAACTATTCCCTTCCTTCTGTTATCTCCCCCATCTTCTTGCTTGTCTCCTCTCCTGTGACAGGGACAAAGATGGAAATGAAAGTCAAGTGCCAGCCTTTGACTGCTTTACTGAATGAAAAGGATTGAGTGCTTGAGGTGAAGGAAGCCAGCAGGAGAATGAAGGGTGTCATAAAAAAAATAACATTGCTTCTGTGTTCATTCTGAAAGCTTTTATTTAATAACACTAAGTTGTTAGTGCAATTGTGTCCATATTATAAACAAGTCATTTTATTGACATTTGATTAGCAAATCAGCTTTATTAGGACTGAGAATAATTGTCCCAGGTTATTTATTTCAGTTTAATAGTACAACAGCACACGTATCTGCAGTGTGTGTTCTCATTATTAAAGGCTCTTTGTACAAATATTTAAATACCTAATAACTGGGGGCTTGACATTTATTAGAGTGTAGGCTTGGAGAGGACTAAATAATGCTTTTTAATGTAACTTGACAGCATTAAAATGCAAGTTTTATTAATTCCATTATTGTACTGCCATAATGCAAAATTATAGAGAGCTGCAACTTGGATTTATAATTTACTTCCACCTTCCAAGTCTTTAATGTATTATGGTTGCATTTGCTCAAATATATGGAAAAAACCAAGGGATCTTGAATCTTACTATGTTTTTTTCCCTTTCCCAATAAAGGGCAAACAGATCTGAGTTCATTTACCTAGTAACACCCAAGTCTCTGTGCTTAGAAATAGAGTTGGTGCTAAATGAGCCTGACAGGTGGATAGTCACGGAGATTGTGCATTCTGGAAAAACTCAGAGCAGAATGCCAGAAACTGAAATTCAGGATAAAATGCTTTGGCATGTTTTCTGCTTTTCTGCTCCCAGACAGGATAGTGGGCTGATGCAGAGTTCCTAAAGAATCTTCCATGCCCACATCAGGAGATGCAGATAAAAGCATGTCAGGGTATTTATGTTGTTTTTTTTTTTTTTCAGTTAAATTGAGAGATGGACTTCTTAGCCTGCTGCTCTGTGGAAGAGCACATATTGACAAATGACACACTTTTAATGCTTTCTGACAATAACAGTGCTTCCTGCCAATTTCTGCTGCCAATAATAATGACTGTCTGTTACAGCAAACAACTAATGGATGTCTCCAAATGGCCTTTTAGCAACTACTGTCAACATGAACTACTCTGCAGCATTTCCACCTTCCCTGGGAATTGCTGGTGTTGCATCTTGAGTGTGTGAAGGTAATGGACAGAAGGACAGCTGGATCTGTGTGAGTCTGGATGGCATTGCCTCTGGTCTAGTTCTGCATCTTGTGATGAACACTTGAGGTTACAGTGACAGATGATCTCTAGGGATGGGGAAAGATGCTTGCCTGTGTGCAACTTCGTCACATAAAGGAGATAAAAACCACACAGGAGTTGTTCTGACCTGTGCAAGGAGCAGGGAATGAGCTTTAGAAGCCACTGGATCACATGAAGGTCATGTTGTTCAGGTTCCTTAGAAAACAACTATAAGCATGCAGCTTCCTAGAAAACACAAGGCAAAAATAAGCTACAGGAGGTGAAGCTGGAAGTGGGGAGTTAAAGTTCCTGATCAATGACAGATTTCCTGTGGGACCAATTAATCCTCAGTTAATTATGTAAACCAGTTGTGTAATTCCTGTAAGAGAATTATTGCTTCTTGGTCATGGCAGTTTTCTGTCATCTGTGCGGTGTGAACCCATCTGGTTCCCAGGCAGCCCTCTTTAGCTTCCAGCTCAAAATGCCAAGACAGTACAAATATTTGAGAAGAAGGAATAAGATCCCTTGGATTTGAAAGAACACAAACATCTCATCCTATTGCTTAGAGAGCTGCTCTCTTGAGGCTCATGTCAGAGGACTACTCTTTAAAGACCTCTATATGTGTAACATATATTTAAAAATAAGTGTGAAAAAGAGGTTGCATAACGTAGCTTGGGCTGCTCTGAACATCGCTCTTGGAGGTTATTTTTCTTACAAAGCTGAGAAATTCTTCTTTTTGGCAGAGAGAAGAAAACAGAGCTGGCCCAGTGGACAGAGAAGATGGGGATTACAGTATCAGAACCAGAACTCATGGAACACCAGTTTGCCAACTTGCCACCAGCACCTCAGACTCAGGTTTGCATCCTGGCTTTTTATGCTCCAGCTTCAGAACCTCTCTGTTCTGGAACACACTTTCCATCCCCCCAGCACAGGGCCTCAGTAATTCACAAATATATTCTCCATCTCAACTGTGACCCTTTGTATGGAACTGTGTAATATAACAGAATCCTTATAGCACTGCTTGCTTCATGGAAGTTGTTCAAACACTTCTGCTCTTATAATGTGAGGCAGCTGTTGGGTACAGAAATCTCATTCCTAAACACTGAAATTGAACAGCATTTTAGTAATTAAAAGGCAGCATTTTTGGTGCTTAATTTTAGCCTGGTGTTGCTATGGAAAATAAAGAGCTGTGCTTTCCCTTCCTCCCTGGTTCCCAAAGAGAAAATTGTAAGCCTTTGATATTCTTCCTCTCTGCAACATAAAGCAAAAAATTCCCAAATAAAATGGCTTTTAGTATTGTGGTACACAATATAAGAAAGCACACTGTAAATTAATTATTCTCTACGGACTACATTATTATGAGATTGAGATAAACTTTGACCTTTGCTGCATCCATTTGCATAATGCAGCACACAGTACTGTGCCATTGTGGATTTTTAATCATTGCCTTGTACTGCTACTGAAATGTGTTCACTTCAAATACTCCATTGTGTGAATTTAATTGCCAACGTACTCTTCATGCTAATTGTTGGACTAAAGTAGTGCTGAGTACAATTTATCTCTTAATACCCACTGGCTTCCGGTATCTGAAAGACAACCAGGACTGGAATTGGATGTTGAGAGCACAGGATATTGATCATTAGAAGTCCATAGAAATATTATGCTTAACTGGGGAAATTCCTGTGGACTAAAACATCGGCCCTAATTTTCACTGATTTCACTAAAGCTTTTTTTTTTCTCCAAATCCTAAAGAGGAGCACAGTTATGCTTTCAGGAATTAATCTCCTTGTTATGTACATGACTGACTTTGAAAGAGGTGGGTTAAATGATGAAGCTATTAATCAGCATGTGCAGACAAAATGAAAACAGTTAAGTAATATTCTTTATTAGTAGGATATCTTAAATACAGGTAGCAAAATGGTGTGCTGGGCTGGCTGCTTGGCAAATAACCAGAATGGACAGATGGTTTTTCATTATCTGTTATATGGAAATATAAGGTTTGTAACAGTGTGTTTTATATTGATGCTTATTCATTTGTGAGAAAGCAATTTTCAGGCTGCTTGTTCAGCAAGCATTCTACATCTTCCTTTGCATCTGCAGAACAGCTGCTCAAGCTAGGATTGTCAGTGTTTTATTTCTGGGAAGCTGCAGGCTGTCCTAATGTCTTCCCAAAGCCAAAGAAATGAGTATAAAGTAGGATTTTGGGGCTGTGATCCAGGGTTTGTCTATGAGCGTTTTTTTTTTTTGCTGTGTAACATCTTACTCCATACTCACTCTATTCCTGCTAATATATGATGTCAACAATTAGCACAGAAAAAAAGTTTCTCTTTGTAACAGTTTACAAATGGTGGGGGATACATTGAGTTTAGGTAGTCATGCAACCAGTGTGTTTGCTGAAAAGGATCATTGTAAACACTAAGGCCATGGTATAAAATCTTAATAGCCAATAGTTGGTTACTCAGGTGGTTACTCTGGAGAAGGGAGGCGGAGGATTTCACATCTACAGGACATAAAAATTAGAAGTTGTTAATTACCATGTCTGTTTCAAAGCCTCAGCATGGAAGTTGCACTAGGTAAGGTGCAGAGTTCAGATCTTTTAGGTAATCAATATTTCTTTAATTTCTCATGTGCCAATAATACTGGTATTTTTGTCCAATCATGCCACCCCTTGCTGTTGACTTCACTCCTTTTGATAGCTATTGGAAGCATAAACCCACGTCACAAGCTCTGAGAGAACCTGTGGGACAGTCCCGTGGTTGCCTCATGTTTATGGTATTTACAGGGGCTGGAGAAAACTCAGGATGAATCTTTCTGAAGCACACACAGGTGTCCTGTGTGTAGGGCAATACCACTTCTTATACAATATTTTTCACTTTGGCAACTTCATCCTGGTGTTAATTCCGTGAGAGGTACTGAAGATGAAGAGGAATATTTTTCACATTACCATGCAGTAATGTGAAATGTAGGGTTTGATTTTTTCAAAACATCACTCAATATGATTTGCTAAAAATCAGAAAAATTTCTGCAGTATGATCGTTTCACTTTATCCTGTTCTTTTGTATAATTTCAACAAGAGGTTATCCTGATGTAAAATTTTCTTTAATGTGATGATTTTTCAGAAAAAGATTTTTAAGTCACAAGAACACTGTAGTACTATTTTTGAAATGGTAAGTAAGTGTAGATGATTAAATAATCAAGGTCAGAGTCAAGGTTTTTTTCCCATTTTGGGAAGGTTTAACCTTATTCCACCTGCGGACTGTGTGTTTCAATGGATGTTGCTCTTGAGAAGAAATGGTCACTATTCTGACCTGAGTTTTTCTGTCTGTTGGATAAAATGATCTCCTCTGTCTTGGCTCAGCAAGGAATTTTGATTTTTCTGTGAACCTTCCTCTTGTGTTCAGGGTTTCACTATTTCCATCTTTCCACTACAATGGGCACGTCTTTCCACCTCTTAACTTGGTCGAGGCTCAGCTTGTAAGCATGTGGAATGAAACATTCAATCATGCACACCTTACATCGTAGCATAAAAAGACCTTTGTCCTATGAAATATTTTGAAAATTCTTGGGAATAATTTCCAAAATTTGAAGTAGAAGAAAGAGCCAGAAACACAAAGTAGATCAATAAATTAGTGTTATAATATATGCTTTGGAATGAGGATTAGCTTTTCTAATCCAATATCCTGTGAAATCAGTCTATTTGTACACACATAATTATACTGATTTATAACAGTTATATATGTAGTTACAAATGCTAATTGATAGAGAATGTTATACACAGAGTGTACCACTGGTTTCATTAATCCTTAGAAAAACAAATACTGGAGAGGACAGAAAGGACCATTTAGTGCTTTTTGCAAGATGCCATTTTATAGTGTTTTGCTCATTCCCTTAACTGCATGATGACCAAGGATATTGACTTGGAACACTGAAACAGAATTTTGGCAGCCTTTTGTGACATGAGGGTTTAACTTATACTTGAAACTGCTTCTGATCAGAGCGTTTTACTTTTTCTGTTGGATGTGTGAACACTCCTTAGATGTTTATTTCTGTCTATGATTACAGGATGAGGAGATGAAATTTGTAACTGCCATATGTGGTTAAATGTTGTTTTAAATGTAGTGATTCTCAAAAGAAAGTTGTTTCAGAACTCATCATGGTGTGAACATTAGACAGACTTCCTAAATGAGGGTGGTACTTACCCAGCTGTTTCCTTCTGTGTTAATTGGAATAAACAGCTCATCAAGACAACCTGAAATTTTAAGGTGATGACATTGCTCCTTCTGGAGGTTTTCTCAGCATGATGGGTACAGGTTTGCGGTTATTAGTACAGCAGATAGCTGAGTTTTCTTGACACTTATTCCAGCTATTTGCTGGAATTTTACAGATAGATATTACTGACAAGCACTATTACCACCCTGAGAAAGTCCTGGACAAATTATCCTGCAGAGTCCATGCAGAAAAGGGAGCCCATCAACTGATTTCACCTCAGTTCTGTAATTGGATGTTTTCTGGTTTTTATACCTGATCATTCTGGAATATAGGGTTTTTAAGAGTGTTGGATCAAGAGAAAATAAGATGTTCTTAAAAAACAGTTGTTTTTATTTTGCTTTTGGGATGTAAAAATCACTTTTGGGATTTCATTGCTGAAGTTCAGCTGAATTATCAGTCTGGCTTTTGTGACAGTGTACTTGTGTTTTGTCATGCTCTTCTTTCAAGGTAGCCTAAGTTCTCAAAACCAAGTTTGTTTGCTATGGAGCCGAGAGTCTGGTGAGGTTGCTACTCAAGTGCAGATTACTGGAATTCTCTGAGTACACTTAAAAGTTAAATATCCCCAGGATTGGACTTGTGATGTGCCAAGCAATGATCAATGAGGCTCAAAAATGCTTCAAGACCTTGACAACAGGATAGCAGATGCTTAAAGAAGTAATGATCACAAAGATTAAGAGATGCTGATTACTTTTAAGAGCAATACTGCAGCAGTCAAATGAAAAGATGTTAAAATTGCAGGGACTTGAGGTACTTTAATTTCTAGCACTTCATTTGAGTTGAGACTTCCAGCAGGAGAGTTGTTTTTACATGGTAATTAACTCTTATTTCAGGTGTACCTTAACTGAAACTAAATGTAAGCAATGTGTTTTCCTCACTTTCTAGTTCTTATCATTTATCTGAAATTGCTGTGACTGGAGTCAATGCTTCCATTTAAGTAGCATTTCATTTTTTCTCTACATTTTAAAGTAAGCATTTATTCATTTTTTTATTTCATTTATTGATTGAATTCATGGCCACAGAACTGCAAAGAATTTCACAGCTTTGTACCTTGGACAAAATTGCATTCTGCATTCTGAATTCAGTTTCATCCAGTGGATTTCACACAAGTAAGCCAAGTTAGTTGAAGATGTCTTTTTTGAAACCACTCTTTGAATGATGATTTTTAGCAGTTGGTACAAATAACCACAGACTTAAAACCCACACTGTCATCATCTGAAATCTTAAATCAATTTAGGTATGGTCCAGTGGCTGACTGTGTTGTGAGCTGGACATACCTAATTATTTTCCCGCTCTGCCATCTCTTGGCTTTCAAAAGTGTTAAGGTTAAAAATCCACCCCTTCCCATTTTTTCTTCAAAAAGTGTTTCTGTGAATGCTATGGTAGCTGGGGAACATGGAGATGAGTGGGGCTGACAAATGATTAAGTCCTGTCCTGGGTCTGAATCTTTGGTTGGGTTGTGATCAGCACAGAGCCAGTTTAAAAACTGCTCAGTACAAACATCTGCTGAGGAAAGCAATTGGCTTCCCCCAGCTGCTCTGTGGGTGCTGTGGGTTGGGAGGAGAAAAATCCATTTCTTGCATTGAGTAAAGGCTGTTTCTTGCATTGAGGACCACACTTAGTGGTGAACACTAAGAACTTCTCCCTGTACACACCATTAGTGGTAGCTCTGCCTGCTTACAGAATTGGCAATTATAAAATGCACTTGTTTTGCTTTATCTGCAAGTGGTTTCTGCCAGTGTAGCATCCATTACATTTTTGAGCAAGGCAAGGTGATCCCTTGGAGAATATGCAGGAGGGAAAAGCCAGAATGCTCAGTGTCAGAAAATGTCTTTTTAAACAGCCAGAACCAGGAGAGAGTGGCTGTTTGATCACTTGCTGTCCTTCAGTGAAGTACTGTCGTCTTAAATGCACAACCACCAATTTAATGCAGAATGGTCTTAAATTTGCTGAGCTTCACAATGGCCAATTATTTTTATGAGTATCATTAAATGTTTATTGTTGGCAATTATTGTTTACTGTTAATGATCATGAGTCTTTGTCTGTGGAGAAACAGCCACAATTATTTATCCTGCTGTGTTGGTTTATTCTGCATCTGTGGTCAGCAGAAACCAAACTGGAAAATAGCCACTAAACTTCTATTTGGAGAAAAAATTTATACTTTTACAGTAACAGGGACAGCAACTGTTCTTAGATATTGATTATTATAATTTCTAATGGTTAATATACATGAGTTTTCATAATAGGGAGTGATAAAACCTCTGTGTACATCAGTATTTTTTAATACTGATTCACTAAAAGAAGAAATTAAAGTAATGGAATTTGATATTTTTTATTATTCAGAAAATTTAGATTTCCTTTGAAGTACTTTGCGAAAGACTAAAAAATGAGTGAGCTTGTGAATTAACCCAAAATGAAATTAATCAAGTTCAAGAAATAGAAAGGAAAAAAACTTGCTGAGTTCTTAACACTTTTTTTCCCCTCAAGTTTCAGACAGCAAATTTGTTACTCTGACAGTACCAGAGTCTTTTTCTTGACCCTCTATGATAAATATAACCTTTATAAGCTTGGGTGCTAAGGCAGTTTTCAGTTACTTATTCCTAAATCTTACTTGAAATTTTTTGTACCTGGAAAAAATTTGCATAACTCATCACAAATAACTTCACTGCTTTAACAAATGCTTTAAATTACATTTAAAAGTTTCTGCAACAGAAAACATTTAGACAGCCCTTGTGGTGAGGAACTTTTCCCTTACATCCAATCTTTAATGACAGAAGGAATTGTGGCACAATTAGATAACAATGCAATTTGGCTGCTGAACATCTTAGAATGATGTGGAGTCTGGATCAAAAGTCATGAATGATACTTTTGAAATTAGTAGTTATGGAAATAATAAAAGCTGAAGCTGCTTTTTATTTATGAAGACCTTCTAGTGGAAAATCAGAATGAAGGGATTTTCAAGGACCACCTCCCATAAGAACATTTTGTAGTCTCAGCTTTAGTCAGTGCCTCTGTTTTTGTTTTGAGCATGGTTGTGGAGAGGAATATCTTTGTGTGCTCACATGCTCACTGGCTTCAGAATTAAGACTGGTTCTGCATGAACAAAGTCTGCAGGGACATCCTCTGTGAGATTTTGCTTTGTTTCTGTGCAGCTCCCATACCTCAGAGTTTTTTTGCTTTTGTTTAGCCATTAAAAAAAAATTATTATAAATTAATGATCCCAGAGGGAGATTTTATAGCCTTTCCTTTTACATTTTTAATGTTAATTGACTGATTCCAATATGAATGAAAACTACTTGTTAAGAAAACAAGGTCATATTTTCTGCAAGGAGAAAGTTCCTCAAGTCATCTTTCCTACCTCTGTGGGGAGAGTATAGGTCAAGTTTTCTACTTGTTTATTCTGCTCAGTCAGTGTCAGGGGAGACAGCCTCCTCTATTGCTTTTCTGGTTTTCTGCTAGGGATCATAGTTCATCACATGCTCTTCTCTGTTCTCTTCAGTTTGCCTCCTTGTGGTATCATGTATCAGGAGGGGTCTTGTCCACTCTTGCTGGGTGCTGTTGTGCCTTAGCTTTACTTCAGTTGTCTCATTAAAATGTTGGTGCCATTTCCAACACACCTGTGATACCAGACTTCATCATCCACTTATTAATTGCTGCAGAAAATATGCTGATTTCACCATTAGCTTTGTAAATCTCTGCAAGTTGATTTAATCACCTTCCTTCCAATCTTTTCCTGTAATTCCTCTCTGGTGTTATTCCAAAAGAAGCCATCCCAAAGCTCTATTGTCTTCTATTTGAGACTGCATCCCAACATTGTGACCACAGCTGTCTGAATTGTTTTGTTCCATTTCCTAATGCTTAATTAATTCTTGGCTTGAATTTCAGACTGCAAACTCTGCAGTGGTGACTAATTTTTTGTGGGATTTTACAGCAGAGTCCAGAACTGGGAATAGACTCAAATGATCCCAACAGTAAAACAGGCAAGGTGAGGAACTGTTTTAGCTGTGATGGGGGAATTCCTGGGACCACAGCTGCAGTGGTACTGGACACCTGCCTGTAAGATTTGTTCATATTCCTCCAGCCCAGATCTGGTTTTAGCATTCCATATTTAAATATGGAATTAGTTCAGAACATTTCCAAGACAAAGGAGAAGTTCTTAATTTAATGTCATAAAGAAATGAACACCTTATGCCATAATTGTAGCTTATCTGGGACTCCAATGTTCCCCACAAATGAAGATTGGTCTTTATGGGCAGTGTGCAGAACACTTTGCAAGTCCATAAATTTCTTGGACTGTGTGGGGGAGTCCTATTGCGGTCTGAGGGCTCTCAAAGGCCTTGCTGAGAATTGTGTTGTCACTGTCTTGGTACTACTGCATGTTTTAGCGCTTTTTTCCCCAGACTCATGGATTGTGACTTATTGCTCCAGATACTTGTGACTGTCGTGCTTTGAGCTTGATGGCTGAAGACAGTGACTGCAGCACTTGTTCTGCCAGAGCAGATTCAGAAAGCCAAACCCTGGTGTTGGCATGTAATTCCTTCAGTGTAAATTCAAGTTCAGATTAATGTCATCTAAGCTTCACTGTTATCCTTTCTCAGTCATGAGTCCTGCAGCAAGGAGCATTAGGAAAGCCTCATTTGATCCCAGCTCTTGGATCTGTGGGGAGAAGAACTAACAGAGGATTGAAGGAAAATGTGTGTTGTTGGAGTTTGGCAGGACAATTTTCAACCTCAGGCTTAAGGAAGGGTCCCTGATGAAAGACAAGGAACTTGGATGTGTTTGTGATTGAAAGACAAAAAGTTCCAATGCATTTTTATCCTTTGGTATCCAAAAGGTCAGCTTAATACTCAAGTTTAGCACAGAATAATGTGATGGCAGAGTGGTAACACTTGGATAGAATAGGTTAAAATGCATTGGTTCTCTTCTTGTCCCATTACTTCTTCCTTTTAGCTTGGTAATTGCAAGAGAATTTGGGCTTATCTCTGTCTCAGGCTAAATGCAGAGAGACAACCAGATTTTGTGTTTTTCTCAAATAGCTGAGCTTTTCTGCCTGTCTCTGTTTGCAATCCACTGTTCCCTGCAGCGAGAGAGTTCTTAAACCTCTCAACCAGACTCCATAAACTCCCCCTGTGTATGGCAGGATGGTGAATGCTTCTGATCTAAAGGAATGGCTGAAGGGACAGTGAGACAGGAACCTGCACATCAATGTGTTCAGACTGGTTTGATATTTCTGCTGCCCCTAAAGTGTTGATAATGCAGCATGAAGCTGGGCTGTGTGTCAGACCTCAAAGTGTGGGGCTGCACTGTCAGATGGAAAAATCATCCAGGGACTCAGCCATTATCCTGTGATCTTCAAATAATCTGTTCCATTAAAAACATGTGGAATATGCTGATAACGATTTTGTGTTTAAGCAGTGTTCTGGCTATTTACTGTCAACTAATGATGACTTTGAAGTCACTCAAAGCATGGCAGAGCTAATCATTGCATTGGCCTATCAAAGTGCAGCACACAAATGGTTGTTGAAATGTAATTTGTATTTTTTTCCCATCCGTTTCTAGATATGCCTTAGAACAGTGCATCCCAGCCCCTCTAAGCTGTAATGCAAGGGGCTCTTCCATGTGCTCTTAACAGCCCCTGCTTCCTGAATTCCCTGTTGCTGCTTAATGCAGGGCTTGGTGGATCTTCATTTTGTAACTCTGTCTTGTACAGAATAAAAATGTTGCCAGTGCCACTGTAGTGCAAGAAATGACATGAGTAATTCTTCAAGAGTTTAAATGAACTTGGTCTGTGGCTATACAATTATTACCTGTAAATAACATCTGATAGGCTTTAAACTCAGTTTAAAAAACCTGATTCCATGAGCCTCGCTAGTTTAATCACGGAGCAGATTTTAACCTGCAAAATATGCTTTTAATGTTAAAGAAATTAACTTTTTTGAATGACCAGTTAAAAATAATTAATTTCTGTGTAACATACAGAAGAACATGACTTCAGGGGGTTTTGCCATAGAATTTCTGGAAGCTAATTTTAGTTATTTTTTGTGAGCCATTTGCAAGCAGTCCACAGTCTCAAATGTTACTCTGGGTTCATGTATCTGCCATAAAATCTCAAACTGTTTGTAGCCACTGTCAGCTTTATGTCTACTTGTGTGATAAATCAATACCTAAGGATCACACAGATACTCAAGGAGATTCCCACATCCCATCCCTTGGCTTGGATGCTCTATGGCCATGTGTAATTCAGCTCATCAGGATGTCTCTTGACCACCAAGGATGATCAATATTCATTTCACTTTGCCATGAAACATGTTGCTTATATCCTTTTCCAGAGCCTGCCTTTCTTTGGTGTCTTGTTCTGCCCTCTCTTTTCTCTCTCTTATCTCTTTTCTGGGAAATTCTCTCTCTCATGACCCTGCAAGTTTGGCTCATTGTCAGGAAAATTCATCAGAGGACAAAACATGGACTCTTGGAGGGGATTTGATTACCTGTTGTTTTTCAGTTCAGGTATTTGTTTAAACAAATACAGTTTAGATCCTTCTCCAAACCAGGGGTCTGAGAGACCACACAGATATTGCGCAAACTTGGACCTGGATGGTAATCCATTTTTATTTTATCCTGTCTTGGACAAAGCCATGAGCAGTAGACACAGGACAGCCAATTTTTAGTCATCTACATCCTGAGCAAGTCAGACTGATTGTCAGGAAGTTCAGCAGTCTGCCTCGTGGTCAATTCCAGGAAAACATCCTCACGCCGCAGCCTGTCCTTGCACATCAGGAAATGGGGCTGCTTCCCTGGCACACCTCTGGAGCTGGGCTGGAAATGGCCCTGGGATGTGTTGAGGTGATGGAGGGATTTGGGGGTGTCTGTTTTGCTCAGAATTTCACCCAGACATGGTTCAAATCTCAGGAGGGATTGTGGAAAAGAAGAATCATTATGAGCAGTTCAGGCTGCTGGAGCCTTGTGCGGAGACTGCGGGAGATGAGGGGGATGGGCTGGGATTTGGTTTGCACAGCCCATGGCAATACAAGGGTTAATTGCCTGTGGAACTGCACACAGGGTTAATTGGAGCAGATGAGATTACCATGATTAGTGGTGCTTGGGGAGCAGCACCAAGTGATTCACCATTCTGACAGGTTTGCTGCTGCTAGAATGAAAATAACCTGTGCAGGAAAATCGAATTATCATTGCTGAGAATATGGGTGTAGGTTTTGAGGGGTGAGCATGGTTCTCCTATGTCTAATTCAACCCAACTAAAAACAGTTTACAAATTTTTTCTCAACTCAGAAAATATCCACAGGAATTTACCCTGAGGGGCTGCACACAGCTGAACTATCTGGAATATCGTATTTTAAAATTAGGGATATGACATCTTCAAGTTAGTTCCTGAAAAAAGCCAACTTACCCAAATTAGATGGTGGTATTTTAAAACAAATAAAAATAATTGCTAATAATAATAACAGCAACAGTTACTCAGAGCCACAAAAGCGGAAATGCAATGGAAGCCTTGTTTTTATCCTACATTTTTATAAATCTCTAAGTAGAAACAGAATAATATTTCAGAGAGGTAGGACAGTTTCTGGTCTGTGTTGTCAGGCAGAACAAGGGTCACTTGAATAAGTTCTGTGTAGCAAAACATTTCACATTTGTCAATTTTTATCTGGAATACATTTATGAAAAATTATGTCTGTGCTAGCAGCACTACTTAATGTGTTAAGTATAGGAATATTTTGCGTGTCTTCCTGCTTGTCAGCAGTAAATTTCTACCCTTCCAAGCTAACCTATGCCATTAATTTCAGCTCTTAGGTATGCCCACTGCATGTGTTCTTAAAGACTTAATCAGACAAATTTTGTATTATTTAGCAATTAATGCTTGGATATTACAATTAGACCAACTCTTGAAGTCATAACACTTAGAATTGCAGTACATGTTTATTACTCTATGATGATATAAGTTAAATGCTAGTCATTTCACTGTACATAAGGTCTTAGTATTTAGTATTTAGTGGTGCACTTACTTGAAGTGTCCTAGAAATTGTTTTTGATTTTAGATGAAAAATTGTTCTTATTAAAGTTGATTTATTAAAGCTTGGGCAATGTGTAGTTAATAACAAATTGTCCCCAGTGACATTAATTAGCAAACAAATTCATTTAACAGTCAATAAATAACCGAATAACTAAATCTAAATTTTGTAGCCAGTTGTCTGATCCTTAGAGCAAGGCATTGGGAAATTGGAAAGATATGTATGTGTGTGTATATATATATGTATACCTGGTACTTGGCAGTAGATATATACCTTTCTTTAAGAAGGTATATGTCTACTTCTACTACTTGAAGTGTTTCTTTTTGTTTCTTAAACATATACCAAGCTGCCAGCTTGTTATTCTAAGAAAACCCTGTGAGAATAATCTATTTTTATTAATATTGTACATGTCAAAACCTTGCAGTCAGTCAGATAAGGAGTGCTCATTGTCTCTCTCCCCACTGATGCTGTTATAGGAATTCGAGTTACAAGATTCAGGCATCAAGTGAAACAGTGAAAGATGATAAGAAAATACTTCTTCACAAGGTGTTTCTTACTAAAAGAGATTGTTTTGCAGTTTTGTTTGCTCTTGACACTCTTTTGAGTAAACCTGAGCTTCTGAGACATGCTCAAGGCAATTAAATATTTATGCTCCCCAAACTGAATTTTTAAAGCACATTTTCTGTTTACAAGAATCAGGTTTGCTTTGGTTCTATAGCTTTTCTTACAGGATATAAGTGGGGTTTTTTTCATTAAGGGAAAAAAATAAGTGTTTCTATGTTTGTCAAGACTTTGCTCTGCTGAAAAATGCAATAGGTAACATGAGTATAACATTGTGGTCTTCCATATTTCTGTTTTAAGTCCTATTACCTGTGATATTTTCCACTTTGCCTTCTATTAGGCCTGAAATGGGAAACCATTTAAAACCTAACAAATCCCAGAGTTTATCCCTGTTCTCTGAATAGCAGCAGCAGTGTGGCTGTTGTGGTTTGACATGGAAATGAAGAGCAAGCTCTGCTCCCCAGCAGGTGCTCCAGTGGAGCTTGTGCAGGTGAGCTCTCAGCAGCAGTGAGACCTTGGCTGCTGCCTCTGCTGCTCTTGGCCTCCAGTTCAGGATTGGGCAATGAAAAGTGGTGAGGGAATCAAATTGATTTTATTTTTAATTTGGGACAATTCTGTTTTTAAACGTACCCATGCTCTTCCAATGCTTTCAGTAGTCAAGGATGAAATTTTGAAAAGACATGAACTCCTCACTTTTTTTCTCTGAAGAATAGAATTTGGACTTTGCCCACAGAACAGTCCTCACTGTAGGCAGATGTTTCTTCTGTTCTTCTTCCAGCAGTAAAAGTGGCTGGACACTGAACCTCAAAGGAGAGGGAACTGAGATCCCTGACCTGGATAAACCCACAAGTGACTGCATGGGGAGGTTGTTCCACCAGAACCAGCTCTTGCAAGGCTTTGCAGCCCTTGATAGGAAATCAGCTGATTCCTGCAGGGTGCCACATGAAAACCACCTGACTGAAGTGAGCAACCTGCTGTAGAAGGATTTGGGTGTAGTGCATCATCATTTGTATGGAAAGTTAATCTGTGCCAAATTGGGGATTTTTAATTTTTTTTTTACTTGAACAAACATCACATCTTCATAGCGAGATTTTGTCTAGCACTTCTGCTGGGGATACCTGTATAATTCAGCTGGTCAGGTGGAACAATGAGGTAATAGAATCCACATGTTGAAAGGATTTCTTGGATGGTTTTTCATAGGTTCAAGCTGAAGACCCTGATTTATTCAGGCTTTGAAGTACCATGCAAGTCTTTCCTGTGGAAGAAATTGTGTTTTATGTAAATAAGTCACTGTGTAGTAAACTAGAGCAAGGCAGGGAGCCACAAAACTTCCTAGGACCTTAAAGCTTCACATTTAGTGCAACTGTACACTTCATGTTAGAAGACAATTCTTGGAAGTTGTTTTCCTTTAAGTTTTTTGGAAGCATTCACCCACTGTTTAATGTGCTTTTATTGTTACTCTCCATCCATTTTCCCTGTTACATTTTTTGGTTGTAAATGGTTAACTGAGCTAGCTTTTTCCATTGCAACACAGTAAGAAGCCATAACTAAAAAATAAGTTTTATTTTCAAAAATAGTAGGAGCTTTATTCAAACAGAAAATATTCCCAACTCTCCTCTCCTTTCCTCCCTTCAAATACTGTTTTAAAACTACAGAACTCTGTGCTCTGTTACAGTAAAATGCTCTCCATCGAGAAAATGTAGACATCTACCTGGACAAATCTAGAAATGACTGTTCTTTGTGATCTTCAGTGATGTTCTTCACTCAGAAGCCTCAAAGCACAAATCTTTTTAGTGAGGCAGGTAAGAGAAGCCACTTGGATTTTCTCTTCCAGTCCAGCAGCTGCTCCTGTAGCTCATGTGACAATGGTTTGGGCAGGAACACAAGAGGTGAAACTGTGGGGTGAACTTGGCTTCACATGTCTCTTCCTGTGCATCTTGGAATGCTCTCAGCCAAATGGTGAAATTCAGCACAGTTCAGTGCTTTGGCAGCGGGGCCAGTCTGCTAAAGCTAAATTGGCAGTAGCAGCAACACTGGAGTGTTGTGATGCTGGTGCTTCTTATGAATGATTTTAAATAGCAGAAATTAATGAAGCTGCAGCAGTAGTGAAATATTGCAGTGCTGGTGTGTATTAAAAATCCTTTTAAATATCACAAATCATTCAAGTGACTACCAGATGTCTAAATTCCTAAGTTAACCTCCAAGGTTGCAGTTTTTCAGAACTCAAACTATGCAAGTCCTGGAAAACCTGGGGATTAATATTTCCTTTGATTTTGTGTCAGAAAGGCACACACAGTGGAGCTGTTTGTGCACTGAGGGCAATCCCCTTTGTGGTTTTTTGAGCTGAAGTTCTTCAAGCTGTATTAGTGTGAACAGCAGCAGCTTAAAGCACTTTCTTATCTTAAAGAGAGCATCAGTAACACACTGCTTTAACAAGGTGGGTTTGAACAAGATTCAGCCAAGTGATTTGCCTTTTCCTGTGTTTCAGTTTTATTTTTGCTTAACACTGAATTGTTTTAGCACTGGAATAGTTTAAAACACTCAGCACTTACATATACAGCTTACCACAGGCAGTGAGAATAAGGTTTCTAGAGTTGTGTTCTTAATGTGTTCATTGTAGTGTGAGTTATGTGGCTCAACCCACAGAAATTCCTTCAAATTTTAAATTCTAACAAGTGAAGGATTAGGTTTTGGGTTGGTTCTATTATTCTGGTGCAGATGAGAATGATTTAATATGATTCTGTACATCTGTAGTAGGTGAATCTCAGAAGATTTTAGGGTTTATTTTGAGTCAGTTTCAATCTTTAATATAATTCCAAAATTATTTGTATCTAATCCCTGTAGACTGAAGCATCTTTGAGACTAATTACATTATATGTTGGGGATTAGAAGAAATGGGGAAAATATGTGAGAATTGGGGAGAGAAAACTGACTTGCAATAAAGTAACTACCAACCCAGATCTTGTCATACATTAGGAAGAATAATCTCGTTTTTGCTACAATCCTATTATGTATTCAAGACGTTGTGGCTGGTAAAATGAGCTGTTTTATGAGGTACTTTTGTACCAGAAGGTGGAGCAGGAGAGCCTGGATTCAGGATCTCAGCAGGATCAACGTCCTTCTAGCAGGACTGCCCTGGCTTTTGTGATCTCCATGGATGAGACAAAAAATGAAAATTGAAATCACAGCTATATAACAATTTAATGGCCCTGTAACCATTAAAACATAGTAAATCCAAGAATAAAAGCAGAGCCCAAGTGAAGTCAATTTAAGCAGTTAAGGAGCAAAGACACATTTCACTGGGAAACATCCATAAGGTAATGCAGAACTTTTTTGTACCCAACAAATACTTAGAGATTAATTTTAAATTCCAGTGTGACTGGTCTCAAAAGTAAAGCTGAATGTGATTATTAATATAAGATCATTCATAACCGATTCTCTGTAGGACTTTCATTGAATTATGCAAAGCAAGGGATATGGTTCTGTGAGCTTTGTCACAGGCAGATCTCGTATAGAAACTGTTGTGGGGGAATTTTGAAGCAAGATGGCCAACACCAATTAGTCTGAAGAGCTACTGCATGTTTGGATTCCCTGATGGATGGCACTGACGGAGGTTCAGCATTTTTCAGACTGTTTTATACCTTGCGGAGCCATGAAATATGCCCACGTGATTGCCATTTTCAGGGTTTCTAAGCACAATAAGAGCATGGACATTTTATTAACACAGATGGTGACATTTTAAAAAAGTTCTAATCATTCATGAACATTGCAACTTCCCCCTCTCCCTCCCACTAATACTGCAGGCATTAGAGATGTAACTAACCCTGCAAAAATAACCTTAGGGATAGGTTGAAACACAATTGCATAATTGCCCTTTTTTTAATAGCACCAGTTGCGAATCCGTACTTGATGTTGCTGCCACTTTATCCACTTATTGCAAATACTACATGCAAATCAGTAAGGTTTTTTCTGTTTTCCAAACAAATCTTCAATATTGAAAAAGCACTCTGAAAATATGTCCTATTTCAATATTTAGCTTAAAAGTAGTATATTGTCACTTATTTGTGCACAAAATCCTCATTGTTGTATTGAGAACTCCTCAGAAAGTTTTGGAAAGTTTTGCCTTGTTGGACATTAATTCATTCCATCTTGCAGACAAACCAGTGCTTGCAGAACTTGTTTAACTTGAGGTTGCTGCTGGAGTAACAGCTCTTGGACTTCCCAGAGGAAACGCCCTTGTGTTTCATCATCCTTGTCTTCCATTCTTCTTCCTAGCTGCCATTTGTGCTTTAAGTTATTGTAAACACTATCCATGACCACAAAACACCAGTAGTTCCAGTGCCAGTATTTGGTTTCTGTTTTCAGGGTTATGATATGGCACAGTGTGGGTCTGACTGCCTGGTGTGCTACTGCAGACTTTTGAAACAAGTAGGACAAGTGATATTTGGTTGCACTCAGAAAGAAGTCATTTTATGTAAGAACTGCAACCTTTGAGTCACTTTTCAAAATGGCTTGACTGACATTGTGTGTTTCAGTTATTTCATTAAGCGCCGAAATGTTTCAAGCATCTTTGCAAATGAACATTACATTGCTATTATTTAAAATCTCTTGCTATGAATGTTGTATCAAATGGGTTTTTGCGAATGGTTAGTACTTGCATAGAAAAATCAGACCCATGCACTTGAGAGTTGTCACAGGGCTGTAGTTCCAGAACTACAGTTGCCCACTTTGGATATTCCCAGTGGCACCCTGCCACAGTTTTAGTATGTAAAACACGAGCTTTCATTAAACCCTGGTCTCTTGGCTTTTTTATTTATTTCTGAATAATTAACATCAATGCATCTGTGCATTGTATCCAGCTGCACATGGGATTCTTGCTAGATGATTGTAATTCTGTTGTTAACCCAGAGTGTGATTATTAACAAATAATAGCAAATGTTGTGTTGTGATCAACAGTAAACCAGTGGGCTTGAAAATGTGAGAAAACACTTCTCTGTAAAGCTGTCAGGTAACTGAGAAGCCCTGGCTCACAGGAGTAGCAGAGCACTGCACATTTATTCAATAGGTCTGTAATTTACATCCACTCCTACCTGACCCCCTGTCCTCATGTGTAATGTCAATAACTTCCTCTTGCTTATTAACATTGGTTAATAGGCAAAATATGGGGTTAGGGAATGCAGAACTCATCTTTTTAATCTACCCCCAATAGTCAAAATACTGTTTCCTTTTGATGGAGAAACTAATGATTTTACATCTTCTAGTTTTGCATAAAATTGCTGCATAATTTCTAAAGGCTTTTCTGTTCTATTCATTCCTCTGGGAATTGGTTGTGAGGTTTCAGGTCTCTTCTTGTGGGTCTGGTGTCAGAGCCTTGCACACAGAGAGCAGGAATACTCCTCAGTCATGTGGCTAAAGGAGAAACTGCTGGAGTGAAGCACCATCTATTCTGGTTTTTTTGGGGGAAAAATAATTTCAGTAATTGAATCTGCTCAGCCCTCATAAAGGGAATTCCTCCCAGAGCAGGAACACCTTCAGTGGGATGGAGACCCACAGAACAAAGATTTATGCTCCCCTTTTATGAAAAACCAAGAAAGATAAGCATGTGGTCACAGTTTTCCTGTTTACAGTTTTAGCTTGTTGAACTGGTGTTTGTTTTAAGGCATTATATTCCTAGGGCTGTCACTCTAAAATTTGAAATAATAAAAACACAATTAGCTTGTGACCTCATTATGATCAACACTGCATTTGCTGTTTTGCATTTTTGTAGTTGAGGCTAAATTGGGTGGGGAAAAAAAGCTGATCTCAAAGGTGATTGGAAATGAAATCTTGAAAATTATTAATAATCTGCTGAAGCCCACAGTGCTTTATCTTATGTACTTTCTGTCAAATGGTGGTGCTCTTCCAGACATTGTCTAATTAGCCTCTATCCATCTCCTTCTATCAGTTTCATTTCCCTGTGCTACGCTTAACACATTTCAAATCTTGTGATTTTTATGCTAAATGCTTCTGCTGCATAATTAGTTTGTCTTAAAAGAAGTGTGTACAAATCAAACAGATTAATATTCTTCCCAATTTTTCACAGTCTAAATTTATTTTGGACAATTATTAAGATCTTCCCTTTCTATTTCTGTCCTTGAATATAATTCCCCAGGGCTAAACTGAATCTTTTCTGCATAGAGGAGGGCAAAGATTTCAGAGGTTGCTGCAAAGTCTCCTAAGGCAGCTCTACAGATAGTGTACAATTCTGTGTAACCTACTGCATGTTTAAAGTATAAAGGTTATAAACAGCATTTCTGCAAGAGCAGAGGAAGCACAGTAGAAATTGTAGCTTTAAATAATAAAGGCCAAGCCAAGTGTGCATCTGTCTTCTGTAGCTTCCCCTCTGCCTCAGTTTAATTCTAAATTCTGCACAGAAGAAAAGAATCATGTGAGTCTTGGTATGAGGCCACTGAAGCAGAGTTTTCTCTCTGCTTTCACTCCCCTTGTCATTCACAGGATCCTATCAGCACACAAGATCAGTGTTTCAGAATAAGTCAAAACTCTGCTTCTCTACCTTAACGAGTGTGGAAGTCACTTTCTGTTGTTCCAGTTCTGATTTGTTTGTGTGGAAATTGCAGATCTTCAAACTGGTTAGTGTCCTATTTCATCACCACATTTACCATTTGCAGGTGCTAAAGATGCCCTTTTCTTAAATGACTTCCTGTAGGAGTCATCCTTTAGTCTGGACTCAGTAATTGTGAGATTCACTCAAAAGGCTGTAACCATATGACAGAAGAAGAGCAATTAAGTATTAAAATTATTCAATTACTCCTAATGTAGGGATTTAAATGTGTTTTGCTGCATTGTAGTGCTTTAGAACATTTGATGACACTTGCACAGGCATAGAGTCTGTAACCCATAAAACAAGCAAGAGGCCTAATTGCTCTGTGCATGGATTATTTATAGCTATATGGTCTGTGAAGGAATGAGAGTCCATAAAAAGAATGCCACTGAGTGTTAAAACAAATCTGCTTGCTGCATTTTAATTGGGAAGACAGTCTTAGCTCTTAGATATTGCATTAAGGATGTGGTGCTTGCATTCTAATTTTAAACAGAAATACAAGAAGTAAACATTGGTTCAGGAACTTTGTGTACCAGGGGTGTAGTCACTCTATGACAGATGAAGCCATTAAACTTTGGGAGATTTCTGTCTTACTTGTTTTGAGGTTAAGATCTACTAATTTACTTGGGAGGGGCAGGGAGAAATTAGGATTTGCTCATAGAATTCCTGGGTCTGCGTATGGATTTGTAGAGGCATAACCAGGCATAACTCAGGTTATGCAGGAGTATTTATGCCAGCCTACCTCTCTTTTCCTTTTTATTTCATTGATTCCCTTGCTCTCTGCTCTCTCTTGCTGAACACATGGATCTGGACCTCTTAGGACACACACTGAAGCTTCCTTCTGCTTCTCTCCTTGTCTGGAAGGTAGCACAGGCTGTACCAGTGCATGGGTTTTGTACAACCAGCTTGGTACAGGATTTGTGTAAGGTTGGCAAATGGGGATGCCAGGAATGCAAAATACTTTTAATTTTGTTGACTGTGTAAAATAATTTCCTCCTGAATTCCCTGAAGGGACACTATTCAGCCCAGAGTGAAATTTTATTTCCAAGTTGGTACAGAAATAGTAGTAATTCAGTCACGTAATGGCTCGAACAGCACTGTTATAGTGCACAATTAAAATCTGTCTCTGCAGTGGTACTAAAATCCATGATCATCCTTGAGAGCTGCTCTGGATACCTGGCACTAAAGTTGATCATTGATCCATTAGTGGTCACCTTTTGCTAACCTATTGGCTAGTTAGTCTCCTTTCATTTTCCCCTTTAGTGAAGCACTTCCATAGGTCCACATGTAATTATGGTCCAACACCCATGCCCTATCAAAAACTGCATTTTGGGAAGCTTGTGCTAGTTTCCATGTGGGAGAAGTAAGGAAATTGCTATTAACTATGCTAAGTATCCAGAAAAGGAAAAGAAACCCAAACCCCCCACAGCTGATGCACTGTATCTGTCTCATTTGTATTTCACATGAAATAACTTTTATTACCTATGCCTGAAGGGAAACAAGCAAATGAATAGAAGTTCACCACTGCAAGAGGTGTAAGTTGTGAAAATGAATTGGAAAAAAATGGCACTTGGAGCTGGATTAGATATAACAGGACCAGGCTTGCTCTGTTCTGAGACTGAGGAGTAATAGAAGAGATGAAGGGTGACTTAAGCACTCAAGGGTCAAGAAGGAGAAATGTTTGTTATTTTCCTAAACAACATCTTTTGATTACGAAAGAAGATACATTCAGCAGTAACAACAAATCTGTGCCTCATTCAGTTTAACCATTTCCCATACACTGGTGAAAGCAATGCTGTTTCATAAGGATAAAGGAGGGCGAAATTGTCATTTCAAACACTTTTCCGTCCTAAATCAAGTATGTTGTTAAAATATCTTAGAAAATAAAATACAGCTTCAGCAGAGTGTCCTGAGTATTACCTAGTTGGCTAAATGTATATATTCAACTAGCCAGTGACTGTGCACTTACAAAGCTAATGGTGTTCTCACCAGGGAAGGTAAAGACACTAAGTGGTTATTTTGCTTGGAAAAATATAATTCACCTTCAGCAAGTTGTCTGCTGATACTGAGGATTCTCAAACAACCCACACTTTTCCATACCTTGTCTACCACCTGCCTTGAAATCCCATGCCAATAAGTTTCATTATCCTGAAAGTTAAGTAAGAGAAGCTGAAAACACAGACAAGGTTTAGCAGTAATGATACGTGTGAAGAGTGATTATTTTTCTATTTTTCGTTTAAAATTGGACAGGCTTTGAAAAGAAGCAGCCCATCCATTGTTTTGAAGCTAACTGCAGGGTCAGTACATTTTGCAGTGCAGTTGCTGCTGGGCACTGTTAGGTAGCAGCCAACTCCGGAGGTGAGCAGCTCTCAGTTAACAGGAGATGCAGAATGCTTTTTAGGTGCAATTATGAACAGCTTGGTGTAGGCTTCAGAGAGCCAGGACCTGCCACCATCAGCTCCTTCTGGTGTCCTCTGTGTGTGCTCCTTTAGGGTCTGGAGGTGGGGCAGGGAGCTGCTGCCTTGGGAAGGCTTCAGTGTGTAGTGTGTGCTCATGTGCATCCCCAGCTCTATGGTGTGTGACAGATTGATTTAGCTCTTCACTTACATCTCCTCTGGGAACCTAAATAAACATCATAGGACTCTTGGGAAACCCAGCTATTCATACTGCATCACTGGCACCATGGCAGAGCTCAAATTGTTAAAGCAAGCCAAAAAAACCCAGATCTAGTGAGCAAAAAGTCTTTTTCATTTCTATTCCCTTGCAGTTGTATTTCTGGCCTGTGACTGTAGTGTGTGGTAGATGTTCAAGATAAAAGTTTGTCCCAGGTGATAAAGTACACTTCAATTTTCATAAGTCTTCATGTAAAAAACAGATGCTAAGCTGATGGACTTGTACAATTTTATGAGTCACCCTTAGTCACTGAAGCTTAGGGAATATAGTCTAAAATGCCATGGTACCAGAGGATTGTCAAGTGATTTCTGATTTAGCCCCTGGCTCTAACCAGACTGTCCTGCTTTCTGTGAGAGTAATAAAAAGATAAGCCTTGAGATAGATGGAGGGGGGAGAAAGAGCTCATTTGCATTCAGATGAGCTATTCTTCTAGCCTCTGTATTTTATCTTATAAAAATGATCATAGATTTGATCAAAAGCAGAGAAAAGACACATAAATCCAAAGACAGGTTAACAGCAGAGTTTCTCACAATGCAACTCCAGTAGAAAACTGATGCACAGAAACCCATCTTTCCACTCACTGAAATCTGTGCACAGTGCATCATGTTGTTGATCGGCAGTGTTAGATGTGACACTGAAATGTCAAATAACTTCACAATGAGCTGAAATACAGAATTTCATCTTAATCAGGCTTCCGGAAAATGCTGATAGGGTCCCTTAGCTTTGATGACATTGACAAGTTTCTTTTTGGTAACCATTGCACATGGCATGCAAAATATTTTATTGCTAGGAACTCTATTCAAGGCATGTAGGAGTGTGCTCATAACACAGATACCATAGGATATCTCCAGCTATATAATCTGATAATGCTCCTGAAATAAAGCTACTCACACAAGCCTGTGGGGCAATCTGTTTGGAAATGTGTATTTCTAACCTGCTGGTCATGTCCTTACATTCACTGAGTACAACTGAGGGCACACCCTCAGTGGGATGAAGTCACTTTGATCCACTAAGCCAAGAACACCAGGCAGAGGTACTGACCAGGGCAGAATCCTGCTGGGATGCACAAAGGGAGATCTCTCTCAGCCTTCCCCAAGGATCCTTTAGCCTGTGTAAATAAGATTTTAGGCCAGGATGTAAAATTTGGTGGCCGATGGCGACCACTGCAGTTTCTTCCTCTCGGACAGACTGTTCAGGGGGAAGTTGACTTGTGGTAATGTTGTTTTGACACAAGAAATACAAGTAAAATTTAGAAAGTAAGTACTTCTGAGAATATATATTCTCAGAATGTGGTTTAAAATGGCAGATTTACACAAGATGCAGAGCAAGTATCTTTCTTTAACGTTTTTGTTTAATGGCAACAGGGTGAAAAGGCTCCCATGTCCTTGTTCTGTATGAGACACTCTCTTTGTGCAGACTGGGGAGGAATGGACCCAGAAAGGAGTTGAGGAGGAGGAAGGACTGAACTGCTCTTTACTTTTGCCGGTGGAGGATCACAGTTGCTGACTGGAACCTACCTCAGCCAAGCACGTTTTCAGTTTGTAGCAGCTTGTTCCACGATGAATTTCTGTCTCTGGGCTGGATATTTATTGTCCTGAAGCACAGAATCCTTCCTGCTACTGTGGATCTTCACCTTGTCCCTGGCACAACCACTTAAATATTTTCCTTTTGTTGTACAGCGAGTGAGATTTTACTCAGGTAGGATTTTGTGTTAGGCAATGAAGGTTTTTTATGCACCTTCAGAGTCTTTTCTAAGGACTGCTGTATTACACAGAGGCCCCACATATTTGGGTCTGAAGACTGGTGCAGTTCTAATCACTTTAAAACTGAACCACTTTGGTTTGTATGGAAGGCAGCCATTCTCCCTGTCAGGAACTTTATAAAATAGTTTACTCAGGTTGAAGAAAAATCCCTCTTGGAGATAGTTGAGAAATTGCATCATGATGAGTACAGGGATAGATAAGAAGACCACCAACTTGCTCATACTAGCACACTTGAGGTCAATATGCAGGCCTGTGGTTATCATTTTAATCCACAGTAATCTACACATTTATCTAAAAAAGTCAATACTACAAACTTGGAAGCAAGTTGAAGTTGGAGGAGTTGGGTTCTTAAACACTCTTGTTTACAGCAGGATTGGAGAGTCCTTGCCTCTTGTTGCAGTTTTTAAGTGTGTGGGGAATCCTGACCTAGGAAGTACAAATTGGTGGCTGCATTGCTGCCCTTCCAGCAGGCACATGACACCAAAGTAAAAGTGCTTTGTTCTGGCTTGTGTGGAAGCAGTCCACACAAATGCCATAAAGAAGGGGTGAATGGCAGGACATGGGGTGGATGCTGTTAGCCCACATTCTGAAAGGACTTGGGAATATCAGTTTTAGCCACATGAGAAGTCCATTAATGTAATTAAAAATCTGTTCCTGCACTGTCTGTGCTCCTCTGTTCTTTATCAGCCTGGTGACCAGGTAGATGAATCTGTTGGGGACAAAAATCCACCTGAATTGAAAGCAAAGGAGTTGCTCCATTGCAAATTATGAGGATAAACCCATGAGGCTATCAAATAAATCTTTCTTTGGCTCCCAGTAATAATTTTAAATGTGTAACAAATACATGCTGCATAATCTGCTTTTAATGCATTTGCTTTGGAACACGTACATATCAGTGTATTACATAACTGCAATATATTCACACATGCAATTTCACCCTCAAATGGCCACAGGGAATGTGACAACTTGTATTTATTAATGCTTCAAGGTGTTTCTCTGTATTTGTACACAGCTGTCCTGGCATTAGAAAGAGAATGTTCTAAAACTAGGAGTAAAAAACCCAGAGAGCTGCTCTTTGAGGCAGACACCGACAACATTTGATCTGAATTGTTTTTGCAAAGCATCCTGATGGAGAGGCAGATATCAGGAATGCAAACTGCAGAGGTTGTGGGGCTGCTCAGTCCCTCAGGATGGATTCAGTAAGGGCAGTGTTACACACAGAAAAGCCAAAAGCTTTAATCAGCTAAGCCGGAGCCACCAGACAGTGAGGGGATCCACACTGCTGATCTGTGTCAGGGCAAGGCAGGAATCAGGCCCCTCTGCTAATGGAAATGCAAGTTAGAGCTTCAGCAGCCCAAGGATATGCAAATAAATGGCTTATATGGATTGCAGAGTATTAAGCATAAAGTTTTGGTTTCATGCAGTTGTTTGAAGGCAATGTGGGACTCCAGAGCTTGGTGCTGGAATTGCAACTTTAATTTCCTTATTTGCTGTTATTTAGACTGTTCTGAAGTAGTAATGAGAAGAAAAAATGAAAGAAAATGTCATTTGACAGGGACTGTGGTAGGGCTTTCTTCACAGACTTGAAATGGTTTTAATTCATTAAAATCTCCATGTGAGGGGAAGATTGTATCTATTCCTCTCTTTTAAAACCAGATTTTCAAAGAAGGATCTAAAATTGCATTTGAGGGTTGTGGTGGGGTTTTTTTCCTTCTTTCATGTGCAATCTAAGAACTCAAATTTTACAGGCCTATTTAACATTTGATCCATAAAAATCAGTCCTTTGCTGTGTACACTGGGAAATCCTTAATCTTGGGAAATTTGTAATCTTCTCAGGGCACTGAAGGTCAATCAAATGCTGCAGGTCTCATTCTTCACTTAATATGATTTATGTATTAGGGTTTGACTCTTAGCCAGTGATATTTTTATTGGCAGCCTGGCAGCTCTACAGTGGAACTGTGTGCAGGCAAATTCCCTTGAGAAGGATGGGTAAATCAGCTCCTGGCAGATGGGCACTGCCTGGCCCCGATGCTGCAGCATGCTTGGGATCAGGCTGGCTGTCTGACTGCCTATTAATAGTGCATAATAATGTAATTAAATATTCTTTTTAATTGGTGATAAATAAGTTTTTTCAAGTCTGTTTCATCAGTGACCTCCCTGACTTTAGCCTGAGCTTTCCAGTTCCTGCTTTTCTTATTTTCTCTCCTGTCCTGAGAGGAAGGGATGGTGGCTGCAAGTGTGCGGCCAGGGGGGCCAGGGCACCACAGCAACCCTGCATACTCAGCTTTGGAGATCTGGTCAGGAATCTGTGCTGGATCTCAGCTTTCCACTGCAGAGCCTGCCCATGCTGCCATCACTGTGCCACACCAGTGACTTTTCATCTGTTTGGTCAAACTCAAACCAGCCTTCGTTTCAAAGGAGAATTCTTTGTGGATGGTACTGTGAAGAATGTGGTGTTCACACTCGCCTCATACTGGCAGCAGAGCAGAACAACTCCTGACTGACTTGGCAATAAAGATCTCGTTTTTTCTTCACTAAACCTGCCCTAGCAAAATTCACCGGCTGGTGATAGCTGTCTCTACAGTGGAAAATATTTATTGACTTTATTGACAATTTAATGTACTTTGTCAAGCTTTGTTGTTTGGTTTCTGTTGATCCTGGGACACATGGGGCTACTTTTGCTTCCTAAGGGATTAAACTGGCAAGCACTTAGAATCAGATTTGGGGAAGATGGGTGCAGAAAACTTTCTAATTCACTTCTGAACAGCATAGTAAAAATTAATATTTCATATAGAAATTATAGCATTTAACAAAATATGCAAAGTTTTTATTATGTGGGGTTTTTTTAAAAATCCTGGATAAATTAAATGAGGCTTTTGGAGATAGCATGAGCTGGATTTTATATTGAGTTTGATAAGCTCTGATTCTGCTCTCCTTTCTCTTTCTGGTGGAACTTGCAGCGAACATATTACGTCAAAGTGTAATTTTGTAGTAATTATTTTTCAAATTGAGCCTTTCCCACTTGATGTTGGGGAGGGAGGGGAATGGAGAAAAAATAGCTACTTTCATAAATATAATTTGAATTTCATACTGATGATTTGGCCCTAAGATTTCACTGAGCACTGGGTCTGGTTGAAACTGAGGGGACTACTCATGACTGAGGTATGAAAGCTACATTTCATTCCTTGTATTAGGAGTCTTCTCTTGCCCACAAGGAAGTTAAGGGGAAAAAAAGAGAAATGGGTTTAAAATTTCCTGTGCTATTTTCAGTTTACTCATCTTTCTGGAGATACCTTAGCAACTGTAGGGCATCTGAAAAGCTTTGAACTGTGTCTTTATTTTTGGGGCTCTGTGGAACATTGCTTTTGTTTTGATGTTCTTGTATCAGTACTTTGAACTTAGCCAAGTAATGTTGGTATCAGCAGTGACTCTGATAAAGCTATGCTTTTCTAATTAATAATGCATTCTTAATGAAACAAAGAATATATTTCCCCATGTTTTTTATAACCTGATGAGTCTAGGACTGAATGAAGTCAATGCCAATCAGCTCTAAAGCAAAACACTGGTTTTTAATGTGTTTCAGTGTAGGTTATGCACAAGGAAATAGACATTTATTCTTAAATTCCAGCTACCTTTACTTACTTGCTCTATGCATATTCAAATTCAGATTGATGAACGTTGAACCAAAGGAGACCTAAAATAGTTAATTTAAATTCTCCTAATTCAGAGGCAAACTATTTTTATAGCTTTGTTTTGAGGGTTTTTTTGTTAAGGAAATGGCAAGTATTTATTTATTCAGCTCCCTCCACATTTCCCACCATCGTTATTCCCAGTGATCCCTGCAGGGATAAGTGGTCTCTGACCCTCACCAGGGTGAGCTGCAGGAGCCTTACAGCAGTGCCTGCGATTTCTCACAGTGGCAGAACAACTGCAACAGCACAGGGACATTTTGCTAAAAGCTCCTATTGTTCCCAACAGGTTATCATACAGGCAGAATAAAATGCATTCTTAAGGAACCAAACACATTTTTTGTCTGCCTGAAAGGTCACATTTGTTTGGGTTTTTTTCTCTTGTTTAGGTGAGAGATAAACAAATTAAGAGGAAATGCTGAAAATACCAGCTGGCAGTACTTCTGTGTGAGTATCTCCATTTCCACCTCACCTTGCTCTTAGAGACCTTTGAACTCTATTTAAAATGCATTTTGATAGGTGGTGGCTGCTGACTATCTGCCTTTCTTCTTCCATTTGTTTTCTGTGCTTGTTTGCTATTGCTGAATGTCACCAATAAGGAAACTGATGAGAAAGAACTGAGGAACTAGCTTTTGAAATTGTCAAGCTGATCTGTAGGGTTTTTTTCCTATTGGATTTGTGAAAATGAGTACATCATCAAATGTTCTTGAGAAAACAGCAAGATTATCCTCCTTGCAGTGAGGGATCTGTATTTTAACAGAGGTGTTTGATGGTGCTGTAAAGGAGCAAGATGCAGAGTCAGTCACAGAGAAGTCATTTAAGCTGAGAGTAAACATGGTAGATTGTTAGGAATAAAATAACTTAAGTTTTGTTTTGCAGGAAAATGAAATTTAATCCCATTTTGAAGGTCAATAGGATAAATATAAAGAACTAAGTATTTTATATTCAATAAATATAAAAACCTCAGAATGAACAGGACTGAGCCTCACTGGACTGATGGCTGCCATAGCCCAGCAGCCCCTGGACATCTTTGCCTGCCTGAACTCAGCCTTTGCCTGGGCCCCAGGGTGGGCTGCTCTGGGTATCTCTCACAGCATTCCAGGGATGATCCTGCTCCTTCCCTGGTGCCCCAGAGTCCTGCAAGCACCTTCTGAGGCCACCCAGACACCTCCCAGGGCCTTTAGGGCCCTCCCCCCAGCACAGTGCAGACGGGGATGGACTCCAAGCTTCCTTGGAAAGAGGAGGCAGGAGAACATTGCCCACCATGTTCTCCGCAGCTGCCCTCCATACTCGTGCAGCCCCTGCTGAGGCACACAGGCTCTCCATTCCAGGCAGGCTGGAGCTCCCCTGCAAACCCAGCACTCGCCGGGTCCCCTCTAGGATGGAATGTCAAGGAAAGGACACAGCACTGCATAGTAAACGTGAACTTTATTGACTACTTGAACTTTACTTGACTACTGGCAAAATCTACAATACAGGGTGACTAGAAGACTACGGGGTAAGAAACTTATGCCTAAAATATTTCAACTTTGAGAAAGGGAACGCCGAGGGAAACGTCAACTATTTGTGGAAAAGGTGTCGGGGAATGCTATCGCTAAGGACGGGGTGTCTCTAACTCCTAAGATGGGGATGTCACAGTGCCCGGGCTGGGCGCTGGTCACACATCCCCGCAAGGCTCCGCGCCGCGCTGGGGCTGGAGGTCAGCGCTGAGGGAGGCCGGGATCATCTTCTCTCACCCGGCCCCTGGTGCTGAGGGAGGCAGGACCCTGCTCCTCTGTCACCGGGCCCGGGTGCTGAGGGAGGCCGGGATCCTCCTCTCTCACCGGGCCCTGGTGCTGAAGGAGGCCGAGATCTCCCCCGCTCTCACCGGGCCCTGGTGCTGAGGGAGGCCGGAGTTTGCTCCTCTGTCACCGGGCCCTGGTGCTGAGGGAGGCCGGAGCCTGCTCCTCTGTCACGCGGCCACCAGCGCTGCTCTCCTGGCTCTGGGTCTCTGCCGAGGGCGGTGCCGCAGGCAGAGCCGCAGCAGGGCGCGGTTTTGCCTCAGCAGCTGGAGCAGCTTTCTGGGGCAGCCGCGGCCCTGGCAGCAGCGGCAGCACCGGGGTTCTGCCCGCACCGAGCGGCTCCGGAGCTTCTCCTGCAAGGCAAAGCACGGGGATCCCGATGGGAGGGGCGGAGCGGGGCCGAGGCCGCTGCCAGAAAGGCTGGGGCCTGGCTGGGCTGCCCGGGGCAGAGGCTGCAGCGAGCGGAGCTCCCGCCACCTCTGCCCGGTGCCGTCCCTGGGCTCAGCCTTGGGCCCCGTTCCTGCCCGGAGGCTCCGCTCCCCTCTGCCGCGGGCCTTGGCCAAGGGGCTGCCCAGGAGGCCCAGCAGCCTCGGGGTCTGCCCCGTCCTGCCCCCCTCCCTCACCTCTCTCCAGCGTCTCCAGAGCCTTCTGCCAACGTAGCATCCCAGGACAATGCCCATGATTAGCAGCTCCACCACGAGGCATGTCCAGGACACCAGCGCCAAGTCCACCCACGGGGCAGCCTCAGGGTCCATGTCCTGCATCTCCAGCTCCTCAGGAAGCAGACCCGAGGTGCCCATGTCCCGCTCAGGACGGCTGGAAGGGTCGAGTGGATGGGCCAGGAGCATCAGCAGGTACACCTGCAGTGTCCAGGAGAAGCCCTCGCCGGCCATGGTGTTCTGCACAAGGAGCTGCCACCACCACGTGAGCTCTGGACGTCGTTCCACAACGAAGTCTGCCCAGGCTCTGGGCACACAGAACGGATGGGGACAGTTGGCAGCCACCGTGCTGTCCCCAGAGGCTGTGATGTCACAAACCATGAAATGCACTGGCTTGGAAGAGCCCTGCAAGGTCAAGTCCAGCCCATGGCCACCTGTGACCTATGGCCACCATGGCCAGCACACTGGAGCCTGGAGTGCTGCTGCCAGGCTTCCCTTGAACACCTCCTGCGATGGTGACTCCACCAGTGCTCCCAGGGCAGAGCATTCCCATATCTAATGGCCCTTTCTGGGCCAAAGTTCTCCCTAATGTCCAATGTAGACCTCTGGCACAGCTGCAAACCCTTGGAGGCATCTGCTCTCTGGTGTCCTCGCCCATCTCTGGGAAGGCTGGCACTGCCGTGTTGGTCACTTGCTGGGTGTAGAGGAGAGGCTGTGCCAATGAGAGCTGCTCAGCTTTTAGCCACTCAAAGGAGCATTGGGTTATGCCTGCAGTGGAAAGGAACATTGATGCATGTTGCCATTCCTTACAGGTTTTACCCCAGATTTTCATGAACAGCCGTGCTAGTGAAAGCAAGTCTGTTTTCATGAGTATTTGAAGGGTAATAGAACACAATGTCATCTCAGGGAAATTCTGCTGGTTTCATTTTACTGAGACTTTGAGATGAGCTGCAAATCCTGAAAATTTTCTCCTTGGGGAGGTGATAATTTCACAGTTTACGTTGTGGGGATATTGATTGCCCAATGTTGAGGACCTCATGTAGCTTTCAGCACCAGAAATTTTAAACATCCAGTGATTGTCCTTGAAACAAAAACATTTTAACTCTATCTGTGGACAGGAATCGCTTCTGTGTTATTTCACATAATCCATTAAAAATTTCATGCCTGGAACAAGTCTGTAGTGCTGTGTGATTTCCTTGGTACTGTTCTTTGGAATGGTTTTGCCCTCATTATCTGGAGCTGTCCACAGACAGGTAATAGATGTGTGAGAAGTTCTGGAAGGCAAACTGGTGTAGTTCTTTCCCTCCTGTTTATGTGGTAAGCTATGACTCCAAGAACTGATTTCACATGATGCTGAAAACACAATTTAACCTTTTTGCAGCAGGGTGTATTGACAGAATCAAAGCAGAGCATGGCTGACACTAGTAAATGAAGTAATATGCATATCTGGGATGCGTTTATTTGATTGTTATGCTAATATTGTGGTAATAATTATCATGTCTGAATACTAACCAAGCTAACACCTGATTTGTAGTTGATTTTCTGTCTCTAATGGAGGGAATAGGTTTTTAAGAATTATGCTTTCTCTCATAGCTGAGCAATGTGTTGTTCCCAGGCTGCATCTTAATATCACTTTGCTTTTGCAGAAGAGCAGCTTCACCTGAAGATGATTTTCCTTGCCCTCACTTTAATTTTTACTTGATGCATTATTGTCTGTTAGGTTGACCTTTTCAGATTGTGTGCTGCAAAATGTTGCTACTAAGGATAGTTGGTGCTTTTCTAGCTTTTATTTCACATATTGAAAGATGAAAGGTTTCTAATGAAGTTACAGAACTGCATATTATCAGGAACTGAACTTCTTCACTGCTTGTATTTAGAAAAACAGATTGGTGCCAACTGAACTCCTGAAATATTATGTAGAGATCAGGAGTGTCCACCCCAAGTGGTATTCAATTCTGGGAAACATAATTTTTGTTAGAAATAATCTTTGCTTTAATAATGCCAGCCTATTACATCCCAAAACTGGCAAGCTATGTCCCTGACCATCTGCATTTGTGTTATATTAATCATGGGTTTTTGTGCTAACCATGGGCTTGAGTTTCCTGTCTTGTTATCACTTCTTCAAACACCAGGTTTGTACACTTGCTGGCTTGTTCTTTATATTTCAAGATGGTGTATCTTAGGCACAGAACTTGATGTTATTGTGAACTGTGAAAATAACATTTCTGGTCTGTCTTCATTTGGTTGAGTGATTCCTGTGAAGGGGCTGGGGGATTTTGGGGTTTAAGATGTGAAAGAAGAGGTTGAGCAGCCTTGGCAGGTAAGTGTGCCAGTGGACAAGATGAACAGACACAAAGCCCCGTGCTTCAGCTGGAACATGCACTATTAGGGTTTGCTGCTGCTGCTGGGGTGTTTGGTTTTGGTGGTCTGTGAATCCATGTTCCACACATGATCATTTGTCAGAACTCCATTTCACTTTTACAGTCCCTCTGTTTTCCCACGTCTGAATTATAGTTTCCTCTGTGCCTTTTATGTGAGGAATTCTTGGTGATAAAAATAATACATGGTCCATAATGTTTTATGTTTCTGGTTGGAATTTTTTTCTAGTTTTTAAAAAATTACCTGTTGTTTCTGTCCTGGGGCAGAATGCATTTACAGTTTCAGTGGGTTTTTCCACTTGCTAGTCCCACTCAGGAACTGAATAAGGAAAAAAAATCCCCTAGTTTCATAGAAAACATTCTTTGTTCTTGGGTACCTTTAAATTAGTTAAAATATGGTTATGTTGCTCTCTAGTTAATTTTCTAACTTAATTTGGTAGAGTTTAGAAATCTCTTAACATGAAATAGGTAGTGAAGAGTGCCTGTCTTCCTGTGTTTAACTGCTGGGTGAGTATCCCAAGCTTAGTTCAGAGATTTGCTTTTAAACATCCTAATTCCTTCTAAAATCTCTCATCTTGCTTGTTTGTAGTTGTGTTAGAACATAAAGAGGAGGGAGATCATCCTGAAATATTTTTTCATCTGAACTGAATTTGTACCCAAACCCCAACACTGACTGCTCATTCATTTTCTCAAGGCATGAAGGACACTGGCAATTTCTCCCAGACTCTTTTTTTTGGGACAGCAGCCATTTCTGCTTGGCTCCATCAGAGGCTTTGCACAGTAGTGCTGGAGCTCTGAAGGGCAGGGACATTCCATGAGGATGAATAATAAATCATTCCTACACCTTGCACTGTTTCAAACCTAACACAGCAGAAGGAATTGTTTCCCTGTTGTTGAAGAGCACCCAGCCCAGGCTGTGTGAGGGGTTTCTGTGCAGGAGAAGAGCTTTGGGACTAGACCTTTGTCCAGTGGGCAGCCCTGTGGTTTTAAGCAGGAGGGATCTGGAATTTGGGAAGGATTTGGAAGATGAGTAGGTTTGTTGCTGGAGGTGTGAGGGGGGAAAAGTCCTCTACAGTCCTGGAGCATTGATTAGAGAAGGTACTGGAACAGCCTCTGAGGAGGGTGCTGCTGCTGCCTCACATGATTCTCCTGGAGCTCAGCTGATGCACACAAGATTTGTTATGACTAAAAGGATTGCAACTAAACAGAATAGAGTCATTTTTCTTGTCATTTAGTGAAGCATCTTTTGATCCATGATGAACTGAGGGCTCACTGTGCAAGGCTGAAAGTAAATGAGACACTCTGAGGAGATTTTGGTCTCTGTGACTTATTGAAGGTAGATAGGACATAATTCCTTTACTCATTGGGGCTGCATAATTTAGTTTTATCTGCTCTGTTTCTTAGCAGTGCTAAAAAAATGTTATTTCCCTCAATTTTGATGCCAGCAGAGGCTGAGCTGACTAATATGAATCTAAGTAAGGTTTCTAAAAGAAAATAAATAGTGTTAGACAGCCCTATAGTCAATCTTACCAGAAAAGGAAGAAGCTAAACTTCCCTCCTTATTTCAGAGATGATTCCTCTGTCCTGCCTGCTTTTCCCGTACTGGGTATGTAACCACCACAGTTCATTTTGATCCTTACCCCTGCCTGCACCACCTCGCCTGCCTTCTGCTGCTCACCTTTGCTTTCTAATCAGATGGAATCACTGAGATAGAAAAGATGGCTTTATTTAATTTCCTTCATTAAAATGTCTTGGTGATCTTTAAAATCCACTTTGCACTTTTATCTTTGGCTGAATGCTGGTGCTGGCTCATACCTAAGGCAGCAAATGTAGATGGAAATGCTGTACTGAACATAACATAATTATGTTAGGAGGAACAGTGATTGCTGCACTGCTAGGATAAAGATTAAATTGAGCCTGTGGGACAATATGCCTGATTATACTAATTGGTACCTGTGCTTGTAATGCTCAGTTACTTTTTTCCCTCAAAACTGTGGAAGAACACTCGGCCATCTGATGTGGCCGTGCCATTCCTGCAGCTCCACGTGTCCGTGCTGGGGCGTGTGTGAGAGGCAGGTCAGCACTGAGCTCCCCATTTATGGCTCTTACAGCCCCTTGTTAGGGAGATGTCCATTTGGGATGAGAGCACATCCACCTCAGAAAAGGCATTAGCAGAGCTGTTAAGGTTTCCAGAACACTTGCTTTTCCTGGGTGCTTTCATGAAATCTAATGATGAGCTCCCTTTTCTGGGAAAGAATTTAATTTCCTACACTGGGAAGGGAAATTTCAGTGTCTCTCACACCACCCAAGGACATTGGCAGCTTTGGCACAATTTGATGTTATCTGAATGAGTCCTTTAACACAGCAGCATTCTTTCAGATCAGTTCATTGTTTCTAAATTCCTCAGGTAGATTACTAACCCTAACAAATTACTGGTGGTTTTTGATTCTCCTGCAGCCAGCAGCACAGCTTGCCCCTCTTAAAGAGGTTCCAGCAGGACAGAAGCCCAACTCATTCTTTTCACCCCAACACGTGGACAGGAGAATCTTTCACAGCTCTCATCCCAGCTTCTTATGTGGACCAAAACAACTTTGTCTTATCACAACAGATCAGAGTTCTCTTCATCAAAGTCCCATGGACAGCAGGACAGAGCCTCTTCCTTCAGTGCTTGCTAAGTACCAAGGTCAGCATCTGCTTTTTCACCTCTGCTGTACCACAGCATTGCCTCTGACTATGGGGTGGCTCAATCTTGCTCCAGTTACAGTTCATCTGTCTCACTTGCTCCTCCAAAATTGATCTATGCATGAAAATTAACAGAGTCCATTCTTGCAACTGGTGCCTAGCTTCTGCAACAGATGAAGAGATCTATTTTAAGAAGTTTATCCACAAAAGAGTATGGTTTGTTATTATACTAATAATAAAGTTTTCATTGTGTTCATTTTGTATTTTTATCTCTGATTCAGCCTCCAATTAGCCAAAATTACTAGAAACCCCTAACAAATAACTGACTATGTCGATTACTTATATGATTCAACATTGAACCAACTGGCTGTCAAAATCCCAGTACCTTGGTTCTCCACCCCTTGGTGTGAGTCTTTAATTTCTCTGATGAACTTTTCCCAGGCAAACACAGCCAGCTTATTGGGACTGACACCTTCTGTCCCTTGACATTTGTTACCTTTTGAGGTAATGCAAAGAGACCCTGTGGGAGTTCCAGTCTGCTTTAGGCCTCTCTTAATTGATTTTCAGTGAATTTTAATGAGAAGCTTCTCAGATTGCTGATCGGAGCTGTGAAGGGAACTGGGATGATCTGCTTCAATTAATGCAGCATCTTCAATTTCCCATTAGTTGCTGACAGCTTCATGCTGAAAAGTCCTCTTCATTTGGGACCAGAGGTATCAGACACAAAGCAAAAAACATCATTCTCATTCCTAACTCCAGGGAAAGGACATGTGGGATAGAGAGCAAGCGATCTTGTCTTAGAATGAGCCAGAGAAGCGATAATAATCTAGTGAGGCCAGTTATTCATCTTCTCCCTGTAGCCCTTATGCCTTAGCAGGCTGAAAAACTTCACTTTTCCCCTACCTGACTTGGAAGACAATTTCCCACCTGCTTGCCTGTAAAATTCCTGTCATCCTGGGCATCTGGCTTTGTGTGTATTTCTGTCTGGATGCTCTGAATCATTGGCAGGCATTCCAACTCCAACGTGGCTACAAAGCAAGGCCAGAAGCGATTTACAAGTCTTATGCAGCTAGATGCCAAGTCCTATTTCTAACACTGCATGTGTTATGGAAGTCAAAGAGTCCATCAGAAAAGCTTGCCTTTAAAAAACAAACACTCCTGCCTCAAAAGAGCCAAGCAAACAAAGAAACAAAGCCCCAAACCCAAAGCAAGATATTCTGAGAAAGTGTTGTAATTGTTTCTTTGTTGAAATGGTACCTTTCCACTTCAAATATAAGGAAATAATTTGAACCCTCCTCAAAAACAGAGAGCTTGCAGACTTCACTGTATCTTCAACTAGAAATAAATAGAGGGTAAGTTGATGAAGAAAGGATATTCAAAAGGGTTAAATGAAGTTAAAAGGAAGCAGTCAAAAAGATCTGGATTTTTATGCAATTTTACTAAAATGTTTACTGTGTCATTAACAGGTAAGTCTGTTAATCTCTAATACTTAATTCCTCAGATAAAACTGCATATTTAACTGCTGTTTCCTCATAACTCATTGCTGAAGGATAGCATAAAGGATGGGAAACTGGATATATAAAGAGCCACATCCTTCTGTGAGACTTGTAATACATTTACTGGGTCTTTTTTCCTGTTTGTTCATAATGCAAGACTCACAATATGGGGCCATGGTACATGCCTTAAATTATAACTCCAGTAGAGAAATGAGAAAGAAAAGCTGTTGTAGATGACTTGTTGCAGTATTTCAGGCTAGGCTAACTGCAGGAAAATCTGCATCTTCACTGCACAGACTCTGAGCAGTGGAGTTTGGAAGGCTTGCACCAAGCACTTGAGATGTATGTGTACACTTGCCTGTTTTCTAAGGGCAGCCCTTCAGCTGAATATTCCTCACCCTTTTCTCTCTTCACCATGCACTGGCGAAACCTTCTGGCTGTTTCAAACAGTTTGAGAGATTTTTTTGCCATTGCTTGGGGTTTTTGTTCTGTTTAGCTGAAATAATTTTAAGCGGCCTATGGTGTTTTTTTTGAGGAAGAGAAATTAAATGGATGGAAAATTGCATTATTTGATAGCGTTTGCAGTCTGTGGCCATAGCAGTGTGCAATATTTGGGTCAGTTTGTTTTTAAGCAGTTAATTGTCTGCCCAACTGAATGCTCAAGCATAATCAGGCTGATTATGTTCAAGTAGTTGAAAGTTCAATGTACAGTGAGAAATAGGATAGCAATTATCTTCTAAATTCCTTTATATGAGCCACAGGAGGTACTTTTGCTCAGGACTGGAATCCTGGATAATCTGTATCATCAACACAGTTTTGGTTTTAGTTCCTAACATGTTTTTGAGAAAAAAATCAGCATGCAAATGATTGAAGTCAATTTTTATGTTAATCCTCAGGCAGCTATGAGTGGGAGACACCTGTGATTTCAGACTTCTAAAACAAAGACAAGTTCAGTAGTTAAAATTCTGAGCCCTGAAAGTACAAGAGAACTGCTTATTCCAGGTATTCATTAAAACCACATTCCAGCAGAGCTCAAAGAAAGTGCCTGTGCATTAAAAGTTTGGGATTACATGAGGCTTTTTAAACACTTTGTTTTATTGGCTTTGAATGTATGTGATTTTTCAATGTGATGTTCATATTTCAATATATGTGATATTTCAATATCTGGTGTATGTACCATTGAAATCCCTAGTCTTTTATCTTTTACAATATGTTCTTAAGAAGACTCTTTTCCAGTATGTATTTGGTGCAAGGAATATGCTCTGAATCAGTAATTTGATATTAAAAGTTATTCTCTTGGTTTTCTAGAAATGGTGTGTAGGCAGGTAAGTGAGGAAGCTTTTATGTCAGATGCCCCCAGTCTGAAGGGAAATATTTCTTCCTCTGGGTTTTGGGCAGAGGTGCCTTACTGAACACCTGGGGCTGTTGTGTTTGGCCATTCTGGCTGATGTCACAGGGATTCTCTGAGCACAGCTGAGAATTACAAAAGGACAGTAGAGAATTTTTATGATCTTGAGATTGTATCTGAAATACAGAATCAACTTCTGCTTAATCAGCTTCATGATGGGTGAATATATTCAAATAACAAATATGTGTAAACATTATTTTTCTGAATTAGTTTCATTTCTTTTTCAAGCCAATCTACATCTGTTGATTTAACCTAGAAATGTAATATTTTTCCAATCAGAACTTTAAAAAACTATAATTTTTCCTGTTTTCTTGTAAAGCAATATTCTCTTCAAAAAGATGACACAAATGCTCTGTAGCACTGAGGTCCCTGTGCATTTGAATGAATCCAATGGCACTCTCATTGTTTTGTTGGGTTAAATCACAGTCATGTGTTAATTTTATTTGGTTTGAACCACTTTGACCTGGTTCACTTGGAGTAGTCTGATAGAATTCAGTTTTGACACAAAACGGAGGTAAATTTAAAAGAAAAAGGAAATCCAAACTCTTCTTTTTGTCAGTACATCTTTATGATCTATCCTCCACAAGAGGCTCATGCTCCTCTGATAATATGGGATGATAGCTAATGGGGGAATTGTTCTGCTGCTGAGCTGATCATAAAAACAGGAGGAGATGAATAAAGTCATCAAACAGGTCTAAAACAGCAGCTTTTATTTCACAGCACCTTTAAGGCAGTGCTTCAGAAAAACTCTGAAATCTTGCTGCAAAGCCTCAAGATGCTGAAGAAGTAAATTGCTTGAGAGGTTTAAACCCAGCACTTGTTCTGTGTTTTCTAGACTGTTCTTCACTGTCTTCTGAATTCTCCATGCTGATGGCATGTGCCTTGGTAACAGTAGGTGATGGCTGGTTGTGTGGAGTTTTTCCCTGAAATATGTAATTTAAACATTATCTGTGATAGACACAGACTCCTGTTGGTAGATATTAGTTTAGGGGAGACATCATATCCATCCTCAACACCAAGAGTTTTTGTTTAAATGGGGCATTCCTCTGCAATTTCACATTATCTTATGTTCTCCTTCCTCACCTACTTGTATTTCAGATGGGTGATCTTTCTTCCTAAAAATTAATTTCCCAGAGTCCTCTTATTATTTCTTCAACTTGGGGATCTCCTAAGCCTAAATGACCACTCTGACATGGGTGTTCCCATCTGTTCCAAAGCTTTTTTGGTTTTGGTTGAGTACAGGTTTTATTCAGTGAGGAGAAAATGCCTCCTGAGAATCATTCAGGGGCTACGCCAGCACCTACAGAAAGAGCCCTCCCCTTCTGAGCTGGAAGGATCTCCCTTCCTTCCAAGAAAGCCCCATGTGAAATTGTTTCCCCACACAAACCTTGCCCTGCATTCTCCATCTCGCTGGACAGGCTCCAGCACCTGCTGTGGGTGACACAGCTGTGCTGAGAATACCAAGTGCCCCCTGTTCTCAGTCACAAAGGCACTGGCACAGACTAAATGGTCAAAAGGAAATTTGTTAAAACATCTTGATAAGTAAAATAGCAACAATCATGACAGCCAGATGGTGCTCACAGAAAGCCTGAAAGAATTAGTCCCTGTTCTGTAGGCTGCTAGCAAAAATATGTTTGCTATATTTAAATGAAGGCAGTTTACTGAAGAGTTTCAGAGTGAATAGAATTTCCTTAAAACTCACTGTCATAATTACATTGAAAGAACTGTGGGCCAGATAATTCTGACCCAAATAACTTGGTTCAAGCATTAGGTGCTTAGCCCAAATGTTCTTCCCTTCCTTGTCTTTCCTGATGACTATTTTAGCCCTTGTGGCTTCATTTGGTGAAGTATTTGATAGAAGATTTTAATTCAAGTATCAAAGAAAAGAATAAAGCCAAACTGGGCAGTAAGCTGCAAACTAATATATTTTAGTGTTTTATAAATTGCTGCTCTGAGCCCTGATCTCGGTGACATCCCCAATGGTTTCAGCTGAGCCATGGCTGCTTTCACTACCAGATTACAGTTTTAAGTGGCTGTGAAAAACTTCTTCATGCTTTAAGACAGCTTTCTGTTTTTTCACCTTTAAAATATATTTAAAGACTCATTAAGCAATTCTTTGAGAGTTCTGCTACAATAATTCAGATGCTTTTGGTGCATTTTTTCTCCTGCCACATTTCCTCTTGTTTTAAAAAAAGTGGTGTCATTATTCCATTTTCTCATTTCCCACTGAAATCAGTGAACTCTGCAATGAACTCTGCATTTCTTGCAATTAAAAAACCCCTAAACCATCAGCAGGCAACTCCAACCATGCCACATCTTCCTTTCCATAAATGAATGTGAGTTTCTCTAATTTACTCTTGAACAACTTGCAAGGAGAAGGAACTAAAAGAAAAAGGCAATGGCTGATCCTTCTTCCTTTTCTTCAAAGGAGAGGACAACAGGATTTCTGATAGATTTTCCCTTGGAAGACAAATGAGAACATTCCAAGCTTTGTGGATTGGAAATCAATGTGCATAAAGCAAGAAAAATGGGCAATGTTATCAAGCCCAGAGTTTGCACAGGCAGTGAACTCCAGAAAAAATGGGCCATTTTCCCATCTCTGGCTGAGCTGGCAAGCTCCAACAGAACTGGCTTCATCTGTGATTGCCTCTCCTGCCCCAGCACACGGGGTCTGTGCTGCCTTAGACTGACCCACCTGTATCTGAGAAAAGTTCTGTGCAGCTTTTGGTATTATCCTGTGTTGTGTGGGGTTTTTAACGTGTGGTCATCAATAGCACTTTTCTTCTGTATATGAAATGGTTGCCCACACTTTGTCATATTTAAACCTTTCTTTTCTAGAACTTACCCATAACTTCCCTCTCTTTGCTACAGTGAAGTTCCATAATGGCAGCAGTATTAGGGAAAATATTTGTAGCCAAGTGCATCCACCTAAATCCAATAGACCTCTGTGGTGATGCAGAAGTCCCACAAGCAATTCTAGGACAGAGCATTAATTGTTCTTTTCCATCAGGTACATGACATCAGCAAGGTTTTGTACCAATCCATTGTGCTTTTTAAGTATGAAAGTGGCTCTTGAAATTCTTACCCATTCTGTCCTGGCATATTCCATGTGTGGAATGTAATTAGGTTTATTTGGAGGATTCTACAGAATGTCTGTGAAGGGAAAGTGTGGGTGGGATCCTGGCCCTGTTAGAAGAGATGAGAAGTTTCCATTGCCTGGAATGAAGTTCCAGATTTTAACTGGGGTTTTGTACACATGAGATAGGCAGCAGGCAAAGCTCCTCAGTGATGGGTATTTCTTATCTCAGAGAGAAGTTGTCATAAGAAATAAAGTATTTAGAATCTTCTGATGTGTACATTGTTGTCAATTCTCAGAGTGGCAAAAGAGCTACCACTTGAGTCAGTGAAAAATCTGGATAGTTGTAGCAAGGATAAAGGGTACATCTTTAGGAAATACTCCTTATAGTCAAACTGAGCAGGATTTCTGGGCACTGAAGCTCTCATTCTGTATTGGAAAATGTGTTTCTTCATTTATATGAGATAAGAATTTAATGAAAATCTCTTTATCTCTTTCCCTGGAGAGGAAGTTCTTTCATTAGTGCAGGAGTAACTGTAGTTTAATTTTAAAGGTTTTTGCAGTCAAATTATTCTAATCTGCCAGAAAATTTACCTGGATATATAGGGAGACATTTCCTATTCACATTCATTTGAATAACACAAAGTCACACTATTTTCTTACCTAATCTATGAAGCAATATTCAGTCTAAATCCCTAAAATTGCACTGCTGCCTTAAAATGTTCACATTATACAGGAAATCAGAGCTGGGCAAAGTTCTGGACTCTTCTCCATGGAAACAGCATCAGTCATTATTCCTGGGATAGTGAAGATTTTAAACCAAAGTAGCTCTGCCCTTTTTCAGTATCCCAGTTAGGCTGGAAAATTTATGGGATAATGTATAGATAATCAGTCACTTTTATTTCTTTGCTTGTAAATAATGCTACAATGAGCTCCACAAATTGAGTTCTATTCTCAGCCTCTCTTCTGTTGTCAAAAGAATTTAAAATCTGCCAAGCAAGTAAAGCACACTTGGCTTCTTTTCCCTTAAGTCTGTAATAACTTTGCTCAGTCTGCTGGCTGTGCCACTCTGAAATAAATGACACTTGTTTTTGCAATAGAGGAGAGTATCTGTTGATAGTATACCATCTTGTCATCCATTGCAAAAACATTTGTGGCTGCTGATAGCTCTGGAGTCTTGAATTTTGATTAAGGAGTTCAATTTTGAAATGACTGCTTCCCACATCTCTTAAATTTCCTGTTACAAAAGTCTTCAATGCAATTTGATTTTAGTTTCCTTTGATCACCTTCATCACTTAAAGGTAAAAATGCAAATCCATCACTAAAAGTCATTTGGAAAGAAAGAGATTATGAAATTTCATGTCCACATCTAGAACCACGTGTGCATTTCCAGTTTCTTTATCTCAGGAAGTGCATCAGAAGTAGGGAACAGTTTCTCCTTTGTATGTAGGACATGGATATGTGTCCATGTGAAGAGATTTTACTGACATTGAGGGAACAGGAGATGGGAAATGAGCAAAGAACAAAACTGGAGGCAGACTGGAGTGCAGAGTGGGGCTGGTGATATGCCAAGTCCAGAAATGGGGAGGTTGTGTTGTTAAATAAAGTCACATCTCTCCCAAAGGACGTTTGAAACACAAGTGACCACATTTTTGTAGCTTTCTATGAGTCAAAGAAAACAGACTTCCATCAAATCCTGCATGTTCTTTCATGAGTCTGAGGTTCTAGCATGTGTCTCATTCCTGTTTGCTGCTTTGGCCAGTTTTGTGTTTTGTTGCATAATAATAATTTTGCTGCAATAATCTCAAGATGGAAATGGCAGAGATGGATACTGCAAAGATGATCATCACAGCAGGCAGCTGGTAAGAGACAGCACATGGGAATGAATAAAGAGCCCAGTAATGATAAGGAGAGAACTTAAAAAGTACCAGAGAAAAATACCAGCACACACAGTTCAAACCATGGGGACATCAAAGAGGAAAGCAAATCCATGGATATTTTCCAGCTGTTGCTATTCTAATTTAATTTAATTTAATTCTCTACTCCCAGTGTGTATATGAAAATAGAATATCTGGCACTGGCAGAAATTTCCTTTGCCTGTGTTAATCATTTGTGTAAAAAAAAATCAATATTTTATCTGGACTGTGTTGTACCAATTTTTAAAAAATATATTTGTTTCCTTTAAAGGGGAAAAGTTAGGTTTTACTGAGTGATCAGACCAGACTCTATTATCAACATTGCTAAGAAAGAATCAGTCCAAGCTGAATTTTGTGGTAAGGGAACCTAACAGTGCCGTTTCTCTGGTAACAGAAAAACTGTGCAGAGATTAATGTGTTCACAGGCTAGGCCATTAACAATCTCTTAGTGTAGTGTAGTTTTGCTTTGTTGCTGATATCTTTTTCTCTGATCTTCTCACTGGCTTTCTAAATTCTAGTGAAAAAGAATCTTTTTTCTTTCACAGATAAAATTATTCTTCAGCTGTAAACAAAATGAGGAATTTTTTTCTAGATGAAATAGCCTGAAATTTGTTGGTTTATTTCTAAATGCCACTTTGAGCTGTGACTTTGGCCTGATCAATGCATTGCTGAGCCTCCAGCTCTGTGCTCCTGCCTGGCCCCAGGTCCCTGTTCGTGTGACTGGATGTCAGCTTTGGGAAAAACCCCGGCCTGGCACAGGGCTGAGGGGTGTGTGCTCTGTTTGGAGATAAAGGCTGGCAGTGGGGAAAAGCTGTTACTGATTTTTGTGCTTGTTTCTGACAATAGGAAATATTTCTGTAAGGCAACATGGAACCAGAATAACCTGTTACTGGTGAGAAGGGTACTTGGATAAATAGGCCCAGCAGTGTCACCAGGAAAAAGAAGCTGCTTTTTAACGCAAGGAGCAAAGTTTTGGAGATCAAGAAACACAGGGCTAAAACCAGATTTGACAAAAGTGAAACAAAGTCTGATTTTACAAAGATTATTAAAACACGTTTTAAAGTTGTTTTGGAGTGATTCTAATGGCAGCCTGCTCCAGGATCCTCAGCTTTCTGCCCCCAGCGGCTGCTGATCCTTAAGGCCCGGGCCGTGTGTGAGGGGCCGGGCCCGGGGCCTTTGGGCTCTCTCGGTGGAGCTTTGGGCGCCTCAGGGCCCAGCGGGGGCTGCGGTTTGGCTCGGCCAGCTCGGTTTTATTGAGCCGAGCAAAAAGCTTCTCCCTTCCTGGCTCGGAGGAGCTGCAGGAGCCATCTTCCAGCTGCCTCCGGGCCGAGCCGGGGAGGGAAAGCACAGGGAGGGAGAGAGGGACAGGAGAGACACAGGGAGAAGCTCCAGTCCCGCTGCTGCGCCCGCCCTGGCTACCGGGAGAGGATCTCGACAGCTGAGAGCCCCGGCAGGTGCTGGGCTCGGGCTGGTGCTGCCCTTCCCTCAGAGGGAAAAGGGAAGCTCCGTGGAAGCTCCATTTCCCTCAGGGTGAAAAGGGAAGCTCAGTGCAAGCTCCACTTCCCTCAGAGGGAAAAGGGAAGCTCCGTGGAAGCTTCATTTCTCTCAGAGGGAAAGCCGGCGCATCACAAGTGAGGAAGGGAGATTTCTTCAACATCTGCCGTGTTTTCTGGCATTCTGTTTTAATAAACTGTTGGGTTTGGGTTTGGTTTTTTTCCCCTCACTTCATTAGCATTTTCTGTCGGTGGAAGGGAACTGTTGAAACTCTTTAGAGAAGAGTACTCATTGCAGCATGTCCTCTCTTTTGTCTCAAAACTGAGACACAAGTGTATTCTAATCTAGATAAAATAAAAAGAGAATAAAATCTGGGACATTATCAAATAGAAAATTAGCAAATCACTCAGAGAAAACAGAATTATCTTCAAAACTAAAATACTGGGATTTATGAAATGAGGCAATATTTTCTTGATGACAGGTAACAAGAATTTACATCAAGAACTGAAGACATGAACTGGAGGAAATTATAGAGATTGAGAAGGACCAGCTATAAATGCCAGAAGGTACACACCAAAACAGTGAGGAAAAGGCAGATGTGGTTGTAGAGCACATCCAGCAAGGTAATTCCTACAGAAAAATATTGATACTATTGGAAAAGGATGATGGGATCTCACTTGGGAAGCCGTGTACAGTCTGAGTCCCCCACACAGGAAGGATGGGACTGGAGGGATGCAGAGGGCCCAGGAGGCAATGGAAAATCAACAGAACAGTGTTTGATAGGCTGGCACACAGGGGAGACAGACAATATTATACACGTGCTAAAACTGCATCAGAAGTTTTAAGTAGTGGATACTAGAGGCAGAAGAAGTAACACCCTGTGTTTCAACAACTAGAACAAACACCAGTTTTTCAACTAATTGTGCGTAAATCAACTCTGAAAATTAGAAGTGGGTTTCTGATCATTAAATGTGGCAAAGTTTGCAGCAGTTCTCAAAAAAGAGCATTGAAATAATTGTAGAAATTGACCAAGTCTGAAGTTTGCAGTAACTGAAAGGTTTTATATTTTGCTAAGTAATTGTCAATTTCTTGGTTTAGCTGCTCTCACTATATATATTTAACCTTTTATGAGTAGTGACTCAAAAGTTAAGCTTTTCATCTTGTGAGACTCATTTTCAGGCCCTGCAGTCAGACATGTATTCATTAAACTCTGTGATGCCTCAGAGCTGCTCCTCTGCTCTGGATACCATGAATACAAACATTCACCGTCAGGTTGTTTGCAGTGTCAGCCCTGAATAAACATGCAGGAATTACCAGGTGGTTACAGTGTTTTAGGTATGACAGATCTATGGCCTGGTGTTGCTGGTTTATTATCTGCTTATTTTAAAACACTTAATTTAGTGCTGGGGGAGCAGACTCCTCCGAAGCAATAAACATCTGTTGCTGCTGTTAGCCTGAGCATTTGCAGCCCATAATGTTCTTGTCCCCTCTGGCAGCCGAAGGTAAATAAGGGAACATCACTCAAGTGTCAGTATGGGGGGACCTGGGTGAGGAGGGGGACAATGTGTGACTACAAAATTAGGTCTGAATTCTCTTCCTGAAAACATTTTTTTCTGTGGAAGTTCACATATAAATAACATGAAAATTGGAATAAAAAAAAATTCAAAATGCATATATTAGTTCTGCATAAGTATATTTCTGATAAAACCTCAAGCAACCCTCCCAATAAACCAGGAATGAATATTGCTGCCTTGGGTCAATGCTTCCTAAACTGCAGTCAGATTTCCACTTAGTTGAGGCTGTTTCCTTTCAGCCTTCGAGTGTAAGAAGATGGTGAGGGTTATGTATTTACATCAGGTAATTGGTATTCCATGGATAGGGAAGGTGGGCTTACTGTTACCATCCCCCAGCACATGTTACTGTAAGACCTTATTTTCAGGTAGGTTTGTAGCTTCAAAGTGCCTGTGACCTTCCCTCCTTCCCCTGCCACTGTCTCCTTTCAGATAACTTCTCCCTGCTATTGCAGCTGAAATACCATTTTCTGAAACTGAATTGAGGAAAAATTCTTACTAGCCATGCTAATAAAACCACATAAGCATTTAATCCAAATTATCTCATATCCTCTGCACGGTGGAGCAGAGACTTGAGATCAGAGGAACAATCTTTGCCTGGGATGAGTTCTTTCTGTCTCTGTGAAATTTGCCTATCAAGTCACCAGCCTCTGAAAAATCCCATTTTACAGACATTTACTAGAAACATGTGGATTTTGGTGGGTGAAGTCTCTGAAAATGCCCTGGGCACTAAACCTTCTCCAGAAATGCAGCCTCTGAGTGAGCTGCTGCTGTTTTCCCTCCTTCCCTCTGCAGTTGTTCTCCTGCAGGGACTGGGACCCCAGGGACTGTGACCCACCTTGGCTGTTCCTGCTGTCACCAGTTCTGGACTACAAGGTGAAACATTCAGGGTCTAGTTTGGATAGCTTTGGATGCCTTTCCTTTTTTGTTTTTCCTTTGCAAAATGTTTCCAGGGAAAGGAAGGAGGAGAACAAAAGTGTGTTCTGGCTTTATTATTTGTTTTATTTTTAAGGAAATTTATTTTCTCTACCATTTTAATTGTAGAGTTGAACATAATGGAAGAACTTGAATGACTAGGACAGAAATGGTGCCCTTTCAGGAAATACAAGGCCTTTTGTTCAGGCCTGTGTTTGGGCACAGAGTGAGGGCAGGTAATGAAACAGTGAAGAAGTGCTCACTTAGCACCCCAGGACACAGACATGGAAATACTCCTGCAGTCAGAGCACCCTCAGCGTGCACCTCCTCACACTGCACAGCTGGGACACCTCCATATGGTGTTGTGCCATAACAAATGGGAAAATAACCTCACTTGTCTGCCCATTCATTTTTCTTGCCTTCACCCAAATTATTAAACAGAAAGTGATAAACACAGCAATTTCAGCATTCAGTGAAACTGCAGTTTTTTCTTCCTCCATCTTTCTCTGAGGGGTATTTCTCAAGTCCCAGTTTCTTTATACGTGTGGAAAGAATGCAAATCATAAACCCTTCTGAATCCTATTTTCTAAGCCTTTTTGTCATCTCTGTTGTTCTCATCTGCTTGGATTTCAATTTGTCTTTTTGAAATGTCATGTCCCAAACTGAATCACATCAGTGCTGCTGCTGAAGCCTGAGCATTGCTGAGCAGAGCAGGAGGATTATTGTGCTGGTTGAGACAAACTGTTATTGTTAATATAATCATGGGTAGCATTTGTCCTTTTTGTGTAAGCATCTTAGATGTGAATTGCAAGCAGTTTATGATTTAACTTCTAATAACTGTGTCTTGCTAGGAGTGTTCCTTGGCCCACATTGCTCATAAATACTTGCTTTGGGTTCAATAGTCACTAGCATTGCTGCAATCTTCTGGACTGTAAAAAAAAATATCTGTTTTAAAGAGTACATATAAAATGTATTAGGCAATGGAAGGCTGAAACAAAATGGCTCTCTGTGGCAGGGAATATCACAGGGAGTATCACAGAATCATAGGGAATTTTTGTGGCAGCCCAGCAATCCAAAGGTATTTTTTCATGGTTGTTTAATGAATCTGAAGTAACTGGATTGTCACTGGGAATACAGCCAGCCCTGAGTGCTGCATTTTCATCACCCGGACAGACTGCACAGGGCTCAGGGCCTTGGCTGTTAATTCAGGGGAGAGGAACACACTGATGGTGACACTTGGAACAGGAGAGACAGAGGCACTTCAGGGCAGAGTTCAGAAATGTGCTACCGGAATGTCACAGCTGCAGGTAGCACCTCCTGAGTGTTGAAATGGATGTGGAAATCAGCAGCTGAAATAAATTGAAACTGCTACTCTAGGTCACTTTACTTTCTCAGAGCCTAAATATTCAGCCTTGTTAATTCTACAGATACCAAACATTGTCCGTTTTTTCTCCTGTGACAACATTGACCACATTTTCTCAGAGGGGAAAAAAATACTGGAGCTTTTCAAGTCCCTGGCACCTCTCAGAGCAGATTATATACCATTTTAGTAGTTTCTCCACAGATCAGAGAAAAAAAAAATCTTTTCTGAGACTCTCAGAGTTCAAAGTGGTAGATCAAGAGCTTGTGCTTGGCAGGGGAAGGTAATAAGACACTCAGATGTTAAAAATATGAGATCATAAATATGAGGTAACCACTCATTGACTGCTGCTAATGAAAAAAAGCCCAATATTTACTTAGAGGTTAAAGAAACCTGTTATCTAGAATAAAATGGAAATTAGTGCATGGGTCCAGCTATAAAATATGTGGAGCAGCCCCAGTTCCCATTGTGTGGCAATTCTGCAGTAGCAGTAGCTATGGGCACAGTAATTCCCACACCAGGAATATTTTTGTATGGACTAAATGTGGCCACACAGGGCGGTAGTGGAGAACAACTACAAGACTTGAAATGCCCTCCTGATTTATCCCACCATGGCTTCCATCTGCAGACAGTCTGGTCTTGTTCCTTATGCCTCATTTGTGCAAACTCCTGCAAGGGAAGTCAAGAGAAGAATGACAGCAGGTTAAAATCTCAGAATGTGGATGATCTCTCTGAGAGTTGGGGGCACTTAGCACCTGCAGGAAATCTTCAGTTCTTGAGAAATGGATGCTCAGGGTCCCTGTTGCTGAAATTCTGTTAGGGAAAATGGCTGGAATATGAGGGAAGCCAATGTTACAGGAACACATAAAGTAGTCCTAGCACTATCCAGCTTCCCTTGCTGCTCATTGCAAAAGCAGTGAAGTCAGCTTTGCATGGCATTTTCAGCATTGTGGAATGAAGGGTAAGGCATCCACTCAATTCTCCCCTGGACCATTTTCTCTGGGTGAAATTCAGGATAATGATTTCTGCAGAGGAAGAAAATCCTTGAGAGCAAAAGCTCTGCCTGGCAGTGTACTCAGCTTGATTCCAGGGGGGAAGAAAGTCCATGTGGGCTGGGAAAATGGGTGAGGATGGGTGAGTTGAGAGCTGGTTTTGGTTCTGTTGTACACAGACCTGCAGTGGAGTTTTGACCTCTGCAACCACAAGAGAAGCCATGGAAAGTCTTGGAAAGTCAGATGAACTATTCTGAAATACACACAGAAAAATTCTCATTATTTATTGCAAATGCCCAGCCTCTGAATTACTTGTGCCAGAGCCTGTGGTCAGTGGTTAGAGGGTGAACGCTGCTGTGGGAGAAGGGCTAATGCATTTCCATCTGAACTGATTGCAGAGGTGCTGTACACAAAAGCCCAAATTGATGTTTTACAATTTTAGGTGTGGTGTGCCCAGTCAAAATTCTGCCATGTGATTACAGTGACAAGTAACATTTTATGATAAAGAGAAAAAAAGAAAGCCTTGTAAATCGATCTGTTTTGATAAGAAGGTGAATATCCTGATTTTGGTGATGTTAACCATTTAAACCTCCCATTTTTGGTGGCAATCCATTTAAAGCCAATACCCACTCAATGGCCCTTAGGAGGTTCTGAGCCTGGACATATGTTCAAATGCAGAGAGAGGAGAGGACTACAAAATACAAATACTTTTTCTGTCACTAGAACTGAAGTTGCACATAGTGACCATCACAGTTAGAAATGATGAGTTTTTTTTTTTTTAGATTATGATTTAAATAAATCTTTTGCCATTACATTCTGTGTACTTTGAGAAGGGATTATAAAGAAATAGGAGAAAGTTATAAAACAGAAATTGATAAAAGGCTTATTTGGTGTTTGGGGGTCCTGTGCACGGAGCTGAAAAAGCCTTTGGAAAAGAACCAGTCTCTGTGAATGCTTTATTGATTACACAGAGAAAAGCCCATTTTAAACACTTTCAAAACCCTGTGTTGCCTGAGGAAGCAAAATCTATTACAGTCAGATTATGAACTTTTTGTTTATGAACTCAGCTGTCTTAGTGGGCAGCTGGAAGAAAGCAGCATTATTATTTCTTCTGCCTCTGAAGCAGAGTTATCAATAATCCCATATTTCCCCATGTGGCTGCCCCTGCTGTTCCCAGGCCATCCACAGTGTGAGGTGCTCCGGCACACGCTGCAGCTGGAGCTGGAATGGCCGGCCCTGGAATGGCTTCCAGGTCAGGGAGCCCCAGGTGCCCCCACAGCTCACGGGGCAGGATCTGGGTTGTGCTCCCGGATCGGTGTGTGTGTCATTGCTCTGCTCGCTCCGGGCTTTTTTCAGCTCCGGGTTGTTGTGTTGTGTTTAGAGAATGACTCATGTGGTTAAATAAACTGTGAAATCAGCTGCCCAAACAACTCTCACTCATCGGGGTGATCATGCTGCTCTACACGAGGATCTCCACCTCTCTTTGGTCTAAGGAAAGGTCTAAGCCAGAAAGATGGGAGAGGAAACGTGATTCCTTTTCTTTGCCTTTCCTTAAAGGGATGAATGTGGGGATGTGGGTTTGGAAGGTGCCAGAAATCTCCAGCTCCTGGGGCAAAGAGCAGAAGCTGTGGGCGGGCCGGGAAAGGAGAGCAGGGCGGGGCGGGCTCTGTCTCGCAGCTGAGCCCAGCAGCGCTCTGGAGCTCGGGGCTGTGCGGGGCGGCTCCGCCTGTGGTGTCTGGAACTGAGCCAGGGGAGCCGAACTGGCTCCTGGAGAGCAGGAAAGGGCAATTCTGTGTGTGCTCTGTGCTCACGTGTTCCTCCTGGCCTCCAGGAGTGGGGCTGACGTTTGGCATCTCGCTGAGGGTGTACATGATGTGACCTGCTTGTTCTAGCACCAGGTCTTTTATCAGTTTGGGCTCACAGCATCAATCCAGCTGAAACTGGTACCTGTGAGTGCTTTAAGTCTCAGGAACTGTGAGGTTGATTAAATTGACTCTGAACCAGCATCTTCAAACACTTCTGCCTGTCCCCTCCATTCCCCCAAAGCTCAAAGCATGCAGAGAAAAGGGTAAAAATGATAAAATGCCTGACTTAGTTCCATCTAGATCTTTCCTTGGAGCTCACAGTTTTTTTCCCTCCAACTGACCCTCATTCCTGACTGTGAGAAACAGACTGTGCTGCTCACAGCATGTTTTCTCTCCTCCTGTGATACCTTGCCAGCCTGACAAGTTTTAATGACTCCTTGACATTTGTTTTTTTCTTTTTTTTCAGCAACAAAATAGAAAAGGATGTGAGAAAGATTTCTCACTGGTAATATCAAAAGTTAGAGCCTGTTCATTTGGCCAACAGCACCAGGTAGCTGCACTTTTACCGCTGATTTATGTCTCATGGAAGATGTGGATAAACACAGAAATACGGGGGAAATGCCTCAAAGCACTCACAGTTCTATTCTCTTTTACTCAGCTTCTCTTTTCAATATAGTTCTGAATGAAAGTTTTAGCAGAAGAGTTCTGGAAGATTGTCAGGCATTTAACAGATTAAACTTCTTTGTGAGACTGAACATCGCAGAAAAGCTTTACTGGAGAATTAGAAAATAATGCAATGAAATTATAAAATTCTTGCAAATTTAACAAACTCCGTACATATCAGATCTAGGCATACCAGCTGTAATTTCTGTTAGCTGTGATCTTGCAGGGTTTTTGTGACAGTTTTACAGTGGTAAATTTAAAATAGAAAACATTTAAAACTTTCCAAAACCAGCATGTGAGGATTCTGGAGCACTTTTCTTGTACAAGCCCCAGCAAATTAATCCAAATGTTCGCTCTTGATGTGAGCAATAAGGGTTTACAAAAATTACTGCAAGTGTAGCAAAAGGTGTGATTGGATGAGTGGGAACTGTTTTTTTCTTTAAAATGGCTTTATTTTGGTAAGTTTTTTACCGGCAGAGACTCAGTGAATGTGCACTGGTACCTGAAAGTAGTTAAGAAGAAATTCCAGATCCTCTACAGTGGGCAGTATGGGAGTCACTGATTTTTAGGGGAAGATCAGTCCTAATTTCAGTGAATTAGACTTTTCAATTATTAAAAAGTAATAATTAAAAATACATTTATATAATTCTGTCCCACCAAATGGGTGTTTTTATTTCATTTCTGCTGCAAGAGTGTTTGGTGAAACTGTTAATTTCATTAAGCCATATTTCTTCAAAGGTGCTTTACTCCAGTTTAGAACTTAGCAAGTGCTTTATAGCTGCTGAAACTGCTCTGTGATTAAACAAGGGCCTCTAAATAAATGGTTGTGATCTTTAAACAAATTACCTTGATCGGAGATTTCTGTCTGACGACACCTGATGTATCTGTGTTGTCTAAAACTGTGCTGCCTGAAAGGAGGGACAGTATTGACAAGCTTTAAATGGGTCTGTTTGGGTTTACTGAATTTTAATTAAAAAAGAATTGGAGTTCTTTAAAGTAGACATTGGAAAGGAAGATTATATTGGTGAAAATTTGCGTGGGTAATTTACAAATATGTCTTCTAATAGCAGCCAGACATTTTCAGTGCAAACTAGACTTAGCAGGCTAGGTTAGTCAAATTTAATTAATTTGCTTTCATGTATCTTTTGGCATATTGTTCATCTTCTTCTGAGGTTTACACAGCTTTAACAACCAGAGCAGAAGCCCAGCTCTGTGAGCAGGTGCTGTGGCTGGAGACAGCTTTGAACACCAGGTGTGTGCTGACAGGGAGTTAGAATGGCTCAAATTCCTTCTCTGAGCCTCTCCTCAGGAAGGGAGATGCTGGCCTGGAATACCAGAAATGGGCAGAAGGGGTTTTACCCAGACTTTCTGCTCCCTGTACCTCAGTCTCCTCACTCATGTAACCACATGCATCAATCCCAAGGGTTTGCCCCAAAAATGAGGGAGCAACACAGAACAGGGCACGGCCAGAGCCCCTCTGGTTCAGCTGTTCTGAGCAGGTGTCAGTGTGAGACCTGAACCAGTGCCCTGAAGGTTTGCTGTCCTTTTTTCTTCCAGGAAATGCTCTGAGTTCATTACTTTCAACTGGTATTTTTTGTTCTACTTGTAATATCAAGAGTCCAGGTTAGAGTTTGGTTTAGTAAGTGAGCAATGGGATGTGTGCTGTGATTTAAAAAATCCCACCAGATTGAAGAGATGAAGAGCAGCAATGTAAGGTGAAAGGAAAAATTTGGTTTCCATTTCTCTCTGCAAGTTGAATTAGCTTTTTGTCTGCACAGACTTTTGATAGATTGTAGCCCTGGAACTCTAAAAATAAAACTGACTTACCTGTTTTATCAGCAGTGTGTGGTAAAGGCTTGCTTGCCCCCCTCACCTACCATACCTCCTCTAACTTATTAGCAACACAGATCTAGATCTTCCAAGGGAGTGTTAAGTTTCTGCAGCCATGCCAATTGATGCAAATTCTTAAAAATAACCTCAAAAATTAAGTACTTGCCTCATTAGTCTGATCTCCTGGAAATAGACCATTTAAAATTATAAATAAAATACTTTAAATGCAGCTTAATTTGTTCCGCTTGTGGAGCATTAGCTAAATATGGTTCTGCTATTACAAAAATAATGCTAAGATAGCCATAATATGTTTAGCTAGATAAGCTAAATGTTTCAGCTTCCCTTTTAAATGGGCACCTTTATGCCTCATGTCTGATCCCTTTGAGGCTGGACTTCACTCAGCATCTTTATTCCTAGTATCATTTCCTTACTCTGTTATTGTTTACTGCAGGAATTCATGGGCACACTGGTGTCTTCAGGACACCTTAATCCCATATAGTTTATTAACATTTCAAAGGATCTTCCTCAGAGTCACAGGTAACATCCTCTCTTGGAGAAAAATCTGATTTTTTTGTATTAAGTTCTTTGTTTGCTCTGCTCAGAAGCAGTAACAGCTTTCCTCTGAACCAGCAGCTTGGTTTCCAAATTTCATCTGTAGTGACTCATTTAGAGCATCAGAAATGAACTGCCTGGATTAGAATTGTCAGAACTGACATCCTTGTGCTAAACTCTGGACAAAGGGATTGCAAGTGCCATTGCTGTGAAGAGGGAGAAGGTGCTCATTCCCAAATCGAGCCTGATGAGGCACCTCGGTGCAGACTGGAGGGGAATGAGACAGGCTCTGCAAGGAGGAGTTAAAGAACAGCCAGGCCACTGCAGAACGAGAAGCAAAGGTGAGCAGAGAGAAGTCAGGCTAGCAACAGAATGAAAAGAAGCAGAAATAAGGTAGAGAAATGTTAAGAGTGACTGCCGGGTCAGAGGGTGTGGAAACCCCCAGTGATGGATCAGAGGCTGGAAAGGAGAAGTCCCTGCAGGCTGCCAAGAGGAATTTCTGTTCACAACTGGGTTTGGGCTGCTGTGGAGGGGAAGGGGCCTCGGGCAGTTTCTGTGAACAATGAGCTCCCAGGTGAGAGGGAGGACAGAGATATTTGGGATATTCAGTCCGTGGGGAGGGTGGAGCCTGGGGCACCAGTCCCTGCATCCAGACAGGCCAGGGAAATCCCCTAGGGGCAGCAGGGGTGCAGCCTGGAGGAGCAAAGCTGATTGTGCTGTGCCAGCTCATCTGCACATCCAGTTCCAGCCCAAAGAGAGCAAGGGCTGCACAGCCAGGGTACAGAATGTGACTGGGGAATGCAGAGCTGGGGTGAATTCACCAGCTGGCTTTGGTGTCAGGGAGGCACTGCCAATGTCAGCTGCACTTCCACACTTGAGGGAAGGCGATGCATGCAATTTGATTATTTTAGAGCAAAAGTTTGAAGCTTTAAATTGTTGGGTCCTGTAATCCATGGACACACATTTTATGTGTTATGAATATGATAAATGCATTTAATGATGAAAATTGAAGGAATGGCTAGGATGACATGCCAATATTTCTGTATGAAACAGGTTTTTATCTTTGACATTATTATCTGAAATACTGTGAAAATAATCGGTTTTTTCTTGTTGCTTCTTAGTGATAGATGCTTTTTTTTTGCCATGGAGGTTTCAGATATCAAACTGGATTTATGGAGAAGTGTCATTCTCCTTTGTGGATTTTTAATGAAGGTTCTAGGTGGTAAGAACTCTATCATATATGTGCAACCAGATCACATTAATCTCTAAAGAGCTTTTTTATGTATTTCAGTAACATGATTAGAGAAGGGAAATACCAGAGCTATATTTGTCCTTGCAGAAGACATCAGATACTAAAAGAAAGCCCTTTTAGCAAATGAATTTCTGTGATGTAAGCTGGGCATGAATTCAAACCACTATTACACTTGGAACATAAATGTGTTAAACTGAAATAACAAAATTGGAGCAGACAGTAAATAAAACTGGGGGGGTGTGGTGTCGTGCTTTTACTGCCTTAGAGACCAGACTGTGTCATTCCAGGACATTCATACATTATCCATAGGGTCCAGTCAGTGAAAGCCATTCCTTTATCTGTTGCCAAGTGTCCCACACAGTTGGTGATATTTATACAGTGCTTGTGATGGAAGCATCAGCAGCAGCAGCAAAGCCCCAAAAGTCACCTCCAGAGCAAATCCCTCTCAGTTCATTCTTGCCTCTGGAGAATGGCACCACCCTCCTGAACAGATGGGGAGCATTTAACATTATAGTACAATTTAAAAATCCTTAATCAAAGAAGAGTGCATGAAAAAAATTAGAGAAGGTTAATACTGGTGCCTTAATGCAGGGGAACAGCTTTTTTATTGAATTCCTTTGGAGCACATTTTGCCTTTGCGCACACTGCAGCATGCGGCATTAGCTGAGGGACATTGTGGTTGAGAGCAGGACAAGGACAGGAGAGGCAGAAGGTGAAGAAAGAACTGATGTCAAGAGAGACCCAAGCATCACTTCCTGGTCAGGCTGAGACTGGGATGTGTTGTTTGATATTTAATTGTAGAGCTCTTAATTAAAAGCATCCTCCCGTTCCTTTGGATGCTGTTTGCAAAGGGGATGTTTGAACTCGTTCCAGGTGAAACCAGCAGAGCCTCCTGATGCTGTTGTGTATGGCTGCCAATGAGAGTCTCTGTGGATCCAAATTCTGAGGAAGTCTGTTTGAGAAATGACCAGGACATTGGGATGTGTATTTAAGGGTTTTCCCTGTGAACAATTGGTGTGTGAAAGCAAAAGGGCAAATGTGAGTATAGATTTAAGAGGTGCATTTCCACTGAGCTCCTGACACCTGTTCTGAATTTCTGTAGTGTTCCTGGCAAATCACATCAAGTAAAAATATTTCTTAAATTGTTTCTCTTGTTTCAGCACTAATCTGTACCTTTTCAGCCTCCTATTGCAGTAAAATGCTGTTCTATTTTTAGATCCTGCTTCCAAGCATCTGCTATTTCTTATTTTCAGAATTTGGATGCTAATGGAAAAACAGTCCTTAAAATGAATTTATTCTTGTTTTTAAATTTTTCTTATGACTTTTATACTGCATTCTTTAGGAATTAAAAAGGCCTTTTTTGTTGCGTATTTCATTTTTTATTCCATAGCAGCTTTTGCTTGGTGTGTGCAGGAAAGTGCTGGAAATTGGAATTTATCTATTTGATGCATGAATACTATGGATTTTTTTTAATCCTTCTCAAATGTACAGAGCATGACTAAAATCAGGTCAGTCTACATCTGTGCTATTATCTTCATTTAACCCAGGGTATTGTTCATCATGGTTTTCCTTACATTTCCCCAGAGAGCACATGTAAAAGATTAATATAAAATTTACTTTTAATAGCTGTATAATCTGAATAATACTAGTCAGGAGAAACATTGCTGAGATTTTTTCTGTACTTTTTTTGTAGTGATTGTGGACATGCACACAGCTGATTGCCTGTGATTATTTGAACTGCAAGCATTAGATTGGGATGTGTGTTCTGTTTCCCATCTCTTTCAGTGACTTTTAGAAAGAAAAGGCAAAATAATATTAGTGGTGTCCATGGATATTAAATGGCTACATTTTGCATCTGAAAGTTGAAATTGAAGGAACTAATTTCAGTATTATTAACTCTGTAGGGTTCTTTGCAGCTGTGCCTGATCCTAATTGCAATCAGTTCTGGAGTCCTGGCCAGAACAGAGGACACCACCAGTAGAGGTGCTGGCCACAGAATGTGACTTTTGGCTCAGTCGTGTCTGTGGAGATCAGTTTGGACCAGAGTCTTGCCTGGTTTCTTGTGTTGCCAATGTTGGTTTTTTGGTTTTTTTTTTTCATTCACCTGCTTTATCCTGAATTGGGATGGTCAGGAGTTGATGAGTCTCATACACAGTGTTTAATTTTGGAGTCTGTGTGAGGCAATCCTCACCAGCCACTTGAGTTGGCTTTGCTGGATTCAGTTTGGAATTAAGACCCACCAACTGCCGTCCTACCCAAAACAGAGGCCAGCTCAATTGAAATAAACTGTTTAACAGTCTGGGGGAACTGACACACCTGTGCTACTCCAAAAAAATCTGGTTTTTACACAGCTACTTAAACCCCATGGCTCTGACTGCAAGAGGGTGTGAAGGTGAGGACATTTTGTGATAAAGAAATAGAAAGAGCCCTGATGCAGAGGAAACTACCCTCTGAAATTCTGGCTGAGGCTGAGATTTAAGATGCTACACAAGAGGGATATTTCATATAAGCGTAGATTTAATATCTGTGCCTCATTGACACAGGTTTGGGTGGTTTTGCCTCTGTGTCAGGACAGCCTGGAATCTCAGTGATCCATCTGGGGCTTAAAATAATGTTCTGAAAACTGAGTGAGTACAGAACAAATTGCTTTACTTTACCTGTGGTAGAAGAGGACTTTCTCACAAGGTGTTAGCCTTAGGAGCTGGACTTGCAGCCTGCATTTGTATATGTGACCAAAAAAATGAAATTACTTCAGCCTCCTTGGCAAGGAGGCAGAACAAGGAGCAGGAAAAAGGCAGAAGATCCCCCAGGCTCATGGAGCTGAGCTCTCCTCACAAACAGGGAGATGAGCCCAGCTTGCCTGAGGGGAAGGGTCCCTGCAGTGTCCTGAGATGTGCAAAATGCAGCTGTGGGCTCTGCCCAGGGTCAGGGCAGAGGAAATGTGTGCCAGGGTCTGCCCAGGCCCTGCCCTGGCAAGGCTTGGCTGCCAGCACAGCACAGCTGGGCTGGGCTGGGAAGACAAAGAGAAAATGTTCCTCCCTGGATTGCAGCTCTAAAGCTTCATTTCCCCTTGGTCCTAGTGATGGCTCTCACCATTAAATGAACATCCCTGATCCTGGTGATGGCTCTTATGATTTAATGAACATCCTTGATCCTGGTGATGGCTCTCACCATTAAATAACATCCCCTTGGTCCTGGTGATGGCTCTCACCATTAAATGAACGTCCCTGATCCTGGTGATGGCTCTCACCATTAAATATCATCCGTGATCCTGGTGATGGCTCTCACCATTTAATGAACATTTAATGCCTTTCCTCTCCCCAGAGCTGCTGGTGAGGGACACGAAGGGAAGGTGCCTGTGCTGTGATTGTTTCTCCTGTGGAGCAGAGGATGACCCCGCCCCGCTGCCTCCCAGCGCTCTGCAGGGACGCGCTGCCCGTGGGAACGGTGAGTCCAGGTTTGTGTCTGACAGACTTTAGTGTGGTTTCCTGTGGAAACAAGACTTGGAGAATTATAAGGGCAATGGCAGAGGAGATGGAGCAAGGGAAGGGGTCCATCTGTCTGTCTCTGTGACCCCATTGTTATGCCACTGGCTGTTCTTCCCTCTTGGCTGAGAGAGGTCCCTTTTTGTTCTCCAATGGTTGGGAAGATGTTGGCCAGACCTTCTCTGGCTCTGACATAAGGAGCAAGCAGACTAAATTCAGAAGAAACTGGACTTTGTTAATTCATGTGTTAGCAGAACTTCTTTCACTCCTTAATACCTTTTTTTCCCTGGGAACATCAGTGAAATCTATATGAACATGAAAAAAAAAATTGTTTTTTTCTGAAATAGCTTTCTCAAATGCAAAGCCTTCAGCTGTTAGACTGTGTGCAGACATGTACACATGTGCACACAGACAGGCCAGCCTTTTTTTGTTAAACATATGCACACACATAGACACAGCAGATGTTTGTATCTATGGAGAGACTTCCATGGTCTAAAGTAACGTAATAATCCCATTATTTCCTTGCTAGGGTTTTCTTCCTCCATCTGGTAGGCTGGCATTCTGCAAAGTGGTTAGAATAGTCTGGCTTTTAAAAACATTTTGAATTGTCTGGTCTGATAGACTTGAGCTGAAGGTAGAATGGTTTTTGAGATAATCAATTACTGTGCTGAGACACAGCTGAAATTCAATCCAAATATCTGAAAGTCCAAATCTCTCTAGACCATCTTGTTGATTATAAACGCATCACGTTCAGAACAGCTTTTTCTTCCCATAAATTGACAGGATTTTATAAACAAAGGAAGAGAAAAATAGCCAAATTTTAAACTGAGTGTTGGAAATCCTGGCTTCTCCCCAAAACAGATCCAAATTCAGTCCTGTGGATGGCATTTCTTGAAAATGGATGGTGCCCAGATGCAATACTGCATTTCAGAGCTACTTTGCTGTGTTTTTTAAACACTACGCTGTTTTTCTAACAGCAAAGATAATATTTAGGAATGGAAAAGAAAGGCAAACTTCCCAGCCCATGATGCTCTGTTCTATCCTTGCTAAGAGCAGAACTAGAATTACAAGTGCATCTCAAATATTAGTAAATCTGGTTTTTTAGGTTTTAGTACAACAGTCTATATTATTTCTGTTAGAAAAAGAAAGTTAAATTCATATTGTTTACCTTCTGCAGTTATCCATCTAGCAAGAGTAAAAGTAGGAAGCAGTTTTGTAACATTGCTTTGAATAAGTAGTGGAGCTCTGATGGAATGAGAAACGACAGAGTTGTTACATCAGGTTTGGAGACGCCTGGATGGACAGGTCTGTGTACCTGTAAAAGTTCATGATGCACCAGAGAAACTGCAAATGCTTCTCTGGCTTATTGAAGCAACATCTCATGTTAGACATAAAACTAGAAGCATTTTAAGTAGAAGAATAACAATATTGAAACCTTTCCAATATTGAAACCTGGTTTGTGATACAAATGAAACCTCTTGGAGTGATTGAATTCTCAGATGCTCTGTGCTTTGCACCACTGTACAGAGGGATGGTGGGAAAATACTGAAATGAGTCCATGAAGTTTTGGAATTGCAGAATTGTGTGGGGTTCAGGACCCACAGGGCTGTTGGCAAGTATTACACCATTGCTCAAATCCCTCACACCAGAGTTACCAATGAAGCCAGAAATGAACAGGGTTAAAAAGTCCTTCTTCCACCAGAAGATGGGTAACATTTTAAAATAGGAGAAAATGTCTTGAAGCAACTCCATTCTCAGGGAAGCTTCCCATGTTAAAAATCCTGCTCTAAAATGATGGGGGGCACTTGTGAGAGTTTTTTTCCCAGATGTCAATGTGCACCTCCTTGTTTGTTTGAGTGGCTGAGTGGCCCTGAATCCTTCTGGGTTCTGCATTCAGGGGAGTGAACAGGGGGAGTGAAGGAAGCCTGGGGGCACCCATTGGACACAGGGAAGGACACTGAGCTCTGCCTGCCTGGAAAAAAATTCATCTGAGCATTGACCTCTCCCTGTGCTGAGCTGAGCACAAACCCTCTCAGAGAGTTCTGCCCCAGGCAGTTAAATTTGTGTTTAGGGTACCACAGGCTTTCCACATTTTGCATTTCCCTGTGTCTCAGCTTGTGTTTGCAGCATGTTTCATTCCTTGATAGGGTGTGTTGGAGGGAAAAGGGATGGGAACTGGGCTGTGGTACTTCCTGGCAGTCTGTTATTAATTCTGTCCCTGAGAGATTTGGGCTTTGAGAGACTTGGACCTTTTGCAAGGCACAGAGGGGCACGGGGCAGCTCTGTGCTGCAGGAAACCTCTCTGCAAGGAGAGGGTGAGCTGAAGGACAAATTCACTGGCAACCAGAGGACTGTGACCTTCCTCCTGAAACTTCTCAGTACTTGAAGGAAAAGTCACCTCAGGAAATCTCACCAGGCTCTGTGACTGGCACGGTGAGTTTGCTGACCCTTTGTACAACAGAATCCATGGAATGCTGGCTTTATGATGGAATTTGGAGTCAGGCTCAGAATGGGGATGCAGAGTTACTGGAGTGCATCATTCTGCTGTTAAAATAGAGTACCTGATACAATCTCTTACACAACCAGTGAAATACACCTGCATGTCACAGTGCAGTCACATTTGCAGGCATCTACCAGTGACTCTGACATTACTTTAAGAGCACACCAATGATATTTTCCTTTTCTCCTGAGTCATTCCCCTTTCTTATGCCTGGTGCAGTGTGATTTATAAGAATTGGGATGTCTTCTAGTGATTTGTGGTAATACACCATTCAGGAAGGAAAGAGAAATTTTATTTTGTTATTATTCCATATTTCACTTGGTTGGCTCAGTGAACCCTTACAAAATGTATTCAGACATTGTGCCTGTAGATGAATGTGAGGAGAGAATTTAGCAATGGAACCAAATGCAGAATGTTAAAAGTGATCTGGGAAAGGTTTCAAATTCTTCATTTCTGTGACAAGAATTACAGCCAACTGGGAAAATGGCACCAGGTGAGTGAATTGCAGTGACACTGAACTGTAACAATGGAGAGGAAAGATAAAAATTTTAGTCATTATCAACTTCAAGGTCATCATATCTGAGTTGCTGTCAGATGTTGCAGCATGGAGAATTAAATAATTCTACCAAAACGAGATATACATTAGTTAATTTTACATAATTTTTCCCTTAAGGTTAGAGATCTCATTACTAGAATTGAAATTTAGGAATATATTTTTCCTATTAATTTCCTTTTTAAGACTATCAGCAAATAGTTTACATTGAATCATAATAATTTATTTTCATTCTTTCTTGCTCTGCCTTTGTTTGAATGACAAAAATCATAACCTAAGTAGAAAACAGTGTGCAGAGGTAATCCATTCTTGTGTCACAAGTCATAAAAAGAAAAAAGTAAGGCAACAATTTATAGTTTTGACATGCCTAAATTACTCACAGGAGTTAATACCTATTTTTCCCTGTCAAATTCGTGTTTGAATCTCACAGTGGTTTATAAGTAATTTATGTGCAAAACATTGTAGCAGGCATACAAGGCAGTATCTAATTATTCCAGTCAGAAAAATTTTAAAGCTGCAAATTTTAGGCCTTCAAATGTGCCACATGTTATGGTCTGGCTGCAGGGTACAGCAAAAATTTTAGAGACGCTGATTTTATAAGTTGAGGTTTTCCGGCACAGAAATGTTGCAGGATACACAGCGTAAAAAAAAATGCTGTTAAATTTACAGGACTCAACACACAGAGGTGTGGGAGATCTTTTGCTGTGTGCCAGTCAGAAATAGGGGATTTATCAAACCACTACTGTAGCTTGAATTTAAGTGTCACAGAATGTGCATTTTAAACAGCCTTACATGGCAATGTTTAAATGCTTCACTTGAAAGAGCAGAAAGCACCATTAGATTGCTCTTGAGCTCTGTCACTGCAGTCAGTTTGACATCACTCACATTTACATGGCTTAAGTGCTGCCTGCTCTTTAATCCTCATTTCCCCCTAAGTGCTGTTTTTAGTGGAACCTTTTTTTACATTTTCAGGAAAAGGCAGAAGCCGTTTTTAGGTCAGTGAAATGCTAAAAATGCTGTCAGACACAGCAGAGGGAGAGCAGCAGGAAAGCAGGCTGTGGCAGTGGATGCCATGTCAGAGGTGCCATCAGTGGGGTGGAGAGAGCTCTCTAAAACACTTCTCTAAAATACACAGGCTCTGAGAAGGGACTCTGTGTCTCAGTGCTCCATCTCCAAGTGGGAATCTGCCTGTGTGCAGCATAAAGATGGTTTGTGCTTGCAGTTGTGCAGCTTACAGTGACTCTGCTTTTATCTATTTTTAATTGTCAGACAAAAGAAAGAGAAGAAACCTTTGGAAGCTTCATCTGTGGTCTGAAAGCCAAAGCTCTGCCTTTGCTGCTCTCTGCCTCATCAGCCATGAAGGTTTTGCAGGGAGAGCTGAGTTGATGATGCCTGTGCTGGTAAGCCAGAATTGAAAGCAGCTGCCTTTTCAAGGACTCCATTGGCTGTGCAGCCCTGGCAGGGCAGGAAAGGAGCAGCCATTTATTTCAGTTCCTGGGGAATCAGCCATGCCCATAGGTTTACACCCACAGCAGCTCAGTTGGTAACAAGGCAGGGAATGCAGAGTGGAATTGTGCTTGGATGTTGGATGAATGCAGCTCTGGGGCTTTTGGCTCTCACCTCTGTGCCCCTGTGTGTGCCTGCATCCATCACCAGGGCAGGATGGAGCAGGGGCTCCTTCACCTGGGCTGGTGCCAGTGCTTGGCAGGGCCCTGAGTGTGCAGAGCTCAGTGTGTGTGCCCAGGGCTGCCCAGCAGGTCATTGAGCCTTTGGGCAGGGCTCCCATTGCCAAAATGGATCTTCTCTACCTTCCTTAAAGTGACTTCCTTAAAACATCTGCTTGGCAGCCATGGGGAATGCCAGATGTGCTTCTAATGGAAAGGATCTTGCACTGATTCAGCTCCTCCAATGGGCACAGTCTGTTCTCCATGTTACAGGCAAATATTTGAGGATGTCCACCTTGCAGTCTGTAATATTTAGTCAAAGTTACTGAGAAAGTAATACCAAATTAGAAATGTGTTGCTCCAGTATGAAAATATTCTTATTTCATTGAGGTTTCCCAATGATCACTGTAGGTTTCATCCATTATCTTCATTCTGAAAGACATACCTGATGCATTATTTTTGATATGCATGCCTTAATTATGCTATCTTCTCAGAAGTTCATCTTGTGATCACAATGTTCTTGGTCTACAAAGGCTTGATTTCAGCAACAGTACAAGTCAGATCAGGATCTGTGAAGAGATCCTAATTTGAGAAAGAATTTTTCCCCTCACATTTACATTGAGTGGTCACCTCTCTTCCCTCAGTCTAAAAGCTCAGTCAAAGTAGAATGAACTGTATTCAGTTTATACAACTCTGTTAATCTACTGAAAGAATGAAAAGAGAAGAAGAAATTTAAATTGATTAAGGCATTGTTTGCTATACCAGTAAATTAAATACTACAGTACTTTTACATTGTTGTAAGTGAAAACCAGTCAGATAACTAATTTGCAGTTTGAAAACCATATAGTTTAAATCCTTATTACTCATCTTCTTGACTAAAAGTTAAATCAGCTAAACTACAGTGCCCAAAGAGATATTAAATCAAAGCCACATCTGAAGAGCACAAGTTTCTCCCAATAAAATATGTATTGCTGTTTTCTGGCATCACATTTGCTGTCTGAATTTGGGTTATCTATTACACCATTGTACGTATCACAACAGGGCTCAAAGTATTTTTATGTCTGAATAAGTCATTTATTCTATAATAAACATTAAGGATATGCTGCTGTAATGTATTTAATTTCTGGAGAAAATGAAAGGTAAGCAAGAAGAGAAGTTGCAATAGGTTGTTTAAAACTGTTCGTGCTAGGCAGAATTAGACAGGAAACAAATGAAGTTTTATGGAGAATCAGTTAATACCCAGTGGTACAAAAGTTGGCTTGCCAAGGACACTTCATCCCTCAGAAATATTCCACGCCCCCTGTTGGATATGCAGAGCCTGGCCCCAAAGCAGCTCTGACTCCAGAGGAGCTCTGTGGTTTGGGTGGGACATTTGGGCTGGTGGCAGAGGGCAAGAGGGCTCAGAGCATTTCCTGCAGACAGCAGGGACTGCCCCACTTCTGTCGGGGTGGGAAATGGGGGAGCTGCTTTCAGCCTGGGACATCAGGCACAGGAATCAGGGTGTAAGCATTTTGTGCTTTATTTATTTACTTATGGACATTTCCCACAGCTGCCTGAGATGAGAGCACCCCTGAGGCTGCTCCTGAGCTGCTCCTGGGTCAGGTCACTCTGCCCAGCCCAAAGTTCACTGCTGTGTACAAAGGTCCAGGTGCTCTTTGCTCTCTGCTCCAAGGAGATCCTCTTTACAGCAGGAAGCCTGCCCGGGTGGGTGAGGGATCGGCCTGCCCTTTGCTCAGGGAACAGCAGGCAGGTTTAGGGATCAGCTGCCACTCTCAGAGGCTGAGAACTACATTCTCTGGGGGGAATTTAAAAAAAAAAAGTCTTTTGTTAATAGATTATTAGATTAGATGGGGGAAGTCTAGCAGGGCTGGTAAAAGGAACAGAGAGATGAAAAGAGACAGGAGTTCCCTTGCAGGCTTTTGTCACACAAATTCCCTAAAACTGTGCTTAGTTCTGGAAGGGACAGATGGGCCGTAAAGGCTGGAGGCTGGGTGCCCACAGAGACAGGAGCTGATTTCTGTCACAGCTTCTGCCTTGCTGAGTGCACCTCCAAGGGAGGCTCTCCAACCAGCAGCTCTTCTTAAGTGAATTCTCTTCTCTGGTATTCCTACATGGAAATCTAGCCTCAGAGCAAGGAAACCTCCAGCTGCTCAGGCCCCAAACACTTCCCTAACTCTGAGAATCTGTCTCTGGTGGAGCTGCTGCATTCATCTCCCCTTGTAAAGGCAGCAGCTCAATCCATCCTTCCTTAAGATCCATCAGATGGAGATCAAACCAGACCTTGGAAAGAAGGGTGATAAAGCACAGGTATGCCTTCAGTTGATGGCAGGGTGCTGCCTCTCCTGTTGGGATTTTTCTAGGATAGGGAAAGTTCCTCCTTAATGTCTGTTTTCCTTCTGCCTCTTTTTCTGGCACCCTGTAGAGCTGGCCATGGCAACCTGTCCCTAGGCCTTCAGACAGGTCAGATTTGTTATCAGTGCTTTTGCTGAATGATAATTTGTTTATGATTTCTTGGAAGATTTCACAGTATGAAAAAAAATTAGTACAGGCATATTTTAAAGCAAGTGCTAAAGGTTCAATTTATACAAGATCAGTTCTACAAATTGTGTGAAGCTTGAATTTGACAAAGCTTTTATTCTAAAATGTTTTAATGAAAACGTACCTTCACCAATATTTTATCTATTCTTTATTTTGAGACCCAGGATATCATCAGCTGATTTAACATGGGTTCAGTTCCGATCACCACTTACCTGTCAATTCAATCAACAGAGTCATCCTGTGGGACTTAGCTCTTCAGTGAAACCACAAATCCAGAGGAGTGGGGGAGTCCAGTTCAGGGAACAACATCTGTTGGGACCACTGAACAAAGGGTAAGAAACACGTCTGCTGTTCTGGAAAATAATTATTCCTCTCTCTGCACTTCAGTTAATCATTTGTCATGGTGTTTTTGGTTTTGGGATGTCAGACAGAGATATTTCAGAGGAAGACTCTTTCATGGTGTTTCTGATGGAAAAATCAACACTTTGCCCCTGCTGTTTATAATGTGACATCACTGCCAAGCATTGTCTGTTCTGCCAAGGGGCTACCATGGGCTGCTTTCCCAGGTAAGTGGAAGCTGCTTGGAGCCTTCCAAAGGCACTGGTGAGGCAGAAGGGGAGGTTTGATGTCAATAAGAGCCAGACTGCTGTGAGTAGGCTGGATCAGTGTTTACAGCTGGATCAGTGTTTACAGCTGGACTTTTCCAAGGTCCCAGCATAGGCTGACTTTGAGTGAACATTCCACAGCTCTCTGTCCAACAACGACCCCTGAAAATGCAGAGCAGGAGTTACAAAGGTAGTTTAAGGCTCCTGAGTAAATGGGTACTAACCTGATAAATTAATATTCCCAATCATACATAGTTATCCAGTTCTAATTTTTATTTTTGTTTTTTAAAAAGTTTCTGACATGGGTTGTATTTACTGCAAGAAGCTTCATTAAAATATATGACCACTCATGGCATGTGAATGAAATCTGAATTAGTACAAGCCATGGAGGTGAGTCAGCAATGTAGATTTATGTCTGTTTTAATGTGGTAAGAAGTACCTTCTGTGAAGACAAAAAAAATTACATATATAGCCATAATTTAAGAAGTGAAGCCCCTTTCAGTGGCACTTGAATATCTTGAAGGATATACATGAGGACTTGTCATAAATTACCTGGTGGATGTAAAATAAAGGTTATTCAGAGTAATTATGTAGGGCAGTCTAATACAGTAGGGCTGTATTGAGTCCATTAATCTCATTTGTGTCATGTCAGAGAAAGATCAGTCAGAGGTGTACATGAGGGGATTGCACTTTGTTCTGAAAGGGTGGGGCATGCACTAAAACCCCCTGGATTTGTGGGCCAGCTCCCCCAGGTCACTGTGTTTTAGTGGATTCATTGAACTGAGTTGACTGGCCACGGTCATTTGGTGCTGAGTATCTAAATGTCAGCTACAAATCATTTATGTGTGTAGCACTTACTGTGGATTTCATCCTAAAAGGACTAATAACAACAATTCCCCAGAAGTCTGTGGGAAAACAGGGATTATACTTAATAAGAGATAGGCAATTTTTTAAGGGAATGAGGAAAATATGTCACTCTCTTCATTCCATCCATTGCATCCATCCTTGTTTATTTCTTGCAATGTACAGTGTATTTTATGTGTTCAGATAAGTTAGTATCAGTATAACAGACAAGCTGAATAAAATGATGCTGTTCTCTGGTCTGCCACTGGAAAACACCATTAAGACTATAATTGATTTCATAATATTTATTTGCTCATCTTAATTCCATTTTTGAAGAGCCTGTAATAGAAAAGTAACTTTTCCAAATGAGGAAATAAGCTTGAGATAATGATATGATAAGATACTTGTACCCCAATGGAAAATTCCTTCTGTTCTACTTCTGAAACTGCAGAGAAAAACTCTGTAAAATGTCATTGTCTTTGTCACTCTGAGAATCTGTATCACCTGCAGAAATGAGTGTCTCTTTTCTCCCTAACCTGTGAAGTTCTTTCCCTTGTTTATCTACAGAAATGTTGTATATTTTATTTCCCACTAGACAATCCAAATATTTCATATTAATGGAGGGATAGGGTATTTTGGGGGAAGGGCAGCCTGCAGGAATCCTAACCCCCTGGCAGACAGGAGCAGTTTATTCCAAGTTCTTGGAAGATAATGAAGAAATGTGCTTCTTATCCTAGATCTTTATTGAAGGATACAAAGCCTGCAAAGAGCTTTTTTAATCTAGTGTTATTCCCATAAAACTCTCCATAAGTCCTGTTTTATAAGCAGAGTTACTGGACAGTGATTTAGCTGAGTTCTTATCAAAATATTAAATGAGTGATGAAATCAGCAGACGTTTTTTACTCAGCTTTCTTCCTCTGTCTGATGAGTGGCAGCTGCCATGCTAATAAATGCATGGTGACACAGCAAATACCACCACACCTTCCAGCTGCACTTTCATTTCCTTACAAGAGTGTCTCTCATTTTAGCTGCAGAACTTTTATCTTCGTTACAAAGAAAAAATTATTAATTGTATTTTTGAAGTCTCATTTACACATTCTTGAGGAAAGCAGAATCACAGAAAAAATGTTTAGGCATTACTGAAGCACCTGATTAATTGCAGGCCTTTTTCTCCTTTAGTTGACCATGAATCCTGAATTGCTGCCTCAGTCTTTCTGGGGACTGAAAGCTCCCCATTATCCAGGGGACTCTTCCGGCTCTCTGTGTTGATTGCACAAATGGCACTCGTAGGTCTGTGCTAAGAAGCTGCCTAGATCTGAAAGCAAACAGCACAACAGCCTCAGGACAGAGCCAGAACATCCCTTGGGGCTGCCTAATCCATCACTGCCTGTGAGAGGAGTACAGTATTTCCCCACATTTTCTCCAGAAACAGGAATTTGTGTGTAAAGTCTCAGTGGGAGGAGTTTTGCTGTGACTCCCAGCACTGAGAGGACTGGAGTGTGCAGTCAGAGCTCATGGACCCTGCTGCAGACGGGATGGGAATGTGGCTTTGGGTCCTGCTGGGGCAGAATGAGGCATTGGCAGTGTCACCTTCAGCCCTCTGAAGGTGACATTTGTGTCATGGAGAAGGCTCACCTGCCTTTGGATGGGCACATTCCAGGTGGTGTCTGTACTGGGGCACAGGACCAGGAGTGCACTGCAGGGATGTGCAGGGAAAAGGGCAATTGTGGGAATGAGTGTAATTATAATTAGCAGGGTTTCCCAGGTGATTGCTTTGTACTGCTGTCACTGTGGTCCCCAGCAGCCACACACACTGATCCTGTGTTTGGGGGCTCCTGCTATACCTGCAGACAATCTGCACTGGAATAAAGGGACACATCAATGCTTCAAATGAAGAGATGTGTCTTTACACTGCCTAAGGCCTGAGCTACATTTACCCAGTTAAATTAAATTAAAACCAGTGTGTTTGTGATCTTTTTGTTCCATGCATAGTAAATTATTGAAAACCAGTGTTAAATGTAATTTCTGATCCTTATTCCTGGCTGCATAAATTCATTATTTAGACCTGCTTCCAGTGAAATCAACTGAAGTTTAGTTTCTGCTTTCACTGAGAGCAGGATTGAAAGACTCCATATTGATGTGGGAAGTGAAGGCAGCCACACGAACATGTGTAATAAAGCACATTGCTCTCATTCATCCTAATAGGCATGATAAAAAAAATTTTCATACAAGCCTACAAGTCATACAAATGAATTAAAGTAATTTAATGGCAAAATATTTTAAAAGTCACAATAATAACTTAAAAATAACTGCTGTGACAAATTTTAATGAGATAATGACAGATTCATTAGCTTTTAAAATGTGCATAATTTACAGGAATGTTGTATTAGCATTGAGGTGACATTTCCTATTTTATTCAGATTAAAATTTGTAAATAGGCCATTTGAAATGCCCCCGTTGTATATTAGAATGAACTATCAGGGAATTAATTCTTCAGCTTCTCAGGAGAGTTATCCTTATTCACACAAGAAGTCCCATTGATTAATGATATTTTTCAAGCATAATCAGATGACATTGGGACAGGTATAAGAATTACTCATGTGAAAAATACCAACTCCATCCTTCTTTGTTGAAGTATTTGCTGATGATGGTTCTTTTCATGCAATTTGCTATTCCAGTGTTCAGTGCTGCACAGCAGACTTTGGGAAATTCCAACCATCTCCTACTGGTTTGCTTGAGGAGTTGTGTGGTTTAGTTTTAGTCTCTGGACAAATAATGCTTGTTTTTATGGGCAAAGCCTTTCCTGGGACTCCACAGGCAATCCATGGACATCCAAGGGTCTCTGGAACACAGGCTGGAAAAGAGTGGTTTAACTGCTGCACTGCAGCTGATTTCAGACCACTTGTGTTCCTTTATCAGTGCTGGATAAACCTATTGATGACCTAAATGTGGATGCAGAGCCCTGGCCTTTATTGCTTATTTTATTCCATATTTCAAATGTTTTCTAGTTTTTCTAGCCATGCTTTCATGCAGCTGTTGCTCTTTGAGCTGCTCTTGCTCACACACAGCATCCTGCTTGCATCATTGTTAGTGTGACTCATTAAAACACACACATGTTTGAGATGAAAACTCTAAAACTCTCCTGAGCATTTAAAACTCATCACCTGGCAGTGTATTGGACAGCATTCCTGGGACTGATGAGAAGCACTCGATGAAATATGTCAGCTCCTCATCCTGGAATTTGTAAACAGATAACCCTCATCAACAAGAGAGAGGGAAATGCTTCCTAAAGCAATTTTGTTGCTTTTGTAATAGATCAGATTTGTGCAATGTGGTACATAATTCAAGAGAATATTTGAAGAGTAAAGCTATAGATCCTCTTAAGTGACTCTTTGTTCTCCATAAGTCTGGGCTGAAGGCTGTCTCATATCCCTCTCTAATGATATCTGCAATACATTCAAATACTTTTGAAAGTTTTTTTGCTCAAGACCAGCTTGCTGCTCTAATCCTATTTGCTCAGCCTTCATAGTTGATCATGAGAAAGAAGGTTCTGCTTTTATTATTTGCTTTTTTGTCAGAAAGACTTATTTCTTAAAAAAAGTAAAGTATTAGCAAGAGGAAAGAAGGGATTGTAATAGAATGAAAGTGGCACTGGGGCTCTGTTTGTGAAGCAATATCAAAGTCAAAACACAGAGCCTTGTAAGCAGGCCAAAACTTACCTTTCAAGGTGAATTTTTAAAAAACAGGATGGAAAATTTCTGATGAGAGTTGAAATCACTTTTGTCAGCTAAATTAATCTGCCCCTGTGTCCTGTAAATCATTTCATGCTGCAAATAATTGATCAGTGAGAGAAATTTGGGCTGTGATTTAAAGGGAATTAATTCTTAATTAAGTTGGCTTACTTTGGATTTTCATCTTTAGGGAGAATAGGCTGCTAAGCATTCCTAATATCTGCCACTTAGTTGAATATTAGGAAAACCCTTCACAAGAGATTAAGGAGCTCTTCAGGTGAAGGAGATGGGAATGAAGTACCTGAATTTAAGACTAATTTAGGGGTTTGGTGTCATCTACAAGGTGAGCTTCCAGTCATCCCAGGAAGTGAACTCCCAGTCATCCCAGGAAGTGAGACAGAGCAGCAAGGTCAGGATCCTGTGTTTGCAAGGGGAGCAGGCAGTTAATCCAGAAACCTTTCCATGGTGATCTTCCCTCGCTGTATTTCTCTGATACAGCTCCTATCAGCAATGTCCAGGAAGAACAATGCAGTCCTTTCTTTGTCACTAATTGTAGGATCTTAGGGGAGCTTCTTCCTGAATATTCCTGGAACTGTCTGTATTGTTTCAAAGTGCTGCTTCCTTCTCTCCTGTGATAATTGTTGTTTATTCTGTCCTGCTCCTGGGTTATTCCCTTGCAGATGGATGTGTTCAGAGTGCTTTAATACAGCGTGGAACATTAGTTCTGAATGTCATTTTCCATTTTATTTTTTATGTTGCCTTAAGAGGTCTTTTTAAAAACGCTGAGTGTTTGTTTCTGCCATGGGAACACTACACAATCAATTGCCTCTGTGTTTTAAGATCAGCGGGATGCTCTTCCTTCCCCGGTGAATTTCAAACCCTGTTTCCTCCTGGTGACTTGCTGTATTTGACAATGCTCCTTGATGAATTGCATGAGGTGCCCTCAGCAGTCAGGAAATGAGGCACTGTAGTCAGTGCTCAGATTTTATTGCAGAGCTTGTGAAGTCATGGAGTTGGATGAGTTTCTGCTGCTGTGTTTTCAGCCCTTGCAGCTACAGGAAAAAGCCAGGAAATGTGACACAGAAGACTGATGGCAATAGCAAGCATCAGGAAGATACAAAATACACACCCCTCATGGTTTTAAGGCAGTCTGGCTGTTCCTTAGGGTCTGGCTTGCAGTTTGTCTGTTTGAGGGTAAGCAGCCTTGCTGAAGGTACAAAAGGAGAAAAGTAAGGAGAAAAAAAGGGGAGGAAGTAGAGAAGAGCCTGCCCTTGAAAATGAGACAGTGAGCTGTGTTATCTTTTTGTGTTGCTCTTCTGGCAAGGTATTTGTCCTCTTGACTGGCAACGTTCTTGCATCTCCCTTGGAGTGTATCTGTTCATTAGTGTCTCCAGACAGAGGTAGTTTAGCTTTTAATTAAAATACAATTTGCAGGTTTTTTAGTGTGTTAATGAGACAGCAAAAATTAATTCATTGAAAGAGGAACAGCTATCTGGGCCTTACAGCAGTGAAAGTTAGAGCCTCATTAGTAGCTAATTATGCAGCACAGTATATAAATAGAGCTGTTGTGGCATTAAAAACAGCCTCAGTGCCTTACCTAATGACATAAAATGTTTACAGTCTGTTCTGAGTATGGGCTAATGCCTTCCTGAGGTAATTAATGGCATATTTAACAGTGACACAGCTGGAATCCCAATTGCTTTGCAGGTACAAGTCGAGGGCAAGGGAATGCATTAAAGTCTTTGAGGAACAGATAATTTGTCTGCTAATAAATATATTAAAACCTTTCAGAAGATGCAGGAGGAGCACAGGATTTATGCAGGAAGTGGGAAAATGTCTGTGTCTGACAAGGACAGGGTGCACTGGCCTTTATTTTCATGTTCTCCAAAAGGGAGCAGTGAGATGCCAGAGCTCCAAACTGGCACTTCCAAAAGGGGAGTAAGAAGAAGGTGCTCAGTATTTTGAAAATCCTTATTTTTTGATATTAAATGGCAATCAAGGCTGATAATACACCCAAGATGGAACAGAAGGGATTTTGTTTCCCTGTGTGGGCCCTTGTAATTACACACACACACACTCTGAACAGTACCTTAGTAGCAAGTCCAATTCTGCTTTTAATAAACTGAAGCATCCATAGAATTCTTTTGCTCTGCCTAATAAGATCTGCATATGTAGCTTAACAGCTGATTCTCCCAAGAATGGGGGCAACATCCTAGCCCAGCACACCAGAGGTGAGCTGAGGAATGTTCATGCTAATAAGAGAGGCCTGTAAAATGGTCTGTGCATTAGTCATCATGATTCCAATTACTGTGGTATTGACCAGCAGCCACAGAGCTGAATCAATTATTCCTTTAAAAATACAAAAGGCTCTTTCCTGCTTCAATTTGTTCAGCAGTCAACAAGTTTAGCATTTTTTTCCTGGGAGATGATGTTGATGTGATGAGTTAGAGACTGATTAATGTTTAGCTGGGGGTGGGTGAGTTGAAATGACTTTGCTGTCAATCCAGTGCTTTATCTTGTAGTCGTGATGCTCAGTGAAATAACACAGAGCAATGGAAAACATCATTATTGCATGTGTTAACGACTTTATCTAGTGGGAGAGGAGTTAATGACCTGCAAGTTTGTGTTACCTGCAGATAGGAAAACGAGATACTTGCTAATTGTGGTGGGATTAGTTCGGTTCATTCAGGAAAATAACTCTTTGTTCATAAAGAGGTCTGGGTAGGCCAGTGCTGAAAGCCTGAGAAATCTGTTCCACATGCAAGGGGTGCAGTTAAAAAACCTCAGTGCCACCATTGCTGAGAGCCCACCAAATTGCCTGAGCCCTAATTTACAGGGACAGCTCTGTGTGTGCATGAATTGTGGCTGCTGATCTCTGAGTCTGAATTGTTTAATTACCCTGGTCAGTGTGGACTTATCAGATTTGCTGTGTTAAAAGCCTTAAATTTCTGCATGAGTATTCTCTGATAGAAATCCATCAGCCTTGTCCACAGAGAGCGCCACCAGGAACATTTGTCTGGATTTAAAATAGTTTATATTTCATTTTTATAATCAGGAGGGCAAGCAGGGGACTTAGAAACTTTCCAGATTAAAAGATATTTCTTACAGTGCTGCAGATGGTTCCTTTATTGTTAGAACCCTGGGATCTTACTTGGACCTGTATGAACATGATTGGAAAGACACTTATTAGAAAACAACTATTAAATTAGGGGAATAGCAAGTGCAGAAGAATTAAAGAAATGGGTAAGGGCTTTGTCTGAGTTTTAGGTAACTAGCTGGCTGTGTAGCAAAATATCCAGGACAGAAGAATTAAAATGCCCTGTTTTGTGGGAAAGCAGATGAGGGATGGAAATTTCATGTTGTTAAAATAGAATATAAGCTGTAAATGTGCCTAGTGGAGAATTTTTCAACCAGGAGTAGAGAATGCTGTATGGACACAAGTCAAGTGGAAATCAAGGAAGTAAGAGTAGTTAGAAGGGGCCCAGGGGTCCCTCTGTTAGTAAGATATCCATAATCCCTCTCAAAATCTGTACTCAAAACCTCTTCTTGGATAATAAAATACAGCTTAAAAGCCAACCCACACAAGCCCTCACGTTGGATCTCAGCAGAGGGACATGTGGAAACAGATGTTCTGTGGCTAAATTAATCCTTAGAATGTTAATTAGCTCATTCTCTTTTTACTTTTTTTTTTTTTTTAATCTTGTGCTTTAGCTGTTCTCTTTGCCTTGCAAGTTTTCACTCCTGGATCCACTGTTTTCATGGAGTACTTGTGCTTCTTTTACTTGCACACAGGAATTAAATTTTAATAGAGCCCAGGAATATGGTCCATGAAACTGTACATAAGTTGTGGCATAAAAATTAAGCAGAAGAAAGTGATAGCATATGTTGTCTTTTTATATTTTGTGCCTACCAGCTCAGAGAAGTATCCTCACAATTCCTAATGATGCAGGGGTAAAAATGCTTTATGGTTAGATTTCCTAAAGCCTGGCTTAATTTACACGATCTGAGAATTCCTCTGAAACCATTAGATTTGCATTACCAAATATGTGCAGTTAAACTATTTTACAGCTATTTAAATATGAGGCTTTAGAAACCCTTTAATATCAGTTTCTGGCAAGGTTTTGATATTTTTCTGCTTTGATTATAAAATAAATAATTGATGTAATATTGTGGTTATTAATGTAAATTGCTTCATGTATCAAATCAATGATGGAACCATCCAGTGGAAATAAGGTCTGGTAGATGAATCTTGATTAAAACATTTATGGATCAGAACAATTTCAGAGACTATACTGCAGCGGGACAAACTTTGTCTTTATTTTGATAGGTGTTTTTTAATTGAAAACGTTACCTAAATTGTAATTCACAAACTTGCTTTTTAAATTTACTATATCTTATATTTATTAAGAAAAATATGCTTCTTTTACATGGCTGTGCCAGTACTGAATTAATTCTAGATGAGTCTTTAGTGAAGATGGGGAAATAAGGGTTCTGGGAGGCTGCTCTGCAGTTCAGCTTTGCTGTTGCTTGGAAGTTCCTGATGAAGGAACCAAGCTGGGCATTCCTGCTGAAACAGGGCCAGGAATGATCTTTGTTCAGCAGGGGAGGGGGGACAGAGCTCTGGCCCAGACCAGGCCAGTGTCCATTCCCCTGTCTGAGAAACACCAGAGATGCAGATAACCCAGCTGAGGGCAGTGCTCCGTGCCTGCCATTGCAGAAGAGAGGGAATAAAAACATCTCTAATCCCTGGCCTGTTGAACAAAAAGATGCAGAATTCAGCAAAAAGAGGCTGGAATTTCCTTCCCAGCCCAGCCCATAGTTAGTACCTTGTTACTCAGGGATTGGGATTGCCTGCAGCTGCCTGGAGCCCACTGGAGCATTGGCTGGTGTTTTCCTGCCTTAAATGTCTGCCTCTTCTGGAAGTGCTGCTGAGTGTTGCTAGTGATTGCCTGAAGACACAAAGCACTGTGGAAAGTAAACATTCATTTAAATTTGCATTCTTTCTTGAAGTTCACCTCTTGAAATATCCCGCTCCTCTCCCAGTTGGTTCTTCCCGTGCCAATCTCTTGCAGGTCTGCCCTAATCAATTTATTCTCCATCTCTGTTATCTCTTCTGTTTTGACATCTATGTGCCCACAGCCTGATGTAGCATAAGTGAAGTAGAAAACAGGTCAGGCAGACATGGCAAATGAAATTCTGTTCCTGACATATGGCCAGAAGTGAGCTCAGTTATCACCATGAGCAACCACAATGAATAGTTTCTGCTCTGTTACTGATACAAACCAGCGTGCCCTTGGCTCACACCCAGAGCTCTGAGCAAGGGCTCCTCACTTTTGGTGATTCAATGGTTTGAATGTCTTTGTATGTGTGTGAAGGCTTTATGCTGCTGTTCCCTTGGGTTATAAATTCATTTCCTGCAGCTGCCATCATATGAAATCTATTGGTGTCTTTTCTAGGTGGGCTTTTAGAGCTTCCATTGGTGTCTTCCCCTCACCCCCTTTTCCCCTTGTTCTGTTGTTAAATCTGTGGAAATGTTTCTCTCTCTGTGGTGACTTACAGCACTGGGATCATTCCTGCCAGGAGCCCCAGAGGAGAGCAAGGTTTGTCACATGCCACAGACTGAACCTTCTGGCCACTGGAAAATGCTTTTGCTCCAAAGCAGCACCTTCCATCTCCAGTACAGGGAGCTGTGGCAACACAAGACTTGGTGACATGCACAGAAAAGACTTCATCTGCTTTATGAGCTGTTTAAAAATATGATGAAATGTGCTGTCCACTAAATGGGAGAGCATTGGGATTCCAGCCAAAGAGTCATAGGATTAATCTCAGGAACATAAAATGTGCTCTTTTAGTGAAATGAATCCTCCCTCTCAAACAATTGCAGCAGGTGGGCAGCTTTTGCTTTTTTCCATCATAATCTGCTTAGGCTCCTCTGGCAAACATTTGATTTATTCCTATATACCTAAAATAAATTAGTATATTTATTTCAGCAAATCAATTGGCACGGCATGCTTTCCAGGGAACTGCTTTAACAGGCATATCAGTGACTTCAGCATTTTATCAGGATTCTTGACTTCCATAAGCAAAAAGAGCAAGGGGGAAACTAAGAAATACAAAAACTGCATCAGGGAGGTAGAAAACTCTGAGATAAAATGGAAGTTAATTTCCTATTAAATGTGACCAGGTATTTAAATTATTAATTGCCATCTATTGTTATTTCAGTCTTGGATGCCCATGGAACATGATGAATAAGAGCATGAATGATAAAAGGGTTTGTGAGAGAAATTAGATGGAGGTGATTTCTTCCTTCATTTTTCCACAAAATATGTCTGGGGAAAGTCCATTAATTCAGACAAGACTTTGACCCACTGAGGGAATGGGAATCAGCTTGGGGAATTCAGAAAAATCCAAAGACTTGGCATAAAAAGCTACTTCATAGCTGGTATGACAAAGCTAAAAAGGCCAATGCCTTGCTGAATCCCATTTCTCAGATTCCAGTTTTAATAAATAGATTTTTAATAGATTTTTTAAATATAAAGCAACAGTACTACTAATCTAGTCATTACTGGAGTTAGATTAATTAAGATACAATTAATAGTGTTATTTCCTGTAGTGATAAATTACCAGAAGTAGCTTTGTTTTGTCTTTATTACAAGTCTGTCCCCTTTTAGGGAAAAATTGTTCTCCTTGTTTGTTTTTCCTGAAATTGTGGGTTGATAATAGGTAGTATTGATAGTATTTAATGATACTGTCAAGTGCTGCTGCTTCACGTAGAAAGAAGACCTGAAGTAATTCATTCTAATGTGCACTATGAAGTTTTATTTGTATTTAGCTGTATCCAGGTTATTCCTAAACATGTCAAAATTTCATTTAAACAAGGAATTATAAATGAGGGGGGGTGTTCACTTCTTCTATTCAGTAAATTTCTTGCAAAGACACAAACATGTGTATGCCAAGTTGGGCAGCAAAAGCATTACCAGGAAGTAGTTCTAGGCCAGCTTTTTCTGCTTCATTTAAATCAGATTCTTTGGGTCTGTCTTGATGGAATGCCTTCCCCAAATAGTGCTTACACTTCCTAAGCTGGGGACAGAAATTCTCATCTTATATGTAAGATTTACTGAAATATTCTACATTAAAAGAGGATCTCAGCCTAACCCAGAACAGCAAACTAGAGAAGCAAAGCTGATGGGTTGCATTCATAGGTGACTTACTCTGGGTGTGCAGACACTCCTCTTATCCATGTAAAGAGGGAAAAACAGATGTTCCTGCTCAGCTCAGACCCACGGGAGACCTTTTAACCCACTGCCACCATCAAGCACATCTGCTGCAGTGTTCCCTGCAGAGCTGCAGGCAGTGGATGCAGAAACTCTGTCAGTTCAAGGGGGCTCTTGGAACAGGTTGCTAAAGCAGACAAGGATGTAGCCACTGGGATCAATTTTTACAGTGATATTCAATAACTCATTAACAAGATTAATGAGCTCTAATAAAAAAATGCAGACTCCTATGCTGCATTTTACTCAGCTCACTATAGCTTAAAATTGTATGTCATGATTTTATTAGACATATTACTTAATTTTTCTCAAACTGGCCATTTTATTTAGGTTAAAACTTATTAAACAGGGTTTTTTGCACACTGAAATAGGACTTTTTTTAAAAATTACTTTGTATAGTGAAGTAGTTTCCTAAGGTAAATAGGTTTGTGATCAATGGGCTCAAGGCTGCTTTGCTGCAGCAACACGAGGCTCAGATGGGCTCTGCCAGTGGGATGGGGCAGAACTGCACTGCCTTGAAAAAGTGCAGAATTGCACTGCCTTGCACAAGTGCAGAATTGCACTGCCTTGCACAAGTGCTGGGAGTGTGAGCAGTGTTCCATCCCAACCCTCCATCACATGGGGAAGATGATTTCTTTGGGGACTTATACATGGGGGGAGCCCTGGTGAAGCTCTGTTCAGTGCTCCTGTTGAGGAGAACACAGTGGCTGTCCCAGGACACCCAGGAACAGCTCAGTGAGCTCCAGCACAGAGGGGCTGTCCCAGGACACCCAGGAACAGCTCAGTGAGCTCCAGCACAGAATGGCTGTCCCAGGAACAGCTCAGTGAGCTCCAGCACAGAGGGGCTGTCCCAGGACACCCAGGAACAGCTCAGTGAGCTCCAGCACAGAGGGGCTGTCCCAGAAACAGCTCAGTGAGCTCCAGCACAGAGGGGCTGTCCCAGGATACCACAGGAATTGCTCCAGCACAGAGGCCCAGCCTCCCAGGGAAGGCAAACCCGTGGGAGGAGCCCCTCAGCACAGTTTGTCTGGGTCACAGGGTGTCTCTGTGTCCCAGGGAGAGGCACATTCCCTGCTCTTGGGAACACTTGTGAGATTTCTAAATTAGTGAATGAGAAGTGGCTCAAGACAAGTCCAACCCAGAGTACACAAACAAGGTGATCTTTGCCATTGATCCAGAGTGAAAGAGGCTTAATAACCATGTTCTTGCATCTGTATCATCTCTGACCTTCTTGCTTCTCATCTAATCCATTTTTGTGAGTGTTTTGTCTGGTCTAAATAATTCCAGCTTTTTGCAGCTCCTGAGAAGCTGCTGCTCTTTTCATATCCTTCTGCTTAGTGCTCTTCCACAGAAAATTTCACCTTGGGATTTATTGTAGTGCTACTCTTTTCACATCCCTTTGTAATCGGCTCTCTATGAAGACTGTCATTCTTCTAAAATAAACCCTAGGGAAATTAAAGAAGTCCAGGTAGGAGTAAGAGAAGTTAGTGGATATAGTGGCCAGTCTCTCCAAATGCAGTTTGCAATCAGTCACTGTGCTGGGAGTTTGTGATGCATCCTTTTGTGCTCCACTGATTCTTCTGAGCAAACCTGATGGAAAGAAAGTGGCCTGTGTCAAAACTCAGTTGGTCACCATTTATTTTTCCTTCTGTGCAAGTTTTACTTAAAAACTACCTTGAATCTCACACAGCTGTGTTCTGGAGACCAGATTCAAGACAGGGCACTTCTGTGATTTAAAAGTTAATTTAAAGGACAAAATGCAGGAGCAATGCTTGTTTTTGATTCATAGAAGTGCTAGTTCCTGGATTGATTGGTTCAATAACCTTTGCTAATAAAGCAAACTGAATGCAGCTTATTCCTCTGGGCTTGTGGGGTAGAGAAGAGGAAGTTTCAGTCTTTTTATAACTGGTTAGCTTTGACTTCGCAAAGTCACGAAGCTGTGCTCTGCAATTATTGCTTTATGCACACACCTCTTGTTTGAAAAGACACCTCTGTTATATTTAAAAATACATGTATTTACAGGATAGAAGTGACCTTTCAAATTTAGCTCTCAAGCTGGATATTTATTTGAATGATCCATTTGGAGCAGTTCCTTTGCACTTCCAGTGTTTTGTCTAAGGGATTTGTGGTCCTGAGGCAGTACTTCAGGAAAGCAATCTTACCAGGAGAAGATGACGAATAGCACACTTCAGCAAGGTCCCCAGTTATAAGTCAAGTTAAATGTTTGTTTCTTAGTGAAATCTCACCAAAAAAAACCCATTTTCTTCATCCTATTCCATTCAACTTTTTTCCCTTCTGAGGGGAAAGAGAGGCTTGCTGCAATGGTGTAAATATTATAGTAAGCCATCTGGGAAGCTGCTGACTTGTACCAAGTTTTAATTCACTCTGTTTTTCTCAGAAAACATCTAGAAAAGCTTTTCTTTTATTCATTCTGGGAAGGCCTTTAAGAGGTGATGAATGTGGGCAGTGACCTTCAAACTAGATCTGGCTTGGGATCTTAAACCTCATTCCTTTTCAGCAGAGCAGATGCTTCCAAATGTGATGAGAAAAATCAGATGAGAAAATCTCCTGTCTGCCTGAAGTCTGGACATGCCAGAGGGGAGTATTTCATCTTACTGAGAAACTCCAAACCAAGTTTCTCATTTAGGAACCTAAAAAGCATTAGGTAGCATTTGTTAAGTGTAAAGGGATGGCTGTTTCTCAGTTTCTGGGATTCATACTTGTACATACTTGTATGTAGTGCTCATGCACTGTATCACGCACACTGGTATGTAGTGTTCATACACTGTATAATACACACTTGTATGTAGTGTTCATACACTAGATAATGCACACTTGTAGTATGCAGTGTTCATACACTGTATAATGCACACTGCTATGCAGTGTTCATACACTATAATGCACACTGCTATGCAGTGTTCATACACTGTATAATGCACTCTGCTATGCAGTGTTCATACACTATAATGCACACTGCTATGCAGTGTTCATACACTATAATGCACACTGGTATGCAGTGTTCATACACTGTATAATGCACACTGCTATGCAGTGTTCATAGACTATAATGCACACTGGTATGCAGTGTTCATACACTGTATAATGCACACTTGTATGCAGTGTTCATACACTGTATAATGCACACTGGTATGCAGTGTTCATACACTGTATAATGCACACTTGTATGTAGTATTCATACACTATAATGCACACTGGTATGCAGTGTTAATACACTGTATAATGCACTCTGCTATGCAGTGTTCATACACTGTATAATGCACACTGGTATGCAGTGTTCATATACTGTATAATGCACGCTGGTATGCAGTGTTCATACACTGTATAATGCACACTTGTAGTATGTAGTGTTCATACACTGTATAATGCACACTTGTATGTAGTATTCATACACTATAATGCACACTTGTATGCAGTGTTCATACTTCTTGTGTACCAGAGGATCCAGGGAGGCAGAAGACAATCCTATGAAACTGGTGAATGAATGTGCCCCTTTATAACTTTTCTATGCAGAATTCTATTAAAATCTCTAGTTTCAAGTTTCAGGAGAATTTACTTGCTGTTGTACTGAGCAGCAATATAGGTTCATTTAGACAAGATAACACAGTTGTGGTTGATCCCACGTATTTAGGAAGAAAAGGTTCTGCTGTTTACAAACAAAATGGTTCTCCACTGGTGCTAAGATTTGGGAACAGAAGTCATTAAGACCCTTCTGTCATTTAGAGAAAGAGAATTTAGCTTTAACTTTCTTGATGTCCTCTGGAAAGCCTTTGGAGAATTCAGCTACAAGCTAAAATGTGAGAATTCCAAATGCAGAAAGAAAGAAGTAAACAGAAAGGGGCAAAGCAAAATGAAAACTCAGGTTGAAAATCCTATGTTTTGAAAAGTTCTGCTGTAAAAAAAAAAATCCTATGTATCCCTGTCGTTCGTTTTCATTTGCACTGTGCAAAAAGCTGAGTACACAGGGGCCCATGGGAACAGCAGGGTAATGCCACCAGCCTTGGAAGGACGGCTGTTTCCTTGTGATTTATTTACCAAAAAGGTCAGCCCCAGACATGACACCTGTTTTCACTGTGGTCCAGCGTTCACCCCATAGTTCTATAAACTGCTGAAATGTTCAGGGAAAAAAAAAAAATGAGATGAATTGGCTGTTTCAGTGGGCTTCCAAAAATATTCTGAAATACTGTTGCCATTATGGGCACATAGCATTGCTCTGGATGAGATTCAGGGAGGAGCTTGGGAAGAGATACCATGAAGGGAGAAAAGAGCTGTCTGAAAGGAGAGCCATGATGGGACAGCATGTACACAGTCACTGTGCTGGAGAATAAATCCTTCAGGAAGAGAGGGATCCAGAGTGAGTTTATAGCCTGAAATGTGTTAGTTAATATTTATAATGTGCATCCACCTTTATCTGTGTCTTGGCTGTGCACTGGCTCCTGGCTGGTCTTGTATCAGGTACAAATAATGATATTAAACCAGGTGATTAATGTCTGTTTGAGACAATTGGGAGGTTATTTCCAGCTTTTACAGTGCTGCTCTTTGTGCAGCACACAAGCACAGCATATGAGGTACTTTGCTCACAACACAGAGAGGTGTTTTATTGATCTCCTCCCGTTCCACTTCACTAATTCTGCCAATTTTCAGGCAGGCACAGCACCAGGATAATGGAGTCAGCATCCACTGCAGCTGCCTGGGCAAGCCAGGTCTGGGGAAATCAAAGAAATTGTAGAAGTTATGATGAGGGGAAGAAGAAGGGGGAAAATCCCCACTTCTGAGGTAGTGGGGTTAAAGGGATTTAAAGCTAATTGGAGGCCTGAAAACAGGAGCTGCCATTTAAAACGGCAAATGTGAATTGTACTCTGAAATGAAAACCCAGATTTTGATGAGAGTTGTATGTTCTAAGCCATATAGATGTATCTATATATCCTTGGAAGTGCTCATTAAACCAACAGATTTTATGCAGTGCAAAAATGAAGAGAGAATTACTGAGTAGAATGGTGAGAAATAAAGGGATTTTGTCTGTATACATTTTCAACACTTCCATCTACTGGAAAAAATTATTTCTATATAAAAATGTCACTTATTGGTAAATAATGAAAAAACATTAATGCCTGAGCTGGCTGGAAACACAAAAACTGTGATTAATATCTGATTAATTATTAAGTAACAACTTTAGTAATACATTTTCCCTGTAGACACAGTCATAGTTGGTATAACCCATATTAAGATAATTCAGAAAAGCATGTCTATGTACAAGAAATATATGTATTATCCAAATGGATTCAATTAAACCCATATCAGCAGTCAGTGCCTCAAAAATTAGGAAATAGCTGATATTAGCTGTTCGAGGGCATACTTAATTTATTCCCACTTGGATTCTGGCAATATTAATTTATTCTGTAGCAAATACCCTAAGTGTACAGTAATTTTACACAATGCACAAAAGGGAATGAAACCAATTAAGTGAGCAACAGAATGAAACAAAAGCAACAAGGAACACTTTTCTCAGGAAGTGGCCTCATTCTGGTACCTCATGATCAACTCCTAGATCTTGTATTTATATTTTTCTTAACAATCCTGTGAAAAGGCAAAAGGAATATTAATTACATTATTAATTAAATCCAGAGTTTGTACTGTATTGTGAAGCACTAAGATAACACTGCCAAGAGAAATAAATCCATTAAATGGGACTCAATAAAATGAACAATAGTGAAATGAAATGCATTCTAATCCATGATTTCCCTTATTATCATCACATCATGGAAACCACTTCTGTAAATGTGCCTCACATACCTGATGAGCTGACAACAGAACAGTCCTGGGAAGCATTTGTACCCCCTTTTACAGAAGGTGTGCCAAAGACATGGAGATACAAAGTTATCAGCCTTTCTGGAGTACTGGAGGAGGAATTTCTCAATAGCATGCGTGTTTTGATAAGAATAAGCCAAATTTACTCTAAAATTTCTGTTCTGATGAAGCCTCTCTTAGAATAATGTAGGATGTTCAACACCCAATTCAATACTTCCAAGATTAAAATATTCCTCTCCTGTAAATGAGATAAAAATATCAATTAGAAATTTAAGATCTTATTCATGTTAATGAGGAGTAGAACTTGGACATGGATGGTCTGTGCAGATCACAGATTTACTTTCATGACTGTCAGAACACTTAGCTTTAAGGCAAAACAGGACAAACTTTTCCCTGTTTGCTGAGGCTGACTTGTTTTGCCTTGTTTTTGTTTTCCAAAGGTGCTGCTGCTCTGTGCTGGTTCCCTGTGACCCATTCCTCATGGCTGCTGATATCCATGGGTACCAGATGTGGTTTGTGGCCAGGTGGCTGTGCTGTCACCAGGCTTTATGCTTTTGGGTTGGAGGGTTACAATTGATAGCAGCCTCTGTCAGGAGCACTGCAAATCCCTTTGGTTTCATGTAACTTTTGTCCATTTTGAGAGAGAACATTGGTCAGGTACTTCCACCACCAGGCTGCCTTAACTGCATTTTTTTATCAATTGCACAGCTAATAGGTTGTAATGGTTTCCAGACAGCTGCAGAGTTTTTTGGTATGTGTAATCTGCATTTTTTTAATATGTTGTGTAAATACTCAATTTACTATTTAGTTAGTAGTGCTAAAGAAGGAGCTTAAATAAAGGTGCTGTTTTAGTATAATTAGCACAGCTGTTTGTGGCTCTGTTTCAGATACCAGTTGTGTTTATTTCATGACAAAGATAAGACAAAATGGAGCTGGGATTAGCTTGAGAATTCCAACCAAGGAACTGCCTGAACAGCAGTTTCTTGGCACAAGTCAAGCAGGAAGGAGGAATTCTTAAATAAACAAAGCAGCCCATTGCAGCATCCAAAGGTGCTTCTTCTTACTTCTTAGGAGCAAGAGGCCTTCATGCACCTGTATTTCTTTTTTTTTTTTTTTTTCTTTTTTCCTTTCTTTTGGTCTGGGAAAAGAAGATTTAGTTTGTGATTGGAACCCCTGGATTGAGTTTTGAAGCTTAACAGATGAGACTTGTCTGTCTGCAACACTGTGCAGATAAAAGGCACCTTTCAGCAGCCCAGTTTCAATAATTAGTGCCTGAGCTTCATAAACAGCTCATTTTATCAGTGCTTCTGTCACCATCCACACGTGAAGTCATGAGCTGCTCTGGGTGCAGGCCATAAATGAACTGTTAACATGAACTGGATGTGATGTAAATCAGGGCCCTATAAAGCTCGTCAGTGAGCAGGAATCAATAGGAAGGAAACAGTAAAATTTCAGCAATTTTTTGCTCTGATAAATAAATTGATTACTCTGTCCTCTTCTGGGAGGAAGCACAGCATGGGAGTGGAAACCTGGATCTCTGCTTTTCACCTTATTCTGCTGCAACACAGTCACAACACCAGTGACTTACATTTGCCTGGACCTTCATCTATAAACACAGCCCTCGTGGTTTTATATCCTTACATCTAATTTCAGTTATGTTCATTGTTTACAGGCATATAAATATATTCTGGAGATACATCCTGTGTATAATGAATAAACAGAAATATTTACAGTTAATAGTTTGGGGATTAGAATAGCTCTACTTTTTAATCCATATTTCTCTTTCACACTTGTCCAGGTACCTGAATTTTTCACCATTCCAGTCGATGCAACAAGGCATTGTGTCTTGGAGAAAAGAGCCAATTATTTCTGTTTGGGAAAGCTCCCAAAGGAGCACAGCTCCTTGCCCCCAAGGCCAGGATGATCACCCCTGTCAGTGACCCAGGGCTCAGACACACTCCTGGCACCAGGTACGAGGATGTCACCTGTTGCCACCATCCCTGTGGTTTTCCCTTCTGTGACCCCATCCCAGAGTGCAGGATGCACCTCTGCTGCAGCTGAACAGCCACATCTGGTGAACACATTTAGCAAGGCTGTGGTCCTGCTGTGACCCTCCAGCCACAGACTGGGATTTAAAAACAATTCTCCAGCAGCACCAGGCTGTGCCTGAGGATCCAGCAGTGCTGAAACATTTCCTGGCACTGGGAAAAGAGAAAACTTGTTTGCCATGTTAAAGTAACAGCTGAAAGAACCTGCATTTTGTCAAGGCTTATTTTCTTTCTCTGTCAGCCCTTCCCTTTTCTATCTACCTGTTTTGGGTTTTTTTCATTTTGAATTCAAGTTCTGATTGTTATGGAGTGTTCTGAAAGGCTCTGGAGAAAACACATGTGTTGATTAAAGTTAAGGAAACTTTTGAAAATAAATGTTTTGAAAGTAGAAGTGGCATTTTGGTCAGTGTTTAAAGACATGCAGAAAGAAAAAAAAAAAAAGACAATAAAACAATCCCAAAATACAAAGACATTGTTTTAAGGGCAAGTTTGATCTCTGTAAGAAAATTCTCCAGAATTAGTGATTTCATTTGAAAACAAGGAAAACCAGACCTTCTGTTTAGAATAATTATAAAAAAGGTGGTTGAATATACATTTAAAGCATTGTTCCATAATACTTTGAAGATATTAAGACTTTTAAAAGTCATTTATTGACTTTTTTTTTTCAGGACCTGACCTAAAGATAATTACAGTCAAAGGTGGAACTGCAGCAGTTGATAAAATATACTAACCTACTAACTTCAGTTAACATGAGTATTGGAAGGAAAGAAGATTTCGGACAGAAAAAAAAAAAAAGACTAAATTGCAGCTAAGAAGAAATTTTGGAACTTTGAGGTTCAGAAATGCCTGCACACCAGTACATTATTATTGCCAGCAACACTGGCACAGCTTAGGGGTATGAGCCCCTTTTTAAATGCATATTCCCTTCACAGTGGATCTGAAAGCCTGTCAGGAGAATCAACCCTTTTGGCAGCATTTACATCTGTACTCAGCCTTCAGTGTTGCCGGATCTCTGTGGGACTTAAATGTATCCTTAAATGCTGCCCTTAGAGACATTTTCCTGAGAAACTCATTTTCTGAAACACGGCCTCTAAGTGCATGGAAAACCAGCAAAGCGTCTTTGTCTTCCCATTTCCTGAACTTCAGCTCAATTATAAAAACACTGATTTTTAAAAGTTCTTCCAAAGGAGCTCTTTTCTTGTCACCATGTGTCACTCTGTCAGTCATACTTCAAGCCATGGATTTGAAAACCGACCTGCAGAAGCAGCTACCTTTGTCAGAAATTTAACTTGACAGCTTCTCTGGGGGACTTTCAATTAGGATTCTTTTTTTTAAGAAAAAAAAAAGAACACTGAAAGTGTCAGTCCAAATGCAGTGAGCAAATGCTGGTATATGGGAGGCCTACACATACTGCCTTCTACTTCAGGATGATCAGGAACATAAATGCCAAGTTTTGGAGAAAAACAAATTTTAAAAACTTGTTTCAGAGACACAGAAAGAGCAGTTTCTGCTGTTTGAGGGGCTGGGTGGCTCTGAGGCCTGATGGGCGTTGCTAAGCTCAGCCCAGCCGGCAGAGAGGTGGCTCTGTGACACTGCTCAGAATCCCGTATTTTCCACTTAAAACTTGGGAGTCTTGATGAAGGAAGTTTAAAAACACCAGCAAATTTCAGTGCTGCTTGCTGAAAGCTTGGATTCTGAGGCGGTGGGAGCTGCTGTGGCTGGAAAGAGTCGAACCCTGGGCCCGGCTCGGAGCCGCCTCAGCCTCGAGAGCAAAAGGCCCTCCCGGTGTCCGTGTGAAAGCGGGATCGAGGTGTGGGAGCTGCCGTCCCTGGCCGCTCTGCTCCCGGGCTGCCTCCCTGGAAACCTCATTGCTGTGGATGTGGGGGATCCCAGGATCCTGTGGAAGCCCTGGCTGCCCTTCAAACCGCCCCGAGCCCGTCCGGCCCTGCCTCGGGATCGCCGCCATCACCGCAGCCCCGTCAGCTGCGCTCAGTGTTACAGCCCCGCTCCAGAGCGGAAATTTCCTCGTCAAGTGTGGAGAAAAAATATACACAATTGAGTTTATAGCTCGAAAAGTGGTAAAACAGCCCTTGAAGAAGTCATTAAATGTGAATGGACTCAATGATTTCTGCCTGAATCATCAGCAAGCTTTAAAGACACGCAGTGTGTGCGTGAGGGGAAGGCAGGAGCCCCAGCCGAGGACTGTTCCTGAAATCCCACGGAGTTTGTAGATTTTGTGATTTTATTTATATCTGTCACTGAAACGTGACTGGAAAACTGCTACAAATGCTTTGGATAGATCCAAGGGGTGAAGGTGCAAAGGACAATGATATCCCACGCCAGCGTTCCTCATCCACCGCCTCTGCCTTCTGCTGGAGCCGGGACTGTGGCACCGTGACCGGGTGTGTGCTGCTTTTTTTAAAGGTGCTTTGTTTTTGTAGTGTTAATTATAGATGGGCAACAGCTGAGAAAGGAAACAATTGTAAATATGCTCAAACTTCAAAAGTTTATTGGAATTTTTCTGGTCTGTAATAGTTCTGATGGTTTTGTGTGATCTATATGATAATTATTTTGCCGTAGGAGAAAAGCTTTTATGAAAGTGTTTCAGTATTATGTCTCCATTTGGTGTGGGAGGGTTTAAGGGAGGCTGAGGGCGATGGTAACTTGCTGCCTTCAGGTGCTCTCAGCAACTTTTCCTTTAAGCACAAGGTTTTTTCCTAATTCATGGAATGTGAACTTCAGATAGCTAGAAAATGTCTCAGGGTTTAATTGCTAAATTGTCTCCCATCCCTAAATCTCCACCAAACAGCCAGTGTAAACTACAATTTAAACGAGGCTGACTAAGAAACAGCGTTCCCCTTTCAAAAATATCAAGAGATCTTTTTTCTTCCCCCTAGAATTGATGTTAATGTTTAAACCAAGTGTTTCCAGATAACATTTATACTTTGAGAAGGGAAGATTTTAATTAAGCTTTATTGTGTAAATGCTTGCTCTGCCCTTAGTATGTCACTGTTTTGCACACAGTGGTCCCTGCTGAGAGCCAGTGGTCGGGAGCCACCATCTCTCCTGGCAAGGCTGAGAGTCACAGGCTGGAAAAACATGGAATCATTATGGAAATGATTGGCATTTAGGGGCTGTTCTGAGAACGTGATTAGAAGGTAGAAGATAGGAGAGGTCATTTTTCCCTAAAGAACTTAGACTTGCAGAATGAAATCTTGCCCTTTGGGATTTAAGGTTATATACAGTGGGTGTATATGGTGTGTTAGCACTAGTGCCAGCTAATAGTTGGCAAAAAGAGGTGAGCACAGGTAAGTAGTTGTATTTAAAATTAACTGGAAACCTGCCAGAGAATCCAACCACGAGGGAGGGCTTCGGCAAGGAGGAAAACACCTGATTCGTGACTCTGCACATCTCTTAGGTAAGAAATTCAATGTTTTTGTGTCCTCAGGAGCACCTTTGTGGGCTTTTAAATACAGTTGAAAGGAAAATAACTAGCAAAAATATTTGTTTTTATTTTCTTTTGCGGCTGCATTTCTTGACTTTGTGCTACATATCTTTGTAAAAGAGATAATTAGAGGTATTCAGCTAAGTGATGCTTTTCTGTTTGTCTGTGAAATTGTGAAAAATGTGGAGTAGGAGCGCTGGGATTCCTGAGTTACAGAATGCCAGTTTCACTTGTTGGTACAGAGAACTTTGTGGCATTTCCTTAGAATGAGGGCAGAGGAGAAGCTGGGCCGGAGCTGTGGGCGTTGGCACAGAGCCCCCAGTGGGGCTGGGGCTGTGCAGGCACCCCCCGATGGATGCTCACAGAGCCCCCAGTGGGTCCGGGGCTCCCCACGGGTGCACCCACACCCCATGGATGCTCCCTGTGCCTCTCTGGGATGTGCGGCTGGGAGGGCGCGGTCCCGCCGCTGCCAGGTGCCCATTTCGGGTTCCGTGCCTGTGTTAAAGGTTCCCTGCGGCTCCACACCTCATCCCGACCGTTCCCAGCCCTTCCCTGCGATCCCCGCCTCCCAGAGCCGGCAGTGCAGCCGCGTTTGGAGCCTCTCCGCGGGCCGGCTGTGCCGAGCTGGGCTGTGCTGGAAAAGCCCGGGATGAGCAGGGTTGGAGCTGCTGGAATGGTTCAGGCAGAGCTGGGCTGGGAGCGGTTCCTGAGCCGTGACTGGGCAGCTCTCAGCCAAAGAATCCTTTCTGTCTTTGCTGGGGCACAGCCTGGGGCACTGTCCCCTCCTGACTGGGACAGGAGCTGTGCAGGGCGAGGTGGCATTGAACGTGGGAAGGAAATGAAGGGCTCCTGCCACATGCGAGACCTGCACACAGGCTGAGAGATAAACATAAACCAAAACCTAATTAAGTGGGTGCAGGCACTTGGAAGCATATCAGCATTTTCATGTTTACTTAGACTCATGCCTAATCAGTTGAGTTGCTGTAAATTTCTCTTGAGGGAGTAAATTACTGAAAAACATCCCTTCTCAAATATTGTGTTTAGTGAGGGAAAGCAGCACATCTTAGAAGAACTGCAGTAACCCAGGAAAAAATGGCATGTTCCCATGTAAAGGGTCATAGCCTTTGTTTTCCAACAGGAAAGTGGTTTTATGATGGGAGAAAGGGAGCAGAGCTCACGTCTAAGTTTCTCTGCTTTGGTGGTACAAGAGCTGTTCCTTGGCTGGCAGCAGTGGTGGGACAAAGGAGAAGGGAACTGTTTGTGGGAGAGCTGAGCTTCTCTTTCACTTCTGTGTGTTGCACTTCGTGGCTGTGTCTGAGTTACATGAACAGATTTTTTTAAAGCTAAACAAACAAACAAACCTGAGAATTCTCGATTACCTGGGCTGGAGAGCAGATGGGCAGTCGTTGTTGGAGCCTTCGGTTGCATTTTCCCTGTAATGAGCTGTCTAATTGCTTGTTCAGAGCTGTTGCTGTTGCTAATCTATTTACACATATAATTAATTCTAGTTTTAAAATAATCACACAACCTTTTTAGGTTGTTTGTTCTTTTTTTTTAGTTTGTGGAACATCAGACTATCATGCTGGTGAACAACTGCTGTGTTTATTCATGGACTACATTATGACTCCATTCTGGATGTGTCCATGGAAGGACATGTGATAGCTAATTATTTCTCAGGTTAAATAAGGAAATAATGAATATCAATTGCAGCTACTTCAGCATGGCAGGAAAACCTCAGGAGTACCTCCAAGCCTTATGCTGGCTACCCATCATTTTGATTCTGTTTTCTGAATTAAGAAATGGGACCCCACTGATGTGGCACATGATGTTCAACTTCCTGAAATTGAATTTAGAGAGAGAAACAGGGCTCACTGGTTTTGTAGGACACCTGGCAGACTGGTGGGAGTGGGTAAAATGTTGGTATTTGCCATGAGAGAGCCCTGCTGTGCTGAGGGCCCAAAGAAGAGCTGTGCAGGCCTGTGAGTGGTGCCTGGTGCTGTCACAGCCTCAGTGACACCGAGCCATGGGACAGGGCAGCTGCGTGTCCCTGATCCCAGGAGCACAGCCTGGCGCTGCTGCGGCCGGGGCTGCTCGGGGCTGGCTCTGAGCTGCCCTTACAGAGCAGTGTTTGTGAGGGACAGAGGGGCAGAGCAAACTCAGTGTGCTACTGACTGTCCATCTGCACACACACACACACACGCTCCTAGAAGGGTGTCATCTAGTTTTAAAATAGCCTAGTCTATCTCTCTGCATATTTCCTATGCTGTTAAATAAGTTTAAAGTGTGATTGATGATCTCCAGATCCAAATCTGGGTTTCTAAACCACCCAGCTGCATCTGCAGCCCTGTGGTGAGAGCCCCTGTCATCACATGCCAGATCTTTCCAAGGCAGCTGACACATTTCCAAAGCTCTCCTTAGCAGTTAAATGACTTTGTCACTGTTCTAACGAATGTCACTCCTTTTGTTAATGACAGCATTAGGGCAGTGTTTCAGCTGGGCTTAGCAGGCAGTGCTAGTATGTTTTTGGATTCTCAGTTTTAAATTTTTTTCTTCTCTTTCTTTTTAATTGAAAGCCTGAGTTGAACATAGAACATAGAATGTGCAGGTTTTACATCACTGCTGAACAATTGAGTATTTCTTTGCCTTCCCTGCAGTGGCGTTTTCACATCTGTGCCCAACGTGCAGTGCAGAAGTCAGGAACATATTAAAGAGATGTAGAACATTAATGTGTGGTGCTGGTGGAAGCTTGACAACTGTCAGCTCTGCCTGTGTGCATTTACCTCATCCTCTGTGTTATTGATTCATCTGAAACTCTTTTGCAAATGAAGCAGATGAGAGGGAACCTAAGGTAATTGAAGCCTGTTTAGGGCAATGGAGATGAGAAGGAGCTGGAACAGCAGCAGGAGCAGAGCACCTGGGTGTTGGTGGCTGCTGCCTTACCTGAGGTGTTCCCCTTAAAAACATGGCTTGAATTATTCAAGAGTTACCAGCATCTCTAGCCCCAAAGCATCTTTATTCTTCTGAATGTGTACTTAATAAATATTTTATAGTTTAAGCTCTGAGTCTTCAAGTGATTAAAGGTGGCAAAAGGAGAAGACAGTTAAGAAAGTGAGCAAAGAAGCCTCTGTCTAAAGAGAAGGAAAGGTGAATCCAATCTGTGCATTTAGGCACCAGCCCCACACAAAGAGAACAGAAAATGCAGCCCAGTCCTTATGCTGTGTCCTGGTACCACATACCTGGGGACAGATGGTGACAAGGCATTCCTGCAGATCTTTGCAGGCTGAGTTAAACCCCAAAGTGGAACTATGGGAGTTTCAGATCTTCTCATCTCCTGGCTGTTTGAATTGGGTTTCACCTGGCCTAGCTCAAGGCAGGGGAATTGTTTGGGGAATCTGTGTTTTCCAGCTGCTGCTGGGAGTGGAGCTGATGCATTGCCACTGCTGTTAGATGTTGCATGAAGGATGGGGAGCTGACCTCTGGCTGCAAAGCTTTGTGCTCTAAAGGGTTCTCACCTCTGTAATTTGCATTCCCCTTGCTCAGTTTTATCCCTGCTAGGTGGTAATAAATGGCCTGGGGAACCTGGGCAGAGTTGTATTAATCACAACAATCATAACAGAAACAAAAGGGTTCTGGCTTGAGAAATCAACATTAAGTCCATCAAGCCAACATTAAGTCCATCAAGCTAGATTTCTTTTTAAATGGTTGGTTAGCTAAGCCAATTAAGAGCTCCTCCACTTATTATTTTGCTGGTTCATTTATTTGGACAGCAGGATTTCAGGCACTGTGTCATACAAGCAATGTCAGTTTGATTTTGTCCCATCTTTTCTGTCCCCTCCTACCACATTAGGACCCCGCTGCTTTTCACAGCTCTGTGTTGTCTTAGGAATTCATTTGCAAGCTGGAGATAATCAGCAACTCCTGACTCTCTAGGGCTGGTTTGATTATTGATTGCTGAAATCAACCTGAATATTGCACAGTCACAAACCCCACAACATAAATCAGCTCTTTTAATGCTTGGGGGTTTAATGCTGCAGTCAGAGAGATCTGTGAGACGAGGGAAAGATGTGGATTCCAGTTGTCACTTCAGTTAATACTTGACTTTATTGTAAAGCAGGAAATGCTGGTGCGTTTCTTTCAGCTGATTTATCAGATAGCCCCTTCCTGCCATGCTGTGTCCCCTCCCACCACTGAGGTGAGGAGGGAGTGTTTGTGTGCAGGGGGTGCTCACAGGAGCAGCCCTGGCTGTCTGCACACTTGAGCAGGAGTGTGCAGGAGCTGAGTCTGGCTGGCAAAGGCTGTTCCTGGGAGCTGGGCACTCATGGGACAGGGCAGCTTTTGAGGGTCTGATCAAGGGAATTATGTGCTGGCATTCACTGTGTCCTCCTTGGAGGTCAGGAACTCACTGGACTGGATGAATTTTGAGTATCTTTTTCAGAAGGGAATTGTTACTGCATTTCAGTTCTAGAGATGCCAAAATTCTTCAGGCAGTTCAATATGGGAAAAATGTATTTTGTAATAAGCTTTATTTGTTTTGCTGTTATCACCAGCTCACATGTCTTTAACTGCTTTTTGCGGTATGGACAGAAATTCAGGTATTCAAAGCATGCATCACCATTGCTGATGTCTTGGGATGCATGAAGACTCCTGCTGTCCTTGTACCACATTTCTGTAACTCACACGTTTTTATGAAATTTCAGATGAGACCTTTTTTCAAAAAGACTTCTACCTCTGTTATTGTGTAATAAATATCTGTGGAGAGCTAAATCTGCTTTTGTTCAGTTGAAGAGTTACTGCATGCAGTGGCCATAATTTAGTTTCTGAATGGCCTGAAGATTTTCTAGCACGGCTCTGAAGAAGCCACTTCAGAGAGCAAAAAGGCTTTTCCTGTCCTGTGATGGCACTGATGTGGTTTTTGGGTTTGGCATTAGTCCTGTGATTCTCTTTCTGGTTGGAATTGCCACAAAGGGCTTGAGACTTTCAGAATACCTCAGTTATTGGTTAGTAATTGCAGAGTCTTAGTTTTGTGGGCCTTTTGCTTTCAACACTAAATGTCAATTTTTGTTTTTCTTTTTTTAAATCTGATTGTATTTTGGTTAGATGGAGAGCTAAAAGGATGGTGGCTTAGAGATTTATTTGTCAGAATGTAAAGAAATGGGTTAAGTGATGCTCAAGTGTGGCTTGTAGCAGCAGAGCTGGAAGTGGCAGCAGCACAAGCTGAGCAGCCACCATGCACTGACTGGAGTACTCATTTTTCATGCCTCCTGATCAGGCTGATGTAAATGCACCCCCAGAACTGTTTGCTCTGTGGTTTCAGGAGTTATTTGAGTTTGAGATAAGAACAGTGCAAATCTATGTAATGTTATCCTGAAGAGCAGATCAATGCATACTGGGAAATTGGCAGACTCCCCTGGTGCTCCAGAACAAATCAAGGCAACACTGTTCATGTTCTTGCCTTTCCAAGAATGTCACTCATCCTTCATCAGCAATTCCAGGATGCAAGAGAGATGCCATTTCAGTGATTGCATTGCCTTTGTTATTTGTGTGTGCAGTAACCACATTCATCAGCCAGTGTGCTCACAGGAGCAGCTTGGGGACTTCCCTTTGCAAGGTGCATTCATAGTGAAACCTGAGAGATTCTGTTTTCTTTTGTTTATTAACTCCTCACTGCACTGTGCCCTTCTTGTGGCAGTTTTTATTCCCTCCCAAGCCCTGCAGAGCACAGAGGTAAATACTTGAGGACATTACATGTTTTTCAGCTGCTACACAACGTTCATGTATCTTAGCTAAAGCTAGACCCAATTCTGAAACCTCTTTCTGAAACATGAAACATGAGCCTAACAATTCCTAATTGCTGCCCTCACTTTGCAGTTTCTCCACCCTTAAGGTGAGGGGTGAGGAAATGCCCTCCCCTGCCCTCTCCCAAAGGTGCTGTGCCCAGGGCAGCTGGAAGATGAAATGCACTGAGGACGCGCTGAGTGCTGACGGTTCAGGTCAGTACAGGGCTGAAACTGTAGGAAAGAAAGGAGAGGTGTCCCAGATATTTGATATGTACCCTCTGTGTACAGTTTAATATCCTTTGAGTGCTCCAGAAATCAGAACTCAGGAGTTCAAGAAGTTCCAGTTCTCTGCTTGATTTTTTTTCCCACTCTCTAGCAAGTGACAACAAACTGAAGTATTATTCCAATAATCTTCTTGTTTATTGTTGTTCAGAAAAGAGCTTCTGGCTAAATGTTCATTACCATTGTTTTCACATCCCAGCCAATACAGATCATGGCTTTATGGGTGCACTTTAAAAAATGTCCCATTTAAAACTTTCTGAAGGCTATTCAAAAAGCTCTCAAATTAGTTGGATAACTGTATAAACTCTGTATGCAAAAATGCAAATCTCCTCTTGTTTTTTTTCATTTGAAGGAGAATGGCAAAATGATGAGTTGAGAGGAGTGGCATTTCCCTGTGCTGCCATCTATTTGTAATGCCCTGAAAGGCTGCCCTGCCCACATCCATTCCTCTTTTCTCACGGGCCAGTTCTGCTGTTCGCATCCAGGTCAGTCCCTTAACCAAGCCCGTGGATAATTGCAGCAGTGCAAGGCAGATATCGGTCACAGAAGTGTAACGAGGGCTCTTTGTTCCAGTGCAGCCCAGGCTGGCACTGCCCTGCCCTGGGGACCATTAATGCTCATGGGGAGTTTGTTTCCCTCAGCAGCACTTCCAGGCACGGCGTGCTCGGGGCTCAGCGATGGGGTTGGATGGGCAGCACGGCAGCCTGAGGTGTGGGATGTTTATTTCTGTTTGTGCCACCTTTTAAAAAAGCATTTTTAATAGCCATCACTTGTTTAATATGCTGTGAAATTCTGACTGAAAGATGCTTAGAACTGGGCTTGACCAAAAAACCCAAAAACCCACCGTGGCTCTGGCCAAGCTGATGATCGGCCCCTGCAGTTTGGGCTCTGGGAGCTGAGGCGGGGCAGCCGCAGAGCCCTCACGGCTTTGCCGAGTGTGCCTCCCGCAGTTCCCGTTGCAGGGAGTGTCCTGTGGGGCTGGCACAGAGGGCTGGGGCCGAGCTCTGGGCTGTGCACAGGGAGGAGGAGGAAGGTGCCTTCCTCCCGGTCCCGTTTACTGGGAGCAGGGACTTTCACCTCCAGGCTGTGCACACAGCTGATGCTGAAGTAGCTTCTCATTTGTGATGTTCACCTTTTCCCCTCTCCTCTGCTATACCACGGCTGCTTGAACAGGACTTTGGCTTAGTTGGATCCTCTAACAGTTACCGAGGTGCAAGTACCATTAGCCAGTAAATTTTGGTTTATTTTAAAGGAATTCAGCAATGCCCTTCAGTATTTCAGCTAATGGCATTATGTGCCTGGATTCCTCGGTGTCCTCTCAGAATTCTTCCCCTGCAGCTGAGCACTGTACACAAAGTTGTCCCTAATTAAACCCCATCATTGTGGGTAGCTGCTGCTCTGGGAGAGGAAAACTTTCCCTGTGGAAAAGCAAGCAGCCCAGTTCTGCACAGAGAACACAGTTCCTCCAAACTTGTCCTGTGCAATGTCAGAGCACAAGCTTTAATGAATGTGGTGGAACCGTGGTGCAGGTGTTCATTCTAAAGAAATGAACATGGAAACAATTTATTTTTGATGATTCAGTTTATTAGCACACAGTTCCCTGTGCAGCCAAGCCTAAAATAAAGCAGTTTTGGGGCTTTTATCCATCGCTTAGTGAGGGCTCTTTGAGTTGCCATTCAGCTCAGCAATGTTCCCAAAATGCCTCAGTTCCAATTTCACTTTGTATTCCCATTCACAGGGCTTCCCCTCCCTCCCCCTGCCCTGTACTCTCTGGAGATCCTAAACAACCTACACAAATTCCATTTTATTGCCCAGGTAATGGTGTTATTTGAGGATTCAGATTGTTTAGGTGCATCCCAAGTAGGATGTCTGGCAATTGCTGGAACTCTGGAATTGTAGGGAGATGAAAGGCAGGGCCCTTTCTGCTTCTGCTCCAGACTGAAGCTGAAATTCTGATGGCTTCTGACTTTCCTGACACTTCTCTGGGATTAGATTGGTACGAGCAGCCCAAATTGAAATCCAGTTCCAGGTTAGAGAGACATGCAGGATCTCTGCTGGTCCATCTCAAATAAAGGATGTGGTTAAACACTGTTGGCACGTGCCTTCATGGCAAATGCAGCAAAACCACTTTCTATGGCACCAAGTATAAAACCTGGATATGGATGTGACAGCTGGGCTGGGCATTTTAATCAGCTGGGACAACTCAAAAATGTCTTAGTGACAGGGTTGAGTTTTTTCCCTATTTATGTGTGTGTTTCAAACCAAGTCATGAGTAATGTCTGTGTTACCAACACTTAACTCCCACTTGTTTGCTTTTAAGAGTTTTTGGATTTAAGATTTCTGGGCAGAAAAACTCACTGGGAATCCCGAGTTCCTGCTGATGGTCAGGATTTTGTAATGCAAATTTGTGATGTGTTTGTGGATACCACATGTAAGGAACTGCTCCTTTCAGATTCCCACAGGCAACCCTGCCGGGGTCAGGGCTGGTGTGGAGCAGCCAGCCCTGCTGAAATCAGTGATCCTCACATTGCACAGCTGGTTTTCCATAGGGAAAGGCCCTTTGTGTTTGCCTGAGGTCCTGGCTCCCTTTCCCCATGGCTGGCAGGGTATTGCAGTGCTATTCAGTAAATGTTAACTATCACAAATAATTAATATCAGGCATGCTGGAGAGCACCTGGGGGAAAGTGAACTCTGAAATAGAATGGAATGATTCTGTAACATGGTAGGGAAAGGCCTCCCCTGGATAATGAGCAATTTCTGCTGCAGCATGCACGGGTCATTCTTCCCTTTAGAAAAGAGAAGGTTCCCGTGTCTTTGAGGTAACTCAAGTGGCCTTTTTGGTTTTTAATACAGCAGGTAAATCTTGTAGGAAAGCTCACTGTTTACTGGGTCCTTTGTCTGGTGGCATTTGGGTGGGTGGTGCTGTTGGATTTCTCTTTAAAGGCGTGGGCACGTGTGGAGTTTGGGAACGGGAGGAAAAGTAACCAGAGCTGCTGTTGGTGCATCCCCACTGGAGTCAGTCCCCCACTGCCCGTCTCAGCTTATGCCCAGAAAAATCCCCCGGCTGCTGAATTTCTCTGGAGCAACAGTGACACCTCGTGGTCAATTTTAATCGAGTTGCACGTGGAAATGTTTGTGCCACCCCCTCCACCTCTGCCTGTGTGGAAACCAGCAGTTGGAATTCAGGCAGCATCCTTGGCCATCTGCTCAGCACATCCCTAGACCTGGCAGCACAAGAACTGATGGATGGCAGAGCTGCTCATGAGCCAGGGTGCCAACGGCTGCGTGGAAATTCAGTTAGCAGGATCATATTATTGGGAAATAGGGTTTTAATTGGCAGCTGATTGGTAATTGGGTATTGCACATTTTTCATTAGGAAGGCACAGAGAAAGCTTGGTTGTGCATGGACAACAGAAGGCTGAGGCACTTGGTTCCATGCAGGAGTTTAGGGATGGCAGTGTCCATGTTTTAATTTGGGAGAATGCAATTAATTAATGTGCTTCAGGTCTCCATTCCCACCATGGCAACCTCCCCCTTTATATTTTGGTTTCCATCTCTGAGCACAGCTTTTGCTGCTGTGTTTGCCAGTCTGCTTGCAAGACTTTATTGGATTCAGACCTATTTTTTTTTCTTGGCATATTGAATTTGTTGATTTGTTGCTCCAGAGGATTTTTCATTCCAGCTGGGCTCCAGTTATTCTCACATTCCCTCAGGCTCCATTCTGAGTCCTGCTGTGATTTGCATTTGTAGCTTTTCAATGAGTAAACATCAGAGCTCCTCTGGCTCTGTGCTGGCACATCCTCTCCATGGCACTCAGCTCCTGCTGGACCTTGGAAAAAGCTGGATGCTTTGCATAATATTTTGTATGACATTCAATTATGGAGATCCTCACATTTAAAAAAAAAAAAAAACATAGAACTGGGAGAAGAGTGATCTGCTATTAATTAGCTGTCTGATGCCCTGGACTCATGTGGATAATAATGGTTCCCTTTGGCTATGGTTTTAGTAATGTATAGGAAAACATGCCATTAGAGATATTAAAAATTCATTTCTGAATTTATACTGGCAGCTTGAAAAGTGCCACTCTTTTAACAGAGCACTTTTAAATAAAACCTCCAGATTTGAAGTACTTACTTCCAGCAAACTTGAAGATAACAGCTTTGTGTGAGCACATACTTTGCACACAAGCCCTGCAATGTCTGCTTAAAGGAGCTTTGAGATCTCTGTTACTGAACATCCATGGGGATGGATGAGGTTTCTAAAGATGAAGCTCCCAGGCTGATGGTTCAGGTCCTTTCCCCCTATTTCTTCCTGACCCACAAAGCCATGCCCAAACATTTCTGCATATCCGGGCAAACTTCTTCAGTGGCTTTTTGGAAATGAATGTCAGAGGCACACATCTGCTCCTCCTCTCTCCTTCCTCGTCTCCCTGCACCATCCTCGTGTTAAATCCAGCCCCTGCCTTGCCATAAATGCAGTGCATTGCTCTGGATTTAGGACTGTCCTGCATCTTCTGCCTGGCATTGCTTCTCCCAAGGTTTCCCCGCTGGCTGCCAAAATACTCCTGGGAAAGAGAGAACCATGATTTTCTGTATCCCCACACATCACCTTTCTTGTAAAAGCAGCAACATCTACAAGGATTTTCTTCTTGGAACCACAGTTTAAAAGTGAAGAAGTAGAAAAGAGAGCCCACAACCTAATAGTCCCTTGGCTTGGGAAGAAATTTTATGGTGTTGTAGGGGACTCTTTCTGAAGAAACAACTGAAATTCTCTTTATGCTGCAGCAATTTATATGTACCCCCAGCACCGTGTTTATTTGGTGTCAATGTAGGGTCAGCAGAAACCAGCACAGGCAGCTGGAACTAAAGGTCCTCTTGTCCCATTTCACAATATTAGTGTTCAAAATGTAAACTAAAGGCCAGATTCCACCCCAGTAATCTGGCTAAGATAATAAGGGCTTATTGAATAGTAAAATGCTATACTGAAAATATTTCTTTGCATTAGGATTTTTCCCAAGTATCTCATTTAGCTTTTGTTAATGGATTAAAGAAAGGGTGTTATATTTTGGTAACCCTTTTTTAAGTGTACATATTTTCTGTGTTAAATGGGTGAACAGGAGTGCAAACCCCTACGGACGAGGGCTGCTGGAGAAATCCTCCAAAATTGATTGTGTCCTAGAGACCTGAGTCATCATTTTGTCCTATTGCAACATCTCTTATTCCTTCAGTTCAGATAAACCTGCAAACAATTTAACCTTTAGAGCTTTAATATTTTTAAAGAGACATTCATGTCCAGAAGGTGTCTCAAGGTGTTTGTGCCGTCAGGCTGGGTTTGATATCCCTATTAAAAATATATATGGCTCACTTGATGGGAAAATCTTCTTCAGAGAGAGGGATTTTTCTTCAGCTTGAAATCTGAAATATAAAATAGAGTATAATAAAGTGAAGAGGCAAGTCATGATGCAAGGGATAGAAAAGAAAAATGGCTGTGAACATTTTCTACTGAAACTGTTTGGATTTAATAGGAAAAGTACAGCTAAATCCTCAGTTAGTGAACCAATTAAAATTATTTATTGCATTGAGGGAGTTTGTGCCAAATCTGAAGAAATAATTCGAAGAAGGAAACTTATTTGAAAACTGCAATCATGGATGTTCTTTTTTTGACTGAGTAATGAAGAGATGAACAGAGAGGGGTGCGATGGCTTTGAGCCCCACGTTGTACCCAGGAGCAGAACGGGCTCCAGCACAGAGGAGAGGAACCAGAGCACTCCGGCTTTGGTTTGTGCCCGGGCACGGTCAGTGATGGGCTTTGTTTTGTGCCTGGGCACGGTGACGCCGATGGGCTTTGGTTTGTGCCTGGGCACGGTCAGTGATGGGCTTTGGTTTGTGCCTGGGCACGGTCACACCGATGGGCTTTGGTTTGTGCCTGGGCACGGTGATGCCGATGGGCTTTGCTCTGGGCAGGCCCCGGTGGCACCGAGCCGGGAGGCAGGGGGTGAGGGAGCCCGGGGCAGGGCAGGAGGGAGCCGAGCAGCGGTGCCAGCTGTGCCCGTGGGCGGGGCCGGGCCGGGGGCGCTCTCTCTCTGCCCTCTGCCGAGGGAAGCGCCGCGCATTCCTGCCCTGCGGCAGCCGGGAGCTCCAGCTGGGAGCCGGGGTTCGGCAGCGCTGCCGCGGATCCTTTCTGCACCTCTGGGAGCGGGGATGTGTTCCATAACGTGGCATCAGCGAGGGCAGATGTGTAAAGGATGGAGCTTTGAGATGTTTGTCTTTAAAAAATCTTGGTGCTTGTTTTCTTTCTGTTGTCACAACTTTGCCTTAACTCCAGTGACTGCTGGGTCAGTGTTTTGGTTTGGTGCCTCTGCTTCCTACAGAAGAAATATTTTGTAGCTGCAGGTTTGGAGGGAGAATAATCTGTGTTCTAATTTATTTTTTGGAAAAGCTGCAGAGAGCAAAGAGTCAAAGAGCACGGGCTTAGGACTCTGCTGTTGCAGTGGTTCCTGTGGGGCAGGCAGGAAATGGGCAGGCTGCTCTTCCAGCTCTTGTGAGCTCTGGTGCCGGGGTTTGAGCACGCAGGGGTGGGAGTGGTGCAGTGCCCGAAGCAGTCTGGGCAGGCAGAGGTGCCCTGGCTCTGTGTGAGCTGCAGTGGTGATCTCCAGCTCACCACGGTGACACACTGAGGATGCAGGGACACCTCTGGCCTTTCCGCTCAGAAAACTCCATCCTGCATCTTCTGTGCTTGGCCCAGGCTCAGAGCAGGCCCAGCAGGCAGAGGAATGGGGTGGTTGTGCACGTTTGGGATTCAGTGTTCGCTAAGAACCACAATCAGTGCCAGAAGTTGAAATGATTTGTCGGTAGCTCAGGCTGTGGATTTGGGTGTAGGTGAAAATCAGTCCCTGTGGTTTTGTGTTCCATTGCAGGAATTCACAGCTAGCCCTGGGCTGAGGGCTGACCCTCTCCAGGACTGGGGCTCCTATTTGATTCCTGGGGGCGGGTTTGGTTGGATGAGGAGGTGTGGGGTTGGTGTCTGTGGGACACCTACTCAGGTGTTTTCAGATTTGACATTGAATTTCTTTGGGGTTCTGAACGAGTGCTGTGTGAGCTTTAGCAATAAAATGTTTGATCACCCAAAGTAGCAAACAGTAAATGATCATTCAGCAAATTTGGAAGATGGGTGCAGTTTGTCAGATAGACAAAGCCAGGACTTCACCATTCCATTTGGTCATGGTGGGTGATGATATGAGTTGAAACCTCACCACTGGTATTTCAGCCCTCATAGATTCTTTTCTAGAAATGCTCTGTAGGGGAATTTTCAAACCTAAGCCCTTCCCAAGCAGCACATAATGGGCTAATATTGAGTGCTGCTTCCTGTGTAAAAGGAGAGGCTCAATCTTTCCATTCCAGGAGAAACAGATTCTGTCCACAGAAACCTGAGGGTGCGTGGAACTCGGTGATAGCTGAGCAAGGAGAGCTTTTCCCTGTCAGTTCCTGTAACTCACCTTACAGACTCCCCAGGGCACACAGCAATCCTCAGTGCCAAGGCTGCAATCTTCCAGGGCTGAGGTGACAGAGCTGCAGAAGGTCAGGTCCCTTTGCCAGGGGACAGAGCTTTGTCTGCACCACTCATTGCTTTATTGGCACCCCTCCTTGCAAGCACAGTAAAGTTCACCAAGATATATTTGAGGGATTTCTTGGTGTTTGCCACTGCTGTTCCTGGAGAACGGGGTCTTCTGCATGAGGAGTGATCTCTCTGCAGTCTTGGAAACGCTGTCTCACAGCTGGTTTGAGTTTCTGATTCATTTTGACAGCACCTGACACATTCCTGCCTTAAAGGCCAAAGCTGCTCCTTGCCAGCCCCATGTGACAAATGAGAATATCCGTGATGGGTTAATCTGCTCTTCATCAGCTGAGCCTGAGAGCTGCTCTTGCAAAGGGACTGGGGACATTCAGCACAGGCACTTCTGGGGCTGTCAAAAGCTCAGCCTGAGCTTTGCTGAAGCAGACCAGAACTGATGGATGTCATAGCTGAGAAACACTGGGGGATCAAGGCAGGTGCCAAGTTTTCCCAGTCACTTGGGATTACTCTGTCAGTGAACCTGACTGCATAACTAAATCTGCACAGGTGCCCTCCAGACAGAACAGGTTTTGCAGGACCTCACTGGCTAAAGAGCTCCAACAAAGGTACTTTGTGTTGTTCTAATCTGTGTTTTTGGAGCTGAAAAACAGACAAAGGAATTTGAAAATATTTTGAAAAAACCCTGAACCAACTCAGTTTATTCCATGTATGTCCACAGTGGCACCGCAGGTTTTGCTGGAGTGTTTGGCATAGTAAAATTAGCATGGATACAGAGATTGAGAACAAGGTTGGTTGAGATAAGGACCAGGAAGAATAAATGGCACACAGCTCGTGATGAGGAGCATCTGCAGGAGCAATGGTTCCCTGTTCCCCTCAGTTCAAGGGCTTGGGTCAGCAGCTGAAGTTACCATGTGACAGTTTGAAAAATGAGAGGTCCTTAACCCACTGAAGGTGGCCCACAGAGTGCTGCTGATGCACGAAGCTCTCAGGAATACAAAACGCAAATCAATCAGGCATTCATGGGCAGGGGAGAAAAAGAAGTCAATACTTGCGAAACAGAATTTTCTGCCATGGCCCAGTAAATTCCCAATAAAAAGGGAGCTGTAGCCTGGGAGAGAGCAGGCCAGCCCTCACAGTCAGGTGAATTAGCCTTTAACTCTCCAGATCTCTCTTAGGAGCCAGTTCTGGACTTGTCCCTGGATTGGACAGAGGCAGTGGTGAGGCTGGCTGGTTTTCCATGCTTCTTGTGGCTGTATCTTACTGCTCTGGTTTAGGATGGTAGAAGATGTCAGGTAAATTACAGCTTTTGGGTAGGAACACACATGCCTTTTATATTGAGCAGAAAATAGTCCATCTGTTGGGGGAAAAATAATTGTAATTTACATAAACACCCCTGAAAGGTACTTTCTCTACATGATATCTGTTTGTCTGGATTCCTCTGAGTTTAGGAATGTGGAATCATAGAATCATTTAGGTTGGAAAAACCCCTTATGATCCAGTGGTGAAATTCTAAATGGGCTTGGGGCTGCCCCCAAAGGAATGACTGCCTTGGGTCTCGGCAGCGCCGTGCACTTGGGGCTGTTCAAAGCTGAGCCCAGCTCAGGAGTGATGTGACACATCATCCTGTACAAAACATGAATCTAACTCTACAAAGGTTCAATCTAAAACTGGTACACAGAAAAACCTAACTGGCCACTTGATAGGTGATGCTCCAGCAAACCAGGCATCCATTGGAATTCCTCCCTGTAGCAGAGCGTTCAGGGGGAGTTCGGTCAGAGCCGTGCCCCGGTGCCCAGAGCCCTCAGGCAGAGGCTCTGAAAGCGCTGGATGGGGTCCGTGGAGTCCCTCTGCTGGTGAGGTGACACCCACAGTCCTGTGGCAGTGAATGCCCGCAGTGTCAGAGCCACCGGGGACCGGGCTCCTCTCCCCTGGCCCAGAGCTGTGCCGGAGCTGCAGGGACACCCGGGCAGGTCATTGCCCGGTGCCACCGCCCGCCCAGCCCTGGGATGTGACATCCGGCAGGGCGCGGGAACTGGGGAACTGCAGGGAGCGAGAGTGAGTGAGTGAGTGAGTGAGCGAGCGAGTGAGCGAGTGCTCTGCTCTGCTGGTCACAGCCACAGGCAGGGCCCTGTGGGAGCAGCAGGGGCTGCTCTGGGACACAGGCACAGGAGAAATAGGGAAGGGCATAATCTCAGCAATGCCATAGAGTTTCCTTTCAAAGGAGCGAGCTCAGAGAGGCCCAGCAGCCCCTCAGCCGTGCCCACTGAGCCCCAGAGGTGCCAGGGGTGGCAGTGCAAGTCACCCTGCCAGTACCTGGGCAGCACTGACACTGCAGAGGGAATTCCTGTCCAAGTCAATTCAGTTGATTTGGATGAGAGAATTAATTCCTCCTCCGAGTCCTCCTCTGTGCAGTCTGTCACAGTTTCCCACAGTCTGTCGTGTTGCTTACAGAAGTGCCAAAAGCCAAAACCTTGAGGAACAGACCTTAATCTGACTCTATAAATAGTTTTAATTATCCACTCCTTTCTTTTTTTTTTTTCTTTTTGAGGAAATCCTAATTGACTTTGGTTTTATACAGCCAAAGTTAATCCAAAATCTGTCTCTTCAGGCCACTTTCTGGCCTTGCATAGACCACAACACACTTTTTTCCCCCTTTAATGTTTCTCCTTGCTGGTAAGGAAATTAAAGGAATGGGAGATGATGTGAGAGGAGCTCAGTGAGGGGCAATTGCAAAGTTCCTCGCTCTCACCTTTGAAATAAGGAGGGGAGCATTGTCCGGCAGGCAGACGATGGAACTTGTGGAGATGCCTTGTGAGGGAGGTCTAAGGAATTAATGTCTGTAGAAGCCAAGTGAGTGCTGAGGCTGTAACTGGGAGATGCACAACAGACATTCTCCCCACAAAGGGAAGGGGCAGTTTCTCCTGTTTCTGGGGAGTGCCAGCGTGGCTGTTACTGCTGCTACCACTGTAACTCTCAGCCCAGGGCTCAGGCCATCAGCAGCAATAATTTCTGCCAGGTCATGGGGATTGCTGAAAGTCTCCTTTGCTGCTCACTGATGCTCAGCAGTCTCAGTTCTGGTCAAAATCATTTCAGTGGGAACTAGGAGGCATAAAAATACTGAGACCGATTTTCACAGAGACACCTCTCCCTGGTGAGTGCAGGGTGCAATCCCAGCAGAGCAGGGGCAGCTCTCCCTGGCTGTGCTGTCTCTCAGGACCTGAATGAGCCTCAGTGTTTGGCAGGAAAGGGGCTCCAGTAAACTGCCTCCCTTCTCCTCTTATTGGAGTCCCAGCTGTAGAAAGAACTAAGCAGTGGGGTGAAATCATTGTTTGAAATTACTGAGAATGAATCTCGATCACAGCCTCAGGACTGAGCCACGATCAGTGCATGTGCCTTCTCCTGAATGCGCTGCAGTCGCTGCTGTGGCCCAGAGCAGGGATTTGTGTGCCAGCCTCACCAGGCTGCAGTGCTGGAGATCTCTCAGTGGGCAGGAATGGGCTGCCTTGGCTGCACCTGCTCCTGCCGGCGGGATCCGATCTCCATGGGGGACTCTGCGGTCACCGCGTGCGGCAGTCCCGCTCCTTAGGACAGGCTCCCGGCTCTGCCTTGGGAGTGAGCCGGGAGCTCTGGGACACCCAAGGTTTGGAGCAGCCCCCTGACCCTTGGCAGTGTGTGCAGGGGCGGAGGCTTCCCTGGGCCAGGGGAGGGAATCCCTGCTTGTTCACAGGCGGGAATTCCGGGCTGGAGCAGCTGGGAGGCGTGGCCGATGGACGCGGACACGAGCTGAAGGCAAAGAGCTCCGGTGGAAGCAGCAGCTGCCAAGGGAGCTGAGCCAGAGGCAGCCCGGGCAGGGCAGAGGATGGGAATCCTGAAAGGTGAACGTGCCCAGACTGGCAAAGGGCAGAGAGCAAAAGTCCAAGCAAGCAAAAGACAATAGAAACCGTGGAGATTAAAAGACTCTTTCATTTGCCTTTTATTCATGAAATAAATACAGCTGGAACAGCATAAATAAAAGCAGTTGGAAGGATCATGTCAACAGGTGGGGTTTTGCTCACCTCTGCTTTGCTTTGAGTCCACTACAAAAAATCCAGACTCATCAGGAAGATGGAAATGAACACATAGGTTGATCCAGGAGCAGTGGAAAGTGGGAATGAGACACTTTTAGCCCCGTGAATGGCTCTTCCCTTGTGCGCTAAGAGAGCTTCAGCAGCAATTCCTGCTTTGGTGACATTTTACAACAATGTGTATTTTCTACAGGGGAAGACTTGAAAAAGAGCAGCTCCACGTTTCAATCATGCTGAGAGCTGCTCATGAGTCTCACAGCTGCAGCTCCCCAGAAGCTGAACTGTTGCAGAAAGGAGAGGCAATTGGTTTTGCCATTATCAGTGTGGTAGCAATGTGTGCCCTGCAAATGTCACGAGCAGAGGTGGCAGCAGGCTTTGGTCTGAGAAGCAGAACTGGTTGGATTTAGGGCACCCTAATGAGATTAGAGTGAGACAAAATCCGAGATAATAGGAGCAGAGGAGCACGTGGATCTATCCCGGGATTTCTGTAATGGAAAGCTAAATATGCAAAGATCTGGCATCAGGTTTAATTTATGGCTGTCATCTTTCTGCTTCTGAAACCTAGTCAGTGGCATGGTATTGGCGAGAGTTTTAAAAAGAAAATGGCGTCAGGTGTTATTAATCTTACCTATGTGCAATTGCATAAAGAAGGAAAGGAGAACAGCGTTATCTTTGTTTTGAAGCCTGCAGACATTATGGCTGTTTTGCATCACACACGTTGCTATCGGTCGGTGTGCGATAGTCTGTAAAATGAATATTAAAGCTTCTGGCCATCCCTTAATCCCGCTCAAGGAACACAGACAGAGCAAGTTCTCCCCTCAGGACCAGCCCTGTCGGCTGGCAGTGCCGGGCTCCTCCCGGGCACTCCCATCCGCCTCCTCCTCCTGGCGGAGCCCGAGCAGAGACCCCGCGCCCCCGAGTGCCCGTGCGGGACGCGAGTCCCGGGCTCGGGCACGTCCCTCTGCTCCCGCTCAGTACCGGCTGCTGCCCAGCCCCGCCCGCGGGGGCTCCGGTTCCTCTTCCAAAGCTCACTCTGTCCCTGAGAGAGGCAGGGCAGCTGCCATGGCACGGGAGCGCGGCCATCCTTGGGGAGCTGCAGCGGGAGCTCCCTCAGCCTGAGCTCAGGGCCCGGGCAGGAGCACCCCGATCGTCACCCGCTGCTGCCCGCTCCGGCCTGGACACCGGGCACCCCTCCGGTTCCCCCGGGCCGAGCGGATCCGTGGGTGCTCCTGCGCCGCGGGAGCGCCGGGAGCCACGAGCGGCATCGCTCCGTGAGCCGGAGGCGGCACTACAAACGCGGCTGGGGATAACAGGATATCACACTGCTGGGATAACGCGGTATTGCAGATAGGCTGCGTTCTATGGCATCCTTTCAGGGGAGGCTCCCTGCCTTCTTATCCCACCTGTGGTTTTCTGCTAGCCTGAAGCAGTTCTCACAACAGAATCAAATGTGTGAGAGGTCCATTCCCTGCCACCATCTGTGGGGATGTCCGCAGTCAATTCCATGACCCTGTGATCTGAGACTAATAAATTGGGCATTTTTCTGGTCTCAGAATCGGAGTCTTAAGTCCTGTGGGGTTTTTTTTTTTTTTTTTTTTTTGTGGTGGTGAAGGTGAGCAGGGCTCAGGGACAAAGTCTCCGCTGCTGGCACTTGGGCCCAGCCCCATCTGGCCAGGCCCAGGGCTGTGAAGCAGGGACTCGAGCCCTGTGTTTCGGGAGTGCAGAACAAGGCTCGCCCAGGCTTGAGCACAGAGGGCAAGTGCTGCATTTTGGGGCCCGGGGACAGAGCCCAAATCCTGCGTGCGAGTGCTCGGAACGCGGAGCCCCGGCCCGGCGCTCTCCGGGCCCGGCCCCGGCCTCACGGGGGCGGCTTCGGGGCTGAGAGCAGCGCTCAGGCGCTCCCTCGTGGGGCTCCGCAGCGGAGCCCGAGCTCCGGCCGAGGCTGTTCCCGGAGCCGGGACACTCACGGGGCCTCTCCCCGGCGCCGATGGGAGGTGGGTGACGAGCCGGGAGCGCGGCGTTCGGGGGCTCGGGCCCAGCCCCCGCCGCGCTCTCGGGCTCCGGAGGCCCCGGGGCCGTTCCCGGGCGGGCGGGGAGGTGCCGGGGGCAGGAGGCGGGGCGGGAGCCGCGGTGTCCCCGGGCCTGGGCGGGTCCCGGCCGGTGCTCGGGGACCCTGGTGCGGGCAGGCGGGCCGGGGCCCGACGGAGCGGGACGGGAACGCGGCGCCGGCGGTTCTCGCTCCCTCTCCGCCTCTCCTGCCCGCGGCGCCGGGACACGGAAGGTGACACCGGGACACGGGGGAGACACCGGGACGGGGCTCTGCGGGCTCAGGAGAGCCAGGCTCCTCCCGTCCCAGTCCCGATGCCGACGGGAGAGAGGCGGCACCGCCCGGGACCCCCGGCAGACCCAGGCGGCGCTCGGCCCCCGCACCCCGGGCCACGGTCACGGCCCCGCCGCAGCGCCCCGGGCTCCGAGCGGTCCCCGCGGGAGCAGCCGTCGGGCGGGGCTCGCACGGCACCGAGCGAGGACAGGGGGGCGGGGCCGGCACAGGTGCGAGGGGCGGGGCCACGGAGCGCGGGCAGGGGGCGCTGCGGCGGGGCCACCGCCGCCGTGCCCGGGCCGGGGGGCAGAGCGCCGCTGGGGTGTGCCGGGCCGTGCCGCCTCTCCCCCGCCGGGCGGATCGAAGCGGCACAGGGCCGGGGATCGGTTTGGGGCCCGGGATGGCCGCGGGCACGGGGCGCTGCCGGCTGCGGGATCGCGGCCGTTCCCCGGTGCGGGCGCGGAGCCGCCGTGTAGGTCCGGGACCCCGCAGGGCGCCCTCTGGCGGACACGGAACGCGGTGCGAGCGCGGCGCCCCCGCGTGGCCGGGGGACAGCGGTGCGGGAGGCGGGGCCTGAAAGAACAGAGGGCGGTGCGAGGGACGGAGCCGGGCGACACAAGGGGCGGTACCAGGGGCGGGGCCCGAGCTCAGGTGTGCAGGGCGGACCCAGCTCAGGTGTGCGGGGCCCCAGAGCGGCTGCGCGGGGCGGGGCCGAGGTGATTTAGACCCCGGAAATCGCCTCAACCGCCATTTGCTCACTCAGAGCACGGTGCGGACGGAGCTCCCTGTGCGGGCTCCGCAGGTAAGGCACGGAGGTTTTGGCCTCCCCTTCTGTCCCTCTCTCTACCCCCTCCTTCCTTCTCCGCGTATTCCCCTTTCTTTCTGCCCCTTCCCTCTCGCCCTGAAACGCTCCTTTCCTCTCCTCCCAAACCTTATCCCCCGACACTCCTTCCTGTCCTGTCCCTTCTCCGTTTCTCCTTTCTATTCCTCCTCTCTCCACCGTCCCTCTTCTCCCCCCCCGGCCTTTCCCTTCCTCTCCCGCCTCCCTCCTCACTCCGACCCCTCTCCATTCCCGTCCTCACCATCCCCATCTCTCCTGTCTCCCCGTCCTCCCCTCTCCTCCTTCCCTCGCACCGCGGGGCTCGGGGTGCCGGGCAATAATAAAGCCCCGAGGGCCGGAGCCCGGCGCCCCCGCCCTCGCTGGAGTCCCCACACGGGGCCGGAGCCGCTCTGCGGGTCCCCCCATTGCAGGTCAACACAGCGCCCCACAGCGCCGGGGCTCCGGCTGTCCCTACATCACACTGGGGGGGTCCTGGGGTGGGGGGCCCCGGTTACAGGGGCTCCCTCGTTAGGAGGGGGTCCGGGGGAGGGGAGCGGGGCCTGGGGGGGTAGCTCCCCCTCCAGGTCCTACCCTCCTCCGGACCAGGGCCCGGGGGAGGAGGGGGGGCGGGTGGGGTGGGGGGGAAGCAGAGGGGGGCACGTCACTCTGCGCCGTGAAACACACGTACACGTGTAAAACAAAAAAACCCACACGAACCGCCCCCGACCCCCCTCCCTCTCCCCGGGCCCCGGTCCGGAGGAGGGGGTCCCCGGGAGGGGGCCGGGGCTGGACCCCTCCGGAGGAGGGGGTAGGACCTGGAGGGGGAGTTACCCCCCCCAAGCCCCGCCCCCCTCCTCCGGAGGGACCCCCCCCCCCCCCCCCCCCTCCGGAGGGGGCCCCTCCCACCCCTCTCCCCGACCCCCCCCCTTCTAACCCCCCTCCCCCCCGGGACCCCCTCCTAACGAGGGAGCCCCTGTAACCGGGGCCCCCCACCCCAGGACCCCCCCAGTGTGATGTAGGGACAGCCGGAGCCCCGGCACTGTGGGGCGCTGTGTTGAACTGCAATGGGGGGACCCGCAGAGCGGCTCCGGCCCCGTGTGGGGACCCCAGCGAGGGCGGGGGCGCCGGGCTCCGGCCCTCAGGGCTTTATTATTGCCCGGCACCCCGAGCCCCGCGGTGCGAGGGAAGGAGGAGAGCGGCGAATGGAGAACGAGAATAGGGGAGTGGAGGGGTTCGCGAGGGGAAGGTGGGGAGAGGTCGGGGTGTGCAGGGCGGCAGGGGACGGGGCTGGGGGGAAGGCAGGGTGGGGAGGGAGTGGAGAGGATGGAGGAGTAGGGTAAGGTAGGGATGAGCAGGGTAGGGACGAGTAAGGGAATAGGGAGGTGGGATGGGAAGGAGGGGTCGTGGGGCGGCTGTAGGGGGGGGAGGGAGGGGAGGGCTAGGGGGGAGAGGGAGGGGGGGAGTTTGGGGGGGGGGAGGAAGGGAGCGTGGAAAGGAGAGGCATAGAGAAAAAGAAATACAACAGAAAAGAAACGCAGAAGAACAGAAAAGTAAAGAAAAAAAGATATAGAGCCCCGGCCGGCAGCAACCTGCCCCACTGAACGCCGAGGAGCAAATGGCTCTGCCGGCTTCTCCCCGCGCCTTAAATCCCCCAAGGCCCCGCCCCGCGCAGCCGCACTGGGATCGCTCACACCTGTGCGGGCCCCGCCCCTCGCACCTGTGCCGGCCCCGCCCCCGGGGCCCCGCCTCCCCCCCCCCGCCCATAAATGCCGGCGGATCCGCGCCTGTCTCGCTTTCTGCGGAGGATGCTCGGCTCGGGAGCGGCGGTCGCAGCGCTGTGCGCAGATCCGGATCGGGGGCGGCTGCTGCTGCTGCGCGGGGTCCGAGGCGCTCAGGTAGGATCGGGATCTGGGCCCGGGGATTCGGGTCCCGGTCCCACCGGTGTTTCCTGTGGGAGCCGGGCCGAGCCGCTTTTTTCTCGGCGCCAGGGTACTGGGGTAGGTACCCGGGGTGCTGGGGCCGGAGGATCGAGGGGGGATTGGGGCTGGGATCGGGACCGGCATCACCGCGGGCGGGAAGAGCCGCTCCGGGACAGGCGCTGTCGCTCTGGCTGCGGCCGGCGCGGGGCTGGGTCCCGCCGGGGCTCCAGGCACGATCCGGCTGCGGCGGCAGGGAGCCGGTGCTGTGCCGCTGCCGTGCCCGCCAGGAGAACGACGCTTCCCGGGAGCAGCCACTGGATCGCGGCTGGAAGCGGGAAGGACACGGAGACCGCCCGTACCGGCCCCGAGATCCCATCAGCATCGCCGCTCGCTCAGCGCCGCTGCCCATCCCGGCCCGGTAACCCCGGGGGGACACCGAGCCCCCCTCCCCCAGCCCGGTACCCCCACGAGCCGCAGCGCCCGCAGCCCCTTCTCCGTGCCCGCACCCCGGGGCTGCCGCGCCCCAGCCGGGAGCAGCCGCGCTGGGATGGCCGCTGGGGCCGAGGCGTTGCTGCTCCCGCTCCTGCTGTGCCTGGGGTGGGACTGGAGCCCAGGGAAACACGAGGGAAAACTCAGTGAAAACTCTTTGCTCTTTATTTTCAGAGCTGTGAGGATCATCGAGTCAAATGCTGAGTGACCAGCCCAGCTGTGCATTGATCACAGAATTTTGGCCTTGTCAGTACCTTGCTCCAAACACCTGGGCCAATGCCAGGGTTGTTCCAAAGTCCTGCGTGGGATGGGAATGACTGCTGCCAGTAAGAGAATTCATCTACAAACGCAGCTCCTTCCCTTCTGCTAATGCTGCTTTACACACCAGCCCCTGCAATGGCTCTGGGGCAGAACTGGCTGGCACTCACCTGTCAGCACCAAACTCTTCCCCATGACCCTGATTGTTCTGCCCTTTCCAGGATTTACCCAGCAGCTGTAAATGTGCTCACACCATGTCCCTTTGTTTCCCCAGGAAGAAGTGAACCAGACAGCTCCTGAGGGTTCCTCTGGAGAGTGGCAGGGGGCGTTTCCTGCAGGTGAGCGTTGCCAGCTCAAAGTGACGGTGGCTGCTGGGGCCGGGGCTGTTTCTGGGCCCAGAGGCCTCGGTGTCTCCTGCTCGCTGCCAGCCGTGCTCCTGGGTGTTCCCTCAGGGTGTCCCAGCTGGCTGGGAGCGCAGGGCAGGAGGAGCCAGAAGCTCCTGAAGGCAGCAGCCCCTCGTGTCTGTGGGATCTGCAGGAGGAGCTGTGCCTGCACCGTGGCTCCTGGGCCAGGGGCTGCTCTGAGCAGGCACGTGGAAATGCTCCAGCCCACACAGAGCACCAGGAGCCCAGAAGGAACCCAAGGAGCAGCTGGCATTACCTGGGAATGGAGGCACGGCCCGTTTGCACAGGGGCTCACGCAGCAATTCCCGGTTCAGAGCTCCCACACAGCTGCCAGGTATGTCCCAGCCACCCCAAATCCCTTCCCTCCTGCCCAGCCTGAGGCCATCATCCATCAGCAGCATTACAGCCAAGGCAATCTTCCCCCACAGATACTGAATCCCAGACAGGAGCCCTCAGAGATACCTGAAAATCAGTGGGATGGAGTTTGGAGTTTTTCAGGATCCAGCTGCAAGTGCACAAGTGGTGGAAAGCTTTCACAGGTAGGTCCCACTGGAGATGTGCATCCCTTTCCTGAGGGAAAAGAATCTGTAGAGGCCACTGCTGAGGCTCTGAGAGGAGCTGAGCTTCTGCAGGGAGAGATGTTCCCCCCTGGGCACAGGGGCTGCCCCAGCACAGGCTGGGAGCACATCTGGCCACTGCCTTCTCCTGCTTTAAACACCAACTGGATGTTCTCCATCCTGGAGCTCAGGGGGTGAAACCAGCTCAGTTCCAGGCAGCTCTGTCCAGTGCCCCCAGGGACATCACTGGGGGGAGGGTTATAAACAGTCAGTTCTATGGAATGTAACCCTGTCCTTGTCCTTGTGCTGCTGCTGAGCTTCCTTGGAAGCTCTGCTGGCTCCTGGCACAGCTGCTGTCCAAGGCAGCAGCTCTGCATGGGAATGGAGCAGGGAATTTGGGGCTCTGGGTGTAATTCAGCACAGCTGACAGGGAACCCCAAATCTGGGCACCACACAGAGAACAATCCTTGTCCTGCCCTGTCAGCTCAAACTCCTGGGCTGGGAAGCTTTGGGAATTAAATGTATGGAATTACACAAATCACAGCAAGTGGCATCACCCAGAGGGACAATCCAGATCTCAGACAATTCCTCCACCATCCACTATGGGGGAAAACACCCTGTGCCTGCCAGGACCTCTGGCTCTGCTTTTCCTACCAGCTCCTGAGCAGTGTCAGGGCCACCATGAGAGCTTTAAAACCCAAATAAACCCCATATCCCACACAGTGAATAACCCAAATAAAGAAATGCATTCTTGTCATCAAAGCTCAGAACTGTGTTTGGAGTTCTGACAACAAGCTAATGGGATTCCCAGCAATCTCATCAATGCTCTTGGTTTCATTTTCATGTAGTTTTAATCCCTCAGTGGGCAGCCTGTACAACTTATCCTGGGATTTAGAGGTTGAGTAGGGCTGGCTTTGGATTGACCTTCACCTCTGGCCCCAGGCTGTGCAAACACACCTTGTGCCAGGGTGGGTGAGCTCATCACCTCAGCTTTTCCCTCCTAAATATCCCCTTACTCATCTCTGTGGAGATTAACTCACACTTTGCCCCAAACCATCCACTCCTCACCTCCACGTGGCCTCCAGGTGTCCATTCTGCTCCTCACAGGTGCCCTGGTGACACCATGTTGGTCCCTTTGCCCTTCTCCGGCCCGAGGCTGCTCCTCTGCTCGCTCTCTCCAGCCTCATCCCACAGGGATCCTCTTCTCCCTTCCCTGCTGGTGCTGCCAAGGAAGGAGCACACAGTGAGTCCCAGGGCTGCCCCCTCAGCCCTGGAGAGTCCTGGCTGTGGGCCCTCGGATTTCCCAGAGGAATTGTCTGCTGGGCTCCCTTCAATGACCTCAGCAATTCCCTCACAAATGCCACCTCACTCCCCCTGACATCCCCTCACATTCCATTTTCCCACACAAACAGTTCTTGTATCCCCTCTAGATTGCACCAGGCTTTCAGCTACATGAATGGCATCATCTGTGCCCACTGCTCGTTATTCACCCAACCAAAATCAAGAGCAAATGTTGGTTGGGCTTTAATAAGAACTTGAAATAACTTTAAAGCAAAACAAATCACCTTTTTCTACTGTGTTGTTTTTTTTTTTCCTTCAGATGCTGGACTTACCTCTGAGGATGTGTGCTGAGCTCTCAGTGGAGGGACTGTCAGGCTGAAGGGCTGTGAGTTTGTGTTCTTTCACTGGGCATCAGCAATGCCCCACTCCCTGTTCCCAGGCTGTGGCAGCACAGGCAGACGCAGCTCTCAGCACTCCCTGCTCCAAACACAACTCTGGCCTCCACTGCAATCTGTCTCTGCTGGGAGCCTTTCTCCGAGAGAAATCAAAGAATGGCTCATGGCACTTTGGAGACTCAATATGCACAAAGGGAAGTAAGGAATAAAATCCTGCTCCAGGAGCCCCTGGGATCTGCAGGGCTCATTAGGGAAGGGGACATTCACTCCTTGCAGTGCCCCCAGCCCACCTGCAGCACCAGCACAGGCTGCCAGGTGGGCTCTGCCAGCCCCTCTCTGTCACCTCCCTGTGCTGCTCCCTCTCAGTGCCCTGGGCAATCCAGCCCTGAGCCTGAGCAGCCCAAAGCTCTGGCTGGCAGCCCAGGGACAAAGGGACCCTGCCAGGGATGAGGCACATTCCCAGCAAACGCTCCCAACAGAGCACAGAGGCCCCCCTGGAGCTCCTGGGTGGGGCTGGCAGGAGGGCACAGCCCCAGTGGGGTGGCAGTGGCAGTGACAGCAGCAAAGTGCCACGGTCTGGTGGCACAGCAGAGACACCAAGGGCAGCAGTGCCCAGGGAGGGGCACAATTAATGCTGCTCCCTGTGCTGCCCCATCCCAGCAGGAAAGCTCCAGGGGGGATGGAAACTCCTCCCCTTCCCCCAGCCCCAGGTAAGCACTGCTCAGTTTCACACACCCAGCTCTCACCTCCAGCTGCTCTGGGGCTGCTGCCACATTCCTGCCAAGGTGCCAAAGCCACTTGGGACAGGGCTCCCTCTGTGTCCCAGGGGATGGCAGGGACCAGGGTGCTCCAGCAAGGACAGCCTGAAACCAGAGCAGATGTGTCAGGGTCAGCAACGGGCTGGGGACAGGAGCTCTAAACCCAGATTGCTGAAAACAGCCCCCAAAATGTTCCATGAGCTCCTTTAAAACTGCTCCAAAGGGCAGCAGCTCCACTGCCAGACCAGCACCTGCACCATTCCCTGTGCCAGCCCTGGCTCACTGAAAAACAAAACAAATCAGCCATCACCCAGGCCTTGTTTGCAGAATTCCTGCTCCAAACCCTCACCTTTCCTGCCCAGCACTGAGGGAAATCTGACACAGCACTGATAAGTAACCTTTGCTGAGAGCAGCCATCACCCCAGTCCCCCAGCCTTGGCAAGATTTTGCAGTGAATGGACCTAAGTTCTAATCCTGAACCTAAATTCCTGTCAGTTTTTGGCAGAAAGATACTGGACAGTAAATCATGCAACAGAACTGAAAAATTGCTCAAGGAATTACAAGGCCCAGAGCAAACCCAACCACCCCCATCACTGCTGCACCGCAGTTTTGGGAGAAATGCTGATATCATTTCTAAATACTCCCCTTCCCTCCCACTCAGTCTCCAGCCCAAAGCCCACTTCTCACAGACACAAACTGAGCAAGCCTGAGGCATTGCTCCCAGCAGCAGGTGCAATTCCTGAACTCCCTTTTCCCTGGACTGCTCTTCTAAGCACTTGCAGGAAACTCACCTGAGCCCACAGCCTGTTGTGCTTTCCCAGAGGGAAACAGAGCCTGATGGGCCCCAGCTCTGGCACCACATTCCCCTTGTCCCTGCTGACCTGGGAGGCCACAGGTGAGCCCAGTCCCTCAGAGCCCATCCCTGGGCACCAGGAGAGCTGGAGCTGTTCCCAGATCCCAGGGCCCTGCAGGGCTGTGCTGACAGAGCACAGGCTGAGCTCTGTGCCCACACCATCCCTCATTCTCCTCCCAGTGCTCCCAAACCATCCCAGCCCTGCCCCTGTGCCAGGCCCTGCCCCAGCCCCAGCAGAGGCTGTCACCCAGCCCTGCAGCAGCTGCCCCCCCTGGCAGGGCTGGGAATGCACCGAGAGCTCCTGACCCCAGAGCAGCCCTGGGGGCACAGGCAGTGCCCAAGCTGCCCCTCAGGGCACAGCCAACACCACAGCTCCCTCAGCCCCAGGGAACTCTGGCATTTGTCCCTTCACCTCTGCCCTTGTCCAGCAGACACAGCTGGGGCTGGGCTGTCAGGAATGGCATTCCCATGGCAGTCAGTCCCAGCAGAGAGGAAAAGAGGAGCCCTGTGTCCCTCTGACTTACCCCACAGCGTGGGCAGGACCAGAGCCCTCCAGCAGAGCCCTGGTGCTGAGGCCTCTTGCCTTTGGCTGCCCAAACACCAAAGCTTTTGGCAAAGATGGGAGGAGTTTGGTGATTTTGCCTGCCCTGAAAGAGAGGACAAAAAGAAAATTAAGTCCACTGTGGAAGTCAAAGGATCCCAGCTCTCATACTTCTGCTCTGATTGCTCCCTATGGGTTTTACCCATGACAGGTGACACCAATTCAAACACAAACGTGTCCTTTCCCAGCATTTTTATTCCTGACTATTTCAGACATTAAAAGGAAGCTCATTTTCCATATTGCATTCTTTGCCCAATTTCACAGAACCATTTTTATCCCAGACCCCACGTGTCAGCCATTCCATCCTTTACCACTGGACTTGGCACAAAGGCAGGGACACCTGGGATGCTGCATCACAAGAAATCCCAAAGCGAATCCCCTCCAAAACCTCACAGAGAAAGGATTTTTGCTTTTGGGACACAAGAAAGGCCTTTGACCATTTGCATCCACATGCAAAGCCCCCACTGAGCACTTGGTTTTAAAGATGTTGCACTTGAAGTTACAGACATGGAATTGCTCTGGGATTTGGCATTTCCTGCACCCACACAAACACATTAAAGGAATGAAGTGCAGAGTCCCAAAGTTTGGTTATTCCAGTGCTGTTTTGGTAGTGCCACTTGACACACCAAAATCCACAGCAACACTTAAAAAATGAAAAGCAACTTTCACCCCACATCCCCCTTCCTTTTGATTTTGCAGTTCTGGGCTCCCCTTAAGAACAGGTTAAAGAAGAGAAGAGAAGAGAAGAGAAGAGAAGAGAAGAGAAGAGAAGAGAAGAGAAGAGAAGAGAAGAGAAGAGAAGAGAAGAGAAGAGAAGAGAAGAGAAGAGAAGAGAAGAGAAGAGAAGAGAAGAGAAGAGAAGAGAAGAGAAGAGAAGAGAAGAGAAGAGAAGAGAGAAGAGAGAAGAGAAGAGGAAGAGAAGAGCCCAGGACCTGCTACCAGCCCGTGCACCAAGCACCTGTTTTCCACAGATTCCCCTCACAGCTGATGGCCTTTCTAGGAAAGCTTCAGTTCCCCCTTACCACAATCACCTGCAGCACTCGGTGCCAGCCCCGAGGGCAGAGCACATCTCTGAGCTGTGCCAGGGGCTCTCTGTGGGACAAACCCGCTCTGGGCCCAGAGCTGACTCCAGTCCCTGCCAGCGGCACTGCCCAGGCTGGGGGCACAGCGTGTGCCCTCTGTGCGAGCTCCACAGCAGCCCTTGGTGCCCAGCAGCGCTGCTGGCAGCCCCTGGCACAGGGCATGGAGCCTGCCCGCTGCTCTGTGCCCTGGCACCGAGGGTGGCACAGCACAGAGGCCGATGGCAGCCACGCCAACGCTGCATCCAGGGGCACTGATGGCACTGAGAGCCCAGCCCAGGAGCCCCAAGTGCTGCTGAGGGCACAGGGCTGAGGGAGCCCTGCAGCTGTGACAGTGACACAGCCACAGCAATGCCCAGGCACACAGAGATCCATCCCCAGCTGCTCCACCAACCCAAGCTCTGTGCTCAGCTCAGGCTGTCCCTGCTCCAGGCAGGAGGAGCCACGCAGCCCCGAGGCTGGGGCACACCCTGCCCTGCAGCAGGAAACAAGGGGTTCTTGGAGCTCTGGGGACACTTCTGTCCCCAGAGGGCTTTGACAAACATCCAGCAGTGTGGATCTGTAATAAAGACAGCTTGTACCTATCCTTGCAAGACTCACCTATGTTGTTTCCTCAAAGTCTCTGTTTTGGAATATTTTGCTATTCCAAGTGTTTAAACAAGACTGACCATGAGCTCTGCACCCTTGCCACGCTCCCAGCCCTAAGGAAGAGCTGGATATCCTCACACCCATCCAATCTGAGGGAGCTGCTGCAGCATTTAAACATTTAAAAGCCACCCCTGCCCCGAGGGTGCCAGCCCAGCAGTGGATATGGGACACCAGGAGAGCAGCAGCAGCAGCCACTGCAGCCTCTGCACTCTCAGCACTCCAGCTGCACTGCCCTCGCTGCTCAGGGACTCCCAGCTCTGTTCCCAGGGCTCCCAGCAGGAACCTGAGGGCCCTTTCCAGATGCAATCCCCAAAGAGCCACTGCTCTCCCCTCTGCCCACCCTCCTGCCCCAGCTTTCACCCCTTTGATTGCCACCACCCCACCCAGGACACAGGAGGAGGCTCTCAGGTGCCAGCTGAGACCCAGATCGTTCCAGTGCCTCAGGAAATAAATACAAACAAACTCGTCCCCTGTCCCCTCTAGGGTAACAAAATGTCTAGGTGCCCAGCTCCTGTTTCCCAAGGCAAAACACACGGAGCAGGGGAAATGGCAAGTCCCAAACCCAACAAAACCTGGTTTGCCATCGGTTTCCACCAGGACTGTTCAGGGCTCCCACTGCCCCTCAGCTGCAGCCACAGGAGCAGCTTCTCTCTGGGACCCAGGGGGGGCACAGGGACCCCCATCCCGCTGCTTCCCGGGACACAGAGCCCAGCCCAGCCCAGAATGAAACATAACAAATGCAGCAGTTATTGCCTCTGCCATTCGTGTATTAGCTGTGGCACAGTATGAAAAATAACGAATGCAGTTATTGCCTCTGCCATTCGTGTATTAGCTGTGGCACAGCATTACTGACCACAACAACCCTGAGAGAGCACAATCTGTAACTACTCTTGATAAAGTACAATCTGTTGGTTCACGTATGCACTGCAGAGCTTTTATAAACAGCAGTGTAACAGATACTATCTTAGACTGTAGCATAATAGAGACTGTGAAATGGTAAAACGCTTTTACATGTAAGGAACTCAGACAATGGTGTAAGGTAATTAGGTGATTTCCCACATCTGGGGACAATCTTATCTGAAACACAAGATAACAGAAACAGAAACCAGAGCACCGAAAAAAAGGAAAAAATTATTGACTGTCGTTATCAAATAACAAGGGAGTGAAAATAAAACAGGATGGCACCACAGGAAGAAATAAAGTATATTGGTTTAATCCACAAGATGGCACGGAGGTTAAAACCAAGCAAAAGAACATCTAAACTCCAAGGGCTGTTAGAATATGTATAAACTCTAATGAATATGCACACACCACTGCAATGGAACAGAACCTAGAGAACACGGTTTAACCGGGCACTCCTGGCAAACAGCCAAGCACCCCAGCGCTGCCTTTCATCCCTTAACAAACGTGTCAAAGTTCTAAGGAGTGAACTTTGTTTCTCACACTGCCTCCGCAGCCGGGACGAGCCCCAGCTTTATTCCACGGAACGCGATCCCAGAGAGCCGCAGGGCCGGGACAGCCCCGTCCCACCCACAGCGGGTCCCCCGCAGCAGCAGCGCCCGAAGCAGCCCCGTCCCGCTGTGGGTGCCCGGCCCCGGTGCCCCCGGCCCCGCTCCCTCCGCTCCGGCCGCTCACCTGAGGGCACCGCCCGCCGCCTCCCGGCGCCGCTGCCGAGCCGAGGGCATTGGCCCCGCTCCTGGCTCCGAGGCCGCGTTCTGCGCTGCAGGGCGCGCTCCGGGGGACGCGGGGCCGGGCAGGACCAGGGTGACCCGGGCTGAGGCGGCTGTGCCAGCGCTCTGTCCCCTCACGGGGCTCAGGCCGGGGAGCGGCGCCCCGCCACCGGCCGCCATTGCACCGCGGAGCAGAGTCAGGGACGGCCGAAGAGCCGAGTGCGGCCGATAACAGCCGAGTGCGGCCGATAACAGCCGAGTGCGGCCCATAACAGCCGAGCGTACCCGAAGGGCCGACGCTGGCCGGAATTTGCCGAACCGATGCGAGTTTACTGAGATGAAAGGAACGGAGCGGGACAGAACCGCGTTCAGCCGAACCGAACTAGATAAGCAGAACCGAACTAGATAAGCCGAACCAACCTGAACATTACGGGGTCGTTCACTCAGCCATCTCTCAGTGTGGGCAGGCACCCTCAGCTCCGAGGAGCTGCGCAGAGCGAGCGCTTGGTCCCTTGGGAAGCACGGAATGATCAGCCCCAGTGACAGGAAAGTACAGACAAATGCCATGGTCAGCCCTGAGGATTCAGGAGGATTCAGAGCCAGTGGCCTAGAACATGCCACAATTACATCTACAATTGCAATGTAATTATGGTGTGACAGTGCAAGGCTGGAGTTCGGAGAGCTCAGCCATTCCACCGGGGCTGGGGACAGTACTGAGGGGGTTTTGTGTCAGTCTGATGGGTCTGAGCAGCATCAAGAACTAAAAGGAAATTTTACAGAAATGTTTTGAGACTGATTGCCCCAAAAACTTGGGCTGCTTCTAGGGGGACAAAAGATTGAAAAAGATTTCTGTTGAATTCCTGTCAGAAAGTTCAGACCCACTGGTTCAGCTATGGAAGGGATGGGTATGATGCACCACAGAAAGAGACAAAACCAGAAAGGTAAAAAGGTCTATCTCCCATTCCCAAACACGCTGCAAGGAAAAAGTTTCAGACAATGAAATAACAAAGAACTGGCTCCTACCTCTGGGGTTCAGTCCTACATTTTGTCCAAGTGCTGAGTGGGATGAGTGGCAGTGCTGTGCAGCCCTCATCAGTGGAGACTCGCCCTTAAAAGCTGCCACACATCAGGTGGCACCAGGCACATCTGCAGGAGCAAGGACTGGCACAGAGCTGGTCTAGAAAAGGAATCACCCTGAGCGCAGGAGACAGGAGCTGCCTGAGCAGTCCTGCCATGCCTGGGCTCCTGCCTCTGTGGGCACATCCATGGCCTCGTGCTGCAGAGGACTTGGATGGGTGCCATTGCACACACTGGCCTGAATGGAGTCATGTGCTTATCCAGATGTGGGACTGCATCTACGTCCCTGGAATAAAAGCACTGGCATAAAAATTCTGTTTTGTAGGAGGGTAACTATATACTAAAGTCATACAAACACGTAAAACTTACACTGTTCACAGAAAAAAAAGGAAGCACTGCCATTACTGTCAATAATACAGAACATGAGAATATGCACCTCACCTGTCAACATCTAAAGGTCAGAGCATTTCCATCCTGGAAGTGCTTCCCAGATGGATCCTCTGAAAATTTATAGAAGCATGCTGAAGCAAAACACAAGCTAAACATATCTGGGGTGAGAGGACAAAAGAAGGAACTAAGACAATTATTGCAGCTGAGCCTCATCTAGTGTCAGTTCTGGGTCTTAGGTAGATCTGGAGGAGCCCCATTTCTGCTGCAATCCTCGTTCTGCACGGCCTGACGTGGTGTTCTGTGGCTGCCTGGAAACTCTGCTCCTTCTGGGCTTTGACTGAAACACTGCACAGTGTGCAAGGCAGCAGAGACTCATCCCGAGACTCCTGAGTTATCCCTGTTCTGCTGGAAGCTGCCATTCCTCTGACAGCCAGCTCCTACCTGCTCTATGCTCACATCTTAGGGACACAGAGCAGAGCAATGCTCTTTTCTTTTTCCTGGCTTGTGTTCTTTGTTGATTTGTGAAAACATCTCTTGGGATAGTTGATAACTTCTGGCTTTGTATTGCAGGCACAGTTTTTCTTCTGGTATCAGCTCCTTCAAAGCCTGAAAGATTAACTTGTTTTCCCTCACTTGCTAACTTCATGGAGGTCGCCTTCCTGCTGCTCAATTAGATTGCATTTTTGCCATGTTGGATAGACAGGAATAGAAAGGAAAGAAAGCAGAAAGAGCCCCCAAACCTGCCACTATTTCCCATTTTTGGAACTTCATGTTGCAACAAAATCAATTCCCATAACTCCATCATGGCAACACCAAAATTCTGAGGTTCATCTAAGCTCCACTGAATGAGAATTAGAAACAGGGAGTTTAATTTTAATGCAATTTTAGGATTGAGATATAGGCTGAATTTACATGAATCTGACTGTTTTCAAGTTTTGCTGCTGCTGAGAGCCCAGCCCACATCCCCAGCGCTGCAGTGACACCCTGGAGCTGGATTTGCTGGGGCAGCTCTTCTGGAACTGTGCCAAAGGTGGGGCTTGCCAGAGCTCTGGGTTGTACTTCCATGAGTGCAAAAAGAAAGGAGGGCTTTACAGACCAGGGCACTGGGGAACAGTGCTGGGAGCAAACAGCCATTAATGCAATCCATCATTTATCACCCAGGAAGAATTTGTACAGACAGACACTAACCTAACTCATGTTTCACTGCTTTTTTCCTTTTCCATAAGGAGTGAGGCAAATCTAAATCTGGTTTGGCTGCCAGATGTGAAGAGAAGCTCTGAAATGCTGGGTTTGTGCACAGGTTTGCTCACAGACTGCAGGCTGTGCACTGGCTCTGAGCTCACCTCAGGGTTCTGCTCACTGGCTCCCTACAAACACCCCAGCTTCCCAAAGTGGCACTGCAGCAGCCAGAACGTCTCAGTCCGTCAGTAAATCCAAGCTGAGAAATAAATATCCATACTCACAATTGCAGAAGGGGCTTGGGGCATTTTCTGATTGTCTGAGGAACTTAGAAACTCTTGGTAACTCTCCCATTCCTGGCAGGGATCTCAGAAATGAGGAATGGCTCTTCACAAGTCATTGACAGGTGCAAGGCTTTCCTTTGGCAGGTCTCTGAAATAAAGCACAAGTCAGGTTTGGTGGGAAGCAGTTACTGTGATTTACAAAGCAATATTTAATATTAAAGCAGAACATGAAACTCCTTGTGTTTGTTGAGCTGTCAGATGGAAAAATTCTGACTGAGCTCTACTGAAACAGAAGATTTTGACCATTTTGTAACACCTTTGATGCTTCTAAAGGAGAACAGATCTTGAAATGACAACTTAGATGTTCTACATTTAATATTCAGGAACATTTTTATATAAAAACATGTAACAATCAAAGATCCCTTAGTAACTACTGAAAGGATTTGGCATTTTTTGTTAATTCTCCGAATAAAAAAAAATCTCAACTCAAGCAGTCATGAATTCTCTGCAGAAGGAATGTTTTCTGGTGTCTGTAAACAGCACTTCAGTGCACAACAGTGCTTAAGAGTTTCCAGCACTCTTGGAACATGGTAATCTTTTTTCCTCAGATATTAAGGTAAATACATACTGAAGTATTTATAAGTGTGTATACATATGTGTGTGTGTGTGTGTGTGTGTGCTGCTGTGCCAGAGTTAACAGGCATTCAGCAGCCAGCCACAGCACATTTTGTGACCTCACACCTCCACTCAAAGCAGGAAATCTCATTTGACCTCACTCCTGTCTAACACAGTTATATCCTAATGGTGTCAAAATGTGAGGGGAAACCTGGACAGGTAGGAGAGGAAAACAAACAAAGACATTCTTTGAAATAGCCCTGTAGGATAAGGGCAGCAGTTCAGCTGCCTGATAATTGCCTTGCCATGGACGGTGTTGTGAGTGAGGGATTTGTTTGGGCTCTGTCTCACCTGGAGCTCTGTGGATGATCTGTAATTTAGAACAAAACCTCCCAGACTGGGAAGGTGATTCCAGTGACCTGTGCTGGTGAGAGGATGGTTTAACATCAGCATCCAATTCTCTGCCACAAACCAGGAGGACGCATCACCCCAGGCCCAAAACTGAAAATCTCCACTGGCAGGAAAAGGTGTTCTGTGCTATAAAAAAATTCCCTTGTCAAATGGCTCCTGCTGAAAGGAAGCCAGGAAAATTCAATGCAGTGTAAACAGAACATGGACTGGGAGTCCCCCACTGCGAGTTTGATTTACCTGAATGGGTTCCAGGGAAAAATAATAGCACACAACCCGGTGTATGGATACATCAGCCTGCTGCACTTAGCACATCTTGTGTGGAGTAATTAAAAACCAGCCACTTGTAAATTATGCAGCAGAAGTTTTGTACTGCAGGAATTAAAGTGCAGTTTCACACACTTTCATAATCCTTGCTTTCCCAGTAGCTACAATCTGACAGCATGAGGAGAATTTGAGTCCTTGTTTTGTTTCCAAGACGGGCCTCCTCTGCACAGAGCTGTTGGGAACTGGGCTGCTACTCCTTGGCAGTGAGCTGATGTTATCAGAGCAAACAAAAATATCCACCAGAAATAACTTTCCATGTCTGTTTTTAGCACCTGCCACCCGGGGGTGCTCAACCTCGGTGGCTCCTTGTGCACAAAGTGTCCCCTCCCCTCCTCCCTCCCGTTGACATGAGTGCAGCTGCACTGACTCTGTCATCTCTGAGCTGGACAGGGAGCAGTGAGGGAAGAGCCATTCCCTGGGAGTGCAGTTCCAGTTGAAGTGTGGGCTCCTGTCCAGCCACTCACCCCCCTGAGCTCCATGAGAGTCACAGAGACTCCAGGTGGGAATCCAGGTGGGATCCCACCCATCTGGGAATGTGCTGCCCTCCTGAGAGGAGACAAAGCAAACCTGAAGCCCTGCCAGCCTTGGAAAAGCATTCCCATCGTGGCATCATCTTCTAGATAAAATAAATCATAGCCTATCTTTTTGCAAATTGACCTGTGAGTTCCTGGCAGCAAATCAATAGGATACACATGAAAAATAACAAGGCAATAACAACACTGTGCATTATCCCAGGCCCCAGATGGAAGCCTGGGGAACGATCAATATGATAAAGATTCAGCACTGCTGCTCTCTTACAAAGGAATGCCAAAGCAACAGACTCATTTCAGAAGGCAGCTGTGAAACACACCAAACCCACCTGCCACGAGATGCAAAGAAAACCCCAAATATAAAACACTTCCTCGTTGGTTTGTCTGTTTCCTCTCCCCCAGACTTCCATTCATCTGAACTGGAATTCAAGGGAGCAATTTTTTGTCCTTGTTTGGAAGAAAAGCAAGGAAGGGAGGGAATTATCCATTTATCCTTAGCCCAAAAGCTCAAAGACAAAAACTCACTTGCCCACCACGGCAATGTGAAAGGGGGAGTTTTTCCCCCAGCACCTCTGTGCACTTTGTTTATCTCTGATTTTAATGCCAGTTTTAATTGCCAGTGGGCACAGCACAGAGACAGCCATGCTTAGGGCATGGCCCAGGTGTGGCACCTCCCTGCAGGCTCACAGGGAATCATTTCCAGTGCCAGCTGCGGGGCTGGCTGGGGCACAAGGCAACAGAGCCAGCCCTAAGGCCAAGGACTGACTGAGCCATTGATACCCAGCGGTGTTTGTTTCTCCCTGTCAGTTTGCAGCCTGCTCTTTGGACAGGCAGCACAGCACAGACTTCCCAAGGTCAGACAGTCCACGGAGAGGGGATGAAGGCAGAACTGACGGAGAAGAGGCAAACCCACTGAGGACAGCAGCTCTGCAAACGGCCCTGCCCATCCAGCCTGTGCTCCTGCCAGAACAAGCTCCCTCAGGCATTGCTCTCAGGATCTACCCACTGCCACCTTACTGGGCAAGGTTTTATAAATGAGAGCCTGAAAAGATGATGCCAACTTGTGCCAGAATTCCCAGAACTATGTAAAATAACTTCCACAACCAATGCAAGGTGGCACATGGCAGCTACCCTTCCATCTCACTTAGATTTTCATTCTGGATTACCAAGGGCAGGGTGAAAATAAAATGCCTTTCCTGAAAGGCAGCCAAAAGCCAAGGTTTCCAAACTCCAGTTTATGTTCAGAGCTTTATCACAATTTCACATGAATAACAATTTCATACAAATAAGTTCTTTGCACAGAAATTTCCACAATTGCCTCAGGGTGCATTTAAAGTCATTTATCTCCATATGGGTGCACTGCTCTAAGAACTTTAAGACTCAACTCAATATGAATCCACAGTTTGTGGTTACAAGGACAGAGCAGAGAGACTTGCGTAGCTTCAGCCCCAAGACAGGCACCACCCATGGGGTGACAGGGGACAGTCCCCTCCTGATCCCATAAAACCATGAGCACTGAAGTGACTGTGCCCTTCCAAGTGAAGGGTGCAAGTCTCCAGCTCCTGTGGCACATCAGCCAAGGGAGGTGTTGGAAGGTGCTGCTGCAAGGCTCTCTCTGTCAGGGTGTGGTCCCTCCTTAATTCTGGGCATTTTTCAGCAAACTCTGCTTGCATAGAGTTTTTTACCCTTTACAGTGTCCGGATCTCTGACTTTTAAACAGCATTTGTTGCAAATCAGAACCACCTCAAAGCTGAAAAATCTCACTTTGGGAATTATCTAAAAAACCAATCAAAATTCTTTATAGAAACCAGATGAAGTTTGTCAGACAGCTGCAGTTCCCAGCTGTTTGCAGCATTTAGGGAATGAAACTCAGAGGTGTTTTTCCCAGGTGTGCCAAAGTGATTTCTGCATTATTCAGTCCTTCTGTTCTCCCTTGGCAGCTGTCACTGTCCAGCCTGAAGGGATGAGTCTGAGGGGATGCTCCCTCGGAGCCCACAGTCCCTTTTCCATGCCCATGGCACTGTCAGGAATGCACTGAGACACGCAGGGAGCCGCAGCAGCAGCTGTTCCCACACCCTGCTGGGCAGCAATGCCCCCACAGCAGTGCCAGCAGCAGCCCCTGCTGAGCCCTGTGCCAGCCCCTGCTGTCCCTCAGCGTCCCCTTCCTGCAGGGAAATCTGCCCCAGTGCCTCTGGGAGAAGGCTTGGCGGGGAGGAATCTGCTGGCACCTCTTCCAGTGGTACTGACTTGGCTTCCATTTTAAACAGCCAGGAAAAGATATCCTACAAATACTCCTTTCTACAGCCAGGGCTTGAATGCTAAATCAGAGTCATATATATTGTCAAAGACCAAAACCCAACTCTCTTCCTCTGCCATAAAGATAAACAGAATCCTGCTCTCTGTTTCCATGTAGGCTGGTAAATCACACAAAGTATTTTTTTACTGTTTTTTAGCTGCTGTCCCTTGTTTTGTATGGCTCATGGGCCCTAGGAGCAGCCTCAGCTCAAAGACAGGCAGGCAACACTACACAGCCCTCAATGAGAAGAAACAATTAATTTTGAAATTTCCTATAGGATTTGTAATTATCAGAACCTGATTCCTACAGCTGAGGTATCCCAGACCTCAGGTATCCCATTTCAGGAGCCATAATGCTTTCATTCAAGTGGAACAGTTTCTTAATCTTGATTTTTTGTGCTCAGGTGTTTATATTAAAAGCCTACTTAGTCATAATGTGGAGCAAAACAGGGATAATTCCAATCAAACATCTAAACCCAAGGAAAGTCAGAGGGGAGGGGAAAAAAAAGACATGTCAAAGCCAACAGGGAGTGAAATAGTTGTGATCAGTCCTCAGCCTTGCTGATTTTAGGAGAGGACACAAAACCAAAGGGTAAAAATATACCTCATGTAAGCAAACAGCTGCCTGCTCTAGTTAAACAGTGTGGAAGGAGACATTTCCTTGCTTCACAGTGAGCCTTTCTTTCTGATAAAGTCTGGAGCTCTAGAAGACCACATGGAGATCTGCTGGTCCGAAGTGCTTTACAAGTAGAACCCACACTATTGTCCAAAAATTAAATACAGCTTCTTCTTGCCAGTATCCATTCAACCTTTTGTGTAAGAAAAATGGGAATATGTTGGTTGGATCTTCAGACCCCTACCCTCAGAAAGGAACATTCATACCTTGAGCACAGAGCTGACAATTAAGCTGTGGATATTCTCCCGAGGCAGGAGGGGACCATTCTGGCTGCAGCCCCAATCAGGATCTCACCACAGCAGAGGGGATGGATTTGTGCAGAGCTGGGAGCCCCAAGGTGAGCCACAAAACAGCAGCTCCATGTGGAATACCACTCCCCAGCCTCACCCTTCTGAGGGAGCTGAAAAAAAAAGGTCATGTTTAGATTAAGAAAATGGAAAAGGGAAGAGCAAGGGAAGATATTTTCTGAAACCATTTTGTATTTTGTCCTCAAACATAAGTGGAACAAAAGTGCTGTGTGAAAATCACAGTGTGAAACAAAGCCCCAGAAGAAGAGCTAAAAGCTGTGCCTCCCTTCCTCTAATTTATTGCCAGAGTTATTCAGAGTGCAGACACTTAATCCCTAATGTAAACCTGCAGGCAACATTATTTATCTTTAGGAAGACATGGGATTTTTGTCTTTTCATTGTGTGGGGTGCGAAGGAAAGACGGATTAAATTGCTTTCTGCAGATATCAATATGGAATTTAAGGAGGTGGAGGGGCTGGGATTCCTTGGAATGACTCAAGTGCACATTTGCTGTCTCCAATGAAAGGAGTTTACAATGGACAATGACAGAAATACGATCCCATCGTGTTGGGTCTGTGGCATTTGGACTTGTTTAGTGAGGCACCTGAAGGAGGCGTTTCTTTACAGCAACAGCTGAAAGAACCAAGTGTATGTGTGCAAGAGTAGAGGGCTTTCCTACCTAAGGGTGATTTTATGCCACAAACAAATGTTCATGGTCATAATGAAAATGACTCTGCATTCCTTCATAGTTATCACATTAGATAGTTTTCATCCTTCTTAATGAAAAAACTATTAATGAGAATGAAACTGGCCTCTAAAGCATTTCATCCCTGCTTCAGGAAAATGGATCAAGGGCTGGTTCTCATTATTTTTCCAAACTGAGCAGAATACATTTTAATGAGGCTGCTTTAAGCTTTACTCCCTGTCCCTCTTCTGTCTGGCTTCTGCCATTCCATCTCATGGCATTTCTGTGCTGAGGTCACAGCTGCCTTAGCAATATTAAAATATGGGGTGCATGCAGACCTGAAACACACGTGATCCTCTCTTAGAACAAGTTTAAATTTTAAACTTATTGGAATGCATGATCCGAGTACCTGGAACAGCTTTCTCAATAACCTTTCCACAGGAAAATGGAATTAAAAACACGCAGTGGGAACAATTCCAGCTCCAACCAATTTGCTTCTGATCATGAAGTCTGACACTGTGTGACTGGTGCTGGCACAAGTGCTGCCCAAGGCGAGCAGCCTCCAAAGGCACGAGTGCCCCGGCCTGTGCCAGGGCTCCATCCACACCCCTGAGAGACACAGGGCCGGTCCCAGGCAAACGGGGCCCTGGGATGGCAGCTGACCCTGGGAGCACAGGGACACCTGCAGCCCACAGCACCTTCAGCCCCAGGCACCTGCTCCTGAGGCTAAACGTGAATTCTCCTTCTCATGGTCCTACAATGCAGCCTTTTCCCAGAGGTAAAGAGAGGAAAGGGTCAGACTTAGGTACACACCCTCCACCTGCAGTGCCTGCTGCACCCAGGCCTTGATACCAATGATCTTTCCCTCTGCTCGTGGTGCAGTGTCCTGCCAGCACCATTTTCCATGCCATTCACTTTTTCTCTTTTCCCTTTGCTAGCTCCAGCTTCTCTACTGCATTAGGTAAAATTCACTCATCCTCACCTTAAAGGTTCTCTGTCCTTCACTCCCCACTCATTACCTCTCACATGGGATCCAGGGAAGGACCTGGGCACCCCTGCAGCACCCTGGGACAGCAGCTGGCCATCTATGCCCTGTGCTTGGGCTCTTCTCCATGCCTTTGGCACAGGGGCATGCACAGATGGCCCTGGAGCCAGGGCTGAAGCACTAAACCCCTTGGAGGGGACACAATCTCCTGTCCCAGGCCTGAGAAGTGATGTGCACAAAGTACCCCACGGCCCTTCCAAGCTAAATAACAGAAGGAGATAAAGAACAGGGAAATGAAGGAGAAGAGAGCACAAGCAATAAGCAAATATCCCCTGATTTCTGCAGAAAATGTTACCCCAGTGCCACTGGACACTGATGGATGAGAGGAGTAGGGCAAAGCAGGAGGATTTTTCCAAACCTTTGGCAGCCATCCGTTGTCCAGAGCTGGGAATGACACCCTTGGTGCAGCTCCTGAGGCCGGGGCTCCCTGAGCCACCCACACAGAAGATGGATCCTCAAACAGCAGGCACAGGTGACAAGGTAAGGAGCCCAGCACACCATGCCTGAGAGATAAATGGATCCATCTGTCAGCAGTTACTTCACAAGTGAATTACTCCCAGTTATGCTAGGAACAGCTTTTCATGAAACATGGATCTAAAGTACCACAGAGAGGAGGAAAATGTACCAAGGAAATTCCTGATATAATGGAAATTGAAAAGAGCACTGGATTCTGCTGTTATTAACTGCAAAGAGAAGGGAGAATTTCATAGAGGTGACAGTGGAACAGCTTTTGGGGTATTATTTGGCTGGGACAGCAATCGTCTCATCATGTGTCCAGCCTGTCCCCAGAGGTCATTTTCAAGGTGCACGCTGAGATGAGAAATAGCAGTGGTGTGTGACAATCTCTGATGGCTGCAGAGAATTGTTCATTGTGCTGCCTTCCTGCCACAGAAGGGACAGCCACATGTCAGATGGTGGGAGGGTGTCAGTGAAACGCTGGAGTTTGGCTACCCTGAACTGAAATCCTTCACACAGCCCACACCCAGCCCTTTCTCTTATGACAGCAAGTCAATGAACCCATATCAAGGGACAGGCAAATATTTTCCCTCCCCAGTTTCTTCTGGGTTTTGGTGTGAGAGACGTGGATTGCACAGGTGGCCCCAGAGCTGCTGCCCACAGCCCTGAGGGAGTGTGACACATTCCTTTGGGCTCCAAATCTCTTGGAGCTCTCCCCACAGCCTGGCTGCTGGAACACACCACGCTTGTTTGGCAGGCACCAAACTGAGCCTCAGTTTGTGCTGTAGCCCGAGAGGGGATTCAATAATGCTGAATTTAAAGTGATTAGAAACAGCACTGCTGTCACAAGGACACAAATACTGAATTACTGCATCTCTTTGAGATGGGCTGAATTATGAGTAGTGCTTCACTAACTGATTCATGCTGGAAACCCACATTTACAAATTACATTCACCAATAAACTCGGCTTTGGTGTGGCACAGAAGTTATTGCTGTTACCTGGGAAATGTTTTCTGCTTTGGCTTTTGTTCCTGGGCATGGTCCACACCAAACAATGAACTTCCCATATCAAACAGCTTTCCTGAAACATATGCTACCAGAAAGTTTGTCTGGAACTTGCAATGGCGGATGACTTTTTGACAGGTAATAGCAATTCAGATCAGATGCAGACAGATTTAGTACCTAGAAGCTCGCAGTTTATTAAGATCACCACTGATTTATTCAAGCACCCCCCTCTCTTTTCAGCACCATTGAGAAATGAATCACTTGGCTGTGGTGCTCAGGGCTTATCCAGCTGCTGATAGCATGAAATGCATTAGCTCAGCCCAACTTTGTCGACCTCTCAGCACTTCTGAAGGACCCATCACCACAGCACCCAGACACCACCAAACCTGACATCTGCATTTAGTGCACACCAGAGAAATCCAACCATTTGGAGCAGTTACATGCTTCAAACTCCTCAGGCTTTCTAAAGCACGTTGTCAGCACTGTTCATCACACCTATGGAAATTATGTTTCTGTGACACAGAAATATATTCCCAGTACAGCTGTTCTGGGCTGTGCCAGCTTTAGACAAGGAAACTTGCATTCCCCTCCTTAGGTTCCAGACAAAAGGACAGATCACGCCCAGATATCTGATTTTAAATCCAGGCTGGTTTGGATAATGTTATTGGCACATGGCACTTCCATCAGTCCTCAGTGAAGGGAGCAAAGATTCACTGTAGGTCCTGTACTCAGCTCTGGCTGTTCCCAGACAGATTTCCATCAAACCTTTTGGAAAGTTAGACATTCACTTTCTTTGCAACTCACATCTGTTCCTATAAAGAATTAGTTATGCATGGATAGCAGCCATATGACCTCCAGCTAATTTTCTTACACCTTTCCCAGACTAAACAGAGCTAGGGAAGTGTGGGACATGCTTGGAAAAGAGCCATAGAGGGCTGAGGTGAAATGAGCACGGCAAATGCAGACACTTAAAGCACTTCTGCCTGATTTAACCCAGAACTGGCATTGCAGTTATTTCAGAATGGCCACTGAAGTGGCTCAAGGAGAAGAATGGCAGAAGGTAACAGATGATATCATGCCTTGAAAATAACCTAAAGTCCCACACCTGCCAGCAGCTCCTCTGAGACCCCAGCATTCCCTCCTGCTGTGGGCACAAGCAGACAGCCAAAGCCAAGTGGGACAGAGCAGTGGTGCTCTCTGAGTCCTGTTCCACCTGCCAGTTCCTTCCAGCCCCCAGGGACTTTCTCAGCCAGATGCAATTCTGTGCACTTACTGTCAGAAGTAGGTACCATTAGGCTCATGTGGATACAAGTGTCTGCTCCAATTTGTCACTTAAAGTCTATTTGGGATGCTGCTCTTGCTTTAAGCCATTGAGTTTTTCTTTTATTATTCCATATGCCAGTAAGTGGAATAACTTCAAGCAGGAACCTGAAGGCTCCTTTGTCTCCTTTGGAGCAGGCAGCACGGCCTCTTGCTGAAAACAACAACCAGACTTGTTTTAGCAGTGACTCTCAGACTGGTTGGGCTCCCTGCTGGAGCGAGCAGTGCCCACACCAATGCTCCTCGTGTGCCTGCCCCGGTGAGTCACAGCCACATCAATGCCCACAGAAAATCCATGGCAGTCCTGCCACCACAGAGCTCTGGGTGCTGCCTTTCCCATCCTGCCCACCCCCCTCTTGCTGTCCCACACTGTGGATTGCAGTGCTGGGATTACTCCATGCCAGCACCCATTCCTGGATGACTGTGCCTCTGCCAGGCTCTGTGTCCCAGCACCCATTCCTGGGTGACTGTGCCTCTGCCAGGCTCTGTGTCCTATCACCCATTCCTGGGCTGACTGTGCCTCTCTGCCAGGCTCTGTGTCCCAGCACCCACTCCTGGGCTGACTGTGCCTCTCTCCCAGGCTCCGTGTCCCAGCACCCATTCCTGGGTGACTGTGTCTCTGCCAGGCTCTGTGTCCCAGCACCCACTCCTGGGCTGACTGTGCCTCTCTCCCAGGCTCTGTGTCCCAGGTCCTGCTGTGGCTGTTTGAGCCCCTGGTTCTGGTTCCTTGTAGCTGACAGGAAATACAGCTTTGCCAGCTGTGATCACTCCTCACTCTCCTGCACTGAGTGAGAGAGGAGAGGAAGGATATGATGTTTTCACCAATGTTCATCCTCTCTTTAATTACATGGGCTGCTGCAAAGGAGTCATTCTTCTGCCAGAATTTCCCACCCATGAATGTCTGTCTATCCTTTAATGACTTTAGATAGAAGACGTGGATTCCCTCTCTCGCTTATAAATAGTGGTTGAAATCTTTAGTAAGCCAATATATTAAGGAAAGAGGGCCCGCAGTGTTTCTGACAAAGCTGATTATAGAACATCAGAATGAGGATACACCTCTATTAAAAAAGTTTTATAGGGAGTGAAGATTTATAGAGGTGTTCTGCTGATTCATGAGGAGTAGATATGGAAATGCATCTCTGGCAGCCACTCAGTGATGAAATATGTAGCACATAATGCATTTGTCTGTAAGACAAATACGTGTGTTGGCTGATTAAAAAAGATATACAGACTTCTGCAAATAAAGAAGCAATTCTTCTCAGGAACAACCCAGCTAATTGTAAAACCAACAGGAAACAAAATGTGCCTGTTGAGTAACTACAATTTTTGCTAAACAGGAAACTTTCAGTATTAATTTCTAATGTGCTTCATATGCAACCTCAGTATGTGATGACCAGTGTAAACTCTGAATACTTGAAATGCACCACACCCTGCTGGTTCTAGGCCACTTCCAGGGGTCTGTGTGGCACAGCAGGCACACACAGGTGGGTCAGGGCTTTTTCATTACTGTTTTTTAAAGTCACTGTTAGAATCTGTCAATGTAAGAAACAATTTCTTCAGCAAGAGCAGCTCAGCTTCAAGCATTCAACAAGTGATAAATGAAGCTTTTCCAAACCAGAAGTGCCTACAGTGTTGATAAGGCAGTATGTGAATGCTGATGGATAAATGTCATCTGCCTGAGTATGCCAGATTTCAGCTTGTGCTCACATGGAAATGATTTGCATTTGTCCAGATGTGCTGATGTCACAGGCCTTTTGGAGAAGAAAATAGAAATGCTAAAAAACAGTTTCTCCCTATTTATGTTTTAAAATAAATTACTCAGTTGCTCTGTCAGGTTCAGAAACTTGAAGCAATTGATGCTGTTGGGGAATAATATCAGGATATAAATCATCAAGCTTGTAATGTAAAATTTCTGAAGTCCTCTGGCAAAAATAAGACCAAATTGTGTGATGGGTTCAGGCACAAACTCCTGAGAGATGAGGGCTTTGAAATCTGTAGATTTCCCTGAGACCTGGTGGTTCCAAACATTTTCTCCCAAGTTTAGCTCTGCTAAAAGGAGAGATAGTAGATCTGGATATGTCTTAATTCAAAAAGGAAGACGGGGTGATACCTCAGGACTGACAGTATTTTGGATTTTTCCCTGGTTCTGTCAGGTTAATGGAATGCACAATGTTCAAAGGATGTTCTGCTTTTCATAAATCTTTTTTGCATTTTCTCTTCCATCCCTTAAGAAAAAGGAAGGAGAAGATAAATGGCAAGAGGAAAGGAGCATTTGTTGCTTTGTGGTATACAAAAGAGAGGGGGAAAAAGAAGCGTAATGTGGAACACACAGAACATGGTTGTTACCAATTTCTGTGAAGTAGGAGCACTAATTTTAACAACTGCTACATGAACCCCTCTATGTTGTTCTCTTTGCTCATCCATAACCTCTTTTATCTTGTTAGGATGGGATATAAAAACACGTGGTGCTAACCAAAACTACAGAGCAGCAGAGCTGCTGCATTACACTGCAGTCACTTTCCAGTGAGGAACTCTGAGGTAGCTGCAGCCTTTCAGGGAAATTCCCAGTGGCAGAGCGGGCAGCAGAGCCTGTGCTCCTGTACTGGGGATCAGTGGTACTGCCCACAGGGAAGTACAGAGGGGACTCTTTGCTGCTCCTCACCTCTCAGACTGAGGGGACAGTGCTCAGCTTGGAGCCAGCCCGGGAGGCTGTGTGAGGACCATTCCTGCAGTGAGGCAGAGCAATCCCAGGGCAGTGCCAGCTTCTCCCAGGAGCTGCACCAAATCCCTGCTCTGAATATCCATGGGCACGGGACCAGGCACTGTTCTTTCAGCACAGGCAGCCATGAACTCAAGTTATGCATTATTCTGACCTTTCTCATCCTCTGACATCACATCTCCCCCTTCACGTGCCCAGGAAGCTCTTGCCTGACCCTCCCTCCCTCAGCCATGGGCCAGGGTCACCCTTTGAGCTGCACTGCCCTCGGCAGCTCCCCCTGAATTTGATCCCCAGTGTCCATTTTGTAAAGGTCACATCCAACAATCCTGTTCTCTTCTAAAACCATGGCAGAGTCCCCCTGCACAGTTGTTCACCCATGACTTCATTCAACCCTGGAACTCTCCTCTCCCTGCTCTTGGGCATGAAGGATCCTTAGGATCAAATCCCCCTGGGCAGTGTTTAAGTGGCAGCTCCTGCCCTAAGGAGGGCAGGACAGGACAGGGCAGAGGAGGACAGAGCAGGACCAAACCCCTTCGGTGCATGGGGGTTTCTGCATCTGATCAGAGAGGTCACACGAGTCGGGTGCAAATACACAAACCCCAGAATTCTCTCATACTGAGAATTGGCTGTTCACATGGTAATTCTTCCTCAGCCTCTCAGTAGTGGGGATTAGAGGCTGGGACTTCCTAACTGCACAAAACTAGCTTTGTTATACAAAATATTTTAGGTCCTTCATTTAATAAAGCTTTACTCTCTTGGTTCATCTACTCTGAGAACACTGCATCTGTTCCATATCCCTTGTTGGCATCCTCTAGATAACATGAAAATTCAGCAGCAGCAATTCCCTGTGTCACACTTAGGGTCTCCTTTCAATTAAAACATTAACACTGTGCCAAAACCCAACAGAAACCTGGAATAAGATTTCAGTGGCATGCTTCATTTTTTGCTACTGTGGGCCCTTGAATCCTGCCATGCTCCTGGAGCCATCCACAAGCACTGCCCAGGATGGAGCCTTGCTCAGTAACTGCATCCTCTTTTTTTACTTCTTTAGCCCTGCAGTGATTGGATGGAATTACCCAGCCTAATTATTATCCTGCAGGATATCCTACAGGAATCTCATCAGATAAAGAAATTGTTTTACACCATAAAACATTAACACAGCCCAAAATATCTGAGCCCAGGGCAGAGGTACAAAGCCAGCTGTGCCTGCACAGACTCAGAGGGCTTTGGTTACTCTGCTCTGCTGAGGAATAAACATTTTCAGTTGTATGACCTGAAATGGGGAACTAAGGGAAGGAGATGTTGATGCCACAGCCAATATGGATCAAAGCTGAACTCACCATTTGCATGATTCCCCTTACACATACAATAAGAACAATTGAAAGAATGAAATCCCAAGCTCTGAGGCATTGAGAGAAGGTGGTGTACAAAGGTTTCTGTATAATTCCAAATATTCCTTGTAATCAGGGTATAGTAAATAGTTGATTGAAAGCAACAGCTAAAACCTTTTGTTTTTCATAACCAAACCTTTTGTTATTCATACCAGAACTACGCCCAAGGGATCTGGTGTGCAGGTGAAAGATCAGCTCTAAGCCTGTTCTACTTCTCTTCCAGAGCTGACAATGTACAGAACACAGCTCTACAAATTAATGGGGCTGATCCTATTGCAGGCTCTCTCATCAAATTGCACATTAATTTCATAAAAAGATGCTGCACCTTTGGTAAAACACAACATGCTTTTTATGTGACCACTTTTGTGTGCAATGCCAGAATTATTTGGAGAACAGCAAAAAGGTTTTTTTAGGGTAGAGAGAGGCTGAGAACAAATCTCTCTGATGTCACTCTTTTAGAAGTTGTCCTTCTGTCAGGTATGGTTAATGCTGGAATTTTGAGCACAATAGTTCACAGTGCTCTGATGGCTACCCAGAAAGGACCAGAAAACAGAGGTTTAGTGAAGTATTTGACCAGGCAGAACAAAAATAGCCAAAAGTATTCAATGTAACACCTCCACCCACAATGAGAAATCCAGTGGATTTCTTATATATTTCTCATAAAATCATAGGAAGACACAAAGGAATGCAGAGACAATCACAGGCAGCTAAAACCCATCAGCCTCAGAGACAGAACCAAACCCAGTAATGTCTCTTCACCACCTCACCAGTGGACTTTGCCATCAAGTCCTAAATGGGGAAGATTTGAGAATAGGTTTAAGTTGAACAATCTGTACCACAAGGAAGAAAACCTAACCAAGGTTTGCAAAGAACATTTTTATATCCATAATTCTGTTTTAAATATCACTTCCCTTACAACTCTTACTTCACTGCAAAGTACATTTTTCTCAAGTGGAAATAAGAAATTAAATGGGTATTCTTACTGAGAAGATGGTTTGCTATCTGTTGAGAAATCTGGGCTATAATTTACAGAAAATAGGTTACCTAATAAAAACTCATTACAAAAGCAACAGGATTGGAAAGGACCAGGACAGGTCATTTCTCACAAGGAAGTGATCCATTACTGATTCCAATGATGTTAAAAAATCAACAGTTCCCTTATTTTTGCCCTTCCTAGGCTGACAGATTGGTAACACTTTTTTCTCCCACCTGTGCTTCCAGGCCTCAGCTGATGCTGAGGGAGTTTCCCTGTTTCCCTTGGAAGTGGCTCCCACTTTGGTGGCAGAGATTGGACCTCTTTGTAGGGAGAGGTCAGAGTTCAAGTATCTTGAATTCAAATGACCATTCTAAATCCAAACTTTTCCTATTTTGGTCATTCCAGTCTTTTCAGACTGATGGAGACCCTGGGTGCTAAAGATTGCCTTTGTTAGTAGAAGCAGACTCTATAAGCCATGGTGCTGTTAATATTTCCAGTTCTCTTGGCTTCCTTAATATCATTCAGCTATTTCTGTTCTCTATGGGTGCCTTACTCTGCTTGATTCTGTTTCACTTTGAACCTCCACTGATGCTGAGGGTTTCACACATTTTTTATCACACTGTGCAAAATGCTGCTGGAATCTTTGTGCAGACTCTCTGGTGACAGAAAAAGGTTATTATTGCCATCTCCCTTGTATTGTGTCTCCAGAAATCCGTGCACATGCTGTGTAGCCACCCATTCTGCACTGGAACCTGAAGAAATCATTTTGTTGTACTGACTACAAGAGCACTTTCTGAAAGAGGTGTCTTTCTAATTGTCCATTTTTAGAGCTGGTGCACGCATAATGCAGAGCCTCCAGGAGGGGTTGCAGTGATTTGCTCCAGTTATCTGTGCCTCAGCACTGGGGCTGCTGCCTGGCACAGAGGTGAAACCATCCAGGCTGAAAGGAAAAGGCTCTGTCAGGTTGGAATGTAGAGAGCAGAGAATTTCATTCACTGAGGGCAGGGATGGAAGAGCTGCATCCACACTCTCTTCCAGTCACTCCATTTCTCTGTTCCTGACATTCTCAAGGATCTTAAACCCACATGGAGCTTTTGTGACCCCAATCCTCCATCTATAGAGGCAGAGAACAAAGAGTGAGCTGGCTTTCCTCCCCTCTGAACAGTTTCCATACTTCCATTAATTCCATCTGCTTTCTCTCTGCTGTCCCACCTTCCCAACAATCTGTGCCAAGGATCAGCAACTGCCCAAATTAAATGGCCACTGAGTGCCATTACTCAGAAATATTTCTGTGTGAGCAGCAGGTTCACCCAGGGTACCCCAGCCAGCCCTGCAGCCATTCCCCACCGGCACACAAAGAGCAGCTGGATATTGAGACACATTTGTGATATCCATTACTGCCCAAAGGCTCACTTTGGAGAAGCTGGGGAGACTTGTGCCTTGCAAACAGGATTAAATGGAAATGATTAAATAAACCAGAAAAAGAAAAAGCCATCTAGTGAGTCTGTTGGCTTACTGTGCTCCATATTCCTAAAAACTCACTTTGCAGTCAGGAAGGACACAGGGGGTTTGAATCATTTTCTGCCTTTACACCTTCCCTACCACCAGAAGTAACACGGGGATGTTCTTCAATAAACAAATCTGCTCTTTACTCTCAAGGTTTGTGTACACTCTGAGTGCACTGGTGACATCAGATTTTTCACCAGGGAAATGAAAGAAACCAACAAAACCAACAGCCCACATTGCTGAAAACCCAAGAAGCTAAGCTGGTCACGTCTCTGAAATATGGTATGAGCAAAAAGAGAAATACAATAAAAATCCCCATCCAGCACAAACTGGGAAGTGATGGAACGAGGGCTTTCCTACTGAGTCTGTCTCCAGTCACCACCCTTCTGAGCATTGCCCATTATCCATTCTGCACCGAGGAGGCTCTCAGGCCAAAATTTAAAAGGTGACTGACAAACACAGGAGGCCAAAATGAAGCAAAAGAATCACAAGCAGAGCCTATGGAAGAAGCCTTCTGTAAAACATGAGGGAGCCCTGAGCCACATTGGATTAGTTTCCTCTTTTTTTCCTCTTTAATTCTCTTATAGTAGACAATATTTCCTATCCCCCCTCTCCTGAGTCTCTACAGCATGCAAGCTCTGTGTTGGGATGCAGACAGGCTGAGAAGTGCAGCTGTGCATTAGAGTTGCTGAAGCTGGGAGGCACATTCTCAGTGAGTAAAAAGCACACTTCCATAAATGACACACAAAAATTGCCTTCCCAAACCTCACCACGCATGAAACAGATCCCTGGATCAGTCCCATCTCCAGCCCTGCCCATTGCTGTGCAGGCCTGTTGGCAGTACAGCTGGGGACACAGCTGGGACACAAGGGACACTGTTCCCATGGTCCCACAAAGGCCCCAGGGATGCAGGCTCAATGTTTGTCACATTCTGCACAAGCCTGGGGAAAAACCTCGAGCCCATTACCTTCACTCTTCCAGGTGCTGTCAGGCGGTTAGAGCAGGGCAAAGCTTCCTTCCACCTGCAGGAGCAGCCAAATCTCTTTGGGAGAGCAATCCCATCTCCACAGGCACCTCCTGCCTCTGGATTCTGTGTATCCTTCCTTCCAGCAGTGAAATACCTGCAAGGGACACAAACAGCAATTACCTCTTCTGCAGGAAAAGCCCATCCTGCCCCTCCAAACCAACCTGTCCCTTGCTCATGGTTTAGCTACTGTTACTATTTCCATTAGAGATTACCAATGTTTCCAGTAGAGATGGGCTGGAGACAAACCAGGATCTAATTATTAATTATATTTTGACCTGTAGGCCCAGATGGGCAGGAAAAAATGCTCACTCAAGAAGAGTTTTTCCTTAACTCCAGCAGACCCTGGATTTTCCATTGAATGTTTTCATTTTCAGCTGCAATCACCAGAAATAACATTAATGACTTTTAGAGGCAGGGCAAGTGTCCAGCTTACATGCTTATGCTAAGAAAAGACTGAGAAAAATAATGGCAAAGCTTGATAACCTGAGGGGAGAAAAAAGCGAACAAGCTCAGGGGTGAGATCTAAATCAAATATAAAGCAATCCAAATTTTCCATTAAAGCCACTGTGGAACTGGGCATTTCGCAAAGGTCTTGGTTGAAAACCATGGCAGAGTTAATGGGTTTGACTCAAATGATCCTCAGCACTTCAATAAGGAGCAAGGAGAAAGGAGGCCCACGAAAGCAGAACTTGAAACATCAATGCAAAACCATACAACAGAAAGGAAACCATTTCAATTGCTCTAGGAAGGACTATAAATTGCCTTGTTCTCAAAACTAGAGGGAGACTCAAGAGTGCAAAATCTCATTAGAATTTCAGCACTGGATTTCTTTTATAAATGGCATATCAGTAAGATTTACCAATATTGTCTCAATATACTGAAAGCTTTATTATTTATACTTTGCCAAGTAGCATTTTTCTAATTCTTTACTTTTAATAAAAAACAGTAGAGATGTGTGCTGAATCGAACGCTAATTAGCACATTCATATCTGTCAAAAATTCAATAACTTTTGTACTCATTTTTGGGTTCTTTTGTGGTCAGTTTAATTAAATTTTTCAGTTTAATTAAATTTTTTAATTAAATTATCAAATTTGTTGATAAAATAAAGGAGGATATAAAAAAATTAATAGCTTAGGCTAGGTTTTTCAAAGGCAATTAGTAGTTAGAGCCCATTAAACTAAGGAGGGAATCAGATCAATAATTTCTAGGGCTTTTTTAATGCTTCCCTTGAAATTTTAGTATAATCAGGAAAGGACAAAGAGCAGTCATGATCCAAGAGAATTTCCTGGGATCCAGGGACAAAAAATATTGTTGAGGTGCTGAGAAACAGGAGTTCGGAGCTGCTGAGGCTGTTGACAGCTTCTTACAGTGGGTGCTCTGTTTCAGAAGCTGGGATTTCAAGAGGAGGCAAAGTGGGTCATAAATGCTACTGAGAGCTGAAAATTAGGAGATGAAAACCACTCCAGAGCATTGAAGTGTGGTAGGTCTGATTACAGCAATCAAAATGCTGTCCCATTTTGCTGCAGTTTGTCTTGAACAGCAAGGTTAAGGAAAAAAAGCCCAAAAAAGAAAAGCCATGTGATCCTAAACTGTGAGTATGCATGAATGTTACAGCCCTGCCAGGGACTACGTAGGCAGCTGGCCCCAAAGGTAACGTGGGATTTATCTGGGTTTGTGCGGGCAGCCAAAGCCACTCCTGCTGCTTCAGCAGGCCCTTCCCTCCTGCCCATGCTCTGAATCCCTGTGGGTTTGGCACTGAGCCCTGATTGCTTCCCACCAAACATCTGCACAACCAGTTCCATCCCTGACATCACCCCGAGGTGCCTCTGTGTGTGTACTGGCCTGGCCTGCCTTGGCACGTGGCCAGGGGGACAGAAAAGGGACATTTGTCCCCTCATGACCCTGGGCAAGCAGAGTGTGCTCAGAGCACCTGGGCACGGCCCCCTGTGGGAAACCTCCTGGCTGAAGACAGCTCCAAGGATCACTGCATAAACCTCTGCAGCTGCCCTGCAGAGTGCAAACAGCCCCACAAACACACAGTGACAGTGACAGCTCATCCAACCAGCCCCCACTGGCTCTCCTGGAGCAGCAGAGGACAAGAGAACAAACAGCAGGTAACAAAGGTTGGGTCCTGCCCACCTTGAGCCCAAGTGACTCCCAAGGGCTGCTGCCAGACACGAGTCCTCTCCTCCTCCTGCCAGCTGACTCTGCAAGCTCATCCCAGTTCATCTGGGAGCCGCTGTGCTCATGAACCGGAGAGGGCTTCCACAATGAATCAAGTGGGAGATATTAAAGGCACTAGAGAGCAAACAAACAAACCCACAAAGAAAAGAAAGAAACCTGAGTACCAATAGCAGTACCCAGTGCAGATTAAAAATACAAACAAACAAAATAACTTCATGTGGTTTAAATCCTAATCCTCAGGGATGAGTTGAGCACCAAGGTGCACAGGCCTTGTTTATTACCAGTGAGCTGAGAACTGAGAACACCCTTCCATTTCTTTGAGCAGCATCATATAAAGCCTATTTTCAAGAGTGAAATGAATAATGGGATTGAGATAAACTCTGTGCAAGGGGAGGTACTGGGCAGTGCTTCTGAGTGCCACAGTCTGGGAGAATCCATGGAGGCATTTCCATTCACATACCAGAAAGCACAGAGAGCATCAGCAGTTGCTGTAATCCCCTCTCCCACAATGACCATCACTGCTGTCCTCTGTGCTCTCCCCTGCTCACACTGCCTCCCTTCCCTTCCCTGCTGGAAATATTCCATCACACAGCTCCCTTAGGTGCACAGCAAGCAGGGATGTTTCCATTTTGTACTTTGTTGCAGCCATTTTTTCATAGAAATCCTTTCTTTGGGATTTGTTCATCTTCCGGGAAGCTGAGGCCCCAGAAGAAGAATGTAAACAATTGTTATCAGCTGGTGTGGAATGCAACAGGTGCAGCGGTGATTGGGCTTCTGTGAGTGTTTGGATTTGCTGACCACTCACAGGACAGTTGTCCTTGCTTTCTGCTGGACACAGAACTTTGTTATTCATTCTTTTCTATGCTATTCTTAGCTTAGCAAGCTCTGCAACTTCTCTCTTTATTCCTTTTAGTATAGTAATAATGTATTATATATCACATATCAATAAATCCAGCCTTCTGATCATGAACCAAGATTCTCATCCACTTCTCTCACCCTGAAGACCTCATCAGGGTGCTGTAATAGTACTTTAGGAATTTCTGCAGGTTTAACAGTTTTAAAACAGACATGAAGCTGCTCTTTGTGTTTTTTCTTCAGCTGTGAAAAGTCTTTAAATGCCCCAATGTGCACCATGTGACCCACTGAGCTCAGTTCTTTAGTGGCACAGGCCCTTAAATGTGAACTCAACAGATACTTCAGGCGAGGTGTCAGCAGTGCATAAGCAACAAGCTGACATAAATCCTGAGGAATTTAACTTATAAAAAACTTTAATTCCTTCTTTACTCCAGAAGGATCTCTTGAACCTTTGCACCAGCTTTACATGGCTCCTTAAGCTACATCAGCAGGATGTGCAGCAGCTTACAGCAATTAAGTCACAAGCAAATGTATGTAAAAACAGTGTAAGGACATTTCAAAAAATGGACTTTGCAGAAAATCACTACATTTTCACTGGGGTGCATCACCCAGCATCACCATCAAATGTATTACACTAAACCAGCTGTAGCAAAAGGAATCAAACCCAACCACCACCAGGGAAAGCAATTCTATTCATCATGAACCCACAGGGCCATTTTAAACAGCTTTTCCTAAACAGCTTCCACAGTCCTTAGAGTCCCATTTGGATCTCAGCTCTGTCACTCTGCACTTCCATCTCTGTATTCTCAAAATAATAAGAAGAAAATTCTAATTCCTGGGGGGAAAAGGGGATTTTTGTTTCACCCAGGCTGTGAGTAGCATTATCCCAACCTGAGGTGAAAACACCAACGAATCAACATTTCCTTAACTGACTTCACTGTAATCCTGGTATTGCACTGACCCCTGAGGAAGGGAACCTTTTTCACTGGCTTCAGCAGCAGCAGCAGCAGCACAGGAGCACCTCTTGGTGTCTCTCATGAAGTGGAGAGAGACTTCCTGCAGGTTTTCAAGCACAGAGTTGAGGTCTGCCTTTAAGAGCAATAATTACAGATGGATGAGTATTTCTTCCTGAGGCATACAGCATTTTACAATGGAACTTCATGAAGTAGCTCTAAGGTATTTCCTGCAACATATTTCAATAAAAGAAAACTTAAGCCACTAAAGGTGTCTCATGTAAGCATTGAGGATTTAAGGAATCACTCAATAGCATGAAGCTATTAACCATCCTGGAGAATTAAAATGTGCCCCTATGTGATGAACCAAAAGCAGCAAGTCATTTCAAGTCTGCAGGATTGATTTTATACATGTGACTGAAATCTAATTACAGAAACATCAAACTGTGCTGTAACCTAGCCCAGACTTCAAGACCATGAGCACACCTCTGCAACAGCTTTTATTTGGTCTATTTGTTACCTCCTGGCAATGGTTTGAGCCAGGGAGGTTATAATGTGGTAGTTACCCCCAGGTAAAGGCACAGCATAATGAAATTAGCCATTTTTTAGTTTTATTTCATTGCAATATTCTGCTGTACTGAAATATTAGGAGGATCAGCATGACTTAATAGAATTTTGCTCAAGCACAGCTTATTGCATAAGAGCAGTAGCAAGCAAAGAGCCCTGATACCAGACTAAAGTGGGCACAGGTTATCTCTGGGTGTCAGGTATTAATTGGGAAAAGTTATAATAGGAAAGACTTAGAAAATTTAAAACATTTTCTCTCTGAAACATGTCACTGGAATGTTCTCTGCTAAAAGCAGCTGCAACACTGTGAGATTAAATAAAACACAAAAGGGATAAAAGAATTACCAGGTTTCTACAGTCAAAGTCCAAGGGCCACAGGCACCAGGGCTGGCACAGGAAATCCCCTCCCACAGCTCCAAGGACAGGCTCATCTCCCCTGCAGTGCACCCCCTGCATTTCCCCTCACTCTGTTCCCCCCCTTGTGAGCACCTTTTGCTCGGACATGGAAGGCACCATCTGATCTGTCCTTCTGCACTGGGAGCTGCTCTGTCTCATGGCTGGGACAGCAGCAGCTTCTCTGCTTAACAGCTTTTCAACTCTGTTTCTACCATTTTTCCATCTACCTTTCCTGCATCGTGAGATTTCCAGTACAAACAGGACTCCTGCTGGCTACTGGAAAAGTGAAATATCATTAAATAATTTTGCTGGATAGCAATCAACCACACTTCTCTCACCTGTCACTCTTCAAACATGCAAGTAAAGTAGAAGTATTTGGAACAGAGATCCCTTGTTTTTATTTTCTTTTTTCCCCCCTTTCTCTTCATTGTGCTTTATTGATAGGTGAAAGGCTAATTCAGTCTCAAGACTGTTGTGTCCACCCCAACTATTTCATTGCAATAAATGACATTGCTGTGAATACATTTTAATTAGTCATTTCATAGTTGGAATTGTGCAATTGGAATAGTGTAGGCATGAGGAGCTATTGAAATAGTATAAAAAGGCATAACGATTTTCAAAAGCTCTGTGGGAATAACACAGGTAAAAAAATCCCCTGCTGGCACCTGTTTTCTGTGTCCAGTGTATCATTAGCACCTCACATTCTCTCTGTATTCAGCAAAGGCTAGATCACAGGTGCTGCAGGATGCTCCCACAGTGCTGGAGATTTTTCCTTCTCTGTTTGCTGTTCCTTGCTGAGGTCATTATAATGAAGACCAGATTTTTACTTAATTTGAAAATTTTGTTCTAATTGACTGAAAGATGTTACAAAGAAAAATGGGAACAAACACCAGAGATTCAGAAGGATTTTCCTGACTCTCTGGGCCTGACCTGGGACTCTTTCATGCAATGTGGAGTAAGTGAAGTAGGGCCTAAGAATAAAAAAATCAAACCCTTGTCATGCCTGTTACTGCTGAAGGCTGGCAAGGGCTCTGAGGAGTGAGCAGAAGAAAAATCTTGAAAGAAGCACCAGCTCATTTCAGATCTGAACTCGAACTTGCAAGCAAGATGCTGGGCTAGAGGAACTTGGTATAAAATGAAGGCTTTGAAACTTGACTAATTCAGAAAACCAGACTTTTCAAATCCTGTAAAATTAACAGATTACAAAAGCAATTCACTGAACCTGCCATGCCTTTCACCGTGTATCTCACTGCAAAGGCTGACAGCGTCTCTGCTTCTCCTCTTGCAATGCAGATTTGGCCTCGGCCTTACTCATCCCTCTTTGGTGTTCAATTGTTCCACCATTTCTCCTGCCTGGCTCTTAAATTTCTCCAATCCTACTCATCAGCTGAGAGGAGCAGGACTGACAGAGGAGGAGCTTGCTTGGGAGTGACCTCCTCAGCACCCCTCCCTGGCAGCAGACTGCTGGAATTATTTACCTGGGCATGGCTCTGGGCAGGAAGGTGCTGTCACCGAGAGCACCAAACAAACAGGAGTCCTGTTTGCAGAGAAACCTCAGGATAAATTATGTCCAGGTGTCATGGGATCTCCTGCCTGAATCCATCAATACTAAGGGCTTTGGAAGAGGAAGGGAAGGTTCAAAGATGGGGACTGGGAGTTCAGAAAGCAGCCAGGGTACCTGAAATGCAGCAGCCCTAAAATCTGGGGTCAAAAGCAGGGGAAAAGGCAAAAATCATAAAATAGTCCCAAGTATGAACACTTAGTCAGTGATGCAAGATATGAAGACTGTGAGTATTTGCCTGTGCTTTTCTACAGAATGCTTGGGAGGAAGTCTGAGCAGCCTGCACAGACTTGAAAGGAACATGGAGTAAAGCAATTCAACAGCAGAGAGTTTAAAAACTAGAGAGGGGTGGATGAAGAGTTAAGACATAAAGTCACTGTGCAAGGACCTTGCCAACTCTGTATTGGATGCTTTCTTGGCTATCTCAGTTCTAAAAGGAAGAGAAGCTCACTTAAGTTGCAATATGGAATAGAGTCCAGTCTGATTTGTACAGATAAAGCTCCCAAATGCTGTGTATCACTGAGGAAATCAAAACACAAAACCAAGTTCTTCTGGGAATAAAAAAGACTGAAATCAAGTAATAAAAAAAAATTATCCCCACCTGCTGCCTTGCAGTTGGTGGAAATTGAACATCTTGGATGCATCTGTCCACCCTGGACAAATAATTGCTGTCTACCATCCTAGGGGAAAGCCAGGAAAGCAGGGGAGGGAGATCATAATCCTCAGAGCATTCCCCTCCTTTTCATGGAGTGTACTCAACAAAGCTGTGATCACTTAGAACCCCTGATGAGATGCCTCCCCCTGTGACCAAAGCTCAGTTTTTCCCAGATATGGCCATCTTAAAAAGAGCAAGGAAATTGTCTACTCCATTTATATTGCTGAAGTCTGAGTGAGAACAGGTCCTTCCAGCTGTTCAAGGAAAGGCAGAAGGATGCACCACGTGCTCCCCACCCCCCTCTTTGCTTCACTGGGCTCTCTGTGCACCTCAGTAAGAAAAGAGGCTGAGTTCTATTCCTTCCTCATGTTCCAGAGGGGAGCAAGCACCCAGGACTGCACAGCAGCCTTACAGAGATTGCACTCTGCTCCTACAGAACAACCCCCCTTTCTCCTGGTACTTCCTGAATGGAGGAATGAGATGTGGGTGCTGTGTGGTTGAACAGAGGGAAAACACTGCTGAGACACTCAATATTAGCACTACACTTTCTGGGTCTCCAAATTAGGATGCAAAAGAAGGATGCAGTCCCTGCCTTAGCCAATGTAAAGGGAACATTTTTGCATATTTTTGATATGTGATCTTATCAGCAGACAGCTTTTTCTTTTCAGTAAAATAAATCCTTGTAATTCCACAGTACAGAAATCTGGCAGTACAGAAAGGAATCTTTATGATGGCTGAAAGTCTTTGCACAGCACATATTGCAGCTTAGGATAATTATTTATTACTGGTGCTACCATTTCTGAGCTGAGCCTTTAATGCACTTGTGGCTAGTGGGCAGAAAATGAGCAATCTCTGGTGACAACAGCAGAAATGCACTTCTTCCCATGGCAAGTAACTTTTTCAAGTTGCTGTCAGGCTGTAATATTTTTCTCCTCCATGCAAGAGTATTAAAATGAAAACTCTGGATATATAAATCAGAGTAGGGTAAGTGCACTCCTGTGCCAAGAGGGAACCAAATGAATCCTGGGCATGTTAAAGCTGAGATGGGCCTCCTAGATCATCTTGGTATGCCTCCCTTCCCCTGGCCATGAACAGCTGCTGCTGCCACTGGAGCAGAATCCTAAACAGCCCAGGGATGGGGAAGGAATGCCAGGCTCTTCCCTCCAGCTGCTCATTAGTGCATTAACATTTTCTACAAGCTATTTAATACAACAGTCTACTTCCTATTTACTTTTCTATGCCTCTCTGCTTTCTCCTGGACCTTTATCAATTACTCACATCATCACCTCTACAGTCACAGTGAACTTTCCCTACATAGGTTACTGTCAGACTGACCTTCCCTCAAGAGAGCCTTTTTCTCCTAAAGCATAAAAAGAACTTCCTTTGTTCTGGTTTCCGTCCATTACATCTTTTAAATACCCAATATATCCTCAGCATCTTTAGAGTCCCTACAGTGCAGGTATTTATAGACAAGCACATCCCTCCCTCTCTGCTCCAGTATGGAGGCACAGAAGTGACAGCCACGTGACAAACAGCCAAGCTGAGGAACCACGTGGGAGCCTTTCAGAGCCACGAAGAGGAATTACCAATCCCCAGTGGCAGCATGTGTGCACACACACAGGTGTGCCAAGGCAGAAGCAAAGAGAGCAGGGAGTTGCTGCATGACCAATATTCCTCCTTCAGGAATGGCTCTCCTAAGGTGCTTTCAGAGCAATCAGATGGATCTGTTGGGATAAATTTCATTTATTTCCTCTTCACAGAAACTATCACTCTGGGAGTGAAGTAAGTCACATGAGGGGACCCCATCCATCTCTTTGCCATTAGGCCCTGCAGAATAAAGCCTCATGTTTCCTCAATTTAGCTGCCCAACCTTTAAACAACAGGGTCTCCTTGCCTGCCTGCATTAGCACCTGAGGTTTAGCTATGCCATGCTTCCTTACTGGCTGGATCAGGAGCAGAGACCTGCCAGTGCCCGGCAGGAGCTTTCCCTCCTGGTCTTTGCCTTTGCCTCTACGTCTTCTCCAGCTGCAGCACCCAAGTAATCCACCATCACTTCCCTTACATGGAATTCATCATCCAAACATGGCCCTCCTTCCTCCTGGTGTAATGGTACCTGTGCTTTCCCTAAAACGGCTTTGCAGAGCCCTTTGTCATCTTGAAAGAAATCTACCACAACATTTTACACTCACAGCTGACTGCATTTCCTGGCTTTCCAAAGGGAAAACTTTTTACCATGTTCCTTCTCTCACCAATATCCTTGTTACAGCTTTTAAATATCTTCAGACCCTTTACCTGGCATTACCTTTCTGCCTCCTGAACACCAGAGTACCTGCCTAGCAGGTTTTTTTTTGAAATTAACACTTTTAATGCTGGTAGTATAAGCTTAGTAACAGATAAAACTCACCAAAACATGTTGGAAAAACAAAAAAAGTTCAGTAGGTTTGGAAGAAAAGGCTAGCTGAATCCTCATAGTAACCAATTTAAATATTGCTAAATATAAAGTTCTATCCACTATAAAAACTTCAGAGGATGGTCTCCCATTGGGTTTCAGTTTAGTTCAGGTCTGTCATTTTCAAAGACTTCTTTTGCTATAGTTCAAAGCTCCATAAAGTAGGTGCAGAGATGGCAGCATAGCAACCACCACAAAGTGAGTTTAAATACAGAGAAAATGAGCTTTTAGCTTTCTAATAGCAGAGCTTTCATATTCCTATCTTCTTGCTGGCTTTGAAAAACCTGTTTCTATTTCAGTGACTTGGTTCATTCTATCAGTACAGAAAGCTGCATGGCATTACTGAACTGCAATTAAATGAACCTGCTTTATGTGAATATTCTTTGGTCATGGACAAACAGAAAACCGAATTGTCAATGGTGAGGAACTAATTTCATTTTTAAATCAAATTATCATTTCCTTGAAGCAGAAGAAGGGTGGTTTTTTTGCATGAAGCAGAATTTGTTCCCCGAGTGGGCGCAAGAATAAATCTACTTTTTCCTGCTGACTCAGGAAAACCAAATAAACCCAAACATTCACCACTGTGATTTTAAAAATCAGTTTTGAGGTTATATATTTGCCCTATCTGCACAATAATGTGAACTCTGTCAGAACAGCTGAAGGACCAAGAGTTCAGAGTTTTGGCACCTTGGTGACTTTTCCTGTTCACCTGAACTGAGTTTAAAACTGACTGGCCTTGGATTTCCACCTTTGTTTGAAAAGATCTTGGTGACTGGAAGATGGATGTGAAATGCTGATTTAAAGAGCATCTCCAGCTGGTAACATCTGCACGCCCATGCAGGCACACAGCCTGAAAAACAGTGGATAATAATCAATGAACACTTTTAAACTCCAATTTTGCATCTTTGTTAGGCTTGAAGCCTTTTGCCTTCTCCATTATTTTTTTAATGAGGGTGATTTTTCCTGCTGATGTATTAACTGCAATGGACACAAGATCCCATGGGAGGTATCTCACACCAGGCACACTCTCCAGCCTGGATTTATCCTGGAATGAAATGATTTCTACCCCACAGCAATCTCCCTATCCCCACACTGCAGTTACTGACAGGGTATCTTTGGTCAGTGCATTTTCACCTGCTCTCCCTCCTGGGCAGTCAGCCCCACACACACACACAGGAAGACACTAAACCTCTAATAGCCAAACTTGGTTCCAACCACACCAGTGCCGATTGTGCAGCTGGGTGTGATCATCTGGGAATGCCAGAGGTGGCACAGACGTGTCCAGGGCACCTGGATCTTGTTAGTCCTACTGCGGTGCCTGGGAAAGGCAAGGGTTGGATGGCAGGGCCACGAGGCAGGATGGAGAGCTGCTGGAGTGCCCTCAAATGAGCTTCCACCTCCAGGCTTGTGCACAACGGAATAATTCCCTACTCTTACACCCTGAACACAAATCTTCACTTCCTCTCCTGCCTGTTCCATACCCAGTTTTCCACAAAAAGTTAACGTGAGAAGTTCTTCAAGAGAACCCCACCACTGAGAAGCAGCAAACTGCTACCACTTAGACATAAAACCTCAAAACTTGTAACTCCAGTCCATCTTTTGCATGACTAAGCTTCTAGGATGCACTTTACTAGGGAGTTTTCCATTTCTAACCCAAACACCAAGCTTTCCTCTTCCAACAATAACTCTGCTGGCGGCATTTCAGTAGTTCTAGAAGCAGTGTTGTAATTCTTCTCACCAACGTGTGCAAAGCCTCTCAAACTACAGAGCTTTACAAAGAACCTAAAATTCTTACATCAGGGGATTACCCAAACACCCGAGGTTATGCAAATTTGCTGTAATTATGCAGAGCAGAGCTATGGAGAACATACTCATGTCCTTACTCCACGCCTCATTCCTGTTTGATTGGAGACAGATCCACTGCCATAATCAGGGCTCGTATTTATGACTGACATCAGCTTTCAATATATGCTGCTTACTCATCTTCATTTTCCATAAGCATTCTGCATTGGAATGTCATTCCCAGTGACTTACTAGCAGCAAAATAACAGCAACACAAAGAACAGCTGTGTTGGATAGTTATTGATTATTGAAAAATGTGTTATTAAAAATGTCAAGTGCTCATGTCATTCTAGAAAGCCTCAAATAAATTTATCAGAGCTCCCTTGTAACTGTTCTTTTGGGTCTAATGTAAGTATTCTTGTATTCACCAATAAAGGGGTGAGTTGGGAAGTGTTGCTTTTCCCTACTCTGTGCTCCATATTAAATCAGGATCATACAGATTGATGGCTACAAATGCCATAAGGTGTCATCAACTCACTTTTAAATAATCCCTGAATGTGTGAATTAATGAGATGCAAACTGCACAGAAGTGCAGAAAAACCCACTCTGCCAAATCTCACATTAGTTAAGAGCTGGAAATTGTCATTTACAGAGCACAGACCCCTGCATTAACTGTGAGTTTCCTGTAATTCTTCTCTTTCATTGCATCCACCCATTTTGGGACCCTGGCTAGTAGAGCCAGCCACATCCTGCTCTTTCCCACTCTCTCCAGATTCCTGAAGTAGCAGAGAGCAGAAAATGAGACGTATGGCCCCAGAGAGGAGGCCCTGGCTGCCAGCACAGACTGCCACATCAGCAACAGGAGAGCTCCTAGGGATGCATGTGGATGCCCAGGAGGTGACCTGGCTTCAGGTAAAAAACCTGGATGGAAAACTGAATTCAGAGTAAAAACCCAAACTCACTCATACACCCAACTATTTCATAGCCCATATTCATGTCCTGGACAAAAGCTTGGGGTTTTTTCTACTCCTTTTTGTATCTCTGGTTTCTGCTTCTGTTGGTTACTTTTCTTTCCTATTCTGTGAAGAATTCCAAGATGCCAGCAACAAGAAGCTGCTGTGAGGCTCCCTGGAGCCTCACACTGGGAAACAGTCAGTGAAATAAGGAGTGCCAGGGATTTCAGCCTCACTGACTGAGCTCCAGGGCTGAGTACAACATTTACAGCAGGGCTTGTCCTCAGTGTCACTGCTGGAATAGAGATGTAATAAAAATAATTTAACCCACCTCTGTACTTCCACAGCTTAGGCAGGTTAACTTAGGAGAGATTTCAGACAGTAAATAAGTATAGGAGAGAAATTTAGGATATGAACTTGTTTTAAAGGGGCATGGATCTTGCAGTGTTCCAACTACCCAGCGGGTTGAGACAGATGGAAATCAGAGCCTTGTGCTGAACAACACAACAAAACCAGAGAAGCACAAAAGAAAAGCATCACTATAACTGTGCCCATGTGTCCCACAAGAAGGAAACAGGGGATACAATCAGAAATGCAGAGGATTTCATGTGCCCCAGACACATCTCTACAAACCCTGTGTCCACAACAGACATCACAAACTTGGATCCTTTTTCTTATGGGTTTGTCTAAGCACCTGTATTAAAGGAGGGCTCACACTTGCCGTGACCTGGTTACTGAACAGAACACTGTAAGCCAAAATGGGACTTTTCCCCCTACAACCTACAATTAGGGAATCTACAAAATAATTTCCTTCACGTCTATCGAGGCTCTGTGATGTGGTTTGGCGTGCATTACTGCGTGTGTTAGTCACAGCCTGGCTGAAGGGAAATGCACCATCAAATTTACTGTAACAGCGATTTTCCTTAAGGTACCTCAGCACTGATGAATTGGCAGACCCCTAATACAGGGCTGAAAGCCATCTGTGATACAACATTGCCCTCTATGGGAGCCCAAGGTGTAACAGATTTACAACAGAAACACGGCGCTGCTGCTCTCTGGTCCTGCTCATTTTTTTAGCATAGTATCTACTTTCCTAAAACACTTCTCTTGAACATAAAAGCTTTATGCCACCAGGAGAAATCAACCTACTATCCTCTCATGATGTAATTTTTTTCTTTCAAGCCTACCCTTCCAATTGTAACAGATATCTCCATTACTAGTATTTAGCTTTCATGTGATAATTTCAGTTCACAAAAGCCCTGCGCCAAGTGTGTCAGCATTTCTGTCACACAAAGACCATGAAAAAGCAAATATTAAACCCAAGTGCACACAAGGCAGTAGCCTCAGCACTGGTACGAACAGGCAAACAACATGTGGAGTATTTCTGAAGTGCCCCAAACTCTTCAGGGAGCCAAGATGCAACTCCAGAATATCATTACAGATATTTTAAAATGTAACCTGCTAAACATTAGAGCCACAAGTAAAGCAGGAATGAGCATGATAAAGAAGTACAATGGTTAAGTGTCAAGTTCTTATTCTCTTGGAGTGCTCTCTGGATTATTCCACCCATATTTTCCTTTGCTTATTTTAATTAAGTCACCTTTGTTTTCTTTCCTGAGAAAAATATATTTTAAAAAGAAACCTCAGTCAAAAGATGGCTGGAGGGCAATGATCACTGGGCCTTGTTCACACTGAACTGTATTGCATATCCAAAACAAAAATCCAACCATTCCTTCTGGCACCATCCTGACATTTTAGGGTTAGTGCTGCAAGTCTGTAAGCAATTCCTACCTCCAGCAAAGGGAATTAATAGCAGTGAGACATTAAAAGCATTTCTTTACCTTATTAACTCTGTTCTAGCAGATGTTGCAGAGATTTCACATCTCTAGAGAAGGCCAGTTCAAAGGAGGTATAACATCATGATCTTGATTTCCCTTGTCAGACTAGAGCATTTTCAAGTCTTTAGCCTCCCACTTGCTGAACCCAGGTCTGTGTGGGTTTTTTTAATTTTATTTTGAAGCATAGCCTAGTCACATCAGTCTAAAAAGACCTTAGGGCACACTTCCATTTCCCATTTCAGGATTTCCCACCCTACTGGAGCATGAGCATGAGGCCTCCTCCTACAACACCAGATAAATAAGAAAAATTATAAAAGGATGACCTAAAAAACTAAAATTTGCTAGGAGGTAAAACAAAACCCTGAACAACAGGATCATTTATTACAGCAATTCCAGAATACCAGTTTGGGAGTGTGTCAGTAATGGATTTTTCACTTTGAGGGTTTTTTGTTTTAAATTATGGGATATAAAAAGCTTTGCTTGAGTGAGCTAACCTAGAAAAGAGTCATCCTTAGAATGCAATGGAAGCTTGATATCTAGATGGCAAGGACAGAAGAGCAAAAAGAGAAAGATAAATGTTCTTTGTAGTTCCTCCTTTGAAACTACCATTCCTCTCCTATTGAGATGCTAAAGCAACACCCCCCACCAAGGCAAGCCACCCAAAAGAGTGCTAGATAGAAATTCAGAATCAATTCTCCATCTATGTCAACATTCAAATTAGAAAAATTGAGCCATTAAAAGCATCGGTGCTGGAAGAAAATTAAAATCATGCACATCCATCCCAAACATTTCTTACAACTACTGTCTCTAATAATTACAATGGAATTGGAATTCCTACTGAAACAGCTGCTATAGAAAAATAATAATATTTTACCTAAACAGCAATGCCACCAGAATTACATGGCAACAGCACACCAACGTAGAAACCACGTCAGTATTTGATGAGGAAAACACACTGGCATCACAAGTCATGGATGGCCATTTGAACTCAATTCAAAAGGAACAGAGAAATATTAAAACCGATTCTCTTTCCTCTGGCTATAGAAGGGGTCACAGCTGCTCTCCCCAAGTGGAGGCAAAGGGAGCAAACCCATCCTCCCTCCTCTGCTGCAAGGATGGGTTTTACAGAGCCAGAGTAAACAGAGAATGAGAAGCCAGGGCAGGGTGGGCTTCCTTCATGAGGACGGAAGCACAAAGGAAGGGATTCCCTCTTCCTCCTTGGATGCTGGTGGCGTAAGAACTCCCCTTACTAAACCTGGCCAAGGGAGATCATGCTGATGCCCCACAGCTACAGACTCTTACTAATGGCTGGGTTTTCATCTCCCACATGTCAATATCAGTACCAGGCACAAACAACAGAATCATGTGGACAGGCTCTCCCTTGAGCAGAGCTCTGCACAAAACCTCCCCTGCTGAAGGACCATCCACAGCTACTTATTCCAGCCCACACTCTGCCAGGCTCCATTGAAAGGACTGCATTTAGCTTTTAGTGTATAAATAAGTGTTCTGATAAATAATTAATAGTAGCTGCTGGCCGTAAAAGAAGCGGCTGTTTGGAAAGTTAAAGCAGTCTGTCGCAGACATTTTTTCACAGAAATCCTTTCTTTCAGATTTCTGCATTTTCTGGGAAGCTGAGGGCCCCCAGAAAGAGAATGTAAACAATTGTTATCAGCTGCTGTGGAATGCAATGGGATGCACCTTGATTGGCTCATGTTCCCATGTTTATAATTAAGGGTCAATCACAAGGAACAAATTAGGGACAGAGTCCCTAGACACAACTTTGTTATAGATTCCTTCTTTCTATTCTTAGCTTTAGCAGCCTCTGCAACTTCTCTCTTTATTCCATTTAGTATAGTCATAATGTATTATATATCATATATCAATAAATCCAGCCTTCTGATCAAGAAACAAGATTCTCGTCTTTCTCTCACCCCCAGCGACCCCATGCAGGACGCTGTAATAGCAGTCTGCCATGAAATATGCACCCACCACCTCTGTGCTCTACTTCCAGGGGCTGTTCCAGCCAACATCTTGTCCTGCAGCCCACCAGGCCCACCCCGGCCTCGCTACCCCATGCTGCTCTCCATGCAACCATCATCCAGGACCTGGGCCTGCACGGTGCCATCCAGAGAGTCCTCTTTGGGAACAACCTGACCTTCTGGCTCCACAAGCTCATCTTCATCAACACCATCTCCTTCCCGTCAGGGGAAAATCTGACACTCTCCCTGGAGAGGTACATTCCCGTGGACATCGACGACGTCTTCATGGGGAAGGAGGGAATGTCAACAATGTGAAGGTAAGGCAAGAACTGGGGGATACCATCCCAGACATGGGTGCGTGCTAATGGGGGTTTAAAAGGAGGCAAAGCTTGAAAAAGCTGAGCAGCTCTTTTTCCTGGTAAGAGCTGGAAGTGCACAAGTGCAGCCAGCAGATACATAAACCACAGCCTGAGATTAAAAGCCATTTTTCCCACATACATACAGAGATGCACTCATGGATGTGTATATGCAGGGGCATACACATGTTGCACATATATAATATCGTGCACATATATAATATCTTCTAGAGGCCTGTTCTGTATTATTTCTCTCTCTATTGCTGTCAGCCAGAAGAGTACAAGATGGTTGCCTTTTAAAACCTCACCATCATTGCATTTAAAAAAACCAAAAAGAGCAAAAGGAAAAAAAGAGCCTGAAGAAGTCACAGCCCCAGCATGACTTTTAAGAGTTAGCAGGATAATTTTCATTACCAGACTAGCAGGTAAGCATTTAAAGTTAACAGTTACAGGGTGGAAGCACAGCATGCACTTGAGCAAGTGACATAACCATCTGACAGAGTGAAAGGCCCACAGGCTACTCACTGGGGCCTCTTCCACGCTTATTTTCCTGATTTGTTATATCTGGGGATACCATTAAATTTGTTCAGGGTAATTCTCAAAGGTGGGTGCAGCTTGGAAAGAATAGACAGAACTCAACAGCATGACAGTTATTTCTTGCCATTTTCCACATGTGGGAATCATAGTCAGAGATTAATTGAATCCCTAAGCATGCAATATCACATTCTCCAGCCTTTATTCTGGAGGGTTTTTCCTGCAAATACCCAATGCTTTCAGGAACAATAAGCAAGCCTTTTGTTTTTAAAAGGAGATTTCTATTTCATTTCTAAACCCTTATTTGCATTTCTAAAATTTCTATATTCATCTGCCTCCTCTCCAGACCACTGGGGTAGCCAAATACCCAGCAAGAGCAGTAGTCTCACATACAACTGAAACAATTTTGTACATCAGAACACTTGGGGTAATCCCATTAGCCACACTAGGTGTATGAATGCTCATCAGAGCTGATTCTGAGCACCAAGCACTTGGGAGTGCCTGGTGCCTTTGAGATCTGAGCACTGTGCACAAGCCCAGCAATCAAGTGCTCTCTCTCTGGAAATACCCAGGGAAATGCTCTGAGCAAGGGCTCGTACACAAGAGGAAACTCACTCCAAAGGCACTTGTGAAGCAAGTTTTTCAGCAATAGCTTCCTGCCTGCACCTTTTTGAGAGTGTCTTTCTGACATGGTTTGCTGCACTAAGGAAGCCTTCATGTTGCTGTTCCACAGCAGTTCAAGGGCCCCCACTGCCAGCAGAGCAGTGTCCACACAGGGACACTTGGAGATTCAGAGCTGAGCTCTCACTGCAATCACCTCATTATGCAGGAAAAAACCCAAGTCACCCCCATTACTGTCCAGCAGTCAACAACATTGCCAGGCAAACCTTTCCAGCTGTGCTTGGCACAGCAGCCACACTTCCGTGCTCATTATAGGAGACACAGCAGAAAACTCCACATCCAGGGGCTGCGGTAAGAGCTGGATGCTGTTAAAAGCATTCAGAATCATATTTATGTGCTGCATGCCTTTATCCATCTGAAAACCAACCTGCCCACACTGCTGAATATCTAGACAATAACAAGGAAAAACATCTGCCTGGGATTCAGACCTTTTTCATTTCTTTTTCTTCAAGCAATGCATGGTGAGCCTTCTTTCGTTCATTACGTTTGAGTCAGGGTACAAAAGGAAGCTTTCATTTTTCCCACATTTCTGCAGTGCCCAATTAGCAGCCCACTTTCCTCACAAAAACACCAGAAGTGCCACTCACAGGATAAATCCCCTCCTCACCTCACACAAGTAATCACACCACAAACACCAACCACAGGCAGAAATCTTCTGCAGGCACAGGCTCAGAACCAACCTTCCCCTCAAGCTCTCTTTTGGGGACAATAAAAAGTTTATCTCCCATTTTTAGGTGAATGTTTCACACATAAATCCACCCTGCAACTTGAGCACTCACAGATACTCTGTCCTCAACATCATGGATTTAATTTCAAACCTGGCAGAGATTTGTTCCTCGGGGTATCTCACAAACACTTGCTATACAACACAAATCAGTCTGTTCCTACAGACTGGACATTCCCAGCTTACATTAACCCACAGAACAGAATCCTGTTAATCAGCAGCATAACACTGAAAGCAGAGTGCACTTTGGTTAGCTTACAGAAAAGGGTAATTACAGCCAGTTAGAGAACAATCTCCCAAGTCACTGGGGAAGGAGGCAATTAAGAACCAGCAGAGCTGCCTTCACCATGTAAGGCACAGCAGCTTTGCTTGAGAGGCAAAAATAACTACTTAGGAGGCTGATATTTCAGTGATGGCAATCCTTGCCCTGCCTTTGGGAGGAAGGGCTGTGGCTGCTCACAGAGAGCGGAGGTTTAGGGACTCTCTGCTAGGCTCTCCAAAGGTGCCATGCCCACCCAAATCCCTCAGGAATGCTTTAATACCCATCCAGTATCCTGATAACAATATTGGCATGTAACAGTAATCAAACAAGTCACATGTGCCTGTGTAATGACTTTCTGCAACCCAAAAGTTCTTATTCCCTCACAAAGCTAATTCTCAATTAGGTGCCTCAGGGAGATATATATATATATATATAGACACACACACACACTTTTATAAAGGGTGGCATCAGCTACAGAAACAGAGATTAGAGAACAGGGTTATTATGGGCTCTGTTTACCACAGAAGATCTCCTAGTCCCTGGTGTTGAAGAAGTTGTGCAAGATCATGTCTGGCTAAGTAATTTACAGGAAATCAGCAGAGCCACAGAAAGCTGTTTTTCCCAGCTTTGTGGAGTTCTATCTTGAGCCTAGCAAGCCTTTGCAAATGAATTTCTCCCTTTCCTGCCTGCCAATATATTATCTCAATGCTTGATCTTTCAAGGCAAAAGAATTCTTCAGTTAATTTGCAGAAATAGTGAATTTGTGCTCTTGTAAATGATCCTGCTTCCCAGCCACATGAGTCCAGTATCACTGGCATCAGTGATTTGGCAAAAAAACTCCTGGAAATGTTTTTTTATGCTGTCTCTGGGAGAGCCACACAGAAAAAACACAAAGCTTACACCCTTAAAGTGTGCTTTTAACTGAGCACAAAGAGGTTTGCATTTCCCAAACAAGGAGTAAGAACTTGCTGAAGTATTGCTATTTTTCCTGTTGCCATAGTATGAGCCAGTGCAATACTTACTCACCCAGGAAGAGCTCCACGCAGCCACCAGAGTTTTCCAGCACCTTTCACAAATACACCTCCTACTGTTAACTCAAAAACCCTGCAAGACTACAGGGTAAGCTAAGGCATCTACCCTTCAATAAATAAAATAAACAACAAAAAACCCCACTCCAAATGAAACAAAAAGCTTTAGCTTTTTACTTACCCTCCTCTCAGCTCCAGGATTTAGACTGCAACAAACCTTCTTCTGGGTGGAGTCAGGAACCACCTGTTCCCCTGTCTTATCCCACTCTCCCAGCTGGAGCTGCTGAGATAATCAAGGAGAAACTACCTGTCCCAACCCCACCATATCCCAGAGCCCCCTTCCCTAAAAGCTCCATTCCCCCTTTTTGTAACCCCTCTAATTGTCACTACAGGGATGGGAGGATCCTGGGACTTTCTGAGCTGCAGTAAAGTGATGGAGCCATGCTTGGCAATGTCATTTGTTAGTGCTGACTGCAGGCCTCCCTTCTCCCTGCAGCCTGTCTGCCTTCCCCTGCTGCCTCCTCCTCTGAGCTCCACCTACCTCAGTGGAAATAACAATTTGTCTCTGACACACCCTCACTGCCACAGTCTGTGTCTTTGCCCTTCACCATCATTAAAATGCCTGGAACACTTAAAGCCTGTGATTTCTGGCTCATTTTAGTGTTTTCAAGACAAAAAATCATATTGCAGTTGCATCTTTCCTGGCAATTCTGAATTTAAAAGTACTGGCACAGCAGGGAGCTGAGCTCATCTGCTCCATCTCTCCAGCATATGATTATCCCTGGTTTTTGTGCAAGGACAGCTGCTTTCAGGTGGAACTACTGGAAATGTCTGGGCCACACCACCAGGTATGGCAGAATGGTCAGTCCTGAGATAAAACAGTCACCCTGATTCCCTTTCAATCATAATAAGCCCCTTCCAGTAAAGTAACCATGGCCATGGCAAGCCCAGGAAGAAGGTGAGCACAGGAACCCAGAGCAGACAGCCAGGCATTAGTCACTGAGGCTGGGTGCCACTTCTGTCACCTTCTGAAGCACTTGAGAGTGACACAATGAAGTGGAGTCTGCAGCTCCCATTTTTGGACAGTCTCAAAGTCCTTAAAAATTAATTCAAAAAGCAGCTGAGAGGCATTACATGAAAACTTTAATAATCTTTTTTTCAAAATGGGAGTGCCTGCTCCGTTCTGCTTCATCAGAGATGACAGTTAATTCAATATTTTCCTTGTTCAGATCTCTTAAATCACCCAATTCTTTCTGAAATTATTTGAGTGTTGAAAACTGCTCAAGTGCCTTGTCAAGACACATCAGACAGAATGTTTCATACTTCTTTTGTTTCAACAGGGCCTGTTCTTTCATTCAGAACTTCAGTAGCAGTGTAGTTTAAAACCACAGTTCCCTTGCCACCAGCAGAACCTGTATCCTTCTCCTTGGCAGCCTGATGGATTGACTGTCTATCCAAGGACCCTTCTGAATAGATTTGGGGTTCTCTCATCTGCCAGCTTCCCACTCAAAATTAGGGTGTCTTGACAGTGTTTCATAGAGTCTTGCCACAAAACACATTCTGGTGGCCCAAACTTTCTACCTCTTTAATTTATTAAACAATTATCTCCCTAGCAAGATTTTCCTCAATGTTTAAAAACTCACTTGGTACTCTTCTGTCCCAGGCAACACACTGTTTTTTGATCTGTAGGGTTCAATTTGGTATTGTTTGTACAAGCACCACAGAATTAATCTCAGAAGTTTGAGGGTTTTTCCCCCAAGGAAAAAAGTCTAACATTCCACAAAACAACAAATTAATTATTTAAAAAAAGTGAGAGAAATCATCCTTCATTCTGGCTATAAGAACTCAAGAGAACTTCATTTTGAAAAGCGTTTTAAAATTTGATGTTTTAAAAAATGTCACAATACATTTTATAATATAGAAATTCCAGGTCAAACTCAGATTTCTGGTGCTCACATACTGTGCCAAGCTGACTTGTATCACATTTCTCTTCTACACTTGTACTGATTTCCTGGATTTGTACTTATTTCTCAAATCCTTTCTCCAAACTAATTCTGAAGTCATAGGTTATATCAAAATGGAATATATTTCCACGATACACGTGGTACTCTATTTAATTTAGCCTCACTTAGGGAATCCATAGGAGCCCAAAACCACATCTGCTTAATATCAACCCCTCCAGAGACCTGCATTAACCTGAGCTTTAAAACAACACATATTAGTTTAAAAGGAGCCCTAGAAGCTGCTTCCTGCACAGAAAACAACCCTCTGAAATGATGGAATGGCCTTGTAGAAGGGCCAAGCAGTGCAGACTGCAAGAGCAGTCATAATTATTGCCTTAAAAGCACTTGAAGCAGCAATAAACACATTAGCAGGAGCCCATCCATAATGCAGCTCCTTCAGGAGCAGCGTTACTTAAGTGACTTTAAATAAGCCTTTGTCATCCAAATGGGAGCAGGAGGAACACTTGGAGCAAAAGCTCAATTCAGCACTCTTGCCATTATTCAAATGATGTGCAAGTGGCAGTGCACAGGAAAAGGGTGGGGACAGGGAGGGATGCACAAACAGGTGAGAAACAGAAAATCTCCCAGAGAAAACGAGAAATTTGAGACTTCAATTACTTAGCAATAATTAACCAGGAGTTTTCTGTCAACCTCTGTGTCACAATGAAGCATAAAACCAAATACTTGACTATGTCTGGTTTCAAATCCTTAGACATATCCATCCACCCCTATAGCTTTATATACATATCCTCACAGAAATGAAGTCTTAGGGCCTTTGTCTTTTCTGTGAATATGGCCAAAGATCCCTTCAGTTACTGCTTTTACTATCAGTGTTCTACACCTCCACCTGTCTTCTTTCGATCCAGGCACAAAAAAAACCCCAACAAAGTACTACAGAGTTTTTTTCACCTCATGGGAAATTCTAATATAAGACTATTTAGTAACTACTTAGTAATAACTTTGTCATTTTGTGTCAACAAATTTTCTAATGTTAAATATGGTAATTTATAACTTAAATAGTCACACACATTTTATAGAGAATATCTTAAGATATTAAGTTAAGTTAGTTAAGAATTTCTCTCCAAAAATGTCAGGGAGAAAACAAAACTATTTTTATTCAATTCCATTAAGAATTTAATTTTCAGTGTTTACCAGAAAATTAAAGGACAAGCTAATAAGAACTTCCTGCAAACCAGAGTATTAGTTAAAACACTTCATGGCTTTCTTTAGGAAACAAAGCCATTGATCAAGTATTTTTTTCCCCTTCAGAAGCACAAATTTTACATGTCCTTTACCAAGCCATGAAAATTTTCTCTAAATATTTGCAAGCCTTGCTCTTGTCTGTGTTTCTGTTCTTTCTGCTAATTACCAGCACTCTCTTAGTCTGCTGCTCCCATTTTTCATCCCGACAACACCCAAACACAAGTGGGATCTGTGATGTGGGACACACTCAGCTTCTCTGGCACATCACATGCCTGCTACTTTTAACACTTCTGACTGGAAAAGGATGAATCCCTTATGTCAGAGTTGAATTTTTTAATTGATGCCATCATTTAATTGGAATTTTAGAATTTAGTTTTAAAAAAACACAAACTAAATCTATTAAAACTAATACCACCTTCCCAAAACTTTATAATCAAGATATGGAAAAATTCAAAGAGTTAGAGGTTAGGATTTTAATTTTCCCTCCTCCTACTTGTTTAGCCATTTATCCTTATACTTATAAATGGGTGGAAAATCCTTCCAAAATGGCAAAGTGACAAGGCAGAGGAAAATGCAGTTTACATTCCTGTTACTTGATCAACCTGGATTGCTCCACTGAAACAGCTTCCTGTGGCAAAATGTTGATTTATGAAATGTACAATGTTTCACTGGAATATGATTCAAACAAAATTGTGTTCTGCCAGCTCATCTGCTCTGGCAGACTAAAGGAAAAGGGGGCAGTTTGTAGAATATTTAAAAAAAAAATAAATTCCAAAGACGATAGTTAAATGTAGCCTTGCATTTGCTGCTCTTCCAGAAATTAAAAATTACAAGTAATTCACACTTTGCTGAGACACTCCTCTAATACAAGAATTTCCCTGGAAATGGATATTTCAGGTTTTTGCTGCCTCTTCATTTTACTTAAAAGACAGAATTATTAATGGAGCTTTTACATTACATATTAAATCTAAAATACATACACTGAGGCAATTCCTAAAAGCTGTCTCAATATTCCACTTGAACTGCTGGGATTGAATCAGACTCAATTAAATCCATTGGCTTCAGCACCTGTGTGTTTTTCACCCCAAAACATCAGCCCTTCAAGTAAAAAATGGTATAAAAAATGATGGAATTCACATTTTTGACAGCAGACTGTATTTGCCTGCCTGGCCCAAACCTGATGAAATATTGGCTCTTCAAGCTGTCAGTGATTCTTGATAGTACAAGTGCTTTTTTTGGTGGAGACCCAATTGTTTCTAGAGGGCAGGAGGCTGGACCTGGGGAAAAGCAGCCTGGTGAACAGCAGGACAGGGAGACAGGCTCAGGGGATGAGGATCAAAGTGCTTTGTCCATTTCCCAGTAATATTTAACCCCTGAGGGCCACAAGACTGGAGACCTCCTTTGTAATAATATTTACTGTAGGTTTTTCAACAAATTAGCACAAACGTTTGGGAATTAATTGAATATACATGCATAAATAAGCATTAATCTATATGAATCTATAATTAATAGATATTAAATACTCTATAATCTTATTGATTTACGAGTTCCAGGGACAAGTGTGAACTGCTGAGGCTATGCTCTGCATGGTTAATAGTAACAATAACAACAATAATAATAATAATGCATTACATTTAAAAAATAGGTTCAGCTGCAGAATGTGAATTCTTTAGTAAAAAGCTCTGCAGGTCTCTTCCTAGTAACATATCCCAAGACTTATGTGCATCATAAACAAACATGTCCGTGGTATTATAAAGTGTAATTCCTCTGTATTTGTTATTAGGAAAGGGAATATGTTTTCCCATATGCTTTCCCCTCCTATTTCTGCTGTAACTGGGCACAGCTCCCAGTACATTATCAGGAAACAAAACCCACCATCCCTGCTGTAAACATTGCAAGGTGAGTGTTAAAGACCAGAGGGAATTTTGGGCAGGAAACCTGTGCCTGGAAAGAGCCCACTATAGGATGGCTAAAACCACCTTTCTGCTCTTCAACTATTCAAAGCCAGCTGAGATTGCACCCACAGAAATATTCTGGATTGTTCATTTCACTGGTGAGCTAACACACGGGCTGTGCAGAACCCCAGATGAGCAGAGAGGAGGTAAACAAGGGGAATGCACAGCTCAATAGAGAGCTTGAGGTATAAGGAAGGTTTTCCACAAAGGAAAAACAGCACCCAGCTTTTAGCTCTTTCTCATCTTACAGCTGCAAATTATTTCCAGGATCTGGATGTACACCTTGCCAAACAGTCCTGTTGGGCTAGCAGAGCATTACCCAAGCAAAGCCTGTCACAGCAATTCAGTATTTGTCATTTCCAAACAGCTATTCCCATATAAAATAAAATTATAGCATTACCTTCAGCTGTGAGAGTAATAGAATCTCTCATTTCCACTAGAAATGAGTGGGAATTTAGTGTAACAACTATAATTAAAAGCTTGATAGTTTGCTGAACATATTTTTCCCAGTTTAATGATCCTGTTTTACATGAATTCATACTTTACAATGCAAGTAGCTACAGTTTTCAATGGGAATATTTAGAGGGAAAAGTGCTGTCTTTAATGATTAAGATCAAAAGCAAGTAGATTTAAAAGTTAACTGCCCCCATAATGCCACTTTCTGGCTGCCACCAAAATCCATATGAATGGCTCTGAAACAGCAATCTGCTTTAAGCAAAAACCAAACCTTCCTCCCCGACCTTTCTGTCTCAATTTAGCACTCTTGGCATTATTCACAGGATGTGCATTGTCTTTTTTAAGACAATGCCATGCAAGTATTCTATGTGCGGGTGAGATCAGCTCTCCTCCCTGTTCCCAAGTGCTGGAGACCTAGTACCACAAGGGTTCACAACCAGGGTGCTCCTGTATATGAGAAGAGAGGAAAGCCAAGAGTTTCAACTGTTAGGAGACCTAGGAAAGGATGGCAAACTCTGATTTTTCACTGGGTTATTATTGCCATCAGCCATTATTACTCTTGAAAGACGCTGCTCCTCTAGGGTGCGCTCAGGGAGCTTGGGAGCAGCTGGCTGGCTGCGGGCACTCACACAGAATCACAGAATAACGAGGCTGGAAGAGACCTCTAAGATCAGTCACACCTATGCCCTAACACCTCAACTAGACTATAGCACCAAGTGCCATGTCCAGTGTTTTTTTAAACACACCCAGAGATGGTGATTCTACCACTTCCCTGGAAGGAGCATTCCAGTGTACATAGAAAAAGGCTGGAAAAGCCAAGTAAAAGGGCTTCCTGTTAGCAGGAGTTTCCTCCCTAGGAAGTTACTGCATAGACAGAAGGATTCTATCACTTTTCCACAATTACACTGCACCACTTGAATTCCTCAAGGGTGCAGGTTTGAGTTTTTTGCCAGGTTCTATTCCAGAGTGATCTGAGGAACAGCAGTACTTCAGTTTTGATCTGAGTGTAATTTTCCCACATGTGGTGAGACTTTTGAACCTGAAACATAGACAAGGATCTGTGCATCAATTCCCAGAATGAATCCATTTTTGGTTTAACTGAAGTTTTCAGGGATCACCAGTCCCTGTCTGTGACCTGCAGGATTGGAGTTTTGTTCCCCAGAGAGGCACCTTCTACCTCAGCCTGGACCGCCCATCCTTGGCATCAAAATCACACAAAGTCATTCATTTGCCTTCTCTAAGGATTTGATAACCTCTACACTTCCCTCAGCCAGAGGTGTTTTGACCTTTAATTAAAAGAAAAATTTGCTGTCTTCCACTCAGAAGGCAGCAAATAACGAACTCATTAAAATGAAGTGACTGTTCAGGCCTTAAGAGCAGTAAGAGCCAAAGTCCCATTAGCAGCTAACAATCCAGAACATAGCACATAAATATACCTAATACGGCAGAGCAAAATGCCTTGGCGCATTAAATTTGAGCAGAATCAAATGTTTACAGTCAGTGATGTCTGGGACATGAAGTTTTAATGCACTTAATGAAGGAAAGCAAATTGCTTCTTATTAGGCATGAAATGTTCCTAAAGAAATCACCCCAAAAAGTTTATTATGTAAATGAGGGATAGAATTAGAATTAACAAGGACATAGTAGAGAAATATCAACTTCTTCCTAATAGATGCACCAATTATGAAGAATAAAGACACAGCAAATTCAAATTTAGAAAAGGTAATTATATGGATTAATGTAAAAAGCTACTGAATGCAATATAATGAAGAATCTGTACCTTGTGAGTGTCAGAGAGAAGCTTCACTGACAAAGCAATGGATTAATTAATAAAGTTAAATCAGTGAGTTTTGAGATACCAGGCAATTAAGGGCTTACCTTAAAAAAAGCCCTGTCTTTGCTTAGCCAGGCACAGAGACATGCCCGTTTGTCCCTGCACAGTGTGCTCCACGGCTCCTTCCTTGGAAAGTGCTAATTAGTAAGCATGACCTATTCAGCTGTCCAAAAACAACCACCTGTGGGTTCAACAGGGAATGCTCGTTGAACTTCCACAGGCAGGCAGTGGGGACAGGGGTGGGATGGAGATCCCTAAGTCCCCAGGGAAGGGGGAAGCCAAGGACAGCAGGCAGAGTGGGAATAGCTGTGTGGCACCTGGCCTTGGAAAGGGATCAGCTTTCCAGCTGTTAAAATTCAATAGCCCTTCTCCACCCTGCAGAGCCTTCAGAATAAAATCAAATAAATACCTTCTGCCTCCCATGGAGCCTGTGCAAATTCTAGGAAGGTTTCTGGCCCTGGGTGCCAGGGATATGCAGCTTCTCCACTCTTTCATTAAAAATAGGGAAGGCAGACCCTAATAACCTAAAAAGTTGTTCCATATTAAGGGTGTGGAATACATGTGTGTCCTTCCTCCAAACAGACAAGCAGTGACAAAATAAGTTTGGACTGCCTTAGCTGACAATATCTTCTTAGCATTAAATAGAGGGGAGGTCATGACAACAAAATTGAGCTGCCTATTATATGACTATAATAGGTCTAGGTAAAAGTCCTTTCTGCCCACTTGTCTGTCAGACAAACTGCTTAGACAGAACTGACACCCGAGTTGGCTCAAAAAAAAAAGCCAAGTGCTTTCAAATGATTACCTGTGCAGCAAAGGCGTGCTGCTGGACCAACAATTAGATAAACACACACGAGAGACGCTAAAGATCCACGTTACCCATTTTAATAAATACCAGCCTGTCAGAGGTGCTTGTAATGTACATCTGCAGAAAGCAGGCAATACACACATAAATAAAATCTAACAACCAGCCACTTATCCCTGTGTGCCTAACATTACAATAAAACACTTCTTCCTCAAACTGGGAAAAACAGGAAAAAATAATTCAGGGTTGCACCCTTTTTCTCTATGTTGTTTAAATGGAAGCAATCTTGCATTGCTGAAATACTTTTACTTCTAAAGCACATGGTACTCTGCATCCTCCCACTCTCTAAGGAAAGAGCTCTGGCACTAAAACTTCAGAGGTGAGTGCCCAGCAGGTGATGATTACAGTGGCACAAAATGCACAAACCACAATATTAAATTATGAGCCCCGTTCAATCACCTTAAGAAATAAGAAGTCCCTCACAAACCACAGAACTAAAAGCACAAACCATACCAAATAAAGCTCCTGTCTGAGCACAAGAAACACTCTCAACACCTTTCCAGCAGATGCCCATGACCCACTGAAGGAAAGCAGCCTCCTCCCATCCCCTGACAGTGCAAGTCAGGGTCAGCTGTGCATGGGAACCATCAAGTGATCATAAACCTTTTGCTTAAAAATATAAGTTAATGAATTGAAATAAATCTGTTGATTTGACACTCCAGTCAGGCCCTTGCTACTAAGAGGGACACTCGCACTGTGCTTCCTGCTCTCCTCACCTGCTGCTCACCAAACCCAGCAAGAATCACTACAGAAACACATGAGTTTTATCAAGTAAAATAATGCTGTGTAAAACACACATGTAAGTAAAATAAGTATACATTCATTCAGATAAAGATTTTATCATCTTAGCTGCAACCAATTTTTTAAAAGCCTCCAACTCCTGTAAAACAAAATTTGTCCTGAAAACAAAAAACAAACTTGCATTGTTCAGTGTCTGGGCCACAGCTTAACAAAACCTGCTTGAGACAAAACACTCACGTGCCTACTCAGAGTCCATGACAGACAATCACACACCCTCATAGAGCAATACCTTGTGTGACACCCCTGCAGGATTCTGCAATACTTACCATCAACACTTACCATCCCAACGCATCCAGCCTCCTGGCATTTGTTTCACCTCCGTTTCTCCCTCTGTACACACCTGTCAAATTTTGTCCAAACCAAAAGGCATGACACAAGTAAAAAAACCACACCGTTTGTGGAAGAAATCTTTATTGCACGTTTACAGCACATGTTGACCTTCACAAGTTTTCAGCTGACTGAATTCACCTTCTTTCTTCCTGTTGTTTATATGTTCTAAGCACGTTCCCACAATTACTTTTAAGTGTTCTTGAACACTGATGGCAATCCCAATCGCATTTCTCAGTGTTTAAATTAACATAATTAAAAATAGGAGTGACTGCACATGGTGTGCCTCATGGGCTGCCCAAGTAAACAGTGGTAGTGCAAATCCACTAGAGATTGCCATGCACAAACAGAAAACTCCACTAGAAATGCATATTATTTGCTCTTCAACAGACGTTAAACATTTTTGTTCTTGCAATATTGTGTCCAAATTACTGCCAGAGCACTTAGCTCATAGTAAGTATTTCTGCTACTCTGCCTCAAATATTTGGGCTACCCAGTGCAGTACTCTAGCACATCTAGGCCTACAATTTGTTTGCATTCTCCTTTACAACTACAATAAATTTCAAGTCAGAACAAAAATCTTCATTCTTGCTGCCCCAAAGGGAAATCAGCACGAAATTCCTGACTTTAATTCTTAATTGAACAATGAAGACCATTCATGCTTTATAAAACCCCAGACAATGAACACGGACAAAAAAAACCTTACTCGATACTCCAAAGAAAAACCAAGACCATCTCTCCCTGTTTACAAACCTGGCTGAGTTCCACAGCTTTCACCAGTTACATGTGAGAAGCTTTTTCTCTCCTAAACATTTTCTATATTCTCATAAACTAGCCAAAAGTCTCAGCTTGTCTTTTTGGGGTTTTTTTAAAGTTTTCCTTGTCTTAATCAACTCTTATGTAGTAAAACTCATAGAATTAACCAAACATATTTGTTATGCAGCCATGTGGCACAGAGCAACAAACCCCTCAGTAATGTGTCAGTCATTGTCACTAACCTTAATTTTTTTCCACAGGAAAGCGTTTGCGATCTGCTCACTGCACTGCTGCCTCCTCCAGCACCTCCTGTTCTGCCCTGCCCTTCCACAGGCCTCGAAGTGGGAAAAGCAGCTCCGTTTTCTCCTCAGAAGCAACACAACCACAGTCAGCATATTTTATTGCCTTCCCTTAATCACGCAGTCCCCAGAACCTGTTTCTCCCCCTGCAGCCCTCACGGCCTTGATGTCCCTTTCGGTCCCTCGGGAGCATTTTTTATTAAACAAACGGGCACCTTTTGCCACCTCCCAGCATTGGCACTAAGTTTTTTCAGGAACAGTACAGTTCACCAGCCGTGCCTTTCCGAAATGGCCAAAGCCCACCCCATTGCTGCCAGCCTCCCCTCACGGGTCAGGCGCGGCAAGGAGTACTCGCCACCTCCTCTCAGCTCACCCCTGGCCAACCCTCTTAGCTATTTCTTCCCTTTTTGCAAAGCCAAGACTACACCTGAGCCATGCCCCGAGCTGCAGCGCCTTTTCCTGCCCCCTCTCAGCGCACGGAGGGGACCGCTCGCCACCCGCCCCTCAGGAGCCCGCTCCGCCATCGCGCCGCCTCGCCGCCACAAAATGGCGCCGGCGGGGCCCCCTCACGGCGGCGGCTGCGGCGCCCCCTGGCGGAGGGACGAGGAGCAGCAGCTCCGGCTTGGCGCCAATCCCGCCCGGCGCGAGAGCGGGAAAAGCCTGGAGCGGCCCAACAGCGGCCTGAGGGCCCGAGGCGCGGGGGGAAAGCGGCTTCCCCCTCATGGCACCGCTCTGACAGCCGAGCAGCTCACTGCTGGAAACCCTTTTCCATCTAAATAACCGATAAACATACCGATAATAAACGGCCCTCAACAAAGTTTCAACATAGTCAGTGAGAAATGTAAACCCAGTGAAGAGAAGCCATACGACTGGACTTGTTCCATAAATTCACTTCAAAAGAAACAAAAAAAGGCAGGACACACAGAAGCCACAAGTTAATCCAAGTGACCAGTGATGGTGTTGCTTTACATCCCAATGACGCTGCTATGTAATAACAAAAAAACCCCAAAAAAACAAAAACAACAACAACAAAAAAACCCAACAAAACAAACTAAACACAGAAAATAAACCCCACCTCACAAAAAAACATAAAACAAACAAAAAAGAAAAAGGCACTTGGGGTTTTTCAAAGCACCATTTTGGCTACAAAACACACACTCCTATTGGGAAAAGGCCCCTCTGCCTGTTAGCCTCGGGGGAATTGCAGCCATGGCAGTACCACAGTTTTGCTCTCCTGTACCAAAGCACATCCATCGCTTTTTAAAGCCCTGACAAACCCCTCAGGGACAGACTCCTTCCTCACAGACACGGCTGGGCCAGCCTGGGGAGGTCAATAACAACATGCTGACAGTGCAGTATTCATCTCAGCACCAAGAGGAAAGGACAGATGGACTCGCTTTTCCTCTGAAGGAGAAGCGTGAGGTTGTACCAGGCAGCTTAAATCACAGAAAGGAAAAAGCAACAGAGAAGAGGGAAGGAGAGGAAGCAAAATTGACAAGGTAATTTACCATCTACTCTGTGTTTCAGGTAAAACACCCATCGCTCTCTAATAAAGCTTTCAAAGTTTCCCAGATGCTCTCCAATGGAATCCTGGCATCAAGGGATTTTTATCCATCAACGCATTATTTTCTCTTGGTCTGCCATACATTAAGGACAAACTGGAACACGCTCTACCAAAGCTCCTGCCTCCTCTCCTAGGCATGGATGACACAACACAAAGTAACACTTTCCAACAGTAACAGCCTTCAAGAGACAAGAAGTAGCAGAGCAGTACTAAAAGCACCCAATCCCTTTCTCCTTGGATTAGGCAGATTTGTCTGCCAGCTGAGCTACTGTTGCCTGTAGCACACCACATTCTGGCTTGAATGCCGTGGCTTCTATTTTTAGTATTATAATATATGTATTAAGATAGATGTGTTAACAAGATTTTTACACAATTGTTAAGAGTATAGGGCTTGCCATTCCCCATTGATTTCCACCAAGTACATTCAAAGTAGTACTTTCTTTATAGCTAAAGCTTCAGTTTTGTTACACTAACTTTAACTTCTAGATTAAATTTCAGATGGGTGCGCTGCAATCTCTCTCTCCTGCCTTCTCTGCCGATAGATCTCAGAATCTTTGTGGAAACAAAACCTTATTTTAAAAGCTACACCACCTACTGGGATTTGTTCTTAAGTATCTGCCTTCTGCCAGCCAACAGGTCACACTTTAGACACGGCTGTGATCTCATTAAACACCCCTGCTCTGCCTCACTTCAGCCAGGAATGCACTGAAGGGATAAAGACCACAGAAGTCTTCTTTAAAAATCATGCCATTTTTAACTATTGATGGATTTTCCAGGAAGTATCCATCAATAGTTAATATTAACTGCAAGATCCTGCTCTACAGAATAGGAAGCTGAGATATTTTTCAGCTTTATGGAATAAAGTTTTCCTGGTTTTTATTTTTAGACTAAAAGTACTAAATTCTCAACATAAAGAATGAATTCCTTAGAATGCACTTAGTACATCTCTTAAAAACTCCAGAAAATACACTAGCTTAAACAGTGTAATATACCTGCTCCTCCAGCCTTTTCCCAGTTCTGAAATAAGAAATTGGTGAAGAATTACTGAGGTGTTGAAACTTTAAACAGGTGTTGAAACTTACATTAGTATTGTGCATAGTACAAGTTGCTCAGCAATTTTCTGTTTTATTAAATTGCCTCTTTCAATAAGCAGAGGCTTCTGGAGTACTTTTCTTTTTGCAAATTTTGGGGAAAATGATCAGACAAGTTTCAGGAGGACAGAGTTTTAGCTCTTGATGTGAGCAGCTTTTTTCTTACCTATTTCTTGTCTACACTTTGTCTGTTACCTGTAAGCAATGAAAATTTTCTCATCTTAGACATTATCTAATAATTTTTAAAATAATCTAATAATAATTTGTATTTTTTACAATAAAGCACACTGCTTGGACCATAAGGCCTAATTTTGCTGGGAAAAAAAGATAACTAATAAACCGACAGCTTATGGCTTCAAGACCAATTGTTATTTGGTTACCTTTTCCATGTGAAAACTGATCATGTAAGAATTGCACAGAATACTTCTAAAGAGCTAATACTTCTCTAGAGTTAACTTTTTAAAAAAGAAAACTGCAACTTAAATTTTGTTGTTTTTCTATCCTTTGAATAGCATTACTTTTTTTTTTTTTCCTTGAGTTTTCCTTTGAGGAATACAAAGTAACCACTGCTTTAATAAATTATTTTCCTGAAAACAAACTTCATTACTTAAGTTATTCCAGTCAGAAATACAGGAATAAAACACTTGTACACCGAGCCCCCTTGACTTGGATTATTCTCAGTTGCAGACTGGATGCAGAATAACTCATCTAAAAATGAAAATAATTCTTGATCTTGGTCTGATTCTGGCCCAGGGCAGGTGGTCACAGCCATTGAACTCACTCACTGATGGGAACTGTAATCAGCTCCCAGGGAAACTTCTGGTAATGGCAGTATTGGACCAGAAATAATTTTGGTTTTAATTAGTCCCTCATTTATCAGTCTAAAACTCAGCTGTCCTATCAAGAACTTTATTTTACTTGCTGTAATGTTATCAGACTGGTAGTTGCTCATATGTGGTTGTGGGGTGCCCTCTAGTGAAGAGAAGAGAGAACTTGCTTAAAAAGAACTGCACTATAAGGGCCGTAATTCAGGGTGAATTGTAACAGAAAATGAGACTAAAAATGAGACTAAAACCCATGAAAAACCAGTAGTGATGGAACGCACTGTTTTCACATACAAAAATAAATACACTTAAAGTTAGGCAATTCGTCTCCTGAGAGTTTTTGAGAACAGCTTGGTAACAACTCGATTTAGTAATTTTAGATTGACTGGCGTAACGTGAAACGTGTTAATATTCTTTACCAGGATCTGAGATCTGTGGGTGGATCCAGTTCAAAATCTCTGTGACTCCTTCAGCTGCAACACTGAGGTGTTCCTCTGCCCTGGGCAGTGCCTCAGCACAGTCAGACCACCAGGAATGGGGATGGATATCTGGGATGGGTGCCTGGCTGACTCACCTGGATTCAAGATTCTGGTTTGTAAACAAAGCACACATGGAATGGTAGCAGGCATTTCTAGATCCTGAGGGCCTTTTTGCATAGGAAAAAACCAAAGGAATTAGACTTAATTTTCTTGCAACTTAAAAAACAGTGATTGGTGTGTATATGATATGAAATAAAAGGAGAGAACCATGTCTCCTTCTTTATGTCAGATTAATTCAAATTCCCCTAGTCTCTTTTGGGTCTCCTGGAGTGGAATTTTTGCCTAAATTAGATGTGTGTTTTAGATGTGTGCATTAGATAAATGCAATAGCCTCTCTGCATTCACACTAAGGAGAAATAAACTGCCTCAGAATATATTTTATCTGTTCTACTTTAGCAGTCTGTCTTAAAGAAAGATAAATCCTTTCTCCAAGTGCCTCTTTCTGCTGTTGACTTAAGATATATTTCACAGCAGACGTTGGACCTCTGTCCAGATCAATCTGATACTTGGTGTACTCTAGTCCATAGTAAATGTGCCTGAGGGGAGTCCTGGTTTGTTGGGGCTTCCTATGTGTTAGGGGGTATTTTTTTCTCAAATCTTAACAAGGACCCCAGCTATAGGGACAGGAGGCTCTCACAGGTAAGGCTGTAATTGCTGGTGGGTGCAAGGGGAGTCTGGCGTATGGTCCATGTGAATTCAAACTACATTGGAAAGCTACACTGGAAAAATAATATGCCAATGCTTCAAGTGCTTTCAAACATTCTCAGATTCTAGCCCTTCAGAACAGTAATGACTGCTTTCCCATAGTGTACAGTAATATTTGTTTGCTTGACAATAACATCAAAAAACAGGCAAATACTTATGAAAAGGCAGCTTTTTTTTTTTCCAGATGACACTCGGAAAACACTTAAATAACCTACAATCAAAATATTCTCATTGTTTTCCTCACTTATTGAAAGCAAACGGATTTTGTCAAACTTGCAGGACACCGCTTGGGAGAGTAAAGTTTAGTTCCTTTCACTTACTGTATGTGGATGCTTGACAATCATTACAAATGAAGTGCTGCTTAACTATGTAATAAATCTTTCCCTTCTGTTTGCTCCTAATGTTTTTTTTTTTAGCCTAATTTAAAACAAGTGCTCATGATTTCTTTTGGAGATTTTTGATAGTATTTGGTTGAGGGTCTGTTGGTGAAAATTGATGCTTTTAACAGAAGGCTTCAGCATTAAAGCATTTTTCTTTAGGGTATGCTAAGTTTAAGCAGGTAAACTGATTTCTTCAAGGGCTGCCAGGACAATTCAATGTGTGACACGCTGTGGCCTGGGTGTTAACATTGCTATACATTATCGTGTTGCTGGACTATTTGAAGAGCAAGTGTGATTACTCATCCTGTTCACAGCAGGTTTGCAAACCAGTCACAGACAAACAGAAACTCATGTCTTGTGCCAGTAAGAATTGTGCTGCATCTGGGACTCCTCAGCAAAACTGACTTTTCATAATTTCTGTTTACACAAAGCTGCTGCCTTTTAGATTTGGGTTCTTACCAGGCCAAAACTGAGCAGAGCTTATGAGCATTTGCTCCATTTTGGTTGGTTCGTTTTCTTAGTAGACTCCAAAATTATGCTACATGAGATGATGGCATCTCAGTCAGCAGATGCCAGATAGAGCATCAGGAAGGGACAATGTAGGGATCACTCATGCATGGCACTGTTTGACTGGTTCAGGGCAGAATGAGCTGTGAACTACAGCTGTGCACAGCTGGAGTCAGCACCAGCTCCTTTCACTCCAGTCACAACCATCACTGCATTTAACACACAGCTGAGTGTGTGAAAGAAGGGGTTGTTTCCCAAAAGACCCAATTCCTCCATGCTTAGGCTATTCTAATGAAGGGCAGACCTCAGCCTGACTCACCAACCTTTCTTCTGGCTCAGATGTTAAGCAAAAAGTGTTAACAGTTTTGTTCCAATCATTATTCTAAAATTAAATAACCAGCCTTTCCACAAATTTGAAGGAACTGAATATATTGGTACCATAAGTTCAGTAAACTCAGAGCCACAGAATTTCCAGAAACAGAGTTTGAGTGGTGGCTTGTACCAAGAAAACACCACTGAACAGTTCTGTTTATCATAATGTTCACAACAACCTAAGATGAAACAAACTGGGGGATAACTAAATAAATATGCATTGAAGTGGAAACATCAATGAAAAAAGGTCACAAGAAGCCTTATTAATAAATGAAGACAATTTATTACTTCAAGTGTTAATGGTAAAAAAAATTCAGCACAGCTGTTGCATTTAAAAAAGTGAAACTACAATTAAGTACTATGTTCTAGTTTAATAAACAGATGAACCCAATGTTCTTCCAAACAGTTAAGCATTATACAGTACATCTTATGAAGACCCGTAAATTAAAGAACTACTTCTTAAATTTAGAGATTAAAAAAATTCTGCATTCACAACTTTAGCTTCTTTTTTCTCCCACGCCCATCAGGAGTGCCATCCATTTTGCGCTTCTGTGCCTGCAAGGTAAGATTTTGTAGTAAGGTGTTGTCATACAGAAAGGTTGTGAGCAAGCAATGTGTTTCAAAACAAAGCAGATGGAGAAGACTGACACCCTGGCAGCTTTAAAATATGACAAATTGCAAGTGTGGCATATAGTAAATATGCACATCTTTTCTGCTGTTTTTCATTCTCCAAATCTGGAAGAGCACGATTTCACAGAGGTAGAAAGTGTATAAAAACAAGTAAGGATGGTATAAAGCTTCCTATTATGAAAAGGTATTTCTAAATACCCATTTAAATACTCTGTGAACACGTCTAAGAAACTTAATATTCCATCACTATTAACCTTACTGATTTCTGCACATCTGTCAAGTAAGTTGTGCCTTTAAGTTTTTGCTTCAACAGCTCTAGGCAACAACCTGAACAAATGTAGGAAAATACATAAAGGTAATATTTTATTTACAAAATAGGCCTATTTGCATACTAGCAATACTTTGAATTTAGTCAGCAAAGAGCGCTGTGAAGCATTTGTGCTGTTTTCCCAAATCTAGCTCTACAGGCCCATCTGTAAATAGATCTGTGGATGATTTAGCAGATTCTATAAATCAAAATGCCAAATACATCCCTGATGTACTTACCAGGGTAAATCTATACAGTGTACCAACCCAGTGATCCAAAACATAACAAGTTTATCTGCTCCAAAGCATGTGAGCTACACTTAAGAACCTTTTTTCTTCTATTTGACATCCTCAACTGGACTAGCTGAACACTGACATGAACTTTAGGCAGCTTTTAACATTGCTCTCTAAGTTGCTGGTTTCAAATAACTTTAGATATCACTTGTCCTAGACACTTGGAAAAACGCTGTTGTCAAGTGAGCTTTTTCACAGAAATGCCTTTTAAATCTTACTGAAGATGGTTTTGGTCCACGTTTCTTCTTTTCTGCCTTTTCCTTTTCTTCCAGTTCCATGTTTTCTCTTTCAATGAGTGTGATTAAAGTATTACACCTCCTTTGTAGCTCCTGCATTACACAACATATTCAATCAGTACCTTAGGCAGCCACTTAATGTAAAAATCCTCTTAGAATATTAAAAATGCTGGTGAGTAGGTAAGTATTTTGCTGGATCTTGCCAGAATAACAAAGAAACAATTAAATGTTTCATGATACTTACTTCCTGGCAGGCTTCACAGAGATGGATTTGATTGCAGATGTTTGCTTTGCAAAAGACATTTATATTTAACTCAAATTGGAAAAGCATACCTTAGAATTTTGAACTTCTCCTCTCATTTGCCATGGCTACATTTGACACCCGTACAGTTGTCAGAAAGTTATAAAGAGGTAAAGCCTTGTTCCCATGCACCTACCTCAGTATTTCAGCAGCAATTTAATTAATTTAATTTAATATTGTGATAGGCATTCATGAACAAAAAAGAGCTATATATATATATACAGATAGATATATATATATATACCATTGCAGTTCTGGACTTGAGAAACCAGTCAAATCTGAATTGCGGCGAGTTTCGGATACATTGTCTTAATTCATCATAGACATTTTCTTTATCAAATCCTAGTTTGTGAAGCATACAGATTAGGAAGCGATCCTCCTCTTCGGTGTAATTCTTCCCTTTATTAGTACCATAGGATATTCTTAGTTGGTGGAAAGGGGCTTTATATCTCCCAATCTGAACAAAACAAATAAGACCACATAAAGCTAAGAGGTCAGAATTAGCATGGAAGTCTTTTGTATAAAAGCATTAAATCACATGAAGACAGAAAACTAGATGTTTAAGGATCTCCCATGCTAAGTCTTCAAAAGAAAATGACTGTAGGTTCAGAACAGTGCATTTATCAAAGCTATCTAAATGGGCAAATTCTGGTTTAGACAACAGACAGCTTTGTAATCTTTTGACTAATGGCAGACTTTCACTACACCTAAAAACAGGCAAGACTGGTCAGGATTCAAATGGCAATGATCCTTTTTGACAAAAATCTTTAGGAACTGGTAAAGTCAGAGTAAGAGTAAAAAGGTACATGACAGTTAGCACGTGGTTTGGCTGCCTTCTGGTTTATTGAGTCTGACACTTTTCCCTAGAAGACAACTAACTCACAAACCTGAAATGGGGAGAAAATTCCTACAAAGTGTCTTAATTAACTATAAATCTCTTCACTACCAAATACTACTTGGTGAAACACAAACAAGAACAAAAGCTTCCTCTGTTGGATTAGTCTTTTTTAAGTGCTCTCTAATCTCATGTTTCTAACTCCCTGTCTTCTGCTATCTCTGTTTCTACTTAACTCCATTTCTCTCCACCTGTTTTCCAATGTTCCTCTCTCCCCCATCACTCTACCCATTTCTCTCCCCACCTACCTCTCTTCCTCCATTTCTCTATCCCTCTCCATTTTTCTCTCCATCCCTCTATCTCCCCCATTTCTTCCTCTCTCCATCCCTCTCTCTCTGACTCCATCCCCCTCTCTCCATTTCTCTCTCTCTCTCTTAATTTCAGTTCCATGTGTCCAGAAGGAACTGTGCTCCTCCCCAAAGCCTGTACCATGTACAGGAGTTACACAGCACTCTGAACTGCGTGCTATAATACACAAGACTGTTACAAACACCAGGGTAGACCATAGCTAAGGGCGTCATCACAGCCCTTCCGTGGGATGGAAAAGCCACGGGAAGAAGTTGCTGAGTGTTATGCAAAGAGGCCAATGTCATGCCCAAGATGTCCTCATACATCAGCAGAACTGGCCAGACAGGGTCCTGCATCTCCCCTCACTGGCACCAGGAAAAAAAAGCAAGAAACTGAGCAAACCCACCTTTGTATCGAGAGCCTTTTTTATGCTGATTCGTCTCTGAATTCTGGCTTCTCCTCTTTCAATCTGAGCCATGATCTTCTCTATGTCTTGGAGTTCATTGCATCTTTCCCAGAACACAGCTAAGAAAGGAACAACTTCTTAGTATCTTATCATGCATTGTAAAAGTCAGAGGTTTAACCTTAAAAAAAGGATGTTAGCTGTTCCTTCCTTTTACCAGAGCTTACTGCTGTGTAACAACAGACATGCCTTGAGCTGGTAAGAAACCTTCCCTTCCAGCTACCATGTGCTGCACTAGTACAAATGCTATTTTGAAGAGGGTAGATACTGCAATCTTCAGTTTAAGTGAGGTACAATACAGGCCAGTAAGACTTTTGTGTGTCAGTCTCCTCAAAGGAAAAAAGCTTCTTCAAATGAAAATGGATATAACAGAACACAGTTTTATCAAGAGAAGCAAGAGGGCAACTGAGTACCCGAAGACAAGCAAGTGCCTGAAAGCCAATTAAGTGTTTAAATAAGGGGTTTTTGAAGAAGATTTTTTCACATTTTCAACTTGCTCTATACCTTTAGAAATGTAGTGCCAGGACTTTGCAGCTACACTACAGTGGAAAAAAAAAATCTCTTCTAAAGAGAGGTTAAGTAGCCAAGTGGGCTCAGGTTACCAGTGGTCGCTGTAGGCTCAATCGTGATGTATTTACTGTGTTCTGCTCTCGAGGAGGAGGCAAAGGTTAACTTCTCATTAATGAATACAAGGAAAAGGGAAATCTCTTCAGCTAAGCAGTGTTTCTCAGCATCTCCTTTTGCAAAAATTAACAAGAACTGAAGACAGTGCTACCTAGTTAGATTCAGGATATAGTGAAGTGGCTCAGCAGGAGTTTACGTGTGCATTTTAGTACAGCTTTAGTTGTGCAGGTGGTAATGATGGTAAAAGACAGATCAGCAGATCCAAAATACATCAATATAATTCCACCCCCAAAATCTTAAACAGCAGTGTAAGAAATTCTCAGCAGTAGGATGTTACTGTGTTCTCAGGCAGTTCACACGAGCCAAGCAGAGTTAGATACTCTCAGAGCTGAGTACAGAATTAAGTTACCTGAATACTCAATGACTTCCTCTGGGGTTTTTCCTTCGACTTCTCGTGCTATATTTTCAATGTCATCACGGCCCCACTTCTCATTGGCTTTGATGAACTGGTTGAAATCTCTCTTATTCCAGTTAGTGAAGCCCTATACAGCAATCAAGAGGAAACATTGCACAGAGGTTCAGGATTTGTCCATCTCTGAATTTGATTCAACTGGTTTCTTGAAATTGTGCGTAACACTTCCATCATTCCAGTGTTAAACCTTTTCTTTCTCTGCAGTTGAATTTAGTAGAACTCTTTTTATACTGCAGTCACTGTAGTCTCTCTTTTTAAATACTGCAAAATGACTAGCACTAGTTCTTTATTTACCTAGTAATTTCTGATAAGTTTTCAGCTGAAAAATTAATCCCTCCTCCTAATAGTCTCTCTGTGGGATTACTTTCTAAGAAAAAAAATTGCTCAAGTGAAAGCAGTGTAATGGCTTTTGTTTTTGTCAAAAAGGCCCCCCAGGTGCCTCACAGACACCCTCAGCCATTGCATCATTGCAGTGACCACTGCATGGCCACTTTCCCTCAGAAGGACTAAAGCCATCTTGTGATGGTGATTTTCAGCAGAGACACAAGTAGCACTGCTGAAGTCATGAGCTAAAGTAGGTTCATTTCATATTACCAGTAGCTTTTACAAGTAGTGGGAAGTAGCAAGTTGTGCCAGCCATGTTGTGATTTAGCCACAGCTTACTGGACTGTACTGATTCCTGACCTCTGTGATTCTGGTGTCTCCACAGTGAGCTGTTCCAGCTCATTACTACGCAAGCAAGAAATCCTGTCCTGTAATTCCGATCCCCTGCCAAAATACAATGTGTAAATAAAATATCCAAATAAGGCATATCAAGCATTCACCTGTTTTAAATTACTTAAATATACAGGCTTCCTAATTATATACCTATTCAGCTCACACCCTTCTTTTAGCAAGGGGAACTATCCACTACCAGATGTAGTTTAGGAAAACTGACTGTTCAGACTCCAAGATTCACTTCCATATGGGTGTGAAACTGAGGCAGAATATGTGCATTAAATAAGGTGGAATGCAGCACACCCAGCTCTGCAGCCATCCTGCAAGGTCTCATGGAAAGACATCACAGTCTATAGTCCATGCCAGACTAGGATTCAGGAGAATCCAAGCGCACTAACTTGGTGCACATTCCTCAAAGATATCCTGTGACATAGGCCTATGACAAACCTAATGCTAGAAACTCTTTTCAGTCTGAACCAAACTTTGCAGATGTGTTAACTACAGCACATGCCAATCAGTGACCAAGAAATGTTCCCATAATGCTGTGAAACATAAAACAAGCTTCGGCTGATTTCAGTGTCAGTGAAGACCCAACAATACCTGGGTTAGAAGTTTCTCTTTTTCTTCTAGTTCTTCATCATTAAGAGGTTCAGCCTCATCAATCTTAAGCTGCTCTTCCTTTTGTGCTTGGGCTGCATTTGGGAGATCAGGATTACGAGGTACCTGAAAGATTTTGCACTTTGTAAAACTGAATTTTTCACAGATAATTACTAATTGTCACCTTTCTGTTAATATAACCTAATAGTTTCTACAGCTGAACATGAATTTATTTCATTTAAATTACTGTGAAAGGCTGGAAAAGTACATATTCTCCTACTGTTGCATTAAACTGTTCCATTGCAAGAATTTAGAGAATAACACAGAAGGGACTGGAACTTAAAGATCACCTCTTTTCCAACCCCCTGCTATGGGCAGGCCACCTTCTGCTTAGATGAGGATGCTCAAAGGCTTGTCCAACATGGCCTTGAACACTTCCAGGGAAGTGGAATGTGCATCATCCACAGCTTCTCTGGGCAAATTGTGCCAGTGCCTCACCACACTCACAGTGAAGAATTTCCTTCCAATATCCAACCTAAACCTGCCCTCTGTCAGTTTAAAGTCGCTCCCTTGTAAAAAGTCCCTTTTCAGCTTTCCTGTAAGCCCCCTCTAGGTACTGAAAGGCTGCAATCAGGTTGCTCCAGAGCCTTTGCTTCTCCAGAGTGAACAATCCCAACTCTCAGCCTTTCCTCTTAAGAGAGGTGCTCCATCCCTCTGGCCAAGGAAATTCTTCAGTTACCTTGTAACCAATTGTTTTCCTGTAGTAGAGAATCTCTTTTTCCAATAGTTCAAACAGGCGAGGAGGAAAGAACTGGAAGTCCTGTACATTTGGCTGTTTTGGAGGCCGTGGAGCCTGAAACACAAAGTTTGCATTTGCTCCCTTTCACATCCAGAATCTGCTTTCTGGTAAGAAGTGATTTAAGTTTATGAGCAAACAAAAAGCATTATTATTACAGAAATGCACTCTCTTAGCTTGGGGGGAAAAAGTCACACCAAGCAAGACAACCAACCACCACAAAGAATTCTAAAAGTAAAAGAGCAGTGAGAGAAGGGGAAGAGAGGTGTTTTGGGAGGAGGAGGTGGCTGGTAAAAAAGTCACACGTGTTTAAAGCATCAATCTTCCACAGGAAAATTTACAGCTGCTTAAATAAGAACCAGAAAAATCTTGATCTTAGCCTCCCTAACATCTTACAAGTTTCATACTGTTCTTATTTTATCTCACAGAAGTTTGTCTCAAGTCTTCTGGAAATTTTTTTCTAAATTTAGATAGTCTCTCCACTTCATAAAAGTGAACAGAGCAGTTTTTATGACTTAAGACCTATTTGTTGCTTAGAGCTTTAGCCATTTACCATGCATATTTAAAAAATTTATTTCTTTTGATTACTCAACTCACCTTGGGTGCTTTTGGTTCACTGACTCGAAGAGCCTCTCTGAAGTAAGCATCCACAGCATAATTGGCTTTTCTTTCTCTTTTAGGTGGTTCAATCCACTCTGTAAATGCCAACTGTAAAAACAAACCCCATCACCCCCAAAACCAAAAATTAAGTCTTGCAAGATCACGAGACCAGCTACAAGTTTTATGTAAAATTAGATCTACATCTACTTCATTATAAGTGTTGTAAGTGTTATTTAAACTACTTTCATAGATGACACTGTATTTTACCCAATACCTCTTAAATAAGTATGATTAAAACATGCAATTCAGTGCATTCCTCCAAAAGAAACTTAAAACATTACCTTCTGTTTTTCTCTGTAGTCTTCCCCTTCAAAATTATACACGCTAGATTCAGTATCCATAGTAAAATTCCTAAGGGAGCTTTCACCCATCTTTGAAAGTTTTTCGTTCATTTCCGCAGTCTTGGACAGGGGATACAGAAAAGAATAGTAGCCATTTGGATGGTACTTCATTATTTAACATCTCATTCCCAGATAGAACGGGAGCCATTTTGGAAGGCATGTCATTATTAAACACCTCATTCCAGAAAGGAGCCACTCTGAAAGGTACTTCATTTTAAAACATCCCATTGCCAGAAAGAAGAGGAGCCATTCTAGAAAGTACTTGACTATAAAACATCTTATGGACAACATCAGAAAAAACAAGCACAACTGAGTAACACAAAAACCCTCTACAGCAAAAACCCCTTTTCTCTCCAGCTTGGAACCAAGTTATCATCCAGAGACTCACTATCTTGCCATCACATTTAAATCTACAGGTGAGCTTCCCCTTTTCAAACCTTCTCACCTTCTTTGCCCCTCTTTCCAAAATGTGATCAATATCTTCATCTGTAATCTCACTATCCTTTGAAGCAAACACGTGTGTTGCTCCATGTCTGATCATTTGCAGCATTTCATCCTTTCCAAGTTTATTCAGGTTTTGATCCACCAATCTTCCTAAAGATAAAAATGCTTGAGGATAGCAACTCACTAAAGAGTTTATGTTATGGAAGGAGCAATACAGGATGTTCTCCCCCTTATATTTCCACATACAAGCTACATATTACTGATTCCAAGCAAGTCAACTAAGGTTACCTTACTTTTCTCCACCTATTAGAGAAAGGAAAGGCATTCATTTAAATTTAAAGAAGAAACTGAGTGCTTTAAAAAGCCAAATCTGATTATATCCCACTAGGCAGGTAAGCAAAAAGTTAGTGAGGAAATGCCTACTCCTACAGTAAAACAAATTTTCAAGTGGATGAGGCCTTTGCACACTCCCTTCAGAGTTCAGCTGAGGCAAAAGCAACATTCCCACTGGTTCTTACTGGCTGATTCCACCATGATTTACAATGGGAGAAGAAGGGAATTTCACCCTAGATACAAAGTGCCGTTATGTACTTGCCTTGCTGGATGACGATGGAATCCAGGCGCAGTTTCATTTCTGCCCGCTCCACTATCCTCTCCTCCACGGTATTGTCTGTGATGAACCTGAACACCCGCACAGTCTTGGTCTGCCCAATTCTGTGCGCTCGATCCTGCCCAAAACAGTGACAAAACATTCAGCACTTGCCTTCCAGCATGACTACATAACTGGGTTTAAGATTTTCATTATTTCCAGCACACAAATTTACAAAACAGAACAGCACAGGTCACTACAATGTTTACAGCTATCCATGGCTACCCAAGTTATTACATTTTTATCTACATTGCAAGTTTGGGGGTTTTTTTTCAATAACATTGACAGTGAGTCTGTCTCTATGTGTCATAGCTAAAAAACAGCAGGATTTGGGGTTTTTCATTAAATCACATAGATGAGAAGACTTGGATGCTTCTGACCTCTAGAAGCAACCTTCTGTAGAATCAAAGCATGAAGAAATCATCTCTCTGCTGACCAAAGCTGCCTTTCTCAAAATCCTTCAGTAGTGCCACGAATAGTTCAAGAAAAATACAATACCCTACCTCTCCTGACTAGTGAAACATGAACCACTGGAAGAATCAGTATTCTCAACATACACCTGTAGTGGTAGCTGGTACTGCCTCATTTGAGCTATTAGACACCAGTTCCATCATTCTTTTGAAGTGATTTTTGCTAGAGTACTTGAGACCCACAGGTTAACTGAAATAATTAAAGACATTTCCAAGACTTGTCTCTGAAAAGCCTCGTTTGTCAAAAAAACCCAAAAAACCAAAAATCCACTGGCAGTTTTTAGATAGCTTTGCTTTCTTAGGTGCTCACTAATGTCTTTGACATGTATCCAGGATGGAGATGCATCCACATCGACTTTACAAAACCCCTAAGGATAGTGGCTAAAATCAGATCCTTTCATTACCATCACCATAAAAGCAGTTTTTGAAAAGTTTAATTCAACTTTCCTTTATCTTATATTCAAGATCGCAGGGGAAAAACAGTGAAAACACATTCACCTCCACTCCCCACAACAGTAAAGCTTTAAAGCTTCATAGTTTTGGGATTAACAACCTAGATTTAATTCATTTTACTTACTCAAGTAGGCTATTTGCATTAAACAATACTAAGAGGTGTAGCATACACCCAGCATTTCCCACTACTTAAAACACTGTATAACCCAAATGTGACCAAGGACACAGTGGAAGCTGCACTTGAACTGAAAATTAGTCTTACAAATCCTGCTCCTGTGCTAAAATGGGAAAATACCAGTTTATTTTGGAAGTACACATTTCTAGCAAAGTTCTGTGAGAAAAAGAAAAAAAAAACGTAATTTCCATCTGACATCTCACCATAGCCTGGAGATCTACTTGTGGATTCCAGTCTGAATCATAGAGAATTACAACATCAGCAGTAGCCAGATTGATTCCAAGACCTCCTGCTCGTGTACTCAACATGAACACAAATTTTGAGCTGTCAGGATCATTGAATGCATTAATTGAAGCCTAAATAAATGAAAAGAATGTATCAGTTAAACAAAATGTTTTACAAACAGTATTTTTACATAAATACAATCTTTAAAGCTGTAAATACCTGTCGCTCATTGTGAGGAGTTTGTCCATCCAGTCTGCAATATTCGTAATTTCTCCACATACAGTAATCTTCCAAAATATCTAGAACTCTTGTCATCTGACTGAAGATTAGAACTCTTGAGCCTGTTTGGGTAAAAAGGTTTCTTATGCTTTCACCAAAACATAAGATTAAACAAACTCTCCAAGTCTGCACTACCAGAAAAGGAAGGAGGGCAATTCCATGTACGAAGAAGAAAATTTGTTTGAATTTCAGACTCAAACTACAATGCAGGGCTGCAGCTGCTGCTGCCACAGCACATTCATGCCATAGGACACTTTTGTCTTTCCCTGATATGTCACTGTCTAATTAATGGCTGGCTTCTCCTTTTCATTTTGTGGTGTACTCCTTAAGAAAAGTTCCCAGACATGGCAGAGTAAGATGGTAACACAAATATAAAAACATCATCAAGTATAAATAATAAAATTTTGAAGTATTTGTTTGTTTTGGATTTAAGATCTCTAGAAATAAAGTGAATTCTTCTTAAGTACTTGTCAGTTTACTTACCTGCCAAGAACAACTTAAAAAAAAAGTAAATGTTCAGTACTTTATGCATATACACCCAACCATTTCCAGTCTACTGGAGAAATTTAAGTAAAACACAGGATATAACAAAGTTTCTACTTCCTTATGGTCCTTTGGACTCAAGGGTTAAGTCTTGAGTCCAAACTCAAGAACTGAACTCTCTTGTTTAGGATGCTAATTTGATTTGAGACCAGTCCAGTATTAACTACAACACCTCATAAATAAACTTGATATCAGGAAGAAACCAAGATCAAAAAAGCACAGTAACCACTGAATTGTTTGGTTTTTAGTCTTGAGTTATACAGCCACAGCTACCTGGATGATACCTAGATACAAAGTACAGTTTACTTCTGTACTACAGAAGGTTGAGGTTGAGACGTGGTTTTGTTTTACTGTAAAGTGTCCCCACTCACAAACCTACCTCCAACTTCTTTAGCAAGGTCACTACTGTAAGCATACTCAAAAAATACTGAGTTAAAATTTTATTCCAGTGTCAAAACTCTATTGCAAGTGAGTTTTACAGTAATCCATTTCAAAGCTAACTTTTCAATTTCAAAATAACTTTAAAACAACTCAAGGGTTCCCCTATGTCTGAGTGTTTATAGAATACACAGAAAAACCTCAGGTACTGTTCAAAATCACATCCAGCAAGAAAGACCAACATTTCACACAGGATTTGACTTGAACTATGTATGAGGACTCTGAATCTGAAATGGTCCTTCATGGCAAATCAAAGGTGTGGCTAAAATACTACAAAATTATATTTCAGATAGCTAATAAGACTATGAAAGAAAATCTAAAGCCCCGATCAAATGATGTTTTTGTGGTGTGAACTTAGCTGGGATGAAAAAATAGGAAAAAAAAAAAGAAATCAAAACACTTCAGCACAAAAAGCCATTATGGACTATTGATCCAAGCTGGTATCATACTAGAAACCCACAATAATCCTGGTTAAAGTCTGCTGGGTTTTGCTCAGAATACACAAAAACATTACTGAACCAAAAAACTCTCAAAACCCCAGAAAAGAGACACATACCTTGTTCTTTCAACTTAGGTAGCAATTTGTCCAGAACTACCATTTTGCCACTGTTGGTGACCAAATGCATGTCTGTTGTATAAGGTGGGCCAGGCTCTGCTCCATCAAAGAGGTAAGGGTGATTGCAGCATTTCCGCAGCTGCATCAGGATGTTCAGCAGTCTCATCTTGTCCAGCTTCCCAGCTGAGTTCAGGATATCTATATCCTTCATCAGGATTCGGGTGTACCTACAGCAGGGAAAGAAAAACCCTTCTGTTCACCCTAAAATGAAGTCTAAAGTGAAGCTGGGGGATGATTTACAAGCTGCATCTTTTGCTGGTGCAGGGGGAGGAGGAGGAAAGGTTTGAATACGTGTAAGCCAGGAAAAGCCTGTGGGAGACAGAACCTGGCCTCAGCATCATGGCAGCCATGGGACATGGTTTGGGTGTCATTCTTTTGCCTCTGGGCAAGTCAGAAATGTAGCACAGACTCACAGAATCGATTGGGTTGGAAGAGAACTCTGAGATCATCAGTTCCAACCTTAGGCTAAACACCACCACCCACTGGGTGCCACGTCCAGCTGCTTCCTAAATACCTCCAGAGACGGTGAATCCATCACCTTTCTGAGCAGTCTATTCCAATGCTTGACAACCCTTTCCATTAAGAGATTCCTCCTGATGTTTGACCTGAACCTCCCTTGGTGTAGTTTGATATCATTTCTTCTTGCTCTGTTGCCTGGGAGAAGAGGTTGATGACCCCCTCAGCTACACCCTCCCATCCAGGAGCTGTGCAGAGCAAAAATGTTCCTCCTGAACCTCCTTTCCTTCAAGCAAGAAGTTAAGCAACTTTTCCTAAGTCTTTAGACTACAAATACTGTCTTAAAGCTCAGTCTACCCTTCATTTAATCAGGTAAATCTCCCTGACATGCATGGTTCTGTCACAGCAGTGTCAGAAAGAAACAGGTAAAAATACCAGAGAGAATAAATTGAGTTCTACACAGCATTCAAGTCACAGACAGCACATTCCTTCTGAGGCTTAACCACAGCCCAGTCAAGCACATGCATTAATTACCATTCTCGCTGCATTTTGCTGAGGCCCACATAAATTTTAACTTCCTTCTTTGGAGGCAAGCTTTTCTCCACATCAGCCTTGATGCGACGCAGAAGGAATGGTCGTAGCACCTGAAAGAGGTTCATCATTAAATGCATTTTGGAAACTGAAACACTGATCAGGTCAATGGACAAATCAAAGAGCAGATATTCTCTATCACAGATACATGATCTAGTGTTAAGACAATCTGAAAAAAAAAAAAGCAACCTATATGGAGAAATTATTTGCTATACCTGGGATATACATGTGCTTTATTTGAGAGACTCAAAGATTAGGTCAAAATGATCTTTCATATGGTTCTGTGTCCTTTGACTTCATTTTGCTTGACTGAAAATTTGTGGAATAATCTCTCTCATCCTCATAGTCTATCATAAGAAGCATTAGAAGAACTGCTTGGGATTTAACTTAGGTAAACGTAACCCTTGCATAAAAGGCAAAAGGACTCACCATATGAAGGCGCTCCACTAGTTTTTGATCCCCTAGACAGTTGTTGGTATCAAACCACGAATCAAAATCCTGTATCAACAAAATCATTGGTTTAGAAGAGGCTTCCTTTCAAGGTACAATAGCATCACAATGGTGAACAAATACAACTCTCATATGGCCAGGAAGTAAAAGAACAAATTACCTTATTTGGCCTATTTTATGAAAAGCTTTGTAACAAACATTTCTAACTCAATCTATCACTTATAAGTAACTGACACCACTAACTATACATATCCAGGTCTACTTTAAAATTGGAAAAACCAGCAAAATTAATTTGATTCAGAAACAAAAGACTTACTTCAGCTGAGTTAAAGACATCTGGCAAAAGGAAGTTGAGAAGTGCCCAGAGCTCATGTAAATTGTTCTGAAGTGGAGTTCCAGTTAATAGCAGCCGGTTGGTAGTCTTGAATTCCCTTACAATTTCTGATAACTGAAGGACATTGAGACATCACCAAATATTAAACATATATCTATAAACATTACTAGTCTCTACACCACCACCTAAATAACCCACACAGATATCTTTCTTAGTGTAAAATAAATTACCTTTGATTTTTCATTTTTAATCCTGTGGGCCTCATCTATAACAAGGTATCTCCAGTTGAACTTTTTGAATACTGACTTCTCTTTGATAAGCATTTCATATGACGTTACACAGACATCCCATTCTCCAGGCAGCAACACATCTCTCACAAAGGCAGCCTAGGTAACAAGGTGACAGCTGGTTACTGAGGCTTTGTCAAATTTAAAGCAAAAAGAACACAGCAGCCCTGTTACAAGTTTCCTGTTTTAAGTCTCATGAAGGCAGTGTTTTGTCTTCATAAAAGGAGACTACAAATCTTTGAACAAGCAATTATGAACATAAAGTGATGAAGCATTATCCGGACAACACACATATGAATTCTAAGCTGGTTATACTCCAAGTAGGCAGCATTGTAGGTCTTAAAGCACTACAAATGCAAGTAACGTCCCTCCCCAGGAAGCAAAGGGGAAGGACCGCTGGATTTACACAGGAACACACAGGAAAAACTGCCATATCCAAACTTACTCGCTGGTCTTTGTCACCAATCAAACAAACTGCTCGAAGTGTTGGTACCCATCTCTTGAATTCATTCATCCAGTTCTGCAGAGTGGACTTAGGAACTAACACCATGTGAGGTCCAGGAATGTTTCTGTAGTGTTTCATATAGCCAAGAAGAGAAATTGTTTGCAGTGTCTTCCCAAGACCCTGTAAGACACGTTAATGTGTTAGAAAAAAGAAAACCTCTCAGAAAACACCTTTGAAAATGAAAACCCAAGAGTGAGCTCTGAGCTCAGCATGGAAGGCACAGAAACATGAATGAATGAGGGAGCTACAAAAAGGGTATCAAAACACTGGTTAGGATAAGCTTGCAGGGCTTTCCCTATTTCATAATAACAAAGTAGCAAGAGTATCACTTTGAAACCCTGGATTATGAAGTTAGAATTTTGCCTTATCTTTCAAGTAAGACAACTTGTTAAAAGTACAAGGAAACATTATTTCCTAAAACTTTATTTTGTAGACTATGGCGGACTCAGGTTATTTAGAGGTCAAACTTTAAAAATTTGACTTAGGTATTCTCTTAAACTTGACATAAAAGTGAATAAATTAGGAACCCTTAGGAATTTTTAATTTATTCAGTTACTGAGGTATTAATATTAATAACACTATCACCATAATATTATAGATTGTCATATTTTGTATAGATTATGTTATTAATGCTTCATAATCGTAAATATGTTCTAATTAATTTTTAAAGTGTAAAAAAACTGCATATCTCAAAGAAGAAAACAAATACTGAAAGTCTGGTATAACATGGTATCTTCAACATATAATTTTAACTAAAACAAAACTGAGGAAGAACTGAAAAAAACAGATCATTCCTATACTTTAAGTAATTCAAAAATATGATTCAAATGCATGGGAATTAAAAACCCCAAATGCCATCAGCACAAGTAATTTCTGTTTCTAAAGTTCGAGTCTCTCTCTTCAAAAAAAACAAAATCCACCAGGTACAAGAAGTGGAAAAGTGTTCATAGGCTGTGTCAGATGTGTTAATAACTTCAAAAAAATTAATACCTAAGAAAAAACAACAACAACAAAAAAATTAATATCTTTAACACAAAATGGATATTGGAATACCACAAATCCAAGGACTCACAAAGCCTCCAAGGTGTTTTTGTTAAAACCCTCTCCATTCAGCAAAAAAAAAATCTATTCATAAGCATGTATGTTTAAAAAGACCTCGATGTATTTAAAAGTGAACCATGTTACTAAACAGTAATTTAAACTCTTTTGTCTCTAACTTATCTTCTAGTTTTATTACACAGAAATTACAAGATACAGGAAATGCAATACACTGAAATGTTAGAATTTTGTTCCTTCTTTTCTACTCCTTATGAAAAAGAGATACATCTCAAATTATTAAGGGGACAAAACCACCTGCCTTTGAAACTACTACAACAACTTCTTCATTCATCCCTTATCTTTTGGGGAAAAAGAATAAAAAACACACAGTTGGCCAGTGCCAACTGAAATGCCCATGGTCATGATGTATGAGAAATTTTAACACAGCTGCCTAGGTACACCTATCTTTGCATCATTTTTTCAAGAAAATTCCCACTGCTGTAGCTGTTCTGTGGACATCAGTCCATAGAGGACACTCATATCCTAATATCTACACATGGCCCTAACAACAGGAAGTGTTTCCACATTTGATGCTCTTTTCATATCTGACACTCTCCTCACAAGGGCAGCTGAAGAATAGCATAACAAAACACCTGCAATTTAGACAGAAAACAAAGGACATGTCATTCTGTGGAACAAGTCCCCTCCACCAACTTGATGTTCCTAAAGGCTGATGGATTCCCTTCCCATATTTTTGAAACCTGCCTGCATGATTTACTTAAAATACCTTTGACACTCTCAAAATTATTGACTTTAAACACAGTAGAAAAATAAAACTGGCAAACTATATATTGCATTTTGTGTTAATAAAATTCCCATATATATACACACACTGATGGACTAAAATGGCATTGTACTGCATGTGTTCTGGAGTGATCCTAAACACAGGCCCTGTGCATACCATTTCATCTGCCAGAATGCCATTGATGCCATTTTCATACAGAGAAATGAGCCAGTTCAGGCCTCGGATCTGGTAATCACGCAGCTTTCCCCATTTCACATCTAAAAGACATCAAAGAATAGATTCAAAGATACACAAAAACTTCGGAAAGAACTTTACCACCTGTTGGCTGCTAACTGACAGTGATTACCAAAAAGACAGAACAAATTCAAGTAATAAATTCAAGGACAATGCAGAGTGGAGACAGCAAGATATTAATTTTGTTTCTGCAAGTTGCTGCAACAGCTTTGTTTTCTGCAAGGACCCAAAGCACACAGAAATTCTAAATCCATCATCACTGTCAAAATGAGAACACAGTCAAACATTAAAACAACAGAATACTGAATACCATTAAATGAATTGGAAGCTGTTAGGTGCTTTATATCAGAATATAGATTACATATGTAAAAATAATAAGATGACAAACTTAAAAACTCTTTCTTATTAACTGAAACATAGCAACTGGATTGCTAAGGGACAAGACTCACTGGACCATCTTTCTGGACCACAACGAAAATAAGCAGTTCCTCAATAATACATTTTGTACCATTAGCTCAGTGCTCAGTTCCTCCCTCTCCTGTCCCCCCAAATTATTTCACTATCCTTGGAGAGTATGCAAATCAAGTTCATTTTAAACATTTTGAAGAAAAAGAACAGGGGAAAAAAAAAAAAAGGAAGGAAACACACATGATGGAGATTCTTCAAATCGAGTGCAGACATTTGTTGTCTTGGAGCTTTCTGTTAACAGCTCCTCATCCTCTTCCTGCTCTGTTCTACGGTGCCGATAGCTGGAAAAGTCCAAGAATGCAGTAAGTTTTTGGACAAATTTAAAAGACATCAAGTTGCTGCAAAATTAAATCTAATGTAAACTAATGTATATACTGCAATACAGAATGCAAACACTCAAAGAAATTTCTAGCAACATTCTTCCCTAGAATTCATGTTCAGCAGGCTCAAATATCAGCCCAAAGTGACTGGACAGGGATCAGTACTGGCCTTTAACTACAAGACAGGGAACAACACTGCATTTAAGGTCTGCTGCACCTGCCAAACACTGCAGCCACACAAGCTGCAATGAAGGCAATCCAAATTTCTAGACTTACAATTTTCAAGCTGCCTGCAAGGTGTTGCACAGCGATGTTCTCCATGAGCTCTTACAATTTAGAGCCATGACTGCCTTACTTTTCTGCCCCTGCTTTTCTTCATGCTGGAAAGCAGCAACACAAATCTCTTGTAACTCCTTGAATTCTTAAGCAATCATGAACTTACAGATGGGCAGTTGAAAATATAAGGCACACACACAGACACAGGACAACAGCTTAGCAAGTTCAACTTCCACTTTTAAAGTACAATAAAATCTTATTTATAGTACGTGTCATCACTCACTCGCCAGCTGACAGTAAATTCTGTTTCTCATCCTTCTTTATTCGTGGACGTCCAGGTTTCATTTTTAAAGGTGAAGTTGGAGTTTTCTGAGCAGCAGGCTGAATGAAATGAGCAAAGAGCTCAGTCTGCTTCAACAGATACTCAAATCTGTTTGCTCTGTCTGTTTGCTGGTGACAAAGCAAAATTAAATGGAACAAGTGAGACATTCCAGTATGTATTAATTCAAAAGAAAAACAAACAAATACTTTTTCAATATAGATTCACATTCCTTTATACACATCACTACAACACCAAAGAAGAGATGAGTAACATCAATGTACCTGCTGCTGACAGATTCAATACTCTTTTGTGGGGCCAAGACTCATCTTTGCTACGCAGCAAGATCCAAGCTGTGAGACAGACCTGTGGCCAAACTGGCTTTGGCACAAAGATTGCCCAAGCCTCACTAGATAAGGCCAGACTCCCTGAAACAACTTTATTCAATCAAAAGTGATAGTCCCACTCCCAAGAAATTTTCCCCCACACATCACACACAGGATTCTTCACTGTACTAATTAATTTCTAACCAAACTGTCAACAACTGCTCCCTACTGCACTGATGACCTGCCTGCTCAGCGAGATACAGCACCTCCCTGTGCTGTCAGATAAGCAACAGGGCTGGCATCAAAGGGGACAGTGAGGACAGGACAGCTCATGGCCACAAGCCAGAACATGTTTCAGCAGCAGAGACCTTAGATATGCTCAGCCTAACTCATTAGGCTGCCCCTTTGATAGGAGTTGCTGTTTCTGCTGCGCAAGAAAAATGAGAGCAGACAATATTAGTATCTGAAAGGTTCAGCTTCGTTGAGACAGGTTCCATTTGGAATCAACACACCCTGCCAATGCTACACCAAAACTCTGAACAGACAAACAAGCCAAAACCAGCTTCAAGGCCAACAGTAACCACTCTGACACTCTGCCACAGCATAACCTGGTAATTAGCAATTTGCAGCACAGCTATAGGAAGTCAGTTTTCTTAGTAAAAAGGAACATATGTTCCAGGCTTCTCCAAGAGCAATGTCAGCTCTGTGAGTGTTTTCCTTCTTAGTGAGAGCAGATCCTGCACTATGGAAGAGACAGGAAGACAAAATATTAAGAGTATAAAGAGACCACAAAAGAGACCTCCATGTACCACAGAGGACTCAGACTCACTCTAAGGGTGTTTTAAGCTTGAATGACACAGCTACAATCCACATCCACTGTATTGAAGTTTTCCTGTCTATTCTTCATAGGTTTTGTTTCTTTACTTTGTAAGATTCTGGGGTTTAAATAGGTAAGATCTCACTACCATCCAAATTGCTGACCCTTTTTCTTTTTTTTTTTTTTTACTGGCTGTACAAAACAGAAGTAGAAGAGATGCAGACTGCATTGCAGAAGGTTCCTCATTCTAAAACTTAAGTAAGGAATCTTCTGCAAGTTTTGGCCCTGCACACACATGCCCACACTTTCTTTCACTGCACTTGAGGAAGTTCTTTTAAGGGACTAACAGACATTATCTATGTCTCTAAGACAGCACACAGAAAAAACCAGGCTGTACTCTGCAACCCTGAGCTATTCTTACACCAACAGAGACACCCTTCCCATTTTCTTTATCAATGCATCTCCAAAACACAAGTGCCCTTGTTACTGTGTCTGTCTAGAAATTAAGGAGACAATTCCAAGTTCACTTCCTTCAGTGTGCCACAAAGTAGCACAAAGAAATATGCAGAAGATGATGGGGATATTTTCAGTGGAAAGAATAAATAACACAGGAAGCAGCAAATATTAAAAATCAGTTTCACTTTCCTATGAAGAAATTTCACATGGAGTCACAAATTACAAACAGGAAAAAGGCAAACAGGGAGGAACCAAAAAAGAAACTGAAATGAGATGGTCAAGAATGGGCAACTCCATCTCTTCCATTATAAAAATGATGAAAAAATAAAAACCAATGAAAATAACAAATTTTCTCCTTTCTAACCTGTGAAGCGCTGAATCAGCAGCCATCTTCAAAAACCTGAAGACTCTAAAGCTTCACAAAGAGATTCCTAGAGAATCTTTCCATTTCTGGCTGAGAAGCTGAATGCTCAACTCTTTATAATCCCCCTTGCCTACAGGATGGACTGCTCTACAGGTAGCTTTAAAATGCTGGAAAGGAGAATGGTCCCAGGAGTGCTTTTCTGCATATCTTTTGTTTCAAGATACTTAAATATTTTTTTTAAGACCTAGACAAATCTTTATAAAATCCATTTAAGATATTTCAAACAGTATCATTTTACTTGTTTTAAATAAGTGCATAAGTACTGAACAGCTGTACACAGTCCCAAATATTACATACCATTTTCTCTTCATATGTAGGATCAGTTTCCTGGATTTCTTTTTGCTTTGCCAAAGATGCGTCATCAAAAGACTCCTGAGATGAAAAAGAATTAAGAAGAAATATTTCTGGAAAAGGGAATCTAAAGGAGAACAAGCTTGTTTCACATTGTATCAAAGCAGCAAAAGCTGGCTGTGGCACCTGGTGGTGGATAGACAGTAGTCAGCTCTTATTTCCTACACAATTACCTGGAGATGGATCCAAGATCCCTGCCACGGGGTGAGGGACAGAGCTGGGTCTCTAATCTGATTTAGCTCCATCATTAAGGCATCACATCAATGTGAATGAGGGAGGCAGCTGTGGTCCAGGAGATCAGCATGCCACTGCCAGGGTGCTGAGCCAACCCTCCTGAAGCTGCCTCTGAGGTGCACTGTCAAAGTACCAGCTCCAGGCCTCAAGTGAGGGTAATTTCAAGGGTTTTGCCAGACTACCCCAATCCCTCATCTCTCTGTACTAAAGGAACAAATCTAAACAAGAATCCACACTGCACTTTTGTCCTGAAAGCTGAGGAGGAGTTTAGGAAACTGTATTTTTCTCCTATGTAGGTTAATAAATTAAATAATGTTTATTACCCATGGTACTACTAACAACAGTTCAACTGGCTGGCGGGGAGAGGGCAGTCCTCCCTCATTCCCTCCCTGCCAAATCCTTAACATACTGCCTTCAATTACCAATTCTTTTGGATCAAGGCTTTTTTATCCTTGTCTCTTCTGCCATTAGGTTAACACTTTCCACATCATCTCCCATACGCATTTTCACCTTCTGTTGTTAAAACTAAAAGCAGTGAGATGATCCTTCCCCGATAAACAATGCTAAGGTAACATATTACAAAATAACTCTTGAACGGGTGAGAAAATGAAACAAATGAGAAGCTTTCAAGTGTTTATTAACCGTCTGTTTATCTGAGCCAAGTAAGAATGGGGCTAAATTCAATCTTTACTGGCAAATACAGAACAAAGGAGCAGGTAAAGTAAGAAACAGATGAAACAAAGGCTGGCAAGAAACAGGATGTTTGTCAGTGGGTAGTTCCTCTGGCAGGTAAAGCATGTGGAAACAGAAAAATCCTAACACAAATGTTTAATTCACTAGTCAAAATATAAAGAACTGAGCATAAGAAGTTATGGCTAAAGCTCTTCTGGAGTCACAACCAAATCCTTTTATCCCTCACCGGACTGAGGAGGACCGTTGGAACTTGTGTTCCAATTCCCCTTTCTCCCACAATGCCGAACCTGGAAAGCACAGCAGCACAGCAGCGCGCCCGTTCGAGCCCATCATCTGCTACACACATGACAAAACCTTGCAATTTAGCTGGAGACCAGGCAAAGGCAGGCCTTCAAATGCTCACGGCTCCAAGGCATTCCAACCCAAACTTCACTGGATGCCAGGAAATCCCTTCCCAAGGTAAAAAAGGAACGGACCTGGCAGCACAGCGAGCCCTCGCACACAAGCGCCTCCAGAGCACGCGTTTCTCAGCCTGCATATGCTAAACTCCAGCCTGGAACTGCCCCATTTCTACAGGTTCGAGCAAGATTTATTTCCCACAGTACTTTGGCTACTTGTTCATCCGAAAAACACGGCATTTGCAAATTTATTTGGAACAAGTAGGTTGAACAGCCCAGAGTGACTCAGGGTACAAAACACCCAGCGCTGAAAGCAGGACCGACCAGTTTCCTGCTATCATTAAAGAAACAACGCTGCGATAGAATTAGCATCTCCAGGCAATCACTTCCAACCCCTTGAAATTTCTGGAATATATGCACCTGTTGCCAAAACAACCCCTCCCACAACCCTCACACCGTCTTCCTCCCCCTCAAAAGAAAAAAAAAATAGAAAAAAGTTTTGAAGCATTTCAGCAGACAAGCGTCCCTCACGCTTTTAGCCGCCGGGCTAGCTCGCCGCTGGAGCAGGAAGTGCAAAGGCTGGGCAGGGTCTCGGGGAGGCAGGGGCAGACAGAAAGCCTGGGGTGCGCGGGGGGTCCCGCCGCCCGGTTCGGAACACAAGCAAGCGGCGTGACCCGGCCGCAGGGCTCCCGTGCCCGTGTCCCAGCGGCGGGACGAGCGCGGCTCTCAGGCGCCCTGCGCGGCGGGGAGGGGGCGCGGAGGGTCGGGACGCCCCCAGACACCCGCACCCCGCCGGGCCGCGCTCCCGCCGACAGGGAGGGCACAAGGGAGGGCGGCGGGACAGGAGCGCGGCCCGGCTTTGCCAGGTGCGGCCCCGCGGCCGCTCCTCCATTGTCTCCCGCGGCCCCACGCGGCCGGGGTGTCCCACCTGCCGCCGGGGGAGCGGGGGGACCCCGCCGGGCCAAGCCGACTCACCTCCATCTTGATGTCGCCCCCGGCCAGGCCGGCGGCGCAGGGCGGCCCCGTCCCGGCGGCCTCGCTGGTGTTGGCGCCCGGTGGCAGCGGCGGCGCAGGCGGCTCGTTCGGCTGCGGCGGCGGCTGCCCGGCGGACATGATCCCAGCCGTGAGGAAACGGCGCTCCGCCGAGGCTCGGGCTGGCGTCCGGCGGGCTGCACGCTGCGGGCAGGCGCGGGCGAACACTGGGATCCCAGCAGAGGAGGAGGAAGAAGCGGCGGCCTGCGGTTCCCGGAGCGCGGCCGGCGGACGGAGCGAGGCCCGGCCCGGCCCGTCCCGGCGGGAGCCGCCAAGCAGCGCCGCGAGCCCGCGCTCGCGAGACTTCCTCCCCCCGCGCGGCGGGGACGGCGGGGAGCGAGCAGCGCGCGGTGCACGCCGCCGCCGCTGGGGGCGCTGCGGGGCTCGTCCGGTGCGCGCGCTGCCGGGAGCTCCGGGGCGGAGCGCGCTGGGATCGGCTGGGATCCCACCGAGACTGCGGGGGCTCTGGGGCCGGGCAGGGAGCGCTCCGGGATCGGCCGGGATCCCACCGAGACTGCGGGGGCTCTGGGGCCGGGCACGGAGCGCTCCGGGATCGGCCGGGATCCCACCGAGACTGCGGGGGCTCTGGGGCCGGGCACGGAGCGCTCCGGGATCGGCCGGGATCCCACCGAGACTGCGGGGGCTCTGGGGCCGGGCACGGAGCGGAATTCGTCTCTGTAACTGCGGAGTCCTCGCCACCCTGCGATTTAGGGCTGGACAAACAACATCAGGTCAAATGTGGGCAGGCATGAGGTTTCATACCCTGCGTAAGATCACGGCATATTCCGAGTTGGAAGGGACCCGCAAGGATCATCGATCCAGCTCCTGGCCCTGCACAGGACATGCCCAGGAGTCACCCCCTGTGCCTGTCAGCATTGTCCAAACGCTTCCTGAGCTCGGTGCTGTGACCACTTTCCTGGAGAGCCTGTTCGTGCAGGCCCAGCCTCCCTATAGGGGAAGGATAATCCAACCTGTGAAAAATTCCTATTATATGATTGGCTTTTCGCAAATATTAAAATGAATATTATATGTGTTATGTTAGAACAGCATAGCATTAAAATAAAAACGATGTGATGTAAGATATTTTCTAACTAGCTCAAGGAATGGATAAGATAATCAAGAAATACTTCGCACAGAAATAACAGTAACAAGACATTAAAATCCCAAAGAGAAGAATTATTGCCTCCTTATCGGGAAGGACCAGGCTTCTACCTCCTTTCACACTGCATGGAGCCAAACCATGATTTACAAGATGAAGGGCGGGGGGGGGGGGGGGGTTTGAAATAAACAGAAATTGTTTGAAAGGAATGTTTCCATCATGTATGAGATACAGGAATATGCAACAGGCTCTTGCTTTTAAGGGTTAATCCTTTGTTAGCAGACATGCTTTTATTAGGAAAGCATCTGAATGTTCGTAATATTTTGCTTTTTTATTGTCCAAATTCTTATGACTGTAATTTGTATTATTTTTATAACCATTTTATTACTATTAAACTTTTAAAATTTTTAAACCAAGTGATTGGCATAAAGAAGTCCATGACAGAGGTTACTGATGTGATGAACACCTACATTATGGTCAAGTACACAATAAAGCAAGAAATCCTCCCTCAGCCAGTACCAAATCCTCCCTCAGCCAGTACCCAACAGTAGAGACAACTAATTACTAACATGCTTATGAAGTTGGTAAAGAGCTGTTTAATTACAGATTTCTGTCAAATCTCTCGGGTGACACATCTTGCAATTTTGTCGCTTAGTTGAGCAATCATAACTTTAATTAATATTCTTTAAATGACTTCTTGTTAAACAAGAAATTGAAACACCACAAGTAAAACCAACTCTGATACTATTAGCTGTGTAGCAATTATGCTAATAGGCATTGCTGAACATGTATCAAAACTGTACATCTTCCCAAAATTTGGGAAACAAAAGGACATTCATTTGGGTTCAAGAAGGTAAGAGAGGGGTGAGAACTTGGTTTCTGTTCAGATCTTAGGAGGGGATTTATGCTTTTTTAGTTTACAATGCCAAAACAAGATGCTACCCACGTGAGATAAGATACTGCCAGTATTTCTACTTCCTCACAAGGCTGATGTTGAGCTGGACTATCCCACCAAGAGTAAATACAATTAGACTTATTTCAAAGCCATCACTTCTGCCACTGTCACTTTTCTTCTAGCCTCAGATTAACAGTCCTGCAGGCAAGAGCTGGTGTAAACACACACACACACCAGTCAAAGAAGCCATTAAACTCATGCTACCTCTGTTAAACAAACAAACAAACCCCTCAAAAGAAAACAAAAACCCCAAACCCTCTGCCCATCAGCACAGGTCACTGTCATCAGCCTCATCCTAACTGTCAACACACTGATTTCCAGTATTAAAAAAACCCATCCCCCACCAAAAAACCCCAACACATGCAAACGATACCATGTATTAATTTCAGCAGATTCCTTCATGCAATGGAAACTTTTTAGAGTTTAACATATTTAGGCGTATAAATTTCATCCATGTGCTCTTTAAATTTTGAATACCATGAAGATGACATTGAGATTGTTTAAATTACAGTGTAGCCATCCTGGTAAAATTACACTTCCACAGAAAATAAACAGCCCAGACTATCTGCTGTGCTTAAACAAACTGTAAGCCTGCTCTGTGTGTATCTTCAAAAAGAAGACTACAGAAATAGTGACATGTGAAGACCAAAAGTCTTTCAAATTGTGCCCAACCACAAACCAGTGAATATTTGGTAACAGCAACATGGCATGCAGATAGCATGTCAGACTCTGCTTGTGTCCTGTTTAAAACAAGCCCTTTGATCAATAAAATTTACCCATGCAAAAAAAAATGACCCCATATGGAGTCAACTGCTGATACTCATTACAGAAATCCTCGAAGAATGGAGATTCTGTAACAAGCAGCATTTTCACAGAAAAAACCCCAGAATTAAAAAAATGCTTTTAGATTTTATTTCTTTGCTGCTATGACTGAAAAGGCTCCACCAAAAGGCAAACATATAGACATTTTCAATATGTAAAATACATTTTAGTACAAAAAGTAATGCACAAACTTTATTAAACACACACAGATCCTTCCCTCTTCAAAACTGCAGGTTCTCCTCCCTCTCAGCAACCAGGTTCTGCCCTGGCCCTGTTTCCTTTCATGAACCTCACTCCCCACCTTACAGAACTGCAACCAGAGTGAGACAGGGCAAGGAAAAATTCTTTGCAAAACTTACCTCCACTACTGGCACAGCAGTTAAACCATCTGAGCTACACAATCACAGAATTAACTAGGTTGGAAAAGACCTTTGAGATCATCAAGATTTCCTCCTGCAGCTGTTATTCTTAGAGCAAAAAGGGACTTGAAGAGTTGGATACAGACCTTCTGTGAAATATAGGGATAAATCTGAAGAAGAGGTTTTTAAAGCAGGACATAATACTTTAATTTTTATATTTTAACTACATTATCCCTTCAGTAATAGCTCTAGTTGGATTCCACATATACACAAGTACCTATCTGCCTCTACACCCAAATTTGATACATTGATGCCTCTGCCATGGCATCTTAACCTGATTTTCATGGTTATCTTGCTTTTCTTATGCTGCTATGTTTCTCCTCGGTTGTCATCTGGGCCAGTTTTCCCCACAGTGTTTAGATACTTAAATAGTCATGAAAGACTTTGAAAAATACTTTGACATTTAACATTGATAAATATCTACTTACCTGTAACTATAGTATCAGAACAGATAGGACATACAGGGGCTTCCAACATAGCTTTTATTGGAAAAATGATGGACCCTCATGTGTGCTGTGGAATGGGTGTTTTCTGCCACAGGTATTTCCTGAGCCTTTGGTTTTAGACATGGATATGCTTTTTGCAGTAGCCTATAGTCAATGCTTTGGAGTTACTGCTTTGTATCCATCATCTGAATTCCTTTCTGCAGTAGTGACTATTCTGAATCCTAACAGAGATTTGCTACATTAAAAAAACCTTCTGCTCTCTCACAAAAAACACAGCAGCTTTTATAAAAGTAATTGGTTTTCAACCCTCCTTTAATTAAAGAGAATAGCTGGGGAGAAATTCATGTCAGAAATACACAGGAAATCAAAGTATGACTTCACCAAAGAACTACGTGTCCTGGAGAAAATGTAACAGCATTTTTCCAGATCATTATGATGCAGGGGAGGTAAAAACTACTAAGAGAAAAGTCTGACATTGTGTGGGCAGAATGGATAATTTTAAATATTTTAATTTTTTAAAAGTTTTGTTTGGTTTTTTAAAAAGCAGAATAACATCCCATTTACAGAATAATAACTGCTTGCTTAATTTCAAGTTTCCATCCTTATACACAATGCACCTACTAAAGGAAAACCTCAACATCTTAGAACTATCCACTGGAAATTTATCCTTAAACATAAAACATTGTTGGGAAGCCAGTGTTTTCTGATTCTTGATCCCAGACTTTAAAGACAGCCCTTCTCCTGGTATACCAAATGCTGTACAAAAAATACAGACCACAGACACCCAAAAAATGGGGTGAACAATAGGATTCATACAGCACAGCTCCCAGAGGGGGCTTGCATCACAATCCTAAATATTATCCTACTCATTTTACATAGAGGAAACAAACCCACCAGTCCTCTCCAAAACTAAATTTTTGCTTGAACTCTTGATATTGTTTTTAAGCAAACCACTTTTTTAGAGCTTGTTGGTGCTTCCCTGATACTGGCCACAGGATCTGTGTCCCAGCTTCTAACCTGAGCACTGGAACTGGGGGCACCTGCACCATGTGGTGTATGAGGAGATCAGAGGCTAAATCCTGGTCCTGGGGGGCTCCTTCAATTTTTCCCTTCATTTAAAAAGTTCAAGGGCCAAGTCTATTTTGTGCTTCCTCATTTGGGCTGTCAGTGAGTAGAACTAAAGGCAAAAATGTCTTAAGAATCATCACTTCTTTCATTTATGGAGGAAAAAAAACATAGTTATAACACAAGGTGTGTTTTTCAAATTCGATTCCTAAACTTGTATTTAAATAATTGAGTAGAAATTAAATTTTGGAAAACTTCTTGAACTTTCACTTACTTAAAGAGGACAGCAGTACCTTGAATATGAAATTCTGCTCCTCAAAAGGTCCTAAATAGATTTGTGTGCCTGGGGAATTTGAACCCTGTTACACATAATGCCTTTTCAAATGCTGCTCTATGCCTAACTGGAGATTAGGGACCTTAACTCTGAACATTATTTGTTTTCAACATTTAGGTTTCGATTATGATTAATTAAAAAAAAAAGTAAATATACACACCATGAATAGGTATTACTATGAAGATCACATCAGCAGAGGGTTGAATCACTGTTTTGATGTAATTAACTCCAGACTCTGAGGTACACCAGCAGGGCAGTCTGAGGAATCCCCAAACTCACAGGGCTGCATCCTTCACCTCTAATACAAAATAGAAAGAAAAAAACCCTTAAACCTTCAGCTGGTCTGCACAGTTTAGAATTGTGCAAAAACCAGCACAAGTGCATGGAAGCAAGTAGTGACTCCTTCCTCTAAAGTATATTCCCTAAAAAGCACATAAAAATATGACAACTTACATATTTTAAAGTCTGGTAGGAATTCAGGGAGAATAAGGCATATTTATATTTTCCTCCTCTTCTGGCCTTCTGATTAAAACAATCAAACTGTCTGGGTACCTTGTGCAAGGCTCCCCCAATTAAACCCAGGACCTCAAAGAGCATTCATTAAAATCTTATTAAGATTGGCCTTTCTGAAAATATGACACACATTTTCTTTCACTGCAGATATAGCTTACTACCAAAAGGCTTGGCAATGATGAGAGATCCTAGGAGAATTTTCAAGAGCTAATCATGATGATTACTACAAGTGCTGGCTTTATAATTGCAGGAAAACGTTGAGAGTCTCCATTTTTCCAACTTGGTGCTTTATGTTCTAAACTGTACAGGATTTTATTCTATTCCATATTAGCATATTATAGTTAAACATTTTGTGTGTGTGCACAGCAGATTACACAACTGTACACTTCGGCTAACCTGCTTATAAAAAGCTGAAGCAAACAGATAATCCCTTTCTAATGAAACATGGAAATCTTCTTTTCTAGACCACCTAGAAAGAAAACCACTGGCACCAGAACAATCTAGTTCTGTTTACTTAACGAGATGGCAAAAACCTTTCATCTGGTCATGCATCCAATACCTGTTCTCCTCCCATTTTTGCTAATGAAAATTGACATTAGGGCTGCAGAACCATAAACATATTCTGGAAAACTTAAAATGCCAAAGACATTGTTCATAACCCTCTCAACATCTTTTCTTGTATCCTACTCTGCACCTTGTCAGGCTGAGAGCTGAACTCAAAATGTTTGTTCAGTGAAGGCAAAATCCAGAAACCTCATTGCTTGGGATTTGGTTCATCAACACCCAATCAACACAATATTTTTGTGGAACATCTATTACACTAATTTGCCAGACAAGCACCTTTTTTGTGGTCACGGCCAGATTAGCATTCCCCAGAAATAAAACAAGCAACAAGAAATTAACATTTAAGAAGCAGTTGGGTGCAATACACAGAGATTAAGAGCAGATGTAGGAAATATGGAGGATAATCTCAAAATATAAGTTCATCTGTGGATAGTGCTGAGCTTCTTAAGAACTACAGGTATAAAATATTTCAACAGATGAAGTGGCACTATTGCTGTCCAAATTACACACTGATATTGTATGGCAGTACTTTTTCCTTGAGCAAATAAATATCCATTCACTTTTCATGACACAAACCTCTGTAGGGTAAGGAGGAATGGAACTTCTCTCCGGGGCTGCCAAGCTTCCAAAGTACTTTTGCAAGAGTACTACATATATATATATACATGTGTGTATATATATACATATATATATATATATATGTGCGTGTGTGTGTGTGTATACACACACACACTGCTGCAGTAATAGCTAAACTTAAATTTCATTGTGATAAAAATCTTGCTTGGCTCATAGTGCACTGTAAAAGCTAGAGAGGTGCCCATGACTCCCTAATTAGCTACAAGAAACAATAAATTTTAAATTACTTAATCAAAACAGCCATACTGTAATTTGTCTGTACTTCCTAGATGTGGCACTACGTCACAACTGTCATACATGAATGGTTTGTTATTATTTTTTTACATAGATATAAATATCAGTAAAGAAAAAAGACTAATGACCACATTTTCACCTTTTCCCATGTCACATTATGAAGTTCTAGTGGAACAGAACAGCTGTGTTGCACCTGCACTTCCTGAGGTAATAGTGATTATATCACAGTGTGTAGAAGTGTGGCTATTGGTACTTAGCAGATAAAGAAATGTTCAGATCACTCCATGGAATGATACCAAATCACCTCTCAAGTCAGTCTTAGTGTACAAGGCACCACGTTTCCTTTCGATTTTTAAGAGCAAGATCTTGTATACCTGTACAAGACATATTGCATATATATATTTGCCATTTATAATGACACATACAGCAATGAAAACTGTATCTGCAACTGGTAACATAGAGTTTGAGCCAAACAAGAGAAAACTTACCTATTTGAAAAAAGAACACTTGACAAGCAACATTGACAAGCTACTTCTGCACCAGTATCTACTTGAGTTTCCACCAACTTGCCTCCAACCAGAGTGTCCTCACAAAGCTAGTAACTGAAAGTGACACAGGGCTATATCAGTTTCACTTGCTTTCTATCATCTACAACTTTAGGAGTCACATTTCCAATTTTATATTCATATCCTTAGACCATCCAAGAGCTCAGACAGATCTGCATTGTGAAGCCCCTGTAGCTTCACTCATGAAAATGAGATGTATCATCAAAAGTTAATATCACACCTCTGATTCTGAACATACCATGGACAGTATGTAAGTATGGAAGATGTAACACTGGAATATGGGGGAGAAAACTGCTTAGAAATCTAATTAAAGAGAAATTGTAGAGTGATACTTAGAAAATGTTACGCTGTCTGTACGTGGGGAAGCTCCCGTTTTCCTTAACAAAAGGGGAAAAGTCTAGAAATTAAGAGTGGATCCTCAATCATAATAACAAATAACGTTGTGAATCCTGTCAAATTTTAAATGAAGAAAGAGTAGGTGTAATCTGTAAATCAAGGACTGATATCAGCAAACTTAGAGCAAACCCATCTCCTATCACTAGCTCAGCAGGAGAGGCTGGCTTAGGAGACTGATTTCTTCCTGGCTCCCAGAGGAGTGGGAATTCACATTATTTGGCTTCAAGTTAAAAATTGTTCTAGCTGTACATCTGCAATTCTGAAAACATGTGGCTGGTATCCAGGCACTTTCCAGACACACTGACATCCGTTTGCTGCTTTGCAAGACAGAGTTTACACACCAAAACAGAACAACTTGATTTATTTAAAATTCACCTCAAAATGCATTGTGTTCAGTTTCTTTTTTTTTAAATGAACATTCAAGCATCAAAATATTACTAATTTAAAAAGAACATTTGTTAGGAAGAAGATAATTTACATACTTTAAATTGTGGCTGTGAGGGAGAGAAACAACTGATGGTAGATTAGGCACAGTACGAAGGCCAACATGCCAGAAAACAATGCAGCTTTAAGCTCAACTTTTAAATGATCTGGACAAAAAAAACCCCAATTGGGCAGGAAAATTAAACCAACCACTTAATTGAGGGTATTTGTATAAAACAAAAGTGTTAGTAAGTTTTCTATCTAGACCTAACTCATTCATGTATTTAAAGAATTCTATCTTCTTCCAAATAACAAAAAATGTTTCTAAACCAAGGCAGATTATTATTTGGAACTGGCATAGTAAAATAAAGGATCACAGTATACAGAGTTTAAAATCCTGTACCAGGAAATAGCAACAAGTGGTGTACAAGGGGATAATTTAGGTACATTATCTAATTTTTAAAAACAGAAATATAAAATATCAATTGCATAGGGATTTAAATATAAGGCCAAGCAGGAGAGTAAAGTAAAATAGAGCTCATAAGAAGGGCACTATGGTGTTAAAACATAGTATTTCCATTTGAGTTAATGTCTAATTCAAAATCACAGTATTTTGCTAGTACTACAAAAAGTGAATGTCAAACTGTCCCATTGATCTTGAACTGAAAACTGACATTAGAACTTCTAAACAGTACAAAACTAAAGCTCATCGTCTAAACCTGATCAGTGTATTAGCACAACAGTGCTTGGTACGTACCTGATTTATATACTCTACCTTCTGTAAATAATATAAAGGTTATTTCTTGTTAATAAGTGTGAGATCACAATATTACTGCATGCCATCAGTGGTTTGCAGGCTTACTTGACATTTAATTATTCAGTCTTTGAAAGTGTAAGATCCCACCCTGCAGAATCTTCACTGATTGAACACAGAACACTGTCATTAATAAAACACAACAGAAGTTCCACCACTAACAACTAACATATAAGCCAGGATTTTAGGTCTAAACCCAGTACAGTTCATTATTATTAACTCACAGCTATTTTTTGTTAGGAAGGTAAACCTGTAGACTTCCAAATAATCTTGAACGTATTAAATATAAACAAATATGTAACTAACGGTTGTCTCTTGGCATTTCAAGTAGATTATTCAATTGTGAAAGTATTTCTGCAAAATCAATTTTGAGTTGTTAAAATGAAGTTCAAATATTAATTTCCATTTCTACATGTAGCTTAATTAACCTAAAATTGTGAGGAATAGTAGTGTAAGGAAAAAAGAATTCTCCAGATTAATTAGACATTAAGGTACACTAACTGTGAATACCTGAACCAACATTGTAACTGAAAAAGTGCATAAACACAGTAATACTACAAATGTGTTAACTACAGAACAAAAGGTTTTCTGAAACCTAAGTAATATTATTTTACAGGTTATTTACAGGCTGTGATTTTTCCAGACAGAGCCAATTCAGGATCTTAAAGTTCCTTTGATATATTCAAAGTGTCTTTTGGCTTCCAACTTATTTGGCGAGGAACTGATTCCCAGCCTAGGGAATCAGGTACTGTGCAGCTGAACAGCACTGCCATTGTGGTTCTGTGATTCTTCAAAATTCACTTCTTTCCATTCTTCAAAGCCAGAGCAGTGTTTTCACTTCACACTCTTGGTGGGTGTCTCGGACTCGGTGGACTGTCTGCCATCAGTCCACGCCTCCCGCGTGCTCTTCAGGGCCAGTGTTTTCTGCTGGTCCACCACAACGTAATCCACCCTCTCGTCTGCCACGCTGCTGCCTGAGCCACTGTTCTTCTTCTGGGAACAGCCAGAAACAAGTTCAAGTAAATTAACAACAGAAAAGCAAGCAGGTGTCCCAAACAGACACAGAACAAGCACTGGTTTCTCTGAAAGGGTCAACACTGTCTCTCCACTAAGCATTTGAGAAATTACCATTAAGAGATCTTACTGAATATCTGCTTACCTTACGAGGTGGGGTAGACTTTCCCGAATCTAGGTCCAGATCTAAATATTCCACTTGTTTATCTCCTTTAGGTTTTACCATAGGGCTGCTTCCTCCATCAAGGCTGTTGCTTCCAAACAAATTCTGAAATCATAATTTAAACAACCTCAGCTACAAATGTACAAACTAACGTGGTCCACATAATCAAATATGCTTACTATAAACTGCCAAAATGTAAAAGTTTAAGGAAACAACTGTAATCACTTAAATCATGGAAATTTCATTGAGCCTGTATGGCAAGGGCATACATTCTATGTTAAAAATGGGATAGAATCAAAACCCAATGGGAGGAAAAAACCCAAAAACCACCCTCCCAAATTTTAAGGTTGCCACCAAACCCATCTGTGTTTTCCACTTAATGTCCCCTTCATATAATGAAATAAGAACAGATCATGTTTTGTTCTTTTTAAATGTAGTTATTATATCTCAAATTTAACATTACTTAAGCACAAACTTTTCTATTTTCCTCAATTTTTGTTAAATACCTACAATAATTTCTGCTTGACAGTAGTGGCAAATCTAAAAATGAAACATTTACATTTCATTCAAAAGTCATCATGATTAAGGTGAAAATCAAAGAGTATTGTTCAACTGACAAGATTAAAATATTAAAACTTTGGAAAATATGTGTAGGGCTGCCTGAAGTTGCATTGTATATACCTAAATTTCAATTAGCCCAGACTTTTACAACCTCACCTCCTCTGTCCTCTCCCAGCCTGATCCCTCCCTCTTAACAGGTGTTATAGGAACAGTACAATAGAAGGACTCTTCTCTAAAAGATAAAGAAAAAACAGGAAGACAGAGGGCAGCAGTCAGCAAAAAATGAAGAAGAAGGCAGAAGGAAAGACAGAAGGGCAAGGCTGAGAGCAACTTGAAAGAAAAAGCAGAATATTACTGATTTTATTAACTAAAACGTAAGTATGACATCAAAGAAGATGCTCCAAAGCTGATGGCAGAAAAAGATTAAGAAATACAGATTCCTTGCTAAGATAGAGTTGGAACAAGTAAAAATTTTCAAAAAGTCAAATTTTAAAACAAAGGCCATGAGATATGCAGAAACATTCTGGTTCTTTAGGAAGTAAAATATTTTATGGGCTAAAGCAAAATGGGCTGGGCTTTTTAAATTGAAGTAATCCATTGTATCTCTACTGTCCAGCTCATTTAACATTAAGTGGTAACAAGGACAAACACAAACAACTAATGTGAAGTTCATTTTCATTGCTCAAACTCTCAGAACAAATTTCTGTGTATTAAAGATACAAAAATCAGATTCTGTAACAATGTTTCCAGGATAAATTTAAAAAGCTGTTACTCATTAAACAAAAAATAATCTGTTATTTCAAACAAACTAAGCAGGCAGAACATATGCATTAGGAAACAAAAATTTTAAATACACGCAAATGAAACAGAAAGGAAACCTGTTGAATAACCTTTAAATAGGACTGGTGCAAGCAAACAGAAGATATTAATGAGCTGGAGCATTAATTGTACCATCTTGGTATGGAAGTTAAGCCCTTGGAACAGCCTTAGGAATCAACAGGAACACCTGGGCTGAACTGTGATTCTGTGCAGGCAGAACTGTGGGCACGGGTGGGGAGAATCTCTGGGGTAATATGGGATGTTTCTTGCACGTGTGAAACAGGACAGCACCCACTACTTACCAATGGCCCTTGCAAGAGAGGAGCTAAGAATTAACATCAGCAGGTCCTTGAGCTTGGTGCTTTTCCCCTGGGAAGCACAAGGCACAGCGTGGGGCGCTCCACAGGCTGTGGAGCCCGCACCCCACTCTGCATCCCTGCTCCCACAGGAATGGCATGGGGGGAAGCTGGGATGCAGCACCCCGAGGCAGCCGTGGTGAGCTGGGGCAGGGACACTGCAGGGGGCTGGGAGGGGACCGAGAGCAGCAGGGGACAGGAGAGTGAACAGCACTGCAAGAGGAGAGCCCGGGGCACTGAGATGGGCCAGCACATGCCATACAAGAAGGCAGACACACAAACAGAACAAACAAGGTGCTAGACAGGCCCTCCCCAAAGAAGGTCATACATAAATGATTTCAAGATGAAAAATACTGCTGTACCCCCTGCTAAGAACCCAAACACATGAATACACTGAACTGACTGGACAGGACTTTGAACAGTCCTAGCAGACTGTCCCTGACCACGGCATGGGAGGTTGGAACAAGATGACCTTTTAAGGCCCCTTTCAATCCATTATTTAAGGTCCCTTTCCATCCATTCCATGATTCTAGACTAACCAAAAAGCTGAGCTCAAAATACAGGTTTCCTACGGGTTTTATGCATATTCTAAACTATATTTTAGTTTAGGCGTAGGTCTGCTGCTATTGTCTCCCTTAAAACTACTGCTATTGAGTCTTTTTCTCTCTCTCCTTTCCCTCACCGAAGAAAACCCACAGTGTATATCATTAAATTTTCCTAACTAGCTGCACTCCATGCTGAGGATCTGAAGCTTCATTATCTGAGAAAATTCCCCCCCAAAGGGGAAAAAATGCAGACATTTAATACACAAAGACTCCTTCTATCTTCTTTGAAAGACGCCTAATAAAATACACATGGTTCAATTTTCATAGAATGTATACCACAAGTATCAATTGTTTTTTTCCCCTGCTCCTTCTACACTTCCTGGAAGATGTCCTTTTAATGCAGTTTTTTTAAACATGTCTCAGAGCTCCTAGGATAGTTTATTTCCCTTCATGACATAATACTGGACTCACACATAGCCCAAGGATAAACGATTGCAAAGAGGGGACAAATTCTAGAAAATAGGTAGAAAAAAAGTCATGTTGTATACTGCTTTATATAATAGACATGTATATCAACCATTTTCTTTATGCTCTTAACTTCTTCAGTGAAATCCTACCAAAATTACAGCTTTGCTATGGAGATTTTTTTATCATTCTGTTGATCAAAAGGGAGTGATGTTGAATGAAGGATCTGTATTGGCATGATTTAAAAGTAAGGACTGCACAGGAAGAGAGTAGTTAAGATGTAGATTTTACATACTGGGTCTTCAGAGGACTGATTTGGGTTCATGGATACATAATTCTCTTCACTGTCGTGCGAGTCACTGCTGGAAGTTGTGCTATGAACTGAATCCGGTCTGGGAGACACGGGAAACCTGGAGGAGCTAATTACCAGGAATTATTTCACAAACAATACATCTGCAATATCTTAAACCTCCTGGTCAACAACAAAAATAAGCATATTAGAGCTGAAATTTTCATTCAAGTTTACTAGAGTGTCACATTTTTTGGTTATACATAGTCCCTTATATTTAATATCATAAACAAAATTTCACACAGACACACTTTATTTCAATGCACAGATACACACACAGACTCACACTCTTCCAAGGGAAACTTCAAGCTACAAACAAGCTAAAAATATGATACAGATGTACACACATTTATTAACACTCCAGTCTCCAAAATGATTAATGTGAATGAGGAAAAGCCAAGAAACTTACTCTCGTGCAAAGCTTCTGGTGATAGGAGATCTAACTGGAGCTTGTAATTCTTCCCATTCAGGCAGAGGTTTTATTTCTAGTGGAGCTGGTTTTGCTATGTAAGAAACAGACAACTGTAAAGCACAGAACTTTCCTAAACCAACTTAAATTTAATAGCTTTTCATAGACTAAATACAGAAAAAAAACCTTTATCTTTCAAATTGTAAATACTAGTAAGGAAAGGGAAACACTTCCATTTTCAGAAAGACATGATATATTAACTTACATTTTTCATCTTTTCAGGTAACAAGAGGAAACATCAATTAAAAAATTAAAATATAAAATAAAAAAAACCCCACTGCAACTTCAGAATTTTGCAGCATATACTTGTAGGCAGTAATTCTGTTTTGAAAAGAGATTTTGAAAGTGGCAGCATCATGTTCTGTCCTCATTCTGTCCTGATGACTTGTTGAGCTGGCAAGCCCAGGGCAGGGCTGATGGGCTGTTTGAGCAGAACCAACTCTGGGGACCTCTCTTGGCTCAGAGCCAGCTGTTAATGTGCAAACCCTGCCCTCACACGTGTGCCCTTACTGGTGAGGTTTCACAGCTCCACGAGTGGGCAGAACCTGCAGCTACGACTAAGTCTGCACAAGTGAGAAATGAACCAACAGCAGGAGGAGCCTGGTTCGCCTCAGAGATCATCCACAGTCAAGCAGAGTGGATGTGCCACAGAGCAATGTGCCACTCATGACACATAACACTGTTCTCAAAAAAATTGCCATTTTTAAATTTCATTTTCAGAACAGAACCATGAGTAGGCTATTAGCAAGAAACACATTATCCCTCCCTCCAGCTTATATGTCTCACACGTCCTAAACATTAGCAAAAAAGGAAAGTATAAAAAGGCTTGTGGAAAAAAAATACCACAGAGTCAAACTGCTGTCAACTTTATCCTCCCTAAAACTGTTTTTAGAAAACAAAATGCAATGTCATCATGAAAACTGCCCTTTCTGTCCTTGTGCCCCCTCCCACCATGAGTTTTCTGCCTCTTGGCAGGTTCACTAAGATCAAGTGTCAGGCATGCAGTAACAGAACTGAACATGACGTAGGCAAGATGATACTAAAGCACAACTGACATTAAAAACTATCAGCTTGGCTCAAGTTTTCTGTAAAGGTCTGAGACTACCTGGCAGGAACAAACAGTGGGCCAGGTGCTGCTGCAGCACACAGAGCCAGGATTTCGTCCAAAGCCCACCAAGAACAGCACAAGTATTCAATTCCTGTTGCAATGGACTTCAAAACCCAAAGGTAATCAGTGATACTTCTCTGAGATTTTCAATGTTCATTATCATTATTTTCTCTAAATCTCCTGACTATGTTAGGCACCAACTCAGCATCTTCAATAAAGCCCATCATATTAATTAAAATACTCTTTAAGGTGCATAAATAGATGTCTGTACTAGTGTATGATCAGAAGATCAATATTTTGCTTCAAGACCTAAGTGAACTGTGATTTCAGGTTATTGCCTAATAAAAGTTTCAAGTAAATTACAAGTTACTATGTACAATTTATAAGTTGTTATATCTTCTAAATAAACAGACAAAATACAAACAGCCACAACTTAAGAGACCAGAACATTCATGTTAATATCAAAGAAAAATTTCCATGCACTGTTCAAGCCAGAAAATCTTTAATTCCTTTTACAGGAAACTGGTTGCTTGGCACGGAAAATACATCCATAACCTTAGACTATAGCAGAATAGAATATGCCAGAGTTATTCTAAAATAACAATTTTTTAAATTTTTGCTTCACTTATTTTTATAAAGCTCCATATACATACAGTGCTAAAGTACATACCCTTTCTTCTTGTAGTAAAGTCACCTATGGTTTGTGAATCAGTTCGCTCTAAACCATGTGGTTTAGGTCTTAAAATTTTAGGACTTTGACCTAATTGGCAAAAAGAAGACTCTCTTAATAATATTCTATTTGCAAGTGGAAAACTGGAATTTTATAAATAAACATCACAACCCCCTGCAGAAAAGTTAATCCCACAAGCATAAGCAAGCTGCTGAAGGAGATTTTACACTCTAGCTGGGAATCACACTAAGGGTTTAAACACCAAACCAGAAACAAAGTAAAGACTGCATGCAAGTAATAAATATATAGGAGGCAAATGTAAAAGCTGTACAAAAAGGCTAAAAAGTGCATCAACAAATATTGCAACTGATCATTACTACTAACTGGCTTGATAAAACAAATAAACGTACATATTTGAGGTATATTTACTATCAAAAGAGAACAGTCGTGTTTCAGATACTGTTGAAGTACCCTCAGAGAAATGAAATCCTCCTTAGTCATGGAATTTCTTTGGAAATAATGACTCTTGGGAGTCTCCACTCCTGTGGTACTCTTGGGAGGTCTTCTATCCGATGTGTATCTCCCACTTGAGATGCCCCAAGAATCTTTTTTTACCAGTGTGTTTCTAAAACTTGTTCCCCAGAGGTCTCCATCTGTCTGTACCAAACCCCACCACCCCGACCCTGCAGACACAGTGGGATTTTCTTCCCAAGTTTCCAGCCTGCACACGGCCCCTCCATCAAGGCACAACCCAACCTCCACCAAAAATGACCCTGGCATGAAAATACTGATCATCTCCCTGCAGAGAGTAACACAAATCACCTCCCAATACAAGGATTTTCTTTAGCCAACCTGACCAAACTCTGCAAGTGTTCCAGGTCATGCCGTCTATTTTAAATAAACACGATCAAGAATGTGTAATAGCCCTAAGTTTTCATTAAAGTCTATCTGACAAAGTATAATATTAATATTTATAAATAATAATATAATACTAATGATATATAATAATATAATATAATAATATATTATATTTTATATTAAATATAAAAAAAGGCAAGTGCCTTCAAGTGGTACACCAAGAAGCCATATGAATAAACCAAATGAAAAGTTTAAGCCTGGTTATGTTAGAAAGCTGCCCTACAGCACAAAATGGAAAAGAACTGGTACAGACTAAGGTGTGGTATTCCCAGCAATGGGTGAGAATGCTTCACAAAGAATAAACTTGGCAACAAACACCAGAAGTTTGCAAATCGCTGCCCCAAGGGTTTTGCATATGAAGTGCTCTATTAGTGTTATCACTGAAGTATTGGGAATAATCAAGTAACAACAAGAAAGGTAAATACAGGTTTTGTACTGTATCTTAACTTCTACACAGTGCTTCTGAGAGACCATGCAGGTAAGATAAAATTTGTTTATTCATTAGTAGTGCTGCACAGCAACTTCCTTACAAAGAAAAGGACATGAAGTAATTTTTACACAGACAGTTCTTTTCCAATTTCAAAATCAGATGCTCCCTTAAATAGCTCAATGTGCTGATGAAACGGGTGAACAGTTGGGCAATGCTGACCAAAGACACAGACTGTGAAGCAGAACATGAAGTATTCCTGACTAGAGCCAAGTCAAAAGCATGAGCCAACATGCTGATGTACTCAATTCTGAGCTGATCCAATATTCTTAAGTCCTTGCCTATAACTCTCTGATAAAAGCCTGCCTATTTAAAAAGACCAGGATCTTCAAACTGATGGAACAATTTAAGAAGTTCAAATCCAAACACTTTTTGATGTGATCATAATAATTTTGTATTTCAGTTTTATAATCTGCTGATCATAATAATTTTGTATTTCACAGTTTTATAATCTGATTTAAAAGAAATCTGGCCCAATGCAACTCAAGTTAATCTGCACTGACATAGAAGCACAGATCGTAAGCACAATGAGAAAACTAGCAGAGGTAACAGAGTTAATTAAATTATTTAAGCAGTGTGCACTTAATAACCTCTGCTCTTATAACCAAACAGACTAAAGTGCCTGAAACCCATAATACAGAGAATAAACTCAAGGAACTCAAGACTGTAACTCATTATTTCTCCTTCTGTTAATGATGCTACATGGTCTAGCACAGCCAACCTTTCTGAACTGGGATTAGCCCCGTTTGTAAAACATGGCTGTTGTGTAACTGCCTGATTCCCACTTAATTTAGCACTTATACCAACCACTCAGATTTCCAGAAGAGCTATATAAATAAGTACAGGTCCCTTCAATACTTCTACATCAGAAAAGAACATACAAAACTACTGAGCTTTCATCTCTTTCTGCTGGAAGACCGTTTAATCTCAATAAATTTGGTGGCAAACCAGCTTGCTGCCACCAACCAGCCAGGATAATGCAATTCCTCACATTTAATGCGTCATAGAGAATTAAAATATTTGTGCAGAGTGTTTTCTTTTTCCTCCCTGGAAAAAGAAAACCCAAAGGCCTAAACTCTGTTGAGGAGCTTATACTGTGCAACAGGACAGACCGGACACCAGGGAAAGGAAAAGAGGAAGGGGGGATCAAAATCATGAATCTGAGGTTACCTATATGTGTAACTGCAGAATTCTTTCACCCTGTTTTTGCTCATTTAAGACAATAAAGTGACATGAGCCAGGGCACTGAAAGCCCTTCAGAGTATCCCTTCCTGCTTTCAAATGATAATTTTCCCCAGGAGCACATGCCTGTATCTCTGAAAAGCAACCAAGTGATTAAAATACGGAGGGGAAACTGCTTCCCCCCTGTATAGCAGGCTGGTCTCCCACATCTGTTCTATCCACAAACGCTCACTGCAGTGTCACAGGGCTGTTCTTCACATCACTGTAGTGACAGCAGGGCTCTATGGAGAGCCTGGCTCCATACAGCATTCCAACAACAGCCATACTGAGGAACACATTTCCTGTGCTTCCCACAGGCCCAGATTTACCTCAGCTCAGGAAAGATAATACTTTTAACTTACACACCTATTCTGGGAAAGATAAATCTGGGTAAAGGAAAAAAAAGTTTCATTTATGCAATTTAATTTTTTTTCAAACTGAAAAGGAAATAAATGTTGCAACACCACTGGATGCAAACCTACATGGGGGAAAAAACCCAAAACACAAATAAATTATGTCAAGTGAAACCAACTAAACAAGAAGTGAAAATTAGAAGTTTTTACTATTCTATCAAGTCACCATCTGTGAAATGCAAAATTCAGCCAGGAGAGAGAAACTCAGCTTCTGCATGTCCTATCAGGCTGTAGAAGGGCACTCTGAGCTGAAAAATCATTAATGAAGTCTATTTTCCTAACAAATGGCTGCTTGTAGCAAGTGCCAGGCACAGCAGACGATTGTGGCTGTGGCACTGGAGCACACTCAGATGCATGAATTCTGCTCCTGGTATTTGGGGCATGTCAATGCTGCCTTTGTCTGTGAAGTCACCAGGAGAAGAGTCCATTTCACATGTTTGAGTTAATTTCAAAAAATGGTTTAAACTGAAAAATACTTTTTGGTTTTTGCATTGGCTCTGGTTGTTTTCCATAGAACACTTGGAATATAATATTGAGGCAGGAGGAAGTTGTCCCACTGCAGTAAATTCCTGCATCAGTTTAGGTGGTCCTAATGGTTTTGTTTTTGATGACATAATGCTGAAGAGATTAATTTGTTCTCAGACTATTGCCTTGAAACACCAGAACTAAACATGATTTCTGTTAAGGACACTTCTTTCCTGACTGGATGCTTGCTCCACGGCTTGCTGGCAAGGGATTTCACGTCAGGAAACTGCAAACATCCTCACAAAAGAGGCCAACACTTCTATTTAAATACTATATTTAGGGCTTAAAATTTTTAGGTAAATATACTAATGCAACATAAAATTTGAGAAATGCATTATTTGTTTCCTGGACAACAGGATTAATCGTTATGAGACTAGGAGATCATATGTAGGAATGCTAGAGCAGTGCTGTGCTTGGGATAGGAGGGGGAGAGCTAAAGGAGAAATCAGCCACATAAATGCACTGCATCTACACAAGAGTACTTTCAGAGAGAAATAACTAACCACAGTTCCTTGTTTCCATCAACAAAATACATATCTTGACCCCTTTTCCTCTGTAATTAGATGAAACTGAAATTTGCACTGAGGTCCAAGAATCCCCGTACTTAGAATCACTGTTGATTTCTCCTGAAAAAACAAGGCTGAAATTCACTGTGTTGTTCCCAAAAAATTTATTATTTGCTTTTCAATTCTGCAGAGTAAACTCCTGCTTTTCTTCTCTTCCTCACCCAAGTGAACCCTGATTCCCAAGTAAATGGTCTTCAACACAGAGCTCTACAAATATCCTGAATTTGTTTTTTCATCTCTGTTTTTGTAAGACTGTCTCCTGCCAAGGTACTTGTAATTAGAAACATGTATTTAGTTACATAACATTCAATACATTTCCATGCTAGTATCCACCAACAAATAGGAGCATCAATAATGTGCTTTGTACTGGGTGGGGATAAGACATGGATGCTGATAACTATGGTTTCTTTCGGACAATAAAAACAAACTGAAATCAACTTATTCTTCAATGTTATGAAATATAAAAAGCAGTCACATCAAGAGTTGCTCTTCAGTCTTCTCAGACATCTTTATCCCCTCAAAACAACTTTTTACAGTGAACTGGTAATTTGAATGCTACAGAAATTAATGAATTGGAAAAAATAAGTCCAGCTGGATCTGACAGCTAATGTTCACTGTTATTTCTAAAATATTTGGCAAATGCTATAAAACTACTCAAAGAATGGCAAATGCCATAAAATTACTCAGTGAATACCAAAGCTATTAATCATCAAGATACTACTTGACTATTCTGATTTGTGAGTAACTCTCCATGTCTCTATTTTATAAGCCCCCAAAGCATGATGAACTAAGAACATTCAATAACAAAGACTGTTTTAAAACCTAAGCACAGTGTTCTGGAGCATTTATTGATTAGCAGTTTAACGGTGCACTAAGATTTGCAAACTCCAAAAGACTTCAAAAACAAAACACTGAAAAAAAAACCCCCAAAATTTAAATTATTCAGTGGAAAACTAAAGATTAACATTAAGCCTATTACAAAGTAATGGAATAGCATGACAATATGTGCATTAAAAACTATGTTTCTTGAAAAAAGTGATAAGGGCACAACAAAGAGGAGAAAAATTTTATGAAGATCATTAAAAATAGGGCATTATTACTCATGTTCTCTTGTTCCTGCTCTACCTCATATCTTTGGAGTTTAAAATTACAAAAAAAAAATCCCTAGCCCTAATCCCTAAACTTAATCATCCCCAGCACTAGTATCAGACTAAGTACTGCAGTTTAGAAAACTGGCATGTTTAATTTTTTACAACCATTATGTCCAGCAAATCACAGTCCTCTGCAGCTGTGATACAGCCACCCAAATGAAATCATTATTGGAATTATTTGCTCTTTCAAAGTTTTAAAAGACAAATCACAGCTGCAAGGTAAGGATTGGTACATCACAGCAAGGAGTTATTTAAAGCCATTAAGTGAAAAACTAGACTTGTACAAGTAATTTAGTACAGGCATGCAGGAAGTGTAATTTTCAGCTAAATAGGAACTTGTGGAAGATCAAAGAAGAAAAAAAAAAAATCAATAAATTTGTACTCCACTTGCTTTACGAACTCTAAGGAAGCACCAAAACATCCCCCAAAATTCCTAATTTTTAAAAATTCCTAAATGGAATGAACAAGGGGTGTATTCTCTCTCCAAGAGAGAATAGAAGATAAAATGCATGGATTTCTCAAAAGCAAAATGAACAATGCTTCTGTTCAGAAAACTCATCACAAAAGTTACAGTTTCTTTTTCAACAGATCTTCAGTTCTTGCTGCAGACAGAAATCACCATTTTCATATTTTCAATGCCTACTTGTTCTAAATCCTCAGAACATAACTGAACCTTTATTAAAGAACATGCAAGACAATGATGATAGTGTGGAATACTGAAATGTTGCCAGTTCCTAATTATTATTATTTTTAAAGAATTGTCAGTTCTCATTGTCACAAATGCTGTCAGTGTTTCTCTGAAGTTTTATTGAAGGATGGTGTGATACTCCTGCTGTATCAGGACATGGAATATGTTCACAGTGTCCAACTTAAATATTTACATGTTTGAATGTCTAACAAGGAAACTGTTCATCAGGCTATTTATAGCAACCTTCATGATTAATGAGGGTTCTTTATTTCCTTAATAATTACCTACTTTGCCTGGGATTTGTAAAGCACCATGCTACACTGCAACAATGGATCATTATTCCAGTCATCCAGAAGCATCACAGTGGATCCTATGGGGACCAGAATGTGGCAGGTGCTTCCTGTACACAATTACCTTGGCAAAGTGGGCCTCAGCTCTTTCAGAAAGAAAACTGGAATTCTCTGTGAAGTTAACCCATTTGGGAGATGCTTGTGAGGAGTGGTGGCAAAGATACAGCCACATTTTTAGAAGCAATCCACGCATATTTGTGGTTTAACCACACAGATTATGTCTTTTAAGATTTTAAATGAGGAAAAAAACTATGACAAAAGCAACAAGATAACTTTTAAAACATTCTCAAAAATGATTAAACAATTAAACATTTTTAATCATGACTGCCAATTCCATGAGCATTTTCCTGCTCTCTCTTGGTTTCTTTTGTTTGTTTTCTTGTTTTCAAGCTGCAACTGGGTATTTTCTTGGCATGAAAATAAATGTGTGCATCACTTACTGTCTCTAAATCCAAGTTTACCACATGATCACACGATGGGCTGAAAATTACCAGGGCCAAGCAGCAGTCTCTTTTGAAGGCAACCATGCGGACTTAAGTTGTAGGAAGCCTCTCAGATTAAATGCTGATATATTTTTGTTCAAATATAAGTCATCAAAAAAAACAACAAAAAAACCAACAAAAACAAACAAAAAACCCCACAAAAAAACCAAACCCCAACCCTCCCCAACAACCGAAGCACCACATTAACTATTGGCTATTTCTGCTATCAGCGAAATAACCAATAATCTGTGCCACTCAGTCCAAAACTAGGACTGAAAATATTGTTCAAAATAATCTTGAATGCAATTAAACCCTAACAATATTTTGACAAAGTTTCTGTTGAAGACAAACGAAGCAAAGCCCAGTACCATGTCGTAAGCTGGGAATTCTAAATTCTGTATTGTTTGTGTCAGCAATTTGCTGAGTGATCCTGAGGGCATTGCTCAATCTCAGCTCCCCATGACCTGGAATTAGGACCTGAGCTAAATGGAGCTCTCTCAGAAAGTGCTTTTAAGTATTATTGATCAAAAAGTTTATATTTATATTCATTCATGCATGCATTACAATCACAGACTATATTCAAATGAGTAAGATTTAACTTTTGACCTTCATTTTATCATGGCCATTGTTAGTTCAGCCATATGCTCACTGTTCAAATATTTTTTTTCAGAATCTTAAAAAGCCCACTTTGGTAGAAATGTGCTTTAACACAGAAAAAAGAAGTTCACAATTAAATGTAAGCTGGGCATCAAGCTGAGATTTTGAGGAGGTAAACTCCACCATCTCCAATTCCATTGTTGCCTTTCACTTTGATTCAGATATTGAAAAACTGCATTTTATCAGTCAAGATGTCAAGCACGTATTTCTTACGAGATTTCAACCTTTCAGATAGGACAATATTACACAGCTATAAGGACTTATTCTGGACAGCTCCTAAACTGTTAATTAAAAAAAAAAAGTCAGTTTTTGTACTTGTTTGGTCTTAAAGTCTTGTTTTAAGATCAGATACCCCTCTGCCCAAGCCATGGAAACAAATCCCATGGCAGGAGGGGGTCACTGTCATGCCCAGGGACCCCCATCTCTCAAATGCTTCCTCCTGACCCATAAAAAAACAATTAACATCTTTTTACTTTTAATTTTGACCACAAACTTTTCACTTGAAAAGAGAACCTGGTTGTTCTTTGCTGCCTAATCTGTCTAGGGAGTCCTCCTTCATCTCACAATATTTGGGCACCTTTAGTTCCACTGCTCCTTCTTGGATAAACAGTATTTTGAAGAAGGCATGTCACCATCATGACAAATGTCACTTTTGCTCTGTGGCAGAACCAGTCACTGTCTTTGAATAATTCAGAGAGCAAGACCCATTTGCATGGGTGGATGCAGTACTTTTTCTGCTTGAAATCTTTTACCAGCAAACACACTTCCAATTTAGCATCAGAACTACATGCAATTGTGGCAAGCTAAAGCAGCCAAAAAGCAGAAACACGAAAATAAATACAGCAAATGGTCCTCCATAACTAAAGAAACAGCACTCTGAAAAAAAAAACAAACTAAAAAATAGATTATTTTTGTCATTCAGTTACAGGCAAATGCAGAAAAGCACCTGCCAAACAGTCTCCATTTTGTCCCAAGCAATACATCACTTACCTTTTGGTATTCTTCTCTAAAGAACAAGTAAAACTGTTTTGATTCAAGTTATTGGGGCAGAGAGACAACACCATGTTTTGAAATTCCTTTCAAGATTTCCAGAAAATGCTGGAAGCTCCCCATAACTACAGAAGCAGCTGTGAGCTAGAGAAATGAAACTACACGAATCTGTATTGTAATCTCAAGGCTATAGATACTTTTATTCATTATTATTTTTAACCCACTTTGTAAAACAAAGGTCTGCTAGAGATCAGTGGAAAAAGAAACAGACTGGGGAGATCAAAGAGTCTAAGGCTGTAAGCAGCAAGCCCTTAAAAATAAAGTAAAAGAGATGCTAAACACATATATTTGACAATAAAAAGCAGTGTATCCTTCCTTTTATGTACTGGTTTCACTGCATTATCCCTTTGTCAAATGCACTTTTATAACAAACCTCCCTGGCCCACAGAAACATGACTGACCTAAAGCTAAAGCTCATGTGAAAGGTGTTGATGGCATTTCTAACAGCTTCCAAAAAGCTCAGAGGCAGTGCAAACACTGTTTTGGCAGCAATCTGTAACCAATACCAAAAAAGACAGCACCTTCTTCTGACAGAACATGAAACGTGCCCTCATAACACCTTACCCCCAGCACACCCCGTCTCTGCAGTGTTTTAGAGACCATCTTTTGGAGAAGCACCAGCAGTCTTCAACAGACATTCTTGAACCAATGGCATATTTAATCCCCTCAACAGCTACAGGAGCAATAGCCTGAAGGTAAATATTTTATGTTCTGTTTCCTCCCCTTCTGTGTCTGCCAAAGATTTATTGAACACACAGACCTACTTGACACTTCCTTTGCACTAATTTGTAGCAGAAGAGCATTGCAGTACATTTATATAAACAACCTGATAATAGAAGCTGCTACAAGAACTTGAAAGCTGAAAAGGTAACACAGAAGAATATAAAGCACACCATTGTTTTAGTTAGGTAAAGGTCCATTTAAACAAGGGCTTTACATAATTTAATTCAAAGGAACCTACAGTTTTATTTTCCCAAAGGTATATCTCAACAAAGTTATTTGTGTAGAGATCTCAATTACTGAAATGGGAATATATCACCATTCCAATGTGTCATCAGATCTGTTCTTCACAACAATGGAAAACTTGCAGTGGTGCATTTGATAAAATTAGAGTGAGGCCATCTCTGTGTGTGTGTGTGCTACTAAGATAAAACCCCTACTGGTAAATCAGAATCACTACCATGCTTGGCAGCTCAAGATATTCACAAAACTTTTTTCAGCCCCTAAGCACTATATCATATTTACTTTTCAGGACAGTTTTACTTTAAAATCATTTTAGTTTCTAAATTAAATTAAATAATCCTATTATTTTATAGTGATAATGTTTTCCAAAAGTATACAGCCAAGAATTTCATCCAGCAACTCTACATTCATTAATGGTATGTTAACACATCTTAAAGTCCTTCCCCTGGTGTTAGCCACATCTTTCTAGCTATAAGGCATTTGAGAATGGGAGCAAAGCAGGAGCCTTACATGCCACTCTAAATGTGAAACACTAATTCTGTTCCAAAAAGAGATATCCAAGGGCAATGATGCTGCCCCAGCAAACATCTGTGTGGAAGCTTTGTGCTGCCAACAGCAAAACTGAGATGTTTTTCAACACATACATTTATTACTTTTGAAGGTCAAACATTTTATCAGTAAAATACACAAACTGGCCAGTCTGGAAAAATATTTTAAATTGGTGCAGTTCAGTTTATTCTGAGAATGTTTTCCAGTATCAACTTTCATCAATCAATCCTGTCCAGTATTTCTTAAGAACCAAACAAAACTGCTGTCTGATAACACAGAAACAATTAGACACAAGCAGAGGGCCAAAAGTCTTAAAAAAAGGCCATGCCTCAATTTTTGAAGATGGACAGGGGGAATGGTGCTTTCCATTGCACATACCTCATCTATCAGAGTAACACTCTACTTCCCTTCATTACAGACAGTTTTCACTTAGTGGTAAAAATACTAATTTAAAGGTTTAATTAGTGAATATTTTGGATCATCTGAATATTAGCCATTATATTTCCCACAATGAAGCCAGCCATTGTCAATGTAAATACCAATATTTTCAAGTACATAAGATTAAAAATAAGACTTACTCAAATGTAAAATAGGGCAGACATTTGACCTGATGTTCTTTAGTTCCCTCTTCTACAAGACAGTCAGTTATCTTGTCTCAAAAACTTAGTAGGGAAACAAGTTTTTTAAGTATTTGCCTGTATTTTTAGTTAGATGGTCGATGAAACATTTTAGATAAACTGGAAAATCCAAGCTATTTATTAGGGGTTCTCTATATGAGTATCACTTATAGACACATTGCAACCCAATCATCTTGGTTCATTAAGAACTCTGGTCACCCAAATAATTCTTATTTCAAGGAAAAGTAAACATGTTATGTGCCAGATTTTAGAGATTAATTTTTTAGGATAGATTCAAAGGGGCCATCTAAAATGAATATGCGTGCTGATCCTGTACCAAGCATTGCTATGGCTATGAATTTGTGTGCTACCCAATGCCTTGTGTTCTCACTCTCCATCACAAGTGTCTCCTATATACAAGGACACACTTCTGAATCTTAGGAATTCAGTGTTATTTTTTCATTAGTAAGTATGGCAATAAAATCTAAACCTATGCTTTTATTTGGATTGTTATTGTGATGTTTTAAAATGTTAAAAATAATGCCAGGGCTCCTCTGTGATTTAGTTATAGGACAAAAATGATTTCTAAAACAATTTCTAAAAACATGACAATTTTCCTCTAAGCAGAAGTTGAGAGAGCTATGTTATTTTCTTAGATGATAAAAATTGGGTTTCCTTAGAGGTTTTCCTCACCTTTTCTGTCAGGTTTGAGGTTCCGATCCACTGGCGGCGGCTCACACTCTGCAGCAGGCACCGACCGTCTGGGAGGGGTCTTTGGGCTGGACCTGAAACCCATGTGAGCAGGAGGAGGGACTTGCTTTCCAAACAATGGAAAATCAAACGTGCCAGGTATCATGGGTACATAGTTTGTTTCCTGGATGGGTTCAGTGAAGCTGCTGGAATGCTGTCGTGGAGGAGAGTTGGGATTCATTGGGACATAATTTTCATCTAGTTCTTCACTTGAAACACTTCCCACTGTCAACATGCTTCTGTTTTTCTAGAATTAACATATATTTCCTTTAACAAAATACGTTATGCAATAAGCTGTGTATCATATGAGTCTTTTAACCTAATCTACTCAGATTAATGTACTCTATTGAAAGTGAAAAATGACAAACACTGCACAGCTTGCTTTCTTACACCGGAACAAAGAGCATTCAAACACTGTCACGGTTGCCTCTCATCAGATCAAGTCATACTTACAAAGTGGTTATGGAAGCCCTCCAATGAATTAGATCTGTCATTCAGAAACGTTCGTGGAATATCATAACAGTCTTGAGAACTAATTTCTAAGGAAACAAGAAGAGAAAGTAGCTATTTATCACCCCTGTTCCTGTCACTTGGCACAGGCATCCAGAGTCTGTTGTTATTTACCGTCTGCTTCTGAGAGTACACAAACACACCTCCTGAAGCTATGGCCCTAGATATATCTATATTTGAAAATACTGTGTTCACAAACAATCTTAGCACTCATCAGTTACAACTTGAAGCATTCACAGTGGCATTTTTCCATGGAAAGAAAAGAGAAATAAATTTCTGCTTTTAAAGAAGCAGCAGAGTCTATCTTTTAACTGAGCATGTGTAAGAATTTCGTGCAATGAGTGAGAATCTGGGCCCTCATGAAAAGCCTAATCTAAAATAAACAAACAACAGATGTAGTTTAACATCTGGAAAAAGGTTTTCTGACTGATGCCCTTTGCTTGGAAAGTGCTGATTCAACAGGATCCCATCTGTTGCAGGAACAGGTGAATCCCATCTCTCAGTGCCCCAGTGTGGTCTCCAGGGGCTTTCAGTTGGAGTGGGCTGCTGCCAAACCAAAGATTTCTCCCTTTTTGGAGTCCTGGCTCTTGGCAGGCCCTCTGTGGCTGGTTCTTTGCTGGACAGGGGTCTTTGTGAGACTCCTGGCTCCCAAGTTCTGCTCATCCATGCATGCAGCAGGCTGCTTTACCCTGTGGCACGGATGCCCCCTCTCATGATGCCAGCACAGAAATTGGGTAAACTCTGGGATTTATCCCCACCTTGCCCTGAAAAAAAACGTTGGACCTTTTTTTTTGAGATTTTCACCACAGAGGAAAATAAACAATTCTGCTCTTAAGTACCAAATTTAACCAACATTTTCAGAAAGACTAATTTTCTTGAGGCAGACAATCTCAGATTCATTATAGGAATACTCATCTATAAACTTAGCAAAATGACTGTGGTGGTTTTACTTGGGAGAAAATACTACATGAGAGAAAATAAGCAAAGCAAACAAGGATCTTTCATAGTGTTCGTTTGTCATTTTAAAACACTGACAACCACCAATATTTTATGCTCAGTCTACAAAATGAATGACAAATAGGACAATAGTATCTGAGCATCTGTATGATCCCATCCATTCTGCATATTGCCTCCTCTAAAAGACTTGTATTCATCCCTCATTTCAAACCATTCTCCTTTAAAATCATCTGTAACATAAATATTGACTTACACAAATAAAAAATTTCATTTTAAAAACAACACTGTAATACCCACCTGCTTCAGAAATCTGAAAGAAAGTGAAACCCTTAGCCCAAAAGTGGTTAACAAGAAAATACGCATGACAGCACATCTGGAGGAGCAACATTTAGGTGGCCACAATAAACAACTTTAATTTTACTAAAATACTGCAGTAAGCATGTCTATCACATGGACAGAAAGAAAGCCTGGTGGCAATGATCATCAAATCAGGGCTGATCTCAAAGCGCTGGGTATACACCATATCCCACTTATCTTCGTGAAACAATTTCAGCTTCTGCAGATTGCACCACACTTCACTAAGCTCACTTTGGTCATTCTGAAAGACTGAAAATGGTAGTATTGAATTCAGTTATTTCCAAATAACTATGTCTAGATCTTCAAGTATTTTCAGCCAAGGCTGAATGCCACAGTGCAATATACATCCCTTACGGATGTTCTGCGCTTTGCTGTTTTGATGGTTTCCTTAAAAAATCTCTGTTCGTCTTTCTAATATATTTTAAACATAGTGATAGTGAATTGTGAGGGGCTAAACACTTGTTCCTACAGGCTAGAAATGCCCCTCACATTATTCAGCCCATTCAGCTCACACAGCTCAAGCCAAACAATGCTGACCTTTCCGGAAGACGTTCAGGTCTCCCGTGGAAATGGTGTTACTGCGCGAGGGCGGCGCTCCTGCAGCGGGCACGCAGTAACTGCTCTCCGTGTCCGACGCGGTGCGGCTGATGCCGCACGTCTCCACAGGAGAGCGATCCGCTGCCTGGTGAGGTTTGGGGGGCCGAGGTGGAGGGATGTCTGGAATCGTCTCCAGTTTTGAAGTCTGAGACAAGGTTCCCTCTGGAAAAGTTCGTGGGATCTGATAAGTACCTCCGGGTGTGGGGGGAATGTCATAGCTAATGGAGATGTGCCTCATCTGCGTGTCTAATGACACTGCTGATGGGGTATTGAAAACATGCTGCTCTCCTTCGGCATCAGTTCCAGATGGAGACGCTGCCTTGGGCAGAACATCCTGGGAGTAACTCCTGGGCAGGTTGTAGAGGCTGGAGTCCGCCAGCGCGGAGCGGGAAGGCGGGGAATCGTAGGCGCCCTGCTGCGGGAAGAAGCCGTTCACAGCGTGCTTGCTCCCTGGTGCAAGAGGGTTCTTGTGGGAAGGCACGTTATCATTGCAGTCTGTTTCTGAAGAGCTGGATTTTGCAGAGTCAGCCTGAGATCTACATGTGAGATTGTGAGATTAGAATGTTGACGAACACACAGAGAAAAACAAACACTGCAAATCATAAAGACAACGTTTCTCATGGAACCAACTGAAAAGTCTAACAGGGTCTTCCAATTTCTTTATTTTTATTTTTTTAAAATGAGATGCAGGCACTCTATTATTAAACAAACAGGAGTACCTAAGCATCCTAAGTAACTACATTCATACAAATTCATTCATGTGAAATATAAAGCACAAATGTGGAGCTTTACCAACAGGCTGATGTTTCATAAAGCAAGTGATTTTCAGTATGCCTGTTTGAAGCCAAGTTTGGGGGCTGGAGGTTTTTTAATAATTTTTTTTAACCCATGCTGCAAACCAGCAACACTATTGGCACTGTGAAAGGTAAAAATAAGATGCTCAGTTCTTGGACTTACAGTACTTGCTCATTATAATAATTTAGAAAAAAATGTTAAGAGAAAAAATATGACTGCTTGTAACTCCCCTAAATGCATGCCTGAAGTTATACTGACCATATAAAACCCATTTGAAATATATAAGGAAAAGAGAAATAAGAGCTAAAATCATGAATAGGAGGAAAATGGTATGTTCTTTGAGGGGAAAAAAAAATCCATAGGTTCCATGTGCAACAGAGACCTTTTGTCTTGAATGCAAATGAAGGTGGTATTGTTAGATGAGGAAATTCTTTTATGAGAACAGCACTCATTAGTACAAATACTAACCACTACCAGTAAACTTACATGGAAAGTAACCACATTACAATAATTTGATTTCCTTTCTAAACCTCTCCATTTAGTGTGCTCCAGGCAGAGAAATTCTGTTATCAGTCTGGCTTCCTTGCTTAAATGAAAGTCCAAACAGTGGCAAAATACTAGCACTGGAGATGGTAGTGGTGTAGTTAAGTTAAGGAAGTCCATACACTTTTTGATCAAACATAACATATTTCCTATTTTCATTACCTCAATAGCACACCATTGTGTTAATTTATACATGCATATGTAAATATTTCAGCATGCATGGGTATCAATGAATACCTGCAACACAACTCTTAGTAAGCTCTATTAAGCAATTGGATCACACAGTTCCAAAATTTTTGAGGAATAAAATACATAAAGTACACTCACTACCATAAGAATAATTTTCCCCCTTATTTAACAGGTTCTGCACCTAATTTCCATTAGAAAAAATATAGTAATTTTGCTCTGATTACTACCTTAAACATAGATTTCAGTTCTGTCACTGGTCAGAACAGGTTTCTAGGTAACTCTGAACTTTAATCTGCATTTAGTTTAAAAGAAGATACTTTTCTCATTATTCGTTCTTCACATAACCAAGGAAGTAAAATCTCCTATATGACTCATGATGCTGACCATGAATATATATTTCTCTTGTTTCTTAACAGCTGCCTCAGAGCTCTTTGCCTCAGAGCTTCAAAAACTCATGTATGAACCACTAGAAGTTTAAAACACTTGCAAAATATAGAGCACATAGGACTGAAGGAAGCACATGAGGTTAAAAGTGCATAATAGATTGTGAACACTAAGCTCAGGCTCTGCTGCAGCCCCTCCTCTTTATTCAAAGGATTGATTCAGGAGTTCCTCGCTTTCTAAATGTACTCTCCTAGTTCTATGATATCCATTTAGACCAAAATCCCAGAAAAAGTCAAGCAATTCTCAAATATGGCAAGGACTGGGATCTTTAAATTTTATACTATAAAAATAAAGTGGGCAGTCTACACCTACTGAAAATCAATTGTGGAACCAAAGTTGTTAGTTTCAGTTCACTGGGATATACTTAAAAAGGAAAAAAATCTAAAACTACAGGAATAAAACATAAAAACTACAAAACACACAGGAATATATAACCAAAGCTCAAAAAGAAACAACAGCATATTTACAATGCCAGAGCCTAACGATTATCCATGAAATGCAAGAAACAAATACTATCCTTCTAAATATATGAGTTTTTCTGGGTCTAAGTGAATGATGCTTCTTCTTTCTTGACCACAAGCACTTGTGCAAACAGAGGGCTTTCAAAAACCATGAGACAGCTAGGTCTGTCATTTGCTTAGCTGATGGCAACAGCTTACATTTCTTATTACAAGAGGGAATTTCTGATTTAATTCACAATTTTGAAAGCAATCTTTTGGAATCAACTTCTTAGTCTACTGAAACAGTTTTCAAAATATGAATGGGTAGTAAGCAATCTGATTTTGCACAACTGAAAGTCCGAAGACACTGTGAAACAAAGAAAACAGTTTATGCCAAAATGAAACCAGAGAATTCAGCCTTACAATTTTAACTATTTTTAAAAGTCAGCATTAACCACTGACCATGATAACAACACCATATATAATTCTGAAAATGTACAGTGCATAGTTGACAGGAGCAGACCATACTCCTGGCTTGTATTTTTGAGGGTTTTTTTAATGACTTCTATCCTTTAGGAATTTTAATTTCTGTTTAGTACAGCTCAATTAAAAAAATGTTTTAAATATTCCATTAACAAATGGTTATTATGATAAGTATTAAAGGGTTTTTACACCTCCACTTAAAATAATGGCAAGGCTGGATGTAACACAATGATAACTCCTCACTTTATTAGCAGAAGATGACTATGACATGAATTCAGTGTTATCACATGTGCGCATCACATACGTGCAAATTATGGTGAGTGGCCAAACCAGCCCTCACTCAGTGCTAGGACTGGCCATTTCCTTCCACACACCAAGAAAAGAAAAGTGCCCAGCCAGCTGAGCCGCAAGGCCTGGGCATTAAGCTGCACCGAGAGGAGGTGGGGCAGTGAGGAAGGGGAGCCCAGGAACAAGCCCGGCTCCATGTACCAAAAACCACTTGTTGACAGAGACCCAGAAAAAGCTACACCAAGCGTTTTAGTCTGAGGGGTAATAATCTCATTTGTGCAAATTAAGTATTTGGGCTGGGTTGACCACTCATCCTTTTCAGCTGAGTCTTTTCCCATCCACAGGAATCAATATGATAATGAAACAGAATATTATAAACAAAATGGCAGCAAAACTGCTCTTGTGTGCTAGCAATGTGGGACAGCAACAGCAAGCATAGAATAAACAGGACAGACATAAAAATAAATAACATCCAGACCTCTTTTCAGAAAATGGAAGCAAAAGTTATTGAGTTTTTCTGTTAAAACTCATGAACACCATGCAAGATGAGTCTCAGACAAACAGTATTTTCAGGCAAGTTAATGGCTCTGTGATTAATTTCTCACACATGTTCCAAGAATGGCTACTGTTCACTCACTGAAGTGGAATCTTTTTACTTTCAAAGTCTTCTAATAGCAGGTATTCCTGCCCTTCTTCTGAGAGAAAAGGTGACCCTTGGCTGGTTCATATACAATAGGAAAGATGAGGAAGACAGCATTTAGTATTTCAATACACCTACTGAACGAGCCAGAACAATAAGGGATTTGGAAGCAATGTTTGGCTGCATTTTCTTTTCTAGGATCCAAACACAACCTTAAAAATCTCCCTAAATGCTACAGTGAAACAATGCTCTTTCTTAAGTCAGCGGTGATCAGAGCACGAAACTATTTTAGACAAAGTACTGCAAGTGATAGTTACAGCTGCAATTGCTGCATGCAAGACAGTCTCACAACAGCATGTGGTGCACTCTATGACACTTTAATGGAACATGTAATAATTATTTTCTAGGTCTGAAACACTACAATTCTCAAAAATCCCAAAGAGGTGACTCAGATACATCTATGTTTCACAGTGACCCATCTCACCCAGAAAAGAACATCAAAGCCTTGAAATACAATTCAGTGGTTCTCAGGTTACCTGTAAAGTAACATGCAGAATCAAAATAGAAAATGTTCCCTTTGCAAAATGGTAATTTTTAAGTCTAAAGGGAAAACATTAAGTAACAGTACCTGCCTGTTTAATTACAGCTATTAAGCCTTGCACTTGACACTAAGTCTGTATGAAATACCCAGATAAAGTGTTCCAAGCCTGGAAAACAGGAAAATGATGCAGCCATTTAATTTTTATTCTTTGTCTGTAAGGATATGGATTGGGGCACTCTTACTAATCATCTTAGCAATGTGCTACTGAGATACACAAAGCTCTCATTCCATAGGAAAATGTCTATATGCTCTATATTCTGTCCCAAACCCAGCAGCTTACCTATGTTACCAGACATAAAACATAGGCAGTCCTTTTAGGTGGAACTGAAAGTCCAGCACAACTGTTATTCTGAATTTTTATGATCACAGCCTTTTTAATTTAAGGATACAGCTTTTTAGTTACAGAAAATAAACTAAACTCATATAATCTCCAAGTGATCCTAATGTCAATGTCTTCAGATTTTCCTATAAAACCATCATTTATTTAAACAATCTCTATACTCCCAAATATTTTGTTCTGTTCTTTCAGTTCACTAGGTATTTTATCACCACTGGACCTTTTGCCTTCCCCAGTACCTTCTCTCCTGTGTCACTAGTGACTCCTTGAGAAATTTTGCAGGCTAATCATGGACTCTATACCACATTTTGTGGCCCCTTCTATGGTCTCCTCATCCTCTACTTAACCCACACATCACATAACTGTGGAAATCAGGTCAGAAACTCAATTACACATCCCAACTTTCATCATTCCAAAAAACACCTTCACGTTGTGGTGGTACAACTCTGCTCTGAGCCTGTTCCTCCCAGAAGCAAATGGACACTCAGACACATTTCTGATAGGCCAAGATTGCTGAAATCCAAGTCAATTCCTCTGCCAAGCTGTTCAGGAAGTGATACCGAACCCAAAAGCTTTTGGCAGGAACACTGACATTCCTCTTCAGCACTATCAGCTTCTGAACATCACTAAACACTGAAATCTCCAACACTGGGCTTCCCTGTCCCCTGCAGGAGGTTCTGGGACATCCCACCCTGACTGGAACATGCACGTTCCATACTCTGGGGGAACTCTAGGCTCATTCCCTTGTTTTATAAGGAAGACTGTAAAGGGTGAGCACTTTTCTACACAATCATCAGTAAATGGACCAGGAAACTCAAGCACAACAGAGCAAGATAAAAACGCCAAGGGAGTGCGGAGCACATGGCACTTGTCTGTAATTACAAAAATAATATGATGTTTTGTTAATTTTTCTGTAAATATCTCAGCAGATTTTATTTGAAATTAGTACAGAAAAGAAGCTTCTCAGAGGGATTTATATGGTTCTCCTACAGAATGTTTAAGGTCGGAAGGGACCTCTGGACATTATCTGCTCAGCTTTTCCAATACCTCTAAGCAAACCCTTCAAAAACAGCAAAGGCTCCTCAGGAGCTTGTCCAGTCAAGTTCATTTTTGGTTCTTTTAAATAGTTTTTTTAAAACAGGACAGAGACTCCAGTATGTCCCCAGGCAGCCTGCTCTATGATCCATTCTGGAAAAACACAGTGATATTTCCCAGGTAGCTAATATGAATATCATATCCTCCTATGCAGGAGGTGCTGTGGATTTATTTAAGTTGAAAGTAGCACCTGGAGAAATAAATAGAAATTTAATTCTGTAGAAGTGCTAAATTTTTCCTTCAAATTTCCTATTGTACACTTCTCTAGATAACTGACTGTGTAGGCACTCTTTATTCAGTAAAAAATAAAGCTTATTTGAGTTTCCTTTTAAGTATCTGTTATTAGGAAAAAGCTCAAATTCAGGACATGGAAACCAAGTGGTTTCAGCCTCTGCATTCTTTGTTATCATAAAATAATTGGGTTTTCTTCTTGTTTGAGAGTCTGAACCATGCTAGTAATAGTAAACAAATGCCACTTGAAGATCACTGTACTCAGTGATGTGATAACCTGGCAGATGATAATAAACATCAGCATGTTTTCTTAACCCCTTCCATGAAAGCTTTAACTGGCAAAACTGGGGAACCAAATGCCAGGAGGGAGAAAGGCTAAATTCCTCCAGCTTTTTCTAGTACTGAAGTGGACTAAGAACACCAGATTGTGGCTAAAGAAAGCGTACTTTGTGTCATGCATCACTCAAAGCTCCAATGGAAGGCCTGGATCGATGCATCACTGTGATATTTCATGTTGGCAGTTGCTGTCAACACTTTTGGAGAATGCAATGTAACACTGATCAAACAACTTACTATTGCAGCAAAAGGTTTAATGCATGGAACAAAAACAAAGAAAAGTTACAGGCAGCTTCCCTGTGTAGATATGTGCATCCAAATGCTCAGTATCTCAGTAGTAACAAAATGCATTTAGCACAAGCATTCTTGGTCTATAATATAAAAAAGTGTTATTAAGAAAAAAAAGTCACTTACCTCATAGGTTCAGGTTTTTTACTTTGACAGTTTATTAGCAGTAAGTAGTCTTGAGGATCTTCTTGACCAGAGGCAGACTCCAGAGGGGGGACGTTAATGAGCCGATAAGGAGAAGGAAGGGAAGATTCTGCTTGCACGGAGGGCGGTGAAGTGCTGATGGGCAAGGGTAACTCAGCAGATGGTTGTAAAGAACTAACTGGTGGCTTCACAGCATCTGCAAACACAGAAGCAAAGATTTCTTTATATAGTGAAGAAATAGTTCTTCAACAGTAAGATAAGAGGATGGAAAAACTCTCAGGTTTTAGTTCAAATTTGTTAAATTGGACATGATAACATCTGGGTGTTAACGTTTGTTTCAGGGAATTTACATTTATACATCAATCTTTATCTTTTCAAACTGCAATCAATTTCTTAAGTAAGCCTTGCAAACAGAGGTTCTGCCTTATTTAAAGACTTATTTAACCTGCTTTCTGGCCACAGAAAGAACAAATATGTTGACAGCTGTGGTAATACAGCTAAAAACACAAATCTGTTGTTCTAATCAAGGGCAGGCACAAGCCCATAAGTTATTACTTGAACACAGCAACCCAAGTCAGCACTTGGAGGTATTCATTCTTTTTTGACCAAGGTCATTTCAACATTTGAAATTAGTTACCAGGCAAGACCTGGCCACTCTCAGTATCTGAAAACAGACAGGAAAACTGCTGCTTTGGCAATGGAAGATTCTTTACAACTAGAAAAATAATGCAAAGGTACAACAGGTAACATGTTCCACTAAGCCCCCTGATTACATACCCTAAATTTTTATTGTTGTGCAATAAATGAAGGGGTTGGGTTTGGTTTTGGTTTCATTTCCTTGTTTTGCTTTGGCTTAGTTTGGATTTCTTTCGGGGTGGGGGGAGAGGAGGTGTTTTGTTTTTTTTTTTAAATAACCTTATAATTCTTATAAATAACCTTATAATTCTTATCCACTTCCTATCCATGCAACTTCTTTTTGCCTTCTGAATACATATATCCAGACTATTAAATTATCTGGGAGGCTAGAAAATATCTACATCATCAAATATTAAACAATCATTTGGCTTTTTCATTGTTTTAATGACATTGACTAAGAACAACATAACTAAGCAAACTATTTCCTAATTATCAAGGCTTACTTGCAATTCATTGTACATTCCAAATTGCACATCCCAAGAATGGATGCTGATTATTAGCATTGTTCAAATGAGCATGTTATTATCCAATGCTCCTGCTCCTGTCAGCCTTACAGGCCAGCTACGCACTACAAAGTACCTTCATTCAGCTTCTGCTTCTCAGCACCGCTCTGGGAAATAAGAGATGAGCAGCCCAGAACACAGCCCTCCTGCTTCCAGTTCTGTGTACACCAAGTACAAGTGATTTAGACATGGAAATAGAAATAGCCACACTTGCTTTGAACTTCCATGGTATCTGAACAGGCTCAGAAATTAAATCCCACCACACCCATGTGGTTGGAAGAAGTCTAGGTGTATGAAAATTCCTCAACTCAACCTTCCTGAAAAGGTAGGATAGCCTAAAAAAACGTTATTATGAAGGGTTGTGGCTGACCTATTCATCCAACTAGTTAGCAGAAGAAGGAAAAGAAACAGACAGTATCAAGGGATCGCACGCATAAAAATAAATTGATGCATGCAGATCAGATAAATAATAGTATAGAGATGTTTATAATTCATAAAATCTTTATACATTACATTTCTTGAAGCACATATTCCTAAACCACATCCTATGGTTTAGAAAAATGGGGGTAAAAAAAGGTAAAATCCATTACATTAATTGTTATCTAAAAACTGTTACTTAAAACAGCCGATGTTTACTTAAATACCCTTGTCTTTACTATGCACATCCTATTTATTTGTATTCTAGAGTCACTTCATTTTTTCCTTTCAAATACAGCAGTACTTGGGTGCAAAAACTACTAAAAAAGTAGCTTACTTTCTACATGCTTAAATATAAAATATGAACAATTTTCTATCATTTAGGAAACTCAAGAGCTTGAAGAAGCCTCTTTGAGGCACCTGCTAATGTTTCATGATTCCCCTAATGCAGGGGTTCAACAGCAGGAACAGAGAAGTGCATGAATGGACCCACCAGGAATGTACTTTCTGTACTTTCTGGAAAAGCAGCAGTGGGAGAAAGGACAAGCAGCTGTCTGCCCTGTCCCCTGCAGAACTGAAGAACAGAAGTAAAGGGTGGGGAAGAAAGGTTTCCTGCCAAACACATAATTTTTTGACCACACTTAAGAGATGAGATCCTTAAGAGCTCCCCTGTGCCTCAGTGCCCACCCCATTCCCGGGCCTGGCGATGCACAGACCCTCATGCCATTGGAACTGCTCGGTGCCAAGCTCACAGGAGGAGAAAAAAGAGAAATCAAACAGGATATCCTTGGGGCTTCCAGGGAACATAGGTGTGCCAGTCAGCCCTCATGCAGTCAGGAGAGCCCAACATGTACACAGTACCTACGTGACCTGATGCAACTAAACACATGATGCACCAGCATTCCCAGGAAGAGCAGCAAAACTCAAGGGTGACTTTCCAGGGAAAAATAAAATCACGAATTTTGAAAGAGGCCAATGTATCCACAAAGCCTGATGCACTGCTCCAGCTTCTGGGGCACCCCAAGACATAGGCTGCTTCCACAGCCTCTGCTGACCTACCCTCTGACACACTGTTCTCTGAATTTCTCCTATTTCTTTGAGTGCCTTTATATTTTTGAACTTCACTACCATCCTACGGCAGTGAGGTCCACACCTTACTACACATGGCGTGAAAACCCATTTCTTTTTATACCTGATATATTCACTTGATATATTTCAGCTCCCATCTTCAAAGAAACTGTGAACAATTACCTCCTACTCATAATTCCCATTCCCAACTTTACACAACTTTGTCATAGTTTTTACTGAGTTGGTACTGCCTAATTCTTCCTGGTGCAGAAGCCATTTCATTGTACATCTGGTTTTCCTTTATCCTCACCTTTCCTAGCTCTGCTATTTTTTCTTTCCTGAGAAGAGAAACTAACTATTGCACACAAAGCACACACACACAAAAAAAGTCTAGGACCCACTGGTTTACGAAGATATAACAATGATTCATTCCATTCCTTTCCTAATGTGTCCCTTTCAATTGTTACTGAATTTTCAAGGTGATGCTGTCCAGCTGTCTGGAAGCTTTATGATCTGTTCTCTGAGCAAGGATCTGGAGCCCATTAATGTTAATGGATCATTAGGGACACTTTCCTTCTGATGAGCTGTCTCTTTCTTTTGACACAGATAATACTTGATAAAATCCCTGATCCTCTCACAGATCTGTGTGGGGTTTGTTTGAGATAGGTGTTTGTGTTGTTTGGTTGAGGTTTGTTTGGTTTTTTCAGCATATAGAGCATTAACTATTAAAATACCAACTTTCTGATCTGAAATCCATCCTCACACAGGCATTTTGTATGTGTTCAATAGTGTGGGCTAATGCCAGACTGAAAGATCTACTGAATTTGGTCTAAAGCACTTGAGATTTGCTTTACGCATTGATGCCATTTCAAATTTTACTACAAGGGAAGAAGTAATGCTAAAACTTTCATCACCAAGCAAATGAAAGCTCTTTGCCTATCTGCACCCTCTCAAATATTCTCTTCAGCCAAGCACTCCTGAAGCTGGTATGAAGCAAAGTTGCTCTTCCAGCAGCTATTTATGATTTCAAAGAGTACATCATCAACTTGCTCCACTTTGGACTAGCAGATTTTTAGGGAAGGGGTCATCTGCACACCAAAGAGCATTACAAGTCATTTGGTTTGTTCCCAGAGCTCAGACACTCAGACTGCTTTGAAATAACTGGGAGCTGGAAAAACAACCAGAAAATTTAACATGCAAATTAGTCTAACAAGAATTCTATTTTGTTTTTATAATTCCTGGATTCAGTAGAGCTAGAATAATGAGCTTTCTGAAAACAGGGCAAAAGTCTTATCTTTTCTCAGTTGGTTTGTTATGGGTAGTTACAGGCTTCACTTTCACTAGAATTTATACTTTTTTTCTTCATAATAATTTTTACATCTTGTAAAATTTATGATGTAAAAAGAGCATTTTCTGAACAAGGATAACAAAAGGCTCCACTTTTTTCCTCCTCATATATATAAAGCTGCTTTATCCCACAAGTTCCTACATATCTTGCTGTGTGTTCAACCTAGAAAATCTGAGTGTGGGAGTTTCTATTTAGGATTGGGTTTATATTTTGGTGTTTGTTTTTTAATGAAAGCAAAAATGAAATTGTTTTCCACAGTATAATGTACAGTCTCTTAATATTCTAATTATGCAAAAACTTGAAATGTTCTCATAGTAAAAAAACCACAGAGGCCTCATTACAGCATGCATTTCTTTAAATGTCAAAATTGCAATCAAAGTAAGAAAATGCATTCTTTGCACACTGTAGGTAGAAATATGAAAACAGAAATGGGATTTTTCCATTGCAACAGTGAATCAGCAACAGATGTGCAATGGCATGATCAATCCATTCTTCTGAGAGGTTTCATTCCATCCACTTACTATAACGCATGTGTTATTAAAATAACCAGTGGCCAACAAAATATTAGAGCAATATCCTTGTCCAAAAAATCACAGATACAATAAAAAGAGCCATAATTTAAAAAATCCCATCAAATAAAAACTTCAAAACTACACCTGAAGCCTTAAAAGAACTTCTCTGTTTGTTTGAAACATCCTGGAATCAAAGGGCCACATATGCACACACAGAGCACAAGCACGTGTGTGCTGATGGGCACTTGCATTGCTCACACATGAATTCAATAGATGAGAGCCAGATCCAGCCCAAAAGAGGCACAGACACATGAGCATGGATTTGGGATTTGGCATTAAGTGAACAGCCTGGCATGAACATGAAATCTACGCAGTAAAGCTCCAGACCAAACTGTTCTGCTATAGCCAGAGAAAGTCCTTTAAAATACTCTAATAAAAACTTCCTATGCATCTCATATGTTTATTTTCTTAGTTTAATATTACCTCACAGTATGTCTCTCTTCCTGAAGATAAGCATGATACCTTTTTTAAGGAATGAAGAATTCAGCTTCGCACTGTACGTCCAGGACAACCCTGCCTCGTGCATCCGCACCAGAAACACAACTGACTGCTCCAGGTTCCATCACCCACAGAAGTTTCCAGCTTTCAGAGCTAACACCTAAAATTTAGCTCTGCTATCTGCAGTTCATGTGTAATTCTAAGCTGTAGTTTTGGTTACCCATTTAAAATTTGAAAATACCATAGCATTTGCACTTGGAATTGACACCGCTTCTCCACCTGCAATTTTGTTTTGAAGACTATTCATTTTAAAGGAGAAATAAGGAAACATCTGTAGCCGGAAAAATAATCAAGGGGTCGTGTTATAGACTAACTTCTGTAGGTGCTTGTGAAGAAAAATAGTTCATCCCACCACACTAAAAAGCTTGGAAATGTTTCTTCACCAAAATGCCCAGAGCTTTCCTTGGCTGTAGCCATCTCTGTGCTCCAGAGAGGCTTCCATCATCCCATGTGCTGCCTCTCAGCATCTCAGACTCACGGGAACCTGCAAAACCTCTGCCAACCCTTCTCCCAGAGACTCAACAGTAACATTAACAGCACAAGAAGTGTCCAGCAGAAACAAGAGAAAATTAAGTCAATTACCTAAGCATAATAGATTCAGTTTATTTTTCCTCAAGGAAGAACAGAATCACCTTCCATGTGAACTTCTGTTACATGCAGCTGTCAGCTTAAGATAATGACCTCAAACACTCAAGATTAAGATTCTGATCATACCCTGATAGTAAATTATTTTTTAAATATATGTATTTTTGCCTCACATCTTGAAAGGGAAGATCTACTGCTGCAGATTTTGTGCTCTATTCTTCATCATCACCATCTCACTTAACCACCAGTTCTTTTACTACAGTAGAAGACATCTTAATCCTGTCTGCTGTCTTCTCTTTTCCTTTGGATAACAGGCAGTGATCATCTCAGCTTGAGCCACCAGCTACCTATCAAACCCTTGATTATTCCTGTGCAATCTTGCTAGAAAGCTCTAACATCATTCTTCACAGTCTATCATCACCTTCCTCTCAGTTATTTCAGTCTTAAAAAAAAAAATATCAGATTTGTATGTCTCAGTGGCCATTATCCCCCCAACTTTTTTTACTCAAAGTAAGCAACCAAAAAAGCCTTCAAAAAACAGATGCCTTTCTGCCACTATTCCTTCTAAACCTACTGCCTCACTTCTGTGACAACAGACAGACTCATGACCCTTCTCTGGAGAGTTTCTCTCCTAATGCTTAACTCAGTTCTTTTGTTCCTTTTTACTGCACTGCAGGTCATCAATCACCCATCCTTCTGGCACATCACCTTTGAGCCAACAATTCTTTCTAGCTAATCATATCTGAGAGATACAAAAATGCCTCAGCTCTTCATTAAGTACATCATCTCCATAGTGAAAACTAGCTGCAAATTTTTTTTAAGCTTAGTACTTTGTCCTTGCACTTTATGCTCTTCCAGAGCTGCCCTTCCTTCATATAGAAGCTCAGCTATTTCTCCTTACTTCTGAGACCTTTAATGACCAAGGTCTTGAATATTCAACATATGCTACTGGGATGGCAATTTTGCTTTGCCATATGTGCTAGGCCCTGTCATGAACTTTTTAAAGCTGTCAAAGAAGAACATTTTTTGTTTCTTACAGGCAGACCCTTCATGCAGGAAGGGCACCCTAAAGAGCATCCTTCTAATACCCATTATTTATTTAGCAAAGAGAAGGAGTCAGGATGGGAAGGTGAAGTTACATTCATCCTGTCTGTCTCTGATATTGCACCGAAGCTGTGATCAACCTGCAGTGCATGGATTATCAAAACATCATTTAAAAAAAGCAAATACAAAATTTTATTGTTCCAAAGGCAAAAAGGTAGGAAGGCATACACCAAATAGCAGCAGCCTGAAAAGAAACTTTGAAAGCATCATGTGTGAAGCAAGCTGCAGCTCCTTCAAAGTATGGTCCTTAAAATGACAGAAACTTTTTTCACCACATTTTATTGTTTATGTAAATGTAACTGTAAATTTTAATGTCTTGTTCTTCCTTTTTTCCCCTTCTTCTTCTCTACCTTATTTCTTCTGGTTTATTTTGCTACTGCTATCTTTATTCAAATTAATACATGCAAGTAACATGTCTGCATATAGTAAGATCACTTCCTCCTTTCCCTGCTCTGCCAAGAACACAATTCACTAAATTACAGAAACATGGAGCTGCATCACATATAAAACATTCATCACAGATATCTACTCAATTCTAGGGAAGGACTTTCACAGTCTGTGCTTAGATATCCTTCGAAGGGTTTTCTTTATCATTACATCACTCATTGAAAGAAAAATAAGTTCTCTCTACAGATAACAGATCCATGTCCTGCTTATCGCAGCTTGTGTTTGAAAGTCAGTTCTTCTCTCAATGTTTTCTTCTCAGGGAAAAAAAAAATCCTTCAACTTTTCTTCTCATTAATAATTTAAAAAAAAAACATTTCCTCTATTTTTACCTTTCTTTAAACATTTATCCTCATCCTGCTGAAAGTATTTCAGAGGACATCTTCACAGCAGAAGACACAAAACAGCCATTACTGGTACATCAGGTCCCTTCAGTCTCTCCATCTCAGATCGTCTCTCAATACAGCTCAAAGCAAAACACAGGTGACACATTTTTGGCTTGTAGCTCCCTCTGATTTTATAGATTCCCACATAAATCCAAGAAGGCAATGTTCCTGGATTTCCAAATGGACCCCAGAAGGAACAACAGGGCAGTGGTGTTCCTAGTTCTTGATTGAGCAATGGATGCCAATGACAGGACACTCACAACAAACCCTTAATCATTCTGGCAAGAGACATTTTTTCCAGCTTCAAAGAAAACTATCTTCTGCTTCCACAGGTAATAGAAAGACTTCTTATGCTACACACTCCTCTTGTTTAGCTCCAGACTAAAATAATAATGTGTTTTTACTACCTGAACTTCACCTGTTCTTTAAATTCCCAAAATAAGCTGCAGGTGAACACAGATTTTTAAACTACATTTACAACCTGCTCTTTCACTGGCATGAAGGAATCTTGGTAAAATAAGAACTTGGCAATAAACACTCAGCAACTGATTTTCCCATTTTCCTTTTTTAAAATTCTTGCTCAATGCATTGCAAGGCATCACTAAACCAATAAAACAGATAATGCTGTCAACTCTCAGTTGTGTGAAGTAAAGGTTTTGGAATAATTCAGTGTAGTAGACACCTGTCCTTTTCAAACCAAAACATTCAGCCAAAGAGAAAGTGTCAAAAATGAAACATGCAATGAGAGTACAATGGGGACAAGTTATCGATACAATTGACTGAAGCAAAACCTCAGTTTATGAGGGCACAGTTACATCTCTCCACATCCACAGCAGGTTTCATTTTCAGTTCAATGACAGAAAGCTAAGGGATAACAGCATACCAGCTCCCAGAGGAAAGGGCTGATGGTTTTGAGGGGACCCCACCTCTCTGTTCCGTGCAATGGACACGTGCTCCTTTGCACTCTGCCAAAGAGCTGCCAGGCAAACCTGTTTCCTCCTTAGATCCAAGATTTCCAGTCTGTCCCCAGAACCCAGGACTTGTGCCCACAGCTGCACTGGTGCACTGCCCCCTGCCCACACCTCTCTGGGGCGCAGGCTGAGCACTGAACCCCATGGCAGCTGCTCTCTGAGACGTGCTGCGGGGCCTGTGTGTGCTCAGGATGCCACAAAAACCTACTGCAACTGGCAAAAGAAGCAACTTCCCCTGAACTTGCTATTAGAGTGGCAATTCATAGATGAGGTTTTCATGACGAAGTTGTAGCTCAAAACTGCAATAAGGAGAAAGAAAAGGGCCCCTTCTTCAAAACGCAACAGTATTTTCCAATCACTTTTAAAGATCTGGCTGGAGCAAAGTGATGCAAGCCCCTTTTTCTCCTTCACCTCCCTCACTCCACAATCCTACAAAAAGCAGGGATTTAATTCTAGCCCCTTCAGTCAGGCCTTATGTATAACCCTCTTATGCCTCATGTATAACCCTCTTACCACTCCTATTTAATGTTTTCTTGGAACTTGTGCACAGATCTACAAGCAAGGCCGGTAACCCACTAATCTCCAAAAGGAATGCAGGAATAATAAGTAAATAAAAAAGAATGGATTCAGGACAAGCAGTGGCCACAAGGTATTTGCAAGGAATTAAATACAGCATTGTGTTTCCTACAAGCTGCCTTCATACAGTATCTATTCTGGTAGGATTTGAGCTGGATAGAGCAAAACTACAGGTTATTTTTTGTTTGTTTTAGCTGATGGGGGTGGATTTCTTTTCCCCCAAGTTTCAAAGCAGACGGGGAAATGATAATATTAGAAACCTGACATTTTGCACTCATTCCTGCTTGTATAACCATATGCTTTTATACCAAATGGGACTCCTTTAACAATTATGAAGATCTACTGCCACACATGATTTTACTTGAGATTTTTCCTGTACTTCCAAGAACTAACATCACACAGAAGAGTGTCAACCAAGTTCTACTGCATACTTAATTTGTAACAAATTCTGAGTACCTCCCTCTGTTCTGCTTACTTTTTTTCAGGATAACAAGGAAGTTTAAAGGCCAATACACACAAGCTTTAAAACATACGCCAGCTAAAGACAGTCATCTGATCTTTGGAATGTTCTTCACACACAGGCACTGCACTTTCTCAGAAAAAGCAACAGAACTTACCCTCATCTGTAGGGTTGAACCCGCAGATATCACAGATACATCGAACCCACTTATTCATCTCCTCCTCGCTGTCTGCTACCAAATAGAAAACTCGATCTATAGTGTTGATATCAAAAATATAGCTGTTTTCAAACTCCTTTTTGTTGAACGTTAATCCAGCATCCACTTGTTGACACAAATTTAGGTCAATAATACGGATAGGCTTCTTGGCATGGTCATTTTTGTAGTATTCCAATACATCTGGATCCCCCGTTAGGCGGCCGCTCCGAAGCACAAACCACCTTCTCTTCCATGCCTGAAAATTGGGGAGGGAGAAAAGGAAGAAAAATTAGAAGGAAGAAATCACACTTCAAGACCTTTTATGTGGGATTCCAACCTGGGTTGAACCAAGTACTAATATAACTGGTTCAATTATTATACTAAGAGATTACACATCAAATACCCACATTTAACACTATTTAGGTATTGTTACAGTAGTGGACTTAAGGATTAGTGAATTTGTATTTTAAATTTTATATCTTGACTTTTTTTGTAGCAAGTGGATATATAAATTAAATCACTGTTTACAAAATGAGAAAGCATGAATACACAAAAGAAAAAAGGGGGGTGGGGATCAGGAAAGGGGCAAAAAAACACACAAAAAGGGCTTCTGAAGGAAGCTGTCACAGGCATGAGAAAGACAAAATAAAATACATTTTTAAGTGTTCCATGGTGTTTTGTTCCCAATATATGTTGTTTCAGGCTGATGCATTTTAACTGAATTTTTCACTGATAATCAATGATATGACCTGCATTTAAGGAAAAGACACTACTCACACTGTACATGCACCTTGATTCCAGGGGAACTCTGCATTTAGAACCTCATAATATTTCTACAGTAGTACTTCTTACAGAGAAAGAGCCACATTATTATTTTTTGAAAATGTTAGATAGATGGGGATGGAGAGAATGACCAAATGATGTAGTTTTACCAGACAAATGCAGTACAGAACAAATTAATTTGATAGTCTGACACTACGCCTATTATACCAGCCCTCCTGATGCTGCAGAAAGAAGCTGGTCTAAGAGAGAAGCAAATGCAAAATGTCGTATTCTCTAACGAATCCTTAGCTGCCTTTCATCCCATGGGCCTCCATCACCTGCCATAATCCTCACTGAAGACCTGAACTGAAACCACACAACCAAGGTCAGCATACAGCTGTCCTGCTGCTTCCAACAGCATCTTTATTGCCCCACTTGGCTGTACTTTTGGTCCTCAGCTCTACCAGCAATACTATGATAGTAGCTTCTTTTTATTACCCAGTGCCAGCCAGGATAATGGGCACAGCAGAAGAAAACAGACACACTGCCATTGCTCACAAGGAGAGCTGCACGTCTTTCACACTGAGAAATTTGAAAGCAGAGCCCAGACACAGTGCAGACCAAGTAAATCAGTGCAGTAGCCAAGACACTGTGCATTACACCACAGACTCACATCATGCCCCAAGTCACCCTACTTTAAACTTCCTTAGGATATTCAAACAAGGTTGTCAGCAAGTCCTTTGAAATATTAAAAAAAAAACAAAAAGAAAAAAAAAAAAAAAAAAAAAAAAAAAAAAAAAAAAAAAACAAACAACAAAACCCAGCAGAAGAAATGCATAAATAAGACAGGTGAGAGTGAGGGAATTTTCATTTTGGCCATCCCTGGCTGTGTGCTAATCAAGGAAAAGGAACGGAATCAGCAAGGATGGTCCGAGAAGGGGTCAAGAAGTGCGACATCCTTTAAACACTGGGACAGCAGCTCTGAAAACAAGAGTTTCTTGCTGTGTATTAGGGAATGATTCAGAGCCATTTTTGTGAGGCACAAGAGTGCATTCATTTCATTTTTGTAGGTGCTACCTTCAAACAAACTAGTGGAAGGGGGACAAGGAGCAAGTACTGCACTGCCGTCTCCCCACTCTGAACAAGCGCTGTCGGCAGTGTTGCAATAGGACCCAAAATGAACGACACGCATGCTGAAACTTCCAAGGTAAAAAGAAGGTTTATTTCTTGATTTTGATATATTTAGAATTTTAAAAATGACTCTGGATTGGAGGATGAAATTGCCACTTCTCCAATGACACTGGTCAAACCAACAGTTTATCAAATTTCTCCTCCTCCAGAAAGGAATGCAAAAACAATCATTATTTACATAAAAGTGCGTGAGAAACTCCATTACAAAAATGTAACCATCAGAAGGCTTAGAAGAACAGGGCAACACCCCAGAGACTCAAAACCCCCACTGTGCATGCCTGTTTGGATTATCAAGCTACAGAAGCTATTATGAAAAGATAATACAGAAAACAGGAGAAAGGGAAAAAGGACAGACAGCACAATTAAGGCTTGTGATCTATTCTCCAACTAGCAAAGCTCTAAAAGATTTTTGATTTTAAGATAATGTCTATACTTTAAAACTACAAAACAATTGTATTTACTGCACTTGTGAAAAACAGCATCTGTTTTTAAATGATGAATGGTGTGAATCAAGTCAAAGTGTCAAGCAACTATTTCCATAGTAGCAGTAAATTTAACTGGTGAACAGTTAAAATGTGGAAGATATAATAGATTAAGCCCCTCTGATTTAGATTTCAAATGTGAGTATATCCTAGCAGCACAGCCAGATAAACAGCATTTAACATCGCCCCAAAAACATTAGCAGAGTTTTGTTTCCTGCTTCCAAATCAAGTGACAACTTAGATGCTGGGATAACACAAAGCTTCAGTAGATGAGCCTCTCTCCAGGCAAGGCTGATGACAGATAACTGCTACAAGCTGCTTCAGAAACAAGCTTTATCTTTAACTTCAGCCTTTAGTCACTCCGATGAATTTTTTAAAGCAGAAATCAAGAGGAAAGAGATTAGAGATAGGAGAGGAACAAGAGCAACTGAGAAGCATGATGTCTCACAGTTTGTCTCACAGTTTGTGCAACAACAAAACGCCAGGCAAAAAAATCTATCATCTCTGCATCAACCAGGTGTGCCTCTTCTAAAAATTTATTTCTAGTACTGTGTTAGGGAATGAAAGGTTCTTAGCAATCCTGACAATTTCTTTTGAGTATTAATAGGTAAATAGGACTATAAAACTGAGAAAAAACACTGAGTTAAAAAGAATTTCCTTTCAGCCCTTCAGGCTACAAAACAGCAAGTCTTAAATATTTAAAATATTGACTTTAGTCTGCTGGCACCTGCTACCATTTTTGAAGGGTTTTCACATAGTGCACATGTGAACATTTATTTCAGTCCTATAGTGAATCACACTCTGAAACTGGCACAGATTATATTCAAAACCAAAAGCAATTCCATAAACTACACACTAACAAGGCAGATGCAGAGGTTGTCTGGACTACAGTACAAAGCACAATTTAGCAGCAGAATAAAGCTTAAAGCTAGACAAGCAAATTGACATCAGCGCCCTTGCTAATCATAGTACAAAAGCGCCTCTATACTTGGTCCAAGTGCAAAATGAGCTCACATAAATCACCCTTTGTTATTTGAAAATATCTGGGATTCTTAAAGCTTGATCTATTTTTAGCATTTCAGTATTTGTTGCTGCAAAGAAAGCTGTGACTGCCCCACTGAAGCACAGAATATTGTGCTATTTGTGTTATATGTGGAAGGAAGAGCTTTTACAGCAACAGCTTTCCAAAGTGTAATCTCCAAAAGTGAGAAATACGTACTTATGCAAGTTTTTTCTTTTCTTTTTTTTTTTTTTTTTTTAACCCATGTGGGCATTTTTGTTTGAAAATTTTGTGTTTTCTTTTACAGAAGTGCATGCTACAAACTATTTCTCATAATCACTCAAAAAGATGCAACCAATTTACAGCACAGGAAAATTAAAGGTACTAATTATTTATCTGTCATATAACTTATGTTATTACCAGCCATACATTATCAAACATTGGTTTTCTGTGCCAGAAGTCAACTGCTTTGAGAAGTAAAAAAAAAACCACCTAGAATATGATTTAAGTATTTTGTAGTTATTTAATTCTGGAAAGAAATTTGAGCAAATATTTTTAAATGAAAGATTCACTCAAAAATAAACAATATCTTATTAATACAAATATGGTTTAGTAATATATTTTATAAATATAATAGGACTTAGTCACTAAACACTGCTTGCAAAGCCAATACCTAATTCAGAAGAAAAATTGCTCCTGTTTTAAGTGTTGTAAGGCAAAAATCATGGTAATCAAGTTCACCAAAAGCCTGCGTAGGCTTTGTAAATTATTACAAAACACAGTTTAACAAGGTTTGCTGCTTTTCCTTTGGTCTAAGAAAGGCCTTGTGTGCCTCTCAGCTTGTTTTCTCTCCTGGGCTGCACAGCACATCAGCTGGCCCAACACAGGACACCACCGTGCCGGCCAAACATTGTCCTGCCTCTGTCATGAGACCATCACAGCCACAGAAACCAGTCTGTTTACTTGCTTTGAGAGAGGCTGAAATGTGACAGGCTGCTCACCCACAGAGCATCAAATGATCAAGGGAACAGTGGAATTCTGTATTTTTTACACAGCATTTTGAGTAGGTTACAAAGTAAAACCAAGACATATCAATGATTAGGGTTGATTTTTTTTTACTAAGGTGTATGCAAACTGCTGATTTCAATGTGAATGTAGACGCTAAGAAATTGATAGAAAACAGCATGCAGCAGTGTTAGGGTTTAGTTGGTTTTTGGCTTTTTTTTAACTAGTCCATACTACTGTATACAGTACACAGAATTTACAATATATTCTACTTACAAGAGGTGTACGTGTTGAAGAAGCTGTAGCTATACTTCCCTTAATCTTTACATTTATGGATTATTTTCCCCTCCTCTCTCCTCATACACACTCAAGATGTACTTCATTCAGTAGTTCAAAGATGTAGGAAATAGGAATGCATACGTCAATGGAAAGAGAAAGGAAGGAGGAAGGGGCAGGAAAGAGCAGATAATTTAGATTTTTCAAAGGACTTAACCTTTCATTTAGATCCCCTTAAGCAGTTTCTCAAGAGGCCAAAACGATTACATGACATGTTAAAATAAAAGCTTAGAGATGTTTAATCCAAGACAGCTTTTTGTGGTCCATTTTTTACAGATTTAGCTCTCACATGGCCAAGTGACTGTTTACTGATAAACTGATCAATTATCCTTCTGTAGTTTCCTACTGTTATTACCCACCATTCTAAGACTGCTTAAAACTGATTTTCCTCTTCTAGCACATTTGCTGCCATTTTTCTTCTGGGCAGCATCCAGTCAAAAAAACCTATCAAAACTTCTGAGAACTGGCTAAGTCAAAGACAGCTCCTTACACTCCACCCCAGCAACACTGCTAATAAATATTTCCCTATATATGACCAGGAAACCCAAGAATCAAATGACAAATCTCAGGTCTTCCCTCTCATCTCTCAAGTGTGTGGATGTTTGTGCTTAGGTTTTCATCTCTGTACTCACAGAGTACTTTAAAAGGGCACTGTTTGGCGTCCTTCTTTCTCAGAGACATCAACTAAGACCTGGCAGAAAGAAATTACTTGCCCAGGGGCACAAGGAAGGCTTAAAAAAATACCTGGTGTTTCATAAATGCACAGCAAGACATTTCCTTACTCCAAAAGAACTTATGAAGTAAACAGAAGACAGCAGGCAGAACATGAACCAGAGAGATGTAGAAATAGCAAAAGACACAGCCCGAGGTGACTTTCTAATGGTCTTATGGACATTTTAGTTCTGCAGCTACTATTGAGCACTTTTCAATTGTCTGCTGGGATCAAGATTTAATTTTCTTTTGCTTTTTGCTCCCATCTATTTAATCTATTCCTCTCTTTCTACTTACTTCTCAGTGCAAAGGCTAAATAACAGTGAAATTGGTACATGTCTCTGACAAACAACCAGAAAAAGGATCCCAAACAGCAGCTGAGTATTTCTGCTCCTTTTTGCCCCCACATTTCCAGTATGCAGGTATTCCAGCCATGGCAGAAGACAAACACACCTCTGGCACAGCTTCACTGACTTGTGGATTAGACCTGTGCTCTGCATCCCAGCAGAAGCTCAAATGAAACAAAAATAAAAGCGTTCTCTCACACTGTGCTTCTTTTTAAATCCTGTTTGTGGTCAGCCTAGACCAATGACAACTGTAACTGGTGAGCTGCATCCCACAAGGCACATACCTGGGAGGACTGCTGGGAAGCAGCACAAAGAGGTCACGTTAGGTAACAATACTTCAAGTACAAGACTTCAATTTTCCCACTTGCTGCTCTGCCAGCTTGCAGAACTTACTCCAACATGGTGAAATTGCAAAATTTCAAATGTTTTCCCTAAGAAATTAACACTTGCAGATTTCCATATGGATTTCTATACAGACAGAATTAGTTTGGGGTGTTTTAAGGAAAGCATTTTCCATAATTCTTTTTAAATCTTTTAGGTTTGATGGTTTTGTGGGGTTTTTAAATCTGGTTTCTGTTTGAAAGGCCATATCAGGAGCATCAGGAACTGAAGAATATGTAATTGGTAGTTATTTCTGAAACCCTTGTCATAACACTAACTGGCAACAGACATCCTCTTATCTCCTTCCCTAAAAATGATGTCCTTTATCTTTTGAAACCTGAGACAGAACAACTAAACCAAGAACAACAACAACAAAAAAAAAAACAACCCAAAGCATATTTAGTGTCTTAATTCTATACAGCAGAATCAACAATTCCATGATTTGACAATAGTCCAAATATTCTACTCTAAGTAGTACTAGATACTAAGAAGTGTAAACAGATTGCTGGGAAACAAACAAATGGGATATGAGGAAAATACTGAATATGTTATGACTTTCTTTAAATACTTAAGACTTGTTTTCCAGGAAGCACCATCTCTTCTTACTGAGCAAAATAAGGAAAAAACATTCTCAGTGGAAGTTTCCACTCTCCTGGCCATCATCCTGATCATCTGTTCCGAATACACACAAGGCCAAAATTTCCTGTTTTCAAACTATTGTCACCGTTTTCTAGTCTTGTGCTGTCAATTCCCACTTTAGCTTGTTAAATAAACAAAACACTATTCTGTACAGCAGAATAATACTTCTACACACATTTACTGTGAGCTCTTTCATAACCAAGGTTTCAGCATGTGGATTAGTCTCCCAGCATTAATAAAGCTCCAAAAAAGGTACAAAATAAAATGCAGACAGTGTAGCACAAACCGCTGCTTTATTTTGTAAATCTGAAAGTAACTGAATATCTTCATTTTTCTCTTGATTTTGCATAGGAATTCTTAATTTTTTCTTGCCTTTTACATCTTTGTTTTCCTACATACTTATCCCTATTCCCAATGTGCAATAGTGCAGCCAGGTCTGTATCATCTAATTCACATTAAACTGATCTTTATTACAACTGGTTTCAGTAAATACTTTTCTGCAACATGCCACAAGTTTTCTAATGGCAAGCACAAACTTACTCCTGCACACCTGGGAATTATCACCAAAGGAGATTATCATCTCTTCCCCAAAGAAGAACCTATTCACAGCTGTACAGAGCAATAAAGCAGGAGCCCTGCAGCAGCACCAGAACCTGAGCCCCCATTTCACTGTCTCCAGGCCAGGACCAGTGACCAGATCATCCCTCTCTATTCCTACATTCTCCAATCCAACTGAAATGCCTATAATAGTTCCAGTGGTTCTGATCTCTTGCAAAGCCACCTTTCCACTTCTCCTCCACCATCCATCCTGCGTAACCAGGACATAACCCCTAGGAACTTGCTGGGAGCATGTCCCCCACCACTGACAGGAGCTTCGCCATCTCCTTTCACCACTCCATCTCACTCCTTTGTCAGCAATGAAGACAATACTCACAACATAGGCTCTGCCTTGGCACAAGGAGCAATACAGCTACTGCAGGTCCCTTACCCACACATCTATATGGGCCTTCGCTCGCTGCCCTGTCTCCCAGAATATTTCTAAAATTTGGGTAATTCCTCTCTGATCATGAGCATACTCTGATCATCCCTCTCTGTAGTCTTTCCCATATCTATCCTACTTGAAATAATGCTGCCAGGAGAATCTCCCTTCTCTCATTGTGATTACATAGTCTTCTATTTTAAAGTTCTCCATTTATTGACTTGCTGTATTGTACTTTGGGGCCTCTTTTCCTATTTTGATGCTTTTTCTATTTAGTGAGGTCTGTGTTCTTACTTGACTCTCTCCCTCTTGCAAGTCTCCCCCTATTGCTTTTTGCTTTACCACTGATACCAGATTTGGATAATTTTTCCTTCTCTCCAGCATCTCTCATCTTTATTCTGAAGGCTTCCTGAACAAATAAGTAAGGGCAAGACATTGCCTTCCTCCAGATTCCCCCTAAAGATCAGCCTCTTTGTTAGTGCTTGTGATCGCCCAACCAAATTACAATCTGGCTTTGCATCACGTGGATTTATTTAAGAAATGATGGCTTTGTGTATTCACCAGACAAAGGTTTTGTTGTTGAGGTTTTTTTTTTTAAAAGTTGCTTCAGTCTTTTTATCAGCTTTTAATTAGAATTCACCTCTCCCCACAGCTCTTATTTTAAGAAAGCAAATAATTCAGGGTTTGCTCTGGCCTGTTTTTAGAAGTCTCTGCACATTGCTTATCACAAGGATTGCCACCATGCTCACAGGACCCCCTTATAACAAGACAAGGCAGAGAAGACACCAGCCATGCCATTGACGTGGATTCCAACTGAGCTCATGGGTGTAGGTCGCATGAATGAAGACCCAGAAAACAAAATTAGCATTTTATAAAGACGTGAAAAATTCAAAGCTGAGAAGTCAAGCCTACACTCTACTGAGACCAACAGCTGCATGCCTTCTAACGGCCGGGGATTAACTATTTCACCATGTGCTTTTATCCATTCATCCCTCATTTCCTAGGAGCACAGGAGTTTTGGAGCAGTGTTTGTAACATGTTAAGGAAAAATTCCCATTCTTCCAGATGACAAGCCCAGTGCTTCCTGTAATATTTTGTACAAACTGGGTTTTATCTTTTTTCCTTCTTACTCTCCTGTGTAGATCATCATCTGTGAAAAACTTATACACAAGGAAAAGAAAGATGGGACACTAGAATTTTGTAAAAACATGCAATTTCTAACACGGTTTAGATCCTGGGACACTGCAGTTGCATTGACCAAACAACACATGCTTGTGTCACTGCTTCATGTTTGGATCACTCAAGCATGCTCATTTGCAAACAATACAAGAGCTTTCTGCAGATGGCAAGAGGCCAAGCATTCTGTATATCATTTCTTCAACAAAATATTCATAAACTTAAGTCCTGGACTTTGTACACCCTACAAAAGAAAGGGCATTTGAGCTACAGAAGCATCAGTTTCTCCAGCCTCAATAGGGAATGATGAATTAAGAGGGATTTAGCAATGAATTAAGGATGATGGTACAAAGACATCCCATAATTTCTACAATTTGTCTCCCACGCAACTAATCTGGTTTAACCTACCAGTTGCATTAAAGAAGCTCCTAGCCATCCATTAACACACAGTCTCCAATGGAAATTCAGACTATGTTTTAAACAGTGCCTACAAATTAAACTCAGGACATGTTGACACTCCATCCTTATCCATTCCTCATGAGAGCAAGGATGCACAGTCACCAACATCTTTGTGAATCACGTATGTGCAGACCAAAGCACCTCTCACAAATGAGTCAGCCACTGCTACAGCAACGAGGACTGACACTCACTCAAGCCCTTTCCTCAGACACACTGAAGGGAAAGCTAAAGGAAACCTATTGTTCTGCCAAAGCTTCACAGTGGATTTTACATACTGTGAGGCATTGCAAGGAATTCCCTGTTCATATATAAGGAACATGCAATTTTTCCCATCTATAAGAAATGGGAAAAATTAGGAATGGTGATTTACATTTTAACACAAACTATAAACTCTCCCATTGCAAATCACCAGATCTGAAATGTACATATGCAGAGATGGCAGAGAGAGTTGCTAAGAAAAGTAAAAGCTAAGATAAAATAAAAATCAGTATTCTGTCTGATAAATACATTCTCACTTTACACAGCTAAAAATATTTATCAATTAGGCTTCAGCAGTTTTTTTCTGAGCAGAACTGACCTGAAGAACTCCAGAGAAAAATTGATTTCAAAGTAAACAAGCACAAAGTCCAAATTTTTTTCAAGACATTATGATATATAGATTCCTTTCACTATGCTCCTTAACCCTGAGTTCTTATTGTAGCAAAAATATTGTTTTTCCAACAATGCAAACAATACTTTTAGATACAAATAACTCACTGGCAGTCACAATATGGTTAAGACATTCAGGAACCAGCAACCTCACAGACCAATAGCTAATTCAACTACATACCAGGATACTTGAATATTAAGATGCTTCAATATAATTACTTGGATTAGCTTACAAAACACTCCTCTAGCTCTCATCAGCTCACATAAAATGTTTTCTACTGCTTCCTAGACTGTAACAGAACCCTCGTGCCATACATTATTAGGATGAACAGCTTTGTAGAATGTAACCACCACAACCAATTCACAGACGTGTGGATAGACAAGGAATCACAGACAGCTCTTCAGTAACAGCACAAATATTAAGGTAAACTGTATTTTTAGATGGCTGTATTAACACAACTAACACACACCCACAATGTACTGAAGCAATACACCAGAGCTTCTATTTGTACTCCATGGCACAACACCTTTCTCCCATTTTTTAGAGCTAGTAGATATGAGGCAATCAGGTAGAGAGGTTTAGGCTCTTGCTTCAGAAACAGCATTCACCAAGTTAACTTGTAAACCAAAACAAAAGCTCTTTCTGAACAAAAAAAAATTTTGAGCACAAAGATAACATTCTTTAAGGAAGCCCCCTCACTCCAATTCATTCTCCCCATACCTAAGTTACAAAGCAGAAAATAAACAACATCAAGAACACAGTTTTTGACTAGTTTACCTCTTTAACTCTTCAGAAAATGTAAGCAATGTTGTGGCCATTTCTGTAGTTTTGTCCACCCCAAAATAAGCAAAGCTTTCTTTTTCCTGCCAACTTCCCACCTCACTCTACACCACCCTATCCTCATAACCTTTGACCAACAGGAAGCAGACACAATGGACTGAAAATAACAGCAATTGTAAGATTTCAAATGATTTAATACATGAGGGGTGGGCTTAAGATTTGAAAAACTTCTCTTGCCTTGGTTTTTCAACAGCTACTTAAAACATGTTATCTACATAGACTTAAAATGTTGCTCAAAATGCTGGGTTGAACTGGGCTAAAAACTGCAACTTTTACTATGAACTATTAAGAGCACAGAGGCACAAATACTTGCATGTGTTGAGATGTTGTGTTTAAGCCATAGGCATTAGGCTGTTATATACAACAAAATTAGTTCACCAACAGTGTAAGCAAGAGCAGTAGAAGTTTCTTAGATCATTTTGTCTTTCTTTAAAAAACTTTTATTTATGTGAGCTTTTAGATCAGAAATAGGTATATGTCCCATAGAATCAGAAGACATTCTTGTAAGAAATGCAAGGGTCCATTTAAACACTGCAGTTAATCCATGGTGATGGAAAGTCACAGATCAGTCTGCTAACACTAAGCAGCAGAGATGCACTGTGCAGTGAAGAAGGAAAGATCTTTACTCCTCACATAAAAGCCCAAGCAATGATCCCATATATATCTTCATTAACAGCAAAAAATTCATGTACTTTAAACTGCACCAATAGCTTGACATAAACACTGGAGGGTTAGAGATTCCAAAGTCCAAATAGGCAATTAAAGCATTTCTTTTCATTAGTTTTAATGCTTTTTGCTTTGCACTCCAAGTACCTGCTGATTATTACTTTGCAAAGCCACGATCACGTCCCAGGTTCCTCCTCTGCTGTTACACCACAACACACAGAGGCCACAGTCAGAACAACAGAAGCACCAGCTCAGAGAGGGACTCATCTCTTGTGCCAGAGCTACACTGTGTTTTCTGTACAAAGGAAGGGGCAGTGGGTGGGATAAAGAGTCAGTGCCGTTTTCACTCAGACTCCTGCTCCTGAGCACAGGAAAACCAAATCCAAGGTTCTCTGACAATCAGAGAGGTTGGTAACATCCTCTGCCTTGCAAACACCAAGGAAAATCTCAAGCTATGAGTATTACATGGAATAGTTACAAGCATGCTGAAATGCAAGGTCATAATAATTTTCCAACATTATTAATGCCCCAACATAATTCTGAGTACGTTTGCTACCCCATGCAAACACTTCATCAAGCACTCACTGCACCTCTATGGCACGTTAGGCACCACTCCATTTCAGAGGCATTTTAATAATGGAATTACAACAGAAACATTCTTTTCTTGGCAGGGTAAGCCCAGGCACTGCATTTCTGCAGGGTAAGACTGGATGTACCTTGTCAATGAAGCATTTCATTAAGGTCTGCTGGAGCTCAGAATAACTACAGAGAAGCCCCTCACGGACCTCGGTATCCAACAACAACTCCCAAACACAAAACATTCAAACAGCACACAAGCCACCACTGACATATTAGAGGAGCTGCTTGAAGCACAAACAGTCCAACAAGGAAAGTAAATACGAGGTCCTAAGCCAGCCTGCAGTTCAAGAGTCCCTTGATACCACTCTCTAATAGGATCCTCCTCTTCCCTTCCCCCATTTTAAGACACAACCTGATGCCATTACACCAAGGAATAACAGAGAAAGGATATCCTGCCTAGATTTTCCATTATACAGATCAAATCGTCAATCCAGAGAAGCCTTTGCTTACACATGGGATAAAAAGAAGATGCTTCCAACTGATAAACCCTGAGAGGAAGCAAGGTTGACACCATGACTATTTTTAAGAAGTCAGCATTCACAAAATGGCCTAAAATTAATGGCCAACCCCCACAGTTCATGAAACCTTCATTAAAAATAAAACTAAAATTAAAAAATAGGGAGTTTGCACATTTGAGAGAGGAAAAGCAAAACCAAAAGAACTGGAAAGTGACAGATATAAGTATGCCTCTTCCCAGACTCACCTTGAATTCAATTTGGATGCTAAGTTTAAGTAAGTGAAAAGATAGGAAGCTTTACGTATTTTTTTCTAAAAATGAAGCATTTCCTTCAACAACTGCTGGGAGAAATCTTTCTTCAACAGCTCTTGTCATTTTGACTAATACTCTTTTGCTGTAAATATCATATGACAAGAAGGAAATAAAGAGAGAAAAATAAAAATATCTCTATGTAGCTGTATTATGAAAGGAGGAACTTGTTTCTTAGCCCTTATTTTCAAAGCCAGATACCACAGCTGTGCTGCAACTCCAGCTGAACAGCTCCTTGCATCTAACCACCTACCAGACAAAGGGCATTTAGTTTACCAAATGTCCAGTGTTTCACTTTTAGATCAGTTAAAAGCATCCCACATCTAAGGCCTCATCTAAGCATAAGTGAAGTCATGCTTTGTGCATGTGGACAGATGATGAATACAAACATCTTCAGTATAATCTAAGGATAAATAATTTAAGTGGCATCATTTCAACATCAAATTCACTAAAAATGCATTCTTCTGCCAGACATTTCTCTGGATAAAGAACACGATGAGGCAAAAGGCCCTCTAAGATCATTCCTGTAATCTAGGCAATGCCCACAAACTCAAGACATTTTAAATATCACCATTTCTCTCCACTTTTTACTGCTAAGAAAGGTTTCTTCTTTTAAGCATTTATCCTTGTGGAGGTTGTTGTTCTTATTCTTTTTGATAACAGCATCCTTCTAATGAGTAACTAAGAGATTAATGGAAATCAAAAATTTCTGATCTCACCACAAACTATTCTCTCCTCCTCTGTGCACTCAATAAAAAGTGAACAATTAGCCTGCTGTTTGCTCAGTACAGTGAGATTGTTAATTTCTTCATTTGTATCAGGTCACATCATGGAATAGAGAAAAACATTAAAAATACTTTAAAGAAATAAAATCTACCATTAAATTACCAACACTGCTCTGAGAATTTAAGCCCTATCAGATTATTATTTCTTTTCTGGTTTTGAGCAGATTCAAGTGTTACACTTTACCTTATCTGGTCTGCAAAGTACTTCACATTTTTACATTTTGCTCTTTGACATTAAAAGCAAGCACTGCATTATCCAACTTTTTTTGTTGTTGTTGTTAATTTCATAACTGGTTTCATTCGCTATAAAAAGTTTAATTTTTAATTTTTAACTTACAGGCAGGAAAGAAACTCTAAAATTGAACGCCTTGTTACTTTACTTGTTGTCTTTCTTATACACCTAAATGGCATCTACTTTGTTTACTGACTGGAAGCTCTTACCACTGCCAGCACTTCAGGAACAATGTGACTGTAGAAAGGGAAAAACATGTTTTTTTACATTTTGTTTGTCATCTAACAGAATTATAAGGTACACATGTAGAAGTTTCAAAATATTTTTAATAGTGGATAACCTCAAACGGACAAAACAACTTAAGTCAGTAGGTACTTTATCTCAGCTCTTAACCCTTTTCATTTTTCTGGAGCCACTTATAACTCATAGCAATGTAATAAGTAGTAATGATTTGCAACAGCACTGGTTGTTTTTCAACATCTGTATCATGACATTGAAAAAGTGTAGTCTATTTCTAACAATGATAATTTTTAGTCCTTAAAATGGAGCTTCGAGACAAGAGCAAGAAGCATGAAATCAGAAGCAAGATTTAATTTTGTACAGTATCTTGTACAAAATTTTCCATCTCTTAAACCTATATATAACATTATTATTATTATTATTAATCCAGTTAGACACACAACCGATTTGATGATATAAATTGGAGCATGTTGTTTTGCCTCTGATGGAAGCCTCTTCCTCCCAGAAAGTCACAGAGCTGAAGCTGCTTATTCACAACTTGAATCATGAGAGAAGAACTAAGACCAATAATAACAATGTCAAACCAGAATTTTGGAAACCACTGATGCGAAGTGTCTGCATCTTTACTGTCACCAACTGTGCAGGCAAGACACCACCAATGTCACTTTATTTGTGCTGCTGCTGCCAGCTCCAGCCCCCAGACAGGCAGGTGCCACTTCACTGGAGCTACCACATGATTTGAGAGCACTTGTTATGCTGGATAGGCAGAGAGGCCAAAGGCTGACTTATGTGGAAACAAAGGAATTCTCGCTTTTGGTAACAAGCTGATGTGCCAGAGTGGCCAGAACATCCACTCTTCCACTCCCATTTAAATTTTTTTCACAGAAAATAAGACATATTCCAGCAGATTGGGCAAGTCAACTCAGATTTTACTAAAGCAAAATTACACTACCACCTAGTAAAGACCAGAAGACTTTGAGGATGGGACAATGGGATGATATAGCCAGAGTGTTTAGGTTCAAAAACATAAACTTTAAAACCTGAGGCCCCATGGCATGTGAATAGTATAAATACTGCTAGAACTGCTCACATCAGCTACTGACAGACACAGTCCAAACTGCTTCAATCCAGAGGAAAATTATTTTGGTGATGAAAGTCACTGAATCAAAGTAACAATAAAAAACACTTACTTTAATGTTTTGGCACCTTAACCAAAATATGCTGATGAATCAATTTTGCTAGTCGCTTCATGACTAATAAATAAGCATAAGCAGTATTTATTGTATGTTTTCTACCTCTTACAACTCTGCTTAAACACTATAATAAAAGCATAGTTTAATGGTCCACAGTTTAATGGTTTGCTATACTATGAATTCCTGCCCACGGTAGCAGGCATAGATGATTTTCTGCAATACCATGTGCCTGAACTAGACATACAAATTAATCACCTTCTGCCCAGCAGCATCAGATGCAGCTTGGGGGAAAAGCTACAGCTGAACTTTTCTTAGCATTTAAAAGAGGTATCACATCATACCAACAGAACTGACAAAATGCCCACAGAACATAAGAAAAGTTTCAGTGACTTGATCACACTCAACAGAAATGAGCTTACAAGGTAGAGACGCATATACAAATGACTGCTTTCTCTTTGATTCATAATACTTATATTTTTATTTCCAGCCCAGGTAAAACAAATTGGTGTTATGATACTATTATTAACACAGGCTGCATGTATAAACAGGCCAGTCAGCCCAGCAAACACATTACAAAAGAAACAGCAAAGAGGTAGAGCATGAGGTGCTGCTCAGGTTCACCCACTAGGCTGTTATGGGAGGTGGGAAGGAAGAAAAACAGCACAAAACAGTGGAGCAAATATGTTGTGAACACACTATTTTAAGAAATGTGGAAAATTTCTTGGAAAAAAAAAAAGAGACAGCTCAAGAGCTGGTTCATGCCTAGCAAAATAACTCCTGAACATTTCCTACAGACAGACAACCAAGTAGTTTAAATCACCTGGCTTAACCCAAGGCAAAAGAAACAAAGAAACAGTGGATATTGATTTCTAACAGTGAAAGGAAATTAGTGGGCAAAGCACAAATTACCATCATCCAAACCTATTTTTTTCCTCTAGGAACAAAGAATAAGGACGCAACACACGTTCTGGATAATCTAGATCTTCCACCGCATTTTATATAGAGAAGGGCCCAGTCTCACCTTCCTCTCTTCTGCAACAGCTCAGGCACTTGACTCCAATTCTCCACTCTACCCAACATTTATCTAAGAAATTACGTCAAAAATAGTTTTTTCCTCACTTCAGTCAGGAGAGGAGTTTGGAGTCAGGCTTTTTTACAGTTGTTTTCCAGGGGACTCAGTTTACAGACACAGAGTTGAAACAAGTATATCTGAACCAAGAGAGATTATGGATTTTTCAGCCCTTTTACAACCAGCCTATACAAGCAGAAAAAGAGTTGTGAGTTTTAAATAAGAAAGACAGACTAACAAATGCAATCATGGGTTAATCTCCCTAGCTTACGTTCTGCCTTGGTGATCCTGAAGTCACTTATCTGTGCCAACGGCTAACAGGGCTGAGATATCATGCCTGGAGTTCATTTTCTAAGCACATCCAGCAGGCAGAAAGAAGAAAGCTGCATGAAGAAGTAAAGCCAGTCACTCACTCCCTCTGGAAAGGGTCTTGTGAGGTCCCTCACTTGTGATTTTTTCTCCTTCGTTCACAGGAAAGAGTAAGCTGGGTGCACTCATACCAACAAAGGAGGTTTTCTATGCTCATAATCAAAACTCTTGCCCTGTTTCATGGAAACACTTCAGAATTTTATATTCTGTTCAGAAGAACACATCCTTCACTGGCAAAATACAGCTGCATAACATTTGCTCTTACAGTAAAAAGTACCTGCAAAGTAGTGCCATTAACAGAGTAGCCCTAAACATTTCAGGAAGCATCATGACTTGACCAAGGTCTCCAAAAAGGAGATTTTGAGATAATTCATACTTGAGAGCAATCTAAAGTTGAAATGGAAAATATTTGCCTAAATATACATACCAGATATCGCAAGAGTCATTTCACTTCAGTTCACAACACAGAAAGATAACTACAGTAAAATAACACTTTGTGAACAGTTCAAAAGTTTTCTTCAAAATGCAAAAATTAGAACACTTCTCAATTCATTTATTTTCTTAAATATTTGGTATTTGAGTAAATTTTATTTGATTTTGCATATAAGTTATTGGCCTGTCTCTAATTTGCCATCACTAATAGCCAGTATAACCCTGGATTTTAAAATCAATCACATGATGTCTCCTATCATCAAGCTATGCCATTTTTAGTAAGCTGATAAAATTAAACCTAAAAACTTGATGTGTCAGATTTGCTTTGCAGATCAAATCCACACAATACTGGTATCTGTAATCTGTTATTAATTTGTACAAGTTTGTGATTTTATTTTTTGTCAAATACACATGAAATAATATTTTCTTCACAGTGGGTATATTGCCCCACTTCTTCACATACTGGAATAGTCTGTAGTGGTGGCTTCTTTTATTTTTATTTTTTTTCTGACACCAGATCCAAAATAGTTCCTAGACAAAGGTCACTTCCTTACAGAACTGCTAAATAAATAAACCACATCTGATGACAGAATTCAGGAGATAACACATTGCTGCAGTTCCCTTGCCAAAAAAATAGAATCTGTGTGCTTTTGTCTCGCTGGACGTGCTCATTAGTGTCATACTGTACTTTCTGGACAAACTGCTCAGGACACACAATGCAAGTTACAAATCCCTCTTCTGTTTGTACCCAAGCTCCCAACAGATTAACTGGACTATTTTTTAACTGATTATACACCAACAGTGGTCACTACCAGTCTTACAATAGCAGTCCTGACTTGCCAAAATTCTGTTCTAGTAACCCTTGCATTAAAAATACTGCAACACTGGAGAGCCAGAATTAGAAACTTTGTAGCTTGCTAACAAGAGCAACGCTCAAGTATAGGACTAATCAAGCGCACTACTTTTAATTTGACATTCAGTGTTTTCAATGAGCTCCTTAAAACAAGTGGCACGTGAATAAGTTAGGTGGGGTTTCTGCATACCACCAGCTCTGGTATGAATATGTGGTGCCTACCACACTGCTTGTAAAGAGGACAGGCAAGAGGATAAGAAGCGACACTAAACCTCAGCACAAAGTCAAAGCCAACCTGCAGGAAAAACACAGACACTACAAAAACAAAACAGTGATACATACACTGCAATATTCCATAGGAAGTTACACAAAGCATATCCTCCCAACACAAATAGTACAGAATTTCACAAAAAACAGCAAAGCATGATAAGGCTGACAATGATTTTAAGAGAAAATTACATCATCATGCAGAATCTTACTTTTAAACACAGAAAGATGGAAAACTCTTCATCAGCTTCCAGATGCTGCAACTATTATCCTAGAGAAAAACCCAGCAAGATCTTCATTTCAGCCATCACTCCAAGGAGAGCACTTCACTTACTTAGCATCAGTTCCCAACAGCAATACAACTGAAAGCTCTGCAATCTGGTAGACTCAATGAAGGTTTTAATCATCTAATGAGATTACCTCATCCATGTGTGGTTTCACGATGCAGTCTCAATGGTAGCCCATTATGCCAGACCCCTGACACGCAGTATCAATCACACTAATCAGCTTACTCTGCTATCACTCCTGCAGAGACACACTGCTATGCACAGAAACCAAAACTGGGCACCCTTTCTACCCCACAGGTTACAATTGTGGAGAGAAAACACTGCCTGGTCCAAGCCTAAAATTAATGTTACTTCTACCCAACAGGTTATGAGCCTTGTTCCACTGTTAAATTTTACATACATATCCTATGCATTCTATACAATAGCTCTCATGGAGAACATGAAATTTACATTTAAGAATTTACATGCTTACAGTTAATAGATATCACACTGGAAAAATCTTAAACCTTCACAGAACATCAGTAGCTGCCTTTTCTGAGGCACAAGCTTCTTCCCAAGGTACCATCAAGTGAAGCTCACAAAGCACAGCCCCCTGCCTATTTTACTGTTACCAATATAAAAATGCTGCAGTAATTAATGCTCTTCATTCACCAAAGCCAGGAGTATCCAACCTCAAAGTAATCTAAGGTATGTACAAATAAAACCTATTCTGTTTGACAGATGAGGGTAATGAGAAAGTCCAAATATTAAACACACACAACTGACACAACTAATACGAAGCAGATTTACACATTTACAACCCATATTATCAGCCCATTTTGCTAGGCCAAGCATCCAGAACTCCTCTCAATGCATCTCACTCCACTGCAGGAATACTCACTTAAAATGGAAATGCAAAATGGGAAAACCAGCAATGTCAGTGAAAAAAAGGCTTTGGACCTTGTTATCCCAAATTCACTGCCTAGTAAGCCACTGAATCAGTTGGCCCAGATCTCACTTAGGACTCATGCTTTGTTGAGCAATATTTTTTTTAGACACTAAGATACCAAAAAGTGACTTTGTGTAATTTGACATTCGAGACAAAACACATATCTTTAAAAATAGCTAGATTTTCAACAAGCATATGCAATTCAAGTAGTTGTATTTTTAAGATACCATCTTTGGACATCCCAAAGACTTACAAATAATTTGCTACCCAAATACATACTAGCTGTTCAGAATAGAATGCAAAATTGTAATATAAATTTTAAAATGCAAAAAATCAAAACTCTAGATACAAATCAACAATGCTTCTTCCACTATTTCAACAAAATAACTGAGCTGATAAAAAGGAGACAAGACAGAGGAGAGGAGGGAAAATGCATGTGACTTGGCTACAAAGAGAAGGAAAAATAGCTCGCTAATAATGTTTCATTTCACCTAAAGTATCAAATATTGGTATTAAAAGGAACTTTACTATTCTGCCACTAGCATAACACTGAAACCTACCTAGAACTGGCAACTGTTAGCTTGTCTCTATAAGCATGGAACACTCACAGTGCAAAAGTGTCTGTCTCCACACTACTGAGCTGTTAATAGATTAACTTATTAAATTATTAAAATATTTAATTCTGTCCCATCCACAAACTTTCTATTGTTTTCGACTTTGAACAATATTCCAAAAGTTTCTTCTTTCTAAGACCAATATTTTACTTCCCAACTCCCCCAAAAAAGCTCTTGTTGAAAAACCCTGAAATGCCTTCCAGGTCTCTCAGCCTTGCTACTGAAACAATTTAAGAGGGGTAGAGGACAAAGAAGGACATCTTGCTTAAACAAACCAGTAGTTATCTCATTTTTACTCCTTTTCTCACACATAGCTTACAACAGATATCCAGGACCAAAAGTGGTCATGACAAAAGTCATTAGCATAACCAGTTAAACATGATTTAGCTAAGACAATACTATAACGGGAGATGTTAGGCAACCTGGAACTTTGAAATTCATTTGATGATCTACCTGTAATAATATTCCTGATGTTATTATATTAGTTTTCGTAGGGATCCAAAATGTTAATTAAATGAAAAATCAAAACATGTGTGAGTTGCACTCTCAAAAACAAAAAACCCCAAGCAAAACAGCAAGAGATCAACTTTATACAAAGTTTGTTTTACAATGCATCCCAAGTTTGCTAAATGCCTCTGTGTGATGCTCTATAAAATTGTCATTTAGATTAAAGTAACAATAAGCTCAGGTAGGAGAGTCGCATAAAGCCCAGAGGAGACGCATTAGGATGAGACAACTCATTGCTAATATCATTTTTCTAATATAATTTCTAATAGCAGAGCAGAGAGTTTACTGGCTTTCTGTCACTCATTTATCAGTGGGACCATTTTTCTCCCACAATTATTTTTGTTATTCACAACAGAAAGGCACAACGTGGCCAGAAATAAGCACACTGTGGTGCTGACTAGACCCAGTCTGAGCATCACAGAGATACCCAGGTACCAGCTCATTCTGGTGAAAGACCAGTGAATCACCAAGAGTACTCAGAGGATTAAAATGGAGGAAAAGAAGTTGCCCTGAAAAAAAAAGAAATCAAACATATCAAATCACTGTTCACCTTTCTGTTAATTTTTCTGGAGGAACTGGAATGGGGAGGAGGGATAGGAAAGAGCAGAAGATAAGAATTCATGCATGCAGGTGACCTATCATTCAGAATAGACTAAGACCAAATTAAGAAATTGCCTTCTTTTTGATAGAAACCAAGTGACAGATTCATGCAATTCCTGCATTTGCTTATTCTTGTTGATCTCCAAGGTTCTAAAATACTTCTCCTAGTGCAAGATAAGCATCTTAAAATGGCATGAACATGAAAGCAAACAGAGAATAGAAAAGAGTTAAAGACAGGAAGAAACTGATTTTCAGTGCAGGATAAGTAGAAAATAGGGATTTGTTTTGGAATAGGAACAGCAATTATAAAAATAATTTTTAAAAAACTCCAATTCCTGCTACATATCAAGAAATTACTACTTCAAACTTGGTATGCAAGACAAGTAACTTTGGGTTATAAAAACATGCTATTTCTGGCACATTTCTTGTTGGCCACAACCTATAGATTGCTACACACTTCTAACCAGGGCATTGCGATACGTGCAAATATTGAAAGATGCTTTAAGAAATATCTTCCCACCTGACAGTAATTTCTTTCTGACTTCATTATGATGAAGCAGAGCGTGAAGCTGCACTGGAACTTACGCCCACAGAAAGCTTTAAAGATGAGAAAATGCTTCTGGAGGTGGACATTTGACCACATTACATATAGGACTGGGGTTGTTTGGGTGCTTCTGTAATTTTGAGTATTTAAGAGTCTGTCCTGGGAAAGTGCAGGTGCTCCTCAGGCCAGCATGCTTTCAAACCTCGCCTACAGGATCTGCAATGCAGGCAGTTCAGAACCACAAACCTCAACACATTTGCTGCATGGCACCGCCAAGAGCGCGGCTATAGCAAGGCATATCTCAGCCTGCCCAGCACACTGAGCAACCTCCCTGCACAGCACCAGGTGAGGGACACACACATTATACACAGGCTGACACAGCCAATGCACCCCAGCTCCTCAGAGCAGGGAACCCTGACCACTTGTACTGATCTTATCCTCTGGCCAGCTCTCTCAGACAGGTGAGCAGGGAACAACCATTACCAGGGCACACACCAGCTGAAGAGTAAGGAGCTCCAGGGCATTGTCTTACTAATAGCCAAAATAAAAAGCTGGCCTAGACAAGCCTTCAGAGGCAGCAGAGCTCTAGCAGAGCAAGCTCTACACCCAAGATGTTATTAATGACCAACCTGTGATATCTTCTAATCTCTGTAGTGCGGATTCAGGGATGAAAATAAAGGATAACACCTTCTTTTTGGAATCTGCCTCCTCTGTTGTACATTATTACACACAGAGATATGGTATGCATACACCAGAAACAACATGATTTTTCAATTATAAATTACCAACATTTGGTAAGACAGTGACTTCATCTATTGTTCCAAGAGTACCAAGGAGTCATTTGCTAACATATGAATTGAAACTACATGAGATTTTACAGTATAAATTTATAATCAAAAAGAAAAACAGAACAGTTTTGTTTTCATTAAGTTTCCTTACTAAAAAGCACACTTGAAATGTTTCACAGAGTACAGTGAGTTTTATGGAAGAGGGGGAAGCACCAAAGTACATTCATGAAACCAGAGACAAGACATATGTATAGGGTAAGCTGTTCCAGGTGCAAAATATCATGGAAGAAACACACCTGCAAGAAGAGGAAAAACTGATTAACGAGCCCCAAGACGTGACGAGTTAAAGTAGCATTAGCTAGCAGTAATCCAGCACGCCTATTTGAGCAAAGCCCTGTGCCCTGTCCTGCTCTGGAGGGATTGGGGTGGCACACACCTCCCCACCCACTGAACCTCCTCCTAGGGCCGCAGCGATCCAAGGCCATCTGCAGGAAGGATGTCTGTACAGACTGCACGTGGCTGCACCTCCGATGCTTTGGCTTCAAGATTCCAACTTAAAAGGGAAAGCTGGATGTATTTATTCTTGATCAGAGGTGTCTCTTGAGATCATAAAGAAAACAACTCTTGCTCATGCCCCAAGAATCTCCCTGCAGCTGTGCATGGGTGCACACACACTTGTACACATGGACATTGGGAGGACAGTGAGAACAATTGACTTCCTGCAAGTGTAACGTCCTGCTGTATTTCCAAGGTAATCTAGAGAATTATCACAATCCCAGATGTTTACAGAGGGAAAAAGAAACGGCAGTACCTCTGCACAGGATGAGACAATTGACTGCCTAAGCACATCATTCTAAATGCAAATTCAGAGTTTTACTGCTTTTACTATAGAGGCTCCCATTTCCAAAGCATGCATAAGAGTTTCAAGTCACTTCAAGTGTGTCTGAGGCAATGAACTTAAAGTATTTTTAGACTTCTTGCAATCAACTGTCCTCCCAGCATTGCTCAATATGACACACAGTTGTCTGAGGGAAGCAGTTGTGCTACATCAGTTTAATTTTAAAGTTTCATTTCTGTGTTTTCCATAAAATAAATACTGGCAAATTTTCTCATCCAACAAGTTGAATCACAAGTGATTAAGGGTCATCTAAGCCATGCCATATTATGTAAATGCTTGTGAAATTATACTTATAAAAAGTAAATCACTTTATCTACATAAGATAATTGTGTAAACTGAATGAAACACTACTAATGACTGGGTGTGTGTAGCAAAAAGAGATGGCTAAATTCTTTAGAATTTAGATGGCACAGTAGAGTTTTGCCATTACAGCGTCTCACAAGCCTAAGATTAGTCTTGCCTGGAGATAACCTACATTATCTGGGAAGAAAAACAAAGAAAATGCTGCCTCTACTTTACACATCCTGCAAGACAGAACAATTGATCTCTAAGAGCTGTTCTATTTCCTGGTGTGGGGCAGAAAATAATAAACAGTTGAATTATTTTGAGGAGGAGCTAGGAAAGAGGGCGACAGCTGGTATCATCTGGAAATCTCCAAGAAAGAATCAAGATATATCAGTGGAACCATGGCAAGCCAGTCAGAATATTCCAATACAATATGTTCTTGCAAGAAAATAACCATGGACAGGGTAATTACTGGAACAACCTAATTATTCAGCAGCATTGAGAAATAAATCACTATTTGATGCAACTCCAGACTATTCACTATTATAATAAATACTGTCACTAACCATGATTAAGCATCATCTTTAATGAAGATGCTTCAAATCAAGGAGCTTGCTAATTAGCTGTGTCCTACATCCCAGAGTCATCAAAGCAATCTCAGAAGTCTTCTGCAACCAATTTGTAAAAAGGGGTGACTAGAATTAGAACTAGACTGCCTAATAACATGTTGGTAATACTTCTTCCATTAAGAAAACAAAAGATGCCATCGAGATATGGCGCTATGATTTTAAACTGTTACTGGTATGTTTCTTTCAGACTGTGACTGTTCTTGGTGTACTTTAGTACTGTGACTCTCATTTAGAGAAGAAACTGATGCTACTTTTGGCAACTGCCTCAATTCATCATCTCCTCACTGCTGCCATTACTATTTGAATACTAAGTCACAGAAATATTGATCACACTGCCAACTATTCAGAAAAAAATTATAGTAAGTTTCACAGACTAAAGCTGATGTAGAGACTTAACTGAATTGCCTTTGATTAAAGGCCCAGCTGAAATTACAATGCAAATGAAGTAGTTCATTTTAAAGAGTCAGTTTTCACAGTAGTGTCCTGTTGTGAAGAAATTTAAATTCTTTCTCAAGAATGACATCAAAATGACCTCAGTTTCATGTTAATAAGGATGACTGTTTTCCTCAGACTAAATGGGAACAGACGAAGAATTTAAATGAAGGAAATAGTCGTGAGGCAGGGGGAATCCTCTAAAAATGGTGAAGAACTGAGCAAAACAATCAGAATTACACTAGATGATTCAATGCTGCTGAGACTTACTACAGTATGTACAAGTGACAGTAGAGCACTGTATGCCTTTTTTCCAGTTCTCATCTTGGTCTTGATAAGAATAATTTAAGGAGCCAAAAATTAAGCGACATACAAAGCAAGGGTCCTTTTTAGTAAGCACAGAAAACATTTCTTATTATGATAAAAATGGGTTGGATTAATTGTATTGGCAAAAAGAAAACAAAAGGCTCTTTTGCCATTTGAGTTTTTAGAACTCCTCTCCTCTTCTGCGCAGCACAACCAGCAGCTCTACAAATGGATTACCAAAAAAGAAGGTTTATTAATTTGAATAAATTTACTTTTGGGAAACTGCAGAGGGTCCTTCACTGGCCAACACATAAGCAAAAGGACTCAAGCATCTGTTTTACACAACTGCTAGTTCTCTTTTGTGTCACATGCAAGAATTTTTCTGCAATGCCATCTAAATGCATTACTATTTTTGCTATCACCTGCAGGTTCAAAAGTAGCACAGCAATATCAAAGAGACCTTGCCCACACCTGCAAATTCCAAAAATTTTGGCTATATGCTACTGTTTTCACCACAACTTCAGTTCATGCTTAGACATTTAGCAGCCCAGCACAAAAAGCAGTAGCTCCAAGAGCAAACCAAATCTCAGCTTTTCAGAAGTTAAAAAGAAGAAAAAATTAAAAAAAACACCAGGCAAAACTCCAGTTGCCACACTGACTTCAGGTTTACATGTGCAAAATATCAACAGTATATATATATATGTTGTTATTATATATTATAAAGGCAATGCACGGAGTCCAAACCAACAACTCTTGCATTCACATCTCTGGGCTACCATGCTACTTAGTGAGTCACGTCAATTACTAGGAAATACAAATCTATCTTCTGTACAAGGATATGTTAGGAAAGACATTACCCATGTTGTCCCTGTAATCCTGTTCATGTGGAATAAACCAAGTTTGTAAACAACCAAAGAGAAAGAGAAATCACCAACTCCTGCCAGTCAACACATTTCTTTTGTCTTATATTATGAAAGACTAAGAAATACTTCAATAGGAATTATGTAAATGTTTTAACTGTAAGTTTTAATCGGAGAGCTACAAATAATTACTTCAATAGCTATGGATTAGAGCAGAATCTCTGTTTATATTGAGGTGAAGCAAAGAGGTTGGTATTTGTGCCATGAATACACTAACAATTTGTAATAAAGCACAAGTGATACTCTTGATACTCCTAAGAAGTATTACAAAAAAATACATACAGCAGGAGAAGCATGCACAAACAAAAAATAAATTAAAACCACAAGCGATCTCAAACTCAGTTTTATGCCTATGTCATCTAGTTTGTCAGACTGGAAAGGTGGAAAACCTTGCCATCTCCCCAGTCCTCTCTGGGAACTCAATATTCTGTCCTTTTTTTAAATCAAGCATATAGAAAGTCATACTGAAATAAGTATGGAAACTATTTCACTTCTCTATACAGATATTCTCATTTTTTATTACCATCAGATCTTGACACCTAAGTAAGAAATCCTGGTTGTATTTTATATGGGCTGTTATAGAGATTTGCCATTCAAACATAGTTTCCAAATTATTCTCCAATGCTTTTAACTGGATAGTTAAATGCTGCCAGAGCAAAGTGCTTGAGCAAGCCTTATAAAACAAAAGGCAGTTACAGCTAAAACTGCATGTATAAGACACAAGAATTTACCAAAAAAAAAAAAAAAAAAAATCAAGACATATCTCAGATCCCAGTCTTATATACATCTATCCCAAAGTTTACAGTTAAAGAAAAGAAAAAAAAAAAACCCAAAGAGAAAACCAAAACAAAAACACAGAATAAAGACCTTCACGTGAGTGTTTACTACTGTTGGGGGAACTTGAAAACATTGTCATAGTTCCTCCCTTAAAATGAAGTCAGTACAGCAACTCATAAAAGCAGAACTAGTGCAAGAGTTAAGTTTATTTTCAGTATGAGAACATCAGTACCTGCAACATAAGAGCCAAGGTCAGTTTTACATTTTCTCACTTGATGTGTCCAGTTATCTCTGGACAATACATAATCTCACAGAAGTTTCTTTAACACAGGTGATGCATGAGGGGGGAAAAGTCTGTTCTTCACATGGCGAGAGACAAAGTGGGCAGGGCATCTCCAAAACACAGTTTCTCTTTTCTCTTTACCTTTCACAGTTGTTTTTTTTTTTAAGCATGGACTGAGGCACTTGCCAGATCTACTGCACTAAGAAGAAACAAAATGTTTTGCAACAGCCTTGGTAAACTAGAAGTCACAGCTTTAAACCTAAACACCAATCATTTCAGTTGCACAGAAGTTTGAAAAAGCTACTGCAATAGCAAAGACTGAATTTCAATAGTTTATTAGGTTTTTTCAGGCAATTATGAGCATCTAGACAGTTAGTAAAGCCCCATCAGGATTTTTTTTTCTCCTTCAAACTATATGTTCTAAGGAAGCAAAACCCATTGGAACTTTTTTGCTAGGTTTCTGTGGTATGTTTTCAAACATCGTCCCTTTTATTTATTATTGAAGTTCTTGAGAAGAACTCATAAAAAGATTATGAGGAACTGCTTTCTCTAGAGCTGACGAACATTGTTTCAACAAAAAGCGTATTACATACTGTAGTAAATCCGATTAGTGTTTCACCACACAGTCTCTTTACATCCAAGTAAAAAGGCACTGAGATTACAAGCAAAGAGAAATACCAGTCCTATGCCTGTGAAATTGCTTTATCAATTTAGGACATAAAATCCCTGTCAAGATGACTTCAGATTTCATGCATTATTTTTTCACCCAAATTTAGTAACCTCTACGTTGGTTTAGGCAAAATGCTTGACTTTTTCCAAAAAAGAAACAGCTAATACAGAAACTTTCTAGATAATAATGATGATGATATTTCTATTTATTTATGATGACATTTAAGATGATATTTCAGTAGTTATCACGTGCAAATAAGCCCTGTTACAATTCTTAAAAGTTTGGCTGGTATAGATATACTTCCAAGCACATACCTGCCCTTTTGTTACCCAGAGATCTACTGACCTTAAAAGCCAAGCCTGTTGAACACGATTGGAAGGCTTCATTTGACCAATGAAGTCTGCTTGCTTAATGACTTAATGGAGGCAGACCATTAGCTTACAAAACAGCATCACTCTGCCTAGCCAGAGAGAGAGCAGAATTATCCCAGCGGGACACAGAGAGAGCCTAGTAAGGGGAATCCAGGAAATGACAAGTGCATGATTTGGATATAGTGAAGATGGCAGGGCAGAAAGAGCAGCAAGCAGCATCAAGCACCTCACCAGACACTTGACAAGCAGAACCTCCCCATGGTAAAAGGTAAGATTAGGGAGATGAAATTTTAAAAGACCTTGGAAGTTTCAAAGAGTGATAAAATGCACTAAACTCCTGCAATAAATTAGCTTCCACATTCAAAGCTATCTTCTGATACATGAGCTGTTCAGCCAAAAACTTAAGGGTCAAATTTGCATCAATAACCTCACCAAAAAGTTTTCTACAGAGAAAAGAGGAAGAAAGGCTAAAGAAGCAGACAAGAAAATAAGAAACCAATATCTGTATTTTATGCAAAATAAAGTCACTCACAGTGCAGAATCAGCCTGAAGGGGTGAGTTACTAGTCTTATTTTAACCAATATGCTCTTATCTCTTTAAGTCTTTCTAATTAGTGATATTCTTCTCTCCAGTGTTCCTTAGAAATCCTTCTTTCTTTAAAAAGAAGGGAGGGGGATTAATGACTGTCTCAGTTTTAATCCTTCCTCACACTCCCACACAGAGGCCTTTTTTTCTTAAGGACACTTCACAAGTACTTCATTATGTTCATTTTTTTTTGTGCCCAGTATATATAAAACAGCTACTTGCCATTTTTAACTCATCCAAGCTGCAGCCAAGCATCTTGCCACGAAAATTAGGCACGTTGCTGTTAAAAGAAAAGTCTCTGGATCCTTAGAGCTATAATGGTATGCTTAAGCAAGCAAACACATGAAAATGCCAAATGTAATTTCTTACCTATGGCACTTGCAGATTTCTTATGAGTCCACATGAGTTTGATTTGTTTGGGGTTTTGTCAAGCTTCCTTTCAATGAAGGACAAATTAAAGCACCCATATTTTCTACAACCAGCACCCTCCAATAAGAAAACTGAAAATCTTAATTACTCAAACCTGTCTAGTTCACAATTAACCAAGAATGCATAGCATGAAGACTTTCCACATTCAACCAGCTGGTATTTCAGTGAGATTGCATTCATATTAAACATGATATGCTACAACACTCAGACAGGGAAGGAAAAAAATCCACAGCCACATATATGCCTTATTTTCACACCTCATACTGTCAATAAAGCTTTTCAAAAGCAAACACTCAAAAAGAAAAACCCTGTCTCTTAATGGAACCTGGCACTGTGACTTGCGAAGTAAACAGAATACATTTAAAGCTGTTACAACTTAGTAATAGTTTTGCAGTGCTCAAAGAACCATGCACAACTAATATCCAAGAAGGAAGACTCCTAAGTAGCACAGTTTGCAGGCTGACACTTCACCCTCCTCAGCCTCTCCTCCAGAGAAAACCTGCAAGTATGTACCCAGCATCACTTAGGGCTGTCATACACCAGTGCAGCTGTGCCACCTGGTACTTGTGCAGAAAGGCTGAACTCTGGTCAGTCCTTCCCCCTTCACTGCAAAAGCAGAGGAATACCAGGAAACCCAGCACATTTTTCACACCTTGTCTCAGCTCTCCCCTCTAAAGTCACCCTGGGGACACTGATTTGCACCTAAAAAAAAAACCCTGTTACCACCAGGTGCTGTGATCCACCAGAAAGTAAAACTGAAATTCCCCAAGAGAACAACTTCAGCCCAGCTGACAGCAACTGTAGGTCTGAATGACATATTAAAAAGCAATCAGGCTGATTACATTAAGCGCCAAAACATGGTTAAGCGGTACAGTTTTGCTGCAATGTTAAAAGAACATCTGATCCTCCTCTGAAGAAATACAGTTTCACTGTCAAGACAGTGGCAGGGAAAAAAGATGAGAAAACTCCAGTGGAAGAAACGGGGTTTTGTCAGCAGTTACTGGATTATAAGTCTATGGCTTCCCACACCCAGTGAAAGTTTTATGGAAGCCAAGGGTGAATTTAATCACCTTGCTTTAAGAAGATGGAAGAGACTGTAACATTACAAAATTCTATTCCTTTTGGCTTTTCTTGTTTGTAGTTTTAGGTGCAAGTTCCTCAGCCAACACTATCATAACATGCTGCGATACCTGTGACCCCAGACAGCTCTTCGTAATCCAAATTGACAATATAGTGTCATGATTTTAAATGGGAGATCTCCTTCTATTTTTAATTCCGAACTTTCCACTTCAAGTTTCCTCCAAATTTTGGAAGCTTGACTAGGAGAGACAGTTCAAGTCAAAACAGCTGCAGAGAGATACAAGTTGGTACACACTTCTGCATACCTTTGCATTAGTACTTTTAACGTGGTATGGCTTTTCCTTTGAAGGACTAGAGGAAACGCTAAAAGTAATATTGTGAATATTAAACTTCTGCTTGGATTGAATGCAGGGTAAAGATTAATTAGCAGTATAAAGGCATGCTTTGCTGCACCACCACCAAGTCTACCTGTGAACCTCACAAAGCTCCAGAACTGTACTTCTGAGGCTCTGCTGTTGCAGCCCAGGGGGCACATGAATTTATTTGCCCACAGGTGGTTGGCATCTGCAGGTTAAAAAATACATCTGTCACTTATGCAGCATTTGGACCAGCAAGAACTCACCACCCCACAGCCTGCTTTTAGAACTGCCTTTTCCCTTTTTTCTTTCCTGTTTTTAACCCAAAAGTTCTGCTGACTCCTCCTGTGAAGAGCAATGCCACAAAATCGCTCCCAAGCCTAAGGCACTCCTCCACTGCAATCCCAAAATGCAGACTTTCACGTGCAGCCAAGAAGATACAGCAAGAATGCAAGTATTAAAGCAAGACTTTTCTCCTAAAATACTGTTAGCAACTTGTGAGTCCTGTACACAGTCTTGCATCACATCTGTGGAATAAAATGAAAAAAAGTAATTTTCCAAGGAAAAAAAAAAAAGATTATGTCCCACAAAGCTCTCTGCAGCCAGCTGGGAAGTGGATGTCTCCTTTTCCTACACAGTGAGTAAGAGACTAGCAAAAGAGTATTTAAGTCAGCCAACACGTAAAGTTTCCCTTTTCAGCACTGAAAAAAACCCAACCAAACCCCTAAAAAATCCCAGCAAAAACAAACACACACCACAAAACCAGGAAATTCTGCTTCCATGCACCCGACCTGAGCAGGAATATTCACTAGTGATGGCTTCTGACTCCAGTAATAACTTCAACAGAAAAGCTGTTTCAAGTTATTTTTTTAGCTATTCAGTCAAAAGTCTTTGCATTTTATATCATGATGCAAGAAATAAATTTCCTTCCAAAACCCCACCCTCTCTCCATGCCAAAAGTCCAAAAATCTGAAATTCTAGTCCCATCCTGGACTAACAAATCATTGCTCTGTCACCAAGACATATTTTGCAATGCTTCTTCAGTCTATTTGTGGCAAGAACAATCCATAAAATCCTGACCTGCCAAAACCTGCTCTGATATTCCCACTCCACTTGCTCCCACCCTCACTTACAACTCCAGTGCAGCCTGAAAGCAGAGACAAGGAAAGGATATCTCTGCCAGGAGCCCAGGGATTTTTCTCCTATGGCTACTGAGTTCTCTATCAATTCAAATTGAAAGATTCCCAACATGCCAGTAAATTTGAAATGGAATTAATAAAGCTATTTGTCTCATTTCATTCTTGCCTCATGAATGAAGAAGAACAACTACTGATCAGAGATCAGTTCATCAGGTGCTGCAGATTGTGTAACTTTTGGTGCATATACTTATAAGAATGAATGAGGAAATCCTCCAGAGCATAGCAGTCATTGTTATAAAAAAAATGCAGTTTCTCTACTCTACAAATGTGCTAGCATCTGTATGTTCTTAAATACTTTAAATTTTATTCCTATAGATGGTTCTTTCTGAGAAGGCTTGTCAATAGAAACACTGATTTCTGAACATACAGAGTGAAAGCTGTAGACAATCTGAAATTTGAAGACTGAAAAAGAGCATTTGATTTTGGGCTTCCTACGATAGCAGGAAATTGAAAATGGAAGAGTTTAAGTAGTAAAGCAATCTGGAAGTGAAGCTTTTAAGGAACAACATAACAAAGGAAGTGTATTTATAGGTTTGAAAATGGGGGAGGGGGGGAAACACTGAAGCAGCTGCATGGTTTTTGCACAGTGGGCAAGAAAAAACAATTCAATGGGAGGAAAAGGCAGACCAAGAAGAAAGTAAAGTAGTTAAAACCAAAGCTGTAGTACTTAACTTATTCCTGTCTCCGGTATCATTAAAGTGTTGCTGCTTTTTGTTTCTACTTTAAAACTAGTTCTTTTTTTTTTCCCCTACCTGATCCAGTTTTCCTAAGTGCCTTTCCCAGTTTTCATAATTAAACCCATTAAATAAATTATTATTCAGCTATGACGTGTGTTGCTATGGCAAGGACTGCGATAGCAAAGATCCAAGCTTTTATGACTTCACTACAAGGTCCTGGAGAAGCCTGCAAGCAAGAAAAGCGCGTGCTGGAGAAAGGCCATTTCCATTAACATCAACTGCAAGGAAAGACACCAAGATGAAGCACGCGGCTGCACCCTGAAGATGGGTCTAAGGGCGAGTGTTTCATCTTTCACTCCAGCCCCTGCACCACGTCACAGGAGGAAGAGACATTTGGCTGCTGACTGCCTTGTCCTTCTGGTTTTGTCTGAACGCTTCGTTAGCGCAGCGCTCCAGTGCATGGGGCGCCAGGGCCACATCCATTCATCTGCCCACTAACCCAGCTGAGTGCTCTTTTGCCTTTCAAAGCACCCATCAAAACACTGCAAGACTGTCATCTCTAAAGAGGGTGCACTCCCTGCCAGGTAACTTTAAAGCGGCGCTCGAGGAAGAAAAACACAACAGCCTGACGTCTGCTCCCACCAGCGTCCAGCCTGGGAGGGAGAAACCCCACAAGATGCACAAGAAAAGCAGCAATGCCAGCCCAAGGTGGAGGGGCAGGAACTCCTGGGAATTCCCTGGGGACAGTCAGACACACTTGGCAGTCTCCTTGGAAAGCTGTGCATGGAGTCAGACAGTGCTCCACAGCAGCGGGGAGAGGTGCAGGGAGCAGCAACAAGGTTGAGGGGGGACAAGAAGAGCTGCCCTCACATTTCTGACCAAACTTCCTCCCCAAACAGCTGGAAACCACTTTTGCTGAAGGCCATGACTTAGAAGAAAGAAGTGGCCACTCGCAGCACGGTGCCCTCCAGGTGACAAAGGCCACCACACAGACAAGCACAAACACCAGTCTCTAATGAGAAGCATAACCAAGCCAAAGCAAGGTGCCTCTAACTTGTTGCTATTTTTACCAGTAAATCTTGTCCTAAAAATATTTGCGTGGGGGAGGAGGAAAGAAAAAAAAAAGGAGGATTTAGTGAGGTGTCAACTAAAAACTTCTCATCAAATGCATGCATGTATTTGAAAGCAAATAAAACGCTTTGATGCTGCTCCGCGGCGCTGCCTACAGCTCAGCAGAGAGGACAGGTAGGCAGACTCTGACATTAACAGAAGAGAAGGGAGATCCAAAACTAGAGATGAAGAAAGCACACACTTGTACTGAACTTTCAAAACAAGTTATTCCGGTTTAACATCATCTTCCTGAACTGACATAGCATAAACAAGAACCAATGAACTAATGAAATGCAAAGCTAATCCTGAAGCATGAAAGTATTATAATTGTGCTGCGCTTTGCTAATTTTAGAAGATGAAGAAGAATGACTATACTATAATAAGTCAAATGTAAATATACAAGGCCAACCAATCACCAACAGTGCATGCAGCCCACATTACTCAATTCTTCTCTGCATCCTCTCAGTTTAATGCAATAAGAGCAGTAAAAAAAATTCCTTGCTGCTCTACTTCCAGTTTGCTAGATAAACCTATTATACTCCAGAGTAAGTTTAAAATTTACCAGTCACAATTTCCTTTACTTCAAGCCTGAGCTTCTGTCTGTAGGTTTCTCAACACACAGGATCGTCAGACAATGTGATACAGAATAGTAAAAGTCTAACACTGTCACAGTGCTCCCTGCCCCTTGCTGGCTCCACAAGCACCCCTGAATCCCAGGGAAAGCTGGATTTCCATCCCTATGGTACCCACACACCGCGCTAACATCATTAGAGTCTGAAAACAGCAGTTTCTTACATGGCACACAAAATAATTAGAATGAATATTCAAATAATGAAAAAAAAAACAACAAAAAAACACTAAAAAACCAAACTACTGAGAAGTTTCAAATAAGGGAACATCTTCCCTTCTAGCTACTATTTCCAGATAAAAATCACTATGGGTCATGGCCTCTCCAGTTGTAAAACCAGCATTTTGCACAAACCTTCTTTCTGTAACAAAGATTATGGACGTCAGATAACTACTCAGAAATATTGAGATGCAAGACACATGGCAAACTATGCATAAATATAGGCTCACTATCTCCACTTTAAGTTACCCTAAGAAACTAAGAACAATCTATCCCAAGCAAACGATGATCAGCACATTAGGAAAGCTCTCAAAACAGGAAAAGTCAGGAAAATCAAAAATTGTGAAGCTACATGTCCTTCCAACCTTTTGGGAAAGTGGGAAGAGCAGAAGGAAAAAAAATCTGGAAACATAAATTGCTTCAGTGGAGCTGTATTTTTAGTTTTCTGATTAAATTGTATTATTGCTTTCATGTAAAATTAAAGTATTTTATTTTTTACAGTGACAGAAATAATAATTAAATATTTCTGTTTTATCAAAACATTTTTATTCAAAGGTCATTATTAAATCAATGGATTATAATTAGATACTTCAATTCATCGAGATAACTATTCTGAATAACTCTCTTGAGGGAAACAAAGTCTTTTGAGAAACTTCAGATTCTTGGAGCCAAATGAGTATTACATCCCAGTGTTCAAAAGGGATTCAAAAAGTGATTCTAGACATCAAAGCCCCAAATTTTTACAACAGACCTGATTCTACAGTTGAAGCAGTTCTCATGAACAAAACTGGTAAAATATACATTAACTGCAGAACTTGGTTCAAAACGAGATTAATTTCATGTTTTTCTGTTCAGCACAACAGCGATCAACTTACAGTAGCTCTGATTAACTATCTCACTTGAAAAATTTTTTCCTAGATTTTGCTTCATATTAACTCATGAAGCTTAGTCCAAGAAGAAAATAAAACTTTCCTTTTCATTGGAAGTGTTATGCACAATGACTACTACATTCTTATTACTCTAGATCTTCTCAGTAAAAGAAGCTGTTCATAGTAGCTCTATTATATGAAATACCAAAAATATTCTTGTGATGAACTCCAAAAGGTCACCAGAAGACCAATAAGGCAGTGAACTTAGGAAAGGGGTTTAAAAAAAAAGAAAAATAAGTTGCCTCACTTGATACAAACTGTCCATCAACACATTTTCACTACATTTCAGAACAAACAATAAAAAAAACCCGCAATTCCCATTTTCCTCTGTCAGGAACACACATCCCTTGATTTACTTTTTTAATACAAAAGGCTGGTATTACGATATTTTTGAGTGTGCCTGATTTCCCACAATCTGCAAAAAATTGGTAGAATCATTCTGAGATGTCTGAAAAGCACAGAGATTTCGTGCACCATTAGTGTGTCACAGCACAGGGGCAGAGTTTGTTAATGCTGTGCAAGATGTTACAGCACATTCGTGTAGCTCTGCAGACTTTACCACACTCACTCAACAAGACAGGCTAGTTTGGCTTATACAACAGTAAACAAGCCTGAGAGCAAACATGCAGTAGAACAAGTTGAAACACTGGTTGCATTAGTTAGACCTCATTACACCTGAGTAGCCTCTTCATTTCCAGTTATTCCCATTAAGAACATTGCTGGTTAGCAAGATCAGAAAATAACAAGCCATCACCTTCTCCACTCCTGGACTCCCTTTTCAGGAATGCTTTGCACAGATTGATGCAGCAGAACAACTGGAGAGTGCACAAACGGGTCTGCACCACTTCCAGTTTGCTTTCCCATCCATATGCAGACAGCTCTACCTTTTTCTCCCAATCAGGGTCGTTGCAAAACTCAAAACTAAAACAGCCTGGTCAGTTTTAGCTCAACCAGCAGCAGCCCTCGGTACCTTGATCTGTGCAGGATCCTGGTGAGGGGCTCACACAACTATTTCCTCTTAGACAGCAACAGGCTTGGATTACATCATCAGATCACAAAATACTCTGAGTTAGAAGGGGTAGCACATGGAATACAGGGCTTATCTCCTGTGCATGGTAATTAATTCTGCTTTGTCACGCATGATTCTTAGCGAATTTCTCAAAGACTTGTGAAAACAGAAAGCAGTAGGGCCAGTGGCCATGTCACCACTATAAATGTATCTCCCAACTCCAAATCGCTTCAGACTTGCACGACAGTTTGGGAGAAAAGTTCCAATTGAGGCATTGTCCAGGGAAGACACGACTGATGCTGTCAAAGCACCTCAAGACTCCAAACCTTTCCACCTCGTTCAGATGACAGAATGAATGCACGTTATGAATTCCACCGCCTTTAGGTTTTGTTACATTAAAAATAAAATTCAAAAAACCTAATTATTTTATTATTAGAGTAGTGAGATCATCAAAGGAAAGAAAATTTGGCTTTATAGTTAAAATTGCATTCCTTTAGGGGTCAGCTTTCATAGTTCTGTTTGATTTTATATCTCAGTGGAATTTGAACCACGCACTCTGTTTGGAGCTTTACTGAAGGATGATCACAAAGAAACTTTAAGCCGATACAGAGGACAGCAGCTTATCTTGGCAGCACTCCCAAAAGAGCAGAGATAATTCCCGTGCTCACCAGGCTCTATCCTGTCAATTCTGTCTACACAAAAATTCAACCCATTTTGGCTTTCCTGGATTTCCATATGGGCAAAGTCCAAACTACAAAGGAATCTCTAAATCTGCCCAGATCCGACTAAAAAAGAGCATTTACATGTAAAGCCTGCTACATGCTTTCCAAGCAGAGAAAGAGACTGTTCCACTATGAAGTCTTCTGAGAAAATTTGTATGTAATTCCTTCCCTCAGTATAGACATAAGAACATCTCACAAAAATACACAAGTGAATAGAATAACCTCACAAATCTTTTGGACACATAACAGGAGAAATCAATCCTGATTGAGAAGAGAATGCAAAAAACACCCTCTAGTTCTAATAGTTCAGAAAATAGTTTTATCACTTAATCCAAACTTAGTGCAGAGTTTAAAACCAGAGATAAATCTGCTAGAACAGTCAGGAAAAATAATAATATATAAGTCTCTATAGAGATTTAGTGCAGTTATGAATGGCTTTACAAACCTTCATGGAAACTGCATTTTATGAATCTATGAACTAAAAAAAGAGTTGAGTTGTGGCATTTAGAGCTATATAGGCCAGCCCTCATTAATATCTCTATCAATGAACTCTGGAGCCTGGAGAAAAGGAGGCTCACGGAGGACTGACACAAAAAACCCCCAAAACAAATACCCAACCAAAACCTAAAAGCAAACAAACAAAAAGCAAAACAAAAACCACCAAAACAAACAAACAAAACCAAACCAGCTACACTGAGCTCTGTCTGGTAAATGCCTACATGCATAGGCAATGATGAATGTGGGCAAGGCCATCTACAAGTTCCTGGAATAGGCAATTCCAGTGGTGAAGAGACTTAAATGTCAGGAAGATGCTGGGTTTCTGTTAAAGGAACAGAAATGTCAGCAGCAAAACCAACTACCAAGAACACAGAAAATACACTGAATTTGGTAGCAAAACATTAGTGGTAGTACTATACAGAAGACAAGTCTTGAGAAAAGGCAACATTTATGAGCAGAGAGATTGAGTGTGTGCCATTGATGCAAAGTTTACATACAATGAGCATGAGGAGCCATCCACAGACACATAAATGGCAATGCAGAGCAAAGATGAACAGATACAAGCTGACACAGAAGCTGCAAAACTTCAAGAGAAAGTGAGACCAAAAGGAAAAGGAAAAAAATAAAATAAAATAAAATAAAAGACTACTACCTTTTAGGAAAGCCAATTAAGGTACAAGGGTAGCAGGGTATTATGTCATGAGGCTAAGTAAAAGAGCTCAAGCAAGGAGTTTTAGCTTCTAAAGTGAATAAAGGTGAAAAGAGAAAAAAAATAAATAGAATGAATAGGTATCAGCTTGGAAAAGGTCACCTGTAGGACTCTGCAAGCATCTGCAAAAGTCTTGAGGAAAGACTGAGCCAGGCTAAAGCCAAGGCTTCACTTCCTAGGAAGGCTCTTGGCTCCAAATTTTGCTCCAGCTGACCCCTCAAAGAAAACCTTCTGGGCACACTGCAAGACTTATTTATTTACCTACATTTTTACCTGAACACCACAGGAATGGAGGTTTTGTAAAGATTCTCCCGTTTTTTACTAGGAAGGCACAGAGATTTATTTTGTTGGCACATGACTAATTCCTAAGTGGTTTCAACTGCTTTAATTACTATATATATATATCTATATATGTCTATATATATATATATATCTATATATGTCTATATATATATATATATCTATATATGTCTATATATATATATATATCTATATATGTCTATATATATATATATCTATATATGTCTCAAGAGGTTCTGGTAATCACTGAAAAACATAAACTGAGCTTTATTACATTTGGAATTTATCCTTATTTGCACATTGAGGTAAGTTTTACCACACTCAATTGAATTTCAATTTGTTCTTTCAAATAATTTCATTAACAACACTTCATTTTTAACCAAGACCCACAACAAACTTGGAGGACTCTCCCATTCTGTTTTTAAGTTACAATAACACATGACTAACTAGCTACATTTCAAGCAATATGTCCTTGTTATCACAATAATTATCCCAAACAAACCTTCTGAGTTACGCCATTGAATCTTAAAGATTTGCTGGGTTCTGTCTAATCTTTACGATACACCCTTGGGTAATTTCACCCTTGTGAAACAGTCCTCGTAAATCAAAACCTCAGTCCTGCAATCCTATCTGCACCTTGGGATCTTTTTCTACAGGCGAATAAGAATGTCTGAATGCTACCAGAGAAAAACTGCAGTTTTTCACAAGAGTTATGTTTAATAGCCTCAATAAACTCTCTTCCAATCAGCCTCTTCCTAACTCTGCAGCCTGCAGTTCAGGGATCTGTTATAAAAAAATAATTAATCAGCGTTGGATGCTGCATTTCTTCATGAAAAGCCAAGATTAACACACTGAGTCAACAAGTTCTATTCTGCAATAGTTTAATTCACTAAGGAGATGACTGTTCCTCCAAATGATGCAGATTTGTCTGCTGTTGTCTCAGCCAATTCTGAGGCTTGTTATTCACTACTTGGTTGATTTCAAAATCAGACTACCCCTTCAGAAAGTTGCAGAGAGTATGACATCACATTTATGACACTTTATTGCACAATTACAGTGGCTACATCCCTGGATTTTATTTCATGGGAAAGCATGTTTCTACTATAGCCACAACCATTTTCTTGGCTTACACCTGTCCACAGTCACAAGTTTTGGTATAAGGCTTAGCATGATTTTTGTCATAACACTATATAGGTGTTTGATAGTAACTCAAGGCTGCATAGTTCAATTGTAGAGAAATACTTGCACTTTACAATGAGACTTACTGAAATTTCACAAGCAACCCAGAAGTGCTGCTTAACAAGCTGCTAAAAATCATACAACACCTCATCAGATTTCACTTTAATACCACTTATATCTTCTTAAAGAAATAAAAAGCCCAACATTCTTTGAGAAGGCAAGATTGTAATCAGATGAATGGCAATAATGCTATCACTGAAACTCAATGCAAGAGTACAATTTAATAAACTCAAATTCCAATGGAAAGATTTGGACACCACTGTAATGTTTACTGACCAGAACTGATAAAATAGTACTGTGGAACATTACAAGACCAAGTAATGCAAATGACTGCAAAATTGGGTTTCATTGTACTTTAGTAAGTGTTATCTTCATTTGAACCAAAACACTTTATATTACAAGCTTAAAGACAACAGTAGACAGGCCCTATAATACTATAATTAGAGCACCTAGCCCTTACATTTTTGTTTCTGATTCAGCAAAAAATTCACCACATGGCACAGAAAGGACACAGAATGTAGTATTTCCTACATTATTTAACATGGCATTTATTTGAATATGTACTGTTAAGTTCCAAGATTTCCAAAATGCATGTAGCAAACAGATAAAAACATTTTCATGTAATTGTTTCCACATGGTACAGTATTATTATGAAAGAGGTTGCCATGATTTTAGACTGGAATATACTATTAAGAGGATGCTGTCTTCTATCACCATGCTTTCTTTCCAATTCCCTACTAAGTACAATGAATAGAACATTACCCAAATTGCACCCCCAAGAAAATTACTTTCATACTCCACAAACAGAAAACTCATTTCAACCTCAACCATAGGAAAAAGTAACTCCTCCCACTATTGCAAAATAAAATGTAAGTTTTTTCATTACACAGAGGCAAACACTGCAAGTAGGCAATGATGGCAAAAAGGGGATCCAATCCAACCACAACTAAAACAAGTTCTCAGGTTCTAAGTCTCTCAATCTTATCTTTCTAAAGCACTTCATTAATTCATTTACTGGATGAGAAAAAATGACACAAGGGAAAGCCCCATGTCCCTGTGCATATGCAGCCTCAGCCAGAAAAAACAGGAGACATTCCCATGGCATGTAATAGCAGGGTTCTTTTGCTTCAATTGTCTTTTCTGAAACTGGTACTGAACTAGACTAGAGTAACATTCTGTTGCTTTGTCTTAGTGGGACAACCTGCAACATGGTTTTGGTAGCTTTTTTAGATCATCTGTATTGATAATATGCTTCCCATGCTATAAACACCACTGTCAGAAAAGTCAGGGTAAGCTGTAGCTTAAGAAAAAGGCAATCTCTTTATCTTTTACACAATTAAGAAAGCACAATTAAGTCAGTCATATTCATAATCAGGGTGTTCTTGCCTCATCTAATCTATCCTAAACATATTTAACTCATTCTGACCTTCTTGCATCTTAGCAGTAAGAACCAGAGAGGGCAGTGAGAAGGCACAGATGAGCAGGAAACTACAAGTGCAAAGCTGCCAAACAAAAGCCTGGATCTTTCCCCTGCTGTCTCCATTTACCAAACCAAGTCCATTTAATAGTGCCACATGCCAAGCAGGAGCTGCAGTGCTCAACACATTGTGAGGCTGCTCTATGAATTTTCTTCATAAAGAACAGTAACCAGTAAAAAGCATGCAAATGCAACAGGAAAGCCTCCATGGGTGTTAGCTGTGCCTTCTCTACATCATTCTGGAGTCACAGTCAATTCAAAAATAAAATAAAGGATTTTCAAAGCTAAGAAAGAGGAGTAATAACATGAAAAATGAGGATGACACATTTCTATTTTGCAGCTTCTACAAATGTGGTCCAAGATATACAGCAGGCTGATGGAGGCTGACACATGCTCCAAAGTACCCTGTGTTATCTTCTTGCCTTGCAGTGAAATAATCCAAAAAATGAGCAAAGCCTGAGTGTTAGACCAAGCAGTGTTTCTCCCAAGTGACTACACAGATGACCCACACCATGGACCTCAGCACCTATATGGAAAGTGTGAGAGAGCCAAGAGGCACCACCAGCAGCAGCAGGACTTGAGGCAATCTACTTGCTACTCTTATTAACTGCAGAAGCTCATGGCCCACTGTTTATGCTCTGCTTTTATCTGTTTTTTTTAATCTGTTTTTTTTCTTTTTATCTGTAACCAGTCACCTGCTTGGCCCTGATTAGCCCAGCAACTCCATCAGTTTGGAAGATTGGAAAGACAAGGAAATCAGCTGGGCACAGAAGCATGCAGTAAGCAGCTTACCCAACCTATACACTGAATTAGCTTCCCAAGCACACTGCCAGAGGGACCCCCTCCACCTTCATAAACACAATCTCAATGTTTGGAAAGGGGCCAGGAATAAAATGTTTGTTTACTGCAGGCAGGAAGAGCTACCTATGATTCAGACATTAGGAAGTGACAGGAAGAACTAAATTATGTAATTTAAAAGTAGAAAAATAAACACAAAGTAGTTGCAATGAGAGGAATGAGGAGGAGGAGGAGGGAGAGGAGGGGGAAAGGATGAAGACACACAAGTTTTGTATCTTGGATCCCACTCATGCAGGGCTGAATCCATCACTGCAGCAGGAGGCCCCCACAGGATTCCTTCACCTTTTAACCCTCCTTCTAGAGTCCCTAGCCAGGGACTTTCCTCCTCAGTACTGAGTAAGAAACATCTGTCCAGCTCAGTCTCTCAGCTGGAAAGGACGGATCACAGTCTTCCTTATTCTTTATTTTAATTAAGCAGACTGAGATTTCAGAAGAACATTCCAGTCGCCCTCCCTTTAAACAACAACCACCTGAAGCAAAGGATCAAAGACCTGATTCTCCAGGCAGCTAAACGAGTCAGGAACACGCTCCAGCTGTCTGAGGCCGGTTGCAGAGACTGACAGGAAAGGCTCTTCCCGTAAGCACAAGGCAGGAGATGCACCCCGGTGGGAATAGCACTGCATTGCCAGCAGTTGTTGGAAGCAATCTCAGCAGTGCTGCTTACCACACTGCACCTCCCATCCACAGTTTGCTAGATCACAACAAAAGTTTAAAGTTTCTTACACTGCAGTAATAATCTGCATTATTAACATGCCCATTTCAAGGCTAAAACAGCAAACAAGCAGATTTGTATCACAGTAAGTTGTGGCTGCACTGTAAGAAAACCCCACCAAAGAATACTCTCAAATGTATGTAACCATAGTGGTGCCTCCACTGTGTTTTCAGTAAAGATCTTCCAGTCATTCTCTTTCTAAATCAGACAATAAATTCCTGCTCTTTTTTTTTCCTGGAGCTGCAGAGATTCACAGACCAACAGAGCCATCAGATCAAGGAAAAATTCAAAGGACTGTGAATTAACTTAGCGCTGAAGTACACATCCTAGCAGAAAACTCTGTAGTTACTCGTCCTAGGACAAAACTACCTTGGGATGAAACCTGGGTTAAGTTTCCCAGTTTACACTAATGAGTCACTTGTATACTACTCTTCAGTTTAGATCTTCCCCCTGCCCCATTTCTCCCTTCCCCACACCAAAACTCCAGAAAAGAAAAAATAGGTTTTATTTTAGAAACGGCTGACTCCTAAATGAAGACAAGTATGTCCTCTCTGTTAACAGGTAGTGAAGAGTCATTTTAGTTATCTCTCATAGTGCTGAGGAGCTTATGCAATTTTCCTTCATTTGGGCACACAGACAACCGCATTACACACGTCATAACTAAGAGTGTGACATGACCTCAGCTTTGAGGGCATTATTTCACACTGAGTAACAAGCCATTAGACTGCAAAACTTGCTCCCACTGCACGATGCTAATAATTTCAGCAATAATTGCATACAAACAGTGAATGGAAAGGCACTAAGACATGCAAGATTCAGGAAGCTACACTTATTGACATCCCTACTCCTGCACTTACTACAGTTATCTCCCCTAGCAACAGGGAAGGATTTTGTAAACAACAAGTTTACAATGCTACCATGAGAGCATCACCCAGTGTAACACGTAATTGAAAGAGAAAACATTTCTTTAATGAAGAGCACCAAAAGAAATCTCAGAATTATGTAACAAGTAATAGATTCAAAAAGAGTAAGTTTTTGTCAGTTTGTGGTTTAAATCTCAAATTAAGTTCATAAAGATCACTGCTGTCTAGGAAAGCAGAACTGCCAGATGCATCACGCTCACAGCCTACCTCTGACTCTTCCTACAAATAGACTGGATCTCACAAGAGAACCAAAGGAACCAGTTACAACATGACATTTTAGAAGTTTCCTCTTATCACAGCCTGGACCTCCAAGTGTTCATGTTTTACAGACTGGGGATTCTCTCCAAGCCTCCCCAGAATCTCCTGCATTCCCATGGGGATACCACATGGCAGAGCATTCCACAGCCTAGTTTTCCCTGGAGAACACCAGCCTCTTCTGTTTCTAACTACACTCCAAACACTCCTCTCTTCCTCCCTGCCCTCCCTTTTTTTTTTAATTAAACAATACAAGGACAAATTGTCAATTCACATCAAGTTCATAGATTACTCTGACATCCTCTTTCTTGATTGTTTAGTGATGAAACAAACACATACCAATACTTATAACAACCATTACTAGCATCAAATAAATCATCCCCACCAGCTTTTTCCTAATAAATTCCTTACTTTTCAGTGTTTGCTGCAAAGGGGCACACTTGCTGTCAGTATTTTACCCTATTTTTAAGGATCACAGGTGTGCATATGCATTTTTAAAAATCATAAATGTCTGTTAAATTCTGTATAAGGACTTACAACTGGTTTCAAAAAGTTTCCTTATAAAGCAGCAATTCTCCCTGCACCATCCCAAAACCAGGTGCAGCTTTTCCACTACATCTGATCCTGTTTAAGAATCTACATAGAAACACAAGCATCAGAAAACCGTAACAGAAACATGCATTAAGTGTGAATGGGAACATTTGTCTAACACAGTACGTGACTCAGTGCAGTTATTCTTCATACAAAGGCAAAGTGACAAACTGACACATAACATTCAGAACTGCTTTTTTTTAGAAATGGGTAGCATTCCATTTTGAAACTCAAAATCCATCTTTCATCTGATATAATTTGCATGTTAACCCATTTAATAACCTTCCCAAAAGTACTGTAATTCTTCAGTGTTGATTGCATCACAGATCTATTTGAACTGTTTGAAGAGCTTCCTGTATTCTCATCCCATACCCCAAAATGAACTCCTGCTGTCAGAAATAAACACCTCCAGAGGGTTTATTTTGCTTTTAAATCCCAAACCCCAGACAACATAGAAAAAATAAACTGAAGCCTAATTTTGGGCTGTTTTTCTTTTTCCCCATTTTCCTTTGAGGCAGAAGCACTGAGGAGCTTGGTGATGGCGGCAGCAGCAGAGAGAGGAGCCTGCTCCACAGAAAGCCATGGCATTCCTGCCGGGGTGGAGACAGCTCACCCAGGAGGAAGGGAGAGCACATCTGCCATCACCCTGCCCCACGGCTGGCTGTGCTGGGAACTGGGTGGGGAGGCAGATTTATTTTGTGACAGCCACTATCTCCACTGCCACGAAGGGTTTAGCTGGTGTTGTTTTCACTTACAAAGCAGCAGAACGACCCACATGGCACCAGCAGGACGGCTGGAAAGCTTGTGTGGGGAACAGGCAAAGGGACGAGGTTGCTTTTTTCCTGCTAGCAAGGTTATCCCAATGCCTGGTCACCATCCTCAGCCACCACACACAGCCACTGGCCTGCACAGCACCTCCCCATCAAGGCTTCTCATCCTGTGGCAGAAGGCAAAAACTACCTCCTTTTAAAAAACACAGAGAGGGAAAAGCTTTTTCCTGACTTGCTAGAAATTCTCAGACAAAAGAACAAGCACAGCTCCTGAAAAAACATAGTTCTTAAATCAGTCTGCCAAGAAATTGCTGTACAAAATAAAAAGGAGCAAAAGCTTTTCATTTAATTCACTTCTCAATTTGGGGCCTAAACCTGGCTGTCTGAAGAGAGAGGCTGGATCTTGGCACAGCTTCCTGTATCAGCTGAAGTATCACCTCCTTCTCCAGGTATATTTTTAAACAGAATTATTTGTGTTATGCACAGATATTCTATTTAATAATGCACAAGCCTCATAAAGCTATGGACATAGCTGCCTGACCTTTTTAGTTACATGCTGCTGTGTCACCAAGAGAGACAACTCCAAATACCCCATTTGCCATTTACCCTGAAAAACTGCCATTTACCAAGGAAAAAAAAGGAAGAAAAATGTGTCACCATAACCTCAGGGAGTTTAATCAAAGTTGTAATTCTGGGCATAAAAAACAATTAGATATATTCCTTCTCAGATGAAAAACAAAAACACATAAAGAACAAGATGGTTAGAGAGTTCAACAGCTAATTCAGTCTCATCTCACAGAGAGTTACCTCAAACATTTCCTTGCTGGATCCTGCTACAGAGACAGGAAGATACTACATAACATAAGAGCACTTTTTACAAATAAAAGCACTGTGGCACGTCTGAAAGAGCTTCAAAAGTTCCTCATGAGAAACAAAACCTTTGTCAACAGTTAGCAGCAAACACAAGTACAAAAACCATACTACATCACCTTTTATTGGAAGCCGGGCTGGGGGCTGGGAGGGGCTTTTCTTTAAAAAAAATAAAAAAGCTTCACAAATACAACTAGCATACTGCACTGAACAATACTTACAAAGCTAACATTATTTGTGTAACTATGAACACTATTTCTAAAGCAAACAAGCAAGAGAATTCATAAAAGAACCAATGTAAAAGCCTAATCAAGAACTGATAAAGAGGGAATTGAAATAAATAGTATACTATTGCAGTTGGGAGACGGCAGAATTCTCTGTTGATCCTTCCAAAAAAAGGAAAGGAAAAAAGAAAGAAATACATAGTACTCCTTTAGAGCTAGTTGTTTGTACATATAAGGAGCTGAATTCACATTAGAGTCCCTCAAACAACAGCAAATTACACTGTACTACAATATTCACCTGTATACAACACTTACCTCCCTTGAGAAGATTATCCCGTTCTGTGAGATCTTTCTGCCTGCCTTGCTCAAGTCATTTGCAAGACAAAGTCTGTCCCTCCTAATGAAATACTGCAATGAAGTTGCAACAGTTGAACTTGCTTCTATTGGCAATAAAATGATTACTAACTGAAGCACAGAAAACATTAAGGCAATTTTGAAAGGGTCTCAAGAAGTTTGTCACTGCAACACTGCAAAAGTGGGAATGAAAAAATAAGGAGGTGAATCTTAGCTCTATGTTAAAACAAAACTTGCATCTCATCAGTTGTACTCCCCTTCCTGATTCAGGAAAATATTTCAACCAATAGTGAAATATAGTTCAGTGGCATCTACTTTTAGACTAGGAAAAGATGAAAGGACTAAAGAAGTATAAGATGCCCAAGCCAGAGTCATCTACAACCCACAGGTTTATCCTCTTCCCTAGATTTACTATGTTTTGAATAACCGATGTTCCTTTCACTTTTTTGCCAACACTTCTATCAAAGGCATTACTAAAATTTAATGGCGAGTAAATGTTTTCTAAATGTCTGTAGAAGAGTGCATTTGATTCAAATAAAGTGATACAAAAGTTATGCCAAAAAAGACAAAAATAAAACATGCCTTGGAAGTGACTATTATTCCAACATTTTTAAAACTTAAAGAGGGAGATAAAAGAACACTAGAAATAGTTCTGTTTGTCACTGTCTTCTCCCTGTTGGACTGCTGAATACCAAGAATTACCTCTCAGTTGAAAGAGTTATCTGCTCTACCAAAGACTTCCAGATTGATGCTCATTTTGACAGTCAAGGTCCATACTTTTCAAAGCTAAACTGTCCAATAAAACATTCTTTTCTCAATTAATCCAACCGACATTTCACACAGCTGCTCTGGGCTGATGATTGACTAAAAGGCATGCAAATCAAGATCATCTGTGTATAACTGGAAATTAGAATCATATTATTTCATTATTTCCTCTGCTTAGTACATATGTTACTTATACTTAATTTCAATGATGCAAGACTCTGAGCACACATGGAGGAGCAGCCACTATGCAGCATCAAGAAAGTAGCAGACACTGATTTGTTTTCCCACTTCCTCTCCCCGCTCCCTTATAGTTTCTAATTGAACTGTAATCTCCTGTGATTAGCTGCACCAAATCTCATTAACAGACTTATCAAAACACAGAAGCAATACTGAAAAGGTATCCATAAGTTCCTATACATCCAATTGAGAACCATCTTCAATATCATGAAAAGTCAGAATTTGATTGTTCCTTCATTTCTCAGCTGCTGCTTTCTCAAATTAGGAGTTATTATTTGGCAGCAAAGCCAAAACCAGACGCTGACATCCTGTCAAATACTTGCATGATGAGTTCCATGCTCCTCAAGTGAGCCTTACACCCCAACAGCTCGCTCAGGACGTAGCTACAGCCCCAAAGTCATACCCAAGATCGTATCAGCACCTTCACTTGGCACACAAAACAATGCAACTTCCTCCTGTAACCCACAAAAACACTGTGTTTAGTCATGCCTTCAACTTCATGATTTAGGGTTTACTAACTCACGTTTGAAAGGATCAAAAGTGAAACTGCTGTTTTCTGACCAGTGCACAGCAGAAGGGGAAGGTCACATTTCCTTCCAGAAGGAAGGTTTCTTGCCTCAACACCAATCCCTGTGAGGTCTTCAACTTCTTGAGTAGCACAAGCACAATCAAGTTCAGAATACAAAAGATGTCACATAATGTTTCTTGATAATACTCATCTGTCTCAAGTTAACTTAACCTGACCCTGTTCCATGGGGAGCTCACTCAATGATGTCAGACAAGCTCATCTTAGTTTGGCTTGGTTTTCTCCTGTAAACCAACCAGCTTCCTAAATTTGCTCACTATGCTGATGAAAGACCACAAAAGAAAGCTTAACACAAACAAGTGTCTTCCAGAAAAAGGGCTTCGGTCAGGCACTGCAGCTTTTACCAAATTGCAACTATTCTGACAAATATAACATTTCTTAAAACCCTTACATATCACAGCACAGTTAAGTATTACTAAAAACAGAAGATGCACCTATGTAACTAGTGCCAAAGAGCAACTGCCAAACAAAAAATCCAGCAAATATTCCACTTCTGTACCTATGCTGTCTGAGTCTCTAATTTAAACATCAATAACTAGCTTAATAATCTGGCATTTTTTTAGTCACTGCCTACAACTGAAAAGATTAGAAAGTAAGAGGATGCTATCTGTAGCCTTGTCTGAATCATATCAGTGCCCCTTACATCCTAGGGAGATCAAGCCCAGTTCTAATTTTTAAACTCCTTGCTTTAAAATAACTAAACAAACTATCAATAGGAATAGTCAAACAATCACAGGATTTTTAGCCATACTTACATCAAAATTAAGGTTTCTTAATTTATTTTCAAAAATAATCTTATGAACTGTAAGAAGAATGGGGAAGTCTGTTAGATACAGAAAAATCTGAACCAATTTATCCTAAAGTGTTTAGTCTACACAGTATTTTTGACTGAGTTTTACCTTTTATCCAATGAAATGTATTTCTAAGTAGGACATGTTAAAATGACAGAACAGTTAGGATTGGAAGGGTCCTTTGGAAATCATCCAGTCCAAACCCCTGTCTGGAGCAGACAACACAGGAACATGTCCAGGTGGGTCCGGAATGTCTCAAGAGAGGGAGAGCCCATGACATCATGACAGTGCTCTGCCACCCTCAATGTAAAGTTATTCTTCCTCATGTTAAGGTGAAACTTCTTGTGTTTTTAGTTTACGGCCATTGCTTCTCATCCTGTCACTGAGAATCACTGAAAAGAGTCTGGCATCAACCTCTTGGCACCAGACTTGTAGATATTTATGCACACTGGTGAGATTCCCTCAGAATACTGGGAGTTATTACACTACATCAGTAGACTTTCTACAAACTGGTTCCATAAACCAACCATCAATGCTAAGATTCTGTTTTAAAGCACATCCAGGTGCTTTAAAGCACATCCAGGTGCATCCTACTGAGCACTAGCCTACCCCAGACAAAAGCATAGTCGTTCTAAGAGAGAACTTAAGACTTATTCCTATTCCCTCAAGCTTTTTTTTCTTGCTTTACCAAGGACAGCTGTGTTTAAATATCTGGTGGTTTCCTAGCATAATAGCAGTAAAAAACCGCTGCGCTGCCACCACAAAGCATCAGCAATTTTAACTGGCATGTGCACCGCAGAACTGCAATGCAGCAGAAAACCATGAAGCCAAGGTTTACTATCACATTTTAAGGGACAGATGGAGAGAAAGGGGCTTTCCAACTAGACTTTTTAAAAATAAGAGAACAGAAAAATCACAGCAAGTTAAAGTGAGCACATAAACGTTTGCAAATTTTAAGGCAATTGAACAAGGGAAGAAAGAAAGTAACAGAAGCTGTGAAATTGAACAGCCCTCCATCTCTCTGCATAAACAAGTTCTTTCATGTACCCATGAAACCAGAGCACAGTCTGTGGAGAACTGTGCAGGATTTAGCCCCAACTCCCTTTTTCTTCTCCTCTGCTAAATCCACATCGTGACCCCCTCACCAGCACCATAAGTTACCTTCAGCACCAAAAGTTTCTTTTTTCAGCGATCTGCTGCTGAAAACAACCAGTCTATTCCCTCAGACAAACTGTTCTGAGCAGCAGCTCCAGGGAACTGACAGCAGGTACCAACAGCTGTCAGAACATTAATTCCATACCAAAACCACATAAAGAAGGCATGAGAACAGAACTCCCAAGAGGGGAAACAGACATTCGTGGCACTAAGGCATTCTTATCAAGGAAATCTGATTATCCCACCTGCAGGACAGGGCTGGTTAGAGGGTTTTTACTTTTTTTAGCCTCAAAATGACTATAAGCTAGCTTTAATACCAACAGTTAATGTCCAACAGTTTCAAACTAAAAATTATAGTCCCTGCAAAACATATGTCTGTGTTCTAGCTTCAAAGTCCTTTTCACCCTTTTTAAGAACTAAACCATATTTGATGGCAATATCAGACTTGTTATCTTCATTCCCAGATGATAACAAACCCCAACACTTGCATGCAAAACCCAATAGAGCACGAAGTTACAATTTTTCACACATACCTGTGAAAAGTATGCATTGCAGAAAAGCAGTTTCCTATTAAAATCACTTCCCCATCATTTCATATGGTGCAGCCCCTTGAAACACCACTACCATAAAATATGGCTTTGGAAAAGGCAAATCTCTGCTGTGCCTTTGCTCAAGCACAGAATTACAGGGAGCACAAGCCAACTTTCCAGCCAGTGCACTCAGCTAAAGTTCATTGTCTTAACTACATCAACTTTTTGTTTGCTTGAAGACGGCAACCAGAATGTAAAGGTCACTTTTAGTCTTTGAAGGGAGTGTCAGCCTTCAGCTGCTACAGATCAGACACTACATACAAACAGGAGGAATTTTACTTTAAGCCCTTCTTTAAATGGTACCTTTCTTTTATACAAGCAGGAAAGAGTCAAAAATAATGTGTAGAATTTAACCTCACGACCTTAAGGCCTACAGTGCATGGAGATGTTAAACTAAATCACGCTAACATAAGCATGCCATAATCACTCTGATACTCTGCCTACTCAAAAAGCACATTCCCATTTCTAGTGAAAATTGAGGCATTACCTCTTTAGGACAGGGAACTCCTTGACCAGCTCTGTAGTCAGGGTTTTCCCCTCAAAGGTTCTTGTGTAATTCCAGTATGGAAATGAAGCTATAAATACACTGAAGTGGCAGCTATATGGAAAAAAGTTGGCATATTAAGAGACTGATTAATGAGATTGATTAATGAGGTCAAACTCTGTCATTTACAGACAGCACCCTTCACGGGATTAAGAGTTTGAGCAGAAAATTTATTAAAAGTCTTTAAAAACATGAATACTGCTCTTAATTCCTCCACACTGGTAAAGATATCCTGTGAATACACACACAGACATAGAAAATATTCATAAATAATACAGTCCATGTCCAATTCAGCAGAGAAGCAGAACCCTGCTGTGACCCATCAGGACGTCCTCTTTCCTTCGCACAAAGAGGATTTTTGACATTGGGAACCAGAGACCCAAAACCCCAAATATTGGTTTTTAATTTAATGAGAGACTCATTTCAGAAATTTCCTGGCATTAAAATAAAGCCCAGAACAGTTCTTCAAGAAGAGACTGCTAATCCCTAACAGCCAAAAATAAGGTGGTCACGTTAAGATCTCTACTCACAGATTCACAAATAAATCTGAAGTTTAGCTGCTTAAAAAGGAAAACACCGGGGGGGAAAAAAATGAAGGAGAAGAAAGAAAAGAGAAAAAAAAAAAGGCCCAACATTTTGTCCCAATTACATAGATGCCGCGAAACAAGGCGGCTGCCAATGGGAAAGGGCTCAGGCAGCAGCGATGACTCCTGGCATCACCCATCCCTCGTACGTGACCTGACAGCCTCCCGAGCGGCCCCGCAGCTCCGCTGTGCCCTGCCATGGAATCTGCCCTCTCAGCAAACGCGCTCCATTTTCTCGCCAGCAGCGCGGTGTCCGCTCTGCCGCAGCCCCTGCGAGCGCAGCCACTGCCGAGCAACAGTGGCAACAACTTCGGCAAAGACACCGGCGCTTCCCTCACAACTCCCTCCCCTTTTTTTCCTGGAGCGGAGAGCAAGGGCAGAGCTCCCCCCGCCCCACCGGGAACGCTCCCGGGGCATCCCCGGCTCCCGCCGTCCCCGGGCCACCAGCCCCGGGTGCAATCCCGCCGGGAGCGGCGCGGAGCCGGGGCCGCCCCCGCCCTCCCCGGCATCGGGCACCAGCCCCAGGACAGCAAGTGTTTACGTTCAAAAATACATATATACCGAGCCCGGACCCAGAGGGAAGGGGGAAAACTCCGCCCCCTCCCTTGCAAAGGCAATAAAAGCTGGGCTGAAACATCTGACCGCTCAGCGCCCCTTTTTTAAGGAAGAAAAGAAAAGAAAAGAAAAGAAAAGAAAAGAAAAGAAAAGAAAAGAAAAGAAAAGAAAAGAAAAGAAAAGCCAGGGAAGCGGCAGGGACGTGGCGTGCAGTAGTCCCGGCTGGAACGGGCAGACGGCCGGGAGGGCGGCTCGCCCGGGCCCGGCCGGGAGGGATCGCGCGGGGAGGCCGGGCCGGGCCGGCGGGAGCGGGAGGCGAGCGCGGAGCTCCGGCGGGAGAGAAGCGGGGCAGGGAGGAAGGGAGGGAGTAAGGGGGAGCGCGGCCCGCAAGTGGGAGAGGGCACTCACGTAGCGTTTCAACTTCTTCTCCGGCGGGGACTTTCGGAGCCAGCCCGAGCAGACCACCTCCCCGCCGCTCATGGCTGCGCCGCTGCCCGCCGGGGCGCTCCCTCCGCCTCCTGCTCCTTCTCTTCCTCAGGCAGCGGACACGGGGAGCCGCGATCGGCGGCGGCGACAGCACCGCGCCCGGCCCGGCCTCCCGGGGCTGCGGGGCGAGGGGCGGGACGGGGCGCAGGGTGTGTGTGTGTGTCTCTCTCGCACAACAGCCCGCCGGAGCGGGGCGGCGAGCGGGGCCGAGGCGGGAGGGTCCCCCCTGCCTCCTCCTCCTCCTGCTCCTCCTCGCCGCCGCCGAGTTACACGGACATCGAGAGAGAAGACAGGGGCGGCCGCCGCGCCGCCACAACTTCGGCGTCCCGGGGCAGGATCCAGGATCCAGCCACCGCCCCGCGCCGGTGGCGCCTCCTCCGCGCCGCCGGGACCCTCCCGCTGGGCAGGGCCGCGGGGGGCTTACTCTTGCCCGTCCCTCCGAGCTCAGCGTCGGCCGCCGTGGCTCCCTGGTCGCCTCCTTCCCCTTCTTCCTCCTCCCCCTGCGCCGGGAGGAGGGGATCAGCAGCGCTCCTGTCTTCCCTTCCTCGCCTTTCTTTCCGCGGGGAGTGGCGGGGCGGGGGTCTGGCCTCGAGGCTGGGGCCGTGCCCGGGGCTGGCTCCGCTCCCTGCCGGCCACTGAGGGACGGCTTTGCCCTGGAATTGACGGCGCCGAGCCCTCCCCGAGTCCTCTTTCCCCGGCGCCGAGCGGCGCTGCCGCTCCGGCCGGCCCCGCCTGCCCCCGCCCAGCGGCGCTCCGAGTGGAAACTCTGCCGGAGCCTTTTCAAACAACAAGGGCTGGGAAGCACGGTGGGAGGGAGGGACGGCCGGCCGCGCTTGCAGAGGGATCCTGGGAGCTGTAGGCGGCGGCCCGTGACAAGTGCGGCGGCGCGGCCCGGAGCGCAGGGGACGGGGGAGAGGGACGGACTCGGTCCTTACGAGGAAAACAAATAAACAAACAAAACCCCGAGCAATAAAACAAAGAAACAAAACCCAACCCAAAGATCCCCATTAAAACTGCATTAAAAATAGCGCGGCCTAAGTAAATTCCTCTTAGCAAGTCTGAAACTGTCGTAGCAAAAAAAGGAAAAAAAAATTAATTATCCAATTATCGTTATCGTTAATTATCGTTCACCACCTCTGCTGTGAGTGCTGTCTCTTCCACTCTCTCAGAAAAGGATTAAATAAGTAATAACAAATAAAGTAATAAATACGATCAATAAATAATATATTCTTAAATAAAGAAAAATAATAGTATCCTTTCAACAAAAATAGTGGGGTTTTTTTAACAGTTTTTTTTCAGATTACTTAATGGCAGGTTCTGGAATGGGATCGCTGCTGCGTTATCTAGCCCCAGTGATCTTCCTTCCACTGCAGAGAAATAGTCCCCCTAGTATGCCTTGGCTGAAGGGAGCCCAACGATGCTACTATTAAAAAGTTACAAAGCACTGGTTGTAGCATAGAGGGGCATTCGAAGAAATAACAGGAAAAAAGAAAGGAGAAAGGCTGAGGTGTTAAAATCTGTGCATCAATTTCAACACAAATCTTTTCTAGATAATTATGATATTGTGAAGCATTATTAAGCACTACAAGAAAGAGCATCAAAAGATACTTTGCCAAAAGCATTTGAAATAAGAAAAGAGGTGAACGTTGGCCTTTAGCAATACTCAAAGCACATGAATCTGAGCATTCAAACCGTGACCACATGTGACCACAGAAATCCTTGCATGAATTTCTGCACACTATTTCAGCTTCCTCGGCAGGGCTTGGTGGAAACAATAAAAAAGTGATTTGGTTGGTAAACATGAACTCAAATTGTATTCTTAGGTTTAGATTTCAATCTGAGTTTCAATGCAACTCTTTTGTTTAAACCACTTATGCCATTGTTTAATAATCTCAACATTTGAGATTATCCAAGTGCCAGATAAGACCACAAAATTTTCCAGTTTTCTTTAGAACCCTGGAGACAATTTAGTATTTAGAATATGTGGAGTCAGTGTCAACTAAGTAAAAATGCCATTGGCACTAGGGCATTGTGACATGATCCAATGGTTCATTTGAATCCCAATAATTAACCCATGCCTAGAGCCAATCAAAGCTAGCTTGTTTTGGCTTAAGCAGTCTCCATGGAGGCACCAACTAAACAAGTTACCTGGTCCAGAGACACAAGATTGTCCCTGAGGTGAAATTTCAAAACATTAGTGTTCTAGAACATGCTGAAACCAGTGTCAGCCTGGACTCCAGCTTAAGTTTTCATGTATTTGTTTATCAGTTTTGTGAGGGGGTTTCATCCCTGTCATGTAACGATAAAACATACGCTAGGGAAAAAGAGTTAATGTCACAGTTGAATAATAAACAATAAAGCTTGCCTTTTTGACCATACTTAGTCGTTGAGCCTAGTCACAAGCCCCAAGACTGGACATAAAATGTTTTTATTGCATTGTGGAACCGAAGAAAAAATACAGCAAAGAACAATTTCCAAATGTTAAGATGTTGTCTCACAGACTGCTCCTTTCCTAGTCATGGCAGTGGATTTCCTTTTCTGCTCTCTTTTGAGCTACCCATCCACAGTCCCCCTGGTGCCTTCACTTCCCATCTCAGGAGAGGGTTGCACAGAGCTGTACCTCTCTTTCCAAGCTAGTGAACAGCTAGAAAATCCAAGAGTATTAATTCTGTGGATTTCTGGGCATATCCAGCAGTGTTCTGCAGTTCATAATATAGATGCCCTGTATTAGGGTAAACTGAAGAAACTAAGGGTAATGAAATGCATAAAGAGCATAATATTTCGATCTGACTCTTAACAACTGCATATTTATAACTGTAAAACTCTCTATGAAGAGAGTGGTGAAATAATTACACTAGTCAGTTCCTCCATGTAGAAAAATTTTAACACTCAGACAGCTTAGGCAAGGGCATAATTTCCTGAACTTAAGGATAAAAGTCACAAAGACCTCTGTTGAGAATAACTGTTTGAGCTATACTTCTGTCTTGAAAGTTTAAGCAACATTAAGCATGCCCCATTTTGAAATTCTTCTGCAATACAGCTTGTTTTTGGAAGAAGCAACCTCCCTTCAGGGCTTGAAGGACTGTAACCCCATGTGAGAACATGACCACCTTCTCCCCTCACTTTGTTCCCTCAGGTTATTTCTGTGCTGTTCCTTGGAAAACCTGGAAGATAAAGGTGTTTCAAGTTCAATTATTTGCACTACATAGGTCTTTGGTATTTGAGTACAGGGCCTTTGAGGAAGAAGAGAGAAAGAAAGAGAATTTTTTTTTCTTGAAGGGAAAGTTATTTTGCCTGTTTTTCACAAGGATGTTGCCATGACAGCTGTTGGTTTTGAAGAAGAAGATGTGGCCAGCAGAGCAGCTCAAGAAGGGAGCTCTGAAGGGATCCATCCTCTGCCTACAGTGCCAAATCCTGCTACAGGATTGGGAATGTTTGGAATGTTGCCATTCCTGGATCCCACGTAGCCATTGCCATCTGGAACAGTTCCTGTGCTGTGACTGGACATTGTGACCAACCTGCAGCGCACACAGTGCTCAGTAAAGTGCACTTTAACCGGCAAGGTGATGCCGTGGTCACATGGAATGTGATGGCTGCACACACGTGGGCACGATGCTGCTGCTGCCTCCCGGCTCAGGAAGCATGTGCAAGATGCCTCCACTGACCTTGTGTTCTTCCACAGGTCCATTCCAAAGTGTTTGAATGGGTTCTCCAAAATTCTGGAGTAGACTATTTATATATCTTGCCAGATGATTAGGTCATGTGGAAATCCATTTGTCTCTGGTTTGCTTGCCAAGCCGCCTTGACAGAGGAAGCAGGAGCTGATAGAAGAGGAGAATACACATGGGCTTGCTTTCAAAAATATAAATGATGCTAATTTCTCATGCAAACAGCTTAAGAATTCTGGACTTGCATAATAACATGGTGCTCACTACAGCACCATCTTTGTGTTACACTTCTAGTATGAAAACCTATGCATTCCTCTCTGGTGTCACCTTGCAGTCACAGACAGCTGCAGCTCCTGATAGTGATCCCTAAACTCCTCTATGCCCCTTGCTTATATTTGAACACAAAATTTGACCAAAAAAAAAAAAGAACCAAAGGTCTAATTAAAGAGTATAAATTAGTTTAACAAAAATTTTTGCATGTGACTCTATATCCCAAAACATCTTTAGGTGTTTATGTAACAATGAATCAGTGAAAACAAAAAAGAAAGATTCTTTAAGTTTGCAAAAATCTGCATTTATATATTTCTTTTCATCTCAATATGAGATGAAAATACTTCCATTTTGATTTCAAAATTATTCCCAGGTAAATTTAATCTATGTAGTTATTTTGGTCAGTTTGTGGATGACATTATTTACTGTTTCTTTCAGACTGTAGCTATTTAGATTATTTGGCAAACAGATTGAGGAAAGTAATACAAAACAGATATAATTAAAAGAGATGACTGTATGTCCACACACTTTAGAGTTGTTTACTGGTTGTTAAGCTACCTCATCTCTTTTCTGTGATTACTTTTAATATTGATGTAGGCAAATAAAGGCAAGAGTATACTGCAGAACTCATACAAAAACAGGAGCAGTTTTCAGTTCTGCATAGCTGTAATTCATTGAGATTTCCTTTGTGCATTCTGTGGAAAACTCTCATTCCTGATTCTGGAGTGGAAATTCACTGGTAAATGTTTGTCCTCTGTTTTTTCGCCAGAGGATCAGTTGACAACCTTACTTCATGCAAGGGAATTTCCCCTTTTTTCCTAGGCTAGTCAAGGAAGAAGAAGCAGGCTGGCTGATTGGCCAGCCATGCAGAAACTTCAGCAGGTCTATGCTGTTAAAAAATTAATCTGAAACTTTTCCCTCCATAAGGACAATACCTTTGCATCTATATACTGAAAATGTGTGGACTTTTTCTATCATAGGAAGCATTTTACAAGTTCAGCACAATGGAAACTTAATTGTTCAGCCACCTTAGGCTTGGTCTTGTAACAGAAATAAGAATTATTGTAGACACAATCATGTTTCCAGGAAAGAAAGTAATGTATGGTCATATGAGAGACAAGTACTCCAAAGCTGTACATAGTCAAAGGACACATCAGCCAGGCTCTCTGGTTGAGCATGGTTTGTCCTCAAAAAGCACAAGGTGGAATTTTTACTGAACACCTCCCCAAAGAAAAATTTATTGCAATGTAGAATCCTGGGGAACAAATTAAGTCTAAGAGACAGTAAATACGCTAACACTGCAGGCTGATGGTTTCTGTTATTGCTTTAAAAATAGTAGGCTTATATCCGAGGATGAACACAACTCCAATATTGATCCGAGCCACACAACTCCAATATTGACAAGTGAATAGTTAACATGAACAGTTCATAGCAAAATTGCCAGAATTAGCAAAAAAAAGGAATTAAACTGCCCACAGGAAACTTCTGATTTAGTGTAAGAGCTACATTTGACCCCCAAATAAATGTTTTCTACTTATTGATTTATTGATTCATCTACCTCTACTAAAGACTATTACATTATATTTTAAGGGATTTAGCATCACCATTTTGTTTAGAATATAAATCTAGTGCTTATTTGTAAGCTATCCATAATTGCTGCAGACTTTCACAGACAGCTTTTTGTGGGGTTTGAGATATAAGACTTTAGCAAAGGATTTGGTATTTTAGGGATGAAATATTTATTCTTAGGGACTTTTAAAGCATAGCTGTGGCTTGAATCAGTTGCTTCACTTGCTATGAGCTGGAAGCAGTTCCAGAGCAGTAGTTCTTGCAGGCAGACAGGAACAGGCATTCCTGCCACCCAGGATCTATGACACAGTGCTGTAGGAAAAAGGCACTCAGTTCTGAGGTTCATCCTAGGGCTGTTGGGATAGGCCTCAGGTAGCATTAAGGTTTTTTCATCACATTCACTGAATGTTTCACAAAATGTTCCTCTGGTGTGTTTTGGTTGGTTTTGTTTGTTTGGGTTTCTTGTTTTGTTTTTTGTTTGGTATTTTTTGTTGTTTTGTTTGTTTTGTTTTGTTTTTTCCCTGAGGGAAAAAAAAGCCATTTAGAGTTAGCATGTGAAAAAAGCAATTAAAATAACAATTTTGCTAAGTAGTGATAAACACTGCTTTTTAAGGGTAGCACCTACTAGAATTCTCTATAAATGTTATTGTAAGTTTTTTTAATGCTCCTTCTTCCTGGTGTTTTTAGATTGCTTAAATTTTCCTCTGGGTATTCCTGTTCCTCTAGAAGCTGGATGTGTTGCCAGTGTCTTTATAAATCAATGGTGCAAACAAAATCCTCACACAAAACAGAGAGAAAGGTGCAAGCAGAAGGTGAGTTGTGGTTAATTCACCTCCCCAGAAAATGGGAAAACTCATTTATACTTTATTGCTTCTTGAAATTTCTAATCTCTTAATTGCCTAATTTCTATCTTAATATTTCCAAGGTGAGAATTTTCTACATAGAGGCAGCAGAAGGCTTTTCAGTGATGCAGACTAACTCACAGACTGACTGCCTTCCCACAAATAAGGACATGAATGACTTAGGACAGTTTTCATCCTCAGGAGCAGCATCCTCCAGTTCAGCAGGAGATGCAGACTGCATGCCCAGAATGAAGAAGACTCAGTGGAAATTTCAGGAATCAGGGAAACAGCTTGGGGGAGAGAGAAAGAACCTTGGGACACAAACAGTCTTCAAGAGACTAAACATTTATCTTTTTTTTTTCTTTTCTTCGTTTTTGGTGGCGAGTGCACAACTTTTGTTCCACCAGGACTCTAGGAAAGGAGCAGCTTTGGTGTGCCTTTCCCAGCTCCTGTAGCATCCTCCCATGTGCTGTGGGATGGAGGTGCCTTGGCACATACAGTGGCACCATTTCTCTCTTCCTGGCCCAGGTCTTGGTGCATTTACAGCTGTAAAAAAGGAGGTGCTTAATTCCATTTGAGAAGTGCCCAACATACCTAACGGAGCAAAGGCAGATAGAGTAATGGTGATAATAAGCTGAAGTCTAATTTGTTACACACACGTGCAGCCTGTGCAGATAAAGACCTATTTGTGACATAAGAAAAGGTTATAAGTGACTTGAAATCACTTAGTGTGATAAGGTGAAAATGATTATCACCTCACTTGCATCTTATGACATTGATTATCTTTGTGTGTGTCCATGATTATGCATCTCCATCGCCATGGAGGAATCAGGCTCTTTACTGCAAAACACTGAAATCTGCACCACCACGTTTTGTTCAACAATGGTTTTGTTTGCAAGGATATGTTCTGTTCTGCATAAACAACTAAATTCTTCCATACTCTGGTCCAATAGAGCACATACTTCCATTTGAAAATGATCAGCTTCTACGCTAAAGTCTTCTGGCTGAAAATTGAAGATCATACAAACTCTTCACAGTTCATATTTTCTTATCAATGTATAATTAGAGGTTCCCATAAAACAGCTTTATGAAATGTGAACTGTTCCTGACTAGTAATGTCAAAGTTGTTCCAATGGCTTATTTTCATTAGTTGCAACATCCTGTAATTTTAGTAAGAACATAGTGCCTTAAATATCTAATAAAAATAGAGCATGAAACCATGAAAGAAAATTATTTAAGAGTCTGCTGATATTAATGGTTGGCAGTGATTTTGTTTTAACTTTATTCTGTAACAACCTAGATGCAGCATTCCCAAAGCCACATTGCATGCAAGTAAGGAACATGGGGGTTTTTTAGGGCAGGTGGATGCTGTTATTAGTCAAGCAAAGAGAAAGACAAGGCAAAAATCAGAAATAAGGATGGGAGAAAGTAAATAGAGCTGTAAGCTGAATGGGAGAGCAGTACTTGTATTGTGTTGTGAGATTTTTTGGCCCTTTTGACATGGAAATTTCTGCTTGGTACAACCATGCAAAGTAATTAGCAAGTATTTCTGATGGAAGAGCATTTCAGACTATCTCACACTATCTGTAGGAGAGGCTTCATTAGCAGCAACACATTTAGGACACACATTAACTATGTGTATCTAAAACACACAACTGAAGAAGCAGGGATACCTTTTAAAGCCCTACCTGACATTTCTCTGCTAGGAGCCCCCTCCTCTCGCTTTAAAAATTCACTTCATAAATTGCACAAGATTTGTATCAGCTTTTTAGGTAAATTCTTTTAATGTAAATTCACTGAAATACAATGAATCATGCTCCCTTTTTACCTGAGGAAAACAGGAGCAGATCAATCTATCATCTACATCCAAGTGAACTTGAAGCCTGGCTGCATTAATGTTGAGCAGCGTTGGGCCTGCCTGGGCATCCCTGCACTTCTGAATGTCTCCAGAAGAAAAAAGGGCATAGGAGAGCACAGAGAAATGGGCCCTTGAGACTTCTGTGCACAAGAACAAGTGACAGCAGTGACAAGCAATGAAGCAATGTTGTTGCAAAGAAAATCTCAGCAGAAAATACTGTAATAATAAAAATAATAATAGGTTTCTACAGTCAAACAACCTAAGATTCTGCAGTGACCACAAAACTGTGTCTGCTGCAGTTTTCTTCTCTCAATGTTTTTTCTGTTTGTCCCATCAGCTGTTTATAGATGGATGCTTTGCTACAAGAAGCCAAGGGAGGAAGGTAACCTTCAGTGACTTGTGCATTAGATGAAAGCCAGAGCAGTCATGTGCAACAGTGCATCTCAGCAGACATCTTCTTTGGGGCATGATAAACTTTTTGAATCCTATTTCTTGACTAGAAGTGGGAAGAGGCAGGACAGATTCTGCTGTAGGAAGAGTTGCAAAGCAACCAACTACTTTGTCATTTGCTTCCCACCCTCTTCCTTCTGCTCAGCTTCCCCAATCCCTGTGAAAGTGTACCTAACCACAACAGTAATGACAAAACCAACAATAAATAGAAACTCCTTCACGCACAACCCTGTGAAATTATATAAAGCAAGCCAAAGCCGTAGAGGACAGAAAAGAACAAGGCAAGAATGAAAAGCAGATGGGAATGCAGTTAATGGATTCATATGTTTCTGATATGGAAAGGCAGCCTTGCTAAATTTTTGATCAAACATATCTGCACTTTCAATAGAAGCCAGATTTAGGCTGTGAACTGTGAGGCAATGTGTCATAAAAAGCCATATTTTGCTTAGGTAGTTCCCAAAAGTTATTTACCTTGAACGATCAGTGCTGCTCACTGATCATTCTCTGCAGTTGCTTCTGCACCTCCAATATTGCCTGAAAGAAACATTTGTAACAACATATCTGAGTGTTAATTTCCATTAAGGAAACAATAAATCATGTCACAGGTTTCTGAATTCATATGCATAGGAAAGGCATGACTTTTGTGGGACAGGATGATTTTCTATTTCTTTCCCTACATATGCAAGTCTGTCCAGTTCCAGTAATGAGTGTGGAGCAGAAAAACAGTGCTCATTGCCTAATCTCATCCTTACTTCTGTGTTCTTCCAGAGGCATGTCAGCATGAGGACATTTGATTGCCCCAACTTCCACTCTTCTCCAAAAACAGCTGATATTTTTGATTGTGGACAAAAGTTTAGAAAGATGACTCCTTGTGGGAGGATAGAATGTAAAAGAAGAGGGATAGTGCGAAAGGCAATCTCACCCCTGAGGAGTTGCAGCTGTATTAATTACCAAAGATAGGAACAGGCTTGCCCTCAATAGGCCACAGCTGTGTCCAATGAGGATGAGTGCTATAAAAGAGTGGGTGAGCTGCTTGAGAAGAGCTGGAGTTGGTTGGTTGTGAGACATCACTAAGGAGGTATGGGAGATTTGTAATAAGATGACAACAACTCCCAAGCTCCATATGGATATATAATTTATTATTCAATCAGCCTTTCAAAATGCTTTAAGTTAGCAAAGTTATTTTCCCACACACTTCTTTGCCTCCTCTTTCATAATTAGGATGGGAAGGAGAAAAGGGAGGAAGGCACAGGGTGAAATTTCATTTCACTTCTGCGTGAGCCATGGAAATGGAAAGGCTGGTAATGGACACTCCTTCCTAATTGCCTTCGCACTCACAAGGGCCAGGTTTGGCACCCAAGGCAGAATCAATCATGGTAACAATTCACTGAAAAACATGATGAAATGAGATCCTTAAATCTGATAGGCCCCGATGCCTGCAATTAATTAAAATATATTTTAGTTTGTGCAATAGCTGGCACTAGATTTCTCTGCCTCCTAAAAAAACCCCAAAAACAAACAAAAAAAAAACCCCCAAAAACTAGGAGGCAGCTCCCCATCACCCAGAGCAAAAGATGCTTTGTATGTTTAGACCTCGGTTCCAGGCACAGGCACATTCCAAATTCTACTGGCCTTTTGGCCCATGGTATATGGACTCTGTACTGCTTTGAGTTAATCTACTGACCGATTTAAAACCTTGTTTTTAAATCTGGGAGCAAAATGGACAAAGGGAAATCCAAGAAGAAATTGAGCAAAACATGACACGGAGGTGAAATCTTGTTTTCCATATATAGGGACAAATGTGAAGTCAGTGGAGAAGACTTGAACATACACAGGTGGAGCTGAAGGCAGGATTTGGCCCTTGAAGCTGTGGATTATTAGGTTTGGAAGAGAATTCTGGTCACTCCATTGCAGCTTGGCACTGACAAAATATGACTTCTGGACCTTATCCCAACAAGACAGGCATTATTTCAAACAATAATTGTTTTGTTTGCATAGCTTAGGATTTCAGTCAGTTATAAATACATCTTTTAAATTAAATTTCCCTTGGGAAACAATGATTAAAGAAATGAATTATTGGTTAAACTTGGGGTATTCTTGGTCAAATCTAGAACTTACGATGGCGTCTATTGAGCCCAAACCACTGCTTAGTTTTTGCTATGACCACAACAATAGCATGTTCAATCTCAAGCAGAGAATGAGTTGGCCTCACAGTTTCCTTTGCCTTTCCTGTAACAAGGCCAAAAATTCACAGGCAGCAATGGCACAAAGTCTGTTGTTTTTCTCTCTCTCCCTGCTCAGTGAGGACAGACAAACCATGGCTCTCCAAACACTTCACCAGTGGACCACACACAGCCTGAGGTTAAAGCTATTATTGTTGCTTTGTCAGGCCTTTCTTGTCTGCTCTGCCAAATGAATTGCTTGTTCCTTTATTAAATAGGATTCTTTTCCAGTAGCTATCTCCCTTAACCTCAAAATTATCTCCTTCCCTAGTGAAGAAAGATCAGCTGTGTACTCTTGTCCCTTACTGAAATGGCAGAGACAACATTTCACCAATGGATGTTATAGAATGTTCCCTGAACCTCCTACAGAAAAGGCAAACAACAACAAAAAGGCAAAACCTCATAGTTTTCCTCCCTTTGGGGCTGGAGCGTAAGTGTATGGTACTCAGGTTTCCCCCAACCTCTTTAACTGACCCTTCAGAAAGTAAAGCCTGACTTTTTTCTTACAAAATATTAACTTTTTTCTTAGATGTATAGCTATCTATGACATATAAGAACTGTTTAGAAAGCCCTTCTGCTTTCTCTGATTTTTCAAGGGATGAGCAAGATGATTTTCTAAAAGAAAGGCTTCTGGCTCTGTGTGCAGAGTGCCTTTCACTTAATGTATCTTTGGTCATTGTCAGCATTTCAAAGACTTTAGAAGATTCCCTAAAATATCTACAGGACTATCATTATCTTCCCTTTTTCAGTTATCAGTTCACTGCTCCTATGTTCATATTGCCTCTCCTCATTTTCCTGGGACTGTGAGAAGTCCCAGAGTCCAACTTTCACTTTTTATTCCCTTGTCCGAGTTTAGGGCAAATTTGAGAGAAAACCTCCAAAGGGGTTCCTCTAGAAAGTAGATTTAACTGGCACCTCCCCAATTGATTTGGGAAAAGATTTCCTTGGAGAAATGTGGAAAAAACCTGTTTATCTAACAGGCAAAGCATTCACCAGCACAAAAATGAGCAATATTAAACAATAAAACTTCCTGCCACTCTGAAGAGATGAGGAACTCAGAAAGCCCCCTTGGTGGGCTGTAGCTCAGCTCACTCAGTTTGTTATCAGTCCCTCAGTGCTGGAAATGCTGTGGTGGCCACAGATGGAGCTGCTGGCGCTCCTCCGGTGTTCAGTCCAGAGCAGGTTAAACAGGTCCAAGGAAAAGAAAAACTGCAGTCCAGGGAACCCCTCTGTCTCAGCCAGCTAAAAACTAACTAAAAGCAAAGGAGAGATCTGTCCTGCTGCCTGTCCATGCACAGACAACATAGTCCAGTAGAGGGACTGTGGAGGAGTGAGTGCAGCTTCTGAAAACAAACTGCACACTTCTTCTCTCTCATTCTCAGAACCAGCCTTAAAGGTGCACAACTTATTTTTGGGCTAAACAGACAAATGGGGATGCAATTCAGCATCATAAAGTCACCCCAGGACAGTACAGTAAATTTTCTTCTGGTGCAGCCTTTTTTGTTTTCCCCTTCCCTTTGACTTCCTCTTTTCTGTCACCAGTTTTGTTTTCCTAACTCTTTATCACGGCCTCACTTAGAAGCTCGGCACAGGAGGTCTGTGTTAACAAATGTACAATCATGGTCTAATCAGATTCAGATGTGATTTCTTCCTTTTGTTGACTGGCAGGTGACAGTTAAATCTTTCAGGCTCTCTCAAGGAGGTGGCAAATATTTTGATTTTTTTCATCTGGGATTTTCCTTATATGAAAAAGATGATGCCCTAAGGGGTTTGCCATCTGAAAGCATGGCGTATACCCAAGAAAGGTTATTTTTGCTGTGTTTTTCTCCCCAGAAAGCACAACCAACATGCCAAAACTGGAGGCTGTGCTATGACTGTGCTGAACCAAACACGTGGGGAAGGAAATTTTTGGGTACATCTGCACCAAAACACGGACTCTTCTGAACTTCTGCAAGCAAATAATTAATGCCATAGTATTTGATAGATTTTGAACTGCATTAGTATATAACTCTGAACTTCATATGAAGTGTTAGCAAGTTCTTTTCACAGTTAAGTTAGACAAAACAATCCTTTTCCAGCCTAGAAGGAACAGAGAACCAAGGGCCCAAAAAAAAAATAAACAACAATGAATTGAGGAGAACAATCTGGGAGGATGGGACTTCATAACCTGAAGCTGCAATTGGACAATTAACCCCAATATTTAAATGGACCAAAACTTATAAAAGTGTGAAAACTCTTAAAGATGGACCTGTTGTCCATCTTGGGTGTAGCCTTGGCCAGGCTCTTGTACTGCCCAAGGTGTATCCTTTGAAGGCCTTTTAATAAATACCTACTTTATTCCTGTAACACTGTCTAGCATCTGTTCTAGGTAGCCTCTCAAGGCATCATTTTCACAATATTTTATCTCCAGACTCATCTCAGTTTGACATCCTAGCAAGGGTCCCAGCATAAAGAGAAGCGAGGGAGTATGTGCTGTCAAATTTACATCCAGTAGCCTAAATTAATTTTTATTACTTTAGAAATATTTGATTTCCCCTTCCCTCCCTGCGCTCAGCAGCCACTTAATCTAAATGCTTGATAAAATGTTTCCTTCCATTTACACACGTGGTCACACAGGAGAGTCATTCTGTAGGTAACTGTGGGGAATCTCAAATGTACAGCTCTGTGCAAGCAAACTGAGCCTGTGTGTCTATATTCTTAGTGGATGTAAGCTCTTGGCAACCCTTAAGCAAAGGGAAGTGTTCTGGATGTAAACATTGATGAGACCAGCATTTTTTAAGTTCTCACTTCTTAAGAGATCTTTTCCAAAGGACAAAATACTTCTCTTGCAAGCAGTGGAATGCAGCTTAAAATGTGGTGCTGTGATAAGCATCTATCTAGTCTGGGAAAACAGGTTATGTTTTTAGACTTAGTAGCAAAAATTGTGTTAAACCATTTTTAAATACTGTTTAGCCTCCTGCATGAATAATGATAGGAAGAAAATTAAAATATTAGTCTTATGAATAGCTAACATATGTTCCAAATCCTTGACTGTAAGGGGAGCTGAATTTTCCTTTAAAACTGATTATAAAAATATGGAGTTTTTAATATGAAAGACAAAACAGATAAGCCAGGATACAATGAAGGAATACTTTGGAAAATTTCAGGTTTGTGTTTCTCCCTCCTCCCTTCCTTTGGCTGATGGTGGTCTGCAATCCTCTGAGTCCATATCTCCTGCTGATGCAAATGCAGTGGGGACTGAGTCCTCCCATCCTGCCAGAGAATCGACCTCAGAGGGCTTCTTCCAGTTTACACCTTGTAGTGCCTTTGTCACTGTGGAAAGATGAGTTTACTGGAAGGCAAAATCTCAAATGAAATAAAAACTAATGCTTATGATTAAGAAACCCTGGCATAGCATTTACACTGCAGAAGTACATCAAACACATCTGGAAAGTGCCTCTGTTTTTCCAGGAGGAGACAGTGGAATGTGAATGTGGACTAGGCTGGGCCCTTATAAACTTGAAGAATGTAGGTCAGGTGCATTGCAAATCTGTTATCACATCTTTTTCCAGAAACAAGATGAGAACATTTAAAAAATAAAAGCCAAACAAATCCTTTTGGTGAATGACTGAGGTTACACTGTGGCTGAATTTTGACTCCAAGACCAAGGCCATCTTTACAATAAATGATCTTTTGTTTATGTAGTGAGATGTTGATCGGCATTTCACATCTGTTGTCTTTATCAGCACTTTCTTATTTTCCTTAATCCTCTCCCTTCTGCACTGCACCTGAAGAAACTACTTTCCAAAATAATCTGCTGTTTTCTCTGAGTGTCACATAGGCTGAAAGTAGAGATTTGATGGATGATGCTGTGACAGTGTCCAGGAACAAAAGCTTTTAGGTAGCAACTTATAATGGTATTTCCATGGATCATTGCCATTTTTATGAGTTTGTGGTTCCTTGAACAGGACCCTTCTTGCTGTCTGAAGCCAAGCCCACTCCCAGCAGATTGCAATTCTTTGTTTCCCTGAGCACAGGTAATTTTCTTCCCAGTGCTCATCTCTGAAGATATTAGGCAGATGGGAAAGGACCTTTCAGGGATCTTTTGATAATTATATCATAGTTGTATCATTCTAGCTTGCTTCTTGCTCTCCAGTGGGTGTGCCTAGGAGTGGGGAAATTAGACAGACTACAAACCATTTACTGATCCTCCCATTTGTGGCACTGCTGCTCAGGTCTCTCATGCCAACATTGTCAATGTCTTCAGCATTACCTCTCTCAGAGCAGAAGCCCCAAGAATGAGGGTTCTTGATCAGCATCTAAGAGAGGTGTGAGTGACCACAGCCCCTGAGAGATGTCAGTTCTTCAGAACAGATTTTTGAGGCCTAAATCACCAAAAGTCAGGATGTTTTTGCAGATTGAAGGAACCAGTTTCTTCTCAAACATCAACCAGTAACACCCAAGTGTTCTGAGCCAAGAGGTTATGTATCCCCCAAATTTCTGCAGGCTCCAGAGCAGCAGGAATTAAAATTTTTGCAAGCCTAATTCCTCATGTTCCCTATTAAAAGCTTGACTTTTGTGTTGTGCAGAAATGTATAATGAGGTGTAATTTGAGTTTAGTGAAAATTTTGTCTGCCGATAGCTTTTATCCTGTATTTTTTCTTTTCCCCCCAGTGGTAAACATTGGATGTAATTACAGCAGCAGAGTGGATATTAGTCTTGTCTGCAAAGTCTTAAAGTACTGAAAAATATACCTGAGATATTAGGAAGTAAAAGAGGGTGTAGTCTATTTTAAAAGGCAGTTATCCAGTTCCAGGTGGTTGGAGGGCAAGATCAGAGCATTCATTCATGATGTGGGTGGTCTGGACTGAGAGCTGAACTCGGTGCAAGGGAGTGGACTGCGCAGTGGGAGAAAGAGAGAAAGCAAGCTTGAATTTATTGCTTTTTTTACTTTATTACTTCAAGTAGAAGTTATTAATGGAATATGTGCAAAGGGAAAGTTGCTGGTAGAGCAGGCAATGCATAGTTTAAAATTACTAAAGATATTTAAGACAACATTGGGAGAAAAAAAAAACACATAGGAGAAAAATTTCCAAATTAGAAGTAGCTGTGGGGTAAGCACTCAGCTCTGAAACAATTCTGAATTTTAGAAAATCTGGGTCCAAATCTATTGGGCCACGGCAAACCATATTTCTTGTTTAAAGTACTTATTTTACATCCTCAGGGGCCTTCCTGTTTTTGTTTCGTTTATAGAGTGCCAAGGATTATTTAGGAGGGGCAGGGTAGGCATCTTCCTCTGGTGATGGCATAACAGGACCCTCACCATAAAAGGGGTGTTGGGAGTGCTGCAGTGGTGTAATTTAGCAAAATCAACTTTATGGCTAATAAGTATGTGTTCCAATTCAATCCTCATAGGCAAAATATTCCATAAGCATATTACTGGTTTTACAAGCAAAGTTTTTCAACCATATTTTAATCTGGGGGGCACTTTTCTGTCTGTGGCATTCATATTTTCTGAAAAATCCCTTGGCCCAGATTTTTCTCCTGGGAAGCCGAGAAGCCTCGGAGAAAAAGGAAAACTATAATTATCTCATTTGCTTCTCCTGTGTTTTGTTGCTTTGGAATGTGTTTGGAGATTGTTTACCCACAGGTGATTGTTCCATTGCATTCTGCTGTGAGTTGTTTTCACTCAGTGGCCAATCAGGGCCAAGCTGTGTTGGGACTCTGGGGAGAGTCACAAGTTTTCATTATTATCTTTTTAGCATTCTCTAAGTATCCTTCCTGTATTCTTTAGTATAGTTTACTTTAGTATTCTTTAATATAATATAGTATCATAAAATAATAAATTAGCCTTCTGATAACATGTAGTCAGATTCATCATTCATCTTCATTGGGATACCCCGTCAATACAATATCTGTCAAAGAGAAATGCTTTTTTTGATTTGATTTAAACAGTAATAATAGTTGTATTTTTGCTCTCCATGGAACATTTATACCTGAGTTTGTGATGCACCAGAGATGGAAGCAGGTGCATGACTTCTGCAGCACTGCTGAGAAACTGAACCAAAGCCCCTGTGAAGATCACTGAAAAAAGACCTAATTTTACTGGCACCAATCCTGCATGACAGAACAGAGTTTGGGCCATTATACTTTCAAGGTCACTGAAGACAGGAATAGAGAAAATGAAGAAAAATATATTCTAGATCAGCTTGATTAGAGCAAGTGAATAAGACAACAACATTTTACATGTAATGTATCCTTTCAAAGTCAACTATAATTAGTCTAAAAGGTTTCATCTACTACTTTCATCTACTACTCCGGCCCAGCCAATTCAGTATATTGGTTCTTTTTATGACCATAGTGCTTATCTTCCTCAACTATCTCCTAATGTTATTTTACATTCAGTCAGCAAAATCAGTATTTTATAGTTATTCTAGCATTTTAATTTTGCTTAAACAACAATTCCAATGAGCTAGTTGTGTGATTTTTTTTTTAGTGATTTTTTTCAGTGAATTGGATATATCCAGCAACTCTGCAGTTGTAAAAGTCTCTGCCAAAAGAAACCCTGTAGGCATCACACATCTCAGCTCCAGCAAGGGGAGCTCTCAGCTACTGGCTCATTTCCATTCTCCATTGCATCCCTATAAATCAGGAGTCAGTTATGTCAGACTCAAAAGGTGTAAGTGGGAACTGAAACTGGGTTTAGGGTGGTTCCTTCCAATCTGACCCATCCCGTGAGTCTGTTACTTGTTATGCTAGCTAGAAGTAGTATTGCTTTAAAAAAAAAAAGAAAAAAGGAAAGAAAATGAGAAGGCACTTCAGTGAAAACAGAGAAAAGGTAATTGGGACAGATAAGGGAAAACCAAACATTACCACAAGAGAATATTTAGCTATGGTTTGTAGTAGTGGAAGGCTGTTGGATGGCAGAAGGTAACTGGAACACCTCAAAGAGAAAACCCTAGTGACTGGAGCTTTCTCCTTTGGTTTATTGCCTGATATGTAATGTCCTGAATACATTAGATATTGCAGGCTCATTCATCAAGAATGTGCTTTAATGGAACCAAGGGTCAAGGGCAAAATGAATGCTGCAGAGAAGGGACAGCCTAAGAGTGGAAGGGGGGAGATGGTTATTTCCATTTTAGCTTGGGTTAAAAGGTTAAAAGGTTGCTATGTGCCTGTGTATGCACAGCTTTGCACAGTACAGGATTTCCGTGTTTGTGAACATAGGGTTATTATAAAGCTTCATGAAAAAATTCTAGATATGCTAGGCAAACACTAAAAAATGGTTTTAAACTACCAAAAAAAAGGAAAAAAGATGCTAAAAGGCACAATTCATCCCTCTTGAGACAATGTTGTAATACTTAGCCACAGAAAGAGGGAAATTAAGCATACAATAGGAGGTTTATCCCAAGCTGTTAATTTAATTCAGATTTTTAATGTACAATCTTTCTGACAATCTTGAGAAGATTGTATGTAGAATAGTTAGCAAGAGACTTTTTGCATTTGGAACTTTCTGAGATGTGAGAGAAATAAATGTGACAAAGACATCAGAGACCACTGGGATCTCTGTCTTTTAGCTGAGTCACTAAAAGAACTGTGAGCAAATACTATGGGAACCACTGAGTCCCCTTGGAGGCTGTGTGCACATTTCTAACTTGATTTGCATGAAAAAGGAGCTCAAATAAAAAAATTCCATATTTATGAAATTTGAATTCACTTCAGAATATTTTAATAACAATAATAGCTTGATTAAGATCTAAGTGAAAACATGAAGCTCTAAAATGAGCTCCTTTAATAGTACATAATTTTCACTTTTGAAGCTGTGCCTAGAAAGGAGTTAATCCTCATGGACTAAAGAACACAACATGCATAGGAAAGGTCTTTTGAATGGTTATTCATTTCTGCAATGTTAATGACTCACAAGCAATTGTGCAGGGCCCACCCACAGAATGAAGACAACAAATATCAAACTCTCTCAAACCCCATTATTGCCAAAACTTAGATTCAGCTCTCTTCCATGCAGGCTTTGGGGTAAATTTATTAGTTTTGTGGATATAAGTTATTCTTTTACAGCTGAGTCTGCCACTTGGTCCAGAATTTCCTGTTCAGGGAGCTCAATAGCTGTTAGATATTTAGTCTTCCCAATTTTGCCAGTGACTTACTTATTACCCACCACCTGAAGCCTACACAGAACTCTGATTCCTTCACATGAAGGAGAGCTGCAGGTAGGATAACAATCATGCCCCTGCAGAAGGCACCATGATGCTGTTCTTTTGTTCTTTAGGTCTGATCAGGTATCACAGCTTCCCAAAAAGACCTAAGCTGAACCAAAATTTCACAGCCACTGAAAAAGAGAATTTGCTCTCTCCTCCATCCCCACCCCTTCTCCCCCATCTTCTGGCTTGCACAATGCAGTTTGTGTTTCTATACATCTTTGGACCTCAGGCAATGACTTGTGCAAGACATCTCATCACTGGTGTCACAAAATCTCATATTTACAGGGATTTATTCCTTGGCCACCTCAGAAGGAAATGATCTAATTACAGACTAATATAGTAGGATCATTATTAGGTTAGCTGCCTAAGCCTTCTGGTTAAAAACTCCATTTTGTATTGTCTGTAATTTGTTGGTTTTGACTCTGTGACCAGATTTCCTTCATCTCATTAGGCTTCTTCAGTTGTTTTTTTTTTTTTCCATAAATAAAATTTTCTGCCCAAACCCATGCTAATTTCCAAGAATACAGCTGAAAAGAGAGATGCTGTTTTCCTGACACTAAATCTTCCATAGGAAAATGGTGGCCAACACATAGCTCTGAGTAGGGAACAGTGATTTGGGGTGAATGGGGAATTAAGGGACTGCTGTTTGAAAATCAAAAGCAAAAAAGTGATGCAAGAAAGTCTGGAAAAACAGTCGTTTGCACATGTTCAGTAGAGACTGTCCAGAGCTGTGGAACATGACTCTTCAGAGATGCTGCCTGCAATGAGCACTCTGGACTTCACAAGGTTTTCTGTGGCAGGAAGGTTTCCAACCCAAAGCCATGAACAATTGTTCCTCCAGACTGGGTTGTATGTGTGTGCAGCCCATTTAAAATCTTAAGCCCGCTGATAAATCCTGTTGCTGTCAGTACAATTACACATTTGAATTCTACTTGTTTGAACTTTTCACAAGCTTAAGAAATTTGGCATAAAAACTCTCATTTGAAAAAACCTCAACAGTATAAAACCTATGCAAAGTGAGTATTATTATCCCATTATATAGATTTGCATTGGAGATATGTGAAGTTTAAAGCCAAATGCATCTACTGGTTTTTGGGCATCCAGCCAAGAAGCAGAATTTAATTTTTCACTTTATTTTTTAGTTTTCTGAGCATGTGGCCTGATACAGCTGTAGCTGTGTGTTGTGTGACTCCTGCAAACCTGCTTCAGGTCTCAGAGTCAGGTATTCAAAGAATGGGGAATGTACAAGGTAAAGACTGCCTGTGAAAATCATGATGAAAACAAAGTGATCAGCCACAGCCCCTGTGTGACCTTGCACTACATGGAGGACTGAGCTAGGATGGGAAAGGGAATTCCTGACCAAGGACTGGCAGTAATATGCTTTTAGCACAGTATTTCTGTAACATTACCACCAAGATTAAATGTGGCAAATAGGCATACTCATTTCCTGAAAAGCCTTTGATCAGACCTATTTCAATACCAGTTTGGTCTTTCTGAGATTTTCTCTTGTTTGTTTGTATGAAAAAAAAATTATGAAATTATTTGTATGTCTTATATTGAAAAAATATTACCACTGCACAGTATATAGGGCAGATATTTGTATAGCAAAGATGTTATATGGATACAATGGTAATAATGGTTTCATTAGATCAAACCTTTCATGGGGATGTATTATGGAGCAATTAATACATTTTATTTTGTAGCTACATAGATCATTATTATACTGGGAACTTGGGCACTGTAAAAAGTTGATGACAGCTACATGTAATATTAATCACACAGTATTAAAAGACAAGCAGAGGAAATAAAACAATATTTTCTTTAAAACTATTGAGACATTATGATGAACAAACAGAACCACTTGTAATTAAGATAAACACAACATCCTCTGAGTGCTGCTGTGCTTACAGCTCTTGCAAATAACATGTATGATTTGTACTTTTATCAAGTGTGCTTAGCCCTATCTCTCCTAATGAGGGATTCTATTTGTGGTAGCTGGGAGCAAAACAAGACTAAGTTAAATACACTCTGGCTGTCCTAACTCAGAATTTCCTTGTATTTATGGATTTATATTAAATCCCTAAGATTATTTTAAAATTTTTTCAATGTTATTTTATCATTAATCTTATTACAATCCAAAAAACTAACTGGAAATGATTGCTTTCAGGATTGGCAAACACATTTGTGCAGCTTGAAACAATTTATTGGAAACATGTTGCTCACTTCAGAGAACATGCTGTCTTTAAATGTTGTTGGTAAGAAATGTTCATTGCTTGGATTTCCCTTCTATTTATGGACTCTGAAGACAGGAGAAATACATTTTAAAGTGCATTTAAAGGTTGCATATGTTTTTAGGATCATTTTATTTTAGTCTCAAGAGATCTTCCTTGTCCATAAGGCTCCACAGTGCACAGCACACAAGCCAAGGTAACACGCCTTGGCAAATCATTTGATGTCTTCTCCAAAGGAGAAACATGTAACCAATCCTGTTGTAAACTGGTGAACTATGGTTTAATAATGAGAAGATTCTAGTTTCAGATCAACAGAACAATCAATCTCAGCCAAATTATTTCTGTGAACATAGTACATACAAGAAATATTGATTTATGGTAATGCATTTCCTTATTTTTCACCTTTATCACCCTGATATCTCTGAATCCCTACAATATTTCAGTCATTTGTACATTTACATAACTCCCTAAGATGGAGTATCTTGTAACATGAAACATCTTTGCTATTTTATAGTCCTGGTGTTCCACTGATCAAGTACTTCATCATCTGCATTTCCCTAGAACACAAAAACCCAGAGTTTTTCACTATGAATGGTTTCTTATCCTTTCCTTAAGTTGGGAAGGGGAAGAAAGGTAGGATAGAAAATTCTGTGGTTTTCAGTATGTGCAAAAATTGGAAGCTTTTAACAGAAGTTCAGACCCCAGAGCACCTTCTAGAAGGACGGAAGAAATTTATTAACTTGCATTGGGAAAATTTTGCTACAGCACTTTCAAGCCAAATTAAAAAATAAGAAAAGAAAAAGTAATATCGAATTCTGTATATTCATCTACCTGGTTAGATGTGAAATTCTGCCTGTATATCTGTCTGCCCTGAAATGTCATAGAGGAACAAATACAAATCCTTTCTCCTGACTGAAGAAAAGAGGGAGCGGGCTCACTCAGAACCTCAGCTGGAATCACACATTTCTAGCTTGCTTTCCCATTTGGTCCCTTGTTTTAAATTAACAGAGGCAGAATCCAAAACTCCAGCAGTCCAAGTTGACTCTCCTGTATTAATACAAATTTTTTAATATCCAGTTTTAAATGAGGAGACTGACATATGTGCTTAGGCATTTAGAACATCTTCCTTTTAAAATTAAATATAGCTGTCTTGTAAAAAATTGAACTTTGGAAACACAATAGATAGAAAGAATCACCCAACCACAAGTATGCATAACTTACAATCACAGCCAGACTTCAGAGCTCTTGCCTTTACACCCACACCAGGGTCTTTTTTTATTGCAATTCTTTTCCAAATAACTAATTTCTTGCTAAGTGGTAAATAAGCAATTTGCACTTTCCCCTTTATCCTTCATGGGGTTGCTGACATAATGTTGAGAGCACACCTACCAGCTTCAGCAACAGCAATACAGCTCTGGCCAGGTCCCTCCATCCCAGCTTCCCAGGAATAAGGGTAACCACTTCTTTCCTGGATCATTGTAACATTTGCCACGTTCTACTTAAGATCTGATTCAGAATCTCCTGCCAAGAATCTCTTTCTTGCTTAGATTGATCACAGAGAGTTTAGCCATGTTTTTTTCAGTGCTGTGCCTCCAGAAAGCCGGGATTTTGACCAGAAACTGGCAAAAACTCTGCAGCACAACTTGCATTTCTGCGCCTCTTCTGGGTCCCCAGCAGGACCCGAGAACCTGGATGTTTGCCTGAGTGCTTGAAAATGAGAGTCAGCATTTTTGGGTTTTGTTTGTACTGTGCTAGAGTCTCCTTTCTTCCGTCCTGAGCAGCGCCTCTCTTTCCAGAGGCCCTGCCGAGGGAGGGGGCCATGCTGTCCCCGCCTGTCACCAAGCGCTGAGGCCACGCCAAGTTAAACATTGCGAGTGCCACAGATCAGCACTCAGATTGATCCAGACAGGTCAGAGATTCCTCAAACACAACACCAGCTTTGTATTTCCGGCACTTTTTCCTCCCCCTAGAGTCTTCTCACTTGAAAAAGATCCAAAGAATTCTTATGGAAACCGAAGAAAACCTTCAGCCATTTGTTGTTTACTCACTGTCTTGGTTTACAAGACAGGTGTCTGCTAAGGAGGAAGGCAGAAAAGCCTCCCTTGGAACGGCGAATGTAAACAACTTCCCTCAGAATTATTGGAATTTTGAAATTAAGGGGCTCTCGGGCAAAGCTATGGGAATAGGATAATAGTTCTCTGCTAGTATGTGTAATAAAGCAAACAAACAGCAACAACCCCTGCACCGGCCTCAACGACAAACAGAGCCCGGAGCCCGGCCCCGCCTTTGGCTGCAGTTCCGGGCACGGCCGGCAGGGGCGCTGGCGGATCCCGCTGCGCTGGCGGGTGCGGGGCTCCCCGCGGGGCTGCAGGGGGCGCTGTGGCGCAGGCTCGGCCAGGACGCGGCAATGGCGGCCGGGCCCACACGGGAAGGGATGGAAGGGAGGATTTGCTCCACAAAACCCTGGGGCGGCTGATGTAGCAGGACTCTCAGAAGCAGCAGGCTGTAACAGCAGGGATGAGCAGAAATCCTGGGGCAGTGGACAAGAATGTATCAAAATTCCATGACAAATAGCTGGAACCCACGGGATGTCCTAGCAGGGCAGGGGGATGTGGGGCACAGCAGCAGAAGAAAGGTTCCCCGCTGGGTTATGGTGGTGGCAGCAGAACTCCTTTCCCAAGCTGGAGGTCCGATTGTCCTTGAGAGGAGAAGGCAGCAGGAGATGGAGCCTCACAGTTGTGGCGGATTCTCCCTACAGTGACTGCAGCCTATCTCCCCTCCCCGCAGCCAGAGAGCTGGGAGTTGTGCCCAGCCCTCTCCCCAAGCCCCAATCTCCCGGTAAATCCGCCCCCTGCCCCCAAGAGAAACTCCCAAAACCCAAACGAGTTCCCTGTCCCACCATCTTAGCAACTCAACGGGGAAAAATTCTACAGGTGGTAAAGAAAGAACAGAAAAACACCCCAATGCCCAACACTCACCTACAACCAGTAAGAGACAGATTATGGTAACAAGATCATCAAACTTTTAAAGATCAGTGGTCAGGTTTTCACAAACAATGTTTGCAGCATATTTTTGTCTGGCAACATATAATCCAGTTACACAAAACCAACTGATCGCAATTACTACCAAGTAAGTAGAGAGTTTACTTCCTAATCACCTTGTTAGGTCAGCACTATTCACTGACATACAATTACATTGATACAGGCACTAAAAATAGTTCACCTGGATTCTTCTTAAAGGTCAAGCCTGGAAATTTATGGTAGCTGTCTAAATTTCTGTGAGAGGGTAGCTGTGAGCTCCTTTACAAAGCCTACTTGTCAGTATAAATAGTCAAAATAAAGAGAAATTGAGCCAATTACATCCTGTTGACTAAAGGTTATTTTAGCCTGCATTAAGCACTCCCCCAAGTTATTTTATGAAGTGGTTTAAATAAACATATTTCGTAGGTTTTATAAATTTACTTTATGTTCTTAAGACATGACTGTTTTCTTGGTTTTCTTTTAATTTTTCCTGAGTTTTCTGTGCATGAATTATCATGGGCAACTTTCCCAAAGTGTTATGCAAGGTGATTTGAGATGGTCGTGAGGCCGTGTGGTACTTTTTGAAAAGGAGGAGGAAAAAGCATAGACCTGATGATGGATTAGCAAAGAAGCCCTGAGAAACACATTAAACATCAGACCTGGCTGGGTAGGTGAAAATACAGATCAAAACTGAAGGCTGCAGCTCCAGGCAGGTGACCTGGCACAGGTATGTGGAGGAAGGTGTGTGATAGGAGCTGAACTAAAATAACCTACAGCTCCAGTGGGGCTTTCCCAGCTCACAGCTACCTGGTAAAAAGGTAACTGCTGGGACACCAAATGCAAAGCCAGGTAACAGTGTCACATCAGATGGACAAGTTTTCACCTTTAAGCTGCTGAATTCCCTTACTCTGGAACTATGGAGAAAAACCTTAATCCACCACATTTTGAACAATAGTACTCAAGTGACCCAGGATGCCAGACTACCCACAAATGGCCTTCTAATGCTTTATGGGCACCACAAACCCATGGTTTCAAACTAATACTATTGTACTTATGAATCTGGTATATCCTTAATCTTAAAAAAAAAAAATACCCCAAACCCAAAATACTGTAAGAGGAAGAGGGAGAAAGAGCTTTATTACATGTGAATGCAGATCAAAACAACTTTCTGTGCCTAAAGGTATTTCAGAAAAATATACAACAAAACATAACTTTCAATGAGGTGTTGTTAATGAATGATTTATGGGCTATTTGCATAGAAGTACTCTCATCTTGATAAATCAGCTCAAATTCCACTAGTGCTATTAATAAATCAAGAGCAGGTGAGCTCTATTCTTAATGTTATTATTATGGCTTCTGTTTGCTAATACAAGTTTTGACATCTTCTTCACGCCTTAGTATGAGACAAAGATACATCTATCTCCTCAGTTAATTAATTAGCAGGATTTTGCATCCCACCACTCTCTTCCTTGCACTCCTTCAGCTTGCTAAAGGGACATCTATAACATATGAAGGATGAGGATACAGCACTATGATAAAACTGAGTCAAATGAACAAACAGCTCTTCTAGAAATGGAAGATTTCCTTCTCCCCTTCTGCAATATCCTCTTCTCAGCCTTTCCCTTTGCTCTCCAGCTCTGCAGGTCACACAGGGTGCTGGCATCAGCACTTGTCCAAGTGGAAAGTAAGTTGATGCAATTTACTATCCCAGCAGAACTCAAGAAACCCCAACAAAAAATAACAACAGAAAAACCCAACACCCCACGCCACACTGTTTTGAAAACAAGCCAGAATATTTGTGGGAACATTCAGCAGAACAGAAAGAAGTTTAAGTGCTTTAAATTTATTTAAATGCAGTTGCAAATGTCAAAGCCAGCTCAAGGTGAGAGGAGGGAAGAGGATAGTATCTCTTCCTTCTGGTAGCTGCCTGTTGCTAATTTGGCTCATCCACTTATGAAGCTTTATCTTAAGACTCTAGGACACATTAGTGGGCTTAAGAACCATTAAACTACCAGTTAGTCTAATTTTAACTTTAGTTGGTGTGGGAATTGGCCCAGCTGTGACTTGGAGTCAGCCAGATTTCATGCTGAAAGACCCAGACATCAGTTTCAAGCCCGGGGAATCATTTGTTTAACTCAGGGCAAGCCTGAGAGCTCCCCTATAAGCCTTTAGTGTTACTATGTTAAATTGTCTAAGTTCTGCTTGGACATATTGTTTCTCCTATATGGTTAATTGCTTTTTTTGCCACTGTGTTTTTAAAATACAGGCCCAAGTCCCATAACTGATTTGAGTGTTCTGGTGGCAGTTCCCCCAAAGGTGGAAAGAGAGAAAAATGGATGGTCAGATGGCCAAAGTAGAAAGAAGTGTATACGGACGCTTTGATTCTCACTGATCGTGACAAAAAATTTTCAAAAAATGACTTAAAATCAATTGTGAGGTGGATCATTAAAAAATTTCCAGACTCTTCTGCTGACAAAATCCATACCATTGAATTTTGGGACTCAGTGGGAGTTAAGTTGTACAACCTTTCAATCAAAAGGGACCCCGTTACACCCTGCATGCTCCCCATTTTCCACACCTTGAGGCCCTTCACCAGCAAGCAGTGCATCGAGAACTCCATCCATGGGTAACTCTTAACATGGGACCTCCCCTGAAACTTACCCAGACCTTCCATGGTGGTCCAAGATGGCTCCAGCCATGCTGCCTTGGAGCATCGTGCCCCAGAGACGCAAGATGGAAGGAGTCCCAGTGTGGCTCGGGAACCTGACCATCCTCCTGCAGTCTTGGCTCCTCCACTTCCTTCTCTTCCACCCTGAACCAAACTCCAGCCTCCACCCCCTTAACTGCAGGCCATCATGTCAATCATTCCACCCACCCTGGGTCTGCTCTCCAGAACTGCACCCCGGAAGTCCGCCATCTTGAATCAAGGCCCTTCCTCCCCGACACCTGACAAAATGGTGGTGCCCTTTGCCTCACCCTCCGGCAACAACATAGCCCCCTTGGTCAAAGATACTAAGCTTGCCTGTTACACTGTTTCTAATCCAAACCTTTCTGCTCCAAGTTATCCTTCCTCTCCGGTAGAGAGTTTGAATTCCCCAGAGCCACCTCACCCCTCAAGCCTGGAAGATCCCTGGGATATAATCTGGAAGGATGTAGTTAAGGAAGGAGACTGGCAAATAATCTTTAAATTTAGGATTGATTGACTTAGGCAACTCATTGTTGCTCCAGTACGTTATGAAAGAAAGGGGGCAAATCGCAGGTATGAGCCACTTGTTTACATGGAAATCAAGGAGCTGTGTAGAGCAGTAAAAGACTATGGGAGGGACTCACCTACTTGAATGACCTAGTGAGGGCCATGTTTACTGCACATGTCTTAACCCCCATGATTTAAAATATATTATGACCATGTTGTTATCACCCCAGAGTACACCTTATGGGAAGGGGGATGGAAATGTTTGTTAAATCAGTTAATAGCAGAATATGCTAATAAAGAGGCAAGGGAGGAATTGACAATTAACCATCTAGGCCAGGAAGGACAACATGCCAGCGCTGGACAACACAATCAGGGAGCAAACATCCCCAGAGAGGTACTAGATGATATAAAAGAGATGGCCCTGAGAGCATTAATCCAGATACCTGATGGTAGCACTCCCAATTTGGACTGCATAAATATAAAACAAGAGCCCAAGAGCAATACATGAAATTCATTGATCGCCTTAAACAGGCACTACAAAAACAAATTTGGGATGAAAAAACCCAAAGGGTTGGATAATGTCTCTAGCCAAAACAGGACTGTTGATTCTTTTGGTTGTTGTTGTTGTATTACTCCTTGCTGCATTCCCCCCACCTTTTCCTCCTGGGCCGGCCGCTATCAAATTCAGACGCCGGCTCTCCTCTCTCTCTCCTGGGGGGGGGAATGACTGCCCGATGTCTCCTGGGGCTCCTCCACCCTTCCATCCACAAGGGCCTCCTCACCCCCCATCTCTGTCCACGCCCAGGCCTACCACATGGCTGCCCCTCCCCCGCCCAGCAGCAGCGGCTGGACGGGGGAAGGGAGATCCGACCTCCGTCCCTCGAGGTCCCAAGAAGAACCTCGTAGGGCTGAAGCTCTGCTTTTAACCCCTGTGTGTTCTCAGAGGTGTGTCCAAACCCCACTGGCTACACCAGGTGCCAATATCAAAATCCAAGCACCCGTTGTTTTGACCACAGCATCCCATGTATGTTCCATGTTTGTTTGGATGTTGTTATAGTTTTGCAGAGTTCTCTCAGTTCTATCTTTATTGTAAAACAAAATGGAGGAGATGTGGGAATTGGCCCAGCTGTGACTTGAAATCAGTCAGACTTTACCCTGAAAGACCCAGGCGTCAATTTGAAGCCCTGGGAATTCTTTGTTTAACTTAGGGTGAGCTTGAGAGTTCCCCCAAAAGCCTTTACAGTTATTAAGTTGTCCAAGTTCTGCTCCCCTATTGGTTACTTGTTTCCCCTATATGGTTATAGTTCTAGAATGTTCTACCCCCAGTATATATACTGTTACTTCCCCTTTGTTTCGGGTCTTTGGATCCCGCCCCTGGTATTGTTCTTGACCTCCATGTTTGTTGTTTTTTACCCCTTTATTAAAGCTCTTTTCAGGCAACTCCACTGAGCCCCTCTTTTTCATTTTTGCCACCCTCGCCCTGAAGTCAGGGAACCAGAGAGATTTGTCACAGGCACCCTCACTGCAACAACTTGGTCTAATTAGTTCCTACACACAAGTAACAGTAATTCTCCATATCTTCACTGTGCTGGTTAATACCCAACAGCAGAAAGGGCTGGTCATTGTATTACATTTAGCATTTATTATGCATCTTAAAAATAGTAAACTTCTACTTGTAATATAAAACATTCTTAAGATGGCACAAAAATTAGTTTTTGTTCATATTGTATTGATGAACTTAGACCTTCTGAAACACAAGCAGGTTCTGCAATGGGAAAATACTAGGCTCAGTAGGAGCTGGCAAGCACCAGACATAACTGTGGGAGTGAGTCCCACAGTGGGCTCTGGCTAAGATATGCCAGCTATGCATTCTTATTTTATCTTCCTTGTAAACTGGGGTTCTGACAAACACCTTTCCATTTGGCCTTGCCTGTGCTCACACCCTGCCCAGCTCTGGCCCTGCAGCAGCACTGGCTTGGTCAGCTTTGTCATCACAGCAGGAGAAACACATCACAAAATAGTAAGGGTTCCAAGGGACCCCTGGAGGTCACCTACTCCAACTCCTTATTCAGTTTATAGCTGCATTTCAAAAATCCAGCATGATGTTTCTGACCTGTCAGAAACTGTAATTTCTCCAAGCACCTCAGGTGAACAAAATCACACCTGTGACCAAGCTGGCCTCACTTTTTCACTTGCTTTAAGAGAGATGGATTGAAATGAACAAGTTTAGATCCTTAACATCTGTTCAGCAAATGCTCACATAAATCAAGATGCAGAACATAGAGCATTTACCACACCCTGAATAGCAGCAGTCATGCAAGAGGAAGAGCAGAGTGAAATCCAGGACTTGCTGAAGTCCATGGCAAGACTCCCATTTAATTTCAGGCAGGCCAGGGTTTTAATGCAGATGGTTACCATATGGTAGATTTTAAGACCAAATGACAAATGCAATTAAAGCAGAAAAGAATTTACAGTTATAATAGCTACATGAATGAACTGCATTCATATTACCAAAACCCAACATACAAAATACATGTATCTGCCAGCAACACCTATGACTACCCTCTTACAAGTATCCATTTCACTTAGAAGAACTGAAATTCCTCTAATCCAGAAACATTCTCCCGCAAGGAAGCAGATTTTCTGTATCAGCTTGACTTCTATGCACAGAAAGATGCCACTATTAATGTTAACATAGTATATTTAAATATACTATCTTATTCATGACTCAGACCTTTTCCCCTTTTTTCCCTATTAATTCTAATAGAAAAGATTCTGTTCAAATAGCAAGGATAAAAACTGGGAGTTGTTTTTGAGGTAATACAGTGGTCTCCTAAATTCAAACCAAACATCAGCTAATGCAAAAGGCCTAGAGATAACACTACAAGCTCATGCTCAGCATCATAATGTGCCTGTTGGATTTTTTTCCTTAACTCCTTACAAATAATTTAATAAAGGCATTGCCTTCAGACAGTTATTCTTAAATTCATGCAAGACTGAGATGAATTACTATAATTCATGCTTCTCTCAGTATGATTGTTTCAGACTGCTTGTGTATTTAGGAAGATTAATATACACTAGACACATTATTAAAATCCTTTCGTTATCCTAAGGGAGAACTGAAACACCTTTTGCTCCCATAGGCACTATCTTCATGCTGCAGATGTAAGGTTAACAGTTCTGTGAGCTACTAAGAATGAACAGAGTTGGGCAAAATGTTTTTCACCATGCTGCCCAGCAGTCCAGGACATGAATTTGAGATATGTTTTTTATTTTGAAACATTTAGTGGGTCTGTTTTTATTTTCTTCTTGGTTCCATCTAATTTTCTCACAAAGTGTATAAAGGGACTTTCAAGCTGCTGGTCACAAACTCCATTTAACACCGCAAAGTCTTCCTTTCTAATGCAGGAGAGTCACCCGTGGTGACTCCAGAATTCCAGCTTCAGTAAATTATCTCATGTCCAGCTTGGCTCTGAAGCAAAGGCAGACCCTACAAGATGATTAATAAGAATGCTTTTTTAGCCACTGCTGACAAGATTCTGGCTACATAAAAAGAGGCAGGAACCACCTTGATTATACCATACCATAGAGACATCTAAGATACTTGCAGCATCAGCACTCAGAGATCTGTCCTGGCACCAGCTGCTCCAAGAGGGATGTTGATCAACTTGCACATGGAAGGCCTTCTGTTATCTCTTTAGTGCAAAGGAGACACCACAGTACTGCTGTGCCTCCCAAATGTGGGTTAATGTTAGTTCAGCATTTCCTGCTTTACATTCTTCTCCCCCAAAACTATTTATAGCAGAGCTTCAGCCACACAGTGACTTGGAAAAAACTCTACATTCCTAAGCCCAGCCCAGTTCTCCATAGCACAAAACTTTAAAAAAACCTCTAATAATTTGATGGGATTGTCAACTAATGGATAGCAGCGTCATTACTGCTCTCTACTGGATAAACACATAATTACTCAAAAAAAAAAATTGGACATCAGGAACCTCAGTAACTAAGCAGAGTAAAACTACTTGCATTTAAATGATAATGCTTGGAATATATTTATAAAATCTTATTCCACTCTAAGGAAGTTAAAACCTGACATAAGGATACAAAGGATGTACACAAGTCCTTGAAAACAAGACATAGCTGAAGTTGCAACTCTGATCTCTGGAGCAGGACAAGTAGGAAAAAAAAACAGGCAAGACTGTACAAGAATACTTGAGTCAGGGCAGTTTTAATCAGAAATATTTCTTACTTTTTTCCTCAAACTATATCCACATGCACAGATTAATTTATAGCTAACAACTGTGAAATTCAATTTCAGAAACTCCTCTTCCCTCAAAAGCAGCAATGTCTTTTGAAGTCACAGCAATTTGCTTCATCAGTGTTCATACCCTGCTAATACAGGGCAAGCTTCTACTTGGCAATCAGACTGTGGTTCACTGACTTAGTGACCTTAGTCCACTGACTCCCGCATGAACAAAACCAAGTTAAGGTTTCTGTTACACCCCACCATCACCACCAGTGTCCATGGCTCCATCTGAATGAAGACTGCTGTAATTTACCATTCTCTCCAGCCAGCACAGAACCACCAAGCCCTGGTTGTGCTGCCCTGGAGTTCAACATTATTCAGAGCCAAACATAAAATAACTAAATGGGCACTGAATCGTTAATGGTTTGAGCACCTGCAACCACAAACTGTTGCATAAAAATGAGCAGTGACTGCCCTTTGTGAGAACTTCTAAACACTGCAATTCCCTACAAATACCTGAAGCAAACCTACCCCTACACTACCCCCTTCTACATGGCCATACAGATTTCTCAGCAGTTCTTACAAGTGTGGAAGACACAAAAACCATTTTACTCTAACTGCTACTTGCCTGAATTTTTAAATGCAGGACTGAGACGGTACAAAAAGTCCCTTCTTTAGGTTTTCTAATTGCATTTTTGCTACCCTATGTTTGATACATTAGGGAATTATATTTATCACAGTACCATTTAGAAGCTAACCAAGAAACAGTGTTAGGTGCAGCCCTGTGCTTACCTGAATGCAGTGTAGAAGATACATCTGTGTCCTGGAGAGGTCATCAGTCAGCTAGGGACACAAATGAGGTGCAGGAGGGAGAGTGGATGTGAAAAGGAAAAACACCACAACACTGCTGAAGCCATAGCAGGAAATATTTTGTAAGCATGATTTCCACCAAATTTGTTTAGAGGAGAGTAAGATAAAACAAAGCTCCCAAGTGTAAAGGGCAAAATAGGTCAAAACTACTACTAAACACAGAACTGCTGAGAAAACTCACCAAATTACGATTTTCTCTTATTTGTGATACCACAGTTTCTTTCAGCCAGGTATATTCTTGGTTGCACCACTTCAGTTTTTCATGAGGCACTTAAAGTAGGAGGATAAAGAGAATAGTCTTGCTGGGACCTAGGGATCGAAGGATACTATGCATCCTAAAAAAGAATTTGGGGTTAAGGAGGTTTCATGGACAAGACTATCTACAACCTAAATTAATATATTTAACACACCAAATTAGTTTAATTGTCATCACACACATCCATACCTCTTTATGTAAGAAATTGTGCATGATCCCTTAAACTGGGGAGAATATGTAAGGCAGAAAACAGTTAAAAAAAATTAAACAGCTATTTCCAAAGGAGATTAAGTTAAAAAGACAAATACCAAAATATTTAGTTTTGTGTAAAAAAATTGCTTAAATAAAATATAGAGAGATAGGCTGGGCATTATTATAGTTCCAATAATAAAACCACAAATAGGTCAGAACTACCTTGGCCAAGTGATTGCTATATTTTGTCCCACATCTTTTCTTTATGTATAGGTGACATGTGAAGATGGTATGGTTTTGCTTAAACAAAGCAAACTGCTTTTGTTCCCCAAAAGAGTAGGAAATCCACAGCTTTGCGTACCCACATGCTCCAAAGCTCTTGCTTACATTTCTGTCCAGCTTCTTTTTAAAAATGCTCTGCTTCTTTTCATCAAATCCTCTCTGAAGCTGAGCATTCATGCCCATTCTCAGAACATGAACTGGAGAATGTGAAGTTCATCCTGGTTTTTCCCACTCCACAAATCCTTAGCGCCAAAGAGGACCAAATAAGCTGGAGATGAGGTGACTGGAGCTCTAAAGCAGCCTTGTCAAATAAGCAGGTAAAACCTTGCACTTGAAGTGCCTCCTGACTTGGGGCTCATTCTGCGCAATCACAACAGCAGAAATATGGACCACAATGCACAAACTCCACACTGGATTTGCTCCCAAGAAAATGAGATGCTGCAGAAATACTCTGCTTCTCGATACCCCCAATGAAAGGAAATGCTCTTTATCTATGACAACACAAACCTGTCATCTCTGAACAGAGGGTGCAGTCTAGTGGACTAACTGCATTTCTGTCCTTTCATCCTTCCACTCTAACACACTCTGGGAGCAGCACTACTCTTGGAGATGCTATGCAAGATCACACTGCCACTGCCTAGGATGCTGCTCCAGGAACTCATCCTTCTCCTGCAGAAACACTTGCAACTGCTTTAAAAACAAGCACTCCTTACATGATTCTTTCACATCAAATCCCCAAGTGCAAAACACAGAAGACCAATCCAAAGGATGCTATCATCCACCTAGTTGCTTGTTTATACCGCAGCAGATTTCCTTCCCCAAGGAATTCTGCATAGCTGCTGTTTTCATGGTCTCAGCAGCAGGAAACACCTCTTGCAGACCTGGGATGTTTAAAGCACAGCACACAAAGAGTAGCTTCTACTGGAGCCAATGCACTTACTTAGGAAAAAAAAACCAAGATTATATTAAAGTTTGATCTGTCTATTCCCTTGGCAGTCAGCAGATTCAAGTTACTTAAAGCAAAATTGAAACAGTTCAGGTCAAGAATAATTCCTCAATTAGCCTGAATAGGACTTGGATGAAGGGGAAGTTCCCACGATTTTCTCCTCACAGGCAGTACCAAACTTAATCTGGAGACCACATAAAGGCAGCTGTTTCTAATGCCAGAGGGAGCTGTGGGCAGCCAACTCAAGGAGACAACTTCGAACTACATATTCTAAGGGCAACCCAACCTTTCCCTTCCCTTTCACACAGTTCACCACCCAGCAGCACTTCACAGATTATTAACTGGCCTGTTAATTGTTTGAGTTTCTTAGGTATTCCTGTAGTCAAGAAAAACAACCAAACCCAAAAGCTCTCTTTCAACTTGTAGTCTGGGGAAACTTGAGGAAAAATATAGAAGAGTTGAAAACAGCTTTTGAGAATCATGTCTTTATTTACAGGAGGCCTGAATGTTTCTGTGCCGTAACTTCCAGGTTCAGTGACAAAGGCTGAATTTTAACCAACTATGATGTCCTTGATTATTTCAACAAATTGAAGTAATTTCCTCTTCTTTGAAGACTGAGGTATCACCAATTGAGAAGAGAACTCAGATGAAACAATCGTATCACTGCATTGCAAATACACAGGAAATCCAGCTACTTCGTTCTCCAGATACAGCTGGACCATCAAGAGTTCTCAGATGACTTATTCTCCATGTTTTTGTGTCAGATGCTTCAAGCTGAGATGTACAGGTAAAATATTAAAAATTAAAAAACCCCAAATCACCACTGTTATATTTTACTAGAACATCTATCTTGCCTCTCCAAACACATGAAAACCCACATACTTTGAGACACTTTTTGAGATGCATATTTTGACTTCCTTATGCAGCCCAACACATGTAGTCATTTTGCCCCATCAATTTTTAAAAACTGATATGAAATACTATTAAAAATTTATGCCAGTTTACAAGATTCAAGCACAGGCATACTGCAAATATGGTTTCAACTGCAGTTCAGTAAAATAAACACCAGGAAAGACACAGCAAGAAAATTAATTACTTTCTTCTGGGAGGCTGAGCACTAAATATGGCAACTCTAGTGAACATTTGAAAAAGGACAAGTCAGTTGAAATATGGTAGTAATCTTGAAAGCCAAGTACTAACACATCCCTGTGTTTGACAAGGGATATGCCCTCCCTTCCAAACTGGAAAGGCTTTGCATTTCTGCAAACCACTTAAGGCTGACAACCTCCTCTTTTGTCATTTAATGCACACTGTAGGAAAACAAACAGCAAAATAGTTCACAGGCCTTGGACCAAATTTTGTAAGAACTCTGAATAAAGAGAGATCCAAAAGTCATGCAGTGTGGGAGTTTGCAGGCAGCCCCAACATGGGAACAGATGAGAATCTCACTCCATGTTTCTGAAGGCTGATTTATTTTTTTATGATATTTATTATATTAAAAGAAAACTACACTAAAAGAATAGAAGAAAGGATTTCATCAGAAGGCTAGCAAAGAAAGGAAGAAGAATGGAATGATAACAAAAGCTCGTGACTCTCAGAGTCTGAGCCAGCTGACTGTGATTGGCCATTAACTAGAAACAACCACATGAGATCAAAGATGCACCTATTACATTCCACAGCAGCAGATAATCAATGTTTACATTTTATTCCTGAGGCCTCTCAGCTTCTCAGGAGGAAAAATCCTAAGGAAAGGAATTTTTTTCATAAAACATGTCTGTGACAATGCAGCACAAAGTTAAGGACAATGGTCTATATTCACAGAGTAAAAGAAACTGTCATTATGAACTGGTCAGTTTTGATACATGTTCCCATCAAGTTAAAACTCTTTTCAAGACTACCCTAAAGTGGTCTCCAAAGTGAGGTGCATGCAACCCAAGACAATCCATTTGGGTGCAAGAAGAAAGTATATTTTGCAAAATTAACAAATGAAATTTTAAATAATTTAAAAATAGTCTTTATTTCACTTTTCTGTCATAGTTTAATTTCTATTCCTGTGTATGTACATAATAAATTAGTATAGTAGTCGATATATTATTTATAAATTAATAAATATACGTAGTGGGTGGACACTAAGAGTTTTTAGTGATATGGATGGCAATCACAAAGCTTGGAGACCACTGGCCTTGAAGATGCTGTATGATGCTACAGCTGCTTGCACAGTCACATATCCCATTGCTGAATTAATTTTTTTAATGTCAACCTGAAATATGCTCCTCAGCAGCATATTTTCCATATGCCTACTGAGAAATTTCTTCTTCAAAATATAAATGGATGTAATGATACAGTAGAAACTTCTAAAGGATCAGGCTCAGATAACACAAGGCATTGTTGACAAAGTGGCCTTTGGTGGAATAAAGTTACAGCAGTGAAATTAAAACATGTGCAACTTTTAAATCAGAATAAAGCCATGCTTCCTTTCAGCATTTGTCCCATTTCAGTTCAGTACCAGCTCTTCTCCTTCACCACCCACTGTCCCTCTTTCCTGTGTTGTCTCTTTTGACACGTCTATTTAAGCACTTTTACACCTGATTCCTAAAAATACTATCTGCACAGGAAAACAAAAAAAAAGGAACAAGAAATGTGTATCCTGAATCCACATTCCTATCTAGAATCTTGCACATTAGGAAGATATTCCATTTTAAATAAGGAGGGTGCATATTGTATTAAAAACCATTAATCCGTGCTTCAGTCTGGGTAGTTTTGGTTGTTGTGCCTTTGATTTGGATGCTTTAATACAAGCAAAAGCAGATTCCCAGTGAGCTGTGTGTGTGCATTGTAACACAAACGCTTGTGTGGTGAGGCAGTGCTCCACTACAACCCACAGGCGGAGCTTGTGTCAGACACAACCCAGCCAGCACCACACAATTCTCGGTTCTCTGTCACACTGGACCCCACACCACTGTGATTTAACAACATATTACTCATAGCTCTGAATTCAGATTTAGGTAGACCTATGATGACTGGCTGCACAGAACATTAAAGCCTTCAAGATTGTCTATTCCAATCTCATTTATATCATAGATCATTTGCTCACCCTTTGAAAACGTCCAATAATTTCCATTTAATTACAGCCTACTGAAGATACCAAGCGCTCCAACTCATTACATTACACTGCAGGTTGTTACCCAGGGAAATCACCCTTGTGTTAGGAACTGAGCACATTTCTTGAGATCACAACCCCAAGCTTCCACTCACCATGATTCAGTAATTGCTATGCTTCATTCCCCTATATCAGAGACCAACACCACCCCAGATTCAGCAGTTAACTTTTGGTATGTCACTGCTTAATAGTCTATTTATTTACCCTCAAATGTTTAGGCTTTAAAAACAAAACTGGTAATGAGGCAAGACAGGAAACCCAACAAAAGAGCAAAACTCTAGGAAGGGACTGGAAGGGACCTCTGGTTTATCAGGTCTAGCTGCCTACTATTCAGACACCACTTTGCATTTAATTTCTTTCATCCACATAGTTTGCTCTTCCTTTGAAGCAAGGCTCTTCCCAGAAGGCTGTTCCAGAACTAGGAACTTTGTTTCTAACCTAAATTTTATTTACAGACAGTTTATACCCACTTCGTTTTGTTTCAACACTCATCTCCCAGAGCTTTTGCCCTTTGCCTGTCACTTGTACAAAAAAGTGTTCTGACTCAATGAAAAAACTTATTGCTAGATTAAAAAAAAGAAATTAAGGCTTACCCAAATGAAACTTCCAGAGCATAGAGAACATAAAATATTTAACTTTCCAAAGAAGGGAACACAGGAAAAAAAAAAAAAAAAAAGAAAAGTCTAGCCAGAAAGTATGTTTTGTTCAGTTATTCAAAGAAGCTTCTTCTCATCCTGGATAAATGGGCTCATAGACAATGCAATCACTTGTTACAGGGGAGACTGTTCACAGTAATCCACATAAAAAAACTGTGATGCTCCACATTAAAAAAACGTAAAAAATTAACAGCACAACAGAAAGTCAATACAACTCCAGTGACCATTAAAACAAAGACCAAATCACAGTCTGTCCTGGTAGAAGCAAATATGATTTTAAGACATACCACCTTTGAGTGGTACAACTGTGTCTCTTTTATGAAAGTAAACAACAAAAACCCTAAAGCTTCTGAAACGGTCTTATGCATTTTGTATCTTTCTATTGATTCAACTGAATAAACTTAAGAATTGAGCCAAAAAGGTAAATAAACCATCCAGCATTCATTCACAAGCAACAGAAATCAAACTACCATATCTATATTTTTCTCTCATGTCCAGAAGACAGCAGCATGCAACACCATAACTGTAAGCAATAATAAAGATGCACATTTCAAAGCATGAAATAATTCTTCACTTCCACTAGGTTTACTGAAACCTTCCAAGATGGGTATCTGTGACTCACCAGCCTAGGACAGCTGTCATGTCAGCAAGCAGACTTACAAAAAGGTATCCTGAATTATAAAATTTACTTTAAAAACCCCTAGCAAATGCATTGACAGAAGTCAACAAGGTGAAAGAAGGAAGTTATTTTCAATTTCAGACATCCATCATTTTGCACCTAAGCAGATCCAACCTGATTTGCATTACTCATTTAAATTTTCTACATTTAACCCCTAATTCAGAATAGGCAAAAAGGGTGTAGAAAGCCTTCTAAGAACTCATGAAATATAGTTCAACAGGTGTACAAAAGACATACTGCATATTATTTTTAGGTAGGCTGCATAATTTGTATTTTTACTGTGAGAACATAAAAACAAAACTGACCTTAACAATACTATGACTTCATAAAGAGTAAAACCACTCACCCCTGCTTCTACTTTCTAGTAGTTTAAAATGAGCAGTAAATAGATAGAGAGACAAAATATTCCCAAGGTAACGCAATGAGTAGACAGCTTTTTAGCGTGTCCTCAGTCTGGGAGAGAAAAGCCAAATTAACCTGTCTCATAAAACATTTTCAAACCAAAGCAAGCTGGCAGAGAATCCTAAAAGGAAACAAAAAAACCCTCTGAGACAAAGTTATAGAATTTCAAAACAAAGTGAACTTTCAAAAATAAGCTCATCCAAGTGCAATGAAATGAGAATGTTCCTCATGCTGGTCTCAAAACATCCCATGTTTCTGTGGCTGAACCCCTGGTTCAGAGACCTACCACTGAGATAGCAATGAAAAGAGTAGGCCAAAGCCAAGGTATCACAAACTGTTACAAGAAAGCTTGGAAAGTATTAAAAATAAAAATAAAATATCGAAGTCAGCTGCTCTAGCTTTCTTGAGTATAACATCTAAACCTATAGTAAATCGCATAGTTTTAGTGATAATATAAAAATAACTTGCAAGCTAAATTACCTTTCAGACTAAACTTCATATTTAATATCATATGAACAAGACTTAATTCTTTCAACATACCTTACGCTTTTTTTAAAGCATTTTTAAGAAATTTGCTTATTTTTATACAGTTATGCTAAAACCTGCCAGGTCTGCATGCTTTTTAAGGACACACTTTGTCACCTAATAAAATATAAAAACACAGCAAAAACAGTGTAGAATTTTGTAAAAATACTCTAAATAAATTTACACTTCACTCTAAGATTACTCAAGAATTAATCACTGGGTTCATCAGTCTAAGTCCTTTACTTCTGGTATCCTCATTGCACATCAAAATCAAAGTTGCTATTTCTGTCAAGATTCAAAGGAGTGGATCCTCAGCCTCTGGTTGCCTAATGAGCAATCAAACAGTGCTCCTTAGGCAGAATAATTGTGGGCTTCTGCAGACTACAAAAAAAAAATAAAAGTCCTGAACTCACCAGAAAGTTCTCACTACCAGCAAAAGCCAAAGGCAAAGCTTCAAAAGACTCTTCTAAGCAAAGATCCTCAGCAAAGACCAAGAGAGGCAGATTTTCTGTGATTGCATGAACATAGCTCCATCTTTATGACCAGTTTTTTCTCAGCAGTACAGGCCATGAAAGTTATAGATCACTTGGTATATATATTTTGAAATCAAAAAATAAAGGACAATACTTACTGCATTTCAAACTAAAAAAATTTAACTTCTGGAAACCTAAAAGCCTTCTATAAATGTCTTGATTTCTAATGCTGACAAAAAAAAAGACTACTAAGACATTTTCTCATCCTCTGCAGCCTCAGAGAGTTTAAGTTACAGTACTGCAAGGCACATACAGAATCTCTTCCTTTCCAATACTCAGCAGATATATTCCCTGAAATAATTTTAAAATCCTCAAAACAATTAGAAATGCTACTGAGTTAGCAATTTCTATTTAAAAACATTGCTGCTACACAACATGCACTTTTTTGGATAACAAGTTAGCAAATATGTGTAACTTTTTTCTTTTCATTTACACTGGAAATGGACTGAATAATTTTTAACCTGGAAAGTACTGTATCATGTCACATTTGAGTTATTGCCTTCATTACAAATTGCATCATATCTGAAAACCCACACAGGTATTGTATTTGAAAATAAGCAGTGGGTGAGAGAGTACAGATGCAGCTTAGCCCATCTGAAAATGGCTTTCCACATAAAGCAATATCATCAGAGTAAAAAGTGAACTTTCTTCATTCAGTGGATGAGGACAAGAGAAACTGACATAAGTACATTTTTGTTCAGTTTAATGCAACATCATCATCATTTACTTAAAAAAAATCTTAATTTTCTGGTTTCTGGGCAAGCATACCTTAATATGAAAGCAACTGAGCTTGAAGAGGTAGGTTTCTTTCCATTATGCGCTTATTTATTTCAAATAAAACACAACCAAAAACCCACTACTATTTGCTTTTGGACAAGGACCAAGTCTCAAAGCCTGATACAACTTGGGCAGAGTTCGGTATTTTATTTGTCCTCAGCAGTACTAGGCTGCTTTGGAACCAGTGTATTCCAGGTTGTCTTCACAGTCAAAAGACCAATCTACCAACAGTGCTGAACCCACCCCCTCCTCCTCCACCTGTGGGCCCACAGCTTCCCGGGGGATCATTGTCATCAAATCCATTGGGCCGGAACGAGCAAGAGGCTGAGGCAGCTTGCAGTGCTTGTGTTCGAGCACTGAGCTCTTGCTCCTGAAATGAGAGAATAAAGACAATTAAAAAAAACCCAACCCACAATCTCACACCCTAAAGTGGCTTTTAGAGCAGCATCACTAATTTCTAGTGAACAGCTAAGCTGAACTTTCAAGGTGATCATCCTCAGCCAACCTAGGATGTACAACTTCACTGATTGTCAGCATGCATAAACGAAACAAAATAAATCCATCTGAGTTCATGCTAAAATTGTATTGGAGCAATGTGGGACATCGCTAAAGATGAGACTGCTGATGAGAAGTTAACAAAACAGCTTTTGATATATGTTTAATATAAATTTTCATCCTAGCAATTTTCATATGCTCTTCTTGTTGGTTGCAAAGTCAAAAGGTAAAACTTTTATATCAATGTTCATTAAAGACACTTCCTCATTCCACTCCAACTGCACAGGATAGCAATATACTCAGATAGCTTTGTCCATCCTTTGGCCTTTTATCTAGTTTCTATTCATTGCAGCTTTTAAGCTTTCAATTATTATTGCTATGCTAACTGTTATAACATAGCAAGTCTCTGCAACTCTCAAGCACTTGATAAAAATCAGAGTCAATTGCTGGAAAATGTACCTGCACAAGTGGAAGGAACACAAAAGCTCTGCTGCCTGCCAGCTGCTTTTTCAGCTGAATGCTCCTGAGGCTTCTTAAGACATCTAAGAAAGGGATGAGCCACATGCTTTTCCTTCATTAGACGTGTCATGCACTATTTTGTCTCTGGCCAACTAGTTCAATAAACCCTGCAGCAATTTTCTATCTTTAGTATACCTCTCTCAGCTTGGCCAAGAGCTTCAAAAATTGAGGGAGAGAAGGCAGATGCTGGCTCTTCAAGGCTAAACACAATGGACCTGGCAACAAACTGAAAGCATTCCAGTGCTAAGGCTCATACTGATTGCTGCCTTCACATGACACTTTATCACCACACACCTCCCTAAAGGCAATGAGAGCAAACTTTAGAACAGGGTTGCAGTAGCTACAGGGGTCACCCTTCAAGATTCTCCCTGACTGTATTATACTACCATGAAACCACTAAACTGAAGTTTTGTCCAAATACTTTCACAGGTGCTAAAAGTAGACCTTGTGAATTTAAATTATTCTGCCCTTGTCAAAAACACAGCCTAAGTTTGAAACTATTGTACACTACTAAGGACTGAAATGTACACTCATTTTAAAAATTAAGATATTTGGAGGACACTGTCTACACAGTTGTGCTGGCCATACTCCTGAAGACAGTATTATGCTATCTTCAGCAATATGTGGAGTCCTAAGCATCTGGCTAACTCTATGACACACCAAAAACTATGTATGTTTACTAGGAATAACAAGGAAATATTTAAAACTTGTAGTACCAGAAATCAAACACAGATTTTGATTAAAATAGCAGACCTTGCCTAAATAGCCTGTTCAGTTAAAAAAACTACACTACCAAACTAGCTACCTTATACAAGTGGTGTTTTTACAAGCACCTTATTTCTAAAACATTTAATATTTTCAGGTTGTTATATTTATCCCCACAAGTACTACAATAGGTTAGTAAAACTTGATAGTCAATACAGTTCTCTGGACTCAGAATTTGCAGAGCATCCCCCCTTGCTTTCCATTTATTTGCAGTAAGGGTTTTAAAATTTATTTTAAATAGAGTGGGAGCAACCCATATTGCACATTTAATTATTTATACTGAAAACATCTTCATTTGCCATGTGGTAAACATATGCAATAGCAAAACAAAAGCAGTAAGGTACAGAATTTTTTGAACATTTTCTGAAAATTAAAGGCTTTCTCAGGACAGAATAATATATTCTTAACTTAGCTGGAAAAATTAATTTAGAACTCTGAACCAACAGTGAAATATGGCATCTTAAAACATACTTTTACTCCTAGAACATAAAAAAAGCAGCAATGCTCTAAGAAAGACACATTGAAGTGTGGAGAGCATTGTTTCCTTTTACCAGCAAACCAAAAGGCTGCCACAGCTAGGTGAGGTTCTCAGAACACAGGGAGTGTGCTGCTGGAAGCACTGGTCCCACAGAGAATATGGCAGAGGCAGCAAAGGGAAAATGGAATCCAGTCACCCACATCTGGGCATCATTTCAGTTGTTCAAGCACAGTTTTAGAAGCCAAACTTCACTACTAATGAAAATGCACTAGTAAGAACACCACTCAGAAGTTTTTAAGTAAACTTAAGCCACTCTTGTAATTCCATAAAGGCAATGAAAGTTGGAACTGTTTGAAGCCTCTCCCATATGGAATGGCAAGTGGTTAAATGACCTATACAAGCACCTCCACTCAAACTTTAAACTGAACTGAGTTTGTGCCATTTTCCTTGAAATTTCCCATCTAACAGTGACAACCTTACTACAAAACCTGTCCAGCAACACCAAGATGAAGCCAGACTGGTGATTTATGGGTAATATGACAGAGTACTTAAAAGCTACTGTGTTCTTTCCTGTAGACTGCCTCTTGTGAGGCTTAAGGAGACACCCCTTACACAAAACTTCCATCTTACCTGCAAGTACAGTTTGTTATCTTTTGTAATAGCATCCATGAGGTCTTTTTGTAGAGGAGGGTCTCCATTTACCCACAGGCCATTTGCTGGATTGGTGTTTAAGCCACAGGTGCTGTTCTGCTTTTTGTAAAACAGAACATAAGCAGTGTCCTTTGGAAATCTACTGGTGATTTTCTGGACTGACTGAAATGAGGTAAATGTCACTCTGCTGTCATTGAACAGAAACCATTCTCTTGGCATCTCAGTGTCCAGCTCATTCTCTACAACAGTACAAGGACTCTCCTCTGTAAACAACTTATCCTGAGGAGCAACTAAAGAAAGAGCTGTAGACTGGTGGCAGAGCCCTGAAGGTCCTGATCCAGTAACATTTCTAGCATATGAATAATAATGTCCACTTTCAGAGGATACCCCAGAATGCACCACCACAGAGCTCAACACATAGGGCACCAGTTGTGGGCAGGTCACTTCATCAGCACCAGAGGGCTTCAGTTTTTTAGCAAGGTTTTCTCCAGTGTCAGAAACCTCCACACCAACAGACCAGCCTCCTGAAACAACAGCTAATGGAGATGTTGCTCTTTTCACTGGCAGTTCCAATACAAGCGGTAGAGAAACATTGTCCAAGATTTTGCGCCTTATGTGACATTTTGGATCATATGAAAATCTCAAAAGAGTGAGAATGAGGTATTCAGGTTCCTCAATGATTTGCATAGTTTTTTCAGCATTCTGTAAAGAGGCACACTTTTCACAATAATATTTGTTGTCTCCACTAAGGATTTCAGGTGCCAGAAAATAATTGAGCAAGTCTGTAACTGACAGGGTGTTTTTACCTACTAGACTCTGAGACATATCCCCATTATTTTCAACTTTGAGTTCAGAAATTGTGGTATTCTCAGAGCTTGGCTCACTAGAAAAATGTATGGTTCCTTCATTCATTATTGTGTCACATCCACGATTTACTTCCAAATTACTGAGAGGTGTTTCTGCATCAGGACTGGTAGCTGAAGCATTACTTTGCACCATGTAGTCATCTTTCACTTCAGAATGTTCTATGCACTTTGGGTCAGCATTCTCTAAGGAAGCTGGGGGACAGAAAGCCAAAGAGAGATCTGTGAAAGCTTCTTCCTTTTGAGACATACTTTTGCAGTTCAAACAGCATATGTTAGTCTTCAATTTTCCTCCAAACATCTTCTCTATTAGAGTTCTTTCTTCACTTTCCATACAAGGTGCTTCAGTAAATGCTTTATGGGCAGTTTCTTGTGCCTGGGACTTGTCAGTCATAATACTTTCAGAACTCCTTGCTGAAGACAATGCTTTCAAAGTTCTCTCTTCTTCATGCAACCTGAAAACAAAGAAAGATAAATCCAAGTAACTGTGCTATATTCCAAACACTGCCACACTATTTCAGATTTTTTTCCAGCTAAAAACCACAGATGGTTAAGTTGCTAAAGTATCTTACACTAAAAAAAAATCTGTTTGTTATTTTTTTATATAAGGAAGCTGAAGCATAGAGTTCCAAACTAGAGTACAAGTGGCACAAATACATTTAATGTGGGTCTCATTATATATAACAGAACACAATGGATATATTGAAGAAACTGGCAAATATTAAAAAAACCTAACAATGTTTTTATTATTTACCATTACATTGTGTTAATAAATCAGCTCCCGAGTTGACTGGGCCTGTATGTCAGACTTGGTAAGAGAAAAAGTAACTATTTGGAAATAGTCTGGCCATAAACAAAGAAAACGTCAATTCTGCAGCCAAGAAAGTTCTGTGGCAAGAAAATCCAAACTGAAAGAGGAACCCAAAACATGGAGATAAAAAGAGAGAACACTATTTCACTATTGAGATAAATTTGTCCAAGAGCAGAATGTGTCTTCAAGTAATACTGCTTAAGTCTTCTTTAGCAAGCCAAAAATAAGGAGCATTATTAATAAATGTAGGTATTACTGATTTATCTCTGCCACAGCTAATTTGCTTGCTTAATTAACTGGTTATAAAGACATGTACATCTCTTTGTGACTTGCACACCTTGTATGAAATACACCTGTCTCCAACAACATGAAATTCCAGAAGCACAACTAAACTGCTTTCACCAACTGCTATTAATTTAACAACAGGACCACGACTTAAACATAACACCCATGTTTAGATTTATAAAAGTGGCACATTGTTACCACCATAATAACATGTTCTCAGTTATCTGGATTCAATATGGCATCCAGAGTTCACTACAGACTAAACCCATGAAGAAAAGTAGTTTGTAGACTATAGAGAGGAATGAGGTTGAAAACTCCTGATCCCCACTCATGCACTGGAACTGTTACACGACTGCTCCTAGGAGCTCAGCATTACATGGTGAGGCTGCAGATTGACTCCCATCGATGGCACCAGAACCATACCTGTCTAGCAGGAATCTGAGATATTCTGAACAATCCTGCTGGGACCGAGGAGTGAACCATGGTGGTCTGGAAGCTTCAAAGAAAATTCTAGGAGCATAGGCCTCCCTCTGTTCAAGTGAGAGAACAGACAAGGTTACATAGTTGTAATATAATAACTTCAGTTGATTATATTATTTTAATTTTAACAGCTGAACTATGGACTACATTATCACAGAGTAGCTGAATGAAACACAAGGTACACGAACATTTAAACAACTTAATCATACAAAGGGAGAGCCAATAATTTTGTGGCAATCACCTCTAGTACAAAGACACAAGTAGTTTATCCTGCCAGCAAATATTCATGTTTAGTGAGTACAAGCCAGGTATTATAGCAGCTATCTTTCTTGCTGGTGAGTTAAAAAAACCTGTTTGCTTTCTTCAGAACATCAGTACTTCATAAGGATGCATTTATTTTGAAGCTGTCTTGTGCCTTTCCAGCATTAGCAAAATGTTTTGAACAGCTAATAATGTTCACATTAGAATTCGAACTACAATCAAATTTAGTGTAAAAATCAATGAAGGTCACAGTTTACCCTAGAAAGATACATAAAATCAGCTTGTATATCAACTGAGGTCTTATTTGGATTTTTTCATTCTTTCTCCTCAAAGAAAACATATCACTACCTATAAACAGAAACAACAAAACTCCAACATAATCCACCTAGAGAAATGTGTATTTCTAAGTCCATTCACACCATCTGAGCATTTGAAGGCAGACCGATTCCCATACAAAAATGTAATATTTGTACTTGAAATACTCAAGAGGATTCCCATGGCATCATGTTTGTTTCTCAATTTTGATACATAGATCTAAGCTTAAAGAAAAACAGATGAAAAACTGACATACCTGGGTATGGGCCAAAAATGCAAAAAGATGCTGTAATTTTCTCATTAGGGAATTACAGCCATTTAGATTCAGAGATAAAACATGTCTTCTGAAACTGAAAGAGAGAGACAAATGAAAGACTTTCCTAGCTAGACTTCTAACAATTCAGTTATCATTCCAGCTCAGATAATTACTTCAAATTGAAAAAGCAAAGCACATAACACTTCCTTTAATACTGGAACTCTGCTCTAGTGCAGATATAAAATTACTGTATGGTAAGAATTAACACTGCAAAACACCCATGTCTTTAAACATTTAAATGTGTAGGAATGGGATACAGACAGACCTTTTTAATACCCTTCCAGAGTATAACAAAAGCATCACCAAAATTTTTTACAATACAGCAGTGAGCAAGGACAGTGAGGGAAAAAGGACTTCTCTTTTGACACTGGGTAGAAGGATCAGGATTTTTAGTGGCTAAAATTGCAGCTTCCAGAGCTGAACTTGAACAAAGCAACCAGTAACTGAGTGCAAAACAACCCACTCAGCTATAGCAAGGTAAGAGACCCCAGGACAAGTCACTATTCTGTGAAAATCAAGAATGCAGTAACTGCAAGAATTATTTGCAATTAAAAAAGCTGTTAAGAAGCACTTACTCTGTAGCCATAAAAAGTGCCTGAATAACACTGTTCATGTAGCAAGTATTTCCTAGATTTATTAGGCCTGTCTTCCCAGTTTCAGATTTTCCAGAAAGTCTAGATAAACAAGATGGCAAAGAACTGGATTGAGAAGTCCAGGCACTCTGACTGAGGATCAACTTAATCTTCTCTTCAGTGGGTTTGGGCATGTCCTACAAGAGAAACATTTAACACGCTTAATAGGTTTGTTTACTTGTTTCTGTTTGTTTGTTGCCATTGAGCAGTATTGTATCTCCCCCTGCTCCCCAGTTCTTCAAGGTCTTGCTGCTGCCCCTGATAGCCAAGGAGATACAACAGACTGCCCTCCCTTGTTCCCTTCCCTCCCCCAACCTTCTTCAAAGCTTTATACTCATTTTATATTTCAAACACAAGAGTGACATGAGATGATGTGGTTAGCTCTTTTCTCTATGTGGAAGCGCTAACGAATTTGGATCTGTGGAACTACAGCTTCACATCTGGGAAAACAAAAACCATTCCATGCTCTTAACATTCCTAATGTACCTTAATAGCTTCCAGAATGGGTTCATAGAGCTCTGGAAAACCTGAATAATGATACATCATACAGTGTATCAACTCTGTCAACTGCATCAAAAAGGCTGTACTGGAAGGCAAGCCATCTCTCTTGAAGGAGTGAACCAAACTCACCACATGTGGGACAATCTAAATGGGAAAGCAAAGAAACAAGCAAAAAGGTGTTAACTCCATTTTCTCCTTTTTTTCCTTCTACAAAATACTTAATTGAACTTCATTGGTTTATACATGCCAAATGACAGAAGATCTTTTGTTATTAAATAAGTGGTTGAGAAACAATGACTTGAAAAACATACATGACTCTTAATACATTACAATTTTCAAGCAGCACAATTAATTATTCAATGCTCTCTTTAGCTCACATAGCAAGTTTTAAAAGGAACTTTATGAACTTAAAAAGGTGCATGCTAACATTTTAAACAGTCAAGTGTCCAAAAGTACTCATCTTATTAAGGATATTAACTGCAAGCATTTTGCTTTTGTGCCACCACTAACAGTTTAGTATCTTGTTCTGATTTCACAGATACAGTTTTTAAAACAAACCTCTAAATTTTCCTTTAACAGAATCTAATGCTTGGACTCAGGAGACAATGAATAAATTCCTGCTATTCCTACAAGAAGGAAACTGGCCCATAGCTCCACCTAGTGAGGCAGCTCAGCTCCATAAACCACAACCATGCCATTTACTACGAGCTGAAAGTTTACCACAGCTATAGTAATCTATCTGAGACTTAGTTCAGATTCAGGAATACTTTAAACCGGCCAGATTGGAATCAGAAATGTTGACTTCATCTCCTTCCTCTTCTTCAGCACAGCTCTCTACTTTTAAATGCGCAAGACGTTAGCCTTAAGACATCAAGCAGAAGTTTACTTCAAAGCAGACACCTTTGCCAGTCTCCAAGTGATTAAGATTGATTAACTGTGAAAGAAGCTGATAGTATAATTTCTCATCATTAATTACTTCCAAACAATTTTTAAGCTAAAAGCATAAAATACAGAAGGGGAATCATAAGAAGATAGGAATCTGAGGAAGGCATAGCAATTACAAGAACTGATATAGTTCAAAACACCAAAGTAAAAAAGGCTAGGTGCAAAATACAGATTTGTATCTGAGATACGATAATTCTGAACAGACAAAGCACATGGGAAGAAGAGAAAAAGGGTAGGTTCTCAGTTCTGCCAAAGAGAGTAAAATTCTGCAGGCTGGATAATACTGCAAGTTACGCTTTGAATACACAGAATTATCTCTTCTGGCTCAAGGTTGCATTAAACTTTTATATATCAGTAGATTTTTGATGATCGTAATTTCTACATCATACACTATAAGTACAAGACTGCTTCTGCTACAAAAATATCAAAATAATTTACATTAATGATGCTCAAGTGTAAGGAGATGGAATGTAATTTCAGATGCATTACCAAGTAAATTAATTTCTATTTATCAAATGTGCATTTGACACTTTCATAATCAGACCATTTGTTACTAAAAAAGTAAACAAGTACTTAAAGTGAAGGAAGATATTACAGAACACTAAATGGTAGTAGCACAAATAAATGATAGTGAAGAAAATGGTTTAAAATGGTCATGAAATCTTGCAGGGAGATATTTACGCAAGACAGCATGCAGCCTCCAATAGAAATTTCCGTTGGTAAATCAAATTCCTCTTACTAGAATAGGCTATCTGATATATTACATTTTGTCTAATGTTTTGTCTCTCTCAGGAAAAAAGAAAAGACAGAAAAACATATGAAATATTTATGCTTTGAACATATTCAGAGCTTTTAATTGTAACTCAAATTTCTATCCTAAGACAAGATCAGGGCACTGGAGAAACTTCGGAGATCTCTCGGTAAAAGCCAACGTAACAGGCACAAGGCAATTACTCTGACATTAAACAAAGGGCTTCATGCCCCTTCAGAGCCTTGGAAACAGTTACAGAGACAACGTGCCAGGCTGTTACTACTGAATCTCAGATGTTCTCCTAAGCTTTAAGCTTAATGCCAAGTGTGGGAACACATTGCTGTGTTAACACAGTCACTCTCACACCCTATCCATGGCCTTAACTAATGGAATGCATTTTGAAAAGGGGTCATTAAAAATAGTGACCTTTAATTTGCCCATGAACACTGACACAGACTGCACAGCCTTCTGGAAGTTAACTACTTCTGGGTCTCATGAGCCTATTCAGGGTGACCAGGTTACACAGAGCAGATTATCTCTGTTACCTGTTTTCCCCAAACAGCTGTCCTCAAAAACCTACTTGCCGTCCAACTTTATCAGCAAATTTCACACACAAAATGGATTTCCAGAAGCATGCAGTTAAAATGTGATGCCCACATACTCCTGCCAGAAATAGGTACATACAAGGAAGGACAATGCTTGTTTCCAGTTATAGATGAAGTGGTTGAATCTGGAATCTAAAAAGCCTTCCTATAACTACAGGAACCCGATTCTACAACCTTCCAACAGACAAAATCCAAGCACATCAATTCTGTTGCTCTTTACACCCATTTCAGAAACTACACAGTGAGTGACATTTCAAAGCACTGAAAAACAATTATTTAGTAACTCACCAAATGAAAAGCTTCTGGAGAATGCTGGAAACTAAGTAACATGTGGGAAAGGACAGCAAGGGCACCAGGCCTCACTAGAGGAAACCAAAGTCGATTAAAGACCTAAAAAAACCCACATTTATTTCAGTGAATCTGCAAAGTAAAATTTCAGTTAACACAAAAAATCTTCAAACACACAGCCATTTGAAATAGACAAAATCATTACATGCAAGTGACAGCCATAAATGCATTTACATCATATTTGCAGAATAAGAAGATACTGTATGTTACAATAAAAAGGATGCTACAAAATTGCATAGCTGGTAGCAATTCCTTTCCCTCTCCCTTTTTTGAATGCTTTTTTCCAACATACCAATTCAATCTTAAGCAGGGTGACATCAATGAGGATGGTAAATTTCTGGACTGCAGCCAATCCTTTCAGCAGTGCAATCACCCATGTTTCCACGTGCTGAGCCAGAGGCCAGGACAGCCAATCAATCATTCTGCAAAACAGGAGAACAAAAGCTATTAAAAAAACAATATGCTGCTAACTTTAACCTCAACAAAACAGATGCTTGCAACATGCTTACACAGTAAGACTCACAATAAGTAATGCAGCAATGTTGGGCAAGTGATAAAATATTTTTTTTTATATCTCAAGTAATTTAACTCTGAAATTAATAATGATTTATTTAATACATTTGAAGTAAATATGCATCCCCAAAAACACCTTACCATAAAAAAGTCAATATTTTGTTATTGCTTCTTGTTGGTCTACAAAATGCACTCTGATGTTATAGACATTGAGCTAACATATGGCAAAAACTTACTGCTGAACAAGTGCCTGTACCTGGTAACCTCCCCTCTAACACCTTTTACTCCAAAGCAGACCAAAACTGACTGCTAAGGAGGACTCTTCAACTTACAGCTACACTCCCAGAAGCCACTCCAAATACTCCCAATTAACAGTAAAATCTAGTCATTTTAAATACATTGAGCAGCCTGGGGTCTGCTACAAAAACATCAAAAGGGATCATTTCACTTGAACTAAGAAAAAAGTGAAGGGACCTCCTGTGACTAGAAAATACAGTCAAATATCAGGAACAGAAACCAGAGGTATTTTAAATGAATAGTTAGTTTATCCTGATCCTTAAGGCAGACAAGCAGATGAGCTGAAACAATTCTAAGACAGACAATATTGTAAGGGAGTGCCAGCTAAAACATGATATCTAGGCTTTGTTCTTCTGAGATTTTACTTGGCAATATTTTGAATTTTCTTTAATTGTCCGTAAGATTCCTTTCTTCAAACAAGATGAGGCAGCACTAATTTGGCAGCACTAGGTAGAAGAAAAAGCTTTCTACCACAAGAGTGGACAGATAGAGACAAGTTATACTGTATATATCTTAGAATCTGCACTTATAAAGTACACAGGGTTCTCTAAAATAAGGGATCTTTAGAACTGCCTTTTTAACAAACAAGCACAAATCTTACCAAGTTTCATCCATATTACTATAAAAAAAGGGAAAAAAACATGGCAACATCATAATCAGTGCTCTGAATTTACACAAAGCTCTTATTTCCTCAAGATATTCAATTCAAACATGTTTATCCTGAGCAACCTTTCCATATATCCTCTGAAATACAGAATCAAAAACACAGGCTCAGACTGCTTTTGTCTGTGAAGAAATAACCTTAACCTAAAAACAAAACCCCACAACTCACAAACCAATCATGTTCAAATCTTCCCCTCCTTGATTTGTAGGCTTGGTATTTTTCAGGAGTCAGAAACATCTGCACAGCTCATTTAAACCCAATGACAATATATTGCTTTCTTAACTGTTTACACAAGTATTCTGTAGAGTCCTACATTAGAACCACTATTCTAAAACATCTGACTGTTCATCTGAGAGTTAATGATTTTGAGAACAGAAACAAAAGCCAAAAGAGACAGAAGTGAACTCATTGAGACTCTCCTAAAAGGCATCACATTTTACATCTGGTAGGTGAAGACCAGGTATTTTGGTTGCATTTACTTGGCTTCTGCTCTGTTGCAATCAATGAGTGCTCATTTTTAGGCAGATACTAGTATGGGCCATGATGATCATGAATATGAACAGAGGATTGCTTTTTTGGGTTTGACTAGATTAAGAAAACCTTAAAAGCCTCAGGAGGACCTTCTTCCTCATACCACCCTAAAATCAGTAGGATTTTACCCACATATATGGCTAGTAAGGACAGTATTTTTGATATCTTTGAAAAGAAAATTCTTTGTGCAATCTCAGACAGTAACTTCTTTCACAAAGTATCTCCACCACATCAAAGAATCTGGCAGCTCAGATTATGGAAAAAATGCCTCAGATTAGGGAAAAAACCCAAAACAGCAACAGAAGATCCTCTGACTACCTGTCACCCCCAATAACTTACAAGTCTTTTACATTTTTTCCAATAGGACAGAGCACCTAGTTATATCCGGAGTTTTTCTCAGCAAAATTTTCAGTTTCTCTTAACAAAGATACTTGGGTTGAATGCAAAGAAGCATTATACTTGCCAGGATCCTGAGTACAGCCAGTTCATTCCCTCCCAGACTTCTGAGGTAGACTCCTAAAGGACCCATATATCCTCAATGAGATTCAACAATTTTCTGCTTTTTCTCACTGATGCTTCAGGTAAGGCTTCAAGAGACAGCTCAAGCCAAATTCTAACATGATCTTGTGTCTAATGTACCGTCCACTCTGAGCAAACTCAACTTATGAGTGTGTTAAATATAAATTTTTACTATTCTGTGCTCAGCTTCATAAAGATTCTGCAGTGCCACAGATGCTATACTTAGGAAGTGAGCAACAAGGTCTCTAATTTACAGTCACCAAAGCTCTGCTAACTCTCATCAAACCTTGTTGTGCCTGGAGTTCTGCACCTCCTGGGAATGCTGCAAGCCCCACGACAGCAGAGCCATTTGGTGCTCCAGACATTCCAGCTGCATTAACCTCTTAACAATTGCTGCTTCACTAAGCCAGAAGAGAGTCATAACTGCAAGGGGCTGCCAGAGGTAGAAAAAGAAACTGGATGCAATGTGGACATGAGGCTCCATGGAACCAACAAGGTTCCATGGAACAAAACTAGAGGCTCTGAAGAGAGAGTATTACCTCAAAGAACGAACAAAGCAAGTAAGATTACCCTTCCCTTTCAAAAGCAAGAGAAAAATTCACCCATTACATGGCTGGTACCAAAAAAAAAGAGCACTTATTTGATAATAACAGCTCCTGCTGTAACCAAAGCTCAGTATTGCATTGCTTCCCTAAGCAGAGGCACACAGCAAAGGTGTTCTCAAGCCACAGTTTGTTGTATTCATATTGTTATTATCATGTTTCTAGAGTCCCATACCTTCTGGGTGGTTTTCTCACACACAGCTCTTCACAGCAGTGTTGCACCTGCTTCTTCACCAGGGCTCCTCCAAGGCTCTCCCTGACCAGCCAGCCCACCCCCTTTTATCCCAGTTATCTTCACTAGCCACAGCTGCCACCCAATTAAGGACACCACAGCTGTAGCCCATCTAGAACAACTAGGATGGGGCAAAGCCACTTATACAATACATAGATTTTACTAGGGCTCCTACTATAACAGTTCTATGATTACACTATCTTGATGCAGCAATGAAACAGAAATGTTAAAACTACACTAACTTGAAATTGAATCACCAGCACATTACTGGCAAATTATCAGCATGACCAAATCCTGAATTTCCCAGGTCTGACCTTTAGATTAGGAACACAGCTTTGTTGAAATCTCTTCAGCCAAGGGGATTCTCTTCAAGTCCCTACACAATATGTCTTACCCCAAATTGTATTGCTAATGCTGCTTCTTTTCATTATGTTTTCAACAGAAATACAGTTTCTCAACTTACTGTAAACACAAGGAATGTTTTCAGTGTGAGAAAGCCCACCAAGATATTCAAGTGCTACACTACATGAATGCTTAAGTATAAGAGTACACCCAAATGGATGTACTTAAAAATAATCATATTGCAGACACTGAACTCTTAGTTTAAGACTTCTTAAAAATTATTTTTTAAACAGTACAGATTTCTAGTAATCCCCTGTTTAACTGCATTACCCATTTTCCTACCCTTCAGTACTCAATAACAGCTTCTTCAATCGGATTCCAAAGAAAAACCCACCAATTTCAAGGTCTTCATCCTTCTATCACTGCCATTTTTCTGCATCACTATTATTCACATATCTGAAGATACCAGTCACAATTGCAATCTGAATCCCAGTCTGTTTACACTGCTACTCATCTACACCACACTTACTCGAGGTTAGATTAGTGACAAACATAATATGCAATTGCTTTTACCTAATTTCTATTTCTCTGTCATTCAAAGAACACCCAAAAAACCTATGAAGATTTGAGTGAAAACAGTAATAGAAGCTGTTCTCTGTGAATCCTTCAAAAAAAAATTAAAACATCTAAGCAGAAAAAAATCCCTCAAAGCTAAGCAGTTAACTGGCTCCTTTCTTCTGAGCAGGAGCTGATGGTTAATATCACACAAGAATGCTATCCTGCTTCTTGGAAAAGCAGAAAGGTTCATCTTCTGAAAACAAGGCCTTGTTTCTCAGCTTGACTGTAAATCCTAAGCAGTTTCCTACTTACACCATCTTCCATAAGGCAGAAGACCTCACTTAAGATGTCATCTAAGAAGAACACAGGTGTTTCCTCTCAGTTTCTATTTAACCCTCTTCATCCACCCCAGCCGGGCTGGAGAATGAAGCCACAATAGCAATAAAGGCAGCAACCTTAAACTGAAACCATGGGACTTAGAATACCATTTCAAAAGTTCCTCTTCTTCACACTTTTGTTTTGTTTGTTTTGTTTGTTTTTTTTTTACTGGAACTTCAGTAACAGCTTCAAGAAAGGCAAGATTAAAAAGATACTCTTCTCTCCCTTGACAATTAAATAGATTACCTGCACAGAGCTTGAGTCATACTTGTATCTTTCACGTTAGGGTCTGTAGTAAGGCTCCTGATGAGTACTGTAATCATCTGCAATGGTATGTGCTGCACAAGACTTGCCAGTGCAACAGAAGGCTCGAATGAAGTATCTGCAACAATTGAATATGACAATGTAAGGAACTAGAAAGAAAACCCCATAGGAAAAAAGTAAGCTTCTTGTTCTACCATACAACCTCACCATGGTTTAAAGTGACAATAAATCTATCCTATATCTGGCATTCTATTATCACAAACCAAACCAAAATTAGAATACATCAATGAATTAATTGATAGCAGTCAATTACAAATGCCATTACTTCACTTCATACCCATGCAAGAAAGTGACCATCTGCCAACTCCTTCCTCCTCCGCCCTAACTGGAATTGAGAAGTAGGTTTTGTATTTTTCTAAAAAGAAGTACCATAAGTTGTTTATTATACTTCATATTAAGCCTAGGAATTTAGTGCAGCTGGTATTCTCCACATCCCATCTCAGCAACTCTCTGCTGACCATACCACTTACGGCAAAATGCAATGGCAAGTTTCCCAGGTGCCTCAACAGCAAAGGCACTTTGCAATGGCAATTATTATAGTACTTCAGACTTCAGAAGTCAGAAAGGACCTATTTGCAATCACATTTCCATTACTGAGGCACTGGATGCTTCCTAAAATTTTATACATTGCTTTTACATATATTACTTATACATATTTATAAATCCGTATTTGTTAAACAGTTCCAGGGAGCAAGAAGAAAGAGTAGCCTTGCATGGAATCACAGAACTGTGTTGGAAGGGACCTCTGGAGACCATGTAGCCCCAAGGCAGGGTCACCTCGAACAGGTAACACAGGAACACACACAAGTGGGGTCTCCCTCTCTCCAGAGACTCCACAATCTCCATGGCCAGCCTGTTCCTGTGCTCCACCACCCTCAATCTAAACAAGCCCTTCTTCGTGTTCAGGTGAAATTTGTGTTTTAGTTTTTGGCCTTTGCTCCTTGTCATGTTGCTGGGCACACAAAGACTCTGACAGCAACTTCTTGGCAAGAGCCTTTGAGATATTTGTATGCATTTTATATTGATAGTTTAAAATCTTCCTTAATAGGGCATCCAAAATCTCATTTCAGTATATGATTTAAAGCACTGTATCAGGAGTTTTTACAAACACAATCCTGCTCCCCAGCAAAAAAAAATTAAAAAAACCCCAGTATTTTCTAGCTTTTGGGGGGTGGGTGGGAAATAAAAAAGGCTTTGCTTTCCCCACAGTCAAGAAGCTGCATTTTAGCATGTGGGTGAGAAAGCAGCGGTTACCAGGTGATGCCTGCAGAGCGCCCACTGCCTGTGTTAGGGCTTTCCTCCTCTCCGAATAACCCACTGCCTGCGCTAGGGCTTTCCTCCTCGCCGAATAACCCACTGCCTGCGCTAGGGCTTTGCTCTCCTCTGAATAATCCCCGCCCCGTTACTGAGCGCCGCTCCCGCTCACCCGCGGCGGAGATGACAGCGAAGAGCTCCTGCAGCGAGGGCAGCAGCGTGTCGGGCTCGGCCTTCCAGACGCTCCGGAGCAGCGCGCTGACCTGGCTCACCTGCGAGACGTAGAGGCGCAGCTCGGCCTCGCGGGTGCCCTGGCTCTGGAAGTGGGCGATGCTGCGCACCAGCTGCTGGCAGAAGGCGAGCGAGAGCTTCCTGCCGCGGGGCAGGCACTGCGGGAAATCGCCCAGCAGCTGGCACAGGCGGGCGCAGAGCGGCGGCGCCGGCCGCTCGCACACCAGGCGCAGCGCCTCCACCTGCAGCAGCTCGAAGAGCTCCAGCACCGAGGGGCAGCTCATGATGAGGCGCAGCCCCGCCTGGATGTAGTCGAGGATGGCGGGGTCGCGGTTGCTCAGCTCGCCGTAGCCGCGCTGCAGGAGGCCGAGGACGAGGCCGCGGTTGAAGAACGCCTCGAACTCGGCGCGGTGGAAGCGGCCGTAGGCGTCCAGCACCTGCCGCCCCACCTGCCGCTGGAAGGGGTCGGGGCCCTGCAGCACCAGCCGGGTGCCGAGCGCGAACATGGCGCGGCACTGCGCCTGGCTCAGCGGCGTCTCCGCCGACTCCACCACGCGCCGCACGATCACCCGCTTCAGCGGCAGCGGGTGCGAAGAGCTCACCAGCCCCTCCAGGATCTTGTCCATGGCTCCAGGCGCATCGGCCGAGCGGCGGCGGCGGCGGGCCGGACCAGGCCTCGGCGGGGGCCGCCGCCGCCGCCGCCGCCTCCCCGCGGCCCTCTCGCCGCCCTGCCGCGCAATGCCGCCGCTCCCCCCGCGGCCCTCGCGGCTCCGCCCGCCCCTCGCCCGAGCGGCGGCGGCCTCGGCCCCGCTCCCCGGTGACCCCGACGGACGCGACGGAACTCCCGGCCTGACCCGGAAGCGGAGCCCCGCGAGCGGGAAGCCGGTCTGAAGGGGGCGGGTGGAGCAGAGCGCAGGCGCCGGCTTTTCCGCGGCACGCTCCGCCCCCCGCGCTGTTGGCAGCCAATGGCGAGCGAGCGCGGGGCGGGGCGGGGGCGGGTCCGGCCGTGAGGGGGCGGAGGGAGCGCCGCGGCGGGAAAGCCTTGGCAGGGCCGTGTGAGGACGGGTCCGGCGTGCCGCGGGAGGCTCCCAGAGGCCGCAGAATTCAGAGCTGGCGCGGGTTGTTCCCCTGCGTGAAAAGCGCCAATCACTTGTTTTTAACATTTTAAAAGTTTAATAGTAATAAAGTGATTATAAAAATACTAGCACAATTAGAGTAGTAACAATTTGGACAAATTGAATTAGGACAATATGAGACAATAAAAGACAAAGAGTTACGGACGTCCGAGTACCTTTTTCTGGCCATCACGAGCCCGAAAAAGGACCCCTGCGAGCAAAGGATTAACCCTTAAGAACAATAGCCTGTTGCATATTCATACATCTCATACATGATGCATAAATTCCATTCAAACACAGGATTGGACTCGATGATCTTACAGGTCTCTTCCGGCCTAGAATTTCTGTGATTCTGTGATTCTGTCTGATCATTGTCAGCTTCTTCCTGCTAATCCTAACAGCGCCTTCAAGGCGGGAAGACATTAGTTTCTTCTGATAAGAAGGCAATAAATTCTTTTCCCTGAAAGATTTAGGTGTCCTGTGGCTGCTATCTGGTGCGAGTGCCTCATTCCTTTCTTTTAAAAAACCCCACTAATATAGTTCTTATTTTAACAATTTTTATAACCTAAAACTATATTTAACACAGTCATTTCTGACGCGATTTAGCTCCAGTTTCAAACAATCAAATCTTGTTAATGCACTTTGCATTTTGAGAATAAGTGAAAAAGAGTTCTGCAAATTACAAAGACTGAATATTATCATACACTCATGGAATGGTTTGGCTTGGAAGGAATCTTAAAGGTCATCTACTTGCAGTTACTCCAACCATGGGCAGGGATGCCACTCAGTGCATCACCTTCCTCAGAGCTCCATCCACCTTGTTCACGTTAGCTCTTTGAGAACAAGGTAACAAGAAAGATCACAAATTGAATTAAAGCCATCATTGCCAGTAAACAAACTGGAGACCAAACTGTACTCACTCAAATAAAATCCTTTAGGCTAGCTCGCTGGTGACATAAGCTGGGCAAAGCCTTCTTGGTTTGCTGTTTCTCAGTAAATCTTCATGCTATGTGGTTTAGCAAAGCCTGTAATTCAGCATCAGGAGAGTATGGGAAATGAGCCTAATTAATCCCTGCTAGTATTTGAACTGGAACAGGTGCAGAATCTGAGCTGGAGCTTAGGCTGACAACAGATACCATTTATTTTAGAGTAAGAAAAAAGACCCACAAACTCTCCAGGGAGAGCTGTGAGATACTACAGCTGTCGAACAACAAAACACAAAGCCAAGAAGTTCAGAGATGGCCTGAAAATTGAGCCCCCTGTTGATAAAATATTTCAGTTGCTCAGTTAAACAGCTTAGATGACTTGAACTTTGCTCCTCTGTCCTTCACTTTTCTGTTTGCTCCTCACAGATGTAAAGTCTGGTTCTAGAAACCACTGTGCAATTTGCTAAGTTATTACAGTCCAGTATAAAGTGTGTTGATCAAGGGCTTTTTTACAAGAACTTTTTCAAAGGCCAGATGCTGTTACTACCAACATCTTAACTATGTAAATTGTGTATGTACAGTGTTCTGTATGGGAATGGTATCTAAATTAACTAATTTTTTTCAGAAGGACTTTGTTGTAAATATACATTAAAAAATTAACCTTGAAGAAGGTGCTGGATTGTGTGGCTTGTATACCTGTGGAACTTAAAGCTTTGCCTTCTGTCATCTTGACTAGGAGTATTTTAATTTTCTTATGTTTACTAGTATGAACTTTTTTTTTTTTTTCTAGCACTGTTTATGGTGAGTTCTGAAGCCAGAAGAGGAGAGGAGTCCCCTCAGGATCCAAAACAGAACTCTGAAAGAAAGAAGCACTGAAATCAAGTTGCCAGTGACACATGCATGTAAAGGGATAAAGTGAGACCTTATCTGGGCAGGGAGTCACGGAGAATGGAAGGAGAAATAAAGTTTGGAAGTATGTGAAGCTGAAAAGGTGCTCAGAGAGTAAATGAGAAGAAAGGGAGAAAGACAGGTCATGTGGCAGGCTTGTGGAACACATGGAGTAGGAAAAGCAGAGGGATGTTGAGTGAAGCAGTTGCCGCAAGTAGGGAAGAAAATGTGGAAGAGCTACAACAGCAATTTGAAAAGCTGGAAACTTATGGATGATTTTCAGGAGCATGGATATATGGGGAATGCTGAAAGCATGAGCAGCTGCAGATTCGCAGGATCAGAGGTTCCTGTGAGCCAGGAAATCAGAGGTCTCAGCAGGTTTTTAGTGCTTTGCCCTTTGTTTACATAGCAGTGTGGAAGGGAGGGGAGGCAGTACCCACTGCTTGGGATAGGGGAACAGGTTTCCTGACAGCCTTGGAACTGTTCTGTCCGAGCAGCCCAGTCATAGAAGGCACTATGTAGATAAAGCAGGTTCTTCCCAAAAGCCCCAGGAAGGTCTGAAAATCTATAGCCCCCATAAAAATTAAAATTGATGGCTGGAGGTGAGTAGTTGGAAAGAGGCCAAGGTAATTCTAACAGAGAAGCTTGAAAATAGTAATCTTGTTTGCAGACAGATGACCAAGTAGGCATAGTCCTTATTTAATGATTGTATTTCAAGTATTAGAGCCAGCAATGAAAAACAAGTGGTTAAGTGTAAGGATGTTTGGTTGAGTCACTGAATTGCCTGTGACCTCAGCGCTAAGACTGACCTGAACTGTGGGGATGATCCTAATTACAACCTTACTATTAGATATGCAATTACCAATCTGTAATTACAAGCTGAATTGTAGAACACTGACTGTTCCTCTGTTTACAGTGTAATCTGACTCCTATATATAAGAACATTACTAAATGTGACAAAATTAAAAATAATTTAATTCTTTAGTGAGCAAAATATGTCTTTAAATACTTTCTCTGAAGAAGTAAGTAAACACCCAGTCATGTTTCATGAAAAGTAATGAATATTATTAAATACTAATTATTCTTACTGTGAAAAAGCACAAATAGCAGCAGAAGGTTAACCACAGTGGTATCTCTGTGATAACTCAATGTCACAGACATCTTTTATGAAAAATCCTTTCCTTTTTCTATTCTTTTAGTATAGTTTTGATGTAGTATATATCATAAAATAATAAATCAAGCCTTCTGAAACATGGAGTCAGATCCTCGTCTCTTCCCTCATCCTCAGACCCCTGTGAACGGACAGGAATGCAAACAGGCTTCTCTTTTCAGTCACAGCTTGCTCTTTGAAGTGTGACATGAGACTGCACCATGAATCAGGACAAGTCACTGTGACATGAGACTGCACCATGAATCAGGAGCTCCTGAGCTCTACTTGTAGCCTCCATATCTGCTTCAGTGGTGTCTGCAAGCAGCTGAATTAACTGCAGGGTTGGTATCTGCCAGGTACAAAGAGTGGTAGCTAGGTGCTTGAGAGCACTGCAAGGTTCAATTAATAATGTTTGCTAACTATTAATTAAGTGTTTGAAGTTCGGAAGTGTTGATTAGAAATGCCTGAACACTGAATCACTGTGTTCTAGTTGTACACTGTTGCATGTCCCCAAAGGTTCATTTAACTGATAAACAACAGGGCCAGAGTTTTATTTATCCAAAAATCAAGACAGTGGCCCCAGTGTCTTACTGAAACCTGTTATGATGCAATTATTTAGTTTTGCAGGAGAGAATCTTTGATTTGACAGAGCTGTTTTGCCTCCTGCAGATACAATCTGTCATGACTCAGTTTTGCATATAATAACTATATTTGCCATGTCAAGGAGCAACATCTGACTGAATGTGGCTTTTTATTTCTGTATTATTTTTTCTCAGTTGTAAAAGAGAAATATTCCAGGGCTTGCATTTGGTATTCTAGACCGGTGCAGTGATTGCTTTGAAAGCATCCATAGCTTCAGACAAGGAACTGACTATTAACAGCTGAGATTAAAGGCTTCAGTCCAGCAATGGTGGGAGATCTAGGTAGCTCCTTCACATTTATGTGGCTGTAATCTGCCACAGTATTAGGCTGAGGCATGAAGAAAGTTTAAGGAGACTCAGGCCTTAAACATATACAGCGTGGACTGTGGGGCCAGAAAGGGGGTGTTTTAAAAGGCAAGCATATCCACATGAGATAAAGTAATAGACAATACCTGCCACAGCAAATTTCCAGGAATAAGCATCCCTGTGATTCAGCACGGCTCAGATATATTTTGGCTGAAAAACTGTGTCTCAACTCAGGCTTCTTTGCCAGATATATCTGCCTTCTTCACTAAGTACTTCACTAAGAACTCAGTAAGGAGTTCACTCACTGGTCCACTGTGGTGAGTGTATTTTGTATTTCTTCCTTTTACTCAGAAGGATGACTGGCAAATCTTTACACAACATCTTTCTCTCCAATCTCCCTTACAGGAATAAACAATACTGCTTGTTACCAAATATACTTTTCTCTCTGATGTCTGTCTCAATGCACACCCTAAAGAAAGTGAAAGTACTAGCCATAGTGCAACAATGGTGGTTAGATTGATATTTGGGCAGCTGGAAACTCAGCTGTGCATTAGACTCTCCTTGTTATTCTTCACTTTGTGAGATTCAGAATTATATCAGTGAAGTCTCACAGTGGTCAGGAAGGTTTAAGGTCCCTAGACATTCACAACTATACCCCAGAGACAATCTATATGCCAACTTTGTGTTTCAGCAGTATGAAGTGAATAACTTTTCCAAGTCCTGACAACCTAAAAAGTGAACTTCTGGTGGCTCCATATCTCCTTTCTCTTGCATTGCAGCAAATGTTCATGATAAACATCCCAGATTTTAAATTGACATAAAGTCCTTTATGTTTGGGATGTGTGAACCTAGATGTTTAAATATACAGAATCAGATTAACCCCTTGAATTTGTGAAATCTTTTCTTTATTTTACTTGTGCAGATGCTTACTTTGCATGCATAAATTTGCAACACAAATGAGACTTGAGTGTGTTCATATGAAAATTTGGCGTTATGTAGAAATTTATGTGGAATGATACATACTGTTTTCAGGGAAAAATTTGTGATGGTGATCATCTCTTTCAAGTACAGACTGCTCTTAAACCCAGAAAAGTGAGCCTCTATGAAGAGCTTAATTTGATAAATGATACATTTGATAAAATTCAGATATCTGCTGAGGAAATGGCCTATTTATAGAAATAGAGTTATACATCAACCCAGCTATCTGACAGAAAATAATAAAAGTTGATTGCCTGCGAGGTCATCTGTGACTCAGAAATTAGACAGAATGTGGACTGTGGAAATCAGCTGTGAGGCTGTGGCAGAGAACAATGCATACGTGACTGAATCCTCCCCAAAAGATGTGTCAAATATCACACCTTTCTCAAGAAAGAAGAGATTCAGAAGGTGAAGAAAATATGAAGCATTCTACTTCCTTGCATAGCATGCACAACTGACTTAACAGGTTTTTCATGATGTGATGGTTCTGAAATTTTTGTGAAATGTTGGGTAGTTGCACAGGCATCCAAATAGATACATATTGTAATTTGTAAAAATGTGGCAGCATGCTTCACAGTAGCAGGAAAAGTAGCAGGTTTAGCTCAAGTTAGACTGCTGTTTCTTTTATCAGTTTTTAATGAGACACTTGGCAGAACCAATACTGAAATCCTGTTAGCTGTTGGCTGACACACACAATGTCTACTACTTAATGAAGGAGTAAATAGTATCATAAATCTCCTATTTTTATTGCTGTTTCTTTGTATGAGGAGTGAAAATCGCCTTTCAAACTTACAGATTTCTGCCGTCTCCTTCTTCATATATTATCAATGTGTATTGTAAAGGATACCATAAAAGGATGTAATTTGTCCAAGACCAAATATCAAAGATGCTATCACATCTTCTGGTTATATATGTTATATTTTTATTTTATAAAAAGTTTATATTTAAACTATAATATTTTATTTTTTTTATATTTTATGGATGTAATTTCATTGAATAATTGAGGACTAAATGCATATTATCATTAAAAACAAGTCCAAAAATATATGGGGAATTCAGAAAAAAAAAGTAGAAAGTAAAGTTTCACAGAATAAAAAGTTTTATTCCTGAGAGATTTGCCCACGGCTTGATTTGTGTGTATTTTAAAAGATTCACCTTATTGGAGTCCATAGATTTTCCAGTATTACAATATCTCTGCATCCTGTGATGATCTCTGTGTACCTTTTGCTAGTTATTACCTTACATTTACAGCATTTCTCTCACTAATCCAGCATTTTTGCATGTATAGAACCCCTTGCCCTGAGCTAATGAAACAAAATGTTTCAGTATATGCCTGATAATGCAGCACAAAAGAAATCTCATTATTTTCAGTGGGACTTCTGTAAGGTTAACTTGTCATCATTGCCTGGACCTTTGCTGTTCTGCTGATGTGTGCAGACTCCTCCCAAGTGGAGTAATCTTAATAAAGTCTGTATTTTCTCTTACTACCATAGTGCTGTTATTACCACTGGTCAGGCCTCGTTCATTTCCCAGGCTGTGCCACTTCATTTGTTCTGATTATTTTGCCAAAGATTAAGCATTGGTTTTCCCAGCTTCTGGGAATTTTGTTCCAGGTAATAACCATGATTTTCCTTTCCACTTAAGCCATCAATAGATTTGTTGGTTGAACATCAGTCACAGATATCTCTTGGCATCTTTTTTCACCTAGCAAGTGAACTGCTCTGGAATGAGGAATACAGCAGATCTAGACAATAATGAGGGGAAGAAAATAAAGAGTATTTTCGGCAAATGTGCAAGCATGTTTAATGAAACAGAAGTCAGTTGTAGATCCACTAGCAGAAATCCTCCAAGAGTAGGGCAGCATTAGTGCATTGTGTTGGCCTTGTACAGACATCCCTAAAGATTTCACACTTAAGTGAGCAGATCACAAGGGGTAATTTAGCCCTAAGACACGGGGCAGTCACACTGGTAATTAGAATGTACAATTAGTTTCTATCTTCTGCCAGAAATGTCAATGCAGTTTAGTGAATTTTTTGAAGAGTTTGCACAGCTGCAGTTTTATTTACCTAGTAGATTGTGGAATTTTTTTGATTTTTAAATTCAGCTCCAAAATTCAAATCCCCTGAAGACTTCTTAGTAACAAAGCCATGTATCTTAATTCAGAATATTTTGATTTGGAATCTGTGATACTCTTCAAAAGAAAGCCAGCCTGTCTGTACTTTGATACCTTGTGTGTGGTATTGGATGCACTGAGATGCATAACAACAAAAGGAATACTAACCATCATTTGGGTTGAATAGCTGCATTCTTTGTTAAAATTTGGATCACTAAGAAAATTTTGTAGACCTCAGGCTTACTTAAGATCCATGAAAATAACTTATGGGGTACAGAAAAACAGTGCAGGGTCAAAAGTATACTTTGAAATGTGAAATTTTTTAAATACATTTTTATTTTGATTTCATTTTAAATGGAGCTTGTGATAGTTCAATAGGGGTGGTATTTTGTCTCCATCTGAATCCAGGATCTGATGTGTTCTTCTCTCACAATAGCTGCTCAGGGGAGCTTAGGTTAATGTGTAAAATAATTGGTTCTCTGAACAGTTGGGCACAGTCTCAAAGAGTTCCAGTTTCAGTATCAGATTTCTTTTAATCAGAGAGAAGTATAGTCTTTTTCTGATGCTCTGTATGCATTGAAATTGGTTGGAAAGAAATTGCTTTGAGCAGTGCAGTGTAGAAGCAAAGGTTCAATGTTATAAATAACATATGATTATACAAATATTCTGAACTTATAGAGCTTATTTATGCTGAATCAGGTGTCAGGGTATACTATGGACTTTTCTGTCCTGATTTCAATGATCAATGATCTCATTCTTCTGGGAGATGACCTATTTAAAGTAAATTTCATGCAAAACATAAATACATATAGTCAAATAATGATTTTTTTTAATTTAAGACAAAATTCTCTACAACATATAATCTACAATACTAAAAAATGAAACCTCATTACTTGTGGCGAAAACATTTTACAAAAATGAGGCAGATCCAGCCCCATCTTTTAAAAAATTACCTGGTGTATGCTGACAGCTTGATATAACTTAGCCAGATTAAAAGAAGACGGACACTTTTCTCTCATGTAGTTGTTACATATGTTTGAGTATCTCCATTTTCCTAGAAAGATTTAAAGCAATGAGAAGATCACAGAAAGTTTATAGTGCCATAAATTACTGTAGGAAAATGTGGATAACAGAGAGGAAAATAATTTTTGTTTAAGTGGCTATAAATTGTTCTCGGTTTGTTCATTTAGCTTAATGTAAATCAGATGCCTAATGTATGTATGGAATGTTCTTTCTTTTAGTGCTTGATCACTTAAAGTTTGTCTTATCTACTTTCTCCTAGAACCCTTGCAAAAGATCAATTGTAGCCCTCAAGTTGCTTGTGAAATAGATATCACTGTAAACAGTCTAAATCATTCACCAAAGCCCAAATAAGGATTTTACAGCACCTGGGACTCTCAGAGAATTATACTTGACCTTATTAAGTAAACCAATTTATTTTTGTTTAGATAGTAATTTGTCTGTATTTTAAAAGTGGATCAGGGGAAAAAGAAATTACCCTTGCACCTTTCAAAGTGCTTTGTGAGTCACCAGCCTTACTAAAAACCAGTAGGACGCATGTTCTGAAATTTCTGAGATGCCTGTGAAAATCCACCTCTGCAAACACCTTAACATTTTTCCTCATGAAGCTCCTTCTCACATACCTTATAAATACCTGCAAAACCACCTCACTCTCTTTTTGTCACTTTTTGTCAAATTTGTCTTGATGTGATACTTACAGAAAAAATCTGGTTTGCTGTTGGAACCCTGGTTACTGAGAATGTTAGACTTTCTCTGCTGACCCCCAAGAGAACACTGCATTTGACCTGAGGCCATGGAGAAGGCTTCCAAAACTGAATGATAAAACTGGAATTATGGATGTGTAGTTTGAATAGAAGTGTGTAATATCACAGGGTGGAAAAGTTAAAGTTTAAGGTTTTAGAATATAGGAATAGTGTAGAATTGGAAATATAAATAGGGACTGTATAATACAAATGCAGATGATTAAATAAAAGCATTTCGGAATCATCTGGAAAGAATGAAATGAAACTGATTTTTACTTCATTTGGATAGTTTAAATAGAAAAAAGACCATTATAGTGCCAGTGACACACTTGCTAGCACAATAGAAATAATCAGGATTCCAGTTTAACGAGATATTGTAGAAGGTGAGAATATTTTGAAGTGCTAATGAAAAAGAAAGAAGTGTTATAAGCATTAGAAAATTGTAATTGGTAGATAGCAGCACTTTTAAAGAATAATGACAGTTTCATATGAAAAAGCATTGTAAGAATGTTGATTAGCTTAACTGGAACAGGAAAGATTTACAGAAAGAAGGGATTCAAAAGTAGAGCAGCTTTACTTCTGTCCTTGCAAAGCACTGAGTAGTGTTAATTAAAACTGAGACAGGAGAAAGCTTAGGGCATGCACAATAGCATGAGTATCCTCTGAATGGCATTGGCCAACAGAGGTGATATTTGAGAATATTGCAAAACTTGGGAGAATTACTGATTGCAGAGCTCATTGCCTTGTACCTGAGACTTTGCAAGGGTAAAGCATTCCTTTTCCAACTTTTGGTTTGCACTGCCCTATAGTAGGAGTCCCAGTAAAATATCAGTATTGTATTTGAATATCTGTATACAGGCCTTGCCCTGATAAGGCCCAGTTGTTCTTGATGGGCTGCAGCTGTGATGTCCTTCATTGGGCTGCAGCTGTGGCTAGTGAAGATCACTGGATAAAAGGGGGAGTGGGCTGGCTGGTCAGTGAGAGCCTGGAAGGAGCCCTGACTAAGATGGAGCAGCTTGCACAGGGCTGTGCCGTGAAGAACTGCCCCCAAGAGCTATCACTGAGAAGGTATGAGACCTTAGAAATATGATTGTGATGGTATGGGACTTTAGAAATGTGAATATAATGTTGCCCTCCCTGTGTTTTTGTATGTAATTGAGAGTTAGGGATTGTGATGCTTCTGGCATGGCTTTGTGCATGCTGGTTTTAGATGCAAAACAGTGAAGCAGCAAGTAATAACCTGAGCTTCAATCTGTTTTTTTTTTATTTAGGTCTGCCTTTTTCACACTACTCAATGATGAAACAAATGCAATGAAAACTTTGATTTTTATTTTATGTTTCTTATGGTACTACAAATGGTTTTAAAATATGGTTTTAAAAATACTTTTAACATAAAGTGGAGGGTTTTTAATTCAGAGCTGTCTGATGCTGTTGTCAAATATCTTACTTTGAATTGTACATAATTAATTTCTTACAAGTGAAGTAAATTACCATTTAATCATTATTCTCTGGTTTGTCAGCTGAAGTTAGACTGTATTTAATGGTAATGCTATGTAAAATCTGATATGCTGGGTGTATATAACGTGTTTCTGAAGGGCATGATGATAATCAGATTTGTCTAGACATGTAAAACACATTTGTGATGCTGTGAACTCCTCCAATTAATTTCACGAGTTTCTGAGACTCATAACATTTTAACTCAGGTGTAGTGTGGGAATTAGAAATTGTAGCAGCCAAAGTTTTTAGTGGAAAAGCCATGGATGTCTTAAAATATCAATGCCATGTCCCCATGTGTTATAAGTACTATTGCTGTGTTATTACCAGTGTTTAATGTATTCCCTAAGATTTTGACTAGATGCAGGTACTTGCCTGTCTGAAAAAGGGTAAATTTAGACATTGGGCAATGTAGTGTATCCACTGGTTAATTAATGGCATGCTGTCTTCTGCTGCAGCCATGCAGCTGTGAGCTTTTTCAGTTCATCGTGCTTCTCTCATCCTTATCCAGCACGTGCTGGTTGCAGCAATCCCCCTCCAGGGTGGCGGAGGAGTAGTGGAACAGGTCAGGATATCCATGATTTTCCATTGCAGCTCTGCCTGGTAGGAATATAACATTGTCCAAAACAGTACTAGTAAGCTGGTTGTGTGTTTCAAAGGTGCAAAATGAGAGGTGCAACAATTCCAGTTCTAAGCAGGTCAGTGGTATTGTTGCCACTGGCCAGCTTAAGTGCTGCAGTGACATTTAAGAAACAAATATCCATCACTGAAAGCTAGTCTCATGTCCTTTTTTTCCTCCCAGAGGAACTTGTAACAACCTGCTTATTCAGCTTGATTGCATTAATGTAACTGTTCTTTGCTGCTAATAATAATTACAGGGAAATATTACACAAAGAAAATAAAATTTGTCTTCCTTTAAATGGTGTGTCTTGAAAAGCTTTGATGTGTGAAATCCAGTTCTAGCTGGGAGCTATCTGAATTTCCCAAGTAAAATATTACCAATGGGGGTATGTGTTTCAGAATCAGAAGCAAAACGTGTGACCTAGAAGCCATAGGGGAGACCAGGAATTAATTGGAGAAAGCTCCAAATGGCCCTGCTGGGGAAACCATAGGAAGGATTTCCAGGAGGCTCATCTGTGTGGCATTGTTGTCACCTAGACGCCTCTGCAGGGATCTAAATGCCAGCCAGAGTGCATGAACAGGAAAGACAAGAGTGAAGAGTAAACTATACAAAGAGGGCAGTTCATTTCCTGTACAAAGGTGTAGGAGAAAGGAGGAGAAAATCTTTTAGGGAAAACTGGGATGATTGTTTTTCAAAGAACAGATGAAAACACTAAAGAATGATGCAAAATGGGATTTGAGGCTTTGACAGTCTGGGCTTGAGCACTTCTTGGAGTGTGTTGTGGGAGTAAATGAGTCTCCACTCTGGACGTTCTCCAAGTATCTGTAAGAGAAGGAGTGTTCCCACTGCCTCTGGGTTTATCAGCACAGGCTCTGGCTGTACCTTTGGAAGCTTTTGGAAGAACTGCTATTGCCAAAGCCAAGGCACACAACTTCCCCTTCCACCCTGTGTCCACAAATGGGTTGTCAGTGTTGTTGCACCTGAGGAAAAACAGCCTGACTGTAAACTTTCATTTGCCAGCTGTCTTCTTTTAGCAGTGCTTTGGTTTGTTCATCTACTTGGCTTCTTTTGTGTGGGTTGCTGCTAAAAGCAGTGGTGAGGTCTCCTCTGATGCATGTTTCAGCACAGAAGCTTTGGATACAGGTGTTTTCATTGTGAGCTAACATCTCCCAGCTTGAACGTATGGTGCCATGTTGCAGATATTTTTTCACAGAAATCCTTTCTTTGGGGTTGTGTATCTTCTGGGAAGCAAAAGGCCCCAGAAGAAGAATGTAAACAATGATTATCAGCTGCTGTGGAATGCAATAGGATGCACCTGTGATTGGGTCATGTTCCCATGTTTATAATTAAGGGCCAATCACAGGAGCAAGATGGGGACAGAGTCCCTGGACACAACTTTGTTGTAGATTCTTATTCTTAGCTTAGCAAGCCTCTGCAACTTCTCTCTTTATTCTTATTAGTATAGTTATAATGTATTATATATCATATATCAATAAATCCAGCCTTCTGATCAAGAAACAAGATTCTTGTCTTTCTCTCACCCCAGCGACCACCTCAGGATGCTGTAATAGTGCCAAAACAGCAGTTCCTCACAGCAGGAACCACGCATGAGCCTTATTTCTAAGAGTGGACCTTAGAGGGGAGTGCAAACAGTTTTTCCTTGGTTAACAGGAAAACTTTGAGGTAGCTCCCCAGCAAAGCTGAATCTCTCTCTCTTTGAGGGATGCCAAAGTGTCTGGGGAATACTGGTGAGCCTTAGCATCATCAAATTCATTAGAAGTTTTTCTTCCTCTTGAGTTTAATCAGAAATGTGGGGTTTAGCACAGGTCTGAACAAGTTTTTTCTTTTCATAGGAGGTCCTGAGCTATGGTATTCTTCATACTTGCTAGAAGTGATCACCTCTGAAATACGAAAAAATATTAGGTTCCTTTTCCTTCAGTTATGTTGTTGTAATGTCTTATTCCAGTACCCATCCTGGAATATATTAGTTATTACTAATACTGTAATACAATTAGAAGATCTCTTGAGTAGGTGCATGAATAAAGCCATCAAATAAGACAAAGTGCTAACAAAATCTAACACAGCTGGGAGAATATTACTATAATAACACTTAATGTCATAAATAACAAAAATACAGTAGTACGATGAAAACAATACAACTACCGTTAAGGGTTATTAAAATACTTTCCATTAATGTAATTTAATTATAGTCCTATTCCACTAGGGGTCAAATTCTTCCCTGGTGTTACTTGGAGGGAGTGTATTTGAGAGATGGATTTTTGCCTTTGGTTCGGGCTACTTAGAATTTTTTGTCATGCTGCTTCCGAAGAAGTTCTGAACACCTTCTTCTGGCATTTGTGTAAAACTGAGCTCCAGTTTTTCAGGTTTCTTAGCGCTGTTTGCTGAGTGTTCTTGAGATAACACTGATGAGTGTATGATCAGAAATCATTAAACCGTTTTTTTTCTAAATGCCACCTTTGTCCCCTGCTAATCAGCTTGCTGACTATTTCATAAGGATGCCCTGGGATGTATTGCCTGCAGTCAGAGGTCTGCATGTGCAGATTACTCTTTCATTAGGTGTGTTTTCTGCCTTCTCACCAAAGTAAACAAACCATCACTTGCAGTAGCTGAATTCATTCTGTGTTTGTTTGGGTTATTTGGTAATTTATTCTGTGTGACTGCTGGTGTTTGAGTGGAATAGCTGTCTGAGCTCATTAGTCAAACAATGAGAGGGCTTCCTGAAGCTATCTCTCCACGCTTGTAAATGTCTTGCTAGTATTAAAACTTTATCTCAATCAGTTCTGTTGTAAACAAAAAAACTGCCAATTTGTGAAAAAAGAGTTGCAAAACCAGTTAAACCAGTTACTGCCAAAGCGGAGTTCTACCTGTTATTGTAATCACAGGTGGTTTTAGCTAATTGCTCCTTTTGTATCAGTATAGCCCTGCCTGCCCATCGAGCTTCCCAGCCTTGAGCTGATCACCTTTAATAAAGGCATTAAAAGGGGAAAAAGTCTCCTGCCCTGTTTATTTCAAGCTTTACTGGTCCTTCCCACAATTTTCAGTTCTGTTAGACCACACTGCAGTCTTCTTCTTGTGTACATCTCATGTTCCACAGAAATTGGCTTATGCTGTTGAGACTGGATATTGTTTTTATTGTTTTAGTAGCTCTCAAAAACCATGGTGCCCCATAAAGCAGGCACTGGAACTAATACAGCAGTACATCCTGTAAGCTCTCCTGTTTTAATTCTGATCAACACAGCAGAACATGGAACACAGTAGTATTTCATTTGCCTCCTTTTTTGCATTTATGTATTGGACAGATGGATGTTTCAATGATTCTTTCACTGTAACTACAAAATCCCTTTTCTGTTCACTTTGCTGGGTGATTGCTCCATTTAGCACATTCCTAACTTTGATTCTTCACTTCCAGGCTAATTATTTCACAAGGTGCAATGGCTAATCTAAACTGTTATGTCGAGCTGTCAATACCTGTAATCCATTTTTTTCCCCCACTTACTGGTACAACCAACCAAACGTTCAGTAGAAAAAAATAATGTGAAGGACAACTCTCATTCAGCTGTCAGTCATATTGCTGTGTAAACCAGGTGGCAAACATCAATGAAGTAGCAATCACATTTCTACGAGTTTACTCTTTCAGTTATCTCGGTACTTTGCCACAGTAAGATCTGACAAGACCTACACTCTACCCACTTACAGTTATAATCTCATTTGTATGAAATACTGCTGCAGCAATGTTTTCTTTTAAAAACAGTAATCCCCTTTTTCTGCCATCCCGGGACTTAGTTTACTGTGACAGGCTATATGAGCTTTATACAGGAAACAATTTGGCATCCCTCAAACAGTGTTTTTTCTCCTTTTTCTCTGAGAGAGGCATTAACTTCTTTCAGGAACTTTCCAGGGACTTCATACTGACTAAGATATCTTAATCTTGCCTTTGCTAAAAATATCAGGGTAAATGATGTAGATCTCAGTATTTGCAATGAGAACTTGTTTCTCTGCCAACCAGGGATGTATCTTGCAGTAGGCTGATCCAAGATTCCAACATGCCATCAGGAAGTCCATGTCAGCAAAGCCCCAGCTGACTTATAGCCCTAAATTAGTGCGTGTATTTGAAAAATGCGTTTTGGAAGAAAGTCTGAATGCAGTCAGCAAGGACTGTTGCAACACCATGGTTGTCTAAAGCAACAGAAGTGGTCATGTTGTACCCAGATTTTGCCTCCCTCACTGTTGAAAAGAACTGAAAGAGGGTGTGGACTTAAAGAAGGCACCACTTACAGCAAGGAAAATTCCAGATAAACTCTAAGAAAATATTTAAGTTGGACAATCATTCTATCAGGCTGCCCAGGAAGGTTGTGGCATCTCTATCCTTAGAGATATTCAGCGTTGGACTGGCCATAACCCTCAGAAATTTCATGTAGTTTGGAAGCTGGATCCGGCTTAGAATTGGTGATACTTAGTGCAATGGACCAAGTGACCTCCAGAGGTCCCTTGTAACCTACGTCTCTCTGATTCTGTGGTTATAAAAGAGCTGATGAGTTGGAGTGAGAAAGTAGAGATTGGGAGGGTGAAGGGGAAAAGACAAGGCTAGTTTTGCTCTCTACTATAAACAATTTCCTTAGGTTCTTATTCTGTCTTGGGCTGTTGCAGAATATTTAAGAAAATGCTGCTGTGTCCAAATGACTCAGATTCACAATGCTTACAGCAGTGCCATGGCAGCACAAAAGGAGGTTTTATTTTAAAGCATTTTTTCTTAGCATGTTTTCTTGAACCTTGTTGAGTTTAACACTGTTAAGAGCTAGGAATACAATATTGAAATGTAGCAGGAATATGCATAAGAATAGACCATTTAAAGTCTGTCTTTGAAACAGTTATCTGTCAAACAAGAGCAAAAGTGCTAGTAACAATATCTGCCTTTGGAATGGTTGAATATTTTCTGTGCAAGAAAAACTAGATGGGATTTTTTAGTAACTTCAATAGTCAACTTCACCCTGGTGATTTATATCCATTCCTATTGATTTTTACATCCATTCATCAATCATTTGTTTTGTAACAGAATCTGCTAATTGTTTCTGGCTTAAAATTCTAAATTTTGGGATGCAATAATGCTCTAAATGGAAAATGACAGTTCAGAACAGAAGAGAAAGTAAGGAAGTACTGTGGTGATTATGCTGGTTTCTCTGGTTTTATCTTGTTTGCTTATGAGTCTGGAAACAGTGCTTACAATCCTTGGGCAAGGATGGTAGGATGGTGGTCAGTGAACTAAAAATAGCACTGATAACATGCACAGATTTAGCGGTGACACTGGTGATTCATGATTTATCTGATTCTTCCACTTCAAAAAATATTTTTTTGCATCTCTGCATGGCATCAACTTACATCTTCTCTCCAAGATCTGCATTAAAAAATCAGTAGAGCATAAAGTTTTTCCATTTTCAAAGTAATAGGAACCCGGTATTTTCTGGATTTCATGTTTTTAAGGACTCTGAATGAGATCTCTGCTTATATTGTACATTTTTACCCTTTCATTTTTCTTCCTAAAATATGCTGATCTAAGAGACACTATGTGAAAAGACCTGTAAGTAGTAAAAATTGAAATTATTTATGCTCCAATCAGTATTTTTCTTTAGAAATGCTGTGCAAACACAGCAGCACATTCCACCCTTTCACATTCATGGCAGACAAAGAATATACTGTCATTCAGTGATCATTGTAGGGGAAGCTCACTAAAGTGACATTTCAGTGTAAATTTATGATTTATTAAAACATTTGAAGTGTTCTGCTAAATCACTTCCCTCTTGCCTTTCCCTTGTGCCTTCTGTGCCTTATTCATTGGTAGTTCCTTCCTTCCTTACAGGAAAAGTCTTTGTGCCATACAAACAGTGACCGCATTGCCATCCACACGGTTGTTATTTCCTTGAGCCTGAGTGAGGGATGATGACATTGAAAGCAATGGGAAATGACTATGAGAAGTAATTTTAGAACCAATCTACTTAACTGAACACAGCCAAATGACAGTTACCAAAATGGAACTCCAGTGAAGTATTTGCAGCAGATATTTGTGTGTATGGCTCTGTGTTTATGGTTTAATGGTTAACCAGCAGTTGGTGCCATTGCTGTGCAGGCAGTGGAACTGGCCTCAGGGTGGTGTCCCAGCTCTGTTACCAGCAGAAGAGCTTCTGAAAGAAAGGTGTACACTCACCCAGACCCCTGTGCTTCTGTCCTTTCTGTGGGATGTAAGGGATATTCCAGGGCAGTCCCCACCAGGCAGTGCCTCCAGAAGGGCTGGGCTGGCCTGTGCATGCAAACAAGGAAAAGCCAAGAGTGTCAATGCAAAACATTTATTTCTGTGACTTTGCACAGAAACTGAGCTCCAACTTCATTTGAGTAGGGAAGGATATTGGTGCCTGTCCTGGTTTAGGGCAAATTTGTGAGAAAACCTCCAAAAGGGGGCCCCTCCAGAAAGCAAACCCACGCAGCCCCTCTCCCCAACTGGTTTGAGAAGGATTCCTCGGAGAGAAGTGGAAAGAACCTGTTTATTTAACAGGCACAGCACCCCCAGCACACAGAATGAACAACACTGGATTGTTGTCATATGTAGCACAAGAGTTCTATTATCATTACATTGCAAGAGTTCCATATTAGAGTTTTGTGCCTCCTTAATGCTTCTTGTAGGCAGCTCCTCTAGCACTGAGTCCTCCTTGTCCTCACAGCAGCCAACTGACTCCAGCTCCTCTTAACCAACCAATCTACAATACTTATTAGCTAGTGTTCCATGTTGCTGTTTTGCCAGTAAAATGTGAAGTACAAAAATCAGTATAAGGAAATATTTTGAAATGTCCTTAAATCATATAGAACATAGCTGGTCTAAGTGTAATAGGTGATAGAACAGATGGGTGAAACAAAGTGAGTTTATCTGCCAGTAGCTGCACGTCAATTAACCAAGAAAACATGTTTACCATATTTCTATTTCTGCCAGAAATGAAAATCCCAGAAGGAAAAAACCCACCCATATCTAATAAGAAAATGCTTGGTTTTGTAGGCCTTTCCCCCCCCCTTATAAATACTCTTCAATGGTGTGTGTAGGTGTTTTTAAATACTGTGAAGGAGCACCTCCTAGGAGAGCTTCTGGGAGCTGGTTCCAGTGCACACAGAAGTGTTATCTGTGCTGTAGGTTTAACTGCAGTACTTCATGCTTTCAGAGAGCAATATTCAAATTACTGTTCAGGATAAACTTTGTATTATGCATTAGCTGTTAGAAAAGCTGGTGCTGGAGCGAGAAAGCACAAATACCCCTTTCTCCCTTTCCTGACCTCAAAAGAGTGAAGAGAAATGTTTGTTTCGCTCCACAGATTAAGGGGTGAGAGACTGCAACAAAACCTCACTCTTTCTTCTTGTCCTTCTCATGTTTTTGAGTGTAGTGAGCAGTGACTCTAAAAATTAAAGTTTTATGAGTCAGTTTGTAAACCTTCGAGTATTGGTCTATCGAATTTCTTTTTGGACTCTGCCAATAATTCTTAGTCCCCTCATGACCCATTCAGTCCAGTTTACCTGCAGTTGCCTACAGTCAGGTTTTCCTGCCTCCAGTTCAGACAACTAAACCCCTACTGAGCACTTCTCTTTTCAATATTCACTTAGAAGTGTTACAGGATAAATGTAATCCTTGTGAATATAAAGAATGTCTGGGGCCATGACTCAGGTGTGTCTCTGGGGTACAGTGCCTTTCTGAGGACATGGCAGGGTGGCTTCAGGTGGTATCAGCTGTCCCTTTTATCATAACTGTCTCCCTTTACCATGTTAAAGGAAGCTTGGGAACAGGCATATGTCATGGCCAAAGATGGAATTCTGCAGGGAGGAACACTTCACAGATTCTATGCCCAGAACAAAATAATTTTTGCTCTGGAAACACTTTGAGTGCAATGGGGATATTCTGAAAGGCTGTTGAGACAGAATTGGTGGACTGAGGGCTGGTAATGGAGGAAATGGCTGGAATAGTATGAAACCGTAACGTGCAGTAACAGGATGTGTTTTCCAGTGTAAAACTTTTATGACTGCTGCTTTTTGGAGTAGGAATAAATCCCAGCTGAATTGCAATTGGCAGTTTGTTCTAGCAGCTTGTCTTGAATTTCTCATGAGCTGAGACAGTTGTTTTGGTTGGGGGTAAACAGTCCCCCAAAGGGAAGAAGGGTACTAACTAAATCAGAAAGAACTGCCTGTTGTACTTATTTAACTGGAATCTTATTCTAATATCATTCAGTCCTTCTGACGTCCATCTTTTTTCTCCAGATAATTTTAAAGAAGCATGCATACTCAAAGCTAATAAAAAAATGATTTGTTTAGGCAGTTTTTGTAAAGAGAAAAAATTCGGTCTGGTAGTTCTTTTCCCATCTCCATTTTATCTTCTACTTTGAAGAAACTTTCTTTTAAAGTGAAGAAAATTATTTTGGAAAACACTTAAATGTCTTGTTGAACAGCTGCAGAATGCAGTGCCTTGGGTTTTGCTCCTATTTAAAAAGTCTTTGCGTAAATTAACAGAATGGAAACATTTATAATTTATTGACATGTTTTGACCGTGGACTCATGTTACAAAAATTTTGATTAATTGAAACAATCACAATATACCTTTTTCTTCCAGCTTGGAATGAAATCACTGCATTTTTCAGTTACCACTATTTCAGAAAGAAGAAATATGGGAATGGGTAGGCATACCAGCTACTGAAATTCTCTGGGATGCCTCTTTACATTTAGTTCCTTTCTTACAATTTTGATCAGTTGTCATTACATTTGATTTTGCTGTGCTTTGGGACAAATGATGTACTTGATCGTGATAGCCCACTGTTTTACAACACCAATAGCAGGAAAGTGTTGATTATCACAAACTTAAACCAAAGCCCACAACATTAAATTATAATAATCCCTGGTTTTTTGTCTGTCTGCTGCTCTGTGCACTCCCACAAGCCTGACTCTGGGAGGCAAAATTTGAATAGATTTGCCAGTATTCTGAGTTGGCTGCAGTCCCAATGGTGAATTTACTACCAGGAGCTTTCTGGGGGCCTCTGCACTCTTTTGTGCTTGGCATTGCACAAGCACACAGTAAGAGTTTGTGTCTGACCCAAAAAACTGCCTCAAAGCTTGTGCAGGCAAACACATGAAGCAGAAACTGCTTCAAACTGCTTCAACAAATCTCGTGTGCTGACTCCAAACACCAATTAGCTGATTTTAAAATTAAAAGCAAAGTTTAATTCCTGCTTGATCCAGGCAGAGTTTCATTTGGTATGAAAAGGTGACAGGCTGTATCATTAATTTTCCACACTTTGTGTTCCGGGAAGAGGTTTATTATAATGAGTCCTTATCTTTTTTGGATTTTGTACAGTCCCAATCACCTTGTTTCTGGGAATACAAGTGAAGCTGCCCAGTTCAAAGGGTGCTTAATGTTATTTCTTCATTCTAGTCCCTTGTCACCTTTGCCAATAAGAGCAGTGAGCACCCCAGTTTGTGTACTGGTTGAGATCATGCACCACTGAAGGATATGCTATGCTTCAGCCCATGTGAGGAGCACAGTCCCAGTGGAGCCAGGAGGCTGCCACAGCTCCTCCTCAAAGAGCTGGATGGTTTCAGTCACAGTACAAAATGTACAGCAGTAAAGCATACAGTAACACAAATCTTGAAGTGATGTATTTAATACATAGGTGTAAAATTATTCTAGAAGCATCTGAATTGGCCTCTCAGTCTGTGCAGGAGCCCATACTGGCTTGTGAGTCCTGATTTCAGTGCTGTCCAAATCACTTTTAGAAGTCCTTTATTTTCTTCAGAACTGGGGAATAATAGACACTGTGCAATTTGATGTAATATGTTGGGTTGTGAAGGGCAGAAAAATATTAACCACAGTTGGCAGAACAGCTGGGACTTGAACAATTAGCCTCTAGACACATGGATAAAACTCTCTTCCTTGAAGCCCTAAGACATTTTGAATGAGATTAGTTCCTCATTCTCATTTTGCTTTGCAAAAATTGTGTGAAAGTTGCAAGATTATATATAGCCACAAAACAGCCTATAGCAGTGACCAGAATTATATGTTACCTGTGATTAATAAAAAATGATGGCACTGTATGTATGTGGCCTATTTTAGCAGGGGGAATCCAGAGATTACAAACACAGAGGCTGGTCTCCATCCTGCTGCTCTCTGTGGTGAAGGAGCCATCACTTTAGCCAGTGCAAGAACAGCCCTTTTGCAGAACTCTGCAAGCCCCACGTGTGGCACAATTAATGTCCCACTGTAGCCACTCTGTGTTTGACACACTGTAAGATCCAGCACTTCCACTTCATCACATCACTCCAAAATAAAGGACAGTAGATGGTTGAAGACTTTGGGACAGATGCTTTTTTTCCCTTTGGTTCCTGTCTGACCTGCAGGGCCAGAGGATCCCACTGCAAAAGCAATTTGTGGGAATGAGCCCAAGCTTTGTGCCCTGCCAGTGCTGTCCCATCAGCACCTGCATGCTGAAAGAGCTCCAGGATAAGAGTAAAGCCCTTGTGCATGGCTCTGCAGGGTTTCTAGGATTCCTGGTCTGCAGGTGGCCTATGAGGTGATCTTCTGGAAGTTGTGGTAGTTGATCACTTACCCTCAGTTATTCTAGCTTTAATTTCTAGCCTCCAAAATGGCCTACACTCTGTGCAACAATTAGCCATACAAATTCCTGGGATTTGTTTTGTTTGGTTTTGGTAGATTTGGTTTGGTGGTTTTTTTTTTTTTTTTTTGGAGGGTGGTGGGTTGTTGCTGGTTGGTGGTGGTTGTTTTTAAGTTTGGGTTTGTTGGTTTTTTTGGGTTTTTCCCTTTCTGTGCCATTTTCAGCAAATAAAACAATTTCTACATTTCCATTAGTTGGTTTCTTTTGAAATCGGGCACCTTCAGCAGCTTGATGCACCTTTCTCATAGCACGGAGGAAGTGATTCATTACTGATTGAGAGAGATGCTGTGCATTCAGTATCTGTTATGATTTGATTCTGCTGTGCTGTTGTACTTGCCTTTTCTCTAAATAAGAAAAATTCCTGTGAAGTGGGGGTGGTGTCAGTTCTGTGATCAGATGCAGCCTGCAGCAAGATAAACATGAAAATGGTAAGGAAGACCTTATATTTATTCCCTGAAGCTTTTTGTTCAGTGTAAGATAAAGGTCACTTTAGAGAAACATGTCAAGAATTCTAGTGAAGCTGGCTGACATCTAACTCAACCAGAGAACCAGGAGGTTTAAAAAGGATTTAAAACAGCAAAGGGAAAAAGGAAATATTCTAAAAATATTTTTTAGACATCTACAAGTTTGCTTTTTGAATGTAAGGACATTCAGTCTGGGTCATGTCTTCTGAACTGCAGAAAGCTTCAGGTGTAAAACGATTTCTCTTCATACTGTTTAGAGATGCAGCACAATGAACCCACTGCTTTCCCTTCCCTTGTGTTTTCCAGCCGTAGTAAACTTGATAAAATGGGATGGCACTTAGTGGATGTTTATATGCTGAATTTCAAAAACAAACATACAGCTATAAAGAGCAAGCCTCAACAGGTACAAACAATAATACCAATTTATGAATCACTTCCTGAAGCCTCTGCTTCCTTTGGCAAGTCTCATTCCTGCTGAAATTGGAAGAAATGGAATGTAAGTTATTATAGAGGTTGCAGTAATCAGGATTTGTGAATTTAACAAGAGCCTTTTAAATATTGTTGGCAGTGTGTAAAACGTGCCTCCTTCTCCATCCTTTCTGTGATGCAGAATGACATTGATTTTCTTCTTTGATGGTCGAGGTTTTAGAGTTTGTGCCCTAACAGATCCACCAGGTATAAAGGCAGAGGAAGCTCTGATTTTGAAACTATTGGGTTCAAAATTGGGTATTGGATGAAGTACATGTCTCTTACTTCACAGCTTGTCCTTTCCAGATGCCCATACTGTCATGGTGGCAGTCCCTAACTCCTGAATTAGATGAGAGGGGAGAGAAAGCAATCAGCTTAGGGTCACTTAGTGAAATGAAGCTATAAAATGATTATATTTGCCTGCTAGATCCTCCATCATGGGCACAAGCTGTTCCAATAGCTTATTGGCTCTGTAGGACGTGACTTCTCCATGGTTCAGGACAGGTAACACGGCTTCATTGCCGCTTCTGGGACTCCAGCAGTGCAACTGAGGGTAGCACGGCACAGCTGAGACCTCAGGCCATGCCTGTCCTTGTTTCTGTTGATGGTTTTAGTTGCAGCTTGGTGCTAGGACAGTCTGAAAACTGCTCTAAAAGATGACTCAGGGATGTGTGACGTGGCTGGCCTGAGAAGAAAGAATGAAATGGGCAGAAGTTACATGCAGGCGCTGGGGGGCCAGAGTAAAAAAAAAAATTGGGCCCGAAGAAAACTGGGGCCAGAGTACCTAGATGTGTCAGCAGGCACAGTGTTCATTTTCATGCTTTTTTCCGTTTCAGATTGATAAACATTGTATTCAGTCACTCACCAAAGTTAATGAAAGATGCTTGGCAGCAGGCTTGGAGACTGAATTCCTTTATTCAGAGGAGATACTCCACAGAGGCAGTGAAAGCATTCCCATCCCCTAGACAATTCTTTCAAAGTGCCTTTGTGTTCAGATGTCACCATCTCTGAGATGTTAAGGGTCAGTTGAGTCCCAATGTTTATGGAAGCCTTGCCCTTTCAACCTAAACTGCCTGCAGGGAAGGCAGCTGATTCTGGCTCCTTGGAATGGAATCAGTGAGGGCTGCTTTTTGAACACCAAACCTTCTAAGTATCATTTATAACAAGGTTTTTTAAATTTTATTTAAAACCTTCTCTACTATTGTAACTTCCATACTCTGCTGAAGTGTAGATTGTCATGACCAAATACTCTGATCTTTCACAGAGATGTTTTTTGTTAATAATAGCTCCTTAAGTGAGCCACAGGACTGCCTTCCTTGTACAGAAGCAAGAAATGGGGAGCTTCTGCTTATTTCTAACCTTGCACCCATCATCCTCAGGCTCAGAATGAAGGGGAGTGCAGGTCCATTCCTCCAGTGCACTGTCTCACTCCCCTCTTCTCAGGTGGCACATCAGTCAATAGCGTTTACTTCCTCTGTGAAGCATAAAAATCCCTGGATTTGTTATAGCTTGCAGTCAAAAATATTTCTCCTCCTGCAACTGGTCACGTACCTTGAACATCATCATGTTCTTAGCAGTTAATTCTAGGAAGGAGAATAAATAATGGGCTGTCAAGATTATCTGTATATTTAGCATCTTTGTATAGTCCAATTTTGTTGTCAAATTTTCATTATTTGCTAGTGGTACATAAATGCTTCTTTCTCCCCTGTTAAGTAGCAAGACTTTCATTTGAACAGCTAATTACTCAACAAAGTCACTGTAGGAAAAAAATCACTCAGAATTTAGGTAGGGCCAGCCTGTTTCTGGGGAGATTTTACTTTTTGTGGTGAGCTTGTCTGCTTTATACAGTTAACCTGGGTCCAAGCAGCCACTAAGAAAAGGGATCTTCTCTTCTTTTATTATTTACTGAAATAACTTTGTGAAGAGAAGATTGTAAGGGGAGATGTGCGTCAAGTAGCAGCCTCCTATTCCGTAAATTGCAGGATTTTAGGGAATGTGAAGAATAAATACAAAATCTCCCTGAAGTCCCTCCAGCATTCCTGCAAGACTTGACTTGATGGCCAGGCTTACCACCTACCAGAAAAGGGATATAAGGTAGTCTGCTCCCCACCTAGAGCTGTCCTTAAACATCCCATGCTCAGCCTGTTAATCCAGATAAAATTTTTTTTTAAATTTATATTGTAGTGTTACGTAGACTAAAAATAATAATAAAAAAATCCCCAAACCAAACAAAAAACAGAAAAAAAAAACATAAAAAAAAGCTTTCCCTTGCTGCTTTGTGGTAATTTAATTTCCTCTTACCTATTCTAACCCCAGTAGTTCCTGATCAAGGAGTTGAAACCTTGTGTTTTGTTTTCAGTATTCTCTAAGCAAAGGACTAAGTCTGACTGACATGGAAATAAAGAGGAGTCTGCTTTCTAAGACTAAAATAGTTTATCATCCTCTGCCTTTGTCAGTAAGTTCTGGGCTTTTAGCTGTTCTTTTAATGGCTGCTCTGACTAATTGGTTTGTTGTTTACAGGCAGAGATGTAACTGTCAGGCTTGTTCAGGGGTTCTGGTACTATATCCATTTTTACCTCTATTCCTGCTATCTCCTATTTCTTTTCCAAGATCTCTAATTGCCATTCCCAGCTTGTGCTGTCATTAGTTCCCTGTGCCTTTTACTTGGTGCTGCTGTGAATTCACCAAAATGGTGATTTAGGAGCTCTCCTACCTACCCAAAGTTTTGTGGATTAAATTCAATACATGCCCCCATCTGCAAGGCTTGAGAGCTGCCATGCTCTCAGGTGCAAGAGAGAGAAGCAGGTTTTGACAAGCATCCAAAATACAAATGTCCCAGAAACTGGTGGAAGAGACAACAGTTAGACTCTTAAATAATAGGAAAATAAAATTTTTGGTTCCAGACAAAAGACTTGATAAGAAAAGAGCTGAATGAGTTTTGACCTCTGACTTGTCAGGTTTTGTCAACTCTACAGAAGGGTGTTTTTCCACTGATAGGGAGAAAAGAGGGATGGCAGAATAAAGAAAGAAAGGATTAAAAGGTAGAAATTAAATGGAGAAAATAACAATATTTTCCTTTTGAACCTTCTGCCAAATGCTTTGATCTGTTTTTGGAGATGTGCTCTTTCTGCTGAGGAAGGTGAAGCAAAGTCTCTTTCAAACCTTTGCAGAGACATCTGTTGTTTTGTTTGTTCATACCAGACAGTCCAGTTCTTTATCTCCTTTTGCTCCATCAATACACCAGGCCTGGGGGAAGGGGTAGAGGGGAAAGATCAGGAGTTCTGAATGCTAATACAGCTTGATTAGTGTGGGAAAACCAAGCTTAAAGTATATTTTTGAGACCTGACCTAGCTACGGTCATGAAATCCTTTTCCTGCTCTACAGCATGATGCTAAAAAATATCATCAATGGCTTAGATTTTATGTGGTAACTGTTAAACAATTTCATGAGATTTTGCAAGGACCAGATTTTGTACACAAGTAGTCCCACTGAGCTGGATTTCAGCTCAGAAATACAGGGGTAAATGCAGATTAGCTCCTTCAAAGGCACTGGAGTAAGTCCAGATTTACTGTGGTGGTGTTTTATTATGACTATTTCTGTGAAAAAAAAAATACAAAAAAGACAAGCAGGCACTTGCTTAAACCCTGTTGAGATGGTCTGAAAGGAATTGTGTTCAGGTTATCAGATGTGATGATTTGGGAGGGAGAAAAATCTGCCTGTGAAGGTTTTGAACCAACAGTCCTTAGAGAAGTAAAATTTTCAGAGATGCCAACGGGGAGTTGGGTGAGGAGTGAGGATCTCAGTACTGCACGTAGATCTCCCAGAACACCAGCAGAGTAATGGCACAGGGAGACAGGGTGACTGCTGTGAGCAAATGCACAGGTTGCTTAGGAAAAACAGTACCTCTAATAGGTAGGAAAGGCTGACTTTAGAGCACAGGCTTTTACTTTGCATTTCAAGTTAGCTTATAACCCAGCCTAGCATTTCGATCACAGCACACCAGCCTGAGAAACTGCAGTCTGGGACGACAGCCAAGAGCTGAGAAAATTAGCGAAGGGAGAAAACACATTCTGTAAATGTTGGACTTCAGAGAAGGTATGCTCCAGCCTGGTATTTCTACAACTTTCTTGGGACTGATATTCATATCCTTAAAGCAGCCTGCTTTTATGTGCACAACAGTTGCTTTTTGATGAGAAATGAAAGGTTGTGCACCCCTGATTCCTTTTGCTGTATTCCTCCTGTGCTCACTTCTCTCCCCATTCCAGTAACAGTTTTACAGAAGTAGAAGAGTACTGAATTCAAGTCAAGAGTGACAACTCCTTCCTTCTATTTTGTCACAGACTGCAGATTTAAAAATGGCATGTACAATGGGTGTTTATTACTAAACTATTCTCTAACTGGAGAGAATAATGTACAATTAGCTTAGTAATAAACAGAATTGTAGCCTGTTAAAATAGTAAAATTTAAAAATTCAAGAGATTTTTAGCTCTGCACTTTATTAGTCTGCCAAGATGAATAAGTTTTTTAAATAACACATGCTATCACAAGAGTAGAGCTTGGACAGAAAAAATTCCCTTCAACTATATTGCACAAAAATGACTCAGAAAGGTGCAGTGTCCTCTGAAGAAGCAATTATGCATTTCACAGAGCTTATGCATGTGCCTACAGAAGAATTCCACTTTGGTTAACAAACATATTTTTAGGATGGAGTTACAGGATAAGGCACTGGGTGCTGGGTAATAACGTTTGCATTGTTTAGTACCCTGTAATAAAACAGGGGAAATAAGCTGGAACCATGTGGCTGATCTAATTTGAATTTACTGCCCAAAGACACTCATAGGACTTCCCTGTAATGTAAATCAAATAATGCTATATATCAAGGATTATAGAAGGTGGAAAAAGGAGCCTAGGTCACACACAGTCTTTTGTGGAGAGCATGAACTCCAAGTTGCGTTTTAAGGAGAAACACCTGAAATATTTTTTTGGTCAAATTAATTGAAAGTCTCCCCAAAGCAGTGTAGCATTAAATTAGTGTTTGCCTTCTGAAATTGTGGGGTTTGTGCATTAGGTTTGAGCACATCCCAAAGGTTTGATCAATAAAGTAGTTCTAGAGTATTAAGAAATTGAGAATTTTTTCAGCTAAAGGAAGGAGCATACAAAAAGCCTGAAACTGCAGAATGTAAAAGGAAAGAGAGAACACTTGCAAACTTATCAGAACCAACAAATTACCACTGGCACTAAAAGATTGTGCTGGCATGACCAGTAATGAGTCAAGCTTTTTGAATTGAATATAGTAAAACCTATTCCCATTCCTGTATGGGTTGCAAGAAATTGAACACAGTAGGTGCTTAAACACAGCTGAATGTTGTCTTTTCTTAAATGATAAAATGCTTGGTGGTAAAGAAGCCTCACACAAAGTCATTTTATGCTCGTATTTTCTATAAAATGTTATTGTTTTTATCATTTTACTGTATTGTATTGCTGTCGTATGGTTCCTGTAATAATTTTTCAGCCTTATTTTTACCAGTAGAGTAGTGAAAAATAAGAATAGATTTATATGGTTTTTTAAATGACTTATATTTGAATATATATGTACACACACACATAGATATATATGAAATATCTATTTTCCCACTCAAAATCCTAATTAATTTATTACCTTAGATAGGAGACAGGTGAAACTATAAATAGAACCCCTATTTGAATGGCTTTACCACTTTTTAAAAAGCCCTGAACACAAAAATGAACGATCGAGGACACTAACAGAAACACTCTTTCTACAATGAAAAAAACCCCCAATATAATGATAAAATATTTCAAAGATATAACTATAATAATTACTATAATATTTATTTTCTTATATAATTGCCAAAACAAATTACCCAGCAATGATGAATCGAGAAGACGAGGCATTACTATTTTTTCTGACTGGCCATATTTCTTTCTGCCCACAGGGTGCAGGACTGGTTTCAGGTATAAACCAGAACAAGTTCTAATCATATTTGGTGCCAGTGAGGCTTTCCTGGTGGGCAGCACAGCTGCATCCTGTGTTCCCAGCCTCAGGTTCGGATGTTGTGCCACAGGTAAGCTACAGGACCTTTATGAGAACTGCAAGCCCCTTCTCCAGAGAAGTTGCTCCATTTTTCAGTGTCTGTTCTTTGCAGGGGCCCAAAGGGGATGCTGCAGGCCACTGTATTTTTAGACACTTAAATAAGAAAGAGATACATAAAGTTCCTGCTATGATTTACAGCAGGTATCCCAGACTAAATTGTGCAGATATTTTGACACCTGTGATAGATTATAGTTAAAACCCAGTTCTTTATTTCCATATGTACAACTTCAGAAGTCAGAGGGAATGACTGAGCTGACGTTCCATTACATTTTACAACAAGTTTGTTATAGAATTCCAAAATTTCTTGCTAAGCAGAATCCTGGTTTACTGTGTAAGAGTGAGAGCAGAGAGGAGCCTGTAGCACACCACTGCCAGGGGAAGGAGCTTTGATTTTCACTGCTTTTTGCCAGTGTGCTATGCCTATTGGACATGCCATCAGTCACATTTGACATGAAAATCTTCCTCAGATAAATCTATCTTTCCTACAAAGGAAGGAGTTTGATGCCTTCAGACACTTAGGTTTTTAGTCTGTCACAGAAGACATTTAAGAATTCACAGCTTCAAATAATAGCCTGAGAGTCCACAGTGAGTCTGGTAGCTATGATGTCTGCTTCTTGCCTTCAACCGCTTTTTTTACATTAAAATGGAAACAGGATTACTATTGTACAGTCTTACAATTTAATGTTTTTCAATATGCTGTACAATTTCCAGTCTCTGTAATAGTCAGAGCCCAGAAAATTAGCTGTTTCATGCTCAGGTAATCACTTTTGCAGTAGAAGTGGGTATAAACAAAGAATTATTTCTGAATCAAACACAGTTCTACTCTCTTTTTCTTGCATACTGCTCAAATTTCATTGCATTTACACTTAGTTGCTGGTAATTATTGTCAGAAGGGGCAGAACAAGGCCGGTGGCTCCTGACGTGCTGAAAGCAGCATTGAGCACTGCTGTGCTGAGCTGGCTGGAGGAACCTGTGCTCTCTTACAGCAGCTGAACTCCAGTGAGAGGAAAGGTGCTCACCATAGAAAAGTGTAGAGCCTCTCCTACAAGGAGGTCATCATTGTTTGTTTGTGTTTTGCACCTCAAAGGCTCAACTCTGAAAGTATTCTCTTTGACTTTTCTTGTGAAATGAACCCAGTGGAAAAATAGCACCTGCTTGTTTGCAAGCATGCCAGCTGTGCAGATATCTGTAATAACACACATGTCAGAACTTGTTAAATCATTTGGCAGCCTAATAGATAAAGAAAATCCCCTAAGGACAATATCTTAGTTTTTTCCTGTGATTTGAATTACCAATAATCTCAGTTCTGTTGTCTTTTCCTTCTTTGCAGAGCAGAAACTCGTGTTTAATTATTGCTTCATTTGATGGGCTTTTGGTCTGTTTAATTAATTAGAATAAAAAAATAAAGAACTCCTAAAATCTATAACCTGTTTTGAAGACAATTCCTTAGAATTGTTCTGTAGGTATCAGAATAGACCAACAAGAATGATACTTTTTTGAGCTTTTAGATACCAGTGGGTTTTCTTAGAGAAAGAAAGGGTTGGTGCATCAGAAGTAAAATGGTGCAAAGAAGCAGTGCTGTTCTTCCATAGCCTTGGTGCAGTTATTGCATTAGCAAACTTTCCAATTAACCTGTGATTCACAGCTTGACCATGCAGTGATCGCTCAGAGACGTTGCGGTTGTCCCAGAGGAATCTAAAGTGTCTAAAGCGCTAGAGGTATTTATCACAGAGTCTGCTTTCCAGTGTGCCAGATGCCATTCTAAGTTCATTCTCCATCTGCATTAATGGCTGCTTTAGCTAAAATGCAAACTTAGGCTGAGTGGTCTCTACAGAACCTCTACAGCCTCCACAACCTAGGGTGCAAATAAACACAATTGCAGCTGCTTTTGTCCAGAAGCAGCTCAGGCAGAAATCAATATATAAGGCAGGCAGAAGGTAACTGCCAGACAAGGAATAATTTTGGTCACCTGCCTGTACCCCAACCCAAAATCATTCGCACTTTTGGCTGGCAATCTTGCATCTGTTTTGAAAAGATTTGGATGCGCCATTCAGCAATTCTCATATGTGAGCTACTTGCATAAATCAGCTTATGCTTGAAAGTACGCTGCTGGGCTTCTCTTCAGTGTTTCTGTACTCCAGAAAGTGCAGCAAACATGTATAAAGCCCCGTATTTGTACCTTGAATTCCAGTTTGCTCTGAAAGGAAGCTCAGTCTGAATGATATACAGTACAAGGAAATAGGATGTTACAGCTCAAGTGTAACAGATGAAATGCTTCTATACCAGGTAGCCTTTGATATTGAATAACAGATATAATAAGTAGCAATATATGACTCATATAAAGAAATAAGCAGAGTTTTTTTCTTAAAGTCTTTACTGGTGTAACAGTACATGAGACTTGAGGTGTTCTCTTCTTGTTACATTTTTGTTTTGTACTTACCTTATGTGTAAACCATACAAGTAAAGCCAGAAAAATTTGAATATTCAGGAGAGTCTTGAATTTTGTTTTGGTGATGAAGCAGTTTCTATCAGCCATTACTGAAACTTCCTGTTTCTCTTACCAGTCCTTGAATCATTTGGTCTGCCCAGGAAAATTCTCCCTGTATTTAAAATCTAACATTGCAGATGTTTCAGGTCCCACATATAAGAGCAACCCTACCTAGAGATAGATTTTGTATTATGTTTTTAGTACAGATGAGATCATATCAATTTCTTCATAAGAAATTCAAGTAGTATTTGTCTCAGACCACTAAGTTACATATATAGTAACACAAATAATTTTGAAACAGTATTCTATTGCTCAAGCCCATATGTTATGTATCTACCCGTATGCAATGTTTCTGGATTTAAGAACCTAGAAACTGCAGGAAACAGCATTATCCATTATGCCATTCAATGGAAATAATAAGAATTGTATTGGAGACTAACCTGGAGCTAATTTGGCTATCAGGTGTTTCTGCAGCACAAGGTAACCTATCTGGATATTTTTGAACTATTGAAGTTACTACAGAGCATCTAGTAAAGATTCCTTTACTACTACTACTACTATTATTATTATTATTATTTTCAAAATATTAAACATGCTGCTCTTTTCTCATTAACACACACAAGACTCAGGGAAGTAATGTCCACTGTGGACCTGCATTGAGAGAATTTTAAACCTTAAAGGCAGAGCTTTTAAAAGATTGAGTGTTTCTATGACAATAAAGACATGAACTTTGAAGACTTAAAGCTAAAATAGCAAGATGATGATGAAACCATAATTGTCACCAAAAGGAAGAGCAAATTCCAAGTACTTTTTGCTTTCTTGAAATTTGTCATCTTTTTGTCAATGAAGCTGCCAGAAGAAACTAAACAAGTGTCTTGGGATGCACTGAACAGTTTAAAGTCCATCAAGTTTCTCAAGAGAAAATGACTTCCTTACTCTGCTGGAGAGTTTACAAGCAGGTGAGAGGTAAAACTCTTTGAGCTGAACACCAAATCTCATAAGATGCTACAGAAAACAGAGACTTTTGTTAAGGAGTGAAAAAATTAATATTCCCTTTTCTGTTTTGATTTTGATGACATTGTAGGAATGGCTTTAAACTAGAATTTGTGGACACACATGGACATCATAGGGGCGTGGACAAGGTACTGAGACCATGGTAGTTCTGATCAGTCTCTGGTCCACTAATTCTCGCTTAATGCTTTGCTGTTTAGTATTAAAGATGTGGAGGGAAGAGATGAAGTAGGACCCAAGGTAAGACAACATCTATAAGCACTGAAACTAATGCTGGTTGTCAATAAAATTAGTTGATTTTAGCACAGACTTTAGAAGATGTAAACTTAATGGGATGTTTTCCAAATTGTCATGTTATTTCAAAGTGTCTCTGTGTATCTGTCCCCCGCTTCTTCATATAAATTCTGCAATGCCTAGTTATATATGAGCTGTAGAGCTTCATTCGCTGTAGAGCTTCCTTTCTTCTTGACTGTCTCTATTACCAGAACTTGTAGAAATCAAACAATTTAGGGGATTCTTTATTCCTATTAGATTAAATGTGACCAGGATTTGGAACCAGTATTGAAGAAATGGGATGGAAATAAGCAGAGAAGTACATAGACAGAGCCACAACCTGAAGGCCAGTTCCACATAACCCAAATGTAAATAAAAGATAAGTTTCTGTCCGTGGATTGGCTACAGGGGAAGGTACAAGGAAGCAAGGAAGATCAATGTGTGTACTATGGTGTACAGAATGATATCCAGGACCTGGTACATGTGGTAGGATGTTCTGATACAAACCTCAGCTCTATCAAGACTGCAAGAAATGATGCACATTGAGAAATCCCTGTGGCTCAGGTGCACCTACCTTGGGGACGTAGCTGAAATATAACAGTTACAATAGTTCTTCCCTTTGCCTCAGGTACTTACATTTCATTTCCCAAACCCCTGGATGCAGCAAGGAATTTAGATTTACATGGTGTCAGATCCCAGCCAAGAGAAATCAGGAACTGGTTCAGACTCCTTCCTATTTTGAAGCTAAAAAATTATGGTCCAGAGCACTCAGAGGCTTGGGCTTAATTCAACTCCCTTATCAGAAACTCCTTAACTGTTTCTGCCATCTCTGAATGGGGAAAAAAACTGATCCTGTTATTTGGTATTTCTAGGTCAATATCTGATCCTCTGCTGAGAAAAACTGAAATCCATGGACACTTTATGCTCGCTGACAATTATAATTTTTCTCCTTCAGCTACAAGGAAAAGATGGAAAACCCCACAGGGAAAACAAGAAAAGAGAAGCAATCCATTTGTGAAGCTGGGCATGTGGTAGGCAGAAAGGCTCCTGGGAAGTCACTGGTTCCAGATGCATTGCTCAGCTCTCTCTGAGTACCAGCACCAAGTGTAGGAGTACTTTGGGCTAATCTGGACTACTGTGGGGTTCTTTTTCCCCTTTAAGGTGTGTGGTTTCTTCCAGTCTGTTGTGCCAGCTGCCACAAGGGCTGTAGCTGGAGGAGAATGCCTCTGACACCAGCCTGCCTTCAGCAGCAAACACCTGCCTCTGTCCCAGGGCAGCATCACAGTGCCAGGGCTGGCAGATCCAGGAGAAATGCCCGTGCCAGCCGCTCTCAAGCATGAACTGCAATAACTTTTACTCCTGCAAGTCAGCATGATGCCCATAATTTATTCATCCCAAGATGTATTCATCCATCCATTATTTATTTGCATTTGTTTTACTACTATCATTACAATTTCATAAACTGAAGCCTAGAGAAGGAGATGGGAAGTTAAAGGCAGAGGTAGCTGCTGGACAAAGACCCTGGGCTTGCTTCTCCTTGGTTTCTGACTGCCTTCAGGGGTTGTGTGAAGACATAACACAGAGTAAGCAGAACGTCTCCTCTCTCTGTTCTCTTCAGCAGTTTGGTGGAAATCCTTTCTGCCCCTAAATTGCTCTCTGCAGTCATTTATACTCTGTGGTGTGGTGAGGACACTGGAATGTAGCGGCATGGTAGTCAGTGCTGCCGTGTATGAAAGCCAAGAGAAAGGCAGGGATAGATGGGGAAGGAATGTTGGTGCTGCAGGTTACATCTTCCCTCCTGAGTGCGTTCTGAGGGAGCAGGTTTCTGTTTCTCTGAGCAGGAGGAATGAACTGCCTTAAGGTCTACTTAGACAATAACCATATTTAGGTTTACTATTTCTGCCCATGATGAAGTGTGGGGATTCCAAGGGAAGTGGGAGATTGTGTTGAAAGGAGTGGGTGGAAAATCCTGTGTAAAACATTCCCTCCCTGGTGCCCAAAACTTCCTAAGGAATCATTTTAAGCCTTTTCAATCAGCCAGATATTCACTTCATGCTACAAAATCACAGATTTGTTATTCAATTTATAGGCGAACAAAACTTAGAAAAATAAAGTAAAAAAATTGGTATTTCACTTCTACATAGGAGAAAAAAAAATTGCCATAAAATTAGATGGTGGCGTATATACCTTTTATGTAAATCAGGATGAGAGGCTAAGTAAAAATTCCTTAGCATGAAAAGTTCCAGATTATATATGTTCTGGATTTTTAAAAGGACAACTTATCTGTAGCTTTGTGTAAAACAAGTGCAGATGTTGAAAAACATGAATCCAACAAAATCAAATCACGGTCTTAGAGATGAAAATTTAATCAGGAAAAAGGCACTAAATAATACATGTCAATGCCACAGATATTTGAACATTTGTTGCGCAATATATGGTACACAGAGTTGTTTCTTACAACAGAAGGTTACATATTCTGAGGGGCTTTCTGCACATAAGCACAGATGAGAAGAACAGCTGTGAGATGGAGGAGCAAAAGTTGGCATCCCCTGTTCTCTCCTCAATAACTGTAGGAAGTGTGTTTTGCTGATTGCTAGGCATGGATGAACACACAGGCTCTAGGTCCAGCAGATCTGGGGCATTGTCTGTGTATTTAGATGTGTAACCAAGAAGAAAATGAAATTTTATGCACTATTCTCTTTCTTGGGTATCCTTACTGTATTATTTTTATTAGATTTTAAGGGTTCCCTGGTAAGCTCTGATTGCATTAACAACCTTATTTCCCCATTATTGTCAAACAAAAGCACTACTATTATCTCTTAAGCTGGGGTAAAAGCTATGGCCAAGGATGCACCATTAGAGCTCAGAACTGTTAAGTGGCAACAGTTTCCTTATTCTGGACTTGAAGGATGCAGAGCAAATGTACCCAACTGACATTTGGTTTGGAAATATTATCCCAAAATAATGTTCTCTCTCTGGGTAGTATGCAAATATTGGAACTTTATGGTATTTGTAAAGTACTTGCAATAATTCTGCACTAGAACAGTGTAAATTTGAGTCAGTTTCATGTGCATCATAACACAGAATGTAGAGGGACTTAAAATATTTATAGTATTGTGCTGTGTGATATCTTAATGCCATCCCTGCATTTACATTTCATTTAATGTTATCCTGCCCTTAGGGAAATCTCTTTTGCCCAAGAATGCACTCTCTCTATAACAAATAGGATCAAAAAATCTCAAAAAAGAATTGAACAGCAGTAATACTTATAGAAGTATTTGTGAATATGTGAATTCACCATTATCAAGAGTATTGACCTAGAGAAGCATTTTTGCACTTGATTAAAACATTATTAAACACTTGGACTATATATGGTGGCAAAGCTTTAAACGAAAAATGAGCACAGTATGTATTGTATAATGTGCTCCATTGTTAAAACTTTCTATGCATTGAAAGTGTCTGATGTGTCCATAACAATATCTCAAGGCATCTGATCCCCTGTGGTTTAGATTCCTGTTAGAAGGTCTCTGACCATCTCCTGTGTTGGAAGACTCAAACAGTTAAGGGAACCTGGACAATTTATAATTCTTTAGAAGTGCCTCTTTTACATCCTTTGAAAGAAATTGGAGCCATATCACCTCCAAGTATTTTACAATATGTTGGTTTCTGGAAAACTGGGAGCTTTTGGGCATTTTTCCTGGACTTGTAATCAAAACAAATGCAAAAAACCTACAGTTTTCCTCTCCAACGTGCATCCTGCTTATCAACAAGCCTTGCTACATAGTGTCCACCAAGATCACCATTTTAATAAAAATGCCTTCAAAGCATTAATTCCGTTGTTATTAATTCAAAAAGCCTCTCGGAAGCTCAGTATTCATAAAAGAAAAATCTTCTTTGGCTCACTAATATATAAAAGTCATCCTTCTAATACAGCAGCACTGTCTCAACAGGAACCAAATGCTACAGATATAATTGCTGGGCATCACTGGCTCAGGAATCATAAAACCCTTGAGTCTGAATAAAAAAGCCAAACTTCTATTAATAAATTATAACAACTACTTCTTGTAGCAAACAAACCCCATATCTTCTTATAATAAAGAAATGCATATTTATGGAAAGATTAAATAATCTGATTATGTAAGAGCATATTTGTGGCCTAAAAATGTCTAGCCATGCTGCTATCACTAATCTTTACACTGAATTATAATCAGGGCATGGTAACGAGAAAAGAAGAGTGCTGTCCCTCAATGAAATTTGAGAGACAGGGCTTGCTGACTTCCCTCTAGGCAAAGTAAATTTCAGAAATTTGATGCCTAGCTCCACCACTGTCTGTCAGAGACAAAGATATGTTTTCAAAAGTGCTCATCAGCAGACACAGCAGACTCAATTCTTTCAGTGGGAACTGAGCTGAGACACTGACAAGAGCTTCTTGACGTCCTTCCCTCCTCTGCTGTCCTAGGGCAAATCTCTGCTTTCCATGCCAGAGTGAAAAAGAAAGACTCTTACAGAAAGGAAATCTCGAGACTGTTTCTTTGTGCTGTTTTATTTTGGCTGTTGTTTTTCAAATTATAACACTGTGGGAAAGAGTTTACATCATTAGCCTAAATAGCAAATTACTGAGGTTGTCTTTTCACTCAAAAGCAGTAGTGAAGGCTTCCCATCACACTGGGACATTCTTGTTCAGGGGCCTGGTTCCACAACTGTCCTTGAAATCCTCTAAGAAAGGGTTTTCTAGCCTCCAAGGAGCATGACAGGATAGATAAAGGACATTTGATCTTACTTCCTTTTTCTGAATGCATTCCTGAACTTTCACAAAGCCTACTATTGATTAATCAGGGGGTAGCAAGAAAATTGTGGGAATAGCTTACTTTGAGGGGGTGCATAAAGAAATAGCTTTCCATGTCTGCGCATTGTTACTCATTCATGAGTAGAAGGGCTTGAGCAGATTCTCTGCAAGTGCTTAGATTTTGTCATAGTATTCAAAGGAGTACCATTTACCTATTTCTGAGAGAAAGCTGTTTTCTTAATTATGTAGGTATCTGTCAGTGAGAAATGAAAAAGGAAAGAAATATACTTAGCAAAGCATGTAGTCATTTCCAGCTCGTTCAGTCTGGGAATTTACAAACACTGGGTCTGTGCAGGCACAGGTTGCAATACAAGCACAGGCACCCTTGGATCAGAGGGCTGCAGACAGCAGAACAGAATGTCAGGCTGTGTTGGGGTTTGTTCATGCACTGCTGGGATACGTTCCCTGAGCTTTTTGGCAGCATCACCTAATTACATGGTTGAGACAATGGAAAGATGACAATGGCTCACTCACAGCCAGCAGCAGCAGCCGAAGGTTTCTTTGTTACAGAACATTTAAAAACTTTCCAGCCAAAAGCATATTGCTAAACTTACAGAGAATTGTTCTAACTAGTCACTAAAAGAACAGGTACACGTGCTCACACAACGCTGCCTTGCATGCCTTCCATTAATAATACACAATACTTCAGCATTAAGCTTAAGGCCTTCTACTATCTTGCTAAGCATATTTTTCTGTAGTCTTAACGTCTATCTTAGCCTGAAACTCAAGCTACTGTTTCCTGTCCTTGCTTGCTGTACCATTGTAACTTTTCCTACTTTCAGACTTTGCAGTTGCAGCTAGTTCTGAGTTTCTTTCTGTTCCTAAAGCCTGCTTTTACAGCTTTCTGGAAATCATCTTACCTTTACTATTTCCTACTTTTCCCCCTCTCAGTACAACTGAAAGAACTTGCTTAACTTTGTCATTTATTAACTACTTAGTGTTAGATAGCTGTACTATATTATGGGGTATTTTTTGCTTGTTTGAGGAACTGTCTTGTTTATTTTAAGTGTTGTCATTTTACAGAAATTTTTAATGTTATAAAATATTTAGTCTGTTCAAAGGATATAAGTTAAATGTGATAGTAGTTACTGTTTACTATTCTAATTAGTCTCACCTGTTCTAAGGTCTTAATTTAAAGCTTTTATCTATAGCTATACTTACATCTACTATCTCTGTAAAATCTTGAGAACTTTCTGTGATTCTATATTCTACATCTTTCTCTTGTATGATAAAAAATTCTTTGACAGTTTTGTCTGTGTCGCATATACTGAAGTATATAACGTACTATTACTAGTACTAGTACTAAAATTACTAACACATATAAACCTATTTTACAAAGTTCCTTCAACTAAGGTGTAAAGTTCTATCTTTTGAAAAAATCCTCTAACTGTGATCTGCCATCTTTTTTGATTTGAGCTGTTAGATCTTTTAGATTTTGTATGCTTTTGTGGATGGATTTAGAATGGTTAGAGAGATTCATATAACACAATCTTTCAAATTCTTCATAACTATGTTCCTGTGCCAGTAAAAGAAAATCAATTCAGTGAAAGAAAAATAAAAGAAAAGCAATTCCAGAAAGCTTTTACTTTTAAAGCACTAGCAGCTGGACAAAACATTAGAAATGGTGAGGAAAAGAACAGAGAACACAAGAGAGAGCAACTTCCCACCTCTGAATACTGCATGCTATTCTGGTCTTTGCATTTTAAGGGATCTAGAAGAACTAGAAAGGTTCAGAAAATGGCAACAGGCTTGTCAAAATTATTGGACAACTTCACTTGAAGGCAGGATTAAACAGACAGGAATCCTTCAGACTGACAAAAGAAAAGCCTGAGGGATGCAGACCAGCAAGTGACATGACAGAATGCATAATGATGGATTGTTCACAGCTTCATCCACTACAAGAACAAAAGTACATGAATCAGAGATAACAGAGTCTAAATTTAAAATTAAGGGTATGGTAACAGACCTGGGGAGCTCCCTTGTATATGCTGACTGTTTAGAGGCCTTTGCATGAAGGTTGCATGAATTTATATAAGGAAAATATGTGAAGGAATACTCAGTGCCCAGAAACCAGCTCTGTGTCAGGAATTCCCTGAGCTGGCAAAGGTTGAATGGTAAGAGAATCTCAGAGGAGAACCATGTTTCTCAGGCATCTACATTTGACCATTGGTGGAAACAGAATACTGGGTTATCTTCTTTATACTCCAGTGTGGTTTGCTTATGTTCTTCGGTAACATTCTTTCAGTACTTAAAGGGGTTTATAAAAAGTGTGAGGATGACTTTTACACAGGCAGACAGTGAGAGGACACAGCAGGAACTAAATGACCATTAAGGTCCCTTCCAACCCAAACCATTCTAAGATTCTGTGAGGGCCCATAACAGGGCAAAGCAATTTCAGGCTGTAGGCCATGCTGTGTTTTCAGGTTCTCTGTCTTATAGTTCAAGGAATGCTATAGAGACTAGGCTGTAATTACTAAATTTTCCTGTTCTTGGCAACAGGACCAAATATACCAAGTTATATATTTGCAGCAATACTGTGCATGCAATAAAAATTTAACTGTGAACGTTTCAGTCTGGATTGTTGGTTACTCTGAACATACATCCACTGGCAGTAAAACAGGGAACAAAAATTACCCTTTTACATTCCATTCAGGCACTTCTGTGCTGCCAGAGCAATCTGAAATGGTCTTAAATTAGTCAACAGCGAGCTGTTTCAGCTTAAATCTGCCCTTGTTTGAGAGAGGCAGTCCCTGCCTATTTGATTTCTGGCAGGAAAGAGGGATGAGGGAGATGGTAGGAAAGTAAACTGGTCACTGATGTGGTCCATAAATGCATGCTGCAGAGCTACTTTCTTGAGTTTAGGTGACAAAGAAAAACAAGTTGAAACAAATGACACAGAAAAATGTTCTTTAGATTTGAGCTGTTTCAACAATAATTTGTTGTCCATCAGACTCACGAGGCTTAACTAATGCTTTGTGAACTATATCAACTATGATATCCTTTTTCTTCAAATATCTTTTCCAGCTCATTAGTCTGTAACTAAAATGTCTCTTGGGTAAGCTACACATTCTAGAAACCCTAATAAACTGACTAACCTATAGTCTGTTCCCATCTCCACACAGCTTTCCCTTTGTAATTTGGCAGGCTTATTTCTGTCAATATATTTTTTCCTATAAAAAGCATTGATTATTTTCCTCCAGCTCTGTACTTGACCTCACCCTTCCTGATGCAAACCTTAAAATTAATGGGATATTACATGTATCAGCTGAATTTTAAATTTAAAGCCAGGCCTCTTTTTAATGACTCCACCAGGCCAGTGTCATAGATGTAACTTGCTTTGTACAGATTTGTGGCTGGTTTTAACTTTTAGATGCGTTTTGTTAAAAGATAACCATTAGCTGAGAAATATAAAATTTATTTTTTACCATGATATAGGTGTGCAGTACCAATTTTTGTGGGAAAGAAAATAAGCAGAACTCACCTCTAATTACAGTAGACTGTCAACATAAAAATCAAGCCTTGCTTAGCTGCCTTTCATTGTGGCTTGGTGTGCAGCAATCTGCAAAGCTTTTGTCCTGCAAAGGTTAAGGGAGAAGTAATTCTAATATATATAAGGCACAGATGCTTTCATTACCATGCTAGATTATTCATGAAAGTCCCACCTAGACAGATAAGCAGGCATTTGCCATTTATTCCTCAGTGCAATTAAACTCAAAATGTCTCAACACTTTTTAGGTTAACTTTGTGGAAGGTGTATTGATCTTAATTGGGTTTTGTATTAACACATTACTAAAACCCTGTACCCATTTGCACCCACCCATCCAGCGCTGGGCTGCAGAGCCATCCAACAGGGGCCAAAATGTAAACCTTTGGTATGGCAAGTTTTGCAAAGGGAACATTTCCTAGCAAACTCACCTTGTTTATTTTTATGGGAACAGGAGAGTACAGAAATTATGGAGAAAAATTGTTTCCCTAGTTTTTTATGCTAAAGAGGCAGAAATATATGCACATTTGGCTACCTCTCCCAGGTATGAGTGAGGGTTATATACATATGTGGCATCAATGACATCTCAGATTTTAAAAAAGCACTAAACTTTACACTGTTAAACTGAAAATAATAAGCTTAGCGCTTTTAACAGGCGTGTTCTTCAAGATGGTTGGCTGTGGGGTTTATCCAGCTCTCTCTTTCTAAAGAAATAAAATAAAACGTCCTAAAATTTTCTGTAACAAAAAATTTATTCTCACTAAAAGTCACCTTATTTCTATGTGAGTTTTTATGTGTATTATACATTACAATTCTCTATGAAACTATATAGTATGTACAAAAATAACTCAGGCTGAACATTGTGATAAATTTTGTTGCACAGTGATGCAGGGAAACCAAGGCAGATTTCTTGCTATTTCAAGTTTTTGAAAGGAGTTACAGGTATTTCCTATATCTGTTATGCCATCACTTTATATGGACCAAAATTGGGTCCTTATCTGTGGTAGCATTTCTGCTCAGCTCTGGGTATTTTGAGCCCCTGGCAATACTTTTGAACATCTAAGAATAGAATTAAAATATGCATTTCAGCCCAGTCACTAGGTGCAGAAGAAAATTGGGTGGGTTTTTTTTCCCTTCTGTACACTGTCCTAATTTTAAAAAATAAAATTAAAACTGTCTTTCCTTACAAGCTCATCTTGCTTTAACAGTGCACTTCAGAGATTTCAAGCTACTGTTTTGTCTGGGAATGGTTTGTTTTTCTTTTGTCCTTAGCAGTTTTTCATGATCAGTGAATAAAGGAACTTCACGAATGTTTTTGTTTTATTGAAATGGACACATAGAGATTGGGTTATCTGTATAAAGTGCACCACAGAATGCAATAAATATTTTTCCTATGCATACTGCCTGATCTCACAGACAGGAAAAGGGCTTAAACAAAATGTTAGCTGAGAAATGTGCTCAATTCTGTGTAGCCAATGACCAACTACATGTTTAATTTTAAAGAAGCATTTTGACATATTCCCTGACATTTTCACCTTTTCATTATGGCACCATCACCTTTTTTAAAAGCACTGTAGTGGCAATATAGATTTATCCAAGCAGCATTTCCAAACAGCAGGCTGGTTTACTACTCTTCTACACACTGTGTCTTCTAGAAATCCTAAAGTAAGGGGAATAAATGCCTCAGTGCTGAGGAGACTAGATTACATCTGTGCTGAAATGAATAAACTCTGTATCTAAATCAACTCTCCCCCATTTTGACAGTTTATGATAGCTTTTTGTGTTCTTTTTTTCCAACAACCATATTTACAGAAATTGTACTCTGAGATCTAAAGCACCCTGTTACATTTTATAGAAAGTATAACAGCACAGTAACTACCAGCCTGGAGTCTGAGGGAGCAATTCCTTGATATGACAATGACTGTTGCTTTAATCTTCCATCTCCTTTGTTTGTAACAAGTTGTGTCACAAGGAAAGTATCATGCACAACAATGCATCTGGCCAGAAAGCAGAGCTGCTATTGCCATTTATTGCTGAGGCAATAAATGTCAATGCTAAATGAAGCACTGCAACACCTCGAAGATCACTGGGTCATGTGCTTCTCAGCCCTTGCTCAGATTTTGTCTAGATTATCCCTGCAGTCATATCACTTTTCCTAAATTTTTAATGATTATTTTATTGTCAGCTGCATAAATATATACTGAGCTGTACAAGAAGAGTGAATGGCAAGAAGCCTTCTACCTTCCTTCATGAAATCTGTAGTTTTGTACTGCAGCACTCCTTAGTTTTAGTATGAAAATGAGCATGAAAAGAAATCCATTTCCACGGGTATAATCAAGAGAGATGACTCTCAGCAGTTTCCTCAGGAAACAGGCTTTTCCTTGGTGCCCTGTCATCCTACTCTCACCTTTAATTCTGAAATGCTTCTTCATTCTTGCCCTTAAGGAGAGGAAAATTAATGGGTAGCATAGAAGTGGTGTTGTGGTACAAATATTATCCAGTATACATGTTTCTTCTCTAGCCAGCTTCACATGAAGGTTAATTTTGTTCTTCCAGCCACAAGAGATGTTTGTTCCCCCTGTCCTTTGCAGGCAAGCTGGGGCTCATGCTGCATGTCCACTGAGCATGGCAGAGCTGAAACAGCTCTATCTCAAGGACTCTGTTTTATCTACAGCTAAAATTTCTTATCTCCAATAAATGTTCAGAAAAAACTTCCCCTCTGGGAGGATTATTTCCACCTAAAGGAGAACTTGCCTCCAAAAATGTAATAACAAATCCAGAATTTCATAGTTCCTACATAGTTTTTGCTTTGCCATTGTTTCTTCTGTTTTCTTTTTCTTTCTTCATTTTATATACTTTGCCTCTACCTTGCTGTCCACCCCCATAGTTTCTTCTCAGCTCATCTCTCACTCACCTTCCAGCCCACACCCCAGAGTCTGGCTCCTTGGTCTGTGTTTCCTGAGGTTCTGCGGGGTAATTTTGAAAGAAATGTGAAAGGTGCAAGGTCAGTTCCACCTGTGATAGGATGGAAGGCTGCTGCAAGTGCATCTTTTGCAGGGTGGGCAAATCCTCTTCTTAGTCAGATGCTGCAGCTTCAGAACACTTTAGATGGATCCAACAGAAATTCTCTGGATTTGTCACTGGGGGAAAAAATAAACAGACTCTGACACAGTGGATCAAATGCAGCTAACTTAATACTTCTGTAAGAAGCTGTACTTTTAATTTTTTTCCTGCTTGACTTATAAGTAATAAATGTGTAAACCACTTGACCCCACATTGTCCTCAAAAATAAAAGGGAGGAAGTGGTTGAAAAGTTATTAGCATCATCCACCTTTGCTAAAATGTTTTTGTTACCCTGGAGTTAACATCTTAGCAACTAATGCTAGCTAACTAGCAAAAGAGATCTTCCCCCATACGAAAAAAAGCCCCAAACTCATGAATGCAAATATTATATTGTAATGGGTTTATACTTCACCTGTGGAAATTGCCTTTTATTAAGTAGACTCAACAAAACTAGTGCTAGTCTCATAGGTCAATTTACCCTGAAATAGCTGAAGTAGTATTTATTCTGAGGACATTTATCTGTAGCCAGTGAGCAAATTAACATGCTCTGGAGTTATGTACCTACCAAAATATTTTTTTGAGAAGGATCAAGAACAAATGTTTCTTTCTAACCATATGTGCTCTATCAATTATAGTTATCTTCTCTGTGTGATTCTGCTGCAGGACACAGAATCCTTGATTTTTTGTGATAGCAGCAAAATATTAGAATGCTGGCAAACAAATACATAAAGCATAGAGCTAAATATTCTTACTGTCAAGCTGCAGAATGAGGTCCTAAAGCTGCATGAGAATAACTACATTAAATTCAGTGTAATATTTGCATATATCAAGATGACCTAGATAAAAGTGAGGAAGGAGCAGGGAATAGTTCTGGAAACCAACCTTCTGCTAACCAGAGAAACTGACAGATATTAATTCCCCGATAAAAATGGGCTTGACTTCTCATATGACCTTAAACATGACTTAAATTATCTTAAATGTGTCCCTCTTAAAATGAATAATAACACTTTACTCTTGCCTGGAGTCTGTTGGTTGAGGATTTTAACTTGTCCTAACCACACAATTAAAGGCCAGACTGTCCCAGACATGGAGAGACAGGCTCAAAGGGAATATGGTTCCTTCCTAAACCTTTATGGGCCAGCTATGCCACATGATTCTACGTTCTCCTAGCTCTCTGAGGTAATCAATTGAGCAATGGTACACAATGGAGAATTTCCCCTGACACTTTCCCAGACTTAATTAATTTTCCTTGGTCGAACTAAGGCACACAGGACAAAAATCTTTTTTTATACCCTGAAAGGCGCACAAATATTGAAAGGCTAATTATAGCCAGGACCCAAATTTAACTTACCTTGTGATGTCAGTGAAGGGTATTGTAGTTATTTTACAAGTGGTTCTGATTAATGTAAGTTAAGTTAAACTCTCAAAATTAAGTAAAAGATCAGTGACATAGATGAAACTAACCCCACTGTCCTCACCATAAATCACCACATAGTCGTTATTTCCATTTGTTTCATTTGCTTCACAGTGAAAGGCAGAAAATATTTTTAAACACAGACCTCAGCCAGCAGAATAGAGAGCCCACTTTAGGAGTGAACATCATTAGCCTTAGGTGGTTGATTCATGTTACACACAAATTTTTACAGGACAGACAGGGTCAAAATCCAAAATATATTAAAGATCAGGAGATGAGAAGTGAGTGACATAATCAGCCAGGCATATACTAAGCTCTCCAAAATATTCTTTGTATCACTCTTTTAAATTGCAGTACAGGGAAAGAGATACACCATTAAGTGGTGATGATTTAAGATCAAGCATTTACCCTAAGACAGGCTGCAGTATCATACACAGATAAGAGACTGCTGTTTTTGAATGGCATCAGATTGTGAATTGAAGCACAGTGGGTAGGAAAATACTGCAAAAGGATTTGAAAATGATTGCTCGTCTGTGTAGTAAAATATATCCTCTTTAAAGTCCTGCTGTGGCCAGTATAAAATGATCAGGGATGAGAGTCTGCATGTGGTCTGCCAACATGTAGGAAACAGAAGGAGAATCATTGTCCAAGACAGGGCTGTACATTACAGTTACATTAATAAGGCACTACCAAATGGTGATAGAAAGTTATCCTACAAGTTAAACTTTTCTGAAATCAAGGTGGCTGTGATTTAAAGTTTTGCCTGATTAGAACAGGGGCTAGCAATTTTCAAACAAGGGGTATCAGAACTGTAGTTTTCTTTTCCAAATTAGAAGAAAAGCGTGACAGCAGAAACTTGGCAGAGGCTCAGCAAGAGCAAAGACGGGTTTTTCCCTTCAAGAGATGAGATGCTGCTAATTAGCTGAGTGGGGGCATGTTACCTCTGTGGCAGGGAGGCAGAGCTCTCTGCTCCTGCTGCTCCTGGTGCCACAGGGAGCAGTGACCAGCCCCTTGCTCTGCCCTGGGGTGCAGCATCCTGCAATACCTGAAGCGTCCCTCTACCTGCCATTCAAACCTGCCTGCTTGCTGACTTGAGTGCTGCCTCATGAGTCTTTGATTTTTGAAGTCAGTATTTGATGTGGGTAATCTGCTTGTGTTGTGACATCCTCTTGAGGTATGGATGACACACAGTGAGAGAAACACACGTGCTAGAAGCTGTATATTCATTTCTCTGAGGGAGATCCCCAATGGTTGCTCTACATGGACGTCAGAGGTTTGGAGAGTCACGGCACAGGGCACCAGGTTTGCCCCCAGCTTTAAGGTTTTTGTTAGCACCCATGTCAGGAATCCACCTAGGAACTGTGAAATTTAATATTCCAGTATTTCTTTACATGAACTATGCCCTGAAAAATTTGTCAGGATCCAAGTTAAAGGCAAAAAATGCTGCAGAGTAATAGACTTGCTGAGGAACAAGTGTTCCCTCAGTTGTCAACTGCACCTGTCCTATACCTGGCCCCCTTTCAGGGCAAGAGGGAATAGCCTGTAAACAGAAAAGAATGTAACTTCCAAAGGTTATTTTTTTATTTTCATATTTCTGAACATTCTATTCAAGCTCTAAACTCGCTTTTATACGGAAGAGAGTATCTGTTTAAAGCTTCAGCTTAAATTATTTTCTTTAATTTTTAAGTGTTTACTTTTCCTCGGACAAGTGTGGGAACTTCTTGGACTCCTCCTGCTGTGAATTCACAGGGTATACATAAAAGGATATTTATGCAGCTGTAAAGGCAGATACATATTAAATAAGAATGGAGTTCTCATAATGATTTTATCAAGCTACCAATGAAAAGGTATCCTATCATCTTGCTACTTCAACCTGGCAGGCATTTGTGAAATTTCAGGTTTTTAGATGTTGCTTGTCTTCAACCAGGTGCCACAAGTGAAGCCAAAATCTGTTTCAAAGGAGAGTGCGAATTGCTGTGTGAAGTACTTCAACAAAAGCACTGGACAGCTCTAAGGGCTTCATACTCTATTGCATCAAATCTTTTCATTTTCACCATGTGAATTAAAAAAAAAAAAGTTGTCATGGTTTGAGAGAAATTTGTTTCAATATAACATGATATAAATAATTACACCAGTGGAGAGCAATGCAAATGTGAACTTGGCTACTTTCTGAAAAATTGTCCCTTTGAAAAATGACAGAATTGGGAACAGCTGGCCATTGGCAGGGACACCTGTTTTTGTAGGCTCTGCTGTCCCAGAGGACTGTTTTGTCTCTGGATGCAGAGGCAAAGGGAATGTGGGATTAAGTTTAGAACAAGGCCAGATTCTCTTGAATTTTTGGCAGAATTATAAAGGGACAAGATCAATAATATTCTTTTTTGTAGGTAGGAAATAGTTACAGTTCTAACTTCTGAGAATGAAAGTGGAAGTCTGAACTATAATTTAAGGGGGTGGTTGTAGGGAAATACAAAGGGCCATGAATTGCATTCAAAGCTATAGGAATGGGGTTGGATTTGGGGATTTGAGGGCTGGAGTTTTTTTTTTAAAGGAATGTTCTTGACAGGTGTTTTTGTTTTATTAGATTTTTTGAGGGGGAATGTGTTTTGTTTTGTTTTGTTTTGTTTTGTTTTGTTTTGTTTTGTTTTGTTTTGTTTTGTTTTGTTTTGTTTTGTTTTGTGGTGGAGAGCAACAAAATACTTTAAAACAGGTCAGTTCCGGCAATGTACAAACCTTCCTTGAAATTGAGCCTACATAGAAAATGTGAAAAAAGTGATGATGAAATCTTGTTCAGCAAGAAGGGAATCATGTATAGCATCCACCTCAGCCTTAGACAGTAAACTATCAGCTGGCTTGCCCTTCCACCTTCTGTGACAAAAAAGTATTGCTAAAAGATATTGAAGTGCTTTTGCCTTGTGAGATAAAATCAAACAGTGTGATTTTCTGGCAGAGGTTAAGTGTCCAACATCAAGTAACAGGGCATTTGGTCTGAAAAATGGTGTCCAGTACGAGTAGACCTAATAAAAACTATGGCTTCTGCCCTAAGCATAGGTCAGCAAAAGACCCTGAAGTCTACAGAGTTTGCATTAGTGGAACTGGGTCCAATAATTTAACCATTTATCTTGACTCTTTTAAAACATGCATGCTATCTAGTCATTTATACTGATGCAAAGGGAGCAGAAAATGAAATTAAAACTCCATCTCGGGGTTGTTTGTTTGTTTGTTTTTATTTTTGTTTTGGAAGGGCTTTTTTAAGCAGCAGCCCCACAGTATTTATTAAAAGAACTGCACATGTCTGTCTTGCCTGGCAAATCTGATCCAGATTTGGCCTGGGCACACAGCTGCACTATTGTCAGAGTAGGAACACCATCCAGTGGTTTTACAAACCACTCCGTGTCAAACAACGGAGAAGGCTCATGCTGTTTAGCATTTTGTGTCATATGAACATGATGTTTCCAAGTTCATATTAGTGATAAAATCATATTTTCTGTCCTTAGGAACTTTGCTTCTTGTCCCTTAGTTTTACACAAAACTTTGCACAGCAACAAATGTTGAAACTGAGAGAAAATGCTATTGAAGAAAAGAACAATAATAGTGCAATAGTGCTTTGGGATTTCTACGACTGCCTTTTTCCTGGCAGTGGGGCAAGAAGTGAAGTTATTGTTTAGATTGATGATAAACAGTTGCATGTTTTATCCAATGCACAGGAAAACATTAGGGTTACTGTGTTACAATCATTCCCTACTTGTACAACCAACACAGTAAATATTGCCAAAATGTGAATATTGCCTACCTTTCTGCAGGAGGTTCAATCTAGGCAGCATAAGACATCATTTTGGTTTGGGATTTTTTTATTATTTGCCCAACACCAACTCTTTTATTTAGTACACAGTGTGATGCTCTCTCTGCAGTGCTTTCTCCAGCAATTCTGTATTGGCTTTCCTCCAGGTATTTTGATGAAAAGTATGTGATAATTTCAGAGAACTGAGTAAGTGTTTTTCTTTGACATTGCTTTCCTCTGTATTTGGTAGTAAGGTATTTTTCTCAGTTTCAGTTTCACCTCGGTGTCACTAGTTACACAGCTCTTCCTCTGGTGGGTGTTGATCCTGCAAGTTGTTTGATGTTGACACTGGTACAATCTATTGCCCACACAGAATAACCTGCAAAGTTAAGGCTTTGATTTGTTCAGCGAGTCATGGTTTGCAGCTCCCCTGCAGAACCCAGGTCGTCTTCTGGCTTCTTCTGCAGTTGTTCTGTAGCTGCACTGCAATATGTATGTTTGGTATAAATTGCAATATTTAGGTTATCAAGGTAGCTTTTTGGCACATGTCCACCATCAGCGTAGGTAAGGTGTGGGGCACGGAGAGCTAAATGAAGTTTATGGTCACCAGTTCTGTGACAGTGCAAGCATTTAAATTCTGTGCAGGAATCTAGAGTGACACTGCTATGCAGGAAGCCCCACCAGTCAAGCTCACTTCTGCTAGGATGTGGTTTTTGCTGATTTTCATTTAATGCTCTAGGTTTATTTTCAGTATCAGAAGCATCCTTTGGTTTTCGCAGGGTTGTTGGTTCCAGCAAGAGATGACTTTAAGGGGTGGAAGTGATCCTGCACTGATGGAAGAAAGGTTTATGCTTTCATTAAGATTTAATTTTTGATTCCCTATTTTTTTGCAGCTAAAAAACTGGCGTAAATTCAACAATATTTGCTGTACTGTGGGTAGTATGGAAAAGCAATGCAATTATCCCATGCAGTTATTCATATCAACTGTCCAGAGAGTGAGCAGCCTTCGAGTTTTACCCTAACTCTGCCTTCAAAGATATTTCATTGCTTGGGAATACAGTATGCTCTAGATCCTCTTCAGTCCCTCTGATTCTGAGCCCAAATTAAACTTCTCTGCCTGACACAGGCCTGCCTCCCAACAGGGTTAGCATGATAGCCCCAGCTGCATTTGGTGTGCACTCAGTCCTCTCCCTTGGTAAACTGTTATACTGAATGCCAATTGAAGATAACGCAAAAAGAGCTTCTCGAAAACAAACCCGTCCTATCCATCAAAATGTACTCTGTGCAAAGACCTACAACAATAAATATTTGCATTTCTTCTTACTGAGACTTCTGCCGTTCCTTGAAGATTGGGAACAGTGGAAAGATATTAATAATAAAACTGTCATATTATGGAGGTGATTCATATTCATTTTTCTCCTTCTACTACAGATGTCTGTTAGAAGCTGGGCTTCAGATGCTACTTTCCATATACCAGAATGAGCTGAATTATACAATCAAGCGCTTTCTTAGGTCGGTGTCTTGTTTTCTAATGGCTGAAGTCTGCATTGCTTTTTTGAGAATACTTTTATAGCTTGTCTGAAGCTTTCTGATACATTTATTATGAAGCACAGGTAGAGGTAGGCTAAAATTTTCAAGCCTGAGTGGATGCAGTTAGATGCCCTAAATCCATATCTAGGCACTTTAGGAAATGTGATTTTCAGAGGTAGGGAGCATAGAAACACATTCAAAATAATTTTGAGGATAGTATTTTTGAGCATTAGATACCATTTTTTATGCTTAAGTGTATTTTCAAGCTCTGAAAATTTTGACTACATGACAGAAGAGAGCTTTAGACTATATATCCATTATAAAACATTTTGGAGTTCAATGAAACTCTGATTATCTAATATATTTTTTTTCCATTCTGACTTAGGGTAGATTTCTGAACACCCATTTTCAAGTAACATCTTGAGTCTTAACATAAGACTAATCTAAAAATTAGCCTTTTTCCTTCCTGTGGTCTGCAGTATGACTGGTTATACAACAAAGTCTTGCCCCAAGAAAAAGTGTTCCTCAAGACAATATTTTTTGATAACTGCTCTTAATAAAGTTCAGTGCTATACAAAGTCAAGGTTTTATTACTGAAAAAAGAAAGCAGGGGCTGTCATTGCATTTCCCTCCAAATCTAACAGAACATCCATTTTACAGACTCAGTACTCTGTTCTGAACTTATATAGGCATTTGGCATTGCTTTCATTTGAAAAGCAACCACAGACTAAACCCCAATAGCATTTGGCTCTTAAGGGAGCACAGAGAAAGAAACAACCTATGCAATGGAATTGCACATAGCCAAGTTTTTCAAATTCCCTGTTCACCATCTGGATTGTCATTGGTGGCAGCCTGGGTCTACTGCTTCCAGTTTCTAAGACAGCAGGATCTTTCCTGCTGTGTGTTACACTGTGGAACATTAAAAGTTTAACAAGGAAGATTGTGATGAAACTCCTCTTGCGAGAAGCCAAATATTGTTCATGAGAGATGCTCGAAGACTAATCTCTGAATTGAAAAGGTAGTTTAACTTCATTACAATGATTTGTTCAATATGATCCTTATTCTGCAAACATTTATGCATGAGGAGCATTATGTGAGTGGGTAGTTCCATCAAGATAGATTTTTTTTCTGTATTACTTTGTTTAGGTGTTTGGACAAGGGCATATAGTAGGAGTCCTAGTAAAATATCTGTACTATATTTGAATATCTGTATACAGGCCTTGCCCTGGTAAGCCCCGGCTGTTCTTGATGGGCTGCAGCTCTGATGTCCTTCATTGGGCTGCAGCCGTGGCTAGTGAAGATCACTGGGATAAAAGGGGGTGGGCTTGGACAGGCAGGGAGAGCCTGGAAGGAGCCCTGGCTGAGAGGCAGCAACAAGCAGAAGAACAAGTCTGTGCTGTGAAGAACTGCCCCCAAGAAATATTGCTGAGAAGGTATGGGACTTTAGAAATATGAAATATAGCAGCAAGATAACAACAAGGTCAAATATCTCTTGTGCCTTCTCAGGCTTTTCCTTTTAATTTTGTGTATAACAAAACAGCTTATAATGCTGTTTTTTTAGTTCCCCTCTTTGTGTCTCTGTATCTCTGTTTTGATTTCAAGCTCTTGAAGCTGAATCAGTCTTGCTCTGCACAGATCATTGTAAGGCTTTGTGCTGGTACTTTGTAGATGACTGCAGTTATTACAACACAGGAAACACTAAATCCAACCCTGAAACAAATGATATTGAGTAGGCTAATGTAGCTATCTAATCTCTATTAACTTCAGTTGCTTGGAGAATGATGGTGTAGGAGTGAGTTATGATGCTCAAATCCCAGACGGTGTCCTGCAATAATGCACAAGTAGTCTCAAAAGGATTGATTAAAGCTTCAAATACCAGAATTTATCCAACTACAAAAGAAGTGGGAAAAAAAACAGGATTAAAAAAGATTATTACCAAGTGAGAAAAGTCCTTTACTAATTCCTCTGTTGCCATACATACAAACCCAATTTTCCGATGCCATGGATCAAAGGCCGGGTGCGTGGATGCCATTGGTACTTTCCGGAGCGGCAGCACGGGCCGGAGGCGAGGTGTAGCGCTCCCACCTCCCTCCCTGCCGGGACCAGGCATCCCTTATCGCCCACCCCGCCAAGTTTTGAAGCTGGAAGGCAGCCAGCCCGGCGGCTCCGAGAAACCGCTCGCTTGCCTTCTAGGCAGATTCTGCTTCCAGCTCCGGGACAGGGAAGGGACCAGCGTTTCCCACCGGTCCTGCTGCCCTCCCCTGAGCCACAGAGGTGCCCATGCGGTGCCCATGCGGAGCTCTCCATCCCGGGTCCAGCCGGCGCCGCCTCCTCGGAAGCGCCCCCAGCCCGGTCCGTCCGTCCCCTCGGGCCGGGCGAGCTCCGCCGCCTCCCAGCCCCCGGCAGCGGCGGCCGGGCTCCCTCTGGGCGGCAGGAGGTGAATGGCAAGCGCCGGCGTCTCCCTCCCACACCCCAGCGTCGGTCTCGCCTCCTCCAGCAGCAGCAGCAGCAGTAGCGGGTCACCTCTGCGCGGCTGAGCCGAGCCGCGCTGCCTGCTGGCCGCAGAGGAGAGGAGGCTGGCGGCTCCCTCGCTACCTGCCGCCGCGGCTGGCGCTGAGGAGGGCGCTGCCGGGGGCGGCGCTGGGGGCAGCAGCGCCGGTGCCCGGAGCCAGCCGCACCTCTCCTCTCCTCTCCCTCCCGGCGGGGAGCAGGGCGGGCTCGGCTCCGGCTGCCCAGGCGCCGCTCCTCATTTCCTCTCGCCCTCCGCCGCGCTGCTGGAGGCTCCGCGCTATAAATAGCCGCTCGCCCGGTGTCTCCCGCAGCCAGAGGGGGAAGGTGCTGCGCTGGCCGCCCCGCCGCCGGACAGGTACCGCCGCTTGCGAGGGGCGCGGGGGCTTTTGCTGCTGGCCAGGGTTTTGTTTCCTTGTTTTCCCCTCGGGCACCGGCGCGTCAGGAGCGATTAGAAGCCGAGAATCGGATCCGGCAAAGTCCCTCCCTTTTATTCCCTTACCAAGTTTCTTAAGGTCACAGCCCACCGGGCGCGCAGCCGTGGCGGCGGAAGCAGGCGCGTTTGCCGGAGCCGCCGGCCAGGGCTGATCCGGGCTGGAGCGCGCTGAGGGAAGCTGCCGCTCTCCTGCCCCCTCAGAGCCGGTGCCGGGGGCGGCTGCCGCTCTCCTGCCCCCTCAGAGCCGGTGCCGGGGGCGGCTGCCGCTCTCCTGCCCCTCAGGGCCGGCGCTGAGGGTGGGAAGGTGGCCCGGCTGCCCCGGAGAGCCCTGCCCAGCCCACGCAGCCGTCCTGCGGGGATCCCGGGCTGCTGGGGCAGCCTCCAGCCGGGACGTGCCGGGGATCTTGGCCGGTGTCTCCCGGCGCTGCCCGCTGGAGCCTGGATGCCGGCCCCGCCGTGCAGCTGCGGTCGCGGCCCTGCCGAAGCGGTGCCGGGGGCCTGGAGGATCTCGTCTGTAAAGGTTTTGTGTCGCGTTCCGAAGTTGGGAGTACTCGGGTGGGATTAGCGGCTTCTGTGGGCGACGCTAAGGGTTAATTTGATGGAGTAATTGAGCTGTCGGATCCCCATTTGCAAAGAGCAGCGTCTGCCGAGATGTAATGGAAACCGCAAAAAAGGTATTACAGAGAATGAAATTGAGCAGAGTTGTAACTTGAAATTAACCAGAAAAGGTGGGGGCGGGGGATGATGTTCAATTTCTGATCTACAATCGAGTAGAGCTCTGTTTTCTTTTTCTGAAATGACACAGAGAATTTGAAGCGTGGATGGCAGAGCTTGGGAGTCCCATCTTGGTCCCCAGAACTAACCCGGAACCTTATCCAAAATAGAAATAATAGGATCAAGTCTTTGTCGAGCTGTGTTTTCATCTGATGCCTAATTATGTTTCCATTTATCTTCCTTGCCAGAAGAAATTTACTTGTTTATTTACCCATTAATGATGTGTTAAATAGATATACTAAAATCAGGCCATATGTATGCCATTTAAATCTGACTTTCAATCTCAAAGATGAGAATATTTTTAGGTTTTACTGGCTTACAGGCACTCTCTGTATGTAAATGATGCTTACATAGCAAGAATAATGGGGAGAATGTCTCTTTCTTGTTCTGTATCAGAGAAAAAGTATGTAAACAATTAGTTACTAACAAAACTTCTGTTTGGATAAGTATTTGCAAATGCCATAGCAGTCTTTAAAAAGGCAGTTTTCTAGTCACTTGCTTGTTTTCAACATTGTTTTTATTTTACTTGGTTAGATTTGAGCTGGCTTTAAAGCCCTGCAGTATCTCAGATTTTTTGAACCTGTATATTGAACGGGGTTTATGTAAGTAACTGTATCTATCTGTGCAGGACTGAATGCTGTTTACTTCACACAAATTGATAATTCCACCAGAATTAGGATACAAGTCACAAGATTAATCTGAGCAGTAATTAGTCCTGTGAGATTTGTACAGCCCTGATGATGTTAGTGGCAGCATGTGGCAGTGTTACTACTCCAGAGCCCTATTTTTGCTTTTTTTTCCCCTTCTGCTCTCTGACAGTTTCTACAGCCCTCAAGATAAGATTAAATCTTTCCTGAAAATACATCTTTTCTTTTACTGGCTTTCTTGGACTAACTGAAGCTTCCAGTTCCAGTTCACCACTGGTTCCCCAAACCTTGCAAGTGCGGCTGATCCTACTTTTGCTTGGATTTCTCTTTCCCTGCAGAGACTTATCCCTGAGGCTGCTTTAGTTTTTTTGATCAAAGAATTCTGTCTTCCTCGGCCTAAGGTATATCTGTTTGAGCAGGTGTATCCAAATGCCTCTTACATGTCCTCCTTTATCATCTATAGTCTCCTTATCTTCTGATCTGACTGAAAGATTTCACATTAGGTGAAGGTTTTTTTGTGAACCAAAAATGCAAGATTAATACTCTGCTTAGTGCCTGGAAGTCTACTGTACTGTAAGAAGAAAAAAAAAACCAACCCAACACCCCAAAAAAGCCACAGGAGTGGAAGACCTGCCTGGAGCATTGAAGTCAGCCTGTAGAGGACAGTGCTGCTGGCTGCCAGCGATGAGTGGAGGCTGTGAGAGAGTCTGCAGGTGAAGTAATTGTTTGAATAGGCCTAGACCTGAATTCACTGTGAATTTTGGAGGCAAAGTAGTGGGATTGATGGGTATGCTGAATTATTAAGCTTGCTATGGATATATATTTTAGCATATGACTTCTGCAGAGAAATATGAAGACAATACTTGTTCAATTTATGTAACAGATTTACATGAGGAAGTAAGATCATTTACTGAGACAAATCTGAAGGTGGACAGTTACTCCCAACACTAAAGTTCCTTCAAAACTTCTGATGAGGCTGCATGCTTAAACACTTGGATAAACAGCTTTGACACTGTGTAGCTAACACAGTTAGCTACATGTCTCTCCCTATCTTATATTTTCATAGCTCTTCCTATATGTCAAATGCTCTGACCAATGGAAATTTTTAGGAAGGGCTAGTTTTGCTTGGCTTATTAAATATCTTGTGTTACACTAATATTTTATTATTGATGAATGGTGAATGTTATTTTTTATACTTTTTAGAAAATATTCTTTCTTTGAAGTAGTCTGGGCTGTGAAATACCTTTCCCTGGATTTTTTAATTTACTTGTAAATCTCACTTTGATTGTCAAAATGTGAGCTGGATGGAAGGCTGAAATGTTATTTGGGATGAGTTAGCAGTCCTGGCCTCATCAGGTCTTGGATCTTGTCTACTGCTTACCCTGGGTTTGGGGGCCCTCCCCATGCTTCCTGATTTCACCTTCCAACCTGGCAATCTCACTACAAATTGTCCTGAGCTCTCCATCTCTTTATCCAGCAGCAGTCACAGCTGATTTCACTCTCTTAAGAAGTTGTTTTGGTTTTTTTAAGGGAATGCCTAATTCTTCCTTAGCTTCTCAGGCTCTCCTGGCTTGGATAGTTATATTGCAGAAAACCTGAGGCAAACTGTGAAAGGGGAGCTGGATTGCACAAGGTTTGAGTGTGGTGCTGGACTTCAGCTCACAGATGTCTTCACAGTGATACAGGATTTTAATTAAAGAGACTTGCTTGTCTTCATACAAAGTCCATGTTGACAGCTCTAAAGAGGGCTTGAGGTTTGTGGATTTCAGTTTCCTGCTGTTTGGAGAGCTGTGCTTTTACTGCTTGCCAGAAGAGGGGGAAAAAATATGAGCTACTGATATAGAATTCTCTAGTCCATTTTCTCCATTATCTGCAAAGGGAGGTTCAGTTGATTTGGTCAGGTCAGTAGCAGTTCTTTTTGGGGTAGAATTTTCCCCCTTTCTTTTTTGTTGTCATCATAAATTAACTAAATATGGACAGAATTTCAAAGAGCCAATCATATTTAAACAATCCATTCCACTATGAAAATTGCTGTTAGGAGACAGGATAGCTTGTCTGTCTTCCAAGTCTTGTGTACTTCTTTGGCAAGGTATGCTGAAATCACATAGTGAAAAGTGAATTGAACATCTTATGCTCTACATGGTATGATATTAATTTGTCTTGAGAGGGAGTGAGTAGAACAAACTGTATCTGCTTATTCTGTAGGGTTTTCAAATTTACAATGATAAAAGTTTGCTTACCTGTTTCAGTAATGGGTTTTGAATTGTTTGATGTCAGTATAGTTTGTGTGACCTTTAAGAAATGTAGAATTACTTCTGCTTCTCAAGTGTTATAGATCCAAGGTCTAAAGAACTTGCCAGCATTCAGAATCCAAAGAGGCTGTGCTGTAGTATCCTCTTTACAGTTGCTTCAGCTCTGTCTCTGCACAGGAGGTTTGAAATTTGGTTTGGATGTTAAAAGCCTTTTTGTCTCAGTCTGGCAAACTAAGTGTCTTCCTATTTGTCATGGAAATTCCTATTTCCTGTTTGCCCCACAGGTTCCTTTAGATTGTTTTTAATGTTGATTCAGGCTCTATTTAATCAAAATACATAAGAAAACTCAAGCTAAAGGTGCTTACTTGACATAGTACCATGTCAAAATGTTAAATGTGATGCTGTTTATCAAGGTCACTTTGGCAGGCTGAGTTTGTGCTCGGTTACTGGGTGCCATGGCATTAAAAATCAAATCTATCAAGGCTTTTTTGATGGATGTCTTTTGTTTTGTTTTGTATTCTGTTTCTATGAAATTTCACCCTGTGACCCCAGTGGAAATTTATCCTGAGTATGGCAGTAAAGTCAGTTTGGGGGGGGGGGGGGGGAACTTTCTCTTAAAATAAATAACTAAATAACTAAACCACTTTCCTTTGTATCTATTTCATTCTGTTATCTGTACTCCTGCCAGTTGGAGTTTCTTGCTGCAAAACCACTATTTTGGCAAATGGAGTGAAATCTCTTAACATGAAGTGCTATCAAGACCCTGTTTTTTAATGTGACTGTAAGAGGTGGACATGTAAAGGGCAATTAAGAGGAAGAAAGTCTTAGGGGGAATAAGCTTTTATTGTATTTTGCCAGCTGCTCATGTACCAGCAAGTTTGTGTATTGTTTGTTGCGTTATCAAGTGTGATCTTAGTGCATTATAGCAATGCTAGTGAGATGCACTAAACCTAGGGTGCATATTTCTGTTGTGAAAATGCCTCAGAAACATGCAAATGAGTGTAAAATGTAGGTGTGAAATGTGGCTTGGTATCCTGTACATTTGTGCAGAATGCATCAGCTCTGGTGTTGTACGGTGTTTCTGCAGCAGCAGTAACAGGTTATGTGGTTGTGTTTGTGTGAGTGGCTAAAGAAAATAGCAGTCAGTAAAACTGAGTTTTCTAAGATGAAGTAACTTTGTCTCCTACAGAAATGTAGTTTTGGAATAATATCTTTAGTGGGTTATTCCATGTTCTGTAAATGAGAACAGGGTTTGGTACACAGAGTAGGAGATGCTGCATTTGGTGTTCACAATAACCTCAGTCTGCTATTTTTATAGTTTTAAAGATATAGCATAAACATAAAACATATTTTTAAAATATGTTTTAAAAATATAGTACCTTCAATTGATGATAATTGATTTCAATTCATTTTTCAAATGAATAATCTAGATGGTGATGCAGCTATTGAACCTTGCATTAAAGACAGAGGATGTAAATGAGGAAGAAGCACCTGGTGAAAAACAAAGTAAACATTGAAGTTCATGTTCTGACCTGCAATTGAGAAATATTGTTCAATTTGTTCTGTAGTTTCTATACAAGCACAGATGCTTAACTTGCATTAATTTTCACTCAGTGAATCTGCATTAAACTTTTTCCAAATGATTCATTTTTGATAATTGTTCAGCCATAGAGTTGCAACAATTAGGAATTATATATTTTTAACTCTAGGAATTTTGTTTTGCTTTCCTGCTGTCAGTGTCAGATTATTTAAGTTCAGCTGCCAGCGTAGACATTTTCTACTAGGAACTGAGAGTTTCCAGGTGAGACAAACAAAATGATGACTGCTGTTTTTATGGGAGTTTTCTTGGTTCTGGATACCACAGGTGGCAATAGTGGGAAGCTTGGAATGTATCAATACAGCCTACACTAGGTGGCAGTGTAAAATATGAAGAAGCCTAAAAACATTTGGAATTCTTTATGAACCCAATAGAAGCTGCCACATTTATGGCTCATTTTGTAGATAAGACTATTTTTACTGCATCGTCTCCCCTTAGATATGCGGTCACTTACTTTTCATGGTCCTAATTTTTCTTGACTTGACCTTGTTTGAGTCAGGGAATATGTTTGGACCCCTACTTACTGTAAGGTGGCTGGTATACTGAAAATTCAGTCTACCCTTTTATTGTGGGTAGCTGGCTTGTGTTTGTGGTTTGTTATTGGTTAGGAAAACCGTACGCAGTTGAGAATTTTATGTGAGATCTATATTGTTAACTGTAGTACAGAAGCTGTCATCTGATGAAACAAGGATGGATGAGACTTCATTTCATAGCTGTATTATAGCCATTTATAATTTATCTAGGATGATCTGGTATGCATGTATTGTTTTTAAAACAAAAATACTGGAATTGTACAGAATCTGATGTCAAATTGCATGTACTGGGAGAGTTTGCTGTCTTTGACTTAGAGAATGTGTATATGTGTGAGCTGATATATGTATATATACACCCCCCACCCCAGTGCTGTGGCTATAAGTCTGCTTAAAAATGGTAAGATGTGTGAGTCTTAAAAAGCTCAAATGCATCTTAATCTTCTTCAAGCATTGCAAGAGAGCTTAAGTGACAGTGGGAGCTTGGACAGTTGTCGGTGAGCAAAGAACATCCTTGGGTAGTAAAGTGTGGAGTCCTTTCAAATTTTTCCTTCAGCAATGCCTGATTATACAAAAATTCTGATCAGGGTGGAAGAAATAACATTTACAGAAACCTTTAAATCAGTTTCTGTGCCATCAAGATGTGATAGCCTACAGATAGATAGATAGATTTCCCTACTAAAGCATGAAAAGCAAGAGGGATCAGAGGACCCAGCCTGTAAAAGTTATGTGCAGAGTTCCTGAACTCTGCTTTGTTATGTGAAATGAGAAAGCAGTTTGATGTAACACCATGAAAGCTTTTTATTTTTATAAATTGGATTTTCTCTCTGAGAAAAATAAAAAGCCTGGTCACAATAGCTTCTTTGGAGCTGTGTACTACCAAAAGCCAAGCTGTCCATGTGCTGAGGTTATTGAATGAATTTAGGCTGTCACAATATGCGTGGAAATATATTTAGTACCTTGCACCAAAATTGATCAGTAATTAATCTGATGGTAAATGAAGAAGATTGTGCATATATAAGGTACAATTCAGGATATGCTGAATATGCTTGAAGAATGAACATTTTATAAAATCCCAACTGTTGATAATGACTTCTTTTAAGCAGCAGACACAAAAATACTATGAAGCAGTGGGAGTATTTAGTGAGGAAACACTTCCCCCTCCTTGCTTTTTGTTCATAGTATTAAGCTTTTCACAGAAGAAAATGTTCAGTACTATTGATATCTGTCATATCAATATTTTGAAAATAATGTGAAAGATTTACTAGCAGAAAATGTAGATAGTAAACCTGTGTTTCAGGCTTACTCAATGTATGTAAGGGTCCTGGAGGGGCACCATGAGTAGTGACCCTCTATGTTCATGTAGAACATAGGAAAATGAGAAATTTGGGAAATTTGGCCTTAACTTTTATCATTCACAGTTTCAGCAAAGGAAACCTGGGATGAATTCTCCTTAGTTGTTGCTTGAACTCCAGCTGTAAATTGAGATATCATGTCTCAGCTTGGATTGTTTTGGTTCAGCATTCATGGATATTTTTGTTTGTTTTGACTGGTTTTGATTGAATGGCAAACTGTGGTGATCTTGCACAAAAGTAAAAGCATGCTAGGCACCAGTTTATCAAAAAAGGATTGTGGATAGCAATATTAATGTTAATGGGAGCTGTCCTACAATTTGTAGTTGAAGATTGATGTAAAGATGTGTGGGAACCTGAGAGAGCAGATCTGTGACAAAAGCAGGTTGTGGAAAGTCACTGACTGAGTCATGGGGTGAAAGGAATAAGGACACTGAAGCAAGATTAAGTGGTAGCTAATTTTTAGACCTGTATAAAAAATATAGGTCTCCTATGCACCTTTCCTATGCAGACAGAAATAAACTGTCTGATCTGTCCAAGATGTCACTGCCAACCATGATTATAAGGAAAATTAAATCCTTTGGTTCAGTTTGGGCTGTGTTTCATAATCCATGGGTGGAACCTGAAGGAATTACTGATGCTGATCTGGGAAGCAAAGTGGTGAACCCCAGCCCAAGCAAAGCAAACAGTCTGCAGAGGTTCTGGGACCAAGTCAATTCTCACCTGAGCAGTGGAGAAAAAAGGAAATCAACCCATCCGGAATTTACTGCTTGTTTTGTCAACTAGAACCCAACCTTGGAGTCTTCTTCCAATAAGGTGCTAGCACTTATTGGCTACTATATTTAAATAAATCTAATGTTTCACTAAAAAACATGCTACAATTGTTTCCATGTTACTGTGAGAAGATACATTTATAACAATTATTTTAAACATAAAATTGAGCACTTGCTCTACTTGTTGAACAGCATGTTAACGAGGTGTCCTGGAGTTATCTATGAATATTTATTAGGATTTATATCAAGAGTAAAATATAGAAAAACTGTACTCTTTTTCAAAACAAAAATGATGATTACTCATTTTCAGTGCTCTGAAATCAGTGCTTAACAATCAACTTTGGTATGTTAAAATAATTGCATGCTTTTGAATTTTACCTGAAACAGAGATCTGATGTTTATGGCTTCTCTTTGGTTTTTGGGGCTTTTTTTTTTTACCCTTATAGAAAAAGAAGAGCTACCTTTATCCTCATGAACTGTTCCAGATGGGTGGTAGGGGGGAGGGCCAAAACACTGTAAAATATAAACATAAAATATTTTGCCTATTTAAAATAAAATACTGATGAAGATCTAGCCCATGTCTGTGGGAATTTTTCTTGGCAGATGCTTCCTAAGTTCTGAAAAAACATCAGCTTTGAGACTCTGTTTTTGTGTTCTGGAAGAGCAATGTCTCTCACTAAAGTTTGAAGGTTAAGGTAGAAATACTTTTTTGGAAATTGAACTATAAAGTGCAAAAAGATGTATTTTTAAGCAATTTTAAAAGACAATACCAGCCTGCCGGTTTTGACCCTAGTTTTTAATTTCAGTATTTGGAAGAGTGTTGCAGCTTTACAGCCAGATGATTTGTTAGTTCTCCTGTAGTAAATAATTCAAAAGAGCCTTTGTTGTGTAGTCAGCAATGCCACACATCTCTCACCTCCCACAAGTGACGGGAGCAGATTCTGACCCAATTTGCAGTGCTGTTGGCTTGCTGCAGCTCAGGGAAGCACTTTAGAAGATCTTGGCTTTTGGGGTTTTTTTTCCTAAAAATAAATAAAATTTTCACTTAAAAATGAAAATTTAAAACTTAGCAGTAATTTAGCCGCTCATATGTTGATTCTGAATTTTTTTTTTTAATGAAAGGTGCATATAGTTGTTTTTTTGGAACTTAATGAGAAGTGTTAGTATCACGAACTTGGAAAGGCTCTGTCATACTACAGCTGACTCGCCCCCTTGTCAGCAGAGCTGGATTCTCCTTTTTCCTCATGGATGGTTTACCTTTTGGCGTGTTCTGTTTCTGTCCAAATGGCGTTGCTCCCATTCCAGCCCAGCGAAGGCTGTTCAGCGCTTTCAGACCTAGCTCTCCTCACAGCCAGACCACTGACAGAATCAGTGCTGGGCTGGGAGGTGCGTGGAACTTGCTCTTCTCAGTGGAGTTTTCTGCATCTGCCAGGTGATGCAACCAAACAAATAAACACATTTCAGATCCTGTCGTGTCTGTAGGTGTTTGCGCAGGTCATGGGCTGCAGTGGCTCAGGTGCCTGAAAAAATAAACAAAATTCACACTGTCTTGGAAATAGACACTGCCTTAATCCATCAATTTAGAAGTCGTCATATGTGAAGGAAGGGACAGTAAGTGAGTTTGTAGGATTGGACTGAGACAGACAGATGATTCTTCTGGTCTGCTGTGCCACATTGAAAAAAAAATAAGAAAAAAAAGCTTAAAAGAATTAGCAGGCAATGAGGAGATAATTATACCATCAAGCACAGGGAATTTCATGGCCATTGTGGGTAAACAACTCTGGCTGCTCCATCCAAGGGACCAACTTAATTAAAAACAATGGCCAAAAAAAAGGACAAGCCTAAAATTCTAGTTTAGTTAACCCATTTACCAAAGAAAAATATTGAAAGCCCATTAGTTTTTCTACAGATACTAACATTTTATTTATAAATTCAGCATTTTAGAAACTTTCTAAACTTTATCTGGCTTTGCTTTAAAAATGTACAAACAGCATGAGTTCCAAAACATGTGGGTTTAAAATACCTTTTATGCCGATTTTCTGATACTGTTTTTTCATCACGAAATATTTAGTTTTTCACTTCTAAGTAAGGGGAAAGCTGAGGTCTATAGCAGGAACTGCATTTTTTTTCCCAATTTATTGGAATATCCTTAGGGCAAGCGGGCTGGAGTGGGACCCCTGGGGCATGGAGTGGCTGAACAAGGGGTAGTTAGTTAACACTGAAAGTGGGCAAGTGTAGATTAGATATTAGGAAAAAATTCATTACTGTGAGGGTGGTGAGATACTGGAATAGATTGCTCAGAAAATCTGTGGATGCCTCATCCCTGGAAGCTTTCAAGGCCCGGTTGCATTTCTATGTTTGTTATTTTTCTATTAAAGTTCTTTATTCTTTGGGCAACTCCATCCTTCCTGTCCCTCCACTTTTACCACGTTCCCCCTGGCTGGGCTGGGCTTGGGGTCACAGCGAGCCGGACTGCAACAACATGGTATTAATAATAATTTGTAAATTATATAATAATAATTCATAAATTACTGCCGTTCTTACTGGCCTACGTATGTGCATTAGTCACATCACTGAAGTTGTGTCCAGCTGAGCTACCATGTGCCTCTCTGACAGTGGTCTGGAAATGTCAAAGATGGAAATATTTGTGAGTCAGAGTATGTGTATCCCTTCTAGCTCAGTGGGACAGTAATTCCTGGTAATAGAAACTGAATTTAACTTCAAATTCATACATTACAGGGCATAATTCTCTAACAGTTTTTGCAAGTAATTTTCCAACCTTACTTTTAGTTGTGGATTTAATATTTAACACTCAAGGATTCTTAATATTAAGAGTAACACTAAAGAATATTAATATTTAATTTGATGTCATAAGAAATAGCTTACAGTCATTTTTGCAGATGAAATAGGTAAGATATCTCTCATAATTTCTTTCGAACTTTGGTGCTTCTTAATCACTCTGCTTAACGGATAAGGCATGAAATCTTCCTTTGTATGTAACTACCAGAAGTTAGATTACATTGGAACTAAATAAACACTGAGTTGGAAGGAATTTAGATTAGCATTCATATTTGTAGTTCTTGAAATAACTGTAATCTGGAAAAACAGAGCTTGAAAGTTGTCATCAGTGTCAGCACGATGTTAAGCTCTGCACTGGCACAGGTCTCACTTCTGTGCTGCTCTGAGCTGGAACTTGGTGTTTTGCAGCTCTATTTTTCATTCATTGGAGTGGGATGTAGTGGCAGAGCTGTCTCCTTGGGTGTGTGCTTTGAATTTCACTCTGCAGGGCAGCTCACTGCTCAGAGCTGGTGACTTCTCTGGAACAGAAGGTTCAGATCAGATCAAGAAATTAACCTCAGTTAAGGTTAATGCTGAAAAGTCTTAAATCTGCATTATTATTAAAACCAGACCATATTGCTGATTTTATTAAAAGTCTTGCTTTGAGTTATGGTTTGAATTTGAGTTCTTCCTTTAAAAATTTTTGGCAAGATTTCTTCTGGTTCCCCTGTGCATCTGCAGAGGCACTTTTGTGTGCTGGTAACTCCTCACCAGCCCAGTTTCCCTTTCTTCAGCTTAGTTGTACTACTCTATCATTAAGAATTACTTAATGATCTGGTTAGGACTATGTATTGCCACATACTGAAATATTTCTTCCTCTTCATTCTTGCAGTGGTAGTTTTCTGCCTGAATCTAAAATGCAGTGTTATTCTTCATACTGAGTGCAGGAGGTTTAATTACTTTCTTTACAACTAAAAATAAGGCATTTCTGGCTGAAATAAGATTGTTAGTGTTTGGGTTTCTTTGGGTTTGTTTGTTTTTTAATAGTGGGATAGATTAAACTGTTTAAGAGCATTTTAGGGGATGTCTGCCTCAAGCATTCTAAGATGCTGAGAAACTGGGAAAGATTTGGGAACAGAGTGGTTTTGCTAGAGAATGGTGATGTTTGAAATGGTGGAAATTAGTTTTGTGGGAAGAAAACTAGGTAGTTTCTGTAATGACAGCGAGGTGTAATTGAAGTGGGAGGTAGGTGTGAGGGATTAGGATGAGAATATTTTATAAGGATTAGAAGGGTTGCCACTGGAGGTGAAGTGACACAGTCTCTTGGTTCATTTTGCTGTCTACATGGATTTCTTCCTCAGTTTTTGAGGTTTTTCTGTTAACAAGTTCTATGCAATTTATTTTAGGTAGCCTACAAATTAGTGGCACAACTATCAAAAATCTTGTGCAAGTAATAGTAAAAAAAAATTAAATAAATCCAGTCTCTCCTTTCCATGTGTCTGTAATTTTTCAGTCTAACACATTTCTAGCCAATGATCTAGGAGTCAGAACTTACTGTTGTATTTCATGAATCACTTTTATTTTGCTTTCTTCCTTTAGTTTAAAATGTAAATCACAATTTGCATTTAAAGACAAATATATTGTTTTCTCAGCATCCATGGAAATGTAATAAAATGGCAGAGAATGCAGCTGTCAGTGGGAGCTGTATGCATTTAATAACTGTGAAATTTCACCTCAAGCTAGGCCTCCTTCTATTTCCTTTCCTATGGATGAGGGATTTGATGGAAGTATTTTGTTATGGTGGCATTTCAAAATTTTGACATATATTTAAGTAATACTTGAGTCTGTACTCAGCCTTTCACTTAACCTGAAGACTTATGAATGAAAGCAAAACAAATGAACAAAAGCATTTTCTAAAATCATCTTGAGTGATGCCTGCCGTGTGAGGAGCTGTGGGTACCCAGAAGCCTTTTAATGGCACAGTGATGAGCTCCCAGAAACTCTTGGGCTGCTTGTGTTTTTTTGATCTCCTTACTTCTCAGAATAAATAATACACTACCCAATACACTCCTCAGATTTTGCTCCAGCAGTGGACAAAATACTTAACTCACCATTGTAGTTTTAAATATCTTTTTCAAATGTATGTGAAGTTGTCACTCATCTCAACATTAATACTCTATTCAGAATGCTAATTCAGCTAGAAAATGTTCTCAGAATGAAACATCCAATTTTTCTTCAGGATGATATTTTAAAATTAAATTTGGCTGATTCCGCACATTGGTTTTTTGTGTCCTCTATCAATAATACATTGATATGAGTTTTTTTTTTTCTGAAGGAAATTTCATGAAGTTGATCAGTTGTTGCTTTCTGCTCCTTCATCCATTCAATTCAGCTTGATTTTTGTTGGTAGCAGCAGTGGAGTGTAAGGAGCAGAAAAATGAATTGCTGGTGCTGGCTGTCTCTTTACCACAGAAGTGTTAGTTATCTGCTCCATTCTTCATATTGTTCTAGTCAGGACAACCTGTACAGAAATGGCTTTCCTCATCAAAGTGAGAGAACATACCACTTAGAGTGCCATTTTCATCCTGGGAATGGAGAATTGCTTTCCTTCTGGGTGGCATGGGTATTCAGACACAATAATGTCTTTGCAAGTTTAAAACCACCACACAGCTCCTTAGGAAAATGAGCGAGCTGTCAGGCCTATAATCTGTGTCCAAGAGTCTGAGTCTTCCAAGGCTCAACATGCAGGGCTGTAATTTTGTCCCTTTGAGATGAAAATCTTGTGAGTAAGGAGAGCTCCCTGTTTCACAATTCATTAAGTAAATCATTGCCCTTTCTGATATGTCTGAAATGTTTACTCTGCACATATAGTATGCATTGGCTGATTCAACGTGAAGACTCAGGATTTGGGTGTTTTCTTTCCTTTCCTGGTTAATCAGAATGTTTGTGGCAGAGAATTAGAGTGTAAGAGAAGCAAAGGTGAAACTGTGCAGTGTTTGATGGAGTGAGCAGTCATTGAAAAGAAAAGCTTTTGCAGGATCCCAGCACTAACATCCATCTATCTGTGATTTCCAGGCCTGTTTTGTTTATTTATTTTAGGAATACAGAGCCTCCTTGTAAAAAGCTCTCTGAGGAATGATTTATTGTTTTGCCGACAAGATGACACTAGTCTATAGTAAGCTGTGTCTAGTCTGTAGTTATACTCAGTGGGGCAGATTAAGTGTTCCCATAAAGTAAACATGGCTGGAGAAAAAAATCAACACAGATACTGAAGCAGCTGGACTTAGATAATCAGTACTCCAGGAGGCTGGAGAAATTTGGTTTTGAATGCTTTGCTTAAATATTAGGTTAAGAAAGAAGACTCTGCCACTCTCTAGACATAGCGCCGAGTCCCTTCAGATTGTAGGAAATTGTTTATTTGCATGCATTCATCTACTTGATTATGAGTTTTGTATTTGTTTAATGATGGTGATCAGCTATGCTATTGCAATGACTAATCCCATCAGGAGCAGTCTTTCAAGTATGGAAAACCATAACCTTCAGGGATTATGATTCATCTGTCTTTAAAAGGAACACACCGACATTAAATACAAGTTATATTGCTGAGCATCCTGAGGTCCCTGTCCCCTGGCTTTGTGCAGCAGGACAGAAAGCAGGAGTGGAAGGCAGATGACGAGCTTTGCTGTGTGTTGCTGAAGTTGCTGGGGAAGTTACTCTCCCTGACTGGGTTGTTGTGGTGTTAGTGCTGGGCAGCAGAAACAAATGATATTCTGGCTGTTACTGGTCCCAGCCAGGTGTTCTGCTTAGTGTTGAACAGCAGATGTTGAGAGTTAGCTCATTGTTTTCTTTGTCCTCCTGCCATGGGGGTGGTGCCTTCCCCAAGGAAGGAGGAGTGGCAACCAGAAGTACAGCAGTTTTAGACTGTTACTGCTAAATTCAGTGCTATCTGTTGGAGAGGGAGAGAGTAAAATCTGTAGAAAATTGAAAATTCCAGGGAAGAGGGGAAAAAATCAGAAGCAATGAGCGTGAGTTTTTTGAAGACATTGACCTGATAGCCTAAGCTCAGGTAAGGTAGTTGGGGTGTAATTGTTTTTTTTTTCCTTTAGAAGTAATTTTTGACTGTGAAAAACGCCAATCACTTGTTTTTAATTTTTTAAATGTTTAATAGTAGTAAAATGGTCATAAAAATAGTAATACAATTAGAGTAATAATAATTTGGACAATTTGGATTAGGACAATATGAGACAATAGAAACAAAGAGTTACGGACTCTATGGACAAAGAGTCAGGGTACCTTTTTCTGGGCAGCAAAAGTCCGAAAAAGGACACTCGTTAACAATGAGCTGCTACAAAAGGGAGGTCGAGTAGACAAGAAATAGGGTTGGGCTAATGCTTGCAAGGGGGCCAGACTGCCTTGATAGACTCACTTGATGGCTACTAAATGCCTTGCCAGAAGAAGTGCTGTGCACCTTTAGGAGATGTGGCAGAAGCTGTGTTCCCTCTTGTGTTTGTAGCACTTGCTGCATTTCTGTACTGCTCATGAGAGAAATGGGGATGGTTGCGTTTCAAATATGAGCATGTCTGGCCTTTCTGGTTCTCTACTGTAAAATTAGTGAAGTTGTGTTCTGTGAATCAATGGATGGCTCTTAGATGCTATGGTATAGATGGAGATAATCAACATTGGCATTTTTAGTACTTCAAAAGATACACTTGTAACTTTGGGATTAGGATCTTAAGCTTCTGTGATTGGGTCTGAACTGAGAGAACATGTTCAGTATTTGCAGTAGCTCAGTTTAAAGCTTTTAAAGAAAGGTATCTGTGTATATTAAGCTTTCTGATGAAAATATGAAGCTTAGTCTGGTGTAAAGTAACTGTCTGCTAAAGTAATTGTGTCCATAGACTTTGGATTCTGCACAAAAATACATTTGGTTTTGAATTCATGTAGTGTTTTGATAGCGTTCCTGTTTGCATCTTCTCTGTAGAAAAAGTCTAGTGCTGATAAAAGAAACTTCATGGTTGTGTGCAACTGCTGCTTTGCTTGCCCTCCCCCCATTTTTGAGCAGGATATATTAGTAGAAAGAAGCAAAGTATACCAGCTCCTGCTCCATCTCTTTTCCATAATGAATAGGATAAGGTGCTCAATGGAAAAGAGAAAGGTGCTGTGTTTCTTGAGGAGTCACACAATGTTATTACAATCTGTGTTAGGAAGATTGAGAGAGCATGTAAAATGAGTCAAAATATTTGCAGTTACTTAAGTATGTGTGAATAGCATTAGTGCTTAACAGTGAAAACATGAAGACCAAATATCTTCAGAAAATATGTGCTAAAAAGATTTGTTGTCCTTATAGAAGGAAAGACATAATTTCATACTTATGCCAAATAGAATTAGTGTTCCATCATAACTCTCTGAACTCTAAGTTTAGCCTGTTGTAAATAGTTTAATCACAAAGGAATTTCAGTGTTACCTGAACTATTCAGAAACCTTTCTTAAGGATCCAGAACAGATTTGCTATATCAACCTTTTCTGTTCTGTGACATGAGAAACTGAAACTTTGTCTTTGCTGCTTGTATTCTGCATGTGGTTTTTTTAATATTTCACATTCTCTTTCAGAAAGCAGAGCTTGTTTCTCTGTCAGTATTTCCTAGTGAGAGAGATAGTGTTACCTATTGTTTCTTATTCTAAATTACTTCTGACTTCATTTTACACTTGAAGAGGATGGAAATACTGATTTGTAGCTACTGCTTTCATGGTTTGTCATTATTTTCTTTATTGTTGCTTAAGAAAAGTGACAAGCCACCATTTGAGATTCAGAGCTTTCTTACTATGGTAGTACCCTTAAGTTTTGTCACCTGAGACTTCATTGCTTTGCTGTGACAACAAGTGTCTCGTCCTGCTCTGTGGCTTTGAATGTTTACTGCCTTAAATTTCTAGCTGGATACTTGAATTTTGGTATCTAGAGGAGTGTGACTGCTAACTTTTAAAAAGAGAGAATATTCAGAGATCACTCCTGTGTTTTCCTGTGAGATTCCCCACCCCTGTTACTCATGGTTAGAAAATGAGTCACCAGAAGCTTCATGTAACCCATGCTGGTGACAGTCATACCCCATTTTACTTTGGGAGTGGGGGAAAGTGAAAGAAATGTTAAGCGGCTATGAACCTCTTTTCCAAGACTGCTAGCCTCTTCTGTTTGTTTTATTGCTTTGTCATGGAGAGACCAAAAGCTTGCAGGCTTGAGGCCACATAAGACTTTGGCATAGTGGTATGTATGTAGATAAAGGTGTGTAAATGTAGAGGTAGGCATATGCAAAACTCTAAGTCTGCAGATGAACTGGACAGAGTGGTAACTCCGCTGGTAAATCAATATAACCCATCTATTCAATAATCCTGGGGCGCGAAACAAAAATGCGGAAGAGGAATCTGGCTAGTGGAGGGTAAGATGTTTGTGACTCTGCAGACAGCAGAGATGTTGAAGGTTTCTTTTGGAAGAGTGCAGTGGGGTTGGAAAAGCTGCATGGCACACGTGCGGGCTTACTTGGCATTGAGCACAGCTCTCCCAGGCCTTGGAACAAAGATGTAACAGGATAACAGAGATGTGTCACTTGAGACCTTTTCCTACAGAGAGGATTTGAAAATTTTGACCATTTAAAATGTGTTTAGTGGAAGATGAGTCTTTGAAAAGATGAGATCAAACTGCATTCTCCAGAGAAATGGCTTGCTGGCATTGAGAATTTATGCTGTTTCTGAAGAAGAACTTGAAATTGAGGCATGTGATAGATTTACATAGTGCCTATTTATTTTTTTTTTTAAAGTGTGCATGAAAAGAGATAGAAACCCAAGGATACCATAGCAGATAAAGTGATGTAACTGTACAGAACAATAGACAGTTATTAGAATAGAAGTTAAGTGCATTAAATATTTCTGAGAATAGTAGTCAGGTATGTAACTACCAGTTATGACTATACCAGCTTTCAGTGCAGTTAAGACTGTGTATTAGCTGAAGTGCAAGGAAAGCTGGAACAGTTTTGTGCAAATACCAAGATCTTGGGGTGTAAAAAGGAATAATTTGAATTGCAAAATATTAGACTGAATATTGAAGCCGTAAGGTAATAGCATAGCAGAACATGAATATTGAAGGATACAATGGAAAACTAGAAATAGACGTTATTGAGTGGCATTATAGTGCATGATGTTATAATGTTATTAGAGTGTTGCTGTAAGGACTTAGAGGAAATGCTAGTGAAGCAGAAACCACTTGGACTGATGTCAGTTCAATGAAAGGTGCTAAGTCTGCTGGAGCAGTGGTGGAGTTCTGCAGGGCTGCATCTGGAAATAGGTAATTGTAATGGAGTAAAGATCAAAATTACTGGGCCCATCACAAGAGAAACCGTCTTTGTGAATATCCATTGGAAAACAAGTGCTGCTGATAAAGGTAGGCTGGGCTATGATAGTGTGGTTTAAATGCATGACAGTTTTTGAAATTTGAAAATAAATCATGGGACCAAAACCAGGTGAGACTGGTTTTGAGTAATGTCGTTTCAACTCAGACTTGTATATCTTGAGGATTTGTATGGGTTTGGTCTTATATGTTTTCCTGAGAGGTGGGTTCAGGGAAGGATTATGAGAACTGGAAAACATTTCCTGCAGGGGATGAATTAAGGATTGAAAACAACACCAAACCTTGGCTTCTTTTATCACTTCCAGTAATGGAAAAAAAGAGAATATACATGTAAGATAAAGGTCAGTGTTAGTACAATAATGTGGTTAATTTGGACATTAAGACCTTTACTTTGAAAATGAAAGAAGATTCTTGATGTTAAACCAGAACGACATTCCTCTGGGAATATAGAGACAAAGATATCTAGATACTTTTGGGCTTGAGCTAAATAATATGTTGTGGAAAGTATTAGATTTTGATGTTGCATGTTGTCATAGGTCTTATAACTCAGAGGGCTCTTTCTGTTTTTTAGTGTGTTGGACTAATCCTGTCCCCAGAATGTGATTTCTGGGTTCAATTTTCTTGGAGTCAATTTGTCTCTTTCTTTGCTGAGATAGTTCAGGCTTTACAAGGAGTAACTTTCTGTTAACAGTTTCTTCTGAGAATTATATCCAATTAAGTTGAAATGTTAGGTTTAGGGCATCACACACAAAAAAAGCTGCCCTAAACCTTTCATTTCCATGTCAAGAGAAAGTAGTGAATGTGTAGTTTAAAGGACTTCATGTCTTTAAAACTGACACTGCTGTAGCTGACTGGTTTTGACCCTTGGTAATTTTTTTGTCTTGAAAGGTAATCATAGGAACAGTCTTTCATTCCCGCACACTTCAAAAGCAGCAGCATATAAAAACAAGATGACAATTTCCCTGCTTCACCTGCTACCCTTTTAGACTTCACACCTCTTCCATCCACATGCAGAAAGAATCTGACGTGACTGGTCTTGACACTTGTGCTAATGGCAAGGGAGTTGTCTATGCATCTCCATACATAGTGGTTCTTAAATGAATGTTAGACTCCTCTTCTAGAGCAAAATAAAGGTTGAATCTTCGTATTTTGGTAGGGAAGGAGAAGTCAGATCATACCTCCATAGACTAATATAGTAAAGCTGGATTTGAGGAAGAAAATAAACAAAAAGCCGCTAAACAAAGAAGTTGTGTGTGTCTGTGTTACTGCTGGGAGACGGGGAAAAATTTTTTAAAACAAAAGATAAATGTTGGGCAGAAGTTAAAACTTTGGCCATATTCACTGTGAATGATCAAAGAAAGTGCCAACATAGCGGCATTTCAAGCAAAATGTCAGTCTTCCTTTGATTTATTTATTTATTTGAAATTTTTATTTTAACAGTTTATTTAAAATATTGTCTTATAAGTGCTGGGAAAGGAAGGAGACAGGTAAGTTTAAGAAATAGCACAAAGCCAAGTTTCTCTGGTTGTATCTTCCAACTACCATATTCCTAATTGCCCAACTGCCTTAAGGCAATCAAGAAATCAGTTTTTGAATAATTTATGAAGGTTTTTTGTCACCCTTACAAGGTGCTAATATGCCATGGTGAATTGAGGAGGGGTGGGTAGCCACAACAACCTGCAGTCGATAAAATGAGTGGAATGCTTTTATAAAATACTGTTTGTGGGCACATGTGTGTGCTTGCAGTCTGAAAATTTAAAGATGTTCTCAGAAGAATGCAGAAGCTACTTACCAGGAGAATTTAAGTTTCCTAAACTTGTTTGTATAAACTCCTGCACAAATTGCTTTTCTGCCTTGAAGTAAGATGAATAAAATTGTTTAGGCTAACATCTGAGAATTCAAGAACAGGAGGGGAAAAAAGTCTGTCCCCCAACTTTCCTTTTTTTTGTGGTGTCCTATTTCAATTGCCTCTCTAGTGGCTCTTTGCACAAAGTCTGCAGTCTTAAAGTTAACTCTGAGAAGTATGTCCCGGAGCTGCATTTCTTTAGAAAATTCTTTCTTGAGAAACACTTTCATCTCATAAGTTAGGCAATATTCCTGATTATTCAATACGAAAGAAAGCATTCATTCTGAAAGATTTAGATCTTAAGAGATTCACATATTTTAATGTATGCAAATGTAGTTAAGATCAAAATAACTGCATGTCTGCAGCAGTGCAATGGCATTGTAATGGAATTATGGTATTAGTCAAATTTATTTCTGTGCTGAATTTATTGTACTTCATATAGTCATTCTGTCTGTATGGGGTATGTTCTTCTTCAGTATCTGGCTCTATGTCATTAGTGACATTGATAATTGTTCTAGTGCTGACTAGGATGGAGTTTAGTCCAGCCACTATTTTTACTTGGAGGGCACGCTCCTCTGACTGTATTTACTGTGTGAAGCACCTCTCCATGGGCTGTGAGATCTTACTGCTCTATTTTTGCCTACTGAAAACACATCAGAGACACAGTGATACCCAGGCTGGTGAGAGAAGCTTGCTCCAAGCTCTGGCCAGACTCTAGGTGCTCTGCTTTAAGCCTGTGCTGGGATGACAGGAAAGAAAGCAAAGAGCACAAGTATGGCCAAGGAACAGCCTGTTCGTAATCACCACTGCAGAGCTTTGCAAGCTGAAGTTTTGAGAGGTGTTCTTCTTTTTAGCCTTCTTAGAGTCAAATCTTTTGGTGCATTGGGTTTGTTGGTCCCCTTCTAAGCTCTGATTCTCTGCTTCAGGCTAGTTTCCCTGTTAATTCTTGCCCAGAGGCTCTTTTAGAAGCTGAGCATCCTTCAAAGCATGCAGGTCTGATTAGAATGTAGGTGATAATCCCTCAGCTAGATGTTGAACAGCTATTCTGGGCTAGGCAATCAGATACAATTTTACTACGCATGAAAAAGAGGTTGTTACCAACCATTCACATCCTGAGGCGAGCGCTGTTTCTCTGTCAGGGGATTTGGCTTGCACTACTGTGCACCTTCAGTTGGCATCACAGAAACATTCAGTCCTGTACAGCCTCTAGTAAAAATCAGTTATGTTTCACGTTTTATATAAAGCCATTTATTTAATTCAGACATACCTGTTTTGCATCATACCACATTATACAGACATACCTGTATAATTGCATCCTACCACTGCAGTCATGGCCTTTTTACCCAAATAAGTCTGTACCTGAGGAGAATGAATATCTTATGAAACCAACTCTTGGATTTTGTTTATAGTAAATAACTGTGATAGCCTTAAATTTAAGTTGTTGTTGTGCACTGTTTTTCTTTGCATGGCAGTTTAATCTGCAAAACATGTACTTTTAGCAGGTTTTATGTAGCTGGGCTATTTATTGGTTTTAATTTTAACTTCTTAGGCTACTCAGGTTTAGAATAAAATATTTATAAAAGCATTTGCCCGTGACCCTTTTAATTGAATAGAGCAGGGTGCAATACAGAGTAGATAACTGTATGCAGAAATCCAGCTAAGTATTTGGCTCTATTGCCTAATTAATAACTTAATAAGATATAACTTATTTTTCAGGATTATTTGTACTTCATCACTGTTTTTATATAGTGAAAAGCTGCATATTAGTAAAAACAGGTAGCATAGTAATGGATAAACATGGACAGGAAATTTAGGTTTATTGAGTGAAGTGTTACACTTCCCAAGATGCCTGTCTGCATGGAAAGGTGTTAGTGGGTTTTGACTCCCAGCAGATGGTGTCTCTGTTGCTTACAGGCTGTATTAGCACCAAATTCTGCAGCCACACAACCAACAGACACATAGGTCACTCTGGAATGAGCCATGGAGGAGAGCTTCACTATGTGCACATGTGCAATTTGAGCTGTCCTAGTCTTAATTGAAACAGGTATTTGGGGGAGAGTCTGATCATCTTCTCAATCATCCTTTGACAAGAAGTTCAAGTTGTGGTTCAAAAGTATCACCTCTTAGTTTCTTCTAAAGTGTATTTAACTTCGGATGAATTTAGAGACATAGCAGTAACTTAGAGTAAAAAGATTGTGAAGTTTGTTACTGTGATTAGTACATCTAATTTATCCTTTAAAATACATAAATTCTCTTCTTATCTTCTAATTGAGGATCTATTGTTCAATTTAAGCAAATGGTCAATGAATGACCTTTAATTGCTGCTGCATAAAGCAGAAACATTCTTAGTAGTCTTCATGATTAATGAGCTTTGTTGCTATTTTTCCTGTATCTATTTTGCATCTATTCCCTTCCCCAGATGAAATAATAATTTCTTTGTAACTGAGACTTCTGTTGCACATAGAATTGAATCATTATTATTGAGACGCAGGCAAAATGCTTTATCGTTCTTTCTTAGATTGAAAGTACCAAGTCACCATTTCCTAGATTTATTTGTTCGAGAAATGAACTCCAAATCTCTCAAATACACTGTTAAAATTTTTCAATATGTATAGTTTGGTTATTCCTCAGATACAAGTTTAGGAAAAGGGGGAAGTAGAGAGAAACTGTGTTTTCTCAGCAATATGGTGTATATATATCTGTGTGTGTTAGGACTGATGATATTTTTTCATTCTAGGATGCAAACCAAAATGGTTGAGAAACTCAAAGGTGTTGGGAACTGCAAACTTAAGATAAAATCCTGTATCTTAGAGAGTAAAAGCTGTAGTCTTACTACAGTAATTTGTCTGTTATAGCAGAAGTGACCACTGAAACTGATGCTACAGCAATTTTGTGTTTGAAGTTTGCTTCTAGATTTTGCATGTTTAAAGATATTGGAGGAGAGAGGAAATAAATCTTCTAGAGGCAAAAGTTCCAGTTATTACACTCAGATACTGTATCTTGTGGAATGGGGAAATAAAGTGCAATATGTTTTGGAACTGGTTACTGTGTCCTACCTTCATTCCTTTCTTTAAGGGATTGGTGTTCCCAACAAACCACCTCCCTAGTCTGGTTTTACTGCTGACTTGTGTGTAGGAGCTCCATGTGAATTGAGCTGTGCCACTCATTTACTTGGGATTTTTGTTTTGTTTTGTTTGAAAGGACAGCTTACAGATTCCTGCATTTTCATTCCTGGAATGAAGGTGCTCTAAGTGCTTATTTGTATTATTCCTTTTAGAGGAAACAAAAGGCAAGATTTCCCCCCCCTCCCCTTTCCCCAGGAAGATCATGTCTGAATGTGATCTGGGAATGAATACTGGGAAACTACATGAGTCATTTAGGAATTTTCTTGACTGGGAAATCTGTCAGCTGAAGGGAAGACAGAACTGTTCTGCTTGGTTGCTATTTTGTTCAGCTGAAGGGAACACCTTCAAGGCAAGCCAGCATTTAATTTTTCATTATCTGTCTCTATTTAGAGTATCTCACCTCTAAGTGCCTTTATTCTCAGGAGATACTTTGCTTTTAAGGTCGTGTTTGGGTTAAGACTTTAAAAAGGGACTTGCAAATAGCAGTGATAGTGGATGAGGGTGTTGGTTAGTTTATGGGGCGCTCAATAATGCCATTTTTATGTCATGCATCTCTTGGAAGAACTCTGGTTCTGGTCAGGGATTGCCGTGTCAGCTGGAGCTCCTGTGGTGTTTTTCAGGGCATGATGAGGTAAGGGTGACTGAACTGAAAACTGACAGAGGATAAAGTTATTACAAAATGCTATGTGTGATTTAGCATAAAATAAAACTGAAATAACACCGGTACTATTGTGCAAATGGATAACTACTTAACGTTTCTGTTACCTTTCTTCTATACAAACAAATCAGAATTGTTTTCAATGCTCAGTAAAGGGTGTCCTAGGAAATGACATGACTTATTATTAACTTGTTGAATATTGCAGGCCTGTAATTTTTTGATTCTAATTGTTTTTGAAAGGTGCAATGGCTGATAAGTTGTAGGAAAAACATTTGAAGTAGTTAAGGGTGATAATCTGTTCAAATAGATTGCTGTGGTACTCTCAGCCTACCAAAGTATCAGTGAAAGCTACAAGCATCATTTGATCAGCCCTAGCTTTGACCTTGCTGGAAGAAAATAAGAGAGCCAGGAGACAAAGTGAGGAGACTGAGCAGCAGAAAGAAACTGAATTTTTCCTTAGGTATAGTCAGTTAGCTTGACTGTGTTCAGCCAGCTGATAAGCATCTTTATGTAGAAGGGCATGAATAACTTTGTAATGCCAATCGGTATATTCTGTAGATAGCCTAGTAAGTACTTAGTGACACTTGGTATATAGGTCTTGCCTGTCTTTCTTCAGTGAGGAAAAAAGAAAAACCCTGACCTAAAGAGAAGATTATCTTGTAAGATAAATTTTTCTACTGTTTTCCCCCTTTATGTTAAGGTTGCCTTTGCAAATCTCTGAAACCTTCTTTGGAATGCAGTCCCTGAAAGTACATCAGCCAAGAGTTTTCTTCCCTGCTGATCAGCTGTTAATGATTTTCAAGGTAAAACTTAAATATAGATTTAAATACAGATTTTTGAAATTTTTACCTATAAATATCCTTATATCTGTATATTTGAAACTCCTGCCATGTATTAATTCTTTTTGCTGACTCTGCCTTGTACTCTTATTTCCTCAGTCTGAGGCAGAAAAACCTAGTGCTTTGTTTCAATGTGCAGGGATCAGGGATAGAATGGAGACTTTTAATGAGGAATGGAGACTTTTAATGAGGAAGCATCATGTGTTATTTATTTTTGATGACCTAATAAAGAGACAGTATGAGAAATTAGCAATATCTCTTTGCTTGAAAAAATATAATTTGTGAAGACAAAATTATGGACTAATTTTGCAGCATGCCTTTTGAAGGCTGATTCATGTGCTGCGTGTTGCAAAGATTAGAGAAGTTCTTAATGCAAAATGATGTGAACTAAAAATATTGTACCTTTTCAAAGGAGGAGAATGGGAGTTTTGAATGTATTTGCTAGTCTCTGAGGACTTGATGTGAGTTCTGGTATTTTTCTTTTTGAAACAGCTAAACTAGTGAAATTGGGCAGTCAGTTTTACTGACTTTACTTCAGAGGTTTAGGAGATTGCAATATTTAAAAGCTTGTAATTTAACACTTTACCAGAATATCTAGAATTAGATGCAGTACTAATTAAAGCTGCAAGGTATTGTGCACTGATTTGATGCTGATCTGGGCTTATGATGTGTAAGAAAGTGATCTAAAATGTGCTTTTTGTCCTTGTGCTAATCAGAGATGTGCAGCTTCAAGGCTTACAGTTACTATATGTTGCAGCTCTTTTTCTGTGTCACCTACATCAAGTAATTCTGATTTTATCCTGTCCATAGAAAGTGATCATGAAAACTGTGATTTCAAATGCAGGGAGACAGGGAATGTCCAGCCGAGAACTTGATAAATTTTGTGGTCTATGAGCTGTCAAAATGGTCATCTCTTTTAAAATTATTGCCTCCAAGGACACAGACTACTCCACCTCTTTCTCTCCTTGCCACTCACAAAGTAATTGACTGGTCCAGTTTGTTTATAAATTATGGTTGTGGTGATTGTGTGTGGAAGAATGTTGAGAAGGACTTTGGATTCAGGATGCCTCTGTCTCTTACCATGAGCATAAATAGTGCCTGTCTCATGAGCCACTGGTGTTAAAAAACTGAAGATAATATCTTTTCTATCTGAGTTCATGCTAGGAAAGAAATTACCTAGGACCAACATTTGAAGGCACTATATGACTGAGTAGTTTCCCTGACTGACAGTTTTAGTCTGAAATGGAGACAGAAGGGAAGGGGATTATTGAGCTAGAAAGTCTTTCTGGTCCTTCAGGGAGACCCAGTCCTGCCCCTGCAGACAGACATGTTGTTTGGGGCGGTTCACCTTTAATTTCATTGCTGTGATCACTGGTTGTGATAGCCTTTGGATGGTCATTGAGTCTCTAAGTTAAACCAAAGTTTGAATCCCAGGATCTTTTACATGTTTTAAGTCTGAATAATATTCAGACACTGTCAGATCAGTTTAGCTTCTCTGGCAAACTTCCAGGGAACAGGCACCTTGATTATTACTGCTGTGGAACTACTGGCCCTGCTTCCTGTGCATGCTTTGAGCAGTTGTTAGCTTGGTTTCACTCATCACATACACCTCACTTTTTTGTTTTCTTCATTACTAGTGCTTGACTGGAACTAAATACCTTTCTAATTAATGAAACACTAAAACTAGTTTGCTCGAGTTTCCTTTGCATATACCTGAGAAAGAGTTCAAAGTCCTTAACGTGATTTTTTTTTTCCCTGTAAACAAAGACTGGTTTTTCTCTGCTAGTAACTAGTCACTGATTGCCATGTTCTAAAAATTAGATAACCAGTTCCTCAGAATTTACCTCTCCCATCTCTAAAGACTGTGTTCCTTTATCAGTATAGATTTTCCATTACTCACTTTACACCTCCTTTGCAGGTTTCTTCAGGCTTTTATGACCATATTTTAAATGTCTTTCAATTTCCAGTAAGCTTGAATAAATGTCTATTCCCTCAGTGGCTGTTAGAAAATAGCTCATGTTTAGTGGTAAAATCAGTCCTAACGCAATAATTTTGGCAACAGCAAATGTTTTATCTTCACTTGTCCCAGCTGATCTTCACTGTGATTGTATTTACTTTTATTCTGTTGGAAAAAGCCCCAAACAAGCTCAAACCCAGCACAGACTCAGTTACAAGGAGCAGAGCAAGTTCTGTGCCACATCTTCAGAATATTTTATACAAGACCACAACATTCATTTTCTAATGATCATTAGCCACAATTTCCTGTGTAGTGTGCAGCAACCTTACTGGGCAGGAGGCTTTAGGAAGCATTTGCTTCTGGTGTGCCTTGAGGTTCCTCACCAGGTTTACTCACCCTGTGTACTTACTGCAGGCATCATAACAAGTACTGCCTGATGCTCTGAGGAGGTTTTTGAATTTTCTGTTACTGATGGTTATGTTGAGTGCTGTTACTGCTAATACTGTTAAAAACCTTGTATTTAACTGGAGACATACCAAACATTTCTGCTGCCCAGTATTGCGAGCTATCCGTGCCATGGCCAGCAGTAGATTCCAGGAAAGTGTTTAAGGAGTTATGCATGATATTCCTGTTACTGAGTGAATCCTTCTGGCTCCCAGCAATCCTATGATGAGGAGAAGGGCCCTTTCTGTCAGGGCATGTTAGTCACTGTGCGTCCTGTTCACTGGCAGGCTTGTCGTTGTTAGTCTGACTAATCACTGGACCTGCTTATTTGTCACACGTACGCGGTAATGACTTTCCCAATCCTACAGAAAAATATCTTTTATCTGAAAAAGCTGCAGTGTGGATGTGATTCCTTCTGAGGGATGGAATTTAGTCTTAGCAGCATCCTGCACCTGTACTCTAAAGCTACATACTTGGATCTGGTAACTTGAAGTTTTCAGCTGGTGGATGCGTGTCATTTCACGTTACATTATTTGCTGTGTTGTCCTTGCACTAGCAGGTCTGAAAAGATGCAGGAAATTCAACTCCTTTTCTAAGAAAGCCCCCCCCCCCCCCCCCCCGGTTATTACTGAACACAGTTACTCTAAGACCCAGTACCTGTAAGTGTAAACCTCCCACTGGTGGGGAAAAAGGTACTCTGGTTTTTCAGATGTTGTTGCCTATTGAAACATCTTAATTGAAATGATCAAGAGAAAAAGAGGATGTTTCTATCCCTTAGCTAAAATCTTAACTTTTAAAATCATGATTCATTATTGTATTTATTCACTGCAACAAGACCTCCTTCTGCTCAATATAATGATTTTAGTGGTGGCTAGCTTAGGAAAATACAAGTGTTTCTCAGATGCAGCTATAGAATAGCATGACCTTAATGTGCAGCTTTGCTTCCAGCTCCCTAGCAATTCCAGTCTGGCTGCAGTCTGGAGGTACAGGATTTCATGTGCCCCCTCAAAAATGTGAAAGAATGCAGCTTGTTAAAAAAGAGTTCTTCCTCTTTTAACAAGTGATCTCTAAAGAGATCACATTTGTCTCTGAGATTTATATCAGTGTATGTTTATAATAGATTTATGTATCTATATGTATCTATCATGCATCGAGAAGTGTGTTTTTTAAAAGAAAAATAATGAAATATTAAAAATAATCTGTTTATGGAGGACTAACTTTTCAAAGTTTTTTGACCTACTTACTGACTGTGATGTTGTGAAACATTCCCCATTCTCAAAAGTTTGTGTACATACCTGCATGTGTCTACAAACAAAAATGTAATTCCCACTGGTTGAGCACTTTTAAAAAGTGTGGCAAAATAGTAAAGCAAAGTGGCTGTAAATATTTAGGCCTCATTTTACTCTTTTTTTTTTAATATTCTGAAAATTGTAAATTCATATTAGCATGTTCTAATATAAGTGCAGTAGTGAATGTTTTTCTGTTTTAACATGGATTAGTTTTGACCTCTTGAAATGATGGGAGCAAAAGGTGTTCCTTGCTAAAATGCCAGTTTCTGCTGCCATGTGAGGAAGAGGGGGAAAAGCTGAGAAAACAGTGCTGACTGTGTGCTGCAGTCACAATTCTCCCAGCTGCAGAGTAGAAGAAACCTTCTGGGAAGTTATTTGACATCTGACAAAGGCAGCCAGTGTGTTAAGATGTCTTGTTTTGGTTGATAATGGTTTTCTTTTCTGACCTTATAACTAATTCACCTTTTTGAGAAACATTTAGTGTGTGAAGAAAAAAAGGTTGGTTTTATTAATCTCTTACCTGTTCGCATGCAGAACCAGGGGTGAGGTGGTGCTGACTGAAAGGAAATCTGCTTTTTCAAATGAAAAATAAGATAATTCATTTTCCTACTGCTTTTCTGGATGTTCTAGTCTAACGTGAGAACTTGAGTAATCCTTTTTAATGATAGGTATATTGTTATTGTGCTTTTAGGGACAAAAAATATAAATCACTATTATTAGAAAAGTAGAAATGAAAAAAATCCATTGTTGGCTGTCTGTAATGCTGGCTCTTTATGATATCAACATCCTTTAGCTGACTCATAAATAGTCTGTACCCAGGGTCTGCTTATAACATACACAGGTCTAAATCCAGAATTACTCCACCAATCCATGGAATAATGGAAACAAAATCTCACAGCTAAATGAGGCATTGTGGAAATGTTCAAGATGCAATTTCAGACCCTGACTACAGTTTTTTCATTTCATTTTGTAACTAAATCTGTTATAGAGAATGCTATTTTCTCTTCCTTTGTTGTAAAAGGCAATTACATGCCTAATATGAAGGACTTGTTCGAATAGGCTCTGCCCTTGACAGGCGTTGGAAAGCCTTGCACAAGCTGCTGAGTGCCCTCATCTGTCATTGGCTGTACTGGGAGTTGAGGCCACTCGTCTTCTGCAGTGAACAAGCACTAAGTGTGGAATTGCCCTTTTTCTTACCCTTTCTGTCGGATACTATGGACATGCTTCCATAATTGTCTGAAAATAGCACTGGACTGGAAAGAATTGAGGGTAGCATACAGCTTGAGATGCTCACCTGTTAACAGTAAGGACTTTGTAATTGGCCTCCAGGATTTTTTTTGTACTGTATGGACCAGCAGTTGGATGGAAATGATTGAACTGCTGGGCAGACTGTGTATTTTGTTGGAAAGATTTTTCAATATGATGTAGTGACTTATCTTAATGTAGCAATGAATTTGCACATATGGTACATTTTTAAAGCAGCGTTCGCTTTCAAAGCACTGTTCAGGAGCCTGGGAGATTTCTGTGTGTTTGCAAACAAAAGGAGACAGTAGGAGGTGAAGGGTTCTGTGGCTGGAGTTTGATCCAGCTGCATTCCCCTGGGTGGTAAATAGTGACAACTTTAATGTAGGTGACATTTGTCACACCTTCGTGCATTATCATTCTGCTGTGTGACTTGCAGAAATTTTTAGTGAAGGGCTTTAAATTTGAAACCACTCTCCTTTACTCCACGTTCCTCCAAGTGCCCTATTTTCATGGGAACCTTGGCACTTTAAGTTTAAGTGAAGCAGTTTAAGGAAATGTTTTGATCAACTTTGCGACAGTGAAGAAAGGAGTGGGTGAGTTTTGTAGAAATCAACTGCTGGGTCCACTTAGGCTTTTGAAATTCAAAGCTGCTTCTTGAGAAACTTGGAGAGTGAGACACAAATTAATGGCTAGTTGCTGAAATGGTTTAAGCTTGCAGGAAATAAGTGTGAATTCCTCTTGAAATGCTGCAGTTTGATGAAACCAGTTAAGTAGGTGGATGATTTTCATTCTACATCCAGGTCAGTGCTAGAAAACTGTATCTTATTCTGATTTGTTTAAACGAGTTTTCAAAATTTGCAGAAGTTAAGGAAGGAACCAGGAGACTGACAAAAAGTGATTTTATTAGGTACTTTCTTTAATTAGGGAGATCACAATAAGAGAGCAACTTGGAAATGGAAGCCAGACAAATGAATCTGATCACTGACCCAAGTGGGGTTAGATAAAGCACGTGCTTAGTTTTAAAATACCACAAGGTGCCAGACTCAGTACAGAGACCAGTGAGTGATTAAAGGGCAATGTCTTACGATGGATCAAACTAAATGATGTAGCACTTCCTAGTCAGCTTATATCCCAGGAATTTATAAAACAGTCACTTTGAGAGGCTTCATCTGTTGGGAACTGTAAAGGATAGCTTCATTGACACAGACAGACCTCTCTTGAATCTCATAACCTTGTTTCAAAAGATGTAATTTATAGACATACTAAATAAAACCAAAGCCATTTGTGTGCTGTGAGGACAGAAGGGAGTGTATCCTGTATTTTTTTTCTTCTAATATCATCCTAGAAATGAATAAGTTTCTCATCCGAAGCAGATTGGTGACATGAAATCACAGTTTAAATTTTGAGAGCTAGTTTGCCAGTATAAAAACAAAAAATAGTCTTATGATGAAATGTATTAAGCATCTTAATAAGCATGGTTGTCAGTTTTCTGCTCTTTGCTTGAATTAGCAAAGGTTTCAATAGGCTGCTAATGTGGTGTGTGAGATATGTCCCAAACAGCACTAATGAAGACATGTTCCTGTTTTTCTTGTTGGAATCTGACTTGGCTTATGGCTTGACATGGAAGAAAAGTAACTTTGATGTTTTGGAAGATCATTTGAATGCTGAACAATTAACTCTGGGAGTCACTTCTGTGGAGTAAAGACTGATTTGTTAGTATTTGTTAACTGCTCCCAGGGGCACGTGCATGTCTGTATATACAAATATTTATAGTTTAGTGGCAGACACTCATTTTAGGTCAGATGTTCATAAATTATACTACCTGTATAAGAAGAATCTTCCCAATGAAATTGCAAAGAATGCCTCCCAACCTATCTGTGCTCTAAATCTTAAGTAGTTTAGGAATAAATTTTCAGTGTAGGGAGAAAATATGGTTCATTCTCCCACTTTTTCAAATTCAGATGCAGGATAATAAACCATTAGGCATCTTAAGGACATTTATTTTCTTTGGTCTAGCAGTTAGTTATTCTGAACTGAGACACAACCTGGTGCCACTTAACAGGTGTGGACAAGAGGTGAAGTAGTTGAGAATGAAGGAGTGTGAAACTGTACCTTGGGGAGAAGGGGATTGCAGAAAGCTGTTTTAGTTCTTGTCTTTGTTTCTTATTGTCCGGCTCTATTTTAATTGGTATAAACTTAAATTCATTATCTCTGAGTTGAACCTGTTTTGCCTGTGATGGTTATTGGCAAGTAACATCCCTGTCTTCATCTTAACTCATTAACATTTAAATTTTATTTATTTTCTCGCCCAGTCCTGCTAAGAGGAGGCCTGACCAACCATAGATATGATCCCCTGTGGGAAGCATATTTTGCTAATCCTTCCATGTTTGAAGTCCTCAAACCTTGAGCCTGTGTGTGTGGGCTTTGTGTCCCCTTTGCAAAAAGTGGCAGATGTGCCTCTGCATCCTATGGACATGCTCAGTGTAAGCTGCTTTTGAAGGCAGAGTGTATTTTTATCATGCTGTTTAATGCCTTTTCTCTGTTCATAGGTTCTTCAGAATAATTTTGTGTTTTTCTTTTCCCTAAAGGAATAAACATATAGCTTTGGCTTTTTTCAGTTTCTTAATGCTTATGCCAATTCAGGGCTGGATTTCATCCTAAACTCTTATTTGCTATATATGTGTGAATTTGGCTTAATTGCTAGTAATGTAAAGAAAGAAGGTACCAACCCACCCATGGTTCTTTTCCCCATATCCTAATATTCCCAAGTAGTAGTGCTGACACTTAAGCAGATTTGTAAATTACTTTGCAATCTAGTCACAAAAAAGATACACTAAGAAGTACAATTATGTTTTTGCATCCCAGTAAGAGTTCCAGAGGGCCCGTTATATTCTGTTGAGCTAACATGTTGACATTGCTGCTTATTTTTGAATATGTGTAGGAATTTATTTAAAAATGGATTATTGATCAATGGTCTGTAGTGAATCCTCTAGGGGAATCATTAGTGTCCACTGTGTAAATCTTGTGTGGCTTGTGGTTTAATGATCCTGTGGAGGGAACTATTCCAGTCTGTTAGGTCAGTTCGTCCATGCAACACCTCAACAAACTCATTCTGCTTTTGTGTAGGAGAAGTTGCCTTTTAAGATTGTTGTGAGGAACTGATTTTTAAAAATTATCACGTAAAAAAAAAATTAGTTTACAGATGACAGCGTTGGAAATTGAAGTAAAAGCTGCTATGAATGCTGAATGAAAGTTTCTTGCATTAGAAGTCTTATTTCATAAAATTATATTTTTTTTTCCCCCCGTAATCGAAATCTAAACAATGTTGTGGTAGCAAACTTGTATGGCACGTTGATACTGTAGTAAATCCATATGCTTGTTTCATTACCTGCCCTAAACCTGAAGGGATTTATATTGGCCAGAGCGAATCCATGGACTTGACTACACAGATGTAAATTAGAATGCTGTGATAGACCCAGTTCCAGAGAGAATTATGTAAAAGGTGGTGAATATTTTGAGACTCCTCTTGTAATGAATTAAATTTTGTTAAACCAAGTGCATTGATGGGCTTGAGATTTTGTAGATGAGTTTAAAGAGCAAATCTGAATGGTTATGCTGTCAATAAAAACAAGCTTTCCTGTAATGTATGTGGAAGCTTAACATAAATTGTTACAGCATTTATTGCAAGTGTAATGTGTTATTTATGGTTGGCAAAAATAGCCTGAAAGTAAGATTTCAGATTGACTTATAAACCAATAATCAGAGAAACCTATGGAAGGTAGAAATAATAGAATAATGGCATACTCCTGAATTTTGTATATGAATTTAATTATAATGCATCTGTGAAAATATTATTTGAATTTACATGGCATAGTTGTGAGTTTTGCCATATAAATGTGTGAATGTATCATAGAATCTTATCTGCATCAGGCAGGCATACACAATGTATTTTCACCATTTCATTGCTGTAGAGTTTTAGTATTTTTCTCTCCAGTCTGATAGTTTAAAAATATTCTTACAGAATGAGATTGCTTTATACGTATTTAAGCTGCAGAGTAATTTCTGATCTGTTAGAATATGAAGTTTCTGTGTGTGTGTGGTTTAGCATTCTGTAAGTCAGTGATCTCTCCAGGGCATCTTGAAATGAAAGTGTCTCTTCTAGCTAAGTATGTACTTATTGTAAACCATTTTTCAGCCGTCATTTTAATTTTCTAGAGCATGCTCTGTCAGTTTAAAGATGGAGCAACTGAGTAAGTGCTGCTGCACAGTGTAGCATAGCTTCAGGATTGAATGTCGTTGCTCAAGGTGGGTTTTCTCTGGCTATAAACTACATGTATGATATTAGCTATGAACACATTCTGCCAGCTGAGGACCAGGTAAGTGAATCTGTGACCATTAAGTTTCAGTGCAGTATGTTGCTGTGGTGGTAAGATTTTGATTTGCAGTTGGAAGTGTGCTAAACGGAGAAGAAAGTGGAAGAATTACAGGACTGTGGTACAGGTGGTTCTGAAAGCCTTATCACCCCTTCATGGTTCAGAATTCCCAATGTGTTTGAGTGTTTGCAGCTCCATTGTCATCTGTGCTTCTGCCTGCCCTTAACTGGGATGTGAGTTGTCCTCTGACTGTTGGAATGTTAGGTGTAAAACAATATACACGTGCATGTAAATTTGCAGCTACGCAGAAATACGTAAATATCAGTCAGTGTTTAGTGAAGAACTCAATTTGGTTGTGTTGAGAGAAGAGATGTTGCCATGTAGGCTTTGAATCTGCATTCGTGGGGAATTATTTTCCTGTTACTGCAGTCTTGCATTCACGTCACTGAGACATCTTATATGTTTAAAGTCCCTTCCTTACCTTTGGTCTTTTTTTAAAGAACCAGTTTTGCTCCCCTTGTGTTATGCTGTGAAGGCATTTTTGAATGCGTAGTTGTTTTGGTTTGCTAATTTGAGATTTTTAAGTTAATGCACTAATTAATGTGTTGGATTTACTGCTGGCTAAACCCTAGTGCACTTATTAGAATGGCCCATCTCCTTCAGGACAAGCCCTCACAGCAAAGCAGGTTCAAAACTTGAGAAGAGTATAAAGAAAACTTTATTAATAGAAATTAAAAGAATAATAAGAATTGGAATAAAATTTTTATAATACTTATCTTTTTCCCTATAACTATTTTTACTATTAACAATGTCTAGAAATAATTTAGTTATTTAGTTTATTACTTTTAGAATAGTCTTTTTTAGTTTGCTTAGGGAGAGGAGTCTCTCTTGTCAATTTAGGGAGACTTCTCTGTAAGAAAACAGTTTTTTGTAGCTTTTAATTTTTACGAATAGCAGCTGCCTAGAAATCTTGCAATTGTGAAGCTTCTCTTATTTTTTACAGCTTTTTAAAATAGCTATGTCTATGGGCTATGTTAACTTATGGGGTATTATTTTAAAGATGAGCTGCTTAAAAGTAAAGGGGTTTTTTATTTATCTCTGAGATCATCTTTATCTCTGGAAAATGAGGTTTTCTTCTCTCCTTGGGGTAAAGGGTCTTTATCACTCTCTCTCTGTTCAAACTTCTTATGGGATCACAGATACTTTAATACCTGTTTGCTTTAGCATAGATACTTTGGTTCATATTTATAATTTGAATGCTTCATCTTTCATAAAATTACAAGGAAAAAACAGTCTGATGTATTAATTATGTAATTTTTATAGCTTTATAAGAGGATTCTGGCTTAGAATTGAGGTGTCTCTTTAAATCTTTCTTATTTGGGACTTTTTCTTATTTCCCTTCTTGACAGGCTCCAGGCAAGCCCTACTGCCCTTTTGCCATTTGATTACCTCCATTTTCTTGCTGCTTCTTCTTCCCTGCTCCAGATGTGACTGACTTTTCCTGCACACAGTAAAGCCTTTTCTTCCCTTCCACTGCTGTTGGAGTCAGACATTTCTTGTAATATGTTCTCAGATAATCCCTTCTATCTCCTGGTTTTCCTCTGTGTCTGCTTTCACCTCTTGCTTAATTTGTGCCATGCCTTCCTTTCCTTTAGCTTTTTCATGGTGTAAGCAGGCTTTACTCCTTCCTCTTTTGTGTCTGTTTGTCCTTGGCCTGCCTGCTTCCTCAGCTATGCCCACTGCTTGGTTTGCTATCTGAAGCATTGCTTTGTTTGCAGTGTCCATCCCAGAATATCCCTGGTCCTGTTGCTATTCCTTGCTCTCTACAGAACAGTCCTTTATTAATCACTGAGTAAACTCTTCTAAATGAGAGATAAGATTCTCTTGTTCATGTGACTGACTAGGGGAGAAAGGAGCCTCAGTCAGAGGGTGAGCTGGTGTTGGAAGCAGCAGACATTTTCAACTTTTCCCGCTGATTTTATTCTTTTGAGGGATTAATGCTGTGCTGTACCTACAGTCAAAGCATATATGAGAAAAATGTAACTTTAAACTGGATATTCTTCAGTACCAAGTTGCATCTAGACTTGCCTCAATACCTGTTTCTCCAAACTGCACTTTCATCTTGCCTTTCAAAGACCTCTTCCTGTGCATTTGGCCATGAATTCAGTTTCAGTGAGCATCAAACAGCTGCTTAATCTTTTATGTCAAATTCTTTCTCCCATTGCTTTTGATGGCTGAAGCAAACATCAGTTCTCTTCCTGCTGCTCATATAATTTTTAGCATTGCTTTCAACAAGGGATGTGTTTATAAGTATTTGTGTTCTGGCTATCTTTGTGTTTTACAGATGCTTTAAGATAGACAACTCTTTCCCACCCTGTATCACCCGGAAGTTTGGACTGGAATAATCTAATTTTGCATTTTCATTTACTGAAATATCCCTCTCCTATTCTTGGTAAAGAAGGCATTTGGTTGTATCCATTAGACCTCTTGCAAAACCAATTTTCCTCAGTTTTTATCTTTTTTTTGACCATCATGCATCAGATTGTTGTGTTCTTCCTTTTGTAAACTTTGTTTTTACTGTGAAGATTTTTCCCAGTCTCCAGTACCCTTCTTGTTCTTTCCTGAAGTTTTCTTTAAAATTCTGATTCCGAGTTGTGTCCAGCATACAACAAATATGTTCATAGATCTGTCAAACCAGCAAGGAAGTATCAAAAGAAAACACTTAATAAGAAATGTGATCTCATTATCATACCCAAAGTTCTGCCTTTACAAATAATCTTTGCTGTAATGCCTGCCAGAAATTCACAACAATAATATTTTTATTTTAATATTGATTGGTTTTTGTGTAGTCTGATGCAGGTTTGCATGTCTGTGGTGTGTAAGCTCTCCAGCTTTCTTGTTTTTCATCTATGTTCTGTATCAGTGGTTAATGTCATAGGGTCCTGTGATCCCTGACCTGCATTTGTAAACCCCTGGGTGATAAATGTAAACTTTTAATCAGAGCTAATCCCTGAATTAGTGTTATCTAATAGAATTAGCTCAGTTTAAATTTTAAAAACTTGTTGAAGCAATTGCTGTATTATAATTGTGTAATAGATAGAGTTGTATGTGTTGCAGTTACATAACTGATGGTAATCAATTATTAGTCTCATTTACACTAGATAATTGTCTAGATAACTGTATTTAACAAAAATGTTGTTGAGCATCCCCATGTGGTTCTGTCTCAGTTCAGTGGCTCTTACTGGATTTTGTGCTGCTCTGAAGTGTTTCTCAGAGTGTGGGGTCTGTCAGATGTTGATGTTGAACAGCTTCTCACATGGCTGCAGAGAGTCCTGGGAATGAGTGTGCATTCTTTATTTGAGACAAATTTACAGGATCAGAACTTGATTAACTTTCCATACTGTGCTGTTTTGGGGGACTTGGGTGGCAGTTCTTGAAATGCAAGCTATGGTTTTTGGAGAGGACTCTAATAGCTCTCTGGTTTGGGCTGGAGAAGACCTCATAGCTATATTGGAGACAAGAAAGGCTTTGAAATGCTGTGCACGAGTCCTGTAGTGGAACAGTCTATGAGTACATGGCAAGTGAAACACCTGGTATTTATCTTATTAATAATTAGCTTTTAACACATGAAAGAAACCTAGGGATGGAGGAAGGCTGAAAATACCAGTGTATGTACATGCTGCATTAAGAGATGACTGCTGCTGCAGTCCATGAGGGAATAATGGAAATGTTGTGGTTTGTGTTTTGAAGCTGGTATTGACTGTAGCTGGAAAAGCTTCTCGGTCTCTGAAACTTTTTTGCTTCACAATACCAATGAAGGACCTCTTTGGAAAACAAAACTGTGTCAAACCAAGCACAGAACTGGTCCTTTTGATAAGGTTAATCTAAACTGCGATATTACTCTAAGAGAATATGCTGTCAAAGAGAGATTGATCTTGGCATTTCTTTATTGCTGAGTAATTAGTAATCAAAGAAAGTAGCCCCCACACTTTATTAAGAAAATAAAGCGCCTCAAAAACTTATGGCTTGCATCAGGTTTCTTCTGTTTAAGGCAGTAAACTAGTTTGTGAAGATACTGTTGCTAAACTCTTCCTTCACTGAAAGTGATCTTTGCCTGGTTTGGAGTATTATTCGTGTTTCATTATTCTGTTGTAGGGAGAGTGTGGTCTGGCTGCCAGTCTGTGCATGCTGGGCTTTTCTATTGCACCAGTTTGTCTCACTTTAGACTCTAACCTCGGTTTAAGTTGCTTTAAATTTTGTTTATAAGGGAAGCTGTCAGCAGATGGCAGCAGCAATCTCCTCACATAATGGTTTCAGGTTACCAGCCAAATGAACGTCTTACATTAATGTTAACTAATCCTAAGGCAAAACACTCTACTAAAGTAATTCAGTGCGGGCAAAACTTGCTTTTATTCTTGGCCTACAGCAGGATTTTGAAGCCAGGGGCTGCTGATTAGATTTAGGCTTAGGTTGAGGCTTTCATGAGCCGGCTGATGGGTGAGGAAGGGAAGCCAAAGGAGCCTTAAGTGCAACTAGAGACATCTTGCAGCTGCAGAGTGATTGGTGGCAGTCAGCCCTAGGAACTTGTGCCCCGGTCTGGGTGCTGTGGGGATGAAGGATAACCCCTCTGAGTTGTCTCGGCACCAGCACAGGGATATGACCAAACAGAGGAGGTCAGCAGTGAAGAGCAGCCATGCTTCAGCCATCTGCTTGTGCCAAGAAGAAAAAGGCCAGGTTTTTTACCCATCTCTCACTCTGGGATGAGATTTTCATTTTTCCCCAAAGAAGCTGAATACCTCTGATTTATAAGAATGGCTGTAGTGCTATCCTACCCTCACATTTGGGAAAAATGGTGTCCTCTCATTCAGTATCTCCACTGAACACTATTTACTGTTCCCATTCTTTTTCTGACCAGCCCTAAGAACTGAGCTGAACTTTCCACAGTGCCACCTGAACTTATTTGTGAGTGGTGAGGGCTAATTATAAGTCCACTGTTATAAAAGTGGTTGTGCTTTGACAAATGTGTACAGTTTTCACTTGTCAGCACTGAATTTCATTTAATATTTGAACTTGGTGGGGACACTGAGAGCCTTTAGCTCTGCCTTCAGTTATCACCTTGTGTCACAGTTTGATGCTGGTGCTATACACATGGTTGTACCTGGGCATCTATTAATAGAAGATATTTGCCTTTTATGCCTTTCCAAGCAATTGGCTGAGGACTTTGTAAACATTTTTTAAAAAAGGGTGTTAATTAATGCTACACAGTGCTTCTTATTACTCTGTGACATGTGGCTTCTACAAAACCTGTTAACTCTTCACCTTCCTATTATTTTATTTTTATTAATTTATCTTATTTAACTCAGTATTATAATTTCCACCCATTAGTACACCGCAGTGGAGTTCCTCATTAGAAAGCTTTGAAGTCTGCTATTATGTGCCTGCTTGTAGAAGTTTAGTAATACTAGCCACAGGCAAGGATTGGCAAGCATTTGGCTAATATCCTATTAGCCAAAGTAGCTTTTTAGGGTAAGTTAAATACTCTTTTTGACATGGAATTTATTATTTAGGTTAATCAAAAACTGGCATATTTAGAGCATTTTTCTAGCTATATAATAGGAGTTCAAAGGGAGTGAAAGATGTGGAAAACCATGTGTAGCTGAAATCCTACATGTTCTATTTTCCTTTGTAGCAAGAAGGAGACAATGGCAGATTTAATACATCAAAACAGCTGCTTGGTTTGGGAGAGTTTGGTTATGTGGTCTTGTGGATGTTTTTGTTTTTTCTATTTTTTTTAGCCTTCGCTTTAAATTTAGTGTTAATATCTTAGTGGGTTTTTTTGGTACTGTGTTTTCATTTTGTGTGGATTTTGGTTGCTGGTTTTGTGTGTGTGCTGGTTTGTTGTGGTTTTGGATTTTTTTAATCACATGCATCTGGCTTTTAGAACTTAAGTTCTTAGACCTTGTCTCCCCTCACTGTGTGAAATGTCTGCCTGTTATTGAATTTATCTGTAGACTTTTGCCATTGACCTTTTCTTTAGAGCAATATTTATAAGACTAGAACCAAAGTGGAACACAAAAGCTCCTGAAACAAAAAAGGATATCTATATACTGTTTCAGAAGGGTATAAAAGCCTTCCTAATATAAAAACATTCTGAAGTATTCCCATGAGGGAAGATATGCCTGAGCATTAGCCCTAATGTCTCCTTTTTTCTCACAGCCTTACACTCGAGTGCTAATGGATCAGCTCAGTAGAGAATTGCAATTAATTCCATTTCTGTTCAGTGCACTGCAGATACCAGTGCAGTATGGCGAGTGACAAGCTCCTATATCCTACCCACCACAGGTGGTTTGATTCCATTGGAGAGATCATGGCATGCAGCAGTGCTGCTGTTTTGAAGGAGCCATTTGGATGACGTAGGTTTATTGATGTGCTACACAGCCGAAGTAGAAGGAGAAAATAGTAAAATTAACATTTAAATAGCCAGGAACACACCACCATTTCAAAATTAGTTGGTGGAACTGCTTTTGGCTGACACAGCCCTTGATTTTTGTATCATAAAATAATAAATCAAGCCTTCTGTAACATGGAGTCAGATCCTCGTCTCTTCCCTCATCCTCAGACCCCTGTGAACACGGTCACAATCACTGTTACTTGGTCTGGGTTTTAACAAAGCTTTGGTAGCTTCAACTTTGCTGAACATGGTTTCAATACCATGTGTGACCATCTTGAGTAAAGCCAGTGTATAAACTGATGTTTTCTTTGGGATACATGCAGCAACAAGGAAATGTAATTTTCTTTTTTAAGAAATGAAAACAGTTGAGAGACAATGAGATGGGAAGAAGCATTTGGGTGGTATAGGTTTTTGTGGATGCATCCTTCCTCTTTTTATATGTATTGACACTACTTTCCTTCTATTTAGCAAGTTTTATATAGATTTTAAGGAGTTAGTACTGATGAGAATTAGGTGTTTAGCCTATTTAAAAAGATGTGAATTGAAGGGAAAAGAATGTTTTCATATACATTACCACTAAAATCTTTAAATAATTCTTTTAAATGCTCAGTAATCTATATTGGAGAAAATTACATTTGGGAAGTGGTAGGATAAGAGAAAAGGCCTCAAGTTGTGCCAGGGAAGGTTTAGATGGAATATTGGGGAAAATTTATTAATTTAAAGGGTTGCAGCATTGGATTCCAAAATTTGGAAGGAACTGGAAATATTCTTCCAAGATGTCTCTTTAGATGCCACATGAATAAAAAGGAATCCAAGTCTTTTTTTTTGCATATGTGCAAGCTAATTTGAATGTTTTCAGCTCCATTCTACAGTATTTTAAATGTGATTTTTGGTGAATGAAGGAATGTTCTTCTAATTTTATTTTCAAAAGATGTTTTGAATACATTATTTAATTTATATAAAGTAGGTAAATTAAGAATGAGGAAAAAAACTACCATTTCTTTGTTACTTGATTTCTTAATTGCATAGTCATTTATTTTTTTAATTATATGTCCTATTCTCCACCTTCCTTTTAGAAGATGGTATTTTTTGAGTGTAAAACTCAAAATGTATGGGAAAACTAAAATATCACTGTCCACCTTTCAGATATATTAAGACTTTTCCTATTTAAAGTTAGGAGCCTATACTGTTAAAGTCAGAAGTGACTTTTAGAGTTGTGTAGCTAAAAGAAAGAAGGCCTAGTATTGAGCCTTGTTTGTGATTTTTGTTTATTGCTTTAGTTTTTCCCCAAGGGGAATTTCTAAATTTTTTAGAACAAGCAGTGAAATATGGAACTGTGTGAAATATCTCCTCAACAAAGTATTGCTCTTAAATGTTGCTGACTCTTTCTCTTCTTTCCAGTCTTGCAGGAGTTCCAAAGCTTTAAATACTCAAATGTTCTACTTGTACAGGAATATATATTTTTCTGATCCAAAGTGGACAGAAAACTGTTGAAGGAAGTCAGCTCTTGCCTATTAAGTAATATTTTCGTGGCTTATAAAATGGGAAAATGGAATACGTGAAACTGAAGTGTTCATTTTGATGTATTGCTGGCTGTTACTCCTTTCAGAATAATAAAAGGCAAACTTAAGTGTGAATTGGAGAATAATGTCAAGGGAAAAATGTTACTTTTTGGCAATGGTTTAAAATAAATTAAACTTTAGAAATGTTCAGAGTCAGGTGTTTCCATTTTGATTCACCCCTTGCATTAATATATCCCTATTATTTTTTGTAGTAAATGACCTTTTCCATTTCAAATTAAAAAGACAAATTATGGGCAAAGATTTTCTTTCTGTCTTCTTCCACTCTGAAACAGAAACATCTTCAAGTTCAGTAAGTAATCAAATATTTACAAATGAGGCATGGAGTAGAAATTCAGAGTGAAATGTTCCATAAAACTGGAGTAAACACAGTACTTCTGATTAAATATCAACAAAACAAAAGAAATTGCTCTCAAACAGCAATATATAAAGTGAGCAGCATGATGGCCACTTCACTGCTCATTTGTGTGCATCAATGCAAACATTGACTGGAAATGGGAAGAAAGGTCCAGACTGTTCTCTCAACTACTCCTACAACTGTTCTACATCATTTGCCATCATGGTGACAACTTCTGCCTCTGATTCCTCCATTAATTAAAAATAGAAAATGGTCTCAGTGAGAAGTCTTTAAGCGGACATTACTTATCAAGCACTAGCCAGCTATGTAGACAGCTCAGTAAGGTTCCTTAAATTTCTTCAGATTTTCAGTGAAGGAAGACAGTGACACATCCTTTGAATTCAATAATCAATTTGAGATTTTATTAAGCTGTTGGTCTGGATGCCTCTAAAAGCTGGATCAGAACAATATTTAGGTACTTTTCATTAGAGGTGAAACCTTGATGTTCTGAGACCTGGTGAAGTGAGATTCAAAAGTCCATTCCAGAATACAGAAATTTTTCTGTATTATCTCAACATTTCTTAATTCAAAAAGTGTCATTTGTACTTCACATAAGTGTTATCTTAAGAAATAAAGAATACAATTTTTTTCCCTTCTTTAATGATTATGTATGTTTTTGGAATTCCATAATGCTGACTGTTTGGTAGGCAAAGGGATCCATTATATTAAAGTTAATATAAAGTAAGCATATTTAGAATTTTCCAAGTTTAGTTCAGTTTAACTTTCTATTAAGCAAATGTTTGTATTTAAGCACAGCTCTCAAAGGCATAATTTAGCAACTTTATCTTGCAATCATTGTCAATATACTTTTTTCTTTGAAAATTTTAAGAGGAATGGTGAATGCTAATGAAATTCTTTCAAATTATAGAGTTTAATAAGAACCAAGTTCAGCAAATGTAGCCCATTGACTTTACTATGATTTCTATTTGGATTAGCACATGGTGCCAAAAATAACATTCCTTCCATTCCATTCCTTGATACCAATTACTGTATCACACAGCTATCTTGTCTTTTTTGTCCTTATTGGTGACATCAGATGGTGTGATTGAGATATATATTAAATTGCAGCTTTGCTTGCAGTCTTATTTAAGATCAAAGTTCTGTAGTACAATTCACTCTGTTTTATTAGTTAAATTTTATGCCAAAGAATTTCTATTTGTTTAATAGCTTCATGTCAGCAATGCATCAGCTTTCACTTTGTGTGCCATTCCTATTTCGCTACCAGTAATGTAGGTTAGAATAACTGAGAATTATAATAAAGTTATATAATTTTATAACTTTATAAGTTATCAAGTCTCCCAAACTATTGCCAGATGCTATTCTCTTTGACTTCTTTGAGAGTGCTGTGAACTCAGGGTTTTTAAGGTTATGCCCTTAGTATAGGACATATTTGAGATGAGAACTCAAATTTAAAGTTAGCATTGTGATGTGTTGCATTGACTTTGTAGATGAGTGAGCTGTGCACACACTGCATACAAACTAATTAAGTATTCTCCTAAGTGGAAAAGATGCTAAAATACCACAAAACATGTTAAAATTAGAGAACTAAGTGAATGAAAGATAGTCCTTCACATAATTGAAATGCTTGTTTTCAGATGTCATAAAACGGATAAAATAATAGAATTGAGATTATTTTTTCAAAGATAAGACTGAATATTAAAGCAGTGGAAGATGGAAAGTAAGTTATGTGTTAAATATATTTATGGAGATGGAAAATATATACACAGAGATAAAATTGAGTGTGTTTTATTATATCAAGTGTATTGAGGATAAATGAGAGAGATGATTAATCAAAATAAGCCAAGAAGAACATGAGTATTGAAATTGTTTAGAAGGCAGGGTGTTGTGTTGAGCTAGGAATCTTGTATCTTTGCCTTGATAGGTTAGGAACATTTTGGTGGACTATTTCTAGATTTTCAGGATAGGTTTCTAGGCTTATTAGGGATAAGTTTACTTGTGTTCTTTGTGGTTTTTTTGGTTGTGGGTTTGCGTTTGGCTTTTTTGTTTGCTTTTGGTTTTTTGTTTCTTTGGTGGGGTTTTTTGGGTTTTTTTGAGGGAAAAGCATATTTTAAAGCATTGTAAATACTAACTTTTGATCTCACTAGCTTGAAAAAAGCTGTTCAAGCTTTTCTTTCATTGCAATTTACCAATGGCAAGGTAGAGTAATATCCTTCAGGAAAAGAAACAAGTGTGAAATACAACTGAGCTACCTTAAAAGCGCATAGTTATGATGGTTACAACAATACTAATGAAAGCATTATTCCAGATACTTGTTCCTGCAGGGAGGGGGGTTGTGGATTAATTAAGGATTACTGCAGCACTGGAATGTGATACACTGTTCTTTAGTAAGCCTTGTTTTATCCCCTAGAGACCTCAGGAAGGCCTCAATTTCAGGTCTTGAAGTCTCTTTGTTCTTGCTTATTTATATTGGACTTAGTTGTACTGTGTGTGCTTTGCTGGTGCAGCTAACTGAGAGCTGAACACCAGAACAGGTTTGTTTTTGGGAGCTGAAGGCTGATGCTCTTCCGTGCTTTTCAGAGGACACTACAAAGACATCATCTGGCACAGCAGCAGTAGTTGGTGGAGGTGCTTCTTCAGCAGCAGAGATTCCCAAATATGTGCTGAATGTACTGCTAAATCATGCTGTAACAGCATTCATGACTACTGGGGACTTAGAAAATATTTTGTTTTGTTGGTAGGAACATGAATGGAGTAGTGCTGGTTAATGTAAAACACAGGGCAAGAGGATCAGTAAGGGTCATGGAAAAAAGGTGCCTAGAGACAAGAGCAGCTTGAAAAGGTGGTGAATATGAAAGAAAATATCTAAATCCTTTTTATGGGTTCTTTGCCTGCTGAAGGTGGAATTGGGATATATGTGCAATTATGTCTCAAAGGGTGCTTTTTCAAATTGTACATCATGTGCTGTACCTTCCGTGGCTCTTTTCCCTCACTGGTAGCAGAACACCTTCTGTCTCTTCTAACAGCTTTGCCTCCTGCATACTGACTTCTCTCAGGAAAAGTGAGTGACTGCTTCTACTTAAGAAACTGCAGAAATTGCAGCTGGGTTGGGTCTGATTTGGTGTAAGAATCATATTCTCTGTATCAGTTTGATTGTGCTGTCCCAAATCTGATATTCAGAGCTTTAGAGCAGTGACTGCTGTAATTATTTCTTCATTGTAGCTTTCATTTAGGCTGGTCTTAAAAAATTTTGGAATTGTGGCAGGTACTGTATGTTGTTGTGTCTCAATTTCTTCCCCTGAATGCTCCAAACTGGATTTTTGTACCCTGGTACATGAATTATTTAACACTTTTCTTGGGCTTCATTCATGTCAAATTGTTGCAGGGATAATATGTTTCAACTTTTCTTTTAGTCTAGTTGTCTCATCTTGGTTTTAAAGCAGTATGGTTTAGTCAGGTCTGTTTGTTTCTTTCAGTTCATTGTTTTAACCTCTTTTAGTTTTCTTTTCCCTGATTTGCTAGGGAGATGTAGTTCTTTCTTCCAGTTATGTATTAAACCCCCAGTTCTCCATCTGCCTCTTACTTTTATTTTTCCCTCTAGCTTTTTGTCTTTGTATTTTGTTCAGTTTTTCCATTTTCATCCAGCACCCTTCCTGCATTAGCAGTAATAATATCTCATTTTATAGTAGTGTTTTTTCTTGTCTTCCATGTGATCCATGTTTTAGAGGCTACATAATTTCAGTGTCACCAGGCTTATCAATATTATGCTGCATTTTCAAGAAGCCATTAAACCTGACATATTTTGTGACTCCTACTCTTGTATGCTATAATTAACCCTAACTATCAATCAAGACAGAAAAAGTAGTAACTAATATAATGAACTAATTCCATGCCACATTATTAAAGTAAGTTATTATTTACTTTATGTGGGAAATATTTTATGTATGTTAGGATGTAAAACATTACAATGGTTCAGTTAACGCACTGTGATTGCTTTTTCTATCTACTGAAGAGCCTGGTTGCTCAGGAGATTGAATGACTTCAACACCCACTCATTGTTGACCATACAATAAGAAATACTTTGCCTCCTAAATCAAAGTTTAACCATCTGCTCCTAATTCAGCACCCATTTAACTTTTTGAGCCTGGTTATTTTCCAGTAAACCAGCAAAATCAGTACCTTATCTTACTATGTCAGCCAATTTTCACCTTTAGATAGAGCATTTCTTAATACTTGAAACTGAGGGTTTATTGGGCTTACAGCTGCAAAACTGCTGTAGTTTTTCTTGCTGCTTATGGAATGGAAATTGGTTGTATATGATTGTGTGCTTGATAGTGACATTGCTGCTAGAATTTGTATGGCTCGTGGTGACTTATTGACAGGGAGCTCTTGAGTTTCCTTCAGTTTAAATACAGGGCATGGCATGGAATTAAATCTTCACTTTTTACTAATAACTGTAAAGCTGATAGACCTCATACTTAGTGGAGTCCTAAATTTAATTTTCAATAAAGAAAAGTTGTTCAAGAATTTAAAGCTATTGCTATTTCAAAACAAATTTACAGCATTGTGTTAAAATTCTGCTTATATTTGCCACAAAATTCAAGGAGCTGGAGTTTCCTGCAGTATAAATGCAATTGTCTTTTGCTTGTATTGTGTTGTCCTAATTTGTTTTACTTCCAGAGAGGCTGGGTGAGAATCACAGAGGAATGCTGTAATTATGCTTTGTTCATGACCAGAAGGCAAGTCCTGCAGAGAAAGTGTGGGGTTTTTCCAGTTTTCCTCTCTTGCCCCTGCTCCCCATGGTTCCCAAACCCAAAAATTTAAAGATAGATGTAGAATTAGGCTTACCTATCTTATTCTATTAGTTCCACAATTTAAAGTTTTATGAATGCTATCCAGAAAAGGTCTTTGCACTGAGATCAATCCAAACAGGCTGTGCAGGAGGAAGATGGCTTGGGTGGAGGAAGATGGCTTGGGTTTTGCTCTCTGGGAGAAAGGCAGAACTTTGAAGTCATCTGTGGGGTGAGATCATGTCTCCTGAGGTTTCCCTGTGGTGGGGTTTGGTTCTCTTTGGAAAAACAACATGGGAAATAAATTTTTGTTTTCAGCTAGCCATTAGGAATGTCATGATAAAAATCTGTCAACACCAGTCAAAATAATGAATTGGTTACAAAACCTTTTCAACTGCTCACAAAAATGTGGATCAGAGTTATAAATCGATCTAATTTGGGAAATACCAGGTAGCGTGTAGCCATGGATGGGCCAGGAAGGTGACAGGCTGCAGCCTTCATAGATGGTTTTGTTTTTTAAAAGCCCCTTTCTGTATTTTGTCTGAACTACCTAGGACAGAAACTTTAGTTGTTGGCAATACAGAAAATTTGGCAGCTGCTCTCAGGAATAATTTTGTAGATGTTGGTCTCTTCAACTGTACTTATTTTTGATTCTGCTATCTAATTTGATGTATTTTGATTAGGGAATATTCTGTGGAAGGCCAAATTCATACTCTAATCTTGCCAGGAATAAGTAGATATTATAAATAACTTGGTTACTCCTAAATAAACCACTGTTTAATTATTAGTATGTAGCTTATGATGTGAAAAAATACAAGAAAAAGCCAATAAACAAAGTGTGCTGTAAGGACAGAGGTGGGACTGAGTAGCTTTCATATTCTCATCTGTAGTGTCCTTAGTATAAGGACCAAGTTTGAGCAAGTCAAACTAACCTTACAGTTTTCACAGTTTGTTCTGCTGTGTTGTACTTTCTAATTTGTGGCCCCAAGAAGCTGCTCTAGGTTCCCTGGTCTTTAGACTGTAACATTGTTCCTGTCTGCTCCATTGCACAAAGCACTGCTTCATCAGCAAAAAAGCCGGGTGTAGTGAGTGAAAACGTAGAACATCTCTATATAGATGTCATGTTTTATGCCTTCATATCCTACTTCTTAATAGAAATAAATGAATATGAGTTTAATTTTCACAGGAACTGGATTTTCAAAGTGGAAAAAACTGATGTTAAACATTCTGAAAACTTGAGCAAAGTGATTTGGAAACTCTGCTCTGAACTCAGTCATTTTTTCTGGAGAAATCTTTGTTTTAAATTGAAATACTGATTTGGATATAAATTTCAGTGGATGAGGTTGGTTCTGCTGGCAAGTACCCCAGCAAATTTGCACTCTAAGCACATGCTGATGGCATTAGAGAGAGAATCATTATCTTTGCTCTAAGGGATTTGAGATTATTTCCCTAGATCAGCTAGTCCATGAGGTTCTGTAAGCATGCAGCACACTGCTTTCCCTTTATGTGGTCAATGGTTGCCTGAAAAAATAAATGTGGCATCTCAGTGTGTTGCTTTTTTATTCAGATATTTGAACTTCTGTGTGCACGTGTGCAAGAACAACTGTGTGTAGCTGAAAGGTGAGGGAAGGTGTGGGAAATACTTGAGAGAAGGCATGGCACAGTATGTTCAGAATTACCGCTGCAGGAAAACAATGTGTGGTGCATATTGCACAGCAGTGTAGGGGGATGGAGTGTAAGAAAATAAAGGTGGTGTAGGAAGTAATCTTACCCCTAAGGAGTTGCAGCTGGGTTAATTACTAGAGGTTGGGAACAGGCCTGACTTTAACAGGCCACAGCTGTAGCCAATAAGAAGAGCGTTATAAAAGAGTGGGTTGGTTGGTTGAGGGGAACTGGAGTCAGCTGGCTGCTGTGAGAAGAGAGGAGTCAGTGCTTAGAGGAGCTGCCTGTGAGAAACACCAAGGAGGTATGGAACTCTTGCGATAAGGAGACAGCAATATGGAACAAAATGCCACAGTTCCCCATTTCTGAGATCCAGACAGCACATAGCTCACCCTATGCTGCTAGTCTTTATTTTTTGAAACACACCCTAAAAAAGCTAAATTGGCTATTTTGCTTTACTCCATGTTCATCAATAGCTTAAAATAATCTTTTAGGGTCAAGGCTGTTAGCATGTGCTACAACATATGAGTGCTTCTGTGGTCCTGTCTGAATTTTTCAGTTTTTGTTTGTGTGTCCCTCAAGGTGCTGTGCAGGTATACTACAGTCATTGTAGTTCTTAGGGCATCATGGAGTAAGGGATTCTGTGTTATGTTCTTCATCTGAAATGCTGATGGAAAATACTGCTTAGAGTCAGTTTTCTAAAAGGTCTTTTCTTTGTTAATTGACTGAGAGCAGATTTGAGGTATATTTTTTTAACCCTCTGTAAATTGCTATTAAAGTGTTTTCAGATTGCCCTATTTCTTAAAGCACCTTCATGATTTACTGGCAAAGTTAATTTCTTTAACTTGTATAGTTATCCTGCCTCTTTCTCCTAAGAACTGGCAATTAAATGAAGTTGTCATATTTGACCTGCTATATTTACCATGTCTAACATGTTTAACATTAGTGTTTTCCTGTATAAACTATCTGAAGTATTTATCTGTGCAAAATATCTAAATGCTTTTGGTCATGTTGAATTCCAAAGGTGTAGACTTGTTCATTGCTTGAAATAATGTGTAGTCCTTATTTTGCTTTGCTTTTTGATAGAGGACTTGGGTTTTAGCTGTGGATCAGCAGGTGATATTTCCCTTGCACAAAGGAAAAATCCTTCTGGATATAAAGTAGTTCACTTGTCTGAATCTCTCATTTGTATCAGCCTCTTCTTCCTCAGGTAAATGAGCTGATACACTTGGGAGTGTTTTGTGTCAAGGGTAGGGCTTTGTGTGGGGGTGTCTCCCACCAATCTGTGTATCATACACCTGTGTTCAGCTTTCCTTGGAGTTGAGTAGCTCAGATCAAGAAGGTGGTGCTAGAGTGGGTGAACAGGGGAGAAGAACATGTCCTGAGTGAAAAACCATCCTGTTTTTGAGGGCTGTGGGAAGGATTGAGACATGGTTTCCTGTTTTCAGATTCTGCGAGTGCGTGTGTGTGTCTTCTGTGTACTGTTCACTGGACTGTAAAGCAAAAAATTATCAGCCACAAATTTTATAGTAGCTATGCTGTTTTTGAAGCCTGGTATATTTTACTTTCAGAGGTGTGGAGGTTTTTTGGTGGGTTTTTCCCTCCTTTTTTCTTTTCTCCTGGAGTCAACCTCTTGTAGAATTAAAATGAGATTCTGAAATTTATCAGGTAGAAATGGCAGCAGTCACCCAACCAAAGATTAGGTATCCCAAGCTCTTCTTGGGGGAATTATTCTCTCAACATTTAGAAACCAGCAGAAAATGAAAAGGGGAATGGTTTACTTTGACTTGTTACACTCATGCTCTCACTGTTCAAGCAGATCTGTTTTCTTCAGGACACCTTGAAAGGATGCTCACTAGTTATGTTTGTGGACTTTGCAGGTGAAGAATGGATAGATAAGTTTAAAAAAGAAATAGAGAGCAATCTGAGTAGTTACAGATTTAGCTGGGATACAAAAAGATAATTTTTCTTTGTGAAGAGATAATAAAAATATTATAGTAGGCTTTAGGAATCAGCTCTTCACATGATTTGGCTGTCTGAATTCATAAGAATACTGCTGTGCTAGTAGACTTGCGCTGTAGGGAAGAAAGATGGTTTCTAATGGCCTTGACAATAGCTGGGGAATCACCTCTGGAAATCGACATATGCAGATCAAATAATGCCCTGGCACATGGGACTGAATTGCTGATCCCAGAGCCATTTCTTTCAGTTTTAGTAATAAGCCAGCAAAATCCAGTGCAGTGGAAAGACCTCTGCTCCAATATGTGCCCCAATGTAATTGCAGTCCATCTTTCCTTCCTCCAGCCTGCCCCTGTGGCATTCAGCTGAGCTGTGCCCCTTGTCTTCCTTGTGTGGATAAATTAAGGCTAATAATTCTCAATGTAGTGAAAATGTGCAGTAGGCCTAATATGCAATATATGCTGTAATTAAGAATACTTTTACTATTCTGTACTTGATATTTTTAGGTCCCCAAAAGCACCTAAATATCCCTTTCTTCTATTCCTCTAATTAAGCCTCAGCTAAAGTGAGAGAGTAAATAATTTGAGTAGAATGGAAACTGTATTCTAACGAAACATTGCTTTTCAAACTTGTCCAACAGTGGTATGAACTCTGTTCCAAGTTCGGGCCAAGGGACAAATACAGGGTTTTCTACTTTGTTTTAAGATGGTGCAGATAATTGTAATGAAAGTGCGAGCTCTGCAGGCTGTTTTTAGTGTATTTATTGTAAAATCATTACCAAAATCTTATGTTACTTTTTTTATTAACTCTGATCATTTAGGATAAGGTTGGTCTTGGAACTGGCAAATGGAAACCATGATCTATTTGTTTAACCAGAGCAATTAATTCAAAATTCGGGCTTTTTTATCCAAGAGTAACTATTTGAAGAAAAGGGTAATATTCTTTTCTCAAAACTGGAAGAGTTGGTATCTCATGAGAAAAATGTGTATCTAGAAGAGGGAAGGGTGTGCATGGCGAGAAGAGAACCTGCTCCAGGCTAGTAGAGTTATTTCCTCTGTATAGAAAGGAAACTTAAAAAGTAGTTCTGCTGCATTCAACAGCACTGAGCCTTAAGGGGAATCTAAGTGAAACAAATGAGCTTTTTTTCATTTTTTGTAACTTCTGTGATTGTGAAGATTCTTTTTCACTGTATGCAGTCCCAAAGTTGTATGCTCTGTCTTGTCCTTGCTGGTCTTTCAAAATGGTGAGCTATTAAAATAAGAAATGTCTCCACAACTACCTGGAAGGAGGATGTCATTCTCTTCTCCCTGACAGCTAGGGTGAGGACAAGAAGAAACAGTCTCAAGTGGTGCCAGGGTGGTTTAGATGAGCTATTAGTAAAAATTTACTCACCAAAAATGGTCGAGTCACTGTCCCTGGAGGGATTTAAAAGATGTGTAGATCTGTGTGCCCCTGTGGCGCTCAGGGACATGGTTTAAGTGCTGGATTAAGGGTTGGACTTCATGGTCTTAAAGGTCTTTTCCAGCGTAAATGATTCTGTAGCTCTTAGTCAGTTTAGTTTTTCTGACCTGGATCAGAACGGTATCCACATCTGTCTTGCAAAGTGTTGTAAATTACATAGATATTTCTTTCAGAAGTGATGGATTTATCAGTTAGTTTATGTATGTACTTTTATTTTCAAGAAAGAATTGCCTTGTGTTTCTTTCTACATCTGTTAGTGGAGAGTTCAAAAGCACAAAATAGTTTTCAAATGGGATTTGTTACTGAAACTTCATCTCTGTTTTCAAACTGTTGGTTGAATATATACATGGCTGCCTAATGCATCTGCTTTATTGGTTTTAGGAATTTGGATGTGACTGCCTGTCCCTGATGCCAGACACTGATGTTTGCTATTTCAGTTTTTCTGTAATGCAGCTTTCTGCAACATTTGAAAATTATGAAATGAAATAACAGAAATTAAAATTAGAATTGCTGTACAGAAGAGAGCAAAACATAAAGTGTTTGATAATGTAGATTTTGCTTATTAAAGAATACGTTTTAAAAACCCTCAAAGCCATACCAGATGACTAAGACTGTTATTAAAGTTTTTTGAGTCTATAGAGCTACATTTGTGTTATTCCCCAGGTCAAAGCTACAAAACAGAGAACTAGAAAGAAGATTTCAGGTGTCTGAGAGCTTTAAAAGACAGGCAGTCACTGATGGTGTGAAATTTCATTCCTTAAACACAGCAGGAGTATAATACTCTAAGTGAAGCAAGAAATTATTTGATTGTAGAGTAATGCCAAATTTCTTGTAGCTTTTTCTTTGTACTACAAATGGTTATAAGGATATTACTGGCTGTTTTTCAGGGTTTTAGCTGCACTAAATCTGCTATTTCAGGTCTTTTTGTTCTCTGTTGAAGACTAACACCTTCAGAAAGGAAAGTGTTAAAAACTTGTAGTAAGTTTTTTTTTGCAGGCAAAGCTAACTGTTGCCTCTATGTCTTTCTGCTCCATTTTGAGCAAATCCCCAAGTTTCAGACTGTTGGGATTCACAAGGAGGCTGAAATGTACATGTTGAGCAAACTCCAGAACTGAACATGGTGGGGCAGGAAAAGCTTGACTTGTGCAGTAAATATGCAAAATTTGGGTCATGGGACACACCAGACATGTTCCTGAATCCTTGCCCTGCCAGCTGTGCAGGGCAATAATTAGTACAATAATTTTATTTGACTTTTCAGAGATGGTGAGCTAATAAGAAGTGAAACTCAGGGGGAAATTGTGGCCATTGGTTGAGATGAGATCTTCCTCCACTGTCCTCTGTCACCAGGCAGCTCTTAAGGTCAGGCTTCACGTGAGGTAATCAAGTGTGAGATGAAATCACTAGAAGCAGTCACAGAGGAGGTGAGATAAATGTTCTTCCCCTCTCTCTGCGACATCGAGTTCACTGTGCAATGGTTCATGAGGACCCTGTTGATGCGAGAGATGATGCTGGCCAGTAACTTTTTCATCTGGCAATAACTCCAGTGTTCTGCTTGTCTGCCTTCAGCTTTCATAGGGGCAGGACCCGAGTGATGTTTCTGAGTGTGAGTAAGTGGCATGGTGGCCTTTGGAGTGCATAAGGGACAGTACCATTGCATGCTTTGGAAAGCTGGTTTTCTGATGCTCTAGATTCATTCTGTTTTGATTGCAGATTCCTCTGCTTTGTTGGCAACATCCCACATTGAACTAGGATGTCCTTTGAGCTGCATCAATGTTAAAATCTTGGGATGTAAATAAAAAGCATGTTTTGTAGTATTTATTTGCTTAGGTACTAGAATTGAAATGCTTACCTTGCAGGAGTTTTCAATTTTGCTAGTAACTTGTTTTTGATGGGTTATGGAGTTTTATGTTGACCATAACATAAGTAGTTAAGGTAAAATGGCCATAGAATTTGCAATTATGTGAATTAAAAAGTCCTGTGATGAGATGATTAAAGGGGTAGTTGCCTGCAGGTGGAAGTGTAGGCCAGCTGTTTAGTAACAAAGTTGAACTGTTCTTGTTGTATACGTGAAGGAATGAGAGAGGTTCTTTACAGTAAAGAGAAGTTATTCAGAAAGACAAAACCATTAGATCACAGCTGTATTAGCTGTAGGTACATTGATGGAATGGTAGGGTATTATGCAAAACTGTGGGAATAGAGCTTCAAATGCTGTTTACCCAGCTGCCATGGAAGTACTGTAAGGAATTGTATTTTACACTTGCTTGCTGCTCTCTTTTGGGTATGGGAATTAAAACTGGGCCCCTATGTGCCATTCAGACCTGGACAAGGGGAAAGTGGCTCACTGGAGACTGGAAACTGCATGCGGAGATAGGAATGCTCAAATTCACTCATTGAAGCTTAGATCTTGGAATGGAAACTGTTTATTAAGGCCAGCCAGTAAGACATCCTTTTGGATCTGACTACTGTTTTTAATGAGGCTTGGGGGTTCCAGATCCATTTAAGACTTTCTGTATACTACTCCTAATGAAAGACTGTGTGGAAATCTGATTTTGAAACCTTATGGTAGTGACTTTTTAAACTTTTTTTTAAAAAACTCCAAACCTGAGGAAGACTTCTAACAGCACAAGCAAAAAGCCTTCTCTGAAGGAAGTTCATTTATTATGAAATTTTATTGTATTTTTACTATGGTACTGTTTAGCACTGCGCTCTATTGTCAGGTTTCTGAAGTGTTCTATTTAAATTGAAGTTGTAGCCAAAGGCAGTCTAAATTATGTGAATATTGTCAAGACCACTGTTCAAACCCTAGAGGAATTACTGCTTGCTTCCTGTTGATAAATATAATTGAAAATCCACGGCTTCAGAAAGAATGGAGGGACAGCCTGCATAAGAACCTTTTAAAAAAATTTTTTCTTTTAGAAAGACTTAACTCATACAGAGACAGAAATCATGTTAGTCCAAGTTTCAATTAAGTTTTCTTTTTTGACTGTTTTATATCCTCTTTTAACCTATTTTTGATGCTTAAGAAATGCTCTTATTTTTCTGCTTAGGAAAACTCTTCTTTTTTTAATCTTAGAGATGAATACTATTTTATTGGACTACATGAGGAAAATGAAGGTATTTTGTATTTAATGGCTTTCTGTAGAAATCTAATTGGATAATGATTTTGTCTTCATGGGTAAAAACTGGACTTCACAGCTCTCTCCCGGAAAAGACAGATTGTGGCTTCATCCAAAATTTGACCTGTGAAATGAACTTGTTCTTAGTGTAATTCCTGAGTCACTGATGAATTGCAAGGGATACGTTTGACCCACAGAGGTGGAGCTGGCAGCTGAAAAACCTGGAATAAGCCATCATATTTCTCAGTATACCTTAAGATTGTTTTACTTCTTAATTCATCCTCTTGGTGTTTTTGTTTTGCTTGTTTTTGTTTTGTGATTGTTTTTGATTGGTTGGCTTTTTTATTTTTTTTAATTTTTAAAGCATTTTCAAAGGTCAATGTCAGTGCAGAATTCAGCCTAGTAGACATGGTTTCTCATGTCATCATTGGGTCACTAAGCAGTGTAACTCTCTATAAATACAGTTTTTAGTTAAAAGAGAAATAGTTCATATTCTCAAACAAATGTGGTTCATGTTTTCAAACAAATTTTTACTTCTTAATTCATCCTCTTGGAACAATCCTTCTCATCAATTAGTACTTTGCAGAAATCTTTTTAAAATGAGAATTACAAAGCTTGAGTCTTGTAGTCAAATACGTTCTTTCCCTTTCAGTTTCTCGTTCTTAATATGTGGATTCTTCTATATGTGTGCCAAGCATATTTTAGCACAAGTAATTTACATTTCATCAAATCTTTTAAAAGTTCCATGTTGAATATTCCAAAAGTTCCATGTTGAATATTCTGATTATTTTCCAGTTGTGGAGGTGGGGTGCTGCTCACCCACAACTTAGGGCTGGTGTTCCAATTATGCCTTTAGAAAAGGAAAGGAAATTTGTTTGGTGTGGCAAGAAATGCTTAATGATATTATGATTAAAGTGGAGACTTTAGTCCACTTTATAGTCCAATGTAACTGCATTTCTAGTACCTTTCAGACTTATAGGTTTTTTTAAGTATAAAAAGATCTTCAATGAGTAGTCTAAAATCCATCATCTAAGTGGTGAACATATTCTTAATCTAATTTAAAAGGCTGTATAAAAAAGAATTAAAAAAATGAGTTTATACCTTAGAGTATTTTAGATGCAATTTTCAGGTCATTTCCATAGTATTTCAATGCAAAGAACTTGACTATAATTGTAAGACTTTTTTTTTCCCCCCAAGGGAAAAAATATGGTCATAAAGTTCAAGCACTTTACAAAGACTCTCACTTTTCTTTTGAATTGCTTGAATTAGGTTTTTTTGTCTGATTGTTGTCCTGTGAGGGTTCATTCACGGATGTTCTATTTACTTCCCCTTTGTAGTTTTTGTCCTACTGAGTGTCTTGCTGATTTTCGAAGCAGTTCTCACCTCAGCTCTGATGGGTTGATGATCTTTTAAGAGAAAGGAAAGGACAGTATATTTTGGGCCAGGAGAAGAGGGAGCTGAAGTGAAAAGATCCCTTTAAATAGTAGGAAAAACAGTAAAAGTAATACAATGGAACACTACTTGAATGGTCAAAAATTATTTTTCTGGGGCAGAGAGCTGCTTTAAGGGGCATGAAAAGAAAGTTTCACTACTCTTACAGCCCTGAAGAGTGATAAATGTCCCACTTACCTATCATCAAAAACGTCACACAAATCAGCTTCCATAACAGTGCAGCTCATTTAATACTTGTATACGAGTTCTTGCCATTATTCATAATCCCTAAACAATAGTTCTCACCAAGTACATTTATATTTTATGCTCTATTCCCATAGGTGTGTTTTCAGGAAAAAGCCCTAGAACAGTATTTTAACTCTGTGCATGTGTCTCAGTTGTTTTCCTGTTCAATTTGAAAGTGAATCAATTGGTAGCCTATATTAATACTTGTTTGCATAAGGAATGCATGATTTTGATGTGCTTCTACATGGATTTGCTAGCTGTTGGATTAAATATTTAATATGTTAATTTATGGCTGCAGTTGAATATTGTCCCAGATCAGCGCAGCTTCTCTGAGTTGTACGTCTATCTAGAGATTATCCCTTTGTTAAAATTATTGATAGTATTTTAATGTCTGTTCTGCTCTTTGTGGTATTCTTCTGCAAGAAGAGATTTGGCTGTGCATCACAGAAAACTCTTTGTATCAAGTTATGTAAAACTAGCTGAAAAGTTATTCTGTAGCTGTACCCAGCCTAAAAAGTGCTGCTAGGGAATTGAGTATTTTCAGCTGAAGAAGGAGTTTACAACAATGAGTGAATAGCCTTTCACACCAGTTTTTGCACATGGAAGATCTACACTGGACTTCAAATTGGGTTGCCCAAGCCATGTAAACAGCATTTTTCCTGGTAAAGCTGCTGGCAAAAGACAAAACAAAACCCGAAACCCACACCATTAAAATGGCATTATGGGATAACTGAATTCATTATTGGTAAGATATGAGGATAACTAATTTGTGTTCTAGATACCTGGATACACTTATCAATTGCTTTTTATTATGATTAAAACTAACTTACTTGAGTCCTGACTACTTCTTGTTGGTAATGTCTCTGAAGTCCTGCCTTGGAAACTGGAGTGTTCTAACACAAAATGCTGAAACAAATCGGCAATACTTCTCCAAAAGATTATTAGGCAGAACAGACCTTAGGATTGAATGTCTATAGGTATATGTTCACAGTCAGTTTGTTTTAGCATTAACTTCTATTAAGTTTGAATTGCAGGACTTGAGTGTATTTGTCTATTTTTTTTATCCTCCAAATTTCAAATTCATTTGAAAATGTGATGCTTCCTGGAAGATAGAATCCATATTGGCTGGCTTCACATGTTTTGCTCAGGATTACTGGATATACTTTAGAGAAGCTTCTTACTTTTGAGCTCAGTACAGTATCAGCTATCTTGTTGAGTTGTTAAACTGGGACACAGGGAAACATCAGACGCTTATTTACAAAAATAGGCCATAGTTTTCAGGCCCATTTTCAGGGCTGTTTTTTTAGTAGCATTATCACCATGTGCTACATGTTGGCTGAGGTCACACTGCTGCTGGGAAAGTATTTTCTCTTTTTATTGAACTTTTAAGTTGGTTTTTTGTTGTTCACATAAATATTGGTTTCAATTCATTTGAAAGACTGAGTTCAAATACAGGAAAGAAAAGCAGCAGTATTTTTTCTTTTTTTCCTATTTGCTTACCAGAAGTTAAGGTGAACTGTCATGTACCTACTTGTTCAGCACTAGAAGCATCCTCAGTTTTGTGTGGTTCCCTGCTTGAGGAGGGTGGGAATATTTACAGTGGTGCTGAACTAAATTTATGAACTAATGAGACACTTGCAGTTCATTCAGTTTTGCCTTCCTAAGCACTTGTTGTGGGGTACTATTGTCAATATGTAATTTGGAGTGCCCTCTTTATAGGTGTGCTCCATTCATTTCTGAGACTTGCAATGTTTGCAAAAATATAATAAAATTGTCATGCTAAACCTCAATAGATTATGAGAAATTCACTGTGGCTTGTAGAGGCATAAGGGACTTCCCCCAATTATATGAAAACAACCCAGTTTGTGAGAAGATTAGGCCTTATTGCTGTGGGCTGAAAAGGAGTTATATCAGCTATCAATTGAAATGAAGTTTATTCTTTTGAAAGCATCAGCTGGATTTTTAAAATGATTGTTGTTTTTGAATTCTAAAAGAGGTGATGTTTTCCCAAATTCTGCTTTCTGCTCTGAACTTGAGTTGTATATGAACATTTTTCTCTTCTTGTGAGGAGAAAATGACTATTATCAAAATAGTAATTAAAAAGAAGAAAGAATGGAATGCCTCATCTCAACTTCTCAAACAACAGCTCCCGCTCCATGGTTTGCCAATTCTTAAGTGTTTCAAAAACCTCCTCTAGATTTTAAATCCTTTATTGGTCCAAATCTCTCTAGAAGGTGAACTTCTCTTTAAGCTACTATGGTATATCACTTGGATCCCTCTACAGCAGTGGCAGCGATTCTGCTTTGAGGTTTTGAGAAAGCTGAAGGACTCCTTTTCATTCCTTTCATCCTTAGATAACAGTGCAAGTGTTTTATGTTGTAAATAAAGTTTTCTCAGGTGGAGGGGGGAAGACAGCTGTTAGTCTAGATAGAAAAAGTAACTAGATTGTAGGGATACTAAAGGAAGGCAGATCTGTGACATCTCTGAGCTAATTGTAGGGAAGAGTGGTAGTAGAGCAAGTGGGTATTACTGAAACCTAACAGTCTCTGAGCTCATGGCTTTATGGAAGCTGACTCTTGGGAGACACAAGCTGCTTGATGAGCATGCAGCTGGCTGGTATTATATATTTGCAGCATTACAGCAGTGCATTTGCTAGGTGGGACTCATAGCACATAAAAAAGGGACCTTGTTGAAAATATCTGGAGACCTCTCTCTCTTTTCAGGCAGAGCTGGGTTCTGCTGTCCTTGCAGCTGAACTTTTGCATGTGTTTCACATCCAGTGATAAGTTGTTGGAATGAGATCTGGCACATCTTTTCACCAGTTGTCACTAGCCCTTTGCCTAACTTGAGCTGTGGTGATCATATTGCCTGTAGTGATTGCTTTCTCAAGGACTGAAGTTGTCAAAGAAGAAAACCCTTAGGTGCTCTGAAAATTAGCCAGCATCTCAAACTGCTCAAGTGGAGCCTTGTTGCTGAAGTAGTTTGCTCAGAACATTTACTTGACTCCTTCCTAGTGGTAAAGGTCGTTAGTAAAATCAACAACTGTCCTCATGAAGTAACCAGAATTATTTTTCTACTGGCTTGAATAAGGACTCTGCTTTCTGTTTGCTGCCATTCTACTATTTTAAGCTGTCTTTTCAATTTTGGACATCATCAGTAGCACAGGCTCAAGTCCTGGAGTTTACAGTTACCTTTGGGGCTGAGGTTAGTTTGGAGTGCTATCTATTGATTGCACCATTCAAAGTGTTGTGGATTTTTTTTTTTTTTCATTTGAAGATGCTGGTTTTATTCTATCACCTAAAGATTCAGTGAAATAGAATATCTTATGGGTTTTTCTCTGAGAATGACGGAACTGAGGTTTCTATATTGTGGGGAGTCTCTAAACATGAGCAAAACAGTTAGTCTTGAAGGATCTGGAGAGCTCTCATTCCAGACATTGCATGGAAAAGGATTTTTAGTTTAGTATAAAACCTAAGCCTTTCACCACTGTAGGTGGTGTTTGAATGTACTATCTGGGATTTAGGTCCACTACCAAGAACGATCTTTATCTTTAATCAGACATGTCAGTCTTTCTTCCAGTCTCAGCTATGCTGCACTGTAGCATCCTGATACCCTGTAATTGTCAAGTTTAGTGCTGGCATGTGTTTTCTTGAAGTTAATTGTTGTTTCTTGCAAATGTTTTGCGAGTTCCAAATGTTAATATGGTGATTATTTCCTGATGAAAAACAGGTCAAGCCAAAAGCAGATTGCGAGCTCGCATCACCTTGCACCAAAATGGAACTCTGTGTGTGTTCAGCTAGCAGTGAGGCAGATGTTCCTTGAATTTACAACTTCTCACAGCCAGCTGGATTAAGAAGTACTTTTCTGCAAGGTCCAATGTCACTGAAACAACTACAACTGCACTGTACATTCAAAATATGCTGGCATCTGTGGTGAAATTAGAGATGGTGCTTATTCCAGCCAAGGGTAAAAGGTATTGGGCAAGGGTTTTTGTATATTCATGGGCTTTTGTTTTGTTTTCTTTGTGTTAGTTGGGTTTTTTTTAAGTTCTGCTTGCCCAGAAAAGTTTGCTCAAACTACATCAAGGTCATCAGTTAATTGATGATGATCTTTTAATAGAATATTTGAATATTTACTGAACTTGAAATGCATTTAAAGCCTATCATATCCAAGTTGAAAGGACATATTTAGATGGAATGCCAAATTGAAATTTTATTGGAAGAGAAGCCAGGAATTAATTATAATTCTGATAAGGACTAAATTGAAAATCCTGCTTGCTTTGTGTCTGTACAGTGCTTTTGATTAAGGAATCAATTTCTTGTGTATTCGTGTTTTTTTTTCTGAAAAATTCATGGGCTTGAACTTATGCTTTTACTTTAAAAAAAAGACATTTCTAAGAGATGTGAGAACCAATAACATATGAACAGGGAGTATGAATAATATTTTTTCTAACCCTATACTAAGCTTGAAATAATACTGATTTGAGTTATCAGTTCATTTTAACTGGTGGTTTAAATCTGTGGGTGAAGCAGTGCAGTGAGCAGATTGACATTTTGTTGCTGTTAAAGGAAAATAAGTCATCCTGCTCCTTGAATTCACTCTTGGTCACAATGGTGTGGTTCTGTGCCCATTTCTGTGTTCCTCCTGATGGTTTTTTGAATTGATTTATTCACCAAGTTACCAGAAAAATCATTGTGTTACTGGGTTAGTTGTCTTCATGCTAATACTTGATATAGCTTATAGAGAGTCTCGTGTACGGCAATACGGGGGGAGAACAAAAACCCTAGATATTGTGGTATATCTACATATGGATGGCAATTAGACCAGCACAGCTACCTTTATTCCTTCACCCTGAATTTATGGGATTTTGTGGCAGGCTGCTCCAAAATTCCTCACTCCAAATAAATCTCTGCCATGGCTAGTTTAAGAGCCTTGTAAGTAATTTTAAGGCCTCTTTTAGATGTTTAATAGTGAGTGCTTTGAAGAAATGAAATCATAAAAGGGTAGGATGGTGTGGGCTGGAAAGGACCTTAAAGATCATTCCATTTCAATCCCTCTGCCATGGGTGGAGACAACTTCCCCTACAAGATTGCTCAAAGCCCAATCTAACTTGGTCTTGAAAAATTAAAATGCAAACACATATTGAGTGAAAGATAATAGATTACATACTAGAGTAACTAAACTAGCTTGTAGCAGTTTTAAACACAATTTAACTGTGTTTTTTTGGATTTCTATGTGTTGCACATTATAGTGCTTTTTTAGGTTGGGTGTCATTTTGGAGTTTGAAGCTGTGATGTTTGGCACTCTTACAGGTATAAGCTGGAGTTTTGGCATTAGAAGAGTTATGTAGCAGTTGCTTTGGTGTTGTGGTAAAATAAGTGCTAACAGAAAAGCAAAAATAACTTGGTAGAGAATTTAACAGCTTAGGTAATGAAGGCCCTACAGGTTTTTGCCACTTATTTCCAAAATGTTGCCCATTAATCATGGAAAAACAATCTGTAGTAAGTATTGTAGTATTGCCAAGTATGTTCTTACAGAACTTGATGTGCTGTAATTTGATTTCTCTTTTTGGCATCTTACCTGTTTTAATAGAGTGATTTTTCTCCAAGTGTAATATACTAGACACCATCTCTCTGCTCTCTGTACCCAGTTTGTTTTAATTCAGAGGGTTCTTCTGGAGATAAAAACAGTTTTCTCATTTCATCATATATGGTCCGTCTTGATAGAAATCATGGCTAATAATAATGATTAAATTTCCAGCTTTTGGCTCCTGTTGCAGCCCATTTGCCCAACACAGAGGAGCAGGAATGGGAATAAGAGACTTATCCTAGAATTGTCTGTCACCATGTGGAGCTGAAATGTGGCCTGATTTCTCACTAATATGAAAATGAGAGTGAGCTTATTTGTTGACCTTGTATGTGATAACTTACCTTTTTAATGCAAAATAGGGTGTTTGGGGATTTGTATTTAATGAGGCCAGAACTGGGTCAAAATTAACACCTAGAATGGAGGGAGCCTAAAGGCTTAACAGGAGCTTGCATCCGGCAATGCAGAGTGATCTCAATATGACAGCACTTTCTTCTACTTCTGCCAAGTCATATCAAGTTATTATTTAACCCACTGTGGAAATGCCAAGTGGGACCTTTTTCTTATCTTTTCATGTTTTGCCCAATATGGTCTTTGATAACTGCTTAAGGGCAGAAAATTCTGTCTTTGGTCTAGGACTCAGATGTTTTTATTCCTAGCAACATTTTATTGGTGAATGAAGATGTTAACACATAACTGGTGCTGTTTTCTTACTGCCTTCTTGTGCTGTTGTTTAACCCATAATAAATAATCTTTCAGAACAACACTGTCTTTGCAAACTAGCAAAACTGTTTTATGTATTACAGCCATGACAGTGATAGCAATTTTAGTAACTTAACTCTTGAGTTTTAGGCACAGTTTGTTTCAGTTTGTGTTATAGGTAAAAGTTAAGTTAAGTTAAAATAGGATATAGTTAAATTATATTGTATTATGTTCTATTATTTGTATTATGTTAAAGTGGAGGGGCTTATAAAAATATGCTGGAAGGGTCCAGTGTTTGGTGAAACAGGGGTCTGATGGGGCAAGGCACTGTAGTGTAGAAAGGTGATTTCACAATGCAATTACTCTAAAACACACCACTTTTTCCTGGCAAAATGAGTGTTGTCATTATATCTATGTATCAACTCACAGCCATTATGTCAAAGTGAGGGGCTCATATAGTCAGTATAGCTTCATTTAAGGCTAAAATTCTGTTACACCCAAAGCATTAGTAATGAATGATCTCTTGAAGTTTAAGGAGTGCTTGGCACTGCTCTCAGGAAGGTTTATCAGCAGTGGCATTTGTGCAGAGCCTGGAGCAGCTGAAAGCTCAGTCCAGCTGCCTGCAGCTGCTTGGGCATGGCAGCCTGTCTTCAGACTGTGCAAAGTCCTGTCTCTGTGCTTAAAATCTGGGATACTTAAAATAGGCTGTTTAAATCCCATGTTCTTTGTGCTGGGATGCTGGATAGTAACTGCAAGAGGAAACCAGGGAACTCCTTCTGTTAGATCCAGCTCTCTGCAGAGCTGCTGTGCTGCTCTGGAGCTTTATGTGAGTCAGGAAACTTCTAAAGGCATTCACCTCAAGCTGTGTTTTTTGCCCTTGTCCGCCAGTAAGGGTGCAGCTCCAGGCACTACTTCCTTGGAAGGTGGTGCTGCTTGTACAAAATCCTGCCATTTGTTGCCTTGTTGGTTGTGCTGATGCTGCTGGTTGTAGGGCTAACTTATACTTGGAGCGGATCCACCAAGTGCTGGAGGAATGTTGTTCCTTCTTAGACAGAATGATTTCACCAGCTGGAGGTCTGGAGTATGTGCACACTTTAGGACATGTCCATAGTGTGCATTTCCAGCTTTCACTCTCTTATATTTACAGAAGATATGTTTTCATTTTAATTGTGGGTAGATGTATGTTTTAATAATAAGCTTGTCATAGAAATCATATTTCACAACATCCGCTGTACTTTGAATTAAGATTTGCGTTTCAAGTAACTTCAATGTCTTCAGAAATGGCAGGATGGTGAGATTTATGTTCTCCATTAAACACTTTACATCAAGGCTGAATGGGGCAAACTCTATTTACATAATTGGCATTCTAGACTCAGGTTCACCTTTGCCATTGTTTCTTTTAGAGTTCAGCTGCTATAAAGTCTAAAGACATGATGGATGGTGGTGCCTGAGGATAAAGTATGTGAAACTCTTTTTTGGGGTGCTATATTAAAAAATAGTTTATTTAAAAAAAAAAGAGCTAAAAAACCCCTAAAATAATGAGGTAGAATCAAAATATTGTATAAAGTTCAATTTCAGATAATATATATTCAAAAGCTGTTACAAGAAGCTTGAAATTGACACAAGAAATGTAATAATTTGGGATTAAATTACCTGGGATAGTTTTTATGGCATAACCAGGAAAAAGATATTTTAAAAGGTTGGTATGGAAGAAAATTATTATTTTGGGTTTCCAAGTAAAAACAACACATTCTGCTACATTAATATGGCTATTTAAAAGTTTATTTACATTTTACCCAGCTAAAAAATGAATATAAGAAATATCTTAAAAGAAAAATTCTGTTCTTCTGTTCAAGGCTTTTCTGCTGTGTTCTTCTACAGTGCCTCTGTTCTGAAATCAAGAGCTGTGATGAAAAGAACACATTGACCTAGGCATAAAAATATTGCTTTTTTGTCCTAAAAGCAATTTTCCTGTTTAAGTGCTCATTAAAAAAAAAACAAACAGAGGGGATAGGGGGCCCTTTATGGCATGTATGTTTCTTATGAGCACATATGTTTCCAGTGGTTTCCTTTTTCAGAGCTGGGGTACCAACACTGTTACTACTGATGAAAGAGTGAGCCTTGAAAATTTAGATTGTGTGTGTGTAGCCTTGTGGATGTGATACTGCTACTTAACATTCCTAGCCAGTTTATTGGGTTAAATTCTAGCTGCATTTAAGTGCTCAATGTCTTAAAATTCATTCACAGCAAAAGAGTTTAAATGGTACCTGTAGTTCTCATCTTTAATATATCAATGTGGATAAGATGTTCTGGAAAGCTGATTGCCTTACTGAAGGGCTTCCTTGTGTGAGAAACTTACCTGGAGAGAAGTTCTGTGGTAAAGAATGAACAAAGACTGATTGTGCGTATACCTGACAATAGTGAGAAAGATTAGTTGCAACAAGCCTAATTTAATTTTCTCTTCTTCAGAAATTATTGCATTTATATTGGGCCCTTAGAGAGACATTACAGCTACCAGCTGAAGAAAACTTAAAGTGCTAATTTTGGTTTATTGATATTAGAAAATATAGTTATCTAATTTTGTTTTAGTTTGAAGTCCACAGCAATGTGATAAAGACAAGCATCAACTTAGTGGAAGGTGTTGCTTTCTATGAAGTTTTTTGAGTTGAGGACTAGATTGACATAATCAACATTGCACAGCTTTATCCTCTGTTTTGCCTCAAACTCCAGGAAGATGAAGGCAGTAGAGGGTCTAGGGCTTGTGCCCTGTGAAGGCTTAGGGATATAGGGCTCCAAGCCTGATGTACTCGGGGAGTAGAGAGAGCTCATAACTGCAAGCTTCCCTAGAACAGGAATTTGGAAGAAGTCTTTAGGGCTACCAGAAAAAGGGAGAGAATCCCCCTTTTCCCTTAAAATTCTAGGGGAGAAGGAAATGGTGTTCATTCCTACTCTGAGTAGAAATCCGGGACCAGTTGAGAGTGGTATTCCTTTGGTCCCCTGACAACATGAGTGATATGAGGTCATTCATCTCCAGGTCCTGGCTGGGGGAGATTTAGTGGTGTTTGACCAAGAGAGCTGAAAATGCAGGTGTAGCAATGTTACTGTGTCAGCCATATAATTCTACCAGGTTGTCTGTAAGCTCGCAGTGTCCTAAAGTGTAGCTGGGGTAGATGTGACAAAACAAAATGGTTTCATTATTCATGTGTATTTGAAATGTTCAGCTGGTGGGTTCTCCTCACACCTTATCAAATGTGATTACACATTACAGCATCTCAGTGTGATAAACATGCCCTTCTGTAACATTGTAAAGTCACTGTAAGCTGCTTTGACATATAAATTATTAGTAATGTGATGGATGTAGTGGGTATGGAAGTCAGTGTTGTAAGTAGCTTCACAGGGTTTCTATCCAACAGAGTGTAAATATTGTACTAATTCTTTAATGTGTGGTTATTTTATTATACCCTAGATTGTGCTTGCCCTTTATGCTGTGTCATTTTGATCAGTTTCCTGGGGAATATCTAATACTTCATTCAGTGTTTAGGGCACAGAACTTAGAGTGAGATGGTGTATGAGACAATAAATGCCTTTTTGAGGGTGGCTAAATGTCAGAGCACTGATGAGGCTGCTAAATGAGAGAACTGTTAGTTGAAGAGTTTTTTTGGGGGGAAGCATTTTTCTGTTTTGCTCTAGATGGAAAATCGACTAGTAAATGGAAGCAGGAGAAATAATGGTCTATTTATTTTAGATTGAGACCATAAACTTTGCTGCTCACTAAGAGTGTCTGTGTGCAAACTGCTTGTAAAAGTCTGTCTGGAAGGATTTGGCAGCACAGCACAGGAGAACTTATTAAAACCACAGAGGAGCAAATGTGTAACACCGTGTCAGCATCATACGTGTACCTGTTGGCAGGGGGATGTGTGCATGTGTGTCTGTAGTGCTTTGTGGACATACATCCTGGTGTTCACACACAGCTGAAAGCCACTACCTAGATGGGAGCAGATTTGGAAACAAGATTACTATAAAGAAAAAAGGAGTTGTATGTGGCTCTTTTGGGGAGTTGGTGTTTGGTTTAGGGAGGGTGTACCATGGCTGAATTTTTCCTTAGTCACTTATAATGTAGTCTGGAAAGCTTTTGATTTACTGTTTGAGAACAGTGCTAAAACTATGACTTCTAGGGCTTAGTTTTTTTCTTCTCTTTTTTATACCTATAATTACAGCTTCAAGTTGGAATATGAAGCCCCTATGAATGTTATAGTTGGCTCTGTAAAGGGTTTCTAAGCAGTTATGTTGCAATAAACATTGACATTTCCAGAACACTGTTCAGCTTCATCATCTTTAATCCAGTGCTTTCAGCTTCACTCTTCTTTTAATAATAGTCATGAATGTGCTTTAATTTTATGCTGAAAAATCTTTGGGGAAACTTAATTGCTGTTATCTCTACTTCAGCATTTGACTTAGTTGTTTCAGAAACTGTAAGCTGCCTTTTTATGACTGAAGAAGGAAAATGCAGAAGGACTAGATAATGGCTATTGAACCTTAACTTGCTCATGGTCATTCATTAAAATCACTGTTTTTCTGTCTGTGTGACAATATGTTCCCTTTAGAGCAGCCCAGTCTGAATAATTTTTCAAAGAAATCAGTTTACAAGTAGTTTCTAGATAAGACAGTTTATTCTTAGTGTACTACAGCTTGTCTCTTGAATTCTGGTACGTTTCAATACAACATTGTGTGCTCTTTTCGTACTCTTCTGTTTCATTTTAACCTTTTGTTTCCTTTGGGTGTTGATTTGTGTTTAATAACTGGGTTTGGTGTGCTCATTTAGTAAGTGGTAAGAGGTTAGAGAGAATAAATAGAGAGTTTTCAAGGAAATCCTTTTTAGACTTTCTGAAGTGTTACGTGTTCTGTTTCTAGTCAACCTTTCAGTCTTGTATTGAATTGTCACAGTTTTGGTCGTGGAAGACTGTATCACTATGTAAGTAAAAGGTCCTTTTGTGAGAAAAGCAGGATCAAGACATCCACTTGAAAATTAACCTGAAACCCTTGGCAAAAAGTTTGGGTCTTGTTCTGGTGGGCCAAATAAAGCAGCATAGATACAGAGAAAGGGGTAGACAAGAAAACTTGTGGATATTGGGCAGGTGTTATAAATATGAACTGTTTTATGAAGTCATTCAGTAAGTGGCAGACATGTTAAATCTAAAGTTCAGGCTTTTCTTTAAAATTGCTGCACAACATGAAAAATATTTTATCTTTAGGATCACTTGGAATAAAGTACTACCTGAGGAAGGAGTGCTAAAACAAGCATTTGCATTAATCCCTGCAGAATTTCTCTGAAGTTGAAAATGAGCTCTGTGACATTCATGTTGGGAACCTGGTATGAAGGGTGTGTATGGGTGCATAGTCTAAGGGTTATTTGTTACCAGATGTTCAGGATAAAAAATGGATAATAAGAGTTTTAAGGGACAAAATATTAATCCTGAGGGAGTGATTGATAGCTTCTCTCTTCTGAAATATGAGTCACACTTATTAAATAGAAGAGTTTGCATCTTGTCTGCAAAGCACTCACAAAAAATTATAGTGGTAATTTGAATCCTATTGCATTCAGCAATAGGTCCATATCATTTAATGTCACTTGAATTTCATAGCCACAGACCATATTCGAAATTTCAAGTGCTGATAAATCCATCCCTTTCAAATAAAAATGGAGGAGAAATGCCTTCTGTAAAATTATGTGCTATTTTGTTCACTTGAAAATATCCTGGTCTGTGAATAGAATCTGACATTTGATTCAGCCTCGTTAGAAAATATGAAAGTTTGAATGAGCTGGGCTTGCCGAACTTGCGTAGGAATGAGGTGTCATCTAAACTTTTGAATACTGGAAGCATGACAAAAAACCTCTGAAGTTACTTTTTAAAGTCTCGTGCAGGGTCTTTTCTTACAGTTTACTCATTTTGTAACTCATTGATCTGAAGCAGGATGGCGCAGATCAGTAAATAAAGAATGCCTTTGTCCATCTGCCTAGTGCCTTTATGCTTTGTTATCTTTGTGTGTCCGTGTCACTTCAGGTGAGAACAGCCAAACAGAAGGACTTCCCAGTCAGGTTCCAAATCCTAATGTTTTGCCATCTTTGTTTCACAGAGTTCTGGTGCCTCTGAATGGTAATCCTGGAGTGCTTCTGGGTAGTGGAATTCAGGAGTAAAACAGATGTTTCAGTAGTTCTCAGTAATTAAGACATATCTCAGCGTGTTCAGTGTGTCACTTTCATTTCTGCAAACAAAAATGAAAATAAAAAACCCCAGTCACCTAGGCACTGGAATTTTGCTAGAAATTTAACTAGAATATATCCTGCTGTTTGTTTGATGCATGCACTTAAATACTGGTGGTCTCTGAATTCATGACTACAAAGAAAATGGTAAAATCAAGTGAAAGCCATGTCATCGTGTTTCTCTGACAATAAATAGAAGTTTGAGATTCTGTTTTGTCAGGTATCTTGTACAAGATGGGGTTTATGTTTATGCGTAGTCAATTAATCTTATTCTTCAATAACTAATTATTGCTAAACTCCCTATTAAATGACAAGTTTTCTGGTTTTCTTACCTCTTACCAATTCTTCATTCATAAAATTGTTGAAAACAGCAGAAAACATAGCTATCTCATATAAATCAGAATCCTTATTTAGGGGAAAGATTTTATTTGGAGAAAGTGCTGAGAGTTTTCTCTGCAGGAGCTGCTGAATTAGCCATTGTATTACAATTTTTTTTATGACATGAATTCTTTCTGATACCTCTGTAGAGTTTTGAAGTCCTTAGAACAGTTTGCCATTTTCTGTTAGCTGTGATGGTCTAAGACCAGAGGTAAAAAAGTTAGGCTCCATTTGTGGGCTTGATGGATACATTTAAATTCAGTAGATGCTCCTAACATCTTTTTATGTGCCAAAATCTCCAGCTCACTTCTAAGAAAGGACTTTTGTCCTCACCTACTGAAGTGATTCATAGTGGTTGATCATGTTTGAGAAGGCAGTGACTTAAATTATATTCATTGTGAAATTTATCCTTACCGGGGTGGTATTCTGGGGAGTAGCTCAAATCCTTTATCTTTTGTAGGGAACAAAGTCATATATTTTGTACCTGGTGTTGAGGCACTGCATCCAAAAGGATTTCTTTCTGGGTTTGGAAGTATTGCTCTCCTTGACTATAAGAGCTGAGTGTTTCCCACTGACTCTCAAATTGAGACTTTCTAGTCGTGCCCTCAGTGAGTCCAGTTCATTCATGGAATTCCCAGCTTTGAGTATTAATACAGTTATGTCAGTTCCCTTCTGGCCCTGGTGTTACAGTGCTTGAACACTTCAGGCTGCCTGTGGAGAAAAAGGAGCCTGTGGGTATGTGTGGAGGAAGCAATAAGCTTGTACTTTCCAAAACCAAGCTTTGAAGGTTGATGGTGTTTCAGTAGGAGCCATTCTGTGCATCCTCTAAAAACATATTAAAGGGGGACATAGGAGACAGTGCAGGAAACTCTGGGTAAAAAGAGCCAGCAAATGATGATGAATTCCTGGGGCATGACCAAACAAGATAGAGGAAAAGACAAGACAGGGAGAGGAGAAATGTATTTCAGGCTTGGCAGTTTTCCTATGCTGGAGAGCAAGGATGACAGCCTAGCTGATGATTTGTTGGATGGAAATAGAAAGCCAGACTATTATGAGGTATTAGAACAAAACTGAAGACAAATGAAGATGATATACAGTGTACAGAATGAGGATAAAATACTAAAAGAAGTGAAATAATAGTCCATGTACTGTAGGGTAGAATGAAATTCAGAAGACAAAAGGGGGTAGAAAAGCCAAACTCAGGAACTAGGAAGAGAGGCCTTTTATCAGTAGGGGTTTTGACCATAAAAAGCTAGTTGGGTTGTCATAAGATTAGGTCCATTGGCTATTGGGAGCCAAAAAAAGCTATACAATGTGTATATGTGATTTTAAAGGATTCAGATGAAATGCAGGATAGGAGGACATACCTGCTCACAATGTCAAATTTCTTGTGGAACTGATGGAGGACAGTTGTGCCACAGCACAGCAGAAGCTCCAAGAAAGAGGCTGTGAGATTTAACTTGTGGTAAAAGGACGTTTTCTTTATCTTGCAAGCTTCAATTTGGAACCATGAAGGGGGATTGGAGAGAGCCTTTGTCCTGTTGTCTCCATGTGTCTCTGACTGGTGTATTGAATCCTAGGAGCTGTAAAAGTGAGAAATGGAGACTGGCGGGGATATAGAGGAAGAGAACATGATGAAGGGCAGTGGAGTAAGCATGGAGGGAAAAATAAGGACATGTTCCTGCAACCTCTAGTGATTGTGGAGCTGCTGATTACCTCAGGGCACTGTGGGCTCTGAAACAGGTGGGCTGTACAGAAGAAGTCAGACACGGCTTCCAGTCGAGTGCTCAGAAGGCTTCCAAGTGGACCATGGAAGGAAAGAGAAGGATTTGTTAGATGAACTTTGACTCTGCATGTGGCTGACGGCTTTATGTGCCCTGGGAACTGCTCACCATTAGCAGGACAGGGTGGTCTTTGGGTCACTGTTGTGTTTCCCTGAAATGGGGCAGTAGGAGCTCTGTGACTCAATGCTCAAGCTGACCCCAGGAACAATCTGAAGGTGACCACTATGTTGCACAGAGCCTCGTGCACGTAAAACTCTGCTTCCTTTCCTCCACATGATGGTGTACAATGCAAAATTGGGAATGTCCCCAAGGAAAAACCCACAGGCACAGTGAAATGAAACCAGATGTGAGAGACAGCATGCAGGCACTGCCTTCTCTTGATCTGTAAATCTCTTCTGTCATTCAGGAAGAGAAATTCCTGAAAGGCTGTATTGCTTCACTGTGTGTGGTCCCTTAGTGAGAGTTAGGGAGGTAAGAGCTGGAACATCCAGGTAGGGCTGGCGAGGAGGGTGGCAGGGAGCAAAGGAAGAAAACAGAGATCTTCTTACAAGGTCAGTCATCTGAATCATATTAGATGAATTTCATAAATCAGGAAAATAATAAAAAAGGGGCCTGTATGTGGGAATACCCCTAAGACAGCAAGCATTCCCTTTTGCCATTTGTAGTATGCAAGCCACTTGAACTTGGAGACTTTTGTTTCAATTGTGGTGGCTTAGAAAGACAGGTCAGGATCATTCCATATTTTGGAGATGCAATAAGTGAGGCATATTCAAAGGTTTCTGTTGCAGATCTAGGCAGAGCAAGAAGATCTCTGAATCCTGCCTTTTTTAAGGCAGACTGATGGTCCAGCCAGAGATATGAACTGCTTCCATTCAGCAAAAGCAGTCTCCTGCTTTGCAAAGGCCCCCCTTGGAACTTTCAGTGAATGCTGCAGTGTATTTGTTCAGGCATTTTGAGATATCAATGTTTGTGTGGTTTGCATTGCTTCCAGTATAGGTGTGGCATTTAATGAAAGGGTATAAGCAGTGTGGAAGGTGACAGGTACGAGAAGAAACTGTGTTCTACTGCAGTAGTCAGCCTGGGGCATCATGCTGTATTAATTTCAAATGCACTCTTAGTGAGGCTCTGTAGGGACTTAAATGGAGCTTATAATAGTAACTTATGTAAGTTTATTCCAGCATTGCAAAATTAAAAAAAAATCACTGAAGATAAAAATTTTAATTAAGTACTTTATCTTTGATTGAAAATGTAACTTGCAAAGAAAGATTAACATACCATCATGAGTAACCATGGGATGATTTCATCACTACTAATTTGAACATGAAATGCATCAGCATATAGAATTCAGACAGCTTTGTGAATTAAAAGCCTCTGATGTCTGTATTAGAAATATCCTGCGGATATAATTTATGTATCAAAGCTTTCATTCTACTTTTGTTACAGCATATGGTGGTTAGCTGTGATGGTGCTTTATATTTTACAGTGTCAGTGACTCACTGATATTCTTAACCCTTTTCCTCTGCTGAGTGAGCAGCTGAGCTGAGAATTGCTTTTTTGCTGCTGTGTGTGAAAAGAGACAGACAGCCTTTAACCTTTTTGAACTCTCCTACTTTGCACGTTAGCATGGGGGGAAAAATAGTGATCCTTTAAAAAAGTCAAGGCTTTCATTGTGGATATTGACCATGGGCTTTGTACATTTTATTAATTTGAATTATCCCAGTAATTTCTTTGTCTTGTTCAACATTTGTTATGCTTAAACTCTCATGAAGGAAAATATAGCAAGCCAAAGAGAGTCAGTCTTCCTGTCACCTTTAACTGTTTAGTAAAATAAACCAATAAAATCTTCTTAAAAAAAAGGTTAATAACAAGTGAATAAGATGTAAAACCAAAGGGTTTTTCCAAAACTACTCGTGGTAACTCCTTTCAGCAGTAACAGTATGGCATAGGTGCTTGTGTTCTACAATAACTTCTTAGCAGCAAAGTATGAAGTGCTTTTGTCCACCTATGAAATACTACTGCATTTAGATGTATTATTTATATTGTTATGGATTAATATATCTCTTATTTAAATGTCAATATTTTAATAAAACACGGAGTAGCAATTTTTATTTAATTATTTATATAACTCTTCTGATATGTCTGCCATTTGTTTGAGGCCTTCATTACATTTGTGGGTCCGTTAGTTTCATTTTGAGAAAAATTCATATTATTTTTTTCCCCTTATACTTGGAATTAAATGTCTGAGCTTGTTAGGGAGTACTGTATACAGCTGATTTAAAATAATAGCAACTATTTGAAGGAAAAGAGCATAGAGATTATGATCTTTCTTACATAAATAAACCTGTGTGCTCCTTTATTGCAACAGACTTTTTTACCAGTGTGTGTTTTTCGTGTTGTTTCCTCTGGCAAGATGACTTTTGGTACACAAACCTTCCAGTACCTGAAGGTGGATCTACCTACTGATACCTTCATTCTTACTGCAGAATGAAACTTTTTACATTTGCAGTGATGAGTATTTTCCAGGTTTTTCATATGCTTTTCAGAGTTAAACTTAGCTGTCAGAGTACTCCAAGGCACTAAATATAGCAGACTGTAGTTTCTGAAGTCTAGTTTAGAATGAATTTCCACATCTCAAAACTAGCACTAGATCAGAATTATGCCCACTCCTACTGCATTTCACTCTCCATTTCTGGTTCCCTGCATATTAATGATGATTCAGTGTGCCTTTTGAGCTTGGCAGTCTGATTTTTACAGCTAAGAGGTAAATCTAAATAACATGATTTCCTGAATTGAAAAACATAGATTTCCTCCTAAAGCAGATGTTTTTTATCAAGCTAGTGGTAGGATATTTCAAGGCAAGATTACTGTTCCTATTTCCATTTAAAGATAATGGGCTAAAAGAAAAGAACACCTTAGTATATTTGTATTTTGGCTGTTAAGGGTTGACTTGTTTCTCTGACAGCTTTTCTTTCACCTAAGGAATTTTGGATTCCAAACTTTTTATTAAAGTTGTCTGTGCTTTTGTGCTTTTAAAGGTTGAATGGTATAAGCAGATGTTAACTTTGTGGTTTGTTTTTTGTGTGTGTGTGCATTTTGGTGGCTTTTTTTTGTGTCGGGGTGGTTTCTTTTTTTATGGTTGTTCAGTTTTTAAAGTTTTGTTTGGTTAGTTGTTGTTTTATGTCTTTTTTTTTTAATTAGTTAGTTTTTATCTTGATGCTGGTTTATTACATACCTTTCCTTTCAATTTTCCACTACTAGCTCCAAAATACTATGAAATATGACTGACTTCAGACACATTGATGTCAATGACAGGAGGAAGTAGAGCACTCTGCAGGTGTAGACCTTATCAGGGCAACAGAAAAGTTACTAGCTCTCCTAAATACTGCTCTTTATGAAGGTTATTCATGAAAGTGTGGCTCACATGGAGTACCAGATCCCAGGAGAGCTCACAGCTGACTCTCCTGTCTCTTCAGTCAGCTTGGTCAAACATCAGAGCTCATCTTGGTGAGGTTTGGTCGCTCAAGAAAAGATCTTGTCTGAAAACAGGCTCTAATGAACATCTAAACCTCTCTAAGATTTTTGGATATTCTTCTCTCAAGAATTGAATACGTGTTTTTTCTGAGTCAGGGTTAAAGGCAAGTGTTTGAATCCTTATTAGCTTTTTATCTGCCCCTGAAGCAGATGTTTCCAGTTTCTCTTTTCAGTCTTTCCTCATAAGATCTATGGTCCAGCTGGTACATTTAATGTTACCCAGCATTTTCAGCAGCGTCTGCAGCCACACAGTTGGATTTCCTTAGATCCAGCCCAGACAGAAGACTTGTCTGACCTCCGCAGGGATTTGTACACAGTTTTTAGAGCCTTCCAGACTTGAGGTTTCATCTTTTATCCCCTCCATAACCATAAAAACAGAGGTTATTGTAACTGGCAGATGCTCAGTTTATGAAGTGCAAACAGGTTTAGAATAACGTGTGTGCAAGTGCCCAAGGTTAGATACTCAAAGTAGTAAAATAAATTTAAGTTCACATTGTATGGAAAATAACTTTTCTACGTTGTTTGGATTTTCAAACTAAGTATGAAAACCTTTCAGTGTTCTGTTTTGTCCAGTGATATATGGCAGATTTAGCTCAGAATGATTTTCAGGCCCAATGAAATACCTCAATCCTTGTTAATACAATAGCACAGGTGTTTTATAGAGTTTTTTGTTTCTAAATTAGTTAGTAACTTCTTTAAAAAAAAAAATTGATTTTCTTTCTTTCCCAGTTTGCTCTTCTCAGTGTGTGTAGCCCTAAATGCCACATTGAATTTGTGGCTCTGTGAAGCTGTCTATTCTACAGAATTTTAAATGTCTTCAAGGTGTTTTTTCTTCCTGCTCTAATCTTAATCAAATGAGCAGCCCTTGCTACTTACCTGGATTCCTTGGGAGCTTCAGCATCCTCCCCCCCTTCTTTTGTTCTCAGAAAATTTGATCATTAAACAATTAGATTCCAGGCAGAACAGCAAATGACACATGGATAATGGTGAAACTCCCACATATAACCTGTTGAGTCTTCACAGGGGAGTTATGTCATGCTAAATTATCTGCATGTGTTCCTGATTGTATTCTGGCAAGGATGAATGAGAGGCTGAGCATAATGGAGATCTTTATTAGAAGAGATGATGGACACATTAATTCTGGTGAATCCCACTCTCTGACAGAACTGTGTCTGCTGCCCTAAATCAAATTCTTTGTCAAATTAGCAGCTCAGAGAGCTGCCTGGTAGGCTGCTGCTGGAAAAGGATTTCCCATTTTGGTTTGATTCTGCTGCCTAATTTAGCCATCAGTTAACTAATCCTGGAACTACTCTGTGAATATGCTTAGCACTGCACCAGTTCTGAAGGAGCTGGGATTTGACCCCAGAGGGTAGATGGGGCTGCATAGTTCTGTGACCGTGAATGCACGTGTGTATGTAGTGGTTTTGATTGTTTGTGAAATCAGTATTTCCATCACCCTCTTTCCAGGCACAGTCCCTAAGAGCTGCTTTTGTGCTTTCTGAGTGCAGAACCGGACCTTTGCCTCGAGGCTGCATCAAAGCTGGGCTCTGAATCTTGTGCTGTGGCACTGGGAGAGGTGAACTCGGAAGATTGGCGGAATAAAATTCAGCAGCTCCGGAGGCTGGTCATGGAAATCAAAGAGGAGAGACCATCAGATGAAGCACGACAGTTTTTCCCTTCATCCCAGTTAGACAGTCTAGGAGAGCCCCAGTTTACCAGTAAGTGCATGTATTTTAATGAATGGTACAATAAAAGTGGCCCAGTCTCTGTGGCAGTTCAGATAGTGTCACAAGCAGGGTATGAAATGCTGTTCAACTTCTTGCCTGTCAGAGTGCAGTTTAGAGGAAATAAACTGATGAAAATTGTCTTTACATTTTTTCCCCAATATGTTTTGGTTTATGCACATAACCTTCAGGGGAACAAATGTGGGATTTCTGTGTTTGAGTTGTTCTCTCTAACCTATTTTCTTTTATAAGAATTAAAGCATTTTTTCCTCTTTTATGTCCTACATGGATTACTGTTTAAAATATAGTCTGATAATGTTGATGAATGTACAAATCTTTAGTGATACTTGAACTACTATCACAGGTCTGTTCTATGTGATGGAAAAGCAGTCTGGGGATTTGAATGCAAGTGCCTGTATGTTGAGTTGTATTTGGTGGTGCACTGCAGTCAGAAGGCTGTATGTCAGTTGCCCAGTCACTTAATGCTGTGGCCAGCATTCATGAAGGTGTTTCAGGCCACTATGGCAGAGTTCAACTCAAATTTATTAAAGCTCCATTAAAAAAAAAAAAAAAACAACAAAACCCCCCCCCTTTTTTTTTCTTTTTGACCTATCTAAGCTCTGCAGCTGTAATTTCCCTCGCACAGATGTGAATGAATAGCTACACTAATGAGAACAGTGTGACTCTAGACTTAGCAGCATAATGTTTTTATGGAGCAGACATAGCTATAATTTTGGGGTGATTTTTTTTGTTTGTAGGTTTTACAATTTTTTTTAAACAAAAATCTTACTCCAGTTCATATACCAACTATAATCCTTCCCATCAGACCAATTTCTTCAATACTGACCAATAATGAATACTGCTTACTAGAGAATACAAAATGTCAAAAAGAGAGTTTAACTTGTACAAGTTAATTGAAACTAGTTGTGATCCAATTAGTTTGTGCATCAGGTAAACACCAAAGTGTTATTCACCTATCCCTCCTCGCTTCCTACTTTTCTCTTGTTGCATCTCTGTGATTCACTCCTTTATTTTAGCATAAGAAAATATTGCCCTTTGCAATAGAACATAATTCCACAATGGATTAAACTGTTACTGTCCCAGTTTTGTAAGAAGAGGAATTAATGTGTTTATTCTCCAACAAAAGAAGTTGGGCTCATTGCTATACAATTTGTGGATCAATAATGTGTTTATATTTTACTCTATTAACCTGATCTACCTACTTTCACTAAACATGGAGTTTGATTTAATGTGATGACATACCTACTTAAAAATTTCTTATGAGACTTAATATTTTCCCAACTCATATATAGTCAGTCACTGTGACTGGAAATCTTACAAGTAACACAGCCATGAAAACCTGTTTTTTTACCCTAGTTTCCTTTCCCAGCAGCAGCAAGTTTCCATTAAGAAGGAAGTCTTCTTCAAAAGTAGCCTTTTTTCAGGCAGGTATTTAATCCAAGTTTGCTTTGACCATGAGTTTCTAACATAGAATGTTACTTCAGTGGCAATGGCAGTAGTTATAGGCATGTCAACGTTTTGCTGTGCATTAATTTGATTTCCATGTCTTGCCTTTTATCTCTAATATTTTTTTTCTTGACCTTTTAAGGTATTCAGAGAATTGCAAATGAGCCAAAGCTGGAGTTCAGTCTTGGTAAGATACAATTTTGAATTTTTGAAATTATAATGGCCTGTGTGTGAAAAGTTTTTATGTATATAGTGCTATACAGTGTAGATGTGACCTTTTTAAAAAATTGAAGGTCTAGATGGGAGAAGTGCCTGTGTGTGCCTTTTTAAACACTGATTTTAGTTTCTTAATTGGTTGGAATGGCTAAAGGTTTATTGAATTTTCGAGTGCTGTGCTGCTCTACCAGGGTGAAAATCTGCCCAACAGCTTTGTGAATGTAGTTTACTACTTATTTGGAAAAAGACATTTAATTTGAAGTTTTTGAAACCATATCCAGATAAAAGGACTGTTGCTTTAGAACAAACTTTAATCTAAATGTGATGTTATTTGGTAGTGTGGAGGCAATGTAAATATTTACCTGACTTTGCCATTTTATACTTAGTAATACTTAGTGTACTTAAAAATTAGTATATGAAAATTATATATTGTTATAGCATGTAGCAGAATTGTTTTGGGATGGATTCTATCAGCTCAAGCTTCCCATTCCATTTAGAAGTACAGAATAATTCAGATTGAATAATGGTATATTTGTAATACAAGACCAAGGAGCACAATATGTCAGCTCAAACTGTGCAAAGCAAGCTTGGCTACTTTTCGCTATTCTTTCAGTGCAAAAGCTTTGAAGCCTTTGAAATAGTAAGTGAAATAATTATTTGCTGTAGAAGCAGTTAACACAGAAATTCTGTGTGGGAAATAAGAACATTGGTTAGTGGCTCCACTCTCTTTGGGGTCTTTGCCAACTGAAATGATCCTGTGATTACTCCCCGCTCCTGCGTATGGGAAAAGAACACAGTCACAAATAGTGACTTTTCAAATATTTGAATCTACGTGCTTTCTGAACTAAAACTTGTCAAATTTGTTACAATGTTTACATCCATATGACCTGTGAATATATCTCTGATGTTGTGTAGCAGTACACTAAGAGACTTTTACTCAGTGTTATTCAGTATCTGTTAAAATTCACTCTGGTATAAAAACTTTTATGGCATCTGTTGCAAAAAACGTTTAAGTGTAAGAGGGAGAGGGAAATACAGATAACTGTGAGCAGAATATTATATAAGTATGAATTAGACTGCTCTATTTGGAGAATTTAAATAGTCTACAAACAAATGTCCTTCAGAAACTCCAAACACAGCAAACATGAGTGATGTGGCTCCTGTGGTTCTGTTTTTGCTCCTTGCATTTTGGGGGCTTCTTTCCTGGCCTTGTCCTTGGAACTGGGTTACACTCAGCTTGTGTGCTGCTGCAGCTACACTGGTTGGAAAGCTGACACCTTAAAACTGTGCCCTTTGAGGCAGACACAGTTCTATTTGATACAGCTATTTTTAGAATACCTTACATTTTATCTGTGTATTTTTTATCTCTATGTCTTTTAAAAATTAGGTAGTTATGGCATTGCAAAAAATTTTGTCGAGTAGGTTATGGGGTTTTTTCTGTATGGACTATTTCTGCAGAAATTGTTGAATGTTGCATGGAACAAAGGCCTCATTCTGTTGGTGGGAAATCACCATGTTATTTAATCATTAAGAGCAGGTTTAACTTTTCTGTGCATTTCTATTTACATTTTATAGGTGATGTGACTGTAGTATTTGGGCAGAGCCAGTAATTGCAGCATTCCAGCAATAACAAACTCTCACAATGACTCAGGTGTAGGGTGGGAGAGGGAGGAAGGTGCTACAGGCACTGACTGCAAATTAGATGAGCAGTGCTTCAGGAAAAGTTGCTTTCAGTGATAAATGTGCTCCAGCAGGCAGAAGTGTAAAAACAAAGTAAAGAGTTGTTTGGGCTTTTCAGAGTTGTTTGGGCTTGTGCTGGATGGATCTCTGTTCACTCAGTGTCAGTGTTTGTGTTTTGCATTGGGCTGTTCCTAGTTGGCATTTATGTTCTGTGGTTTGTTCTGCAGCAATATTGATTGACTTGTGATTTTATACACTGGATCCTGCTGCTGCTCAGGTAACAATTAGGAGTAGCAGCATAAACCTCTTGATTTTGGCTGATAGTCCTGTCCAGAGTCCTAAGTCAGGAATATTTGGCAACACAGGCAATTGTATAAAGGTGATTCTTAGTGTCTTGAACCTTAAGTAGTAGTAAATATTTAAGCATAACACATTTGCATTAGGGGAATCCACCTTCAGTGACTGAACAGTCAATGAAATTCTTAGCAGTTATCCTTCTGACTGGAATATCAGCATTCCCATGCCAACACTTCCCAGCTCCAGCAGCCCCGGTCACCAGCACTGTCATATTGTTCATATTCGTATTTGTTATGTAATCAATATTATTGCATTAGTTAAGTAGCATCCTTACATGTATATATGCAAATAGACATTTGCTTCTAGCATTTGAAATACAAATGTGTTTAAATACATTAAAAAAATTGTAACATAATTGTAGTTTAAGTCTCTTGTCACTTGTTGGTCAACAAATAACATTCAGAAGTGGAACTCCAGTAACTAAAACAACGTATAGCTTTTAAATGATATTTGAGTGCTGCCAAATACATGAGTTTTATTTGGGGACATTATAACTAAGTGCTGCTGTTCAGTGTTGGAAGTTCTGATAACTGAATCTTGAAATAGTGATATTAAAATTCTTCCTAGAGTTTTGTATTTTGTTATGGTAGTTACCTTGCAACATCCTATGTCCATAATACTCTGGAAAGCATTCCTTTCATATAATGTCTAAATATTGCCTTCTCTTATTTTATTTGAAAGTGCAATAAAGTGCTGTCTTTTTTCTTTTTCCCTGAGGTTAAAGCAAAGAATAAACCTGTGTTCTGTATGCAGTTCCATGAAGCATTGGGAGGAGGATGTGAAAGCCTATGCAGGGTGATGAGTAGAGAGGAGGAGCAGGGCAAAAGGAATGAACCCAGATACTGGGCCTGAATAACAAACCAGTGAAACTGATAAAAATCTTTCCCATGACTTTGAAGTGTGCGGTTTTAGATCTTACATGTATGTTTATTTTGAAACTGCTCTTCTTGGTTGCTTGTCCAAAATATCCCAGCCCTTGAGTCCCAGATCTAAATAAATATGTTGTGGATTCCTGACTTCAAAGTGGCTGTGCTACATCAATGTGAAGTATGTGAGCCCAGCTGATGTACAAGGTTATAGTTATGGGAGATAAATTATATTGTGCATTTTGAACACTATTGTGAAGTTTTCAAGAGCTGGTGCTTTTGTAAGGGTATTTGATAGTGAACTGGCAAAGCAGCACAAGAAAATTGCAACAATCAGGAAAATGAGGGAACAGGGTAGAATGTATAGTTAGTGGTCAAGGTGCTCAAACAGAAACTAGGTAATGAACATGGTGTTAATAGGGAGAAATAAATCAGAGGAAAAGAGGAAATAAGTTTGTTAGTTACTCTCTCAGTAACCATTTCCAACACATTTCCAAACTTTTTTTTTTTTTGCAAATATATTAGATCCATGAATTTTGATGGACTGTTCTATTGTTGAATGACCTCTAGGTACTTTTCAAAGTGTAGAGTAATGTAAATCTTATGACTATGTTTTTACAAAATCTCACTAAATAGTGCACAAATCGCAGAAAACTTGAGCAAGTGTTTGAAAGAATTAAAATTAAAAATTTCTAGGTGATTTGCTTATTCTTTTCACCAAATTGATACAAAAGCAGTCTACCTGTAAATGCTGAAGTTTTTATTCTCCACGATGGTATTTTTCCCCAAGTGATATTGTGATGCCATCCCTTTGGAAAAGGTCTTGAAGCAGATTTAACTCTGCCCACTGAAAATAAATCGTATATTGATGCTGCTCAAAGAGCATGACTAAATGATTTTTCCAATTCTGAAACATAATCTGGAGCTTTTTCAGCAGCAGCTGTTCCTGGAAGAATGATAAGCAGAAATACTGGTTTTATCCTTACCACAAACTTGAAGCCAGTCTTGATCCCAGTAGAATTTGCCCATTTGGTTATCCTTCTGCTTCATCAAGTTATGAGTTGGTGAATAAATGATGCTTTGTTGTGTTGGCCAAATAAAATTGTAAAAAAAGTTGTCATCGCGCTTTTGAGTAAATCTAAAAAGTGATCATCTCCCTGTGAATCAAACTCAGTGTCACATATTGCTCAGGGATATTTCTCCCTCAAAAAAAGTTGTGTTTGCCATGTTAGAAACAATAGCAGCAATAATATAAAATAAAGGCGGGGTTTGTGAGTTTTTAATTTTATTTGTTCATTTTGCTCTTTTTGTTGTAACAGTTTCCTGAATTTTGCTTGAGTTTGTTCTGGTCCCACACAAATTCTGTCTTCACCAAACCAGCTAGTCAGGTTTGTTTTTTCCCCCTCTTAGTTTTACTGATGTATCTTAGGTACTGTTACATCACAATAACAAATAGTAAAGAAAAGGCAATTTAAACTCATCATAAAAGATTCAGGATGTAGAAAAGCTATCACATGATTGGAAAGAATGCTCTTGTTTTCCTCTGGGAGCTACTGGTTTGACTTCTGGCTGCTTTGAGACTTTTGCAGCATAAGATGCCTTAAATGCAATTTCTTCTTAGTAACTTTTTAAATTTTAGTGAATTTTAAAATTTGTACCTGTAGGCACTGTAATTCTAGAAATCTATCCTTCAGCCCCTTTTAGGGCAGGGATTGTCTTCATTTGCACTGCAGCTAGAGAAGCAGGATGCTGTCACAGCCCTTAAATATTAATCTGTACTAATTGTAGGGCTTACTATGCAAGGACTCAAAAGTTCCAAACATGAAACTTGGGAAGATATGTGAACAGTTAGTGCTCTCTGTGCTTTTTGCATATTAAGAGAAACTGAAATTCTTTTTATAATAATATATACTTTACAGTTAGAGTTCTTAATGAAATTATCTGTATAGAGAGTTATATGTATATATATAGCTATTCTGTGTAGTCCATAAATATGAATTTTTTTTGTTGCTGAAAACCCATTACATCTTGTGTAGCATTACTCATTTTTGTTGTCTACTTTGTTTCTGAGTCAGTAAGCAGCAATTCCTAATAGAAGTAGTCGCAGAAATATTTCCAACTTGTCAGCATCCATTGATACTTAATGATTTTCATTAACCAGCTTTGACTTGTGTAAATTCAATTTCTGTGTAGGTGTTAGAGGTTAAAATTCCACATTACAAGGTGCTGTGTAGCAGTTAGTCCCTGTGGTGGGCTCGTTAAATGCAGGGTCAGAGCAGAGGATGAGCCAGCATGAGGGAGCAAATCATTACTGTCTGAGTATATTTCAGTGTGATGGATTTACAGCAATCTGCTGATGTAAGTAGTAAGAAACATGAGGGTGTTTTGAGTATCAATATTAAACCCAGGTGCAAACTGAGTTTCAGGCAGTTTTCTTCCATTCTGCTCCATGGCATTGGAGTATTTTCTGTTTCCAGAAGCTTTTGTGAAAAAAAAAAAAAAGTGTTTGAACTACTGGGAGAAAGTGGTTGATGACCTTGTAAATATAAATATGTATAAATAAGGGCTGTGACTAAGGGAAGCTTATAAATCTAATAGCCTAAAGATTCTCACAATGACTTTCACATGTTTTGATATAAACACTTATCTAGAGATAAATTTTGAATAGCTGTGGCTAATCTGTTTAGAGAGGAGTTTGTACATGCCTGAATTTTAAAAGCTGTTTAACAGTTGAAAGGGTTTTTTGGAATTTAGCCATTCTGAGAGACAGGGGTTTATCATCTTAGCTCTTGAGTGATGCAGCAGATAATAGGATTAAATTCTGTCAGAAATGTACAAATGCTGAAATCTTGTCACTTATAAAACTGCTGCATTTATAAGTCCATGGAAAAAAAAGAAGGATAAGACTAGGCAGGACATTTCTTTTTCAAACCTTAAATAAATAAAATTGGTAGACTTCTTAGTAAAATCAGGTCTTTTTCTTGATATTGAAAATGCTGCTTTGGTGTCTATGGCATGTTTTTCTTATAGACTTTGCAATTGCTGTCTCATGCTTGCAAAATTCCTTTTTTTCCAGAATTTCAGAGGCAAAGCTGTGTCTGTGCTGGAAATAGTTATGTTTTCTGTGGAGAGGGGTTCCAGTTAAGTATCCCAGTGAGGCAGAGTGCTAGAAACAGATTAATGACAAGAGCTCAGTCTTAGCATGGGTTCATCCACCTCATTCCATGCTGCTTTGCCTGAACTATTTCTGGTTTCTGATGTAAAACTTTCATAGCTATCAGTAATATAATGGTAATTTGTAAGGCTGATTCAAAGCTATATATGGAAAAGGGTTCCAAAATTACTAAAGAATTTATAGATATAGGTAGAGATTTAATGCAATTCTCTCAGAATTGAGATTTCTCAATTTTTTCTCACTTAGGTATTAAAAAAACATCAAAAAAGAACTAGTGGGTACCTTAATTTGTCCTTTAGTATTTTCACAAGCATTGTGCTTGACTTCTGAATTATTAGGCGTTCTGGAGAATGTGACATTAATTTTTCAATTATTCTGATGAAATGGAAAAAGCGTATTTTTAAACTAGTTCATAGGAAAATAGGATTAAAGATCATTGCATGAGAGAGAAGCTATTTTTGGCACATGCTGCTGCTGTTTTTTCATCATTATTTTTCTCTTCCTGCTTTTGCCCGAAAATATTCCTCCTACTGTGCATACTTTCTCCTATTTGCCGTGCCAGTCTATTGCTCTCTCCAGTTGAATGTTTGAACCTGATTTTCCCAAATGAGGCTCTTCAGAAATTCCCTAGGATGGCTCCCACGTGGGTGTGGTAGATCTCAGCAGGACATTTGACTTGCTGTTTGTGCGTACACAAATGTGTGTGCATCATTTATTAGATCCTTATTGAGAATATTGTATTGGTCCTTATTGAGATATTTGTACTCAGAGAGACAAACAAGGATGAGGTGTTCCTTTGTTAGGGAGAGATCTGTAAGACTTCCTTACCCATCACAACTGTGATTTGGATGGCAGTCCTGGCCCTGCTGCTGCCTACTACCCTTTCTGTGCCTCTCAGGAAGCTGACATTTTAACTCTTCAGAATGCAAGAGATTATTTTTGTCCTAACTCCTTAACTGTGCTGTTGTCAGGGAAGCTTAAAAGATATGCAGTGTTTGCATGTTTTCAGCAATAGACCTTGGTCTTCTCCGCACCTTCATAAATCTTTTAAAACTACACTGTTTCTTCTAGAAACAGTGCTTTTTTCATCAAAATGCAAAGTGTAGTGGCATTAAAGTATTAAATTTTATATCTACTTAGAAAAGAAATTGTGTGTACCACTAAGTTTGCTGAAGAGCCGTTTTTGGTATCCCTGGTTGTGTGCTTCAGTGCCTGACATCTTCGTTTTCTCTGCTGCTGCCTAATTGGGCCTCACAGTCCTGGGATTTTTTTCCTAGGCATGAATGAAAAATAATTTTTATTTGGAATTACTGGACAGGGATAGTTGGGATTTTTTTTTACTGTGAGGGTGGTCAGCCACTGGTGCAGTGCTTGGAGGAGGTTCTGAAGTCTTTGTCCTTGGATGTTGTAACACCCAAGTGGATGCAGCCTGCTGTGGTTGACCCTGCTTGGACAGGGGGGTTGGACTTGTTAAACTTGAGGCTGATTCCAGAATCTCTGTGCCTGGAATTTGTCATGTAACTTTCCAGAAAGAGTTTGGTGGCTTCTTACAGCTGGTAGTGACTGGTTTGATGTGAACTCCTCCAACATTCTGTACTGTGTATGGACAGTAAGGTGTCTGTTGGTCCTTACTGTTGTTGGTACCTAGCTTGTGATCTAAAAAGTTCTCAAGTTCTCTAAATAATCACTCACAGTTATGTTGAAATTTGACCATTTAAAATGTTTGCTCGCTATGTGGACTCAAGCTGTTCTAGGGAATGTCACCTTGCATCATAATTAAACCGTTATGTGGGGCACGCTGAAGACATCATGAAGGGTTTAAGAGCAGCCTGAATAGCCTTTCTTTTTGGGCAAAAAGAGTCAGGACTAGATAGAGTCAGCAATTGTTAAAATAGTTTTGTGGATGCTCTTGGCCTGGATAATATGTTACTGGTGCTCATTTTTATGAATTTTTGTATATGTGCAAAATCTTTGTTGTGTATTCTTTCAAGGAACAGTTATTCATGGAATATTCGCAAAATGAAAGCTTGAAGAAAAAAATATATAGTAAACTTGTATTTGCCAAAGTGGTTTTTGCAGGAATAAAATTGAAATGGAGTTTTACCCTGATTTTAAACTCTGCAAAGAAAAGAATTTGCATCAAAGACAAAATAAACTGCTGATGGCTATTAAGTGATTAGTGCCCTTTTTCCAATGGGGTGGACCTCAGTTCTGGAGCGATCATGGACAGCAACCCGAGTTCAGTGGTACTGGAATGTAAAAATACATACATAAAATACCAAATTACGATTGTCTTTTGTGCCCTCTGTGCCTGCTGACATGAAAATCTCCCTTCTTTTGCAGTCAAGGTGAGACAGCTTTGAGTGGATACAACAGACTCTCAAGTCTCCCTCTCTCTTGTGTATTTGCTTGCAGCTTTTTGTGGTTTGCAGCTGTTCTGTTAGCGAACTTTTCAACTTTTTTTACTGTCACTTTTTGCAGTTGATCTTTTCTAGCCTTTAGCCCAGACTGTAGAGCACTTAATGAAAAATTACCTAGGGAATTCCTTCTGTCTCTTTCCTTGTGTCTTTCTCTGTGAAGGTATAATCACCTCATAATTGCAAAAGGGTAGAGATTATTTGGAAGACAAAAAGCAAGCAAATTATTTAGAGGTTATAGTAGTCATGGAGTTGGTGCTTCTTGTGCAGAATGGTAATGACTAAACAGAAATGGAACAGCTCCCTGTTGTTAGGCCAATAATATATTAACTGAAAACATTTGTAATAACTCAAAGCATGATAGCTCTTGACGTTTTTCACTCTGTGCTGCATTAGCTGAACCTTTGTGTTTCAAGTGGCAGTTGTTAAATACATCTCTGAATGTGCCTGTACAAATAATTGTGGTAATACTTTCATGTTGTAAGACATTTCCCAGTGGACTTGTTTTTAATCCGCATATGTGGAAACAGAAGTTACATAAATAGAAAAACATTGAATTAATAGAAGACTAAAGTAATCTGCTCCTTTTGAACACATTAGTTATAAATGTACTTATTTTTGGAAATTTTGAAATGCATGGTCTGTGGTGAGATTTGACTCAAGAATCAGGTTCTTCTGCAGGCCCTGAGAAAGCTGAAATTCTCCTAAATGCAGCAGCAGCACAAAATCCCACCCAGCAGGCGATGCAGCATGACTGGCAGACTGACCTGAGGTGCTTTGCTGAAAACAAACAAAATGCTTAAGAATGCTTTTCTTCATTGTTTCACCCTTACCTGCTGTGGCAAATAATTTTTATTATTTTAATAGTCCAGTTATGGACACTTTAATTATTATTATCAGCCATATTTTCAGAGTGGTTTTTGCCTGTTATGTGGAATATAAAACTGCTGTGTTATAAAGAAGCATTTTAAAAATTTACTTCAGTCTTGTTCCAATGTTCAAAACAAGCTAAAACTTCAATCTGGAATTCTCTTGCTTTTAAGATTGATTTCTGAGAGACTGAAGGTGTGTCGAATTTCATTGTGATGAGTTAAGAAGAATTTGGTCTTAGCATTTCTTAAAGATGAGAATTCCTCATACCTGAGAAGCTGAGGATTTTTTGTAGGATTGTGAATTATCTGCTTTAAAAACTGAAGTGGACTAGCACTGTTCTCAGCTTTGAGATGAGGAGCTGCAATACGTAGGTAATTCAAGATTCAGATCTGTAATCTACCAAGGGGTATCTCTGAAGAGGCAAATAAAAGTTTTTGGGGTTTTTTTTGGTTGTTGTTGGTTTTGGGTGATTGTTGTTGTTTTTATCATTTTTTGTGTCCTCTTAATCCTAAAATATTATTTCTTTGTACAAATGAGTGAAAATAATTTAAAATTTTATCTCTGAAGAAGTCGGCTATGTCTTTACATGTGTCAGCATATCAAAATCAAGGCAGTTTCAAATATATTACTGTTGCATGTAAATAGCCATTGTTCACCCTTGAAGAAACTTCTGCTGGAAATTAGAGTGTATTTATAGTACAAGGATTAAATTTTCTGTTTTGGGTCTTACTCCTTTGTAAAAATCATGAATGTCTCCCCTTTAAAATCTTCAAAATGCAAACGGCAGAGTTGAAAATTTAGAGTAATAATTATGAGCCAGTGTCTTGGGGAGGAAATGATCTTGGTTTTGATATTGAAGAAGCTACGCATAGAAATATATTTGCATTTAAAAATGTTACTTTGAAATAACATCTAGGCAATGACAACAGCTACAGTCACTATGGTGTTTTTTACCCTGTATTTTTAGAAGGGTGTTGGTCTGTACCACCAGAGTTTTCATGGCTGAGGTACATTTTTTGGAGAAGTTCAGGAGTAAAGGTTATTCCTCCAAAATACACAAGTAAACAAATGCAGGATGTTCGTGGGAGATGGATTCCTTGAAGCTCATCCTCTGACATGATCCTTGACCTCTGAGGTCTTATTATTTCTGGACTCTGTCATTTATGGGAAAAAAACCCATATTACATTTTATAAAATTGCTTGTGAAGTTCTACTTTGTTATGTTGCGGTACTAAAGCAATCTGAATTATTGGTCAGAATGACTGCTTCAAAATCCTCTGAGGAGTTAATCATTGTCTTTTATTTGGACTTCTAATTTAGGTATTAATCCAGAATTTCTGTCTTTTCAAGCGAGTCTTCCTTATGTTGGAACATCTCCTTTTAACTACAGCTTGAATGCAGATTATTTAACATTTATCAAGCATTTTCCTACCAGCAAATTTAATCATTACTGGACTAAAAGTGATTATTCCGGATTGCAGAAATCTATTTTCTCCTTTGATTAAAAGTGTGTCTTATTCTTCTTTGCCTTGTCTTTGAAGTACATTTTAGTCTCCTTTCCTTTGAGATGTGTGGGTTTTGTTTTGCTGAAAGGTCACCTCTGGCATACTGGAGAGATTAGTCAGTGGTTTGCATTGTGTTTTCTGTAGAAGATCATCTTTTTAGGCTATCTCACTGGTCATTTTCAACATCAGACACTATGCAATGAGAACAGCTGTGAATCAGCCTGACATTTAGCAATCCAGCAGAGTGGGGGGTTAAAATGAAAAAAAAAAAAATTACAAACATACAGGTAAATAATAGGCTACCTACTTTTTTTTAAAGGCCATATTTTACCTCTTTTGAGCACTACACATGGAGAATACTACAGGGCTCAAACATTCTTGCTGTCTTCCCTCAGGGTATGTTAAGGAGGTGGTTTTGGTGGGGGTTTTTAATTATTTTATTTTTGGGGGTTTTGTTTGAATCTTATGAATTTGAAACTACATGACTTTCTTGTCCCCTTACTTGGCACAGTGAAAGGAAGGAACACAGCTCTTCTCACACAGATGAATTCTAAGGCTGTTCAGTAAGACAGTAGACCTATAGTTTGCTTTTATTATTGTGTGTCTTTTATTTTGTGAGTTACTGTTGTTAATATAGCTCCCTACTGCTTCATGTCCCGGCACCTTCATTTGACTACCTTTAATATGTAGCATTTTTACTTAAAGAAGGAATTAATAGTTTTATTAACCAGCAGAGTCTCATAGGTATCAGGGCTGTGGCCACACATCAATTTGCTGACAATTAATTCCAGAGCTGTCTCCAGAGAGTTTTACACAGAGTGCTTAATGCAGCATCTAAGCCTGCAGCATGTCTTAGGTGTACTTATGTTTTGTGAGGGGAGCTGCTTTCCCCATCAAGTGTGAAATATCTTGTGAAGATGCATATGATGACGTGGGTTTGGAGCCAGGCTAAGCAACAGCTGAATTTTCTTTACATGTTAGAAAAGAATTCTGTCTCTGCAGTCAGTCAATACTTCAGGCTGAGGATCAAGCCCATGTAATACTACACCTGACAACTGGTATGGCAGTGAAAAAATGCTCCTGTCAAAGGAAGCAGTGTGTATGGTTGTAATAAAAACAGATGTGGCAGACTGAAAACTTTGAGACTTGGCACTTTTGTTTCTTTTCATTTTCTTGTGGTGTTGCTGATGTACTTTTTTACATTTATTTTATTTCCAAAGAGATGTAAAATGTTAGCAAACAGAACAATATATATTTTAAATAAAATTTGAAAAAAATTGTTATAGGTTCTTATTGATTTTTGTTGAGATGCCAGCTGCACTCATCATCTTATTTCAGATGAAGTGATTACCAGTATAAGCTTATAGTATGAAGAAGGTAATAGTTCACAGAAAAATGGAATTCTGCTTACCATTTGCAGATCTTCTGATTCTTCATTTGGTACTTTAACTTGTAACCACTCTCTTTTTTGGATAGCTAGAAATCTGTGAGAGAAACTACAGCAAGATTACTTTGTACTTGATACGACAATATTAGGAGAAGGTGAAGGAGAAAATGGTATTTAGCTCTGTTTCCATGAAGATTCAAACCCTTAGGTGCTGTTCTGAAATACCAACAACCCCAAAATAAATTGCAGCCTTGGAATTGCAGTATCAAATTTTATTTTGATATGGATGTATTTTGGAGTAGTAATGTATAGCAAGTTTTTGTAAGGCTTCAAGCCCCTGCCCCCTTCTTTCTTAATTTCTCTCACTAGAAAACTGAAGATAAGAGCCTAAATATCATTAGGAAGTGGTGCCTTGCGAAGAATAGTTTTGAACAGAAGGAAAGAGGGTAATTGATAACCTAAAGCAAACAGCAAGAGATCTGCCTTGCTGTCACAAGTCTGCTGCATCTCTGAGAAAGCTTGCTGTGCTATTAGAGTCACAATGTGCTCAGTAAGGAAATCTTTTTGGGAAAAAATATTTTTGCAATTACTTGAAAGCGATAAGCAGATGTGTATTCTCAGATGCATTTTCAAAAATTACAGAAGTTTAAAAATTTTGATCAAAACCAGTTTGTTTCATTACTTGAGGAGCTTTTCTAAGCCAAGCTCTAAGTTCTCCTCATGTTGCTGTTGTGTAGCTGAAGCCTAGAGCATGAAGATGACGGAACTCAGTTCTCCACAACTGTATATAAAGCTGGAGGAAGATTGTGGATGTGCAGGAACCGATTGTCTGACGTTGGCAGCAGATCAATGCACAACAAATGTGAAATGTGAGCAGCACTGGATGGGTGCTGAACACACGTAAGCACGCCTTCCATCCTGCAGTGCAGAGATGATGCCTGAGAGCTGTGTTGATCCAGTCAGCCTGTTTCCTTAGCCTCTTGCATCTCTCATGCTTAAACCCCTAAGTGTACGGGGCTGTCCAGGCTAAATAGCAAAGCTAAAGAGGAAATAGGCCTGTTCTAGCGTGTCAAAAGAATTTAAACCCCTTTGCTGGCAGTGGGGGATGAAAAGTTACAAATTAAGCCTGTGCACTGCTAAGGAAACTTCTCAGTCCAAGCACCAGTCTGGCAGTGAGACTCCACCACCTGGGCTGGGATCAAACCTCCTTTGCAGATACACCCCCACACTCACACAGGCCTTAGTCTGCAAGAGATCACCTCTGGTTTGCACCCTGGTAATTCTAACCTTAGTCTGCGAGAGATCACCTCTGGTTTGCACCCTGGTAATTCTAACCACATTAATCGCTTCATCTGCAAATGAGATGATGAGTGCAGCTGGCATCTCCACTCATGGGCATGATCCCTTACCAGCGTACAGCATTTCTCCCCAGCAGCATTCATGTGTATCTTACTTCAGTGACTCGTAGATAATCATGTTCTTTTAGCTGCAAATTAAGTGGCTAATGACTGAGGTTTTTCTGGGCAGCATACTGATAGATTATTTATGGTTAGTACTGTTAATATTGTTTTGTGCTTGTGGGGGTTTATTCCCCCAAAACCTGTACTTGTAGAGATGTCTTAGAGATTATTATTTTTAATGATTAATTTGGTAAGACTTCCCTGTCATCTTTCTCCTTGGATTACTGGTAGAAATTTTCTTCCTGCTGTTTGTTACATACCTCCCTGAAGGATACTAATTGTTTTATGTATGTACCTTTCCTTGAAAATATAACTAGGTTACTTTGGCAACCAGCTGTATGTTCTGGAGAACAGATATGTTATTTTTATAGAAGCCTCTCACCCCATGGGACAGGAACAGTGATCTTGAATGTCTCCATGGGTAAAAATCAATGGATCTTTACTTATTTGTATATATGCTCCAATGTTTTCTGTTGCCCTGAGTTTCTTTTCGTTATAGAGTTCACCTGAGTCTGAGCATCTATTTTGGTCACTACAATTAAAAGGTGTCCCTCCTAATGCATACCTGTTGCATGGCTGTGTAACTGTGCTCTCATTTTGTGATAGCATGGGCATTATAATTTTTGTGGCCACATCCATTTAGTCTTGCATGGTGAATTATTCTGGGAGTCCACATTGCAAATTGCCAAGTCTGGCATTCCCTTCTCTAACAGGTCCTTTTGCCCACTAAGGAATAGCTACACCTTACTGATTAGTTTATCAAGACAGACTGTACATTATTGTTTATAAACTAAGTTGCTCTGGGATAATAATGCTTCTGCACTGTTGATGAATGAGTAAAAATTTGAACATTACCTTCACATATAAATGTGCATGTGAGGCACAGGCTTTTCCCATGCCCCTTGCCATCAGATGCTACTAATTTTCTGTTGTTTGGACAGTGTACAAAATAGCATACCCTGGAGACAACAGGGCTGTGTTGTGAATTCCTGTTCCTAGCCAGCCCCTGGAATCTGTTTTGCTTTGGAATATGGGAAGAAATGAAGCTGTGGGGAAATGGTGTTTGTCCCTGGTTAAAGAAAGGGCTACCTTGCACACTGTGGTATAGGCTGATACATACATTGTGTGAATCCAGAGTATGAGAAGACATTCACCAGTGTACTGTATTTTCCTCACTAGCAAAAATAAACTATTCAGTTTTAATGCCATTTCCCAATTTTTGATATCCTTCTTGGCTCATTTCCCAAACAACTCTGAGCTGGGAATGTCTTTCATTCCCGCTGCCTGTGTTGTTTGTTCTGGCTACTGGATCTTTTCCATTTCTGGGAGATGCTGCATCTCTCTGTTTCTCTGCTAGACTAATTCTTTTTTGCTCCAGTGGGCTTTGTGCTTGGAGCAGAGAGTGCAAAATGCCTGGTCAGAAGTGTTACAGTTTCAGGGAAGGTAGATGGTGAATTTCCAGGCTATTTCTATTTTGGGTTTTGTTTGTTTCCTTTCTTCTTACTGTTATATACTAATAGGTTTTTTTTTAGTTTTTCTCTCTGTACTCTCTTCCAATATAGAAATAACATTTTTCAAAAATCCTCCAAGGTCCCATGAGGAAACAGTAACCAGTCTTTCTCTTCTTTGTGTAGGCACACACTCAGAAGGGCAGAGGGCACTGCCATCGTGTCAGTGCAGCACAGAGAACAGTGAAATATCAGTAGAGGATTTGTTTCTTCCTGCTATCTTAACTTTTTTTCTTTGTTGATATTAAAGCATAAATTATTCTTAATGCAGTTCTTCCTTAAACATTCCTTGTACGCTGATAGGCTCAGCAGAGGTTTGGTCACCAGGGGAATGGATGACTCAGGCTTTTGCACTCTGAGTCAACAGTCACAATGAGTAGATTCACAGACTTTTGGCATGTAAGTACAAGCTGGTGCTTCATTTCACTGTGTTTTGTCGATGAATTTTTCCAGAGTTAATTCAGACATTCTGAAGCATTGAGAAATAACATAACCTGTGGTCTGCTTGGGGGTAGGTTATGGTGGAAAGTGAGTTGATGTTGTTACCTGCTCTTGCGGTGCTACATTTGCAGTTAAGGAAACAGCCTCAGAATGCCTTTCATGCTTGTGTTTTTATCAGTTTCTCTTTGAGGGGCATGCCTATAATACCTAACAAACTTGTTTAAATATATAGCATACTTTCCTAACTGTGTAATGTTTCACTTTGTCCACTTTGTTTCTTTGAAGACCTAAGGTGCTGATAGTAAAATTGTTCAAAGGGCGATAATGCAGCATGGGGCTGTGGAGCTTGCCAGGCTGTGAACAGGATATAACAAGCTTCAATTCTTTGGCATCAGCTTAAAAGTAGTCCTTTTGTTTTGTTAAACTTTTAATTTGGGCTGTTTTGAAGGGAAGTGATGTACTGTGGCTCAAACTGGCAACTTCTGTGTTCTTTACTGGGATAACTTTATTGAATATCCTCTCTGACTGAAAGGAGAGAGGTGAACAACGCTAGTCCAGTGTCACAGTAGAGATAAATAACACTGTCATCAAAGTAGATTCAGGTTTCATTTAATTTCATTTATCCTCTGCACTAGTGTTTCCCGAAGAGTTCTGATGCTTTATGCTGATCCTCCCTACTGGAGATATGCAGATGAGTTATTTTTCTGTCAGCTCTGTCCAATGAAATTCAAGATCATGCTGCTAGGCCACCTTTTTACCGGAAAAATAATCTAATGACTGGATTGCAGTACTGTCATGGAAATAAATTGCCTCCTATGTTCAGATAGCAGCAAGGTGGTGACCACTTAGTGCAAATCTTCTATTGTTAATGGTTTCTCAGTAGCATAAAAGCCTGTGCTCTTGGCAGCTAAAAGATTTAGTCACATCTAGATAATGTATTTGAGACAGGACACAACTAGATCAAACTATTATTTGTGAGGGTTTTGCCTCGATTCATCATGCGGTAGTACTTTTTCCAAGAGTTCAGCTGCAGAGCTCCTACCAGAGACACTGATAAGGTTTTTTGGGGGTCTGATTTTGTGTTTCCTAGGTGTCTCTGTGTGTCTTTGTTTTTCTCACTTTTGTTGCATTCTAGTGAATTGTGAGCTGGCTAGCCTTCCTGTGTGGTAGGTGTGAAAAATTGGACTGTCTCTCTGTTCCAGCCTCTGGCAGTGAACATGAGCTCTCTTGCCATTCCTCTAAAACTGTGCTACATTCTAAGAAGATGATTATAGAGTGCAATATTTAAGGGTTGTATGGTGGCATGAGATCAGGTTCTGTGGGGGGAACTGGCTCTATTTGGAAATCTCAGCAATCTGCTACTACTCGTGATCAGCTTTAGAGAGGACAAAGTCAAATAGTGTCAGAAGGTGTCTGCTGAGCCTTTTGTGCTTTGACAACTGCTTTGCATGAAGTCTACTGTAATTTTTAAGATGATGTCAAGTAGTGCTAGTATTCAGTCATTTTAATAAGGCAGTGAGTCTTAGCAGCAAAGACTTGCTGGCAACTCGCTGTTTGTGCCTGGTGCTGTTACATCAGCTCTTTTGTAAAAGCTTCACCATGCACAAACTTTTATGCTTATCCCACTTTTTCTGCCAAATTATAATAGGGGTCAATTTGAAACTATATACCAGGAGATTTCATTGGCAATTTGGGCTAAAGCAAAACCTTTAATCTCTGAAGGTTAGATTTAATTGTCTCCCTGCCTCTTTTAACTGTAATAGAAGAGTGGTAAAAAAAGCTTCATCTGGTTTTTCTGTTATTTACTCCAGCAGCAGGTTCAAGCCCAAAGGAAAAAAAAAAAGTGTAAAACAAGCTGACTTAGCCTTTTGTAGGTATCAGAGCTTTTCTAGCATTGGTTTCTCATCAGACCAAGCTTGCTTGCTGTGAGGATAATCTGACTCACCTTTTGGAAAGTTAAAGGTCAGCTGCACTTGAGGAAGCCCCTGGTAGGCAATGTAGGCTCATAGAAAATACTCTCAGCTCTTTCTCGACAATTACCCTCTCTGGACCATGGTCTTTGCTTGCCTCAGGCTTCTGTGAGCCCAGGATAGTTTATTGCCCTGCAGAAAGCACTGGGTAGATCCCACAGTGGTTTTCACTGCTGTATATTCCTGTGTATATATATATATATATATATAGGTACGATATATATATAGGTACGATATATATATATATACTTCAATGCATGGCTCATTAATCTGTGTCCCTTCTGTGGAGTAGCTAATGATGTGTTTATTTATTTCTTCCTTCCTTCTTTTTCTTCAGTGCTTTTACCCTTTCATTTTGAAGGCATAAGGTGTGTAAGTGTAAAGAATGATCTCATGGTAAGGGACTCTGAGTTCAGGATAAAAGTGAGTTATTAAAACAGAACAGAATTTCTCTCTGAGGAAGAATGAGTTTTAAGAATGATGCAATATAGGCAGAATGCAATTCTCATTTATATACCAGTCCCTGACAAAAAAATTGATTGTTGCTGCCTGCTTTTAGGTATGTAGATTTATACCTGACAACTAGCCTTAAGTTCACAAGTACTAACAAACGATATAAACCAGCTTAACCACTGATAGCAATTAGCTGTTTTAGAATGTGTTTGAAAAGGTTGTGTAACTGGGGAAATTGTCAGACAAGAGAAGATCCAATAAGGCTGCTAAAAGAGATTTTGTGGGCAAATTAAATGAGTACTTATGTAAAATTACTTACTATTGCAGCGTATGCGCATGCACACTTGTGGGCTGGGGCTGATGAGCCTCTGGCAGGGAGCTTTGCAGAAGCTGCAAATGTTTTTAGTGGAAAGGAGATCTCAGCTCAGTTCTGTGGCATGTGACTTCCTATTTCTGTAGGTTACTTCCAAGGGACTTCCTCTGTTAAATGGACTTGTCTCTGGAGATTTAAACTGGAGCTGGAGTGTGGTCTGCTTTGTCCTGTGCCTGTGACAGCATTTTCCTAGAGTTTGCTTTTGAGTATTTTATTTTTATTTTGCACTGTCTCCAGCGTGCAAGGATCTAGTGGCTGCTACCCGTGATCGGAAGCTGAGCACGTTTATCCAGGTCTCAGTGGTGCATCCAGCAGAGCACATTTCGACGCGGTATTCGAGCACTGAAATCGTGGAGGTGAGAGTCTTTCTTACTCAATTAACATGCTGATTGTTGGATTGCTCATTTCTTCCTTAGAAAGTGAGTTAGGAATAAAACAAGTTGGTGCATAGTGTTAGGTAAGACAAGCACACCCTGGCAGTTAGTAAAGCATACTGAAGTGTGCTGTAGTTCTTGGCATTTAACCAGGATAAACAGAAATTCACTTGGCTTGTCGTGAAAGCTCTGTTGTTCCAAGTGGAGGCATGGAGAATATTCCAATTCTACAGACACAGGTTTAGAATGAAACAGGGAATAGTTGCTCTCATGAAGGGACAAGGCAATGCAAAATAAAACTTAATTAAGAGTATAGTGAGTTTGGAAAGTATTTTTAAATGCAGAAAAGCATAGGTGTATTACATGGTCCTTTTTACCATTCCCAAAAACATTATCCTATTTTTTTTTTGTTCTATTTTTTCCATTAAAGAGCTGACGCTTTTGCAATTTGAAAAATATTACCCTAGATCTATAATTTGGAAAAGAAATGTGTGTATGTAATGTCTGTGACTTTACATGAAAGAATTAGTAATTGGGATCATACGTTAGAGCAAAAGTTGTCTGAGGCTGCTTTGCTAGTCCTCACTTTGCCCTGTAAGCACTGGTGTCAGAAACAGCAAAATGGTTCAGAGAAAATGAAGGGTGAGCAATGTAGATGTAACTTGCTTAACTTACCGGGGAGATTCATTAAGAGCAGGAAAGTCTCATTGTAAACACACACATGATTTCACCAGAGGCTTGTTTTAGCTCTTAAATACAATGAGAATATTTCATGAGGTCTTTGTGTGATTACTTTCAACCAGCTACTAATTAAATTATTATGGTTTCAGCCCTCAACCATCCTGAAACTGCTTAATTCAAATATCTTGTATCTGATCAGGATGTCTCATTGCAGACTGTCTGGAATAATGTTGTGCAAAAGATGGATAGATAACTATGTATTTTTTTAAATAGAAGTTGATGCATTTCCTAATACAATATCCTAGACCTCAATAAATTCCTGAATTTGTTTTATCAAGGTTCTTGGCTTTGTAGTCAAGCTTTGGTGGACGGCAAGGCAGGGTCACAGAAACTTAATCCATAAGATAAATTACCTTTGTTGTGCACAAGCCTTTTTTTTTTTTTTTTTAAATTACTTAATGGAAAATTTAAGGATACACATCTGGCAATCTTTGGCAATTAGGTGTAATTAAACATTAAGAAATTATAAACAAGGTTTTGTATTATTCATTTAATTGTACAGCTATAATATAGTTACTTCTGTGTACAGCTTTTAAGTGTAATCATAATATTTCAAAGCACAGGAATTTTATTTTATAGCAGTACTGCCTAAAGAGGAGTATTTCAATCCCCTCTCCACAAAATCAGTATCCTTAATGTAATACAGTATCCTTAATGTAATGTAATGAGAGTCTCTGTAGCATTTCTATACACTTATTGTGGCTTAATGAAGATTGCTGTTTTTTGTATGTGTGTGCATGTTAAATCCTTAGTTCATTTAAATTAAGATGAAATCTTGGTACTTTCAAAAAGTGTTGTGGGAGTAAGAAAGGGTTTTTGGTTATTATAGGTTGTATTCCAGAACCTGGTACTGGCTGAGCTGTTTAAAAATGTGATAGCAGGCTCTGCCTCTGAAGCACTTCATATCCTTCCCAGTTAAAAAAACTTTCCAGGAAGTTCTTGTAGTTTTGTTTGGGTTTTGCTTGTTTGTTTTTAGTTTTCCTGATAAAGTTTTAAGGCTGTTTGTTTTTTCTCTTTGATTGGGTAATAAAACTGAGCTGTTCCCATCTCTATGCTGTAGACAGCTGACACCTTCTGGGTTTCTGTACCTCCACAGTGACATCCTTCACATTGCTCAGCTGTCCTTACTGAGTGTTTACTCATGTTGCACAGGGTACAAAAGATCCTCTGTTTCTGACTGGTGTGACCTTCCCACCGGAATACCCCATCTATGAGGAAACTAAAATAAAACTCACGGTCTACGATGTCAAAGATAAATCCCAAGACACGGTAAGTGCTTCGCTTCAGTCCTTGCACAGATCTGACTGAGGAATGAGTTTCTTGCTGTGTTGTTCTTCGGCTCTCATTAGCAAATTGGGGAGATGGTTTGATGTAAAATTGGTTTTGTTGTTCTCTTGTGCCTAAAATCTACTTCATCTGTTGTTGATATGTTAGAGACTAGAGAAAGAGAACCATGCACTTAAGGTGGGCATTTTGCTATTGGCTTTTTAACTAGTTACATGAGTCAGCACAGGTATTCCTGGCAAATAAAAGATTGCTCTGGTGTGCTTTTTGAGGGCAGAGAACACATGGAATAGACTCTGATAGCACTGCTGTGAATAACTTTTCAGAAATATATTTCTGATAATATTTTACTTCTCTGCATAAAACCAGAATGACAGTGGAGCCTGTAACTTGGGAGAGAGCTACTCATATTTAATCTCTTGGGTGGTGATACCTGCAGCTTTCTGTTGCTGCTTTTGTTATTGATTTGTAGCAGTCCAAACTCTACAGCTAAAGGTGAATCATTTGAGGTTCCAGTGTTGTACATTCTTGAATACAGAGTCAGCTTTTTATTCTTGGGAGTTACTCACTTGGGCTGATATATGGAGGTCAGTGGAACAATCTGAGTGATTAAACTGCCAAATAAAGAGCTTGAGTACTATTTTATGTGTTCCAGATAATCCAAGACAGCCTTAGACAAGGGCTAAGCCTTTGTCTTAGCCTAGGACAGAGCTAGATGTCATAACAGGACCTGTGGGAGATGTGTGTTTTTCTTCTGCAGCAGGCTGGAGTCCAGCTGATTAGTTTGCTCTCAGACATCAAGAATGGCCACGTTGACACCTGTATTTAATTGACTGAATTGCTCTGTAGCTGGCACCCAGCATGATGAAAGCAAGTGCAAGCTTCTGTCCTGACTGTATATATGTTCATTATCTATAAGAATGCAATCAAAGGCATAATTTGAAGCTTGAGACTGTCTTTGAGCTGCTTACAAAAGTAAAGTTCTATGTTTTGAGAACTTGTAATTTTTTCAGGTAGAAAATTGTTCTATTTGTTTAAATTTTCAACCTTTGTGAGCCAGCAGGTTGGTTCTGTCCTCTCACTATGCTCTTTCATGGGAATATGTGGAGTGTTTTAAGCATCAAATCTGAATTTCTTCTCTGTTTAAGAAGGGAAGGGACATGTATATGCATTTTATAATGTATATATTTTAAATTTTGTATTGGATTAGACTACAGGGACTTAAAATGGGATCTGCTGTTTATTCAATAGAGTTGTCACCTGTGGAGAGGTAACAGGCATTGAGTTAATGGAGTTGGACTTTGTCCTTCCCTTCCAGTTTCATTTTGACTGACAGATGCTGAAAAATAATATCCTATCAGTAAGTGATAAAAGTGAACTGGGTTGGTAGTACTTTTCCCTGTGTTACTGCTTTTCTAGCTCCAGGCTCCTCTACTGCCACTTATGAAAGAGAAGATCTACCCTAGGGAATTAATATAACTTGATAAGCTTTTTGCAAACCTGTAAGAACTTTCTGTAACTGTTCCTTACAATTGTAGTTCAGGACTAGAGTCTCTCTCAGGGAATCCCACTGATGTAGCTTGTAAATCACGAGAGAATACCTTTCTCTTTTGTCATAGCATTTATATTGTTCCTATGTGAAACATTCTAGATCTGTACTGTAGTATCTTTTTGTGGGGGCAAGTATTAATCTCCTCTCTGATTTACATACATTTAGCGTTTTTTACTACTCAACCATTTTAAGCTGGATGTAGGCAATAAAAAATTAAATAAGATGTAAGATTTAAATCAAGATGAGCTGCAGCATATGTGAATGACCCCAGGCTACCCTAGTTGCAACTTCATCTGTGGCAATATTTCGACTTCTGTTTACATCCCAAAATCTCAGTCATGCTATAACTTGACTTTCTTACCTGTAATTAATTAGAAACCATCATGCTTTCTATTAGTTTGGGTGATTTTTTTTCAAGTCTGGATGTTTATGTAGGCTCATAAAAGTCAGGTTAAAATGAGCTATAATTTGATATCATTACCTGCATAGCTGCAACAGCACGGCTCTCCATGCTTGGAGATCAAACCAAACAAACTGGATATGTCCCTTTGGCAGTGAAACTGCTCCCAGTGCTGTGGTGTCACAGCTCTGATTCTCCAGTCTGCAGCAGAGCTGGCTTTCCTGTTCCTCAAAAAGTGCTGCCACGTATTACAGCTGCCAAATGTAGTCCCACCATTCCTCCAAACTGACAGGTAATCCAGTTTTGGGGGGGGGGGGGGAATCCAGGCCTGCTAGGCGTGCCCTGCTCTTCCAGGCTGTGCTCCAGAGCAGATGTGAGCTCAAATCATTGGGCATTTGTAGCAGAAATAAACCTTGGATTTGACTGTGAGCTGTTCTGCAGAAATTGTTACAGCAATAATTCCCACAGCATCAGGGCTGTGCTACTATTTGCATCAGTTAATGAGCTCAAAGTAGTTAATATCCCTTGTCACAAATAAATACTTTAACTTTTCTTATTTATTTTGATGCAACTATAAGAAGTGAATTCTGTGCATGAATTAAACTCAGCAGGATTTTACTACCACAAATAGAAGACTGTAGAGAAGGTGGGGAAAGGGCAGTGAGTACATCACTGGGTAAAGCATTTTCTTGGGTTTTGTCAAACCTGGCTCTGACTATACAAGAGAATTTGCTCTCATTTTCAAATCTGCTGGAATTTTACTATAGTAGAAAACTAACTAAATACTTCTTGAGTTCTGCGCGCAAGTGATAATATTAAAGTGAAAGTGGATGCTCCTCATTGAGAAACCACCAGAATTTATTTTTGGCCTGCTCTTTAAAAAAAAAGAATCTTGAAAATTACCTTTCAATGCTAGTATTCCTGTACCAGAAAGCTTTTAGTTGCTTCACTCTTGACTGTCACTTAACTTACATTATGTAGGAAGTATGGTTTAATTATATTGAAATACTGTGCAGCTGGGATCACATTCACTCTGCTTGACACCCTGAATGCTCTGACTGCACTTCTCACTTTTTATGCTTCTCTGTCTGATGTTGATCATAATTATATCTTGGCTGTGTCAGATTTTCTGTTATTGCAGCTTTTTAGGTTGATGAAATGGGGGTTTTTGTTTGTTTTGACTAGTCTTTCTAAGTGATTAGTTACTGTAAGTTTTCACGTAAATAGAAACTTTTAAGAAAGACCATGGTATTCCCAGTTCACTTAGATATACTCAGAACAACATAGTTGAAATGCTTATGAAATATCCTTTAAATATTTCCAGCGAAGCCACGCATACGGATCGGTGGGTAATGCCATATTGTGAGAAATGTATAGTGACATCTGTTTCTACATCACAAAGATTTTTCTTCTTATATTGCCATGGGCAAATTTATGTTTTGCTGACTTGAGCTACACTGTCTTTAGGATTTTATAAAGTTGGGTTTTGTTGTAATGCTGGGGTTGTATCTGTTCTATGTCATTGTCAAATAAGATCAGAATTATAGGCTTATAAATCATTGAAAAATTACCTCTGTCCCACTTTTGCACAAGCATGCTGTTCTTACCTTTCTTATAGGTATGTAGGTTAGCCCAGTTTGGTCTAGCAAGATTTAGAGCTGAAGCTGGGGTCATTCGCTGGGACAATACTGCATAGCAGGAGTCAGGTACCACTGCTGCATGGCAGAGCCACAGAGAATACAAAGCTGATGGTTTTGTGTTACACTGAGAGAAGTCTACTCAGTGTAGACTCCTCCTCCTCTGCTCCTCGTCTGGGAGGCAGTGGGTATTGTTCTTTGTTTGGAATATGTGTATCCTGCAGCAAAAATTAACCTCATACCCAGTGAGTTGGCCCACTTCTGTTTCATCCACACATGGACAAGTGCTGGGAACAGAGGCAGGAGCAACTTTCTGTACCTGCTGGGAACTTTGTATATCTGATCTTTGCATCATCCCTTCAAAGATAATCTCCTTTGGATGGATATTACTATTGGAATTCATGTGCAGTACTGAAAGTTACACACAGCCACTCCAATGTTATCTCCTGAGGGCAAGGAGAAACTGGATGTATAAAATGCTGTTAAAATATTGCATTTGACAGTCTGGTCTCCCTTTTTTCACTCCACAAATTTCATCTTAATCACTCAGAATAAAATTAGATTAATTTGATAATTTTAGAAGTCGTGGGGCTAGGAGTTCTGTTTTTGATATCGGAACATATGTTGTAAAGTGGCAATTTAAGATTACTTAGGCCTTAAATAACTTGTCTTTTAACTCTTGGGGTTTAAATTTTCTATTAAACCTGTTCACTGGGAATGAAATTTTGCAAAAGGCTTTGCTTTGTGTGTTTCTTGATTTTGCAAGCGTCCCTGTTAAAATTGAATCCTGCTGGGGTGAGCTGGAAAATGAAGACTGTCCATCACGACAGAGGCATTTTGAGTTAAGCCAAATCTGAAGTGACAGCGTTCTGTGTTCCCTTGTGGGCACTGATCCCTGTTACACCACCACCATGTAGTTTGGTCTTTGTGCCTTTGCCATCTCTGCTGGGGGGACACTGGAGCATCAGGAGTGCTGCAGGGCAGTGTGTAAAATGCGCTGGCAGAGATAAATGTGAAATCTCTACCTCGCCTTCCCGTTCTCTGCCTGCACCACAGTGCACGCAGTCCCTCATTCCTGTGAATGCTAAAAATACCAAAACAGTTTATCTTCAAAAGCTGAAGCAAAGTGTTATACTTTGTTTAAAGACAAAAACACTTAAGTCTTCCCTTTATCAGTTGTGTTCCCTGCTGTCTCTGCAAGATTTGCAGAGAAATATTGCCTTAAACTAGAAACTCCCATTATCTCATTCTCCATAATAGAGCAGTACTGTAGACTGCTACAGTGCTACCCACAGAAATACTTGCATTAAAGCTTTAGATGTTCATCTTTCTCTGCAAAATCATCTATTTTTTTCATAAATATATATTTGATGATAGGTTTAGTTTTCCTTTTGCATCAGGCTAGATGTTCTTACTAAACATCATTATTAGGAGGAGGAGAGGAATGTCTTTTGATTCTTTGAGGCACCTGCATGTTGAATCCACCTAAAGTATTATTGTCAGTTGTTTCTGTAGTTTTTAAAAGTCTTGGATGCAAAAAGGGAAAGTCAAACTACTGACTTTTCTTTGGGTTTATATTTATATAAATTCTTTCTTTGAAGTGGCTGAGGTACAAATAGGTTTCATATATCTTAGTCTATCTGTAAGAGAATTGAGGATAAGTGTCAAGACTGGTCAAGTTACAGTTATAGGCTTAAAGTCCATTTGTAGCCTTACTGCTCTTTGCACCTCACCTTTGAAAATTTATTGGGAGGATTTGGTTTTGCAAAAATCTTTCTCCCTTTGAAACTATCTACTACTTTTTCTCCTACCCTTTTATTACTTTCTTTCTTTTCTTATTGAGGAAAACTCCTCCCTCTTGCTGTATCTTCAGGGAAAATTGTAACCTACTGTTTGGTAATTTTCTATTTTCTTTTCCTTTTCCACCTACTCTGCCAATCAAATGTTATTTGCTGCCTCACATCAGGCAAAGTTTTGTTCTAAGAGCTGACATTTGGGCAAAGGTTTGTAGAAGTACCTAGCAATGAGACTAATGGTGTTCTCTAAGAGTTTAAAGGGTTGCCTTGAAAATTGCTTAGCAAGAAAAGAACAAATTAGTAAATGATAACATTTTCCTGTAAATTTTACTGGACAAGGCACTGGAGGAGCTGCTCATCCCTCAGGAGGGATGGCTGGTGCTGGATACTGAAGCCCTCATAGGGAGCCCAGGCACCACAGGGGTGAAGGATTTCCTTGAGCTAAGTGCAGCAACATGGAAATGTTGGAGTCACTTCAAGGATGAGATTTGTATGTTCTCGTTGGTAATTTTTTTATTTGTTGTCAGTTTTTTATTTATTGATCAGTTCTTCCAGCTCAGATGCACGGGTACCCAGACAACAGCTGGCCTTGCTATTAAGTCTGGAGCAAAGAAGGCATTTTAAGTACCTCAGCCTTTCCCTCATCTTTTGTCTCTGTGTGTCTCTGCATCCATTAAAGATGAGGTTCTCCTTAGCCCTCCTTTTGTAGCTAACGTATTTATAGAAACATTTGTTACTGTCTTTTATGGCAGACGCCAAATGAAATATCAGATAGCCTTTGGTCTTTCTAATTTTCTCCCTGTATAAGCTCATGGAATCCTTGTAGTCCTCCTTCATTGCTTTCCCTTTCTTCCAAGAGCCACAAACTCTCTTTTTCTCCTTGAGTCCCAGCCAGAGCTCTTTGCTCATCCAGCCCAGTGTTCTTCCCCACCAGCAGGTCTGTTGGCATGGCAGGAGGGCTGCTCCTTCCTGTGTGTTTAGGATTTTGTGAGCAGTGTCCATCCTTCCTGGACCTCTTTGCCTCTCAGGACTGCTACCCAGGGGACTCTGGTTACCCCATTCCTAAATGGGCCAAACCTTGCCCTCTGACAGTCCAAACTGGCTGTTCTGCTGACTCCCTTTCCTTTGCTGAGACTTCAAAACATTGTTTTGTGATCACCATGCACAAGGCAGGCCCCAACCAAAACATCACCCACTGCTTCTCCTCTGTTCACAAAGACCAGGTCCAGTGAGGTGCCCTCCCTGGCTGGCTCACTCACCAGCTGTGTCAGGAATGCCTCTTTCCCACATTCCAGCAATCTCCTGGTCCCTTTCCTCTCTGTTGGGGTGAATTTCGTGTGGATATCTGGCAAGTTGAAGTCCCACCGTGAGAACAAAGACCACTGATAGAATGACTTCTCCCAGCATTTGTCCACCTCTTCATCCTGGCTGGGTGATCTGTCTGTCTTGTTGCCCTTCCCCCTGATCCTTTCCTGTAAACACTTGAGCCTGTAGTAACCATCAATGAGCTCTAGACAATGAGAGCCCTTCCTAACAAATGGGGCTACCCCACCACCTATCTCCTTCCTTGCTTACTCCTTCTGAAGGGTTTGTAGACGTTGCACCCCTTGTAGAGATTGATGTAAAACAGAGCAAAGTATCCCATCAGGATTGAAAATATGAAAAGAAAGGTGTATGGAGCAGTGGTAAGTCTGCCCTTTCTTTTGTGCTATGAAAGCAGGTACTCAGAGGTTGGAAACAGATTTTTCTTTGGAGGTTTTGGAGTGTGTGCTCTGTGAAATTGAAAGCAGCAAATTCAATCTGTTAGAACAGATTTTTCTTCCTCTGCCATGTGCCTCACAAAAGTGTCTTTTACAGTTACAGCCATGCTTGTACCAGTAAATGTTTACATTTGAAACTTTGTACCTAAAAACTAAAGCTGAGCAAATAATTCTAGTAAAAGAATAACATTAGAAACATATGCACTGGATGTAATGTGAGACTTTATCTTCTTGAGCAAATTTTTGCTGGAAGAGCATAGTAAATTGCTCTCAAAGCAAACTAGTTAAATGTTTTGTATTATGCTGTATTTTAAATATTTGATGAATAAACATGAAAGGCTTGTGTAATCATTTAGGATTTCCAATGCTGTTAGAAGCGCACGTATCACTGTATTTTACAATAATCAAAGCCTCTTTATGTAATCATTATGCAGTATTTTACAGAACTAAATTCCCATGTGGCTGAAATTCTCCATGCTTGGCTTTCTTCATGCCAAAAATGAGGATTTTGTTTTGATCTGTTCTTTGTTTTGATCTGTTCTTTTGATCTGTTCTCCTGTTCATCACAGATTGTGTGATCACAAAGAGAGGACAAGAATCCCTGCCTTCTAGCATGCATTTTTTTTAAACTATCTGTTTGCAGCTTGCGTAGTGATGACCAGAAAGCCAGGAGAACAAACGACAAATGCAGTCTTGTAGTTTGGTCAGAATTTAGTGCATGTGGTCCTCTCAAAATCTCAGCAGCATAAATGTGAATGAGCACTATCAACAGCAACAATTGTGGGCTCAAGGTTTCAGTGTGCAAAGCAGTTACTGCATTCAGCAGAGCATCAGCTGCTTTGTAGTGTTCTGGCAATTTGTGGTGTCTGAGATGTCCTTTCACCTTGAATTTATTACTTTTAGGTCAGATCTTGGATTATAACCAAGGATTCACTGGCACGGGGACATTGGTTATGTTTCTATTTATTCTTTTTTTGCTGTTTTTTTTCACCATTCTTCAGTGATGAGAATTCAGTGCATTTTGTTCCCCCTCCCCTCTGTCCTCCCTTCCCACCTCACCCTCCACCACCCTCCTGAGTTCTTCTCATTGCAATCATGGTATTTTTAAAGCAAGAATAGTTGAATACTTTTATAGTACCATGCAGCTGTTGATCTTTATTCTCGCAGTCTTATCATCCTTAAATCCCTTGCTGTATACACAGTCTCACTAATGTCAATGAAATTCAGAGGTCTCTCACTGGAGAGGAAATAGAGAAATGTATTTCTTCTGCAAGTTGCTAAGCAGACATGTTGTCACACACATCAGGAATAGTAAATAACTAGAACATTTCTAGCATATGTATTCTTGTGAGATAAAATGAAGGTTTTGAGTGTGTCTGTGTTATATGTTAGTTTGACTTGATATCTGTCTTGACAACCCTTTCTGGTGGAATCTGAAGTCTTTTTACTTCATGTGTCTCACTGTTGCATATGGTTGTCTACATTGCTCAGCTTTTTGGTTCTAAGGTAAGACCATGGGCATTTGTTACTGTATTTTTAGTGAAAGAAAATTTCTAGATCTCTCTGTGGAGTAGAAGTCTGGGTCTTTTAGCAAAAACAAATTGTGCAGGTGTAACTGTCTTAGAAATTTGTCTCTACTATTTCCATCAAAATCTGGCAGCAGCAGTTGGAGCAGCATTGTATCACAGCGCTTCAGGGTTTTTTTCCCTACTTTACAGAAGTTTACTGGGTGTATTAGAAGTGCATCCAGAGTTACAAGCTATTTCCTTTCGTTGCAACAGCATCTACACTGTGAGTAGTTGTGTGTAGGTATGTTTTGTCTTAAAATGCAGATCCATGAGTTTGTGTTGGAAAAAATAATTTCTCTGAGAACCCTTCAGATGGGTTTGTTTGCTTCTGAACAGAAGATCTGTGTCATAAGGGACAAATGTGATTTTTTTCCTGTAGAAGGCAGCGGTTAGTATGTTTTTGAGGTCCTTGGAAGGCTTGGATTTTGGCACACAGCTGCCTCAGTGAAATCGAACACTGAGGTCTTTGATTTGTGATAGCTGTAGATTCTCATTGCCTCTGTTCCTGCTGAATAACTTGGCAGTTTTTCAAAAAGAAGTAATTGCTAGACTGTTGCTAAAGCAATTATCTCTGAACATGGAAGCTCTGGATGCTTACTGCCCAATTATTGCTACCCTGTTTTGAAATAACATCATCCCTGTGAGAAAAGGAAGGTTCTGAATAATTAGCTGGGTCCAAATGGCTTTCAGGCTTGGGTATGACAGAAGACTGTCCTTGCAGTATAAATTAAAGTATAGGCACATAGACCCAATTTCATTGAGAGGCTTGCTGAGAGACTTTTCTCTGTGTACACAAAATACTCATGTCCAAAGTTTCATTGCCCATTAAGACGACCTTGGCATTATCAGCCTGCAGTCCTCTCCTGGTGAATAACTCTGTCTGGACTTAGAATTAGCCCTGTACAGTGTATTTGATAGTAGGGCAGGGGTGTATTCCTTTTCTCTACTACTTTCTAAAGTTCCTTAGGCAGTAGCTCAGTGGCCCCTGGAAAAGGCTCCTCTAGGAGGGACCACAGGGCCCGAAGTTTTCATGTCTGTTTTCAGGCAGGTGAAACTCATAATGAGCAGTGTATTCAGTATGAAGACAAAAAGCCTGTTGACTCCAGTGGCATAAACTCCACAGGAATAGGATACTGGCATTGTTAACATCTGAACTATTGTTCCTCATAATCCATGAGCTATCTTTTGAAGGAGTTGAAGAGACAGTAACAAGAAGTGAAGGGGTGTTATGCAGTTTGAAAAAGCAAAGCATTATTTGCCCTGGGTTTGGTTTGTTTCCCCCCTTTTCCTGCCAGTTCATTTTTATTTTTTTTTCCAGATTTGCAGTTTGGTTTCCCTGCTAGGTGTGCAGCCTGTTCTGTATGCTCAGCATGGACCATGCTGTTTATTTGATGTTTCTGAAACTCCTAGATGAAGCTGCTTTTAGAGTTACCTGATTTTTTTTTTTACTTTTATTTTAAGACAAATTGGAAGTAACCATTGACTACAGGTGTCTCTATGTGATGAATTTTGCAAGTATTTTTCTTAATATCTTAAAAACCTGTTCAGAGAATATGAAATTGTCTAGTGTGCTTGCCTCTACCAAAATAGTGATTCAAGTACTTTATTTCATTTTATTGTGGTTGCTCATTTATGTGATGTATTCATGTCTTGTTCAGGATTAGCCCTGCAAAATATGAGAAAAAGCCTTCAATACTTTATTAAAGTAATTTAATTTTTCAATAAAATATTTAAGTTGGCTTTTCCAAAGAAGGAAACGTTGTCATTACCATTAAACTAATGTAATAATATTGCATTATTATTAGCAATTATTTTAAGCAGATCATCACTTTATCTTAAGTTAGCCTCTCCTGTTACTATAAGGCCATTCACTTCTAATAACACCTCACCTTCCTGAAGAACACAGTGGTTAATGGGGACATTTGGTTTGGCTCGTATTTCTAAAATGCTTTCATTTTCTTGTCTTCCATGAAATTTAAACTGTTCTAAAATGTGATATTAGACAAAGTACTCTTTAAATGTTTGAAATAAAATTCCAAGAATGTTCACCTGACGTGTTTGATTTCCCTTGAATTAGGTTTTGTTTGATTTGATTGGGAGATACTTTTAGGGGGGAAAGGGACTGTTTCTATTAAGATCCTTGGCCTGATAGGGCTTTAAACCTCGTAGGTCTAACTGGCTGGATGAGTCAGAATTTCCACGTGGTATAATTGCTGGAGCTTGAGCTGGCACGGAGTTTGCGGGCAGGGTGCTGCTTGCAGCCTGGAATATAGGTTAGTGTCTCAGCCACAATGGTATTTGCAGGAGACAGGGCTAGAATTCTAAAAGGTGCATGTCCTTACATGAAGGTTTCTACATTCATTTCTGGAAGGCAGCTTAAGTTGTTTCTTTTAATCTCTTACTTCTTCTTCTGGTTTTCAGATCAGTAAGGAGGTCACGCATAGGTAGATTATTTTCTAAGCTAGGTGTAAAGATTGGAGTTTGTACCCAAGAGCAGAGTGTGCTGTTTAGTGCTCTTTTTTCCTGTGTGCTGCTTCTAGAGTCAATATTAACAAAGTCCTATGAAAAATGAAAACAGTCTGTGATAAAACAATGAATAGCATTGAAGGTCTGCTGCATATTAATAGAGCAGTTCCTATTCATGCAGGAGGAATTTGTATGCCTGTATTTAGAATCATGCAGTCTTAGAAAAGATGCTACTTTTTGAGGTATAGTTTCTTCAAGATGTTTAAAGGAAAAGGCTGGAATGTAGGCTACGGTATCAGGTATCTTTATTTACATTTTTTGTTTGTTTGTTTGTGTTTTCCTCTTTCTAAATCTATATAGTCCTTGTTACTGCTGATCAAGTTCACTGTCTCTCCTTAACCTTTCAGTTTTTAGGGAAGGGAGTTGAAGTAGTGCTTGTGAGGCTACATTTGGTTAGCTTCAGATCCAGAGCTGGAAATGTACGAGTTCTGTTAATAAATCCTTTTCTCTAGTGTCTGTCTGGAAGTGGAAGTGATGTGTGACTGCAGGATTTCCCTGGTGATATCACTTCAAACACAGAGTTGCTTGCAACATGTACTGAGTGCTCCCGCTTCTTTCTTCTGAGGGTTCTGTTAAAAGTGTTACTGTTCACATAACTCTGAAAATTTCTTGCTAATGAAAATTTTCTTTGCAGTAAATGTACATGAAAATTTACCTACTTTCAGCTCCAGAACTTGTATTTGAATCCAGTCTTTTCAGATATAATGGGATTCTTAATCAGTCTGTCCTTATTTGGAACTGAAAGGAAATTTGTTGAAAAAAGCAAAGAGAAAAAGGGAAGAGTAGATTCCTCACTGATCTTCATGGAAATTGTTAAATTTGCCATGAACTTTTTATGTTGCTCGTGGTGCTTGCTGCTGTAGTTCCCTTCTGTTAGTTTCAGAAAGTTGAAGAGTCAGGTCAATAGCAAATGAAACCAGTTCTGCTGACAAACTTAGATTTCTGAAAAGTGCCCTAAAAAATAATGGTTTCTTTTCAATGGCTTTATGATTTGTGGCATCGTCTGTTTCACGGTCCTACCTTGTTTGTCTTTTAAAGCACAACACATCATACCCTTGAACAAAAGAGAGCTTTCTGGCATAAATTTCACTGAATATTTTTCATTCAGTTGGCTGCTGCAAAGGCAGTTGATTCTTATATAATTTTCATTCACCTGTAGAATTAGATTTATGTAATTTGTGATAGGCTCTGTTGCATGTCACTATTTGCTACTTTTTTACCTTTAAGCATAGATTTACCACAGCAGTGCAAAGAAAAAAGGCAGTTTATCCTGCATGACAAAGTTACTCCCCTAACACACAGAGTTTGCATGTAACCTACTTAGACTGTAGATGTTACTATTTATGTGCTGTATAGCCTTTGGGGAAATCATAGCTTATACACTGGGCTGGAAAAAGACTGAAAGGTCTGGAATGGTACTGGATTGTCTAAGGTGCTTTTTAAGAATGAAACATGAGTTTTTAATGTTTTTACATTTTTTTTCTTCATGTTAGAACTTCTGCTGTAGCTGAAGAGTATGTTAACTCTTATGGGTAGATTTTATAAAGGTATTCTGATGGGAGATACTTATACACCTGGAGATGTCAGTGGGCTGCTCAATGGATTTGAATCAAATTAGACATTCAATTTCCCATTTTTTTTAATAAATTTGAGGTACTTTTTTTTTTTAGCCCCATGTATCTCCTCAGGCACTTTTAAAACTGCTTGAAGAAATCTGTCAGCACCATTTTCAGACTCCATTTGAAAAATGTGACCCTGACTTCTCCAGAGTGGTGCCCAACAGAGCATCTCTGTTAGAATGCAGAGTTCAGCCTACCTACACAAAGCAGTATGCTCCATTAACTTTAGAGAGGAAGACCAAGCACCTTTCCAAGAATTAATTAATCAGGGGTCTGGATGAAACACATTCCTGGGAGTCGAAAAACAAACACATTTTGCTTCACTCTCCATCCTTTTTTAGTGAAAAACTTAGCAATAAAACTCTTAAACTGAAATATGAGCATGTGTTCATTACTCCTGTTCTTACAGTCACAGGAAGGTCTATGAAGGCTGTGATGCCCTTTGCTTCTAAATCTTTGTTATAAAGGACCACTGGAAAGGAAAGTAAGGGTTTAATACAGCAACAAGAATGCATTTAGGAAATTTCAGCTCTGTCAGCAAGTCCTTTCTAAAATTCCTATTCTCTTGCAGGGTTTTTTGTCAAAGATGATTTTTATACAGGCACCTCTTATTCTGACAGTGTGAATATATGTAATGCTTATTACTTTTAAAATTAATTTTAAAAGTAATTGGTTTGAGGTGCTTGAGTGTGATGGTTTGGTTTGGAAGAGGTTCTTCGGCTGAGTTAGTTTTGTGGGGGGTTTTGTTATTTGGGTTTTTTATTGTTCATTTTAAGTAATTAGCAAGAATAGGGTAAGGAGGAATGAGGAAGGTTGTGTTGGGGGCTACAGTACTGATCCTGTGCTTATATGGATGTATGTAATTAGCACAACAATACTGTAACTATTTTAAGCAAGGCAATGCTCTTACTCTTTTACGCACCTCAGGACAAAACAGGAATTTTGGGTTCTTTGAGCCTGTGCCACTGAATACAGGCCAGGTGGTTAAAACTGTGCCAGATTCATAGCTGAGTATGTCTGCCGTGGTCCAGAATAGCAGTCATGGTCCCCAGGGCAATGCAAGCATAGCAGCAGTCATGGAGTGCCCAAAAGAATTCAAGAGGAGTACAGCCCAAAGGGAATTTGCAATTTTCCAATTACATTTGAAGATATGGTCATTTAGAAGATAGGATTCAGTTAGGTTGAAAATTAATCTTTTTCTGAAAGAAAAATAATTATGCTGAGTCACAAGGGGATCTATTGTTTAAATTATTTTGGTATTATTCAGTCTTTAAACAGTGACTTGTATCTATTTTTATCTATTTGCATTTGGATGCAAGCAAGTTCTCTTTTCTAGTAAGGTTCTGCCACTTTTCTTGTCACTAGTTCTAAATAGAGGAATGCTGAGAAACTTAGACCTGCTTGGAGTCTTTAATACACTGCTATCTGTCTGGTTTGGGTGTCCCCACATGCTGTGGCATAGTGTTTGGAATGTTCCAAAAGCTTCAGTTCTTTGCTTTTGATTAAAGGCTACCCCAGCTTTTAGACTCTACTGATATTAGCCATCTGCATTCTAACTAAGTAGAAAAGTTGAGTTTCTTTCTTGGGATGCCAGGGGGCTACCAGTGGCTTTAGAATTTATTTTCCATCCTGGTGCAACAACTTATTTGCGCATAATTTTTTCACCTCTTCCCCAAACCAGCATGCATTCCACTGCCAAAGGCAGTTCCTGACTCCAGTGAGGAGTTCTGAAGCAGCATTATTCATGCCCCTTGTGAAAGTATCACTTGTGGAGAGGAATGGTTTTAGTTTTCTGCAGGTAAATTCCTCATAAGTAATTCGTTTTATCTCTGGGGGTCTTGGGCTGTGGGAGAAGGCAAAGTTACTCATTTCAGCCCCAACTCTTTTGTGTGGTGAATTCTGACCAGAGTGGAGGAAGAGTGCCATAATTTAAAACAATTTCTGAACAGCTAAACCAAGTAAAAAAACTTTAATGCGTTTCTTTTTTCCTTCTTTTTCTTTCACAAAGGTATATAAGTACACAGCAATAAAGGTAATAGAAACAGATTTTTTTCTTTTAATGCTTTTGTAGCTAGAGTTCATCTGTCTACCTGAAATGAATAGGGATCCAAAGCTTTTCCATAGCTTCTTGGTTTATTAACCCTTTTTTGCAGGTGCAGATACACTGGAGTGAGTTCCATGGAATATTACTGTGTGTGATGGTCAGGAATATGATTTGAGCTGGCATTTCGTTTAGTTACCCAACTGAGCTGCCTTTAATTTAAATGTTATTGTGTGTAACCTTTGCTGAAATATTTTGTTGTCCTGCTTGACTGCCAGTCAGCCACTGGGGGCTTCACCCTGACTATTCACTGCAGCTTGTTTTCACTTATTTTGAGTATGGTGGTGTTGCTTATTTTAATATGCCAACAAGTGGAGAGTTTTTTTGCTTGTTTCTTTTAAATTTGAAATGTGGGTGTCAGGTTCTTCTGATCTATTGTACAGAAATTACTGAAGTTTGCAGGAGTGTGAAACCATTTATGAATAATTTTCTTTCATATATGGAGAGAACAAATCTTATTCTCAGTAAATAAAGAGCAGCAAAGTCAGGAGTCGATAACAGAACAGTCACTTAGTGCAGTCTGATGTGTGTGTGTGTGTCTCTTCATGGAAAGTGGTGTATATTAAAGTACGGAAAATATTTGTACAAGAAAAAATTTCTGTGAAATCCTATTATAAATGCTAGTATATCACACCCAGGAATATACTTGCCGGTGTTATGGTGAGTATTAAAAGACAGTTAAAAGACATGTATGTGAAAGTTAAAAGACATGTATGCGAACTTTGATAATTTTGAATTTGAAACTTTGCAGATGGAGTTTGTTAAGGCCTTAATATAAAAAGGCTGTGAATGTGGGAGTTTAGAAAAGCAGAGATGACTTTCCTTTGTGATGCAAACTTGGTGACCAGTGAGCTGGTTGCTCTGAGTCAAGCACAGAGCCTAGTTTGATTGTGGTTACTAAAAAAAGAAAAACATATACAGAGAAAAGAGTAAAGCCCTTTTATGGGTTCAGTGTGACCATGCCGACTCCTAGTGTCTGGAACCAGTGAATGTGCTGCACTGGCCCCGTGCCACAGGGCAGCCTTTATCTGTGCCCTGCAGGCACGAGGAGTTATTGTGCCACATGATTCATGGGTTGCCAACAGAGCAGGATTTATACAGAATGCATTGGAGCTGTTTATTATCAGCACAGGATGTGGGAAATTTAGGGGAGAAAAAAAGGGAGAGGAAAAAATACTGCTGTTAATACAATTGAGCTGCATAACTGGAAGTGGCTTTTGTTGTTGCTTTGCTATATGGAGGCAGTGCTGGAAGCAAACTGAGCATCTGCTCAGGAAGTTTGGTGTTCTTAAATGATGTTCACCAGGCACTGGTGCTTATCTTTACAGAGAAATATGCAAGACAAAATGGAAGCCAGCCTACAGATGTTCTTTCCTGGAAAGTGTAGTTTGCTGGGATGACACGGTGCTTATGTCTTTGGTGAAATGGAACAAGAATAGTAGCTCTGCCCTTGAGAGATCTTTAGCATCCACAACACAGTAGATGAACAAAAAGGTTAAACCATGAATAATTCTTTGTCATTTTTAAGATCACTTTTTAGCAGGGGAAAAAAAAAATCTTCCAGACTTCACTTGGATTTGTGGGGTTATGGTAGCTATAGTACTGGCAGGAGCTCTCTTGTGTGTAGGCAAGTGGAGTGCATGATTGTAAAATGATCATCAATACATGGCAAACCAGAAGAATCAACAGGAATTTTTTGGCCATAAGACTATTGCTACTTCTCATGATGCTGACATTTCCAGCTGCTGCTTCTTAATGTTGTCTTTGGAAGAACCAAGTTCCTGTGAATATATGTTATGGATAACTGGTATGGTATTTTTAAGTAGAAACTGAAGTTAGAAATAAAACGGGTTCTGTCATTTGGAAGAACTTGGAAGAGACATGTACCGAAAAGTAGTCCTTCAGCAGCTGTGTGCCTTTTCCCAAGGCTTCTACCAGCTGTGTTCACAAATAAAACTTAAAAAGAGGGAATGGTAATTTTTTTAAATGAAGGCATTTATTTGCATGAGTTTCCTTTTTATGTCTATAAAATAAAAAAGAGTAACTAACTTTTGTTTCATATGCCAGTGGTAAAACGTCATAATGACTTACATGAAAAGGAAACTTCTGCAGCAAACTTCATTATCAAATTCTTGGTAGTGAAGAGTGGAAAAGAGTAGAAGTTTGGCCTACCAGCAAAGAGAAGTTTCTGATCATGGGAGTCCAGAAATCCTGGAAAAATGCTTATGACATGTGATCCATACTGGTGCTGTCCAGGTTGAGGTGTTAAATACCAGCTTTCCTCAGCAGGGCTTTGTAGATCACTGTGTTCAGCTCCCTGTTAGGCAGGAAAAGTAATTCTCTCTTCCAGGAGAGAAATATCTCATGAGAAAATACACCTGGGTTGGCACATGGCTTTTGAAGAAAAGAAGGGTCTGGATGCTGAGTGTTGTGCAGTCTGACTTCCCTCTGACAGAGGCTGAAAATGCCATTCTTTGTCTTCTTGTGAGTCATGGTGAGGAATTAAGGGAAGTGCTGCCTCAGGAAGGACTGAGCAGCAGTTTCACTGTGGCAGCATGGAAGGAATTGCTGTGTGCTAAGGACAAAGATGCTAGGTAGAAAAATAAATTAGCAGTTGAATTAAATTGGGGTAGGGGAAACAAAAATTACCATGACAGAAATGAGAGGACAGGTGGAGCACAGAATTGATGTCCTGGCTCCAGCATCTTAGGTCCTCCATTCTGCAGGACAAAGGTATTTAGTTTTACATAGACATGGATGGCTTTTATGAGATGAATATTGACCAGAAAACAGCTTCCATAAATGTCTAGCTTTTGAGCTTGCTATTTCACACAACCTTCCTGCAGAGGTCTGAAAGTCTGTCACTCTTGTGTTTGCAAAACATTCTTCATGGGTTTCATTCAAGGGCTCTTGGTTTATTCTTACATACACAAGGGAAAAGGGAAGTATTGTTAACTCAGAGCAATCTTGAGAATTCTTGGGATTTTTGGGGACCTTCACATGCCCTGAAACTGTCCCTCTCAAGGTATTTGCAATTGTGGATTGCTCAAAGGTTTGTGGTAGAGAGTGGTACATAAATCACTGCCTTTCTGTGCCATGACATTTGTGTGGAAGGAGGAGAATTTTAAGCTGCAGTCTTTAAATCACACCTGTCATGCGCACTTTGTTAATCCTAACATAATCTTGAGCTGAAGCCTCACATGAAATTTAGATCAGTGCCGGGCCTTCCTTGCAAAAGAATGCTCAGCTATTATTTTTAAATGTGTACTTTCAAGTCCAAGCATGTTTTAGTTTTTGCAGGGAGTGATTACTGAAGATCATTAATGTGGGTTTTATTCCACTCTGATCTTTTCAAAACCAAAAGATAGACGGCAATAAAGAGCATTTTATTAATGGCGCTCTGATGAGGTCTGTGCTGACAGCTTTGGAGTTAAGGTTCTTGCAGCAGTATTAAATTAGGTATTATTTAAAGATCTTTAGTGCTTAAAGCTGAGCAGAGTGACTTAATGAAATCACAGACTGCAACAGAAAGAAATTATTCTCATTTAGTCCATGTCTATTGAAGGTGCATAAATAAACAATTGGTATACTTTGGTTTAACTGCTCATTTTCATTCTAGTACATCTGAATAAAATGGTTTTTAATGGTGTTAATATTTATGTGCAAATAGAGGAAATTGTAGCAAATTCTAGGAGATGTGTATGGGAATACTTATTGTGATTTTGCTGGTGTTTGGTTCTTTTTCAAGTTAAATTATTAGCTTCTTTGATTTTAAAAATATTTTTTTGATTTGCTAGCCAAAATATTGAAAAGCATTTTGACCCTTTTTATTCTTTCCTTTGTGAAATAAGCTAGAAGTGATTAATTTTGGCCAACTTTATGGACGTTTTAAAGGTGGAGAAAAGACTCAGGATTAATATCAAAATAATTCTGATGATACTGGTACTGTACAAAGTAATGACTATAATGGGGCATATATGTGAGAATGGGATTTTTCTGTCTTCAGAAAGATGTGATAAACTTTTATATGGGGTGTTTCAAATGATGTGTGTGAAACAGACACTGTCAGTCTCCCTTTAAGGTTATACTCTCTACTCATCTCCAGTGTTCATTGACCTCATTACATCCTCATATTTTGTTTGTAATTTTTCAGTGTGGCTGTTGCTGTTGTAGATGAGGACTTAGCCTCTTTATCTGTGGTATGACAAATAAAAGTCATAAATCTGTGTGTAGGAGGTGTTTTGGGTTGTGTTTTTGGGGTTGTATTTTTGGGGTTTGATTCTGAATCAACTTGTGCAATTCAGCTGCTGAATATGGCTTTTTTAACATTGGAAATTGAATAGGTTTTATTAGAAAACTGGGCATGTGACCCTTGGCATTCATGCTAAATTAGTTAATATCTTGAAATATTTCCTAGAATTAATTAGATAAAAATTAATGCATTTTTATCTAATGGAGTTTTGTCTTGCTTTTGATTTTTGTCAGAAGGACCCATCTGTAAGATGGCTGAGTTAGAGGACTCCTTTTGGAGGGCTTTTCCAACACTGATGATTCTATGATTCCACCATAATAGTAATATTGGATGCAATGTGGGTCTGCAATAATTTACAGAGAATTTATGGCATGAGTTGTACGATGTTCTGTGAATACAACATTATTTCACATATAAGCTCTTCCTTGTTGCATGTTTCTTTTTCCCTTTTAGTTGAGTTGTGGAAGGGGAAGCCTTTAAACATTAATTTTCTAGAACTACCATTATTCTGCCAGCACATAGGATGGTGTGCTATTGAGGATGCTATTTCACCAGCTGTCCTCATGCTGAGGAGGTTACCATATTTTCACATGTAAAGTTACTGTTCATATCATTCATCATGTGTTAAAATGGTTTTCTTTTACAAATAATGACTCCCTTTGTCAGGGAAGAAGGTTCTGCTCAGTGTGGAAGGAGTGAAGCTGCTCTGTACTTGGCTGAATTATGATACTTATAACTTGTGACCTGTGGCCTTATGATACATGAGGCTACCAACACATTTTTGGAGGCACAGACTATGTGGTTTATTAAGCGGATAGAATCTCTCTCACTGTTTTTCAGAGGTCCTTCCTCAAGATGTTGCATTATCTGTAGTGACCCATTTGAAGTTATGTAAATTTAGATTTGTCCATGGCAAAATGTATCTGTTCCTTTTGCTTTATTTAGAGAGAAATCAACTCTGTCATCTAATTTAGATTACATAAAATCCTTGCTGTGGGAATGTGCATGTGCTTTTTTCAACCCCTATTCTTGCGGTATAATGGAGAAAACATAGAAATTTTCAGAAGCACGAGCTTTCTTTAGTTCCTGAAGGAACCTTGGGCCAAGAAAAAAGTGCCTGTTTCCATCTTACATCAGCTTGTCTGATAACAGATCCTGTCTTTCCCAGAAAACAATGTCATGCTGAATTTCCAAATAAGAAGATGCAATACAAAAAGGAAGAAAGAATCTCTAAGTAATTTCTAGAAATAGAAGTGTGGTGGTCAAATTTCAGACCTAAGCAGCTTTGCCAACAATATTGTTCCTAATAGATCCTTTTATTTGCAGAAAAAGCATCACCGAAACAGTTCCCCCAAAAAAGGCCACTTTTCAGGTTCTGAAAGAACTCTTATTTTTTCTAAGTAGTGAAAATATTGAAATATATTTGACTCTCTGAGCCTTAGAATCTTTCTGCATTAATTCTGAAAGAGGCAAAATGATTGCTTAAAAACATACACCTAATGTCTTTATTCACACCTTGTGCTTCATAAGAATAAGAGTTTAATTACTTATCTCAGGCAGCTGTGACTACGAACTTTCCTGAGCCTGCTTATCAGTCTGAAAGTAGGGAGCTCATTACTTACCTGGTTTTAAGTAACATCTCTGCAAGAGCTTGATCATGCTTGTAGAACAGGATTACCATGTCTTGCAGATTGCAGTTGTGCTTTAAAAAAAGTAAAATTGACACTGTAGAGGAGGGAAAGGGTTTATCTTTGTGGGGCAGTTAAGCATGATGACGCATACTCTGGTGAGGAAAGCTGTTCTTCCTGTGAAAAGGCTTTGAGAGCAAAATCATGTGTGTTTAATGGGGATGTAGTCATGAATACAGTATCACTGATGGAAAAATGAACTTCTCTTCACACAAACCTGTGTCTGGTACAGGAGAGAGAAGGTACTGTGTGAAATCTGCTTTTTACCTTTGCTTGTAGGTACAAAGTTTCTTTTAGGTTGCTGCATAGTCAAATAGTCCCACAGAGATACTTGTTTCCAGTGATACCTCCTCCTTTCTTTAAAGCAGAAACTAATTTAGATTGTGGGACAGATGACACATTTGTCTGGAAACTTCTTCCAAAGCCAGCAGTGAATTTATTTGATAAATAAATAAATAAAACTCCTTTCAGTTTCTGATCTCAGAAGACAGGGAGCAAAGGGCAGAGCACTAGCAAAAACTATTTAAAGATAGCTGATCAGGAGGTTATGGGTTTTAGTGTTTGTGTACTTAAGAATTTAATTCTTGCTATGCAGGTTTAACTGTTTTAATTCAAGAAAGAATGCTTTCTCAAATGAAAAAAAAACCAATTGTACATTTTTTCTTTTTAGATAGCTTTAGAAATGTTTATATTTGGGTAGTTGGGAGTGTTTATATTTGGATAGCTGGCAACATTTATTTTCCCAGGATCTTCTGGAGGCTCCTCAGAGAAAATTCCTTGCTCCCCTCGAGCGTGGATTGTTAGAAATGCGGATGGAGTATGTGGGAGCCCTGGACAGAGCAGTAATTCTCATGAATTCTCATGCTGCAGTTCCACAGGCTGGGAGAGACATTCACTATGGAAGTGCAGCTATAATATTGCTAGAACAGACTTTTATGAATAAATAGATCCTGTCTATGAAGGCAAAGAAAACAGAGCTTGTAGGAAGCCCCGAATATTTTCCTACTCCCTCTCATCTGTCTAAAATATGCCTTCTGCCACAGTAAATCTGATGAGCAATTTTACCCCTAATTCTGTAAAAGAGAAGTGAAATCCTATCCATTAGGTAATGCTAGCACCAGACCTCAGCCTCAGCTGTTTTTTAAACATTATCACAAACTGTAAGAAGAAGAAAAGAAAAATCCTTCTTGGCAAATATAATTTTCTTTGCTTTTGTGGGTGTTTGTGTGAGAGTCCTTCAGCTTCTATGTGTTAGAGAAAAGTTTGGTGTGTGCAGAAATTTCCCTTAGTTCTCCTAAAAAAAAAGTGTTTGCCAGCTGGAACAATGCAAACAGGATGAAATAAAGCAGACTCTCAGTACATGCCTCTGTGCTTTTTGAATAACATGAAGTTTTTTGGGTGAACAAAGACTTAATATGTCAGAAACAGATTGTGTGAAGGAAAACACAGGTAAATTAGTTGTTCAAAGTGTAACATCGGACTGGAGCAGATGATGTGATTTGGGGAATGCAGAGCTTATGGTATGACAGTGTACTGGAAAAGCTCGGCTTATTATCCTAACAAAATGAAGTACAAGAGGGCATATGATTCCTTTCTCATTAATTCATCAGGAGACCAGTATGAGGAACAGAAAAGAATTACTTATCTAAGACACCATGTTGGCAGAAGGGCAAAGGAGTATAAACTTGCCATCAATAATGATGGGCTGTAGATTAGGAAACGACTCTGAACTATCATTGCAATCATGTGTTTTGAATGACCTTCCAGTCAGAAGAGAGGGAGAGGAAATTAAAATAATTTCAATGTGTAGTTAGAAAATGTTCACTTTAGAATCTAAAAATTTATGTTAAAAAGTTACCATAAAACATGGAGTGGGGGATCAAATCTTCAGTGTTTTTTGGGGGTGATCTTAAAACTATTGCTTGCTTCTATATTTGGTTAGTTTGGTACCTCACATAAAAATAACTCTTTCAAAATATTGAACTCAAGGCCCCCAGCTGGAAATGCACTCAGGTCTTCTTGGCACAGGGATAATACCAGCTCCTCAAGGGAACTTTGGAGGCTCATAGACTGCTCAAACAAGTTAAATTCTGAGTTCTTCATTTCAGCTTCTGCCATGAATCAGAAGACAGGGATATTTTGTGTAGAGTCTTGAAGGGTCTGGACTTGTTTAAGGCAGCAAGACTTTTTTTCTGTGTTTAATATGTGAATAACCTTTTGTCACTTGAGTAGATGTTGCAATCTGGTAAGGAACTGGAACACTTGGATATACCTCTACAAAATGAATAAAATCAATCTTGTTTCTTGTAACTGGTTCATCAGTGGAAATGGCATCATGTTTAATTTATACTAAGATTTCTTACTGCAACTTCTATGGTAATAGATGCAAATTATGAAACGTAGACTTTAGCATATTCAGAAAAGGCTGTTTATTCAGTAAATCAAAATATAGGATTTCAGTTTATTTTGTCAGATATTCACAGTCAAATTTTAAATTTTGCTGAAATTTTGAGGCAGAAGATCATGTTCTGGAAATTTTATTATGCCATTGAGCTCATCTGATCACTCCAGTAATACTTGCTTTAATTCATGTTGTCTGCCGTACACTGAAGCGAGGTGGAGCTGACCTGGGTGTTCATCAGACAACTGTAGGAGCTTTTTACCAGCTTGGGCTTGCATCCTCTCAAGTTTCCTATTTCCTTCATCACTCTAGATTGAGTATTTTTTGGGATATAATTTGTTAGAACATCTGGGTTTCTTTGGCTGCCATTAACTGCTGCCTTGTTTGGATTGTGGAGTCTGTCTCAGGGATTTTTGAATAGTGCCATTGCAGTAACTAGGCTGAGCTATTTGGATCTGGGAACACAGGTCCCCATTGGCTGGTCCATGTAAATGAAGAGCCAGAAGAGCTTAGGAATGCTCCATCTGTAGCTCGCTGACAGAAGTCAGAATTTGCCTTTTGTGAATTTTATTTCACAGTGGAAGAAAGCCGGGAAGAAGAGGCACCACAAACACTTTGAAGGGTATTTTTACTCTTCAAATTTTGCAGATTGTTCCCAGTATAAAACAGACTTCAACAGGATCATTCCTGGGAATTATTATGGGGAGGAGGCAAGGCTAACTGGCTGATTGTAACAGCTACAGACTTAAATGTGATTTTCTGTTCTATTTCATTAAAATTATAACTGACCAAATGCCTAGAATATTCAGTACCTGTTAAGACTTTAGAAGGCTACTTTGCATCATTGGGCTTCGTTCAAAAAAGCCTGAAAGATGGCAGAAAAAGCCTGTGACTCATTAGCTTGCTACCAGTGGTCATTGATTGCAAAAATTCAACTGCTTAAAAAAACCCCAGTGGATCTGTGCCAGTCAGCACTCATCACTGTGGGGCACTGGGGTGCCTGAGTGTCTCTGTCACAGTTATACATGTTTTTCTTTGTCACTTTTAATCTGTTGCATAACCTTACATGACAAAGCTTTCTCTGCAGAAAAAATGCTGTTTCAAATTGGTTAAAAAAATTGAATCCAGTCTCATGCTGTGTGCTGTGTTAAGAAGGTAAATAAACTCTTCCTTCCATTTTTTCGTTGCATACGCTAAAAACACATTAAAATTATTTAGATTTATGTTAAACTCAGTCTTTGCTTGGGGGATCTCGTGATTCTTCTCTTGTGCCTTGTGTTCTCTAGAAAGCACACAAAGATGCAGCCTGCACAGAGAAAGATACTGAGCTGTAGAGATATCTGAAAGAAAAGCAATTTATGAAGATTCCTTGGGACTGAGAAATATGTATTTTCTATTATCCTCACATTACATCTTGAGGAGTGTGCCTAGAGGTAGCACACAGTGTCAGTGCTGCCCAGTGAATGGTCTTGACTCTACGCTCTGCAAAAGAGTCGCATTCAAACGCTGCCTATGGAAAGGATGCACATAGTCCTGTCCTTCAGTTTGACCTTTTTGGATAAGTAAACAGGGGAAACTGTCAGTTGCTATACAGCAAGTAATAGGGGCATACATATTTTCCCTACTATGTGTAGTAGGAAATATATATATACACACACACATAGGCGTGCATATATATATATATTTTGTAAGTTTAAACTAATTAATATATAATAAAATTCATGCAGTTATTATAAAATGTTGCAGTAATTTGATATAGCTTATATTCCCTTTATTAGTTTTCATCTTTAATGAAGTTTTAACATTTATTAGTTTCTCTGCCTGTCAGGTTTTCCATTGGAACTGTAAAATCCCGCAATACCACGTGCATGTCCATTTTGAAAATATTTTCTCTTTAGTTTTATATGGACTGTTGGAAAAACTGATTGATTTTGTGGCAGAACCCCATAACAATTTTGGCGTTTTAGGCTCACCCAGCACAAACACATGAAGCTGCAATTTGTTTGACTGAGAAATTCCAAGGAGTCGTAACTCCTGGACTCTGATGGGTGTTGGTGCTGGCAGGCAGGCAGTGGTGGTGAGGATGGGGCTGGCTGCCTGTAACAGCTGCCTGTGCAGCTGCTTGGCTGTGTTAGCAGAGTTCAGTGCTCTTTTCCCAGCAGTGAGTACTGGAAGTCACTGGAAGCCCCTGCTGATTTGATGGAATAAATCCACAATAGCCAAGAGAAGGATCTAGCGTTATTTGTTTATGAAATTTGAGTGCATTCTGAACATGGCCTTTGATTGTGAACTGAAATGCAAAGGCTTTAATTAAAGGCAGGGTACCAACACTGAACCCTTTTGGCTCTGAGCCATTGCCTCCCCCTGGATGCAGTCTCTGTGTCACAAGGAACCTGGTTCTGTCCATGGCTACGACAAGAAGAGTCCAGCTAAAGCCACTCCATCATCTCTTCCCACCTAAGATTCTTCTCTACTCTTCTGCATCTTTCACTTGCACGAACCTTCATCACACTGCCCTTTTCCCAGTAGGTCCACAGGCCTCCACTGTGGTGTAAAAAGGTAACTGTATTGTTCTACAAACAAAATTACAGGAATGGATAAATGCCAAAACCTTTGCTGCATTTAGTCCAGGTCACAAGCTGTGTTTCTTGCGTGCCTTTGTGATCTCTCTGTGTCTGGGGAGGTAAAGCAGTAGTGGTGCTATTCCCTGCAAGCATGGTCTTACCCCGGTTGGGAATGAGCTCCTCACTCAGAGGTTTGCATTTTGCACAGGAAAACCTAGAGAGAGTAATGAGAAAACTGAAATTCTAACAGAGTAGTGGATGTTTGGGAATAAAATCTGACTTTCTGTTTGCATTTAGATTTTATAGTTGTTCTGGATGGGGCCAGAGGGGAAAAGTTGATTTATGACATGGTTTTAAAAAGTGTGGCAGTTTGTTTAATCAAGAAATACACTGGGAGGATATTTGACATTTCAAATCCTCTGTATTCATCTCCCATTTTTTCTCTTCCATTTTGTGGACTGGGACTAGAACTGACTTGTTTCTTATGTTTTATAAGTTTTTATGAGCTGACCTGATGTTTATAATGAGGCCTGTGTGCCCATCCCATAATGATACCCCAGTAATTGCAGCATTCAGAGAGTTTGTTCAGGAACTCAACCAACAGGCAACCTGATAGTGTTCAGACTGTACCACCCATGTATGTATTTACATACACATATGTGGCTTCTCTTTTGATAAATGTCAAATAGTAATACTGCTTCTGAAATTGCATATATTTGCACACACTTGGATCGAGGCATTAGATTTAATTTCAAACAAAATATACTTTGGGAAGAAGAGAGGTACAGTCTAATGTACAGTCTAATTTAAAGGGGTTAAAACCAAATGAAAACAAACAAACATAGCTGAACCAAAAAGTATTGCAAAATGCAGCAGAAGTTTTTTCTGTATTTTAAATCCATTTGAAATTCTGGAATATGCTTTTATTATATGGAAGACTCTAGGTTAGTCAGGTGTTTGCATCCCTTTCTGCTCCTGTGTTGGGTCAGAAAAGCTGAAATATGTTCTCCTGAATTGATATTTTATCCAGCAAAAGAAGGAATTAATATTCTTTGATTCTAAATTAATGTTGAATTTCTTTGATTACAGTATGTGTAAAAGAAACTTTAGCTTTCTATTGCTGTGAAATACAACGTAGAATCATATAAAGATGCATACACTGTTAAAAATATGAACTGCTGTTGGGTTACAAATACATAAGTAAATTATCAAAAGGAGTGTTAATTCTTACATTATTAGTTTATTTCTCTTGAATAAATAGCCATAATAATAATTAGAAAATATAAATACTTCAGTTGTTGGGCCAGATGTCACTTCTTTGAGGCTGGCACATAGAACAGCTTTTTAGCATCTTAAAATGACACAGCATTTTGGTTTGGTGTTGATACTCCATCTTTCTTTTAAGAAACAGATTGCTCTAAGTTATTTCCTCAGCTTCAAAGGGGAAAGATGGGTATCACCAACAAGAAAATGACAGTAATTTCATTTTCATTCAGGGCTTGAAGGATTTAAAGGTTAAATTTAGATAAAAATATCATGATTGAACATTTTATACTAGCTTTCTAGAACATTTTATACTAGATTTCCAAATGCTTTGGAGTTGCTAATGCATTAGTGTGGAAAATCGAAATGTGAAATTGCATCCCTGTGAGGACTCCCACAGATTTCTAAAATATGCTGTCCCTTAATAAATTAATTATAGCGTTTTTTTACTATCTCCAGGCTTTTGTGGAAAAAGCAAAGTTCTCACTGTAGGAAATCAAGGGATAAGAGCTGGCTGAGAAAAGCTGTGGTTCTGCTTTGTCAAGTCTTTGTGGTAGCCTTTATATTGGTGCTTTATAACAACATGTATTTAGAATAACAAACAGATAATTAAATTATCTTTACATTAAAGGAGTGTTTCTTTTTGTACACTAAATTGCAGCTAGAATAGAAGAATTGAGGGTCACTTTTGAGGGCATGGAAAAAAAATTAGTCTTTTGCAGAGAGATTTACAAAAGGGGTTTGATTATTCCTTGCCTTTTTTCCCCCCTCCCTTCTCTCAGGTCCGCACCAGTGTCCTACCTGATCACAAGGAACCAAGAGCAGATGTTGGGGTAAGCAATCATTTTCAGTAATTGATTTTTTTTTTTTTCCATCTCATTGGCAGGCACAAACACTCAGTGCTCAACAGGAGCTGAAAATCTTTTTTAATAGCGAAAGTTTTTGGTGGAATGAATAAAATAATCAAGGCAGGAGTGGTAGTCTCATGGATTGATGTAATCCCATTCACATATTTTTGAAAATCTCTTTTAACTGAAGCTATCCTGAGACCAGCACAACCCTTTAAAGTCCTTGCTAATATCATGCAAGCAGTCTGGATGGGAAGTAATTTTCTGAGAGGGCTAAAACCTCATGAGTAATATGGGCTCCTGGTGGGAGTGGGAAAGGTTGGTCCTGCTCGAGCTGAGTAAAAGAACAAAGCCCACCTGGTGCAGGAGTCAGATCTGTCTGCAAACATGGAAAACGCCTGGTGGTTTCAATTTTTTAGCCTAAGGGTTTGACTTTTCTGCCTTCCAAGGGCTTCCTTGGCATGGTTTTCAAGACTTCAGCTAGTGTTTGAAAAACCTGTAGCTTCGCAGCAAGTTCAATCTTAGTGAAATAATCAATGTGTTTTAGCTTTCCATATAGCTGTTACAGAGACTTTTCTCTTTGGCTAGTTGAGATTATTCATCAAACTACTCAAGGCGAGTATCTTAAGATTTCTGTCTGGAACACTATCAAAATTCCAAAGGAGCATTACTCTGCAATTAGCATTACAGCACAAATTTTGTTTTAAAGCCTCCTTTTCAAGCCTTTCCAAGTCATGTGGGCAAAGTTAAATTGGTTTGTAGACTGCCAGTTCAGGCCCCAGGGTGGACTATTGCTATCTAAATCAGTATAGAAAAAGTATTCTCCAGTTTGATATTAGACCCCTTGAACATTAGCATAACTCTCTTAATTTGGGTCATGGGATCATTTGAAATTTTATTTGATTTTGCACATAGCTCTGTGTTGTCAAGCAAAGCATTTCTTTTTTTCTAAATAAGCATATGAATATGAAACAGAGAACTAAGTAGAACATTTTAAGCCAATAAAATCATTCACCTTTAATTTCATGACACAGGAGAAGTAGATCTGATGCTCAGACATGTTTAGCGGGTACAATGACCAAAGCTCTTTGGCTTTATGAGAGAGCAGTGTAGTTGTCTCTTGGCCCTGGTCACTTGAGGATTCTGACTTAGGATTCTCAAATATATTTATGGTTCTATTTTGCTGCAGAAAGAAGCCCCAGGTGACCAAACCTTATATCAGTTTCATTCCAAATACCCCTCTTCCCTTTTCCAAGCAGCCAGGTTTCAAATACAAACACTCAAATGTCATGAAATGCCAGAATAAAGGCTGCTGTGGAGAGACAGTGCTGTGGAACGCGTTCTTGCAGTATGGAGAAGGATATGCTCTTGGGAGAAGATAAATAATCTGGGCTAAGTGTGTGTGACCACAGTTTTAGTGCAGAAACACTCTCACACTGACTCATCTAAAGGAAGACAGAACCACTTGTGTGTGCACTCCAGCAAGGCTGTGCATCGCCGTGTGTTGCACCTGGATGTCTTTTTTTGTAGAAGTGCCTTTAATTTTGGCATTGAAAACTAACTGTGCTCTTTGCTTGTGTGGCTGTATTATTTTTCTTCCTTTCTTCCTGTTCATCGCTTCCCAAATCCAATGTTTTTCCAGCCTTCCCTAGACTCTGAACTTGTGTCCTTTTTCCTTTGCTGCTTACATACTGCTTAGGAAATCTAAGGCTGTGCCATTGATGGGAACAAGGCATACCTCATGACTCAGTTTATTAAACTGCAGACATGCAGTTTGCAGTTTACTAACTGCACTGTTGGTGCTTGCCCAATTTCAGAGTTGGTTTTTGACCTGTATGTTGTATATGGAAGAAAACTTATCTTAGTGTAGAGCTTTATTGTTTGCATTCAAGCACACAACATCCTGCTGGCTTTCCTGAAAGAAAGCAGGCTGAAGGTTTTTTGTTTTGTTTTTTTTTTTTTTTTTACCAGAGAAGTAACTCTTCTCAGCAGTGACAAATTCTTTTCTGTTTTCCTTGAAGAGAACATTGCTCTCTGTAGGCAGTCTCTGTTGACTCAGAGCAACTTGATTCTTCTTTCATTTGTATAGCCAAGAATGTATATAATTTAGCCTGGAATTCTAATTTGCCATTCCAACAGTAAACTTAGTGTTATGTAAGAAAAACCAAACTTTCTGTGCTTCTTATTGTTTTATTGCTAAAAATTAAACATAATGTCGTGATCTTACAATTTATTTAGAGCTAGTGATGTTGTGTTGTACATTTGAAAGATAAATTGGTAGAAGATGGCTGTTAGTTTCTTGCCCATTGTTCCCAAGGCAAGAATACTACTGCTGGCCAAATTGACAAAATGGGATCTCAGCAGGATATGAGCAGAGGTTAAAAAATAGCCAAAGTGCAAAAGAAGATTTAACCCTTTTTCCTCTGTTTACTTTTTTATGTGTGAAGAGTGATTTTTAGAGAAGAAAAAGATACAGTGGTGTAGTCTAATTTAACTTTAGGCATTCTAGTTACATTAACACATTTCTCTGCAATTTTAATGAAGTGAATAAGTTCACCTTACAATGGAAATAGAAGAAAACACTACTTAAAACATTGCCAAGAACTAGAGAAATAAAACATTTCTATTAATAAACTTGTGCTGAACTCAATTTAAGAATGCCTTCCTAGCATATACATTCATATTTTGAATACATGGATGGTAGTGCCAATGGCTTGAGGAAAAACCATAACAAGAACAACTTTGGTAAAACACTGAAAACTTCGCACTTCTTGTAATCCAGAAATTAGAAAAATAGGAAGGAATATATGCAAAATGCAAATACTGGTACTGAATGAAAATCTTCCTGTGGCTGTACATCTTACAACCTGTTATTTTGTCAGGTTGTTAGACTGCTCTTAATGGAAAAGAGAAAGGTTCCTGCCCATAAAACCAAAGTTTTTAACAGTTTACTGATAATCATGCTGCACAAAAAAATTCTAGAGGATTAAGTATCAAACTGTTATATTGAAATGCAATATTTTTCTTGGTAGCAAAGAAAGATTTTCAAGTGTGAGAGCAAAGAAGTAACAAAAATGAATGAATATATTATCTTTTCTTTCTGCTTTGATTTGTAGCGAAGCTTCCTGGGCTGTGCAACTTTCAGAGTGGGTGATCTGGTAAAGTCAAAGGAGCAGCAGTTGACCCTCACTCTCAGGTAAGTGTTGTAAATCATGGTTTTTCTAACTACTAACCTTTGGCATTTCTCATCCAAAGAATGGCAGCAGAGATAGGGAAGGGTCTGCAGCACGAGTCAAACAAGGAATGGCTGAGGGAGCTGGCAGTGTTCATCCTGCCAAAAAGGAGGCTCAGTCAGACCCTGTCACCCTCTACAATTAACTGAAAGGTGATGTTGAGAAGTGCAGGTTGGTCTCTTCTCCCAAGAGGTAGCAAGTAAGAGGACAAGAGAAAGTGGCCCCAGGTTGCACCAGGGGAGGTTTAGATTGGATATCATGAAAAAGATGCTTCACATGAGGAGCTATCAAGCACTGGAGCAGGCTGCCCAGGGAAGAGGGTGGTCACCATCCCTGGAGATATGTATGAGACATGTAGATGTGGCCCTGAGGAACATGGTTAAATGGTGGACTTGGCAGTGCTGGATTTATGATTGGACTCAATGCTTTTAAAGGTCTTTTCCAGCCTATACAATTCTAGAATTGCTGTTTGACTGTGTTTTAAACTCCATGTTCCATCAGGTATATCAGATGGCAACTTGAAGTGCTTCTAATTCTGCCATGTACAAATTCATAATTAAACACCAAAATGAAATATCAACCCTATAACCTGGAGCTTCCTATGTGCCAGATTAGAAAAGGTCATTTTATACCATGATAACCTATGGAAGAATTGCAGAGAACTTGGCATAGGGAATATTCATTCAAAGTTTCCTTTAGAAAGGAGCATACAATTGTCAGTTTTGTTTGGTGTGTGTGGTTTAAAGAATTAGCAATGTACAGGTTTTTTTAGGCACGTTTAAAGAAGGTGGTCCTAATTAATGAAGGTGTCTCCCACATGAAAATGCTTGTGGTCTCCTAAACTCGTTATATGCAGCTATACTGAGACTGCAGGGGGTGTGATACAGAACTCTAATCAGTGACAGGGTACAGAGCTAGGTAAATGAACTCCAGCTTAGTGATTGTAAGAATCTGTTCTTACAGGAATTCAAGTTGTCTTTAGCTCTTTGGGATAAATTTGGTTTCCCTAACTGACATATTGAAAATTTGATCTGGAAGATTGTCTCCAACAGGTGGCACAGTAATTGACAGAACGGAAAACTTCAGTTTCAGAGTAAATATTTTGTATCTCAGCCATCCAATTTGTAAGCAAAAAGTTAAGATGGAAAACTCATAAGAAATAGATGAAAAATTTGGTTTTAATTAATATTTTTAGTCTTGGTTGCCCTCTTTGTTCAGCTAACACTAAAATACAAATATACCAATTAAATTTAATTTGCAGACACTTTAAATGGTAAGGTTTAGTCAATTGGATATTTTTTAAGAAAAACATCCTAACCTTTCAAAAGTGGGATTGTTTTCTGATTATGCCTATTGGGCAGCAGAAAGTTAGTAGAAATGATCCACATTTCTTTGATGGCAATTTAACCAGAGCAGTCTACTTATTTAAGCTTGCTTTCCTCTAATCACCCTGCAGTACTAGTACCTCTCAGGAGGATAGAGGATATATCAAGGGACTTGTCAGAGCATGAAATTCTGTTTAATTCTTGTTGATATTCTTTGGATAGGAGTTTATCAGGGCATGCCTGTGATTGAGATACTCCTTTGTTAGATTTAAAGTAGAGATTTAAGGACCCAGAAATAGCTCTGTGGTGTGCCCTGTAAAGATTGGTGTAATTATAGAATCTGCTTAATTTTTAGCTGAGTTTTCTTTTTATTTTCCTTTTTTTTTTTAGTTATGTTTTTGCTTTATCTTTCTGAGGTACAATGTAACAATATAAAAGTGTTTTCAAAGGAGCATTCTTGTATTTTTGTGTTATTTTGTGGAGAGCTGGCTTGTGTCTACAAGTTCTTACTGCTGACACACTGCACTGTACTTCTCTGTTTTCCTACCATTGTGCCCTAATAGTGATTAGGGACACAAGTTACAAAACCTCTGCAAAAGAAGTTTTTATTTTGATTGTCCTTTCTTCTCCATAAAGGTGTCCTAAACTGGTGGCTGAGTGTTTCTGGTAGATCTGTGCAGTAATCATCAAAACACAAAAAGATTGATTTGTAGAATTACTTTAGTGTACACAACAGATGTTGGCAGAGGAATTTAGTTATTAGAGATTTGGGATTGTAGTTTCCAATATGGAATTTATAAGAAGAGAGAGGTTTTCTATAGACTTGCATGTTTCATTTTGCAATGATAATCCAATGTCACTTGCTTCCAGCTTTCTCATACAGTTGTGATGATGAATGGCAAAAAATGGTCCGTTGAATGCAACAGAAGTATTTTTCAGTAGGAGAATGTTTCTTAATATTTAGTGTATGATACAGTGTGTCTGATGAAAAAATAAAATCACACATTTTTTTTTCCTTTCTAAATAAGAGCTAGGTATACTGGCTGCTAATTTAGCAATAAAAGCTGATTTTTTTTTTAGAAGATTGGAGGCAAATGCCTGCTGTTCTCAGTCCATCTTGCTCACTTACTTTTCCATCTCTAGCTTGTTACCTTTTTGCTCCCTGGATGCCTTGGTCAGCATTTTATGGCCAGAAGTAGTAAGGTGGGCACAAATTCCTGCTGCTCATGGTGTTACTGGCTATCTCCTTCCCTCACATTTGGGGGAACTAATACTGACCTGGGGATCCTTAAGGACTTGGGATAGTAGAGAAATCTGTTTCAAATGCAGGTGCTCTGCTGACAGGTATCAGATGAGTGCTGATCCTTGTCCCAGGGTGCCAAAAAATATCAGCAATTTTTCATCTCCATAAGCCAGGTGGGTTTTGTCCCGTGTATGGGCTTCTTATGTCAATGCTGATTTTATTCTCTTGGCCAGATTCCTCATCCCAACTCACCCTAAGCAGGCTGTCGAGGTGCAGTCCTTTGTTTTGTGGGGATATGTCTCCTCACTCATGACTGAAAGAAATTTGATGCAGGGATCGTCTTCACTGCACCATGTGAGTGCAGAGTGCCCTTCTCAGCTTTATTAAACTACAGCAAGTAAGCTGATCTCTTTCTAATGCATTATGAAGTATCCTAAAACCAATTAATTCCTGATCTGGTGCTGTGTTGAACAGTGTGTCTATGTGAGACTTTTTACATCTCTACAAGCAAAGGACATGAGGTGTATACATAATGTGTGTGTGTGTGCTCAATACTGTTAGTGCAAAGTAAAATTATACAGGGTTTTATCCTACTAAGGTATGATCATTAAGCTTTTTTTATTTTTCCCACTCCATCACTTCTGTTTCTCTTTTTAAATTTTCTTTCAAATGAAATTTTAATCTCATGGTATTGCTGGAAAGTGTGAAATACATGTTTTCAAGTAGCTGAAGACTCTCAAGCACTGCTGGTGTTTTAAAATCAGTCTTACAGTTTTACCCTGGGCATTTATAGAGCTCTTTGTTGATTTGTATGCCTGTAGCATTCAAAAGAAACTTTGGTTTTGGGATTTGTTGATTTTATTGTTGTTGCCTTTTTTGTTAAATTGTGTCTTCATGTTTCTGTGTGGGAAGATAAGAACTGGAGAAAGAAGTGCAACTACAATGCAACAAGTCCCACTGTTTAGTTTTATTGTGTTGCATTACCTTCTCTTACAGGTAACACCTGTAACAGATTGTAATATTAACTATGTATTAGACCAGAACAGGAGTGATTTTGAGAAGAAAATAATAATAAAAAATATATAAAAGTGAAATTATATCAATCAGTCTTTTTAAACCCATACAAAATACATATTGCTCCTCGTGCAGGCAAACAGTGCAATGCTCATTGTCATACTGAGGCCAAGCTTTTAATAATAGCACCAAGGGAAATATTTAGGATTCTAAAGAACAAGAGACAAGGATGAGAAAGTGTAGTTAGCATTTCCATTTTACTGGAGCAACAGGCCTTGTTGGTTTGGATCAGTTTATTTGCTTGGCACTTTGATCAGAACACCTTAAGCTCCTGAAAAATTGTCAGTCTCATAACCACACACTTTGGCTTCTAAAGATATGTGATTTGCTGACATCTGCTGTATTCCCTTTCTGCTGGGAATGCTGTAGTGCATTTGTTGACAGAGCCTAGTTTGGGTGCTGGTTTGACACAAGAAGGAGAAGTCATGCCACAAGGCTGTAGCAACTCAGGGGAAAGTTCTTCATTCAGAAGGCCCTTTCAATATTATTATGTATTTCTGCTCATAAGCACAATTTGGACACTGAACCCTTACTACTTTTCTTCTGGATACTTCTTAAATTAATATAGGCTTCTTCAATTGCAAAACTATCTGGAACTGGTTCATTTTTAATAGTCTCTTTATTGTCAGTAATTAATTTGGCTTAGAGCAGATGAAGTTTTACACATGTAAAATATGAAGAATTATGTTTATTTTGCAAGGTTTTATAGAAGACCAGATTTGTGTAGTTGCAAGATGAGTGTATTCTACTAAGTGTATAGTAAAGCCTAGTGGTTTTCAAGGAAGATAATTATTTAATTTGAAATCTTGGGGGTAACTATTTTTTGAGATTTTACTGTATGAGCTGAACTTGTTTAATGGGTTCCTTCCAACTCAGCATATTCAATAATTCTGTGGTTTTATGATTTTATGACATTGAAGTTTTCTATGTATTCTTTTTTTCTGATTCATCACTCTTCATTTCCACTGCTCAGAAGAGACACAGTATTGCCCCACACGTATTTGTTTTGGTTCTCCTTCCTCGCTGTGTTTTTGTAGTTGTGCTGAACTTATTCTTGCCATTTCCTTTTTGCCTAGTTTTGCTTGGTGCCTTTTGTTACCCTTTCCTCATTATTATGAAACTATCAGTTACTCTTCTTTCCTTCCTTTCAAAAAAAAAAAAAACAACTAGCTGTTCAGAATAAGCTGGGGAGATAAACTTGGTGCTGTGCTGCCAGTGAAAGCTGAAAAAGCATTTGGTATCTTTCAGGAGTTTAAACCCTTGTTTCTTCCAAAAGGAAGTCAGCAATGCTCTTCTCTTGGTGATGTACATCTGAATTATTTGTTTGTGATTAATTGAAAGTAAACTATTTATGGGGATGATAATAAAGGAATTCACCTGTAACTATACTACCATTCCCATATAGTTCAAGAAATGGGATGGATTCTGAATAATTTCTCTATGGAGGGATTACTAAGGGAAACGTGATATTCAGATTAGCTTCACTGTTTTGGTTTTGCAGGGATTTTGTTAATACACTCTGTATTAACTAACTTAACTAACTAACTTAACTAACTAACTTCTTTGCAGATTGTTAGGAAACAAAGCCATGTACTCTGCATTGGGATTGCAGATCCTAAGTGGAATATTGGTGCAGTGTTACAGCCCTTTATCCAATGGTCCACAAAGAGGATAAGGTCTAGAATGAGAACTTGGCAGTGTTCATGGATTCATGCACCATTTATAGCACTTAGCTGTGCTCAGTTTTGTGATGAGAACTTTGATTGTCCTGAAGAAGTTGCCTCATTGTTGTTAACATTTGGTTTGTGATGGTAAATAGCCAGCTCAATAGCGGTGACTGCACTTACAGAATGGAGAGGGCACTAAATATTTACTGATGTTATTCTAATTGAAAGAATTTGATGCTGCAAGTGACCCAGTGTCATGGGTTTGTTTTTTTTCCAGGACATCTGATGGTGGAAAGACAGTTGGTACCATTGAAGTCAATCTTATGAAGATGGGAGAGCTGGATGAGGGGCAAACAGATCACATCACAGCAGATGCTCAGGATCAAAAGGTAGAAACTCAGTTTATTGCACAAAGTTAATTAGAATGATCTGTTGTACCAGATGTCTAAAATACTAATTACCAAATTGGGTTAAGAACTTAAAACAAAATTTCTGGTGCAAGTACTGTGTAAACTTATCTCCCTCATCCAAAAAAAACCAAACTCATGAAGATGTACAGAGTAATATTCTCACCTGAGTTTCCTAGGCCCTTTCCTTCTTGAAGAAAAGAATAGCTTATTTTTATCTCAACTGAATATATTTGATCACTTCTGATAAAAACTGTCCAGAGAGATGCCATAAATACAGCTTCTTTTTTCCTTGGACAGCTGCTCTGGTTTCTGCCCTTGAAGTCCTGTTTATGTTGATTTTTATGTGCAATCTGTGCCCACAATACTGAAAAGCTGGAAGAATGACAGGCAAAGCAAAGAAGAGGTAAATTCCCTTGCAAAGGGGCAGGTTCATCTGCATTAAATGGGAGCACACAATTTTTGCAGCCATAATACAACAGTTTACTGCTTAACACTGTGGTGTATCCTGTTCTTCCTGAATAAAAGGAAATATTGCTACAGGGAATGCAGGGTTTTTTTGTTTGGAAGTTACATATAAAACTATTTTTTTGAGCAGAGGACATTATTTTCAGTATCTTTTCTGCGTAGCAAAATCAGTCTGCTTTTGTGTCAAATTCTGAGGGTAAATTTCACACTTTTTTTTCACTGCTTATCTCAGAGAACTTCAATGCCTTAGATGAGTGGTACCAGTTCCAAAAAACCAACAAAATCTTCCTGATTTTGACCTGTAAAACTTGCACAATATAGGCAACATGAGCTGCTTTTTTCAGCCTTCTCTTTTTATTTGGCTTTTCTTCCACTGCAGAATGTGGAATGAGACTCCTTGCAGTCATTGGAGATGTAGTTATTGAGCTCTGTTAGGCCTGGGGAGACACAGAAGGCTTTAACAGCAGCTTTCTAGGGGTTTCTTATACTTGTAAAGAGAGACCAGACTCATGACCAATGTATGGTCTTTAAAGGAGTCCTTGGTTTGTACAAATCAGTTGCAACACAGTCTTGGATTATATGTTGATAGTGAGGATGCAATTGTGAGAATGATGAGTCATTGAATTAATAAAAAATAAATAAGTTTTGAACTGGTGAATCACAAAATCTGAGCACATTTTAATTCTTTTTTGTGCTTCCTGCTTTTCCCTTGTTTAAAAATTAATGAAGTGTTTTCTTGCACTGTGCATGTGAAAACTGCTTTGTCTAAAGAAACCTCTTCAAAAGTATGGAACTTGTCAAAAATGGTTTTAAACTAAAGTGCCTTATTTTTATAATAAAACGTATTAAGCGAAAGTATTACTATCTCTCAACATTTCTGCCATAATACTGGTAGGAAACATTTCTGTTTTGTTATGGAACAGCTGATCATATTTTTTCATTTTCTTGGCTATAATTCTGATTGTCTTACAGTATCTTGGAACAGAAATATAAAGAAAAATGTAAATTCTAAGTAAGACTTTGGAAGTTTATATTATTATCACTCATGGTTTTCAGCCTACCTTTTATAAACTGCCATGGATTTATCTCAGACCCCCTGAATGTGTCACATCTGTGTTGTATTTTTTTGCAGTGTGCATTGGTTCGTGAGTGTACAGCCACTGAGGGCATAAGTGGGAAGGACAACCTGCCTTCCTTAAATGCAGGTAAGAACTCCAATATCTGTAAGAGACAGCTCTTGCAACTCCACCTCTGGTCCTGAAGAAATCACACAGATTTGTGGCAGAGCTCATCAATGTCTCTTCAAATGCTGCACAGATGTTCAAGTTCAATATTTTAGTGTTTTATATGTGTTTGGCATTATCATTTCACTGAGAAGTTTGAATAAATGTGTGTCAATTGCGCTTTCTGAAGCAGTGCTGAAATCTCCATCTCCTGCATCTTTACTGTTTAGTGATTTTCAGTGACTGAAAATCACTGTCAGTGACTTCCATGGGCATGGAATTGACATCATTAGTTTCTGTCGTGTCATTGCACGGCATTCTGTAAAATAATTCTGCATTATTTGTGAGTGAATACCCAGGACAATCAATCTCTCTCATTCATAACTGGTGAAGTGGCAGTTTCAGATTGATCTGGGAACTGTCTGTCCTAGAATGAAGGGAGCTGTTGGCAAGGCATTCTCAATTCTAGGTCAGCTTGGGCTTGAGTGCATGGTGTTAAACTAGATCTGTTTTTCTTTCATTATGCTGAGAAGTATTACATGCTGATGTGCTGTGCCATAAAACTTTTATTAGCCCGAGTTATGAATCTCCATTACTCGGCAATAACAATGTCACAAATAAGTTATATGGGTCATCTAAAACCACAGCACTGTCAAGAATTCTGGGTTTGTTACGTACCGTTGAGGAGGAATGTTACCAGACTTTTACAACTTTTTAAAATCTTTCCTGAAACTTTTTCATCTGATTTCTCTGATAGGGCAGACTTCCTGAATCAGCCTTGCAGTCTGAAGGAAGCCCTAAAAACTGCCAAAAATTAAGTTCTTCCATATGTGTGTGAATATTGCATTTTTTTTTCTGTGAGTTGTTGAGATTACATCAGAATCAGAAAAAATATGTTCTAGAGAAATACCATTTATTTTCATCAATTCAAAGCGAGAAAGATGTTAATTGAGAATTTCTGAATGTGCCAGAGCTACATCCGGCTCCAGAAATTCCTGAACTGGAAATAGCTGGAGGCATAGAGGGTATCCTGTGTCTCCAGGTGTGTATTTATGGCTTTTCTTGGACACAAGATACAGAGGCCAGGTGAAGGATTTCATCTAGCCCAGTGCAGTTCTTTGATTGTGATTCTGTATGTCATCCAGATTAGTGAGACTTGAAGAAATGACATTTCTGTCAGAGAACGATGCTGATTCACAACAGATTGTTTTCTGTTTGTTGCCTCCGTTGTATAGGTTTGATTGGGGTTTTTTGTTGACTTCTTTTGTTTAGAAAAATGCTGTAGGTTGTGAATATGTTTTGTTGGAAATTCCAAGGTAGATGTCAGTTTTAGGAATATTGAAGTCTCGATCAATTTGTCAAGAATATTTCCATGTGATTCTACTGTGTATCTAGACAGCGTTTTCACATTTGTTATTGTCATATACAATATAAAACCAAAGCCCACCCAACACTACTCGGGTTTATAAAGTCAAACATACCATGAAGAGCTTTTTTTTTTTTTTGTCATTTTTTGGGTTGTCAGGCTTTTTTTAAAGAATTGAGGGGAAAGACGTGCGTATGCAAGAAATGACAGCATGCAGGATATTGGGAAGAGTTTGCACTCACAGGAAGTTTTTTTCAGATAAATAATTAGTCTTCAGTCTGTTTCCTATATTTGTGACTTTCTCTTCTCATGCAGCATCACCTCCACTTTCCTGCTGTGCTCATACAGAACTGCCCCCAGAACAGTATGTTTTCCATATACATTCATATTTAGTACATGTGTATGCTGTTGTAAAGCTTTCTGGTATTTTCTTGTTGTTTACCAGGCCTTCAAAATGATGAAACTGAAAAAAAACTGCCTCTGTGAATCCTTAAACTCGTAGGTATAGAAGCATGCTGGCATTCTTGTGAAATTTAAATCCTAGGATAGGGAACTCTCATCCCTCCAGTGAGTTATGAGATGCTTATTGACTGAGTGGGAATAAGCAGTGTGTTTCAGAGCCTTATCACTATTCCATCTATACCTCCAGAGACTGAATTTACGTCTCAAAATTCAGTTATTTATTTATAATGCTGGAGAGTTTGCCAGTTGTTTACATGTAAACAAATTGCATTCTAAATTAAAAAAGAAAGATAATAAAAGTAATTGAAATTAAGCAAAATTAAGAAAGCTGTAATTATTATTCCTGAGGTAATACACATCATATTCCTATGCTACAAAGAAAGATATAAATAGAAACACTGTTAGCAAATTAATATATGGCAGAGATATGCTTTGATCTATGTTCAATAGGGAATGAAAATAAAACCAGAGTATTCAATCTTTTATTATTTTTGATTGTACTTTCAGGGGAAGCAATGTGAAGGATATTGCATGGAATAAAAAGCACAGAGGTCTTCATATTAAAAATGGCAATGTACAAAAATATTCCTGGGTAAATATATGGCATTGGCTTTCAGGCTTGATGCTGTAGAGAAAAGCTTTTAAAACAGAGTTTTCTCTTTTTTAACCACGGCAGTTCATGTGGATTTTGGGTTTTCTTCAATGTCTCTCATGATCACGGTCTAAGTACAGCAAGGATTATCTTTATGAAACTTTCACTCATTTTAATCACTACTTTTTATGAAAACCAATTCTAGTCTTGCCCTTCTTATTGTACATGCCCTCTAGAATTTGGTTCTAGACAACTTGTTACAGTTAGAAATTAATTATTGTTGCAGTTGGAGGGGAAGATACTTCTGAGATTTTTATGGAGTTGCATGCCTTCAGTAGTTCTGTTTATAAAGAAAACATCAAGTACTTACGCAGCTTTTATTGGCAATCTTAAGCTTTAGCAATACTGCATATTGGGATTATTTGGGAAAAATGCTCAGGCTTTTTTTGACTTAGTAAATGAAATTGTCTTCTTAAACCCATGGATTTGACCATTTAAAAAACTTACACTTGAGATTATCCCCATCTGAAAATTCAGACCTGAATCAAAGACCTGAAGATGAAGCTAGTACCTGGAGAGGAGTTTAATAATTCTAGCCACAATAAAAGTCACAACTTTGAATCCATATTTTTAGTGTTCTTTGTCCCTTGCTGCAGTTGTGATGGCTTTTCTGGGGTTTGTTTTTCTTTGTGATGGTGGTAACAGTGGGGAGATGGGAGGAAAGAGATTTTTCAGGTACATATTTGCATTAGGTTCTCACAGATTAATGTGCATTTTTCATTGTAGTAGATTCTGAGTGTGAATTTAAGGGCTGCTCTTGGAAAAAATCCCTTGATAAACTCCTTAGGAAGTAGATATAAAAAGGTAAAATAAAGAATCTTTGTGTTAGGGGCATCATCATTTAAAATGTCCAGGTAATATACTGATTGGGGGGCACAACAGAAAAAACAATACCAACTCAAAATTATCATCTGGTTTGGCAGTTTTCTGTTTAAGGCCAGACCTGAATTAGCCCTTAGTTTCCTGAGGTTTGAACATTGAGATATTTTGGGTATTGATAGTAAAGAAAAATTGCTCTTTTTAATATGTCAGAGAAATTAAGCATCTCTTTCGCTTATTTCACAATACTGAGTGAAAATTTAGTTTTTGAAAGTAAAATCACTAAGAACTAAAGGCAAAATTACTCTAAAAAGGCTCATAAAATGACAATAAAATGGCAAGAAGTGCTTATAATGTACTGTAATTAAGAAATAGTTGGCTTCTGATTGTAAAGGCATAAATTATAACATCTGTATTGTCTCACCCTTCACAAGAGATTGAAAGTAGAATAAAAGTTTTTTATAACTCAGTTGCTCCATCTCTGGATCAGAAAAGGGCATAATCCAACAACAGTTTTTCATCAAAGATTGCTGATGAAAGACATCTCAGTAGAGTGATGGGAATATAGAGCAGTGCGACCACTTAAACATTGCTCCTTTCTTGGAGTTGCAAGCAGTGGGTTCATTATCAGTATATTTAAATCTCTGGTCTTCTTTTAGGCCTTTCCTAAAGGATTTTTGTTAAAAATCCTGATTGCTTAGATAGACAAGGCAGTTTGGGTACCTTTTATTTTTAATTCTCTATAATACAGACTACATAAACATTAATGGTGTCAGTGAAATGTTTGTTAGTAGGCTGTCACTGTTAGTAGCTGTCACTCATTCCAAGTCAAGATATTGTGGATGTGTGTGTTAAATGGCAATAATTTGTCTCCAAGTAAACTTACCAAACTAGTGAAACAGAACTTTTTCTTCCTCAGCTTTTCCCCTTTTTGATCTTTCTGGAAAATAAGAGGAGGGTAAAAAAAGAAAATAAAAAGATGGAAAGGAGAGAGTAGATTGTATGGCATCTTTTTAAGATCTGAATGGAAATCTAGCCAACACATGAAAACTGTAAAATAAAAAAGTGATGGGTTTTAAACATAATCTTCCAAAATACAAAGAAATGTGATTTTCTTATGTCACATTGCAATAGTGATCTGAAAGCTGTGTATGTAACATATTGACAGGGCTGTTGTATTTATTTCTATGTAGTGGCAGTGTTTTAACCCGATCAATGATCCAGGTAACTCTAATATGGTCAAGTTTCCTTTAATGCAGAAGCACACCTTCAATTTGCATTAATGATTTGTGTGTGCATGTCCAGGGGAAGATGCAGCTGAACTCTGAGTCCTGTGCAATTTATTGAAATTGTGAGTGGTGCTGGCAAGCTGTGGTGGTGGCTGTATTGAGTTCATTGTTCATTTGTGCTCTTTGGTTTTCCTAACTTCAGCAGAAATGTAAGAAAAGAGACTCTGATTGACATTCTCACTACTTTGAAGACCTAAATTCAAAAGTTACCTACTCTGCTGGTAAAATGTGATTTATTGATGTACTAGTAATACTTTGCCCTCCACATGCTGGTATAAAAATGAAACAGAAATTAAATGGTTTTACTAGAATTTTAATGATTCTAAAATTAATTTTGTAAGCTAGGGTGAAATAATACAATAATTATGCAGGTTATTGTCATAAATGTTTGGAGTCATATAAGCACATGAAAGCAATGAAATTATTTTTGCTCTTTGCAGTGTTGAGAAACCCCGTTTGTAAGTTGTATAGATTCCCTACTTCTGACAACAAGTGGATGCGGATCCGGGAGCAGATGGCTGAGACTACCCTCTCCTTCCATGTTCCTAAAGAACTAATAAATCTGCACATAAAGGAGGACATGAGAAGGTAAGGAAGAGGCAGCAATATAAATTATATTTTTCTGACTTTGAATCATGCAGACGAGGAGCTAAAATATATTTATTTGTAGTATGAAATGGGCACTTTACAGCTGCTAAGAATTTACAGCTGTAACTGAACAGAATTGATTGCTCAATAGGACTCCAGTGACTTCATAAGTTCTGAGCAATGAACTGTGCTAAAGTGCAGTCATGACTTTAAACCTGTTAGCACCACCATTTGATTAACAATTTAAATATTCTGGAACATTATAAAGTTTATAAAGGATCAGAAAATGACAGGGGGCTGAGCAACATTGTGCTGTGTTTGGCTATGTGTCTGGGTAGAGTTAATAACATAGACTAACATTATGCTATGAAAAATGACAAGTTTATAGTGAATAAAGGAGCAATGAGGATAAAATTGACATTCCTTTAGCTAATCTAAATTAGTTGGCATAAGAAAAGGATTCCAAAGCAATGTTTGTTTGAAACCCTAATGTTTGGCCTCATAACCCAGAGAGATATCTGAGAATCATAACAATGTACATGGCCTGAAGAAAAAGGAGAATAGAGAACACAGGTGTCCCAAAAGCCTTTGAATGTCCAATTTGCCATTGCAGTGATTAAAATGGAGCCTGTCCTTGAATCCTTGTAAGCTGTGCTGATAAAATTTGGGGAAACACCTTTATTTTAAGTAATCCAGGGCTACCCTGAAGACAGTGCCTTCTTCTTCCAGTGATAATGGATGATGTAGAAGATATGGCCTCCTTCCTCATGGAAGTTACTTAACACATAGATGGGCAGCTGGTCTCATGTGTAAGAGTAATGCTGGGACCCAGTGCTGCATCCCAAAGCCATCCTGTGCACTTTGAGGCAATTCCTTCCTGTTGTGTCACATCCCAAAACAACCTGTTGTGGTTGTTTGTTCTGCAGTATGAAGCTTCCTTTCCTTTTTTTATTTGCCCCATCTGTTGCTTCCCTGTGATGTTTATATGCCAATAGAACAGCATGTGGGAGGCTGGAATCTTGATTTTAATAAAGTCAGTGGACTGATACATCCTTATGCATGGTGATGATGGGTTATAAAATTCCTATGAATTGTTATAATAGTTTATTTTATTCATTTAGTACTGTGTTTAGGCATTTATGGCCTCATCTTGTTTGAGAATACTTATGTGCAAGGTTTTTGTAGTAAGCAATAAAAATAGATTATACTGAGTTTCACAGTTCATGCACTTCCCATGTTTTCATTTGCCTCATGGGTAAATGCCTTTTAAATGTTAGGGGATTACTTCAACCACTTTTACTACTTCTGCATTATTCTCTCCAAAGGCATAATACAAGTAATAGCCCTTGTTGTTGTATCATATTATAGAATTCACCTCCCTGGATAAACTCCTAGTAAGAATTCACCATGGTGGGGTTTTCTCTTCACCAAAATAAAGATTTGAAAAAGAAACAGAAGTTGCACAAAGATTGAGATAAATGCCTCTGATTTTCCTGACTGCCGGTGTGGTTGAGCTGCTCAAGCCTAGTTGAAAGTGTGGGTGTGAGAGAAAGAGACAAAGTGATTGATGCAGTCTGAAGGAGGAGATAAGACTAACCAAAATGAGCAACACTATGTAGAATACAAGCAGATGGTGGGAACAGGAGCATCTGTGTCATCTATCATCGTATAAGAGTGTGGGTTGGAGCTTCAGCTTTGGGCTTTCTTTTTCAAGAAAAGTAATTGTGAAGATGTGTGTTCTTGTGGAGTCCTTACACTTGTAGTCCAGTAAAACGTGTGAGGAGGATGCTACTGTATTGGGTGTGAGCTCAAGTATTCTTCTCTGTGTCTTTTCCCCTCTGTTAGTATAAAAGGATAAATATTTTTGTCTCAGAAGCCACTTATCATACTCAGCCTGTTTCATTTTTTTTATTGTGGCTTCAATAGTCAGGTCTGAAGCAATTACCTATAAAAACGTGCCAGTAAGTGTTAATGTTATTCAGTATTCATTAAAAATTGCAGTTTAAATTCCCTTTTCTCACCATCTTAAGATAGATTATCTCTTGATAAAACTTCAGTGTTCATTGTTAACCAAACCCTTTCATTTATTGACATGATGCTTTGAAATTTGTAACCGCTAAGGGTATTTGACTTTATTTTAACTTTAAGGGAAAGAATTTAAAGCAGGAATGGAAGCAAAATGGTCTTAAAGTAGGAAGGGAGAAACAAGTTAAATTTAGCTTATAAATGTCTACACTTTTGTATAATAAAAAGTGTAGTGGATAGAAATTAAAAAGGAACTTAAAGTTTTCATCTCTTAGGAACCATATAAAATCTTATCATGGCTTTCCTCACATGTATAGGAAAAGAGGCTTTAAAATAATTTTAAATGTATTTGTTGCCATTTTTGGGGTGGGTAGTTTGCTCATGTGGTTCTGGTGGGATTTCTTTTGTCTCTTTTTTCTGCTTTGTTTTCTCTTTTTCTGTTTCTAAACAACTGTTCAGGGCATGCAAAGGTAAGCACAACTCACATTGAAGTTTTTAGTTGCCTGTCAGGTCAGGCTTACCAAAACTTGAAATAATTTTGGGAAATTCTGTAAGGAGACAAAAATTGCAACTGTTTTCAAGAGAGTCTAAAATGAGATTATTAGTAGAGAAAGAAAAACTTTTTCTTTTTCTTTTTCTTTTTTTCTTTTTCTTTTTCTTTTTTTCTTTTTCTTTTTCTTTTTCTTTTTCTTTTTCTTTTTCTTTTTCTTTTTCTTTTTCTTTTTCTTTTTCTTTTTCTTTTTCTTTTTCTTTTTCTTTTTCTTTTTCTTTTTCTTTTTCTTTTTCTTTTTCTTTTTCTTTTTCTATAATTATTTGCTTGGTTTGGAAACAACAGAGTGAAAAAGCTATGAGCATTTTATTTCTGGAGGGAATGTTATATTGTTTGTCTGGAGTTTATTGCCTATATATCACAGAAGCATATCTTGTAGCAGAGAAAAATGAGAGTAATTTTATCTGATTCTGTTCTTTAAAAAAAAAAAAAAAGATGAAGCGGTTATCCATACATTTTAAAGTGAACTTTGTTAGGAAGAATAATTCCTGTGCTCCTTTCCTTAGAAGCTTCTAAACTTCCTTTATGTATGAATGATTGAGTCATATCCCAAAGCTTATGGCTTATATTTACTCCAAAGCTCCTGTTTGATAAATATTCAGAATTTTTGTGCTGTTACAATATTACAGAAGTTTTGCAAATATAATCTGCAGAAATGTCTCCACTTGTTTTGAATCCTGCTAAGCTCTTTGCTTCTGATGTTTTGCAAAAGTAGATTTCAGAAGCTCATTTTGCTTAGTGGAGGCCAAAATCACCTAATTTTCTAGGTTTTGAATTTGTCATGTTTGCTTTACTAGGAAACACATCATTAGATTTTTGAAGCTGTATGTATAAAAAATTGCTACTTGGCTTTCATACAGCATTTTCAGCTTATGTGCTTTTTAATAGCACAATTGTTGTTTGACACAGTTACTGGTTGAAGTGGGTTTTTTGAGTTATTCAATGAAATAAGTTAACATTAAAGTATTAAAATATTATTAAAAATTTCAACAATTGTATTAGTGTGAACTATAAACTTTTTCAAAAATGAAAAATATTATGGTTTTTCCACTCTGTTTGCTTTTAGAAAAGGCCTTTCATGTGATAATAATAAAGCTTGGTACTGTGGAGTGTTGTTGATGGAGTTTAGATATAGAAAAGACAACTCTTTTTTCATTCATAACTCAGAATTGTATTGAGTCAACAACAGCAGTGATAAACTGTAAAAAGGCCACAAGACATAAATCCAATTTAAATCCTCTGTCTTCTATAATTTCATTAGAAAAAGAAATAAAGATATAAAGTGAGGCTATGAGACTATTTTCTATGGAAGTGTCTGCCATATAATCCTGTTTTCTAATGGTTTTGATTTTGCTGTATTTTAAAATGCAAATAAATTCAGAAATCATAGTCTTTAAAATTTCCATGCTGTGTATGCTCTAGATTGCTGTAGCACTGTACTCTCACTTTAAGCATTGTTGATGTGTCTTTTTTTGAAGACACATCACATATTGAAGACTGAATTTTTACTTCATTGATTTGCTCATGTTTCTGAGAAGAAACAAATACCAACCTTGTCACCAGTAATGGGGGCAGGATTTGATATTTCTTGAAGACCTATTAAAATTAATATTCCCATTGCTGTTGATGTCAGTGGAGTTAACTCAAACGTCAGTTTGAGACCAGCAGCTCCAGGCATGAGCTTAGATGGAGGCAGGGATATAGTTCTTGGATAGAATACTCTATTCCTATACAGAAGGAGTAGTAAAGTTCTGGAAGCCAGCCAGGTCCAAACATTGTTGCTAAAACTATTAAATCAGGCACCATAAATATTAAGGGCCAAAACATTATCACTGCACATAAACAAAATTGCATACCCTGACAAATTTTACACACTTTTCTGAGAAGGAAGCCCTAAGATTTTAATTGAAAGGGAACCTCATGTTATACTGCTAAAAACTGGCAAAGAAAACAGTTACTGAGAATGTTTGGTTTATCCTCTCATATCCCTTCATGACAGATTGTTCTTATGCTACAGCATTACCAGTTTGTATTGTTGGAGGAAAGTTTAATTGGTTCAGCTTCAGGAGTAATTAAATGGCAAAAAGTAATAATATCGTTAACATAGACTGTCAGCAAGTTCACGTGTTGTGTCTTTGTTTCCATGTTGATATTTTCAAGAACATTTATAAATGAAATGCTTTAATTCCGCTTCCAGTGCAGTCTCTTTGGTTTTGATTGTCACCTACACCAGGAGCAGAGGTCTGCCTATGGAGCTTATTCTGACTGCACTGCTCACGCTAATGCAAAGCTAATAATGATGGGGAAAGCATCACCAGTGTGTTGCTGTTCCATTCAAGAAGTCATTTTAAGACTTTTTGACTAATGGTCAGATCTGCTGCCCACATGAGTGAGCTCTGTGTTCCTGTGCTGCAAGCTTACTGGTCCTTTCCTCCCTCTTTCCACCTCTTCTACCCCATTTTTGCCTTTTCTTACATAATTTTTCTGTATGCAAGAACTGTCTTCTAGAAGACTTTTTGGAGACTTCCAAGAATTGCAGTGGAACACTCTTCTTGATGCTCCAAGGAAAATAATGAAAACTGATTGTGTTGCAAACATTTTCTCCTGCCAAATTCCAGATGTTTGAAGACTGACTGAAGATCTTTTATTTTCCTTAAAAGCAGGTCCCACAAAATGGCTTTGGGAGAGATACAGGAGAAACTTCCTCTGCAAGAGGAAAAACCAAACAGAAAGCCCAAAGTACTAAGCTTGTTTGTGCAGGAAATTCAGATGATCTCTATTTCACTCAGGTCAGCTCTCAAGAGTGTACAGGAAAGCTGATAATTTACTAAAGGATTTCCTTTTGGATTTCCAGTGACATGTTTGGTTACCATAGCAGTACTTTTTTGACCTGTTGAACACTGGACATGACGTTTTAGGGAGCTGGTGTTGGGATATATTTTGTGTATATTTTGTTTTGAATCCTGAAGAAATGTGGTGAAAGCTGATGTGTTGATTAAACTGAATTTGTAGAAACAGTGCTAGAAATATGTTTATGAAGTGTTTATGAAAGTATACAAAGAGTAGTGCATCAAAACAACCATACTGAAAGTTTTGCAGGAAAAAGAAACTTTATATTCTTTCCAATGTTGTTTAATATTTCTTCACATAAAGTTACTTACTCTGAGCAGAGCTCTCTGGAGCCTGGAAGCCTTCTTTCCTTCATGAAAGAAGTAGTATTTCATTTTGAAGGTTACTGCATTTATACCAGATGAGTTTTGAGCACAAAAGTTACTGCATTATCTACTGACATAATTTATTGTGTACTTGTAAAAGAGAGATGAAAAGCAGATCTCACAAGCAGTCCAAAACGGATTTTATTTCAATTAGGAAATCTTTCTGATGTTTTGTAGCAAACTTGTTTTAGATTATTTTGGATGAATCTTAATAGATTAATGAGTTAATTAGTGCCTTCCCTTTTTGCTTTTTGGTACAGGAATCAGGAGCTTAAAGACCTGGGAGAGCTCGCTCCTCACTGGGACAACATGCGCAAAAGTGTAATTGCTCACTGTGATCAGATGCTGGGCATGTACCAGGACACTCTGGCAGAGCTTGGGAGGCACACAGGTAGGAATCTGTGATTTTATCTGGAAAGTTTCAGAGCTTACTAGATTGTTACCTATAAAATACTGGCATATTCAGCGGGAATAAAATACATAAAAAACTTGGAATCAAAGGATGGTTTGGATTGGAAGGGACCTTAAAGATTATCCAGTTCTAGCCCACCTGGACCAGGTTACTCAAACTCCCATCCAGCCTGGCCTTGAATAGTTCCAGCAATGGGGCATCCACAGCTCCTCTGGGCAACCTGTTCCAGTGTCTCTCCTCCCTCCACATTAAAGAATTTCTTCCTAATGTCTAATCCAAATCTCCTCATTTAAGTTTGAATCCCCTTGTCCTGTTATCACATGATCTTGTAAAAAGTCCCGCTCCAGCTTTTATTGTAAGCTCCCTCCATGTACTGAGGGAGTAAGGTTGCAATTGCATCAGCCTGAAATCTCTTTTCCAAGTTGAACTATTCCAATAAGCATCTCTGTGGCCTCCTCTGGACTCACTCCAGCAGGTCCGTGTCCCTCCTGTGCTGGGAGCCCAGAGCTGGATGCAGAGATCTTGGTCACAGAAAAGGAGAAATCCGATTTTAGTGTATTAAAAAAAACAGTCTCTAACTGAAAGTAACCTTTTTGAAAGCAGTCGGTCAGCTGCTTAAATATTTGGTGGGGGAAAAAGCTCTTGTGTTGCACTAAATGTTGTATAATTATTTCCATTTTGTTGGCAGAAGTGACATTTCTTGTATTTGTGATTGTTTGCCATCATCAGAATATCCCAGTTCCAATTTTGGCATCTACTGTCTAGCCCAGTATGACACTTCCTGTGATTCTGTTTTAAATAGTATCTATATGTATTTTCAATCTTTGCCTAATTAATCTTTAAAGCGCTCGATAAAGTGTCATAAACAGGCCAATAAATACAGATAATGACAGATCCAATGTAATAATTGTAGCATTCAGGAAAATATTGAGGGGACATTTTGAGATTTTAAAAAATAGACAATATAATCTATTAAACATAAACCCTGCAAGACCTGTATTGTGCAAAGTGACTTTCTAAAGGGTTTATAATGTTAAACGACCCATCTTAATTGGGTCTTGAGAGAAATAATGTGGTCCTGGGAAACTGAGGTCATCCAGGAGGAGCAAATCAGCACATGTAAAAGAGAAAGGGACATTAATCAGAAAACAAAGCAACCTAATACAAGATTGTATACAAGATTAGAAAAGCGAGCCAGACATAGATTTGATTTAATACTGTAGTTGAACAAATAGTTATGTTGGGAGTACATTGAAATTCAAGTACTTATGAAGTAGAAGTTGCTAAGATTAGGGATGTGAGCACAATTTTTATTCAGACTTTTCAGGTCAACATATTTCAAGGCATGCCAAAAACCATTTTGCTTTTCAGTGTAGCCAGTGCAGGTGTCTTTCTTCATCTTGAAATATTGCCTGAGTTTGTGTTGAATTGTTCAGAAGGGCAGATAGCCCCTGCAAATAAAATTTCTCCAAAATATGCTCATGCTTCCCCAGTACAATCTCATGTTGGGCTTTTTGAGTGATACCCACTTCAACTCAACCAAACTATTTGGGAATTTAGTGGAGAAGGCTGTTAGGAGACCACTTAATTTCTTTTTGAAATTGAGAGATTGCTGTGGAAGTATGAGGAAGCCACATTAGTGTTAGACAGCAATTTTGGTTTACCAGCATATTTATTGAAAATGGATGTTTAAGAAAGTTAAAACTATTTCAGATTTGAGTTGTTTTGGCAAACACTTTTATCCTCAGTAATGGGAGAATTTGAGAGCATGTAAAGCATTTTATTGTAAGGAAACATACCAGGAAGATATAAGGGTTAGGAAACAAAAACCCCAGTAATTTTAGGTAACTCTAAAGCACAGATTTGGTGATATTGGGAGGGAGTGGAACTTTGAAAATTATTTGTTTCAATCTGCATCATGGGATTTCCTGTCTAATCTAAAATTTTGACTCCTGGCTTTGCTCTTCATCTGTATTAAATTATTATTTTAAGTTCCTAACTTAGGGAGCAGCCTAAGCAAGCTTGGCTGGTCTGGAGCATCGTTGGTGCCCTCTGGCAGAGTGGTTTATATTGGGAGGCTCAGAGCTCGGTCCTATGGCAGTTTCAACAGATAAACACTGGCAAGTCTTGATTGGGCAAGCAAAAAACAATTTAAAATATTTTCTTTATCTTTTTATGTGTTTGCTTCAAAAAAAGGCTGAACCTTGGCAAAACTTATTTAAAAATCTATCTGAATGAGAGGAATTTTAGTTCTAGTAATTAATAGTTGGCAAAATGATAGAACGTTGGAAAAGTGGCCTAGGTAAACGTTGGGCTGCCTGAGTTGGAAGACAAGGCCACCTCTCTTTCCTAATCTACACCCTTTTATTTTATACAGATTCTGTATTAAATGTGTTCAGGTAAATTATATTTTCATACTGTCAGACTTTAATTATTTTTCTTTACACTACCAAAATACTACTCAAAATCTAATGTTTTGGAAATATACAGCCATATTAATCTTTTTTTGTTTTGTTTTTCCAAGGCATCATGCCTTCTGTGAACAAATATATAGCTTTCCTTAAGATAGTTTGTGTTTCTTTATTTGACCATTCTAGGAAGAACACATAGCCTATTCAATACAATACTTTTCTTCAAAGAAAATAATCTTACTCGGAAAAATGCAGTGCCATCATAGTTCTGGAACCTTGCAGTTTTAGCACAGAATAAACACAATGCACATTAACTGCTGCATTGTCTCCAGCAGACTACAGACTGATTTCAGACAGCAGGGAAGAGTATCTATCTCCTAGAATAAAACAGTTAGATTGCTCTGTGAATTAAATGCTGCTTTGTTGCTTCCATGCTGAGATACATGCTGAGACTCAGTGAACGTTTCATCTCCTAATATATAATTATCCATTGAAGGTAAATTAAAGACAACTCCTCACATACAAGTATTGTCTCCCTTTAAAAGGAATACAAAAACATCTGAGTGGTTAAGACAATGATTCTTTAAACTTTTGTTTTTCAGGTTCTTCCTTTAAATCAAGCTGTAGCAAAGGAGAAAAAACACTAGAATTCATCCCAATAAATCTTCATCTGCAAAGAATGCATGTGCATAGTCCTCGATTGAAAGGTAAAGAAATTCCCCAAGTATGACAAAGTATGCTTTTGAAACACAGTTTCACTGAAATTTAGAAATCACATCCAAAGTCAAAGCTCTGCAAGGAATTTCCCTGCCTCGTCTTCTGATGCCACAGGTTGTGGACATTTACTGCACATCTTGGAAAACTAAGGGCTGGTTAACTAAATTTCTTCCAAGTTCCTTTCTAAAAACAGATTCCAAGGATGTGCTCATTTTGTTCCTATGACACTTCAAGCAAATAAGTAAATGGAGAATATATGCTATTTTCACTCAGTGTTGAGTGAAAATACTGCAAGCTTCCAACATCTCCTGGAAAGGGGGATAACTTTCTGTAACATGGTCTGTGGTTCTTTTTAACACAGAATTCTGTTGTTGCCACTTGCATCTGATTTTAGCAGCTTCCTTTACAGATCAAATATCATACTGATACATATATATGACCAAATGGCGTAGTGAATAATTTGTTGATAAATTGAGATCTGAAAAATTTGCTGTAACTACAAACACAGAAATTACATTCTGATACAGTTTTTGCCTTATTAATACTCTCTCCATCTAAGATTGTAAAACAGTAAGTAAAAACAGTGGTAAATTTCCTGTTTTGTACTGTGTGAGTATACATCCACTTCGAAGTTGGGACACAGGGGCTTCCAATTATCTGTTAGATACTGGTTGGTTCAATATTTTGTTATTTCTTTTACTAAAAAACTGTGCCTCCAAATATTTCAACAAGATGGGGATTTATAGTGACATAATGTGATAACACAGATTTTAATGTTTTCAAGGTAATTAACTGAAAAGGATTTTTAGGTTTGTAATGGGGGCCAGAAGCTTAACATGGTCTTTTCAAGAAAACCTCATTGTGAACAGGACACTGTTCTATTTGCTAAATAAAAAGAAAAGTTGAGTGAAATCTGTGACTTACTTAAGCACCCACAACTTTTACAGTACTGGAGTTTTGTTTTGCTTTTCTATGAATTTTCTCCCTTCTTCTCCAAAACCATTTTGCTTGGCACACATCATTAATTGATAATCAAAAAGAGTACAGGAAGAGATAAATGTTAGAATTGTTCTAGTTGTCTTCCAAATTTTGATCTTCAAATTATAAAACTCTGCCTCTGTTACTTAACTAATGTTCTTCCCTGTGTCTTGTATTAGATATATGCAGTCTAAGCAGTTTGTAGCAATTGCTAATTGATCTGGAATAGGCAGCACTTTGATATGAAGTTGGTCTTTCTCAGCTCATGCTTTGCTTGGCATATATCAAAGGACACCTGGAATATAACCAGGAGAATGACACTGGAAGGGGAAGAATAAAAATTCATGGAGGTGGCATTTAAACAAGCTAATGATCCATAGAGGTGTCATTAACCCTTACACTATCAGATATCTTAATTTTGGGAATGCAAGATAGGTTTTAATCCCATCTATTGTATATACACATTGGTATGTGGTTTTTTTTGTGTTTGACATGTATAATAACAGGTTTGCTTTTCCTGAACTTTTGTTTGGGTTGTCATTGAGTACTGAAATGGAAGAGAAAGTGTGCTTAAGCTTTCAGTAGGAGTAGCTTTGAGGAAAAATACTGTTTTCCTATGGGTCAATGGTATCCTTATCCATTTCATAAACTCCACATTGTGCTCTGTTCATCATACTAGAGAACTTAAATCTATATATTGACATAGCTTTGCTTTTGTTCCTGTTTGCAATATGTGCTTGTTTTAAATAGATTTGGTGAACTGAAGTGATTTTTGTTTTGCATCTGGCCAGTTTAAGACACTGACTGCCTCCTCCTCCTTCTTATTGTCAAGTATCAGTGGAGTCCTAATAGCTGAAGAATATATATTAGTGATAATCTGTATAAAAACCTAGAAGAATGGGCTATTTAAGAATCTTGAGGCTCACCTTAGGCGAATGAAATTATGTCACTTCTCCTTTTAAGTGGATATTGAAGAGTCACCAACTCATTAGAGCTCAAATCAATTTGAGCAAATATGTTCTGAGATTCAGCTCAGGAAGTAAGGCATAGTTCATTAACTGTGAGTCATTTGTACAGTGCTCATGCTTCTGGGCATATTTATCATCAGAATGCAAGTTCTATTTTAGGAAAGATCTAGATTTTAATTTACATGGGAAACTTCTTTGAGGAATAAAACAGTTCTCAAAAAACATCCTGTAATGTTTCCTTTAGAAATACATTTTAAGGATGAGGCATTCGGAACTGCACTTTTGTACCTCCAGTAAGTTCAGGTACAAAACAGGTACTTACTGTAAATGTAAATTTAAACTTAGAAAAAATAGTTATGTGGTGTGGGATGTAATTAAATCTTCATCTCCGCCCTGACAATCAGTCACAAGCTCTTTGAAAAAGGATGTTTCACCTCCAGTTCTGTAAGCATATATCCACACAAAGAATTCATCCCCTATGTCATAAGGTACCAGGTATATACAGAAAGTGACAACAGATTGTTTTCTCAGCAAGCATTTCATTAGTCTGATTTATTTCCTGTTCTGGTAGCTTCTCAACTGACTTTGTGTTTATAAACATATATAAAAAGTGTATGTCATAGAGCAGGGCTCACCAATTTAGCATTAAACACCATTATATCTGAAAGTACAGTAACGTTACATCTAAACAAATTCAAGCTAGAAAAGGAATAGGGATTTTTACTAGCCTAATTGACTTCTTTGGGAATGCGGTGAATTTGTTGTCACTTGAAATCTTTTAATCAAGATTAGATGCCTAAACAAAGAGATGCCTTCACTCAACCAAGAGACAAGCTTGATGCAGGAATTATTAGCTGTGATTCAGTAGTCTCTATTATTCAGTCAGACTATTCCATCAAAATGGTCTCTTTTGACTCTAAAATGCTTGAATCTGTGCATCTCAACATGACTACAAGTTAAATAATGAAAGGGGCAATAGAATGAAATACGCAATGGGCCAATTTACTTGTCAGCTTTGTAAACTGCAGAGCTGGAATATTGTTCTACTCAGTGGCACATAATTTAGATATAGCCATAAATCAAATGAACTTTTTAAAGTGCGCAGTGGCTGTATAGAAAGATTGATTAGCTCTTGGGCCCTCTTGGGACTTGGATTATCAATTATTCCCTGGAAATTATATAGACTTATCCTTACTTTTTGTGGAATAGATGTCATAGTGTTTCCATGATTTAGGGATAGAAGCATTCAGATGTCTGTGTTCCTCTATCCCCATTCCAGATGCTCTGTATGATGTTATCACTGTGGGAGCCCCAGCAGCACATTTCCAAGGATTTAAGAATGGTGGTCTCCGGAAACTGCTGAGTAAATTTGAGGCTGAAAGACGAAAGTAAGTATTCTTTCCAGTAGCTGGGAAAATACCATTAAGGTTGCATTAAAATGCCCTAAGCTCACTGAATAACAAAACAGTTTATCCTGCTGAATGAATGGAAGATTAAAATCTGGTAGGATTGAACATTGCATTCGTAAAATATTCCCTTTTTTTCCCTGCTTTGATGAAAATTGAAACACGCTCTACTTCTAGTGTTAAGACTAATTTTGAATAAACACAGGAAATTACCTCAAGCTGTGCTGCAGGGTGTTCAGGTTGCGAGGATTTCTTCATGAAAAGGGTTTTTGTGCATTGAGACTTGTGGTGGAGTCATCATCCCTGGAAGTGCTCAAGAAAAGGCAGGACTTGGCACTCGGTGCTGTGGTTTAGTTGATATGGTGGTTGTTCTGCCAAAGGTTGGACTCGATGATCTTGGAGGTCTTCTGCAACCTTAATGGTTCAAAATTATGATTTTTTTCCTTGTATTTTAGGAAGCTGGAGGTATATCAGTACTTGAAAACCTGCTGTTCAGAATGAGATATCTCTTTGGCAATTCTTGTGCTAAGAGGAATGTACCTGTAGACAATTTTTAAATACAGAAACTGTAACTTAAGGTAGCAGCTTTATTTCTGACAGGCCTGGGTGTATGCTAAGGTAGAAGTATTTTTAGTACACTATGAAAAAACAAACTACTCTTATTCTTCAGAAAGCCAAAATAAGACTAATCAAAAATAAAGGTTCGGTTTATTGTGGAGCTCAAATGCTTTGTTCGCTCTTGAACATGCACCAAAGTGTTAGTTACATCTTTTCCTAAAAATTGGATGTATTTGTGTATGTTGCTATGGCTGTTCAGATTTTTTCAGTAGTTGTGACTGCTCAGTGCTCCAGCTGATGGTGCCAACTGCAGTGTTACAGCATTCCAAAGGGAAAGCAGGAAGGGAGTGCTCTGATCTAAGTTATCATGACAGTCCACAGAAAATTAATTCCATTTTAGTCAATGCTCAAAAAAGTTTCATGGATAAAATATCATAGAGAATAAAAGGAAAATTATTCAATTCTGCTGTTGACTTCTAGGTTGAATAGGAGTTGGCATTAATATTAACAACAAACAAACCCCAGCAGATCTAGTTGCTTTGAAAGCTGGATTATTGAGGGGGTCTTGCTTGCCCTACACAGTATAAAAACCCTGTTAAATCTTCAAAAATCTTTCATTTCCCTGACTACCTCTGATGCTGAAACCTGTCAATGAAACATGTGCATCATGTTGATCACATAAGACACATCAATAAACTCGGTGTTAATATTCTGCTGTCAGCAAACTGGTATGGGCAGCCTCTTCCCCATCATATGAAGACCTACAAAGTACATGTTTACTGCTGAAGAAAATGTCTGAAGACATTTCTTAAAGTATCTTCTCCTTCACTATCTGATTAATGCAGTTGCAATAGTGATTTGTGGGTTTTTATCATAATAATTTATAACTGAAGCTGCTAGATATAAATAATATAATAGACATAATCCTTTAAAGTCATATGATATAAAGTAGCATTACAGTTCTCACAGTGCTCAGCTTTCAGAAAATGAACCATTTCTTACTACATTCTCAATCTTATAATGGACAAATTTATTTCACTCTGGTGACAACAGTGCTACTTTTGCATGCTCCTGTTTATTTTGCTGCATAAAGGTGTTTTGAGGACACCTTGTGTCCCCTGTGGCACCTTTTGCAATTTGAATTTCCTGTTTTATGATGGGGCTAAATTTTCTGAAGATTTTGTTGAAGGAAGAAGTGACACCTTGCGATATCAGTCAGAATATAGAATGAACAGGAAAAATGCAGATTCAGCAGCCGTTTTCTCTAGGCTGAGCTGAAGACCTAATGCAAGATGTGGGAAGAGATTAGTTCTCAGCCAATCCTAGCAGCTGTCAAGGTGTGACAAAATTGCCTTGCATGTTTTTGACCTTCAGTCTGATTATTAGAGCAGTTTATCAAAATATTCAACAGTGTCAGCATATTGCAATATATTTCTTGCGCGGTCTTAGACTTGTGGAATTAACAGACAAAGAGAAACAGTTATCTGGTAGCATTTGCAGTTGCAAAACAAAAACAAGACTGAGACATATGTTTTTTGAAAGTTTATCCAACAGAAGAATGTGGAAAATGTGTATGTGAAGATCGTTCTGGCATCTTTTCTATTACACAGAATATGAATCTTTGTGCAGACACAAAGGGAAAGTCCTGTATAAAAATATTTACAAAAATGCAGTGGTTTTGCAATTCTTCTCTCATTTATTACCATCAGGAATGTCATATCCAATTTTTATAAAAGGCACATTATAAAAAAAATAGAGGACCTGAAATAAGAGCAAGAAAGGCTTTTCTTTTAGGTGAAAATTTTCTGGTATGTGATCGGAAGAATGTCCTTAAAGCAAGTTTAGGACTGAAATGACCGCTGACAGTCATGTGGTCATGGTTAATGATGGTGCCAATATATGGAAATGATCAAGTGTGGTTTTATATGCTTAGTGAAAGCTTTCAAACTTTACCCAGAAAGCATTATTATACAGTTTTCAAAAGGTACCTGAGTCATCATTTACATATGAGAGGTATGTTTTCATTATGCTGCTGCTATTCTGCCCTGGACCTACCCATGTGGCCTTTACCCTAATGCAGAAGTTTCATCCAGTTTGTGCCTTAGGACACCTGTGAAAAGTTTATCTGTAAGAGGCAGCTGCCTCTTCTGCCTAACAGTGCTTACATACCAGAGCTGTATGCAGCACTAAGTTTTAAAAGTAGCTGCAGAGGAGGGAATGTCACTTACTTGTGAGTAGTAATATCTGTTTGTGAAGGGTAAGGCCACAGAAAACCTCAGCTAGTCATACATGCAACAGTGTGAACACAACAGTTAGAAACTTCAAATATGTTGTTTCTGAAAAATAATTACATATTCTTCTAGGGGGATTGAGGAAGTTGCTCTCAAGTTATGAGAGGAACTAAATATTTGAAGCTGTGTCATGCTTTCTAGGGTTCTGGAAATGTTTAAATTGTCCAAATAATTACCAGTCTGGTAGTGCACTTCATTCTGAAGAGTCATTCTCTCTTCACTAATTCCTTTACTTAAAAGCTATGATTTACTTAATTGCAATGAGAACTGCCCACACCTTTGGTGTCACTGCCCTCTTTCTTACAAGTGGTGTCTGTAGATTTTCTGCAGCAATATTCAGTGAAGCTTAGAGCTGTGGGAGATCAGTGAAAACTATCTAGGATTTAAAGACTGAGGGAAAGCCCGGAAAGGAGTATGTGCACAGTGAACTTGATAACAGCATTAGCCAGATTCAGCCTGCAAAAAGGACTTTTTGATAAAGGGACGGAAAAGCCTGATGGGGAATTAGAGAAGTGTCAAGACTTTTAAGACTATGTCTTCACTGCAATTAACATAGACTATTACTCTTTGTCCCTGCCCTATCTACTGAGCCTGCTGCTTGAGGGTTCCAGTGGATGTTGTGCTGGGTCTGACTCTGGAAGTCATCTCACTAACAGGCTATCCACCTCAAAGGCAGAACTGTGACAGTTTCTTTATTACTCAGAGGGACAGAGGTTTGTTTGTTCTTCCTAATTCATTAGGAGGGACAGTTTATATTATTCACTTTGCTGAAATACTCAGAATTATGACTTCTACTAGACACGGTAGCTCTAGTAGACATGAGTAGCCCATGTAAGTTGGAGATGCGTCATAATTTAGATGTGGCTGGTAGTAATGGCAGTTAGATGCCATTAATCCTGATTGCCTCTACAAAGAATTGTATCTAGGAATGAAGACATTGGTGAAAGACAGAAAAATAGAATGGATATTGGGGAATAGAAAATTAGAATTGGGTATTGAGAGTATACCTCAGCAGAATACGTAAGCAAGAGCCTTAATTTTAAAACTGCTTGAAGCTACCCTTATTTGCCAGAATCATAGAAAATGCTGAATTGGAAGGGACTGATCAAGATTTAGTTTCTAATTTGTAGAAAACTAAAGAGAAGGAACTAGAATTCACTCAATAAAAGGCACAAAGGGGAACTGGGGGTCGTGAAGAGATCTGGACAAAGACTGAAATGAAAGGGAATGCATAAAGTTCAGAGGATTGAACAAGTGTCAGTATTTGGTCTTGGTATGCCAAATTAAGAAAGAAATCAGTGGTGAAATGGCTGAAGGGACTGAAATACTTGAGACAAAAAGGAGAGAAGGGAGATACAAACAGTATCAGCTGGGAGTAGTATGTACATTCCTCTGGCATTGGTGATGTGCCAGGAGGTGCTTGGTTTCTTTTTTTCCTGTTTTAATCTGAAGCTGCAGAAGATTTTGGTTAGTTTCTCTGAAAGACTAAGCCAGGGCTTTATAAAAGGAAGAGTTACGTACCAGAGGTTCAGGTGAGGAGCTGTGGGCTGCAGGCAAGAGCCAGTGGGTGTGTGCATGCTGTCTGAAGTGCTGTTTGCGAACTGTGGTGTAAGAGGATATTGCATAATTTGTAGGGAGGAAAAGAAGAAAGAGGGATAGGAGAAGTCCTGCAAAATAATTGCAGTAGTTTGAACAGTGGAAAGTAGGAAGTTTGCGGTGTGCATTTGTGTGGTTTTGAAGTATTTCACTTCCGCACCCATTGCTGGGTCTCTTCTTGCAAATCAGACGCCTGTTCTTTATTGGAGATAACTCTGTTTATCATCTCTTCCTGGACATCACTGAGGCCAATCAAAACACAGTGTGGACCGCTGATCAATTCAACATTAATGGCCCACTTGGAAAGACTCAGTGAGGCAGTTAATTCTCTTTTGGGGAGCTCAGTTGGAAGAATAAGGAGCCTTATGCTCTTTGATATTATTACCTGACTTTGTCAAAGATTTTCTATCTCTAGAATTACAGTGTTTAAAAGAAACATATAAAAACATGGGGTTTATGTTCAGATCAGCCACTCAAAGGAATTTTGCACTGTATTACTTGGAGCATGTGGTGGTGGGCTGTTTCATGCTGTTTATGCTTTTACTGTTCAAGGAAAGGTTTGTTTTTACCCTTAAAGGCAGGATCAGTGGTGTCTATGAAGTTCAGGCATCTGGCTTTTTTTTTTTTCTTTTTTTTTTTTGCAAAAGTAGTGGCAAGATTTTTAGCACCATAAGCATTGCTGTTAATGGCAGAAATGAATTTGACATTATGTGACTCTCTGTTATCACAGTACTGGATACCAGTGTATTTACTATTCACCTGAAAACACAGCCAAGGCAAAAGAAGTTCTCAGCAACATCAGTCATCTGCAGCCTCTCATATCAAGCCATGCAGACCTGCTGCTCAGTTCTGCAAGCCAGCGTTCTCCAGACAGCTTGAAGAACTCTTTAAAGATGCTTTCAGAAAAAGTAAGATTCAAATCCTCACTGCAATGGAAAATGGAGTAACCAAGTCTCTCTAACTGCTGGGGAGGAAGCGTGGGGGGGGGGGTTCTGCATCATTTGACTTTCACAGCATCAGGAAATGTTAAATAAACGCAGCTAAAATAAGCATCAAAATGTTGTTATTAGAAAAATAATGTTATTTAGTATTTCTGTAGGCCTTCCATATAGAAAATTAATGAAATCTATAAATATTGCCTTTATTTAAAAGTGTAATTAATTTAATTTCATGTAGCTTCTTTATCCTCTAGTGGCTACATACTGGAGTTTATGAAAATATCAAAAATTATAAATAATTTTGTAGTATGAGAAGTCTTTTTTTTTAAATTCTCTTTCTATTATATTTCAAGCTGCTGCTTATGGGAGGTAGTTCAAGCCAGGTTGGTGTATAAGGTTTAGAATAACAGCATGATCAGAAATGGTGATGCAGCCTGGAAGGAGAAGCTGGGAAATTTGCTCTAGGATATCTCAAATTTTATTTCTCTTTCTCCTATTATATCTGTCTGTAGCTGTAACCTCTTCCTCATTTTAGTTCCTTTAGTTCTAAATTAGAGAAGATAATGTTCCCTGCTGGTCTCACAGACTGATAATGGAGATTAGCTGAAGCCTGTAGTGCATCCCAGCATAGGTTACCCTATAAAAACATGAACCCTTATATGAATAACAATATGAACCCTGTGACCCGAGAGGTTGTGAAGAATTTCCCATTTCTCCATGGGCCATCCCTTCAGTAGTGTGATCCCAGTATGGCTTAATAACAGGATCAATAACCATTTCCATGTATCTTCAGCTATTGGGAAGTGACAGCCCTGTGGTCTGTTGAGCACCATTACCCCAGCAGCTCCTCGTGCAATAGGAGGGTTTCAAATGTGAATATTGAGCTTGGTCACTTGCTGTGAAGGCATTCCAGAAGAGCATGGGGGAGAGGAACATCGCTCTCAGTGGCAGATGTGTGAATCCACACTCACTCTGAGAATGTGGAGTCACTCTGAGTGTCAGGGGTGATGGAAGAAGGCAGAATTCAGCCTGGAAATGAAACAGAGGAATTTAAGGATGGGGACTGTAGTGATTATAGTGTACCTCTGGATGCAGGAGGGCATTTTTAGCTGTGCATAGAAGAGTGAAGCTGCTCTGTTAGAGGTTAGTTCAAAGAGATCTGTATGCACAGGCAAAGCAAATCAGGCAAAGAAGGGCTTGTTCTGAAGATCCAAGGGGTGGTTGCTGAGGAATGTGCATTTCCTCTGCCATTTGCCTCTGGACAGGAGGAGGGGATGATTTCAGAGGCAGGCAGCCATGGTACTAAAGCACTGCTTGAACCATGGCTTGCTGGAGACTCTGGCTATAAAAAAGGGACAAAAAAGACAATTCATTCAGTTTGCTAAAGTCTTAGGTATTTTACATTTATAGCTGGTGACTTAGTTGAGTGTGTTCATATCAGCTTTTCAGGACCAGGATTAAATTGCTGTTAGTGCATGAGCTCAGGTTCCCAGAAGAAGGAGGCTCGCCCCATGTACTCCTTGGGTGTCTGTCTAGCCTCCACCTTTTGCTTGGAAGAGACAAATCCAGTTGTCTGAACAACTGCAGCAGGAGTGGTTCAATACCTGCTTCCCTGTCTATTACCAAATGCACTCCTAGGAAAAGGTGGATAATAGAGAAATAGGGTGGATTGCTGAGGAAGCAAGTGTGCTGAGACAGCTGCTTGTAAAGAGGGGAAGAGAGGTGGGGAAGAGAGACCAAGAAACAGCTTCAGGAAAGGGAAATACAATTTCAAAGCCCTAAACTCAGTGAACCCACACAATATTGAAATTAGATCCCTCATGGTTAATTCAAAGCCTTATATTGCTGTCTTGAAATATTCTGTCTGTATAGTCTGGTACAGTACTGGAGAGCCAAGACTACCAGAGTGTTCCTGCTTGTATTTAACACAGAGTAGCACATGCTCTGCTGAGTATAATTACATGATATCTGCTTGTGCTCCTGAGGCATATGTAGTGCTTTGCTGTTCCATCTTTCCTGCACTTTTTATATGTAAAAAATAAATGCTCTTATGTTTTAACTGGATAGATATTTAGAAATTAAACATCTGTTTGAAGTCATAAAAATGATTTGCCTGGTGATTAAATTCTGCGAGTTTATTAAAAAACATATCACTTGGTATATATAAGAATTCTTTCTATAATTATTAGGTAGCAGTGAGTAAATCTGAATTATCAATAATGTGAATTACATTTAAGTGTTCATGTTGGAAATGGAAGGACTGGCTGCATGGATTGAAAGTGGAAAATTAAATAATTCCACTGCTGCTTCTTAAAAGGAGCTTATTTTCTCCTATTAAGCATCTCCATATATAATTTACAGTTTACTGTAGTGTTTTCCTGAGACTAACCTTTTATCACTTTTTGTTAGTTGATTAAGGAAGCTTTTAGCTATCGACAAGTGTATCAGCATTTGCAGCTTGCAGAAGGCTTGATAAATTAATTTTCCAGCTATGCCTGTCTTTGTTTGCAGAAATACTCTTTAGTAGAGTATCTGAAAGAATTTGCAGAGTTTTTGTTTCTGGTTTTGTGATTTCAGTGCAGTTTCATAAATAGTGATGTTCTGCAAATTTAGCTGTACTGAGCTGTTAGAAAGTGAAGTTAAAACATAGACTGCTGTTAAACCAATGGGATCTCTGAATGGAATTTAATTACAGAATTATTTTAGTTGCTGCATGAAAAATGGAGTCGCACTTCTGTACTGATTTTCTTTTAAAAACTAAATTTCCCTATAAAATATTTCTATTCAATTATATTACTTAAACTTTGCAGTCCTAGTGGGCATTATTTACATCAAGCTATCCAATTCTCATAATTTTTTGAAATGTAAAGTTTTTTTGAGTGTTATTCTGAACCAGAAACCTGAAATTTTCTCAAACAGACATTGTGGGGAAGGTAGATATGAAACCTCAGCAAAACCATGATATTGCTGTTTTTAAGGGTAGACAAGTAATGGAGTTTCAACTCTCTTGCTATGGAACTGTAGAAGAGTGTTGAAGAGGAGCTTTGCTGTTACCGCACAACCCCTCAAATCTCATTGTGCCATGGTAAGGCAAAGAATGGTGGGGTGTGATAGCACTATTCCCCAAAGACTAAGTCATTCTCCAGGCATGCACCATCTGGGTTGGAAATGTAGAAAACTGAAATTGTCCTGCAGAGCAATTCAGGACAATGAGGAGACAGTCCTGAGAAAACTGTTAAAAAATGGCCTTTCCCTCAGGCACCAAGTTGGTAATGAGGAGAAGGAATTGCCAGGGAGATGAGTAGTGTTGCCAAGTCTGAAGAATCCCAAGTCAGGTCTGATTTTGGTTTTAAAAAATCAATAATTTTTGTTAGATGTGCCTGCAGTTCTTATTTTTAGAACTGTAGAGATTTATTTGGAGTAAAATTTTCAGCCTGTCCATGTGAAACGATTCAGAAAGTATTTTTTGGTAAACATAATGAAAATGGGAAAGGCAGAAACTTCTCATTTAAGTACCTAACCTAGCAGCTGGAGCCTTAAGAAAACCATTAATTTTTTTAGAGCCTTTCTGTCTTAAATATCTGTAAACTTTTGAGAGGGTCTTGAGACAGGAAGGCAAGAAAAAGAAGTTGAGTAGGAGTGGGTACAAAAGATGAACAGGTAGTATGAAGAAGGGATAGGATAAGAAGTGCAGAAACTGGGAGAAAAGACTTCCAGGAATATTCTCAGGAGTTCCAGGGAGGTGCTGGCACTTGACACTTGTTTGTTTTGGGGTTTTTTTGGCTACTTTTCCCTCCAGTTTTTGCATAAACAGCACATAAGGGCTGAACGGAGTTTGGCTGGGCAACCCTCATTTCTGGCATTTCCTGCTGGTTGAGGCTGGATCCTCTGACTCTTATCTACATACCTTCCCACATCCCTGTTTAATTAAGATTGTGTGTGCAAAGGCATACTTTCCTTGTTCAGGTGGAAGGGAGATGAATAATGCAGGGAGGTTGAAGGATTTAAAAAATATGGTAAAATGCCAGCTGTAACAGTTAACATAGAAAAATGATGCAGAGATTGAATAGCATCTTCAGAAGACCCGAGAAGACAACTTCAGAGTTTCCTTTCTTTAAAATATACACAAAATCAAGCTTGAAATCAGGTGTCACCTACCATGACGTCTGGGTTGACACCTACCAGTAGTAAAATTTATCTGTGGAGACACTGCTTTTGCAGATACTGCTATTTCAGCATTGTAGAGTGGTGGGTTTTATTTAGAGAGATTATTGAACTGGTTAATTGTGTTATATCTTACACTTATTCAGAAATTATCGTGCTGTGGTTGGTTACTCTTGGAAGTGGTTCTTGTTGAGGCTCGCCTCTGAGGTGAAATTTGGAATTCAAATAAAATGTGAAAATATTATGATCTCTATGACAGATAATGTGCTTCTGTGTTAATCCTTAGAACACTGGGATTGTAGAATGTGATCTCTAAAACTCTTGAAATTTTCCTCATTATTTGTTGGCCTACTTTGTTTTCTGCCTCCCAGGCAGGCCTGAAACAAATACCTGCTCTGCCTAAGGATAATTCAGTGTTACACAGCTTTGCTGCCATACCACATTCTTTGGTCTAACCTTTCCATTCGTTTGGTTTTTTCCCTAGACGGAGTTATTTGTGCACACATTCAAGGACCAGCTGGTGAGAAGTGCCCTTTTAGCACTGTACACGGCCCGGCCTGGCTGTGTGCTCAAGAAACCAGCTGTGCCCAGGAACAGTGCAGAGGAAGGGGCTGATGCACAGCACCAGGATCATCCTGCTCACATCAAAAGGCAGGACTCCATACCCCATCATTCTGAGTATGATGAGGAGGAGTGGGTAAGTAGACAGAAACCCTTGGCCAGTGAAACCCTACAAATTGGCATAAGCAAGCTCAAGCCCTCAGTGTCCTTGTCACATGTCGTTGCAGGGGGGAAAGGGGTGCGAAACTGTAAAATTGTGCTTCTCAGATGCATCGCAGATGCAGATTTTGAAGCTAAATTGCAAGGATTTGCCTAAGTACAGTGTGCTGCTCTGAGACTGCCTACTTGTGCGTAGAACAGTGAAGGTGTTGAGTGTATTCTTGCCCAGACAGAAGAATAGTCTTTGCTCTTACTCGGGTTGGTTTTGCTAGTTGGGCAGATTTAAGGACTGGAACAGTATATGCTGTTCACAGGGAAATGTTCTTTTCTTCCCCACCCCCTGCAACACCCCTCTCCAGCCCTCAGGCTGTAATCATTTTAAATACACTGAATTAACCCTCAGCCCATTGCCCCTAGACTCTGTTCTTAGAAACTGTCTGAGGTTCTGTAAAAGAGTTAAATACAATGTTTAGATTTTAACATTCTTAGCATATCTTTCAAAGATATGTATTATTTATATGGCTGAAATTTTATAAATAAATTATTTTGGTGGATGTCTTCTTAATAGGTCTGTTACTTTATTTCATATGTACTCAAGCTATTTTTATTCAGTCCAGGCTCATGCTTTGAGTTCATCACTGTATTCTCATAGACGTAAAGGATGTCAGCATGTTCATCTCTATTGTAAATAATTAATAACTTGTGTGAGCTATGGTATTCCACCTAAACTGTAACTTTTTTCCATGCCAAAAATAAAGGTAGAAGACTATATTTCTTCTAGAAGAAAGGCAATTATTTCCAGCCCCATGCATTAAGTAGTCGTGAGATTTAAGCAATAAATATCTCATTATTTCATTTGTCCTCCAGTTTTAGAGCCTTTAATTCACTTTTTCTTGTTTTCTCAACAACCTGAAGGGCTGGAATGGAGGCTCTTTCCTTGAACTAAAGCCAAAATGTTTGTTTTTAGCTGTTGAAACATTCAGAGATATAAATAACACAATAGTTTTTGTAAAAGAGATAAATTTTGCACTGCAAAAAGTGGCACTTTGTGAAAGCTGCATTTTAATTTAGTACTGCAATTTAGCATCTCTGAAGAGAAGATAGCTTTGCTGTAATTCATAACTAAATAAAAAAAGCTGCCAGGTGCTTGGTCCTCACCTATTAAACTGCATAAGTAGGTCATTTTAAACAGTATTCATTTTCTTCTGCTAAATTAGTAAAATTATCTTGATTCAAATTAAATGTAGCTTTCACTGTTTTCTGAATTGAGCTGAGTCAGATTCCTTGTCAAACTTGAGACAGTATAAATTTTGTGATTTTTTCTGCATTTGAATGGTTAAACTTTTCAGTTATTTCTGTCAGTAGAGGTGATAAATAATATGAGTTTTAATAATCAAATTGTGATTAGCACGATGGAAAGAGAAAGAAGAAAGGCATGTAAAATTTGAAAAAACACTTAATCCACCGTGAAACACAACTATAAAGGGAAAAACTTTAATATATGTTGCTTTGTATGCACAATGCTCTATCCTCCTTCGCTGTTGTAAGTTTTTTCCTCACTATTATCAGTACTAAGTGTTATAAGTACTAGTGTTACATTTGGCAGTTGGAACTTTAGTTTTGCCTGAAATCTACATCCTTAAACAACTCTTTAAGCTGACCCTTGAAGCAGCCCACGGGGGTGTTAATCATGCACATTACTTAAGATATTTCCTTTATCTATGAACAGAGCTCAAAAAGGCCTTAAGGAAATATCTGACTATCCACTGAAATGAAGGAGACACAGCATCTTCAGAGTGCTTGGATGTGCAGATGCTGTGTCAAACATGGCACAAGTAAAGCGCACAACTGACGTGATGTGTATGGAGGGACAAGAAGTGACTGAGGAGCTCTGTGGTGAATTCAGAAAGGCTGAGAATCCTTTAAAAACAGAAACAGCCTCTGGGACTCCACTGGCTGGCAGTGTTTAGAAGGAAGACATCCAGTCAGGTGCAGTGACAGAAAGGAGTGTCCGTTGCTGCTCTCTGAAATGAGGAAGGTGTCCTAATTTTTAATGATACTTTCTGATCAGATGGAAATTAATTACAATTTTTTCAGTTGGATGAATGAAAGAGAATTATTTTACAGGTTCATTTTTAATTGTCCTAGGAGAGGTGCCCAGCTTTCACTGATGCCAAGGCCTGCCTTTCCATCTTTTCATCTGCTTAAGAAGATGAAAGGTCAGTGCTAGGCTACAGGAAAATATTCTGGAAATAGTAAAAGATGACAATAAGAAGTGGATTTATTTCTTCTCATGGAGAATCATAGAAGCCACTTGATTTTCAGTGATGGGAAACTGCAGTTTTACTTGAAAATTGTTCCTGCCAAACTGCAGAATTTCAACAGCCTTCTTAGATAAATGTGACTGCCTTTGGTGCAGACAGAATAACATCTCAATGAATGATAAATAGATGCCTCTACATTTTCTATCTGCCCACAATCCCAGGAACCTCCTATGTGGAGAAAAGGGGCTGTGAAACAGGCCCTTGCTCCCTCTCAGTTGCTTGTATATAAAAAAGCCAGATACATGATAATAAGAGTGAGCTTTCTGTCAACAGATGTTTATGAATTTCGCTTCTAAACCCTCAGGGAATGTTTGTGGGAATATTGTATAGAAATCATCTCAATGCTGGGTTAATAGTTGGTTTGAAAAAAGTGCTCTTTCCAAGGGCTCATATTTGTGTTGCTTGTGCAATAACTCCAGATGCTCTTTAAGAGCTTAATGCTTTTTTTGTGCAGGAATTAAGTTCCCCCATCAAACAAAAGAAAAGGGAAATTAGATTGCTCCAACTTCTCTGAGCAACCTCACTTGCATATTCCTCAGCAGCTTCAGTGACTGGAAGCTCTGAAGCTCCCTTATACTCTGGAGGATTCTTCATAGAATCCTTCTCCCCAGAATTATGCTCGTGGGCGGTAAAAATCAGTAGTTCACACATATTGTAAATGTTTTTTCAGGATTGCTTGAAGTGCATACAGGAGGAAACTTTTGAAGGAATCTATACCTGCCCTCAGTCTTTTGTGTCCTCAGGAGGAGGGAGCAGGGCATAAGATCCCTCTAGTCAGGCTGAAGTGAGGTGTATAGTTGAAAAGCAACATTAGATTTAAATGTTTGCCTTAGCAGTAGCTCTAGATTTGCCTCCACTCAAAATCCAAGGGTTGCCATTTATATGAAACTATGCTATTTCTCTGACTTCTCAGTTTTCTTTAACCTTCTCTCTTGGTATTTTTGCAGCTTCATTTTTCTGCCTGAAGACCTGACAAATACATAATGCTTCTGGCTCTGTAAAATACAAAACAAAGCAGTGATGTTAAATTCCCATTTTTAACCCTCAAGCAAACTCTGGTTGCTCTGCAATACTTTCAGAATGACTCAGCATTGAAACATGTACTTGGAGAGGGGAGGGTGGTTTCTGTGAGTGAGTTATGGTTTGGTTTTAGTCTGATTGCTTGTCTTGTGTACAGCCTCATTACTTGTATGGCTTGGTTTCTTCCTTCTTATTCAGTGCTGCAAAAGTAGGTGCAAAAGCTTTGATTTCTGCAGCATCCAGCACCTGAAGGACCCTCCCTATATCTCTGATCCATAACAGCTCTTTCTTGTGCTCCACATGATTTCTTTTCCTCTCTGCTTGTACAGAATTTTTTCTACCTTTCTATTACTTCCCTAATTCTCCTATTGTAAACTCAGTTAAGTGTGATGGTTGCAGTTTATGTGAGAGGTGAGAAACAAAACTGAAATTGTGTTAGCTAATAAATATGCCATGACAGCAAGTTTCTCATTCTAGTCCTTGAATTTAACATTTTCTTCAGCAGAGTAACTGATGTGATAAAATACAGGATATGTTAAATCAAAAAGAGGTTATTAAACACTGTGACAAAACTGGCCCACACAAGGTTTCATTTGTCAAGCTTTGAGTGTGTCTGTACTCTTAAGGTATCATTTAAATAGACAAGCTGCTCAGTTCCTTGCTATTAGACCTGAAATTTTGTCTGCATTACCTCGAGTTTGAAGCACTTATTCTCCAGTGTCTAAAACCATAAAAGTTTGGGTTCATTTACGCTGCAAGAGAATCTTCATGAAAAAGGCTCAGGTTGGTAATAGGCTGAAGGATGAGAGGAGCAGTCATATGCTAACATCATTAATAACTTACTATTGTCCCTTTTTGTTTTTTTTCTTCAGTAACATGCAGTGATAATTCTGGTCTTTTCAGGACAGGGTGTGGGCCAACGTGGCAAAGAGTTTGAACTGCCTTATTGCCATGGTGGACAGGCTGCTTGAAAAGGACAACATCAGCAACATCAAAGAGGGTGAAAATGAGCCTTCAGCAGAAGATTGCAAGGTGTTGCATACAGGCGGTAAGCAACCCCCACTAATTTTTTATTTTTTAGTCATTGACAAGAGTAAATAAAAATTTGCACAGCTACAGAAAAGTCATCTAGAGAAGACTCCATAGTATCTTTGATGAGAGTGCTAATGGCAAGGTTTACACATGTGTGGGAGGTTATTTATCAAAGTACAGCTTTAATGTGTGCTCAGACTGCTTGCCATGCTCAGTTGTTTGTGCTAGAGTGTAAACCTTTTGAAACTACAGTCTTTTCTTTTTGTAGGCTGATGTAATTTAATTTACTTTAGATTTTACTTACCTGTAGTATTTTGAGGAAAAAAAAAATTGGACTTACCCCATAATATGTCTTACCCCATAGAAAACTTGTAAGGAAAGGTGAACATTCTGAATCAACGTCATTCTCCTGCAAATGCTTCTGCTTTTCTGAGGTGATATACTGATTTTTATTTTCTGATTTGATAAAATTCATGTTTACCTGGATATACCTGTCAGCCTGTGTCAAAAGGTCAAGTGGAATAATTCAGTGGGATGATGTAAAGAAAATTTTGTGACAAGGGTCCTTGTCACCTTCTGATCTTCTCCTTATCTTCTGATCTTCTTCTGATCTTCTCCTATGATTCATGTTTGCATTCTTGATGCATAGATTATATCTGCTTAATAAGTCTAGTCTGAAAGTGTGTTGCCATAAATGAAACAGATCCTTAGTGATAGTGGTGGTAGTCCTAATGCAAGGACATCAGAGCCAACCTTTGTGCCACTCTTCAGCTAAATAAATCAACTCCCCATACAAAACAACAATCCAACATAACTGCTTTATTTTATAGAGTTTTGTATAGTTTCAACTTTCTTTTTTTTCATTGTGCATTTTATCCTGTGTCTTCCCTTACATGTTCTCCACGGAAATTAATTACATAATTTTGTATAAACAGTTTTAAAGTTATCAGTACTCACTTGTAATTTATTTCTTACACAACAAGAATTAAAATTACTTTTAAAGTTTTATGTCATTTGTGTAGTACTGGTGAGATCTGTGAATTCTGGTTGTAGTATTGATTTTTAATGCAGCTGTAACATTTGCATTTTCCCAGTGTGAGAGGTTTATGCTGGAGTCCTGGCATCCTTGTTTTCAGTGCAAGATGTGTTGGACTTGATTTTGTATGATTTGTTCAGAGAGCAACTTATTCCTTATCTGTTTGGTTCTCTAAGTTTCTGTCTACCAGGCATGTAATGTTAGACAGGAAGGTGATATAATCTCTGCTCTCTAGTGAAGGCTTGCAGGTGAAAAATATCAACACTTTCTACACCTTTCCTGCCTTCCTCAGAGAAAGTACAAATATTTACAGCTAGGTAGGTGTAGTTTTGAACTTGGGAGAATCCTTAGATGGTGGACCTTTTACAGACTTTTACAGACTTTCCCATAATTTCCTTCACTCTCTTCAGCCCCCTGAGTATCTCTTCTGCTATATGCCATGCTATGGATTTAACCAGCACAGGCAAATGAAATATTGGTTACAACTTTTAGGTCACAAGCCAGAAACAAAAAGGGGAAGAGCAAAGTTGTGTCATTTAAAGTACTGTAATAAGGCAGCCATCAAGTCATCAAGTAGAATGAAAAGTAGCTCTTGCTTAGCAATAATGATAATAGTGATGGTTAGAAAATTTTAGCTGAGTTTCATCCAGCTGATGAGTTGGTGGGCCAAAGACACAAAAAATATCCAACTGCTATGATGCTGGAATAAATCCTTGCTTTTTTCTTCATTTCAGAGCCATCCCTATTTCTCTTGAATAAGTACAGGTGTCCTTCAGTGAGAGCAGTGCTTTTGTTGAGCTGTCCTGAAAGTTCTCTAACACTCCCTCACATGAGAGCTGCAGAGATTTGTGGGGCAAACTGCTGTGTTTTCATGTTCTTTTTGAGTAAGACATCGTTTTAGGAATGCCTTGGACAGTTTATAGGATTTTCAAGGTCATATAGAGATGGAGACGTTTTAAAATTGCTTTCTTTTATAGGACTAACTTGAAAGATGGAGCTTTCCGAAGAGCTTTCCAGGTGTGTGCCAAAGTTGGTTCCCTAATGATTTTCAAAACTTTGGGGCCAGAATTTTTCATGCTTGACTTCTCTATGAGAGTGTGGGTGTAGATGTTTGTTTTTCTCTGCATCTTCCTCTCTGAAATTTAACGTGAAACCCTAAGGGGTTAAGGCTGTGAAGCAACTACACAGAGGTTGAGATTCCAAGTTTACAGTTACAAATTTGGCTTTAATTCTGCTTCATTTTAAACTTGAAGCCTGATTATGAGTTCACAGCATTTTCCTAGATAGAAAATCACACTGTGTACGCCCATAGATACATTTCTAAAATAACAGACTTTTGCACTACTTAAAATTCACAAACATGACATAAATGAAAAGCTTGCCACATCTTGCTTATATATTATACATAATTTGAGCATATTTGAGCATAATGTATTTCATTAATACTGCAAATATATGGGCACAGATTGATCTTTGAGTCTGAAACTGCTTTAGTTAATACTCAGAGAAATTGGGCTGCTTTTGTAAGAAAAAAACCGCAGAGTTTTGAACAAAATAATAACAAATATGCCTTGAAGTATGACATGAAATATTTGCTTATTTAGTGAACCTGACTGTTTTTTTGTAGCATATAGCAATGAAAAACCTTTCAAAAAATGCACATCTGTTCATTTTAGAAAATAGAAAATATTATGACAATATTTTGATGCAATAGCATCTTCATATAAATTTAGATATTGTTGTAACTTATATTCAGAGTTTCCTAAAGTAGGTTGATATTTGCAGTCTCAGTGACTATGGCATTGTGTGATCTTACTCTTTTTTTTTTCAAACATGTTTATATTTGTTGTTTGGAATCTTTGTAATTGGAGATACTGGAGCACATTTTTTTTCCTGTACTCTGCCTTTCAGTGTGAATTATACCTTCCTGAGCCTTAACTTTTCATGCAGTCTGACCTTTAAGTGTATTCTAAAGACTGAATTTGAGTTACAGTTACTAAGGTAACATGCTATGTTTTCATCAGTTGCAGGATTATGAATCCTCTGCAGGATAAATCAGGTAGAGTAGAAGGATTTTTAAGGATAGGGGTTTTTTTGTTGTTCTTCTAACTCTAGTCTGGTTTGCCTTGGAGAAATATGTGACAACATTAAATTCTTTTCACTTTTGCCTTTTCGTTTTCCATGAGAGCTGGGATGTGAAAGCCTGTCCTGCAGCATTAGAGGTGCCAGTGGGACACAGCAGTTGGCTCTTGTGCTTGCACAGCCCCTGGCAGATGTCTGTGTTTGGCTGCTGAATTTGGCTGTTGTTTCTGTCTGCTTCTCGTGCATCCCATCAGAGCTCCCACCCAGCCATTCCCTCGCTGCCTCTGGGTGAGGACTCCCCCATTTGATACACACAGGATCTGCCTATCATCACAAACAATTTGAGTTGCCAGTGTGATTGCACCTGGATTTTGCCGTTAAGTGAATGATGGAATCATGAGCTCTGTGAACTGGCCTTTGATAACCTTCAGCATAGGTTTGCAAAGAGCACCTGGGGAACATTGCCACATTTCTTAGCTGGAATTACAGGAAACCTCTGTTCATACTCACATTGCTACAGACATATGTGGGTTTATTTTTCTTGTATTATCTCATACCTGTTGGGGACTATATAAGTTTAGATTCAAAATTTCTGACTTTCATTGCCCTGGGGATGGGGACGGCATCCTTTCATTGCATCCCTTCCAATGCAGGCTGGTATAAGTGGGAAATAAAGCCATGTTCTAGTTTTATTTGAATCTTCAGAAAAGCTTTTATTATAAAATATTGTTTAGTCATGAAGATGAAAAATTTTTCTGTGGTCTGTGTCCTTGAGTAGCAGACATGATTTATTTAGAGCAGTCACATGTGAAAAGCTTTCTCTTTCCTTCCTCTTCCTCACATTTTTCCTTCCTTTTCTTTGAAGCTTGTTTTTACATAAGTTTTGCTTATGCTTTTTTTCCCCCTTTTTCCCTCTCTTCTGTGTCATCCTTTTCTTTTTGATAGGATCCTTATCTGGGCAGAATGTAGCCCAGCAATACAAGACAATCCCCTACAGCAGTACTTTCTCTGAGTACTTTGGCTAAAAACAGAAGCTGAAAAATATGTAAGGGAAAGACTATTTAACTGAATCAACAAACTAAGACAAGATATAAGAATATTTAGTTGCACAGCATTCACAGAACCTTCCTATGTTTAAAGTGTATTAGATTTTCTTAGCTTTGTCTTTTATTACCTTTGTCTTCTCTTTCTGTTTTCACTCTGACTAAGCATGCTGAGATGCTCATGTATGTATTATTGGATGGTTTTGGGTTTAGCTATTAATCCATGTGACAGTGGAGAAAGTCTTGGATGCTTGCAGTGGAATAATAAATCCCAAGAATTCCAAATTTCTGGACTCCCAAACTGTGCAAAGCAAACTGCTACCTTAAAGTGCAGGAACACCAGGAAATCTTATTGAGGTTTTTATTGTTCCTGCAAGAACTGCTGCAGCATTATGAGTACAAAGCCTCCTCCTTTTTCAAAGAGCTTAGCCCTCAGCTGGAGTTCAGCTGAGCTCCAAGAGCTGCATGGCAAAATAAAGAAATAAGGCACTGACCTTTTTATGGTGCAAAGTTGAATACGTACAATCTTCTGTCTTTTTAAACCTCCCTTTAAAAAAAAAATATATTAATTCAAAGACTGTTCCTTTCCTAAGTCAGTAAAATCAAATTCTGGGTTAATTATTTCATGCTGATTTTAGGGATTTACTTCTGCTGTGTTGATTGGTTGGTTTGATTTGCCTGCCTTTTTCATTAAAACAGAGTTTGTCTAATGATCACTTTGTGATATAAAGACAACTCATTTATGTTCTTTTACCTCTATTATTTCAATTTTGTAATGGAATATTTTTATGATCAGGTAGTGAGTGATTAATTTAAGTGAAACATTACCTCGTGGGTATCTGCTGTTACATTTATATGTCACATTTATATTTGTATTTCTTACATTTGTATGTCTGTAGTGCCCCCCTTTGCTTTAAGGGCACAACATTATGCATTCTTCTGCTTTTTCTTTAAGGTTTGGTTTTTTAACTTCATACCATTCAAGTTTTGAAGTGACTTAAAGCCATTTATGGATTTTAGCTGGCACAAATAGCAGTGACAAAATTGGCTTTTTGTTTCTGTTGCTAGGGCTAAAGGAGATAAGAGTACTATGCTGAAGTATCCTTTTTGGTTACCAGCATATTTTAATGAGCATTTCAGTGGGCCTGACTTTGAAAAGACCAGAAGCTTGCTTTTCTGCCAAAGTTTATCAAATTTAACATGTGGTTTGACATATTGCAACTTGGATATGAGCACACAGAACTGACTAGCTGGGTGCTAAGCAGGTCATTTGCCTGCACAGCCTGTTGATTACAGGAACATGGGGCTGAAGGGCATTTTCCAGTAACCAAAGGGCAAATCCCGTCACAGACTGAGCTGTCATCACTCTCTTGGCAATGAACATGGAATATTTACTCAGTGCTTTGTGGAACATGCACTTTTATTTTAATCTCATTCTAACTGCATAGCGGTGGTACTGTCCTTTTAGTTTCATCCTTTCATTTTTTAATTTAATATGTTTTGTTTTCATGCCTTGTTTTAGTTTCCCATGGCTGACTAGCTCTATTTTTGTGCTGAGTTTCTTTGCTTTATCAGGAGACTCTGACAGTTCTTCTGGATGCTAAGTGTTCCAAACTGACAGGCTGCCCATGTCATTTTAGCAACCTGACAGTCATCCTGGAGTCTCCTTGTCGCTTCTGTTCTTGCTCCTAATCTCCTTTTGTCAGATGGTCACTCATTCAGTTAATTCTTCACCCCTTCTTCAAACAATTTTCCGCTGTGATTTTAATTTAAAAGAAAGTTGAGATCCGAAGGCTCAATGTGTGTGAGTCCATGAATGTGTTAAAAGCAATAATTTGTATTATTCCTTTCCTGAAGTGATTCTACAAAGGTATTCTGAAAGATATCATATTCTAAAATGTATACAATATGATTCTACTGAGTCACTCTAAGAGAACTCTACTTTAGACATGTCAGCTCCCTTTGCAAATAATGTCTATTTATGAATTGCATTGCTGTTATATATTTATGCCTTGCATACAAGACAATCTTTTTTTCATAATCTAGTGAATTTACTTATACACTTCAAAATATAATTTTTATTTGTTGTTTCGTAAACTTCAGTCGCTATTTACGGCACTTTTTTACGACAGTCACGCTTTACGGCAGTTTTTTCTGTGTTTTTTTCTTGCCCATCTTGCAGTTTTTTTCTGGATTTTTTCTGGGTTTTTTTCTGAGTTTTTTCTTGCCCAACTTGGGGGTTTTTTTTCAGGGTTTTCTCTGTGTGTTTTCTGGGGTTTTCTTGCCCGTCTTGGGGTTTTGTCAGGATGTGACAGACAATGGGGACACAACAGGAACAGAAATCTCTTAGCAAGGAAAATGGCTGCAAGGACTGAGAGAATGCAAAAGGAGATGACCGAGGTGAGACCGATGGTGAGCTGATGAGGCTCAGAGAACCCTGGAGGAAGAAGATGCTAACTGAATGATTTATTCCAAGAACTGCGAAGATGGATGCCCAAGAATCCTACAGTCAGAATCCTCTCCCTAACCTCGCATTCTTACAGGTCGTAGTCCACCATGATGGATCCAGGTGGGGCATAGCTGTCCATACAGCTCAGAACAAGACCTGACAAGACATCTGACTGGATGCTTCCAAAGAGAGATAAGATTCTGATACCTGTCTGAGCTCCCCAGTCACAAGTTCTATGGCATGGGTGCCATGGCAAGGAACACTGAGATCGAGGATGCTAAGAAGGGTGCCTAGGTTTTTGACAGGCCCCTCAAAGGGCTAAGGTAAAAGACATGAGATACCCAAACAACACATAATGCACAAAAGACAAGTGACACGATACACACTGGAACTGCTCTGCCCTGCACACCTCAGCTCTGTGATCAAAAGTGAGACTTGGCTTTTATGGCGCCTAAGGGGCCATGTCTAATCTTTTTCATTATTAGCTCAAGTAAGAAGCAGCCAACAAACTGTAGTCTTACCACATACAACCCTGCTTATTGGTTCATTGAGTGTTACAAATTTTGAGCTTACTTTGCTGCTGTTGCTTTTATTGGCATATGTATATTGCTTAAATTAATAAAGGATTGTAATTTGACTTGAGACTTTAGATTGCCTGATCTGTCTACGCTGACTTCCAGTATGTTACACTTTTTTGTCTACCTTATTTCTAAACTCGTCTGTGTTTTGCAGCAGCCTCTGGTTGTTCTTTTGCTTTTATTCCCTGGAATAAACACCACAGTTAGTTCTTGTTATTTTCTCCTCATGAAGAGGGGAAATCAAGTTGCTGCTCAGTCTTTTTCATCAGCTTAAGGAGATTAAACTCTAAATCTTGGTAGCTCTGCACTGCAAGCTCTCCATTTTTCCAGCAGCCTCTCTAAAACATGTACACCAGCGTTTGGCACACAGTGTGTCATCACTCTGTTAGCCAATGACATGTATAAAATCACCTGGAGTTTGTACCTGGGGATGGCTCGTGGTCTGTTTTGTCAGGATGACACTCACTTCAGAACTGCTTTTTTCCAGGGAATGCTTCCTCAGTCTGTGTTACTCATGGTTAAATATGTGTGACTGGTAAAACTCATGTTGTCTGACCACAAAGATAACAAAGAGCTCATCCGATTCTCTGTGCATGCTCTGTCCTTGTTCCCCTTTCCTGCTCCTTGCTTTCTCTAATTTCTCCCAGCTTTCAAAGCTCTCTCCAGTCTTCTTGGCTGCAGTTTTATTCATTTATGTGTTTTTCTGGAGCTCAGCCAAATTGACTGGCAACAGGCAGCTGTCTTCTTCCTCAACTTCCTCAGTTCTAACGAGGTTTTACTGGCCTGACTCAGAATGTTACCTGAAACAACACGCTGCTGTCTTGCACCTAATTACAACAGGTTTTAATTATCATTGATTCTTAATTACACTGATCTACAGAAAATATGAGCCAATAATAGACTGTTGCATTGTCAGTTGCATTCCCAACTTTTATATCGATTCTTCTAGAGTGTTGATTTCCCTCATTTCAAACTGTACAATCAAACTGAGATGTAGATTCTGAAGGAGGGGGATTTATTTATTTGTTTTTATTATTTGCTCAACTTAGGGGTAAGCAAAGCCATATGCAGCTACAAGGCAGGTCCAATTTTATTAAATCGTATAAAATTCAGGAGTAGCTGAGATTATTGGGCAAGTTTGTGTAAGGTGTTCCAATTCTCCTCCATTCCTAGTTATCACTATTTCATTTGTAATGTATTAAGGAATCACATTTTTCAAGCATTTCACAAGTTTTTTTTTTAATATGCCTAGCATGTATTTTTACAGAGAAAAACATGTTTCAAAATAGTCTGCATCTCTCTGATAGAAACAGCTAAAAGGAGTTCAAAATCTCTAAATATTTAAAGAGAACAACATAGAATCTAAAAAAAAAAAAAAAAAGGAATATAGTCTGAAGCTTTTTATATTTCCAGCCTGTAGATTAAGTAGGTGATACCCTTCCAGATACCTATTTGTTATTGTGTTTTGCCCTCCAGCACCCACCTTTTCTTAAATATTTGGTTATTCTCTCTGGTTTTGCATTTTTGATGCTATTTCATTTCTTACATAGCCAGTTCTAAGTCCTGAAAGGAGACTCCATTGCCACTGTATTAATCTTTGTGTGCTAAATGAGGTTTTATGTGTTTCCCTGTGTACTCTGTTTGTGACACTTAAATACCAGTTTTACAGAGATGCTGGGACTGGTAGAAAAGGCCATTGTTTCAGAGTGCAGTTGGATTCAGGCCAGGGATTTAACCCCATTCCCAGTGGTAAGATGGAATCCTGCTTATAAGTATGTTCTCCAGTGGCATTTGTGGTCCCACAGTGGTCTGGGGAGAGCTGCAGGGGTTCTTTTAAAGGGAAGGGTGATCTGCACAGCTGCTACTGCCATCCTTCCTAGTGAAGAAGGGTTTTTCACTGCAAGTTTTCCACTCTGGAGCAGATGACCTGTTGTGTTCTAGGTGACTGGTACGAGCAGCTGTACCCGCTGGTGGTCACACTGAAGGACTGCATGGCAGAGGTGGTGACCAGGGCCAAGCAGTCCATGGCCTTTGTCCTGCTCCAGGAACTTGCCTGTGGCTTGCCCCAGTGCCTGATGCTGACCCTGAGGAGAGACATCGTCTTTAGCCAAGCAGTAGGTTGTCTTGTGTCACTCACTTCCTTCTGTTGCTCTAATTATAAGCATACTCTTCATGCCAGTGTTTGTGGGTTTCTTTCTCATTGTTTTTTTTTTTTCTTACAATTTGATACAGCTTTTTCATTTATTTTCCATGATATTCACCTAAATAATTTATAATGTGGTAAGAAACTAAATAGTAAGTAGAAATCCATGGTGCTTCTATCACTGAGTCAGAGCAGCAGGTGTGCAGTGGACTGGAAAAGTTGGCTAATCCTGCCTTTGCACAAAATAATATCCAGAAATCTATTTTTAGACTTCCTAGATTATATAGTTCTCAAGTCTAGCTTTGAATATATCCTGCTGATATTCATAATCACAGAATCACAGAATAGGTAGGGTTAAGGGACTCTGGCAATCATCCAATCCGATCCCCCAATCCAGCCAAGGCAGGGTCACCTAGAGCAGGTGACACAGGAACACACCCAGGTGGGTTGGAATGTATGCAGAGAGGGGCACTCCAAATTCTTCTTGGGCAGCCTGTTCCAGTGCTCTGCCACCCTCAGTGTAAAGGAGTTGTTCCTCATGTTGAGGTGGAATGTCTTGTGTTTTAGCTTATGGCCTTTGCTCCTCATCCTGCTGCTGGGGACCATTGAAAAGAATCTGGCACTTGCTCCTAGCACTCACCTTTGAGGTATTTATGTGCATTAATGAGATCCCCTTCAGTCTTCTCCAGACTGAACAGCCCAGCTCCTGCAGTCTCTCCTCATAAGAGAGATGCTCCAGACCCAAAGCATCTTTGTGTTCCTTCTCTGGACTCTCTCCAGTAGCTCCTTGTCTTTCTTGTCCTAGTGAGCCCAGAATTGAACACAGCACTCTAGATGTGGCCTCACTGGGTACTGGCTAGGCAGGGAGGTTTTTTCTCCTGGTCACCTTGGAAATAGGGAGGAGATTATTTGTTTTCAGTTTGTAGCAGTGTTTTAAGTGTTTAAATACTATTAGCATGTCTTTCCTTAGAACTGTCTTTTCTTGGCAAATAACTGAAGCTCTTTATGTCTTCTCCTGTATATCATGTTTTTTTCAGATAGATTTTTTTCTAAATATTTCACTTAATTTCTCTCTTAAGTTGTATGTTGCAGCTGCCAAGGAGATTAAGTTGCATTAGATGTTGAACCACTTTCAAATCCATCATAATTCACATGTTTAATTCACATAATTCACATCATAATTCACAGTCTTGCATGTTTGAAGCCTGACAAGTGAAGTTCTGGTCTTATTTATGTCAGTGTAAATAACACACAATGATACAAAACAAATTAAGCTTATCTAATATACCTTAACAGAATATTTCACTACTTTATACACCCCCAAAAAACCCCATCAAAATACATTATTATGAAATCATGTACTTAGTCACTAAACAGAAATACCTGAGCTGATTTCTCAAATATGTAGGTGCTACCTCTCTTGTGTATAATGATAGCAAGCCTCATTTTAACTGTTTGTCTTGTAACAGTTAAAATGTTTGTCTTGTATCTGTTTGTCTTGTAACACTCTTGCATGTGTATTAATTATCTTTGCAGCTGGCTGGATTGGTCTGTGGTTTTGTAATCAAATTGCACACAGGTTTACATGATCAAGGATTTTTACAACAGCTTCACACTGTTGGATTGCTGGTGCAGTATGAAGGACTCCTTAGTACATACAGTAAGTGTTGCTCTTGGACAAAGTTCTTATGTTCCCTGCCCAGAAGTTACCCAGGAAGTTCTTATTTTAACCTCTGCTCTGTTTCCAATAATTTGGCTTGCTGAATCAAATATTGTCCTTATAAGACAGTAGACTTGCACATAATAGCACAGCTGAAGTAATTGATACTGTGTTGTTAATTCTGCAGCAAAAGTTATTAATTTGTTTCATTCTGAGTTCCTCAGAGAACACGGCCTGCTTATTGTTCCATGCAGACCTGACCCAAAATACCAGGTTTATAAAACTAATGCAAACAGAAGATTTAAACACTTACTGCTTTTATCAGCCTTGGCCCTGATCCCCAGTGCTGATAATGTGAAGATAGCCTGAAAACAGTTTGATAGTTTGTTACAGATGCCATTATTTGATATGTATTAAAAAGGAAATTTGGAGGGAGAAATTGCCTTATGTTTCAAACTTTGAACTGGATCTATTGGAATCATTCCCTGAATCAGAGATTTTGACTAAAGTAGAGGAATTTAGCATTTGTGCGGCTTTTTAATGCAATTGCTCATTTGGAGATAGCTGTCTTCTCCATTTTGCATGACGCTTGTTTTTATTCTCAAAACCTTTGTCCTCCATCAGCAGGAAAGCCTTTTGAAAACTTTCAGAACAGACAAAAATGGCTTTTCTGAGGTTATTTTATGCCTATATAAAGCAGGCTGATTTTCAGAATTGCTTAATACTCATGGTTACCATTTAGGCCACAGAATTGTCAGCAGTTCAAGAAATTAGTCTGGTTTTATGTAGGTTACTGTAATGTGGGTTTAGAACTGTGGTTTTTAGATGCACAGACTGGAAAATATATTGCTTTGCCCTAACCTATACAGTGACTGATCTGCCAACACTGTTAATAGTCTCTTTAATCTTTTCATGTAGGTGAAGAAGCAGGGATGCTCGAAGACATGGCTGTGGGCATTTCAGATTTGCAGAAAGTAATGTTTAGAGTAATTGAAGCCAAGTCAGAAGATTTTTTGCCTATTATAAGTGGAAGGCGGTAAGAACTTTGTTTCTTGGAGCCCAGGAAACTGAGCTGCAGTCTTAATCTGTAGCCCATGAAACCCGTCTAATGGTTTTCTTGTTGCTGAATTCTGTTTTATTGAAAGTGCATTGTTTTACTTTTTAGAAGGTGAGTTAGTAGGGATTCTAAAAGCCAGTAGGCTCTGGGTTACTCTGCTGATAAAAAGCCAAAGTTCCAGTTACTAATACAGATTAATCTGAGCAATGTCTGTGTTGTGCAGAGCTGCTGGTGCATTATTCACACATGGATACTGAATCCTGAACAGGTGACAAGGCCATTATTTACAAATGTGGTCTCTAACTGAGAAACTTTGCTTTTGAATGTCCTGAATTTGTATTTCAGCATGAGAAATGAAATTGCAGTTCCAAGAGTTAGGCCTTGATTACTTTTAAGATGGAAACCAAAAAACTCCGATGCCACTTAGTATTAAAAACTTAGTAGTCACTTTTAAAAATGGAAGCCTTTTTTAGCTGCTGAAAATCACACAGGACATAGGCAGTCTCAGAAATCCTTGCACAAAATCACTTATCCTTTATGAATCTCATGTGAATACTGCTGAATGTCAGGACATAAACTGCAATACTCCATTAATTTTGGCTATTTGAGGGTTAACAAGATTGGAATGGATTTTTCATCTTTATTATTATTCTAATCTGAAGCTCCAAATACTTTTATTTTGCAAAAGTCACTTCCTTAATAGTATCATTGCTCTTAAGATGACTGTAAATTAAATTCAGCTAAAAGCAGGAACTTTTAGAAAATATATGTTTCCTCTGAAGGGGGCTTTCACCACTGATTTACTTAATTAATCTGGATGATTCACTCTCATCATATGGGCTTTCTGAGAAGGGATTGAATAAATAACAGGAAGGCTGGAATATGGTAGGCAATACATTAGGAATAATTAAAATTTAAAAAATTTAAAAAATAAAATCTACAAGGTTTACGTGGAGGAGTCCCATTCTTCTTAGAGCTGTGATGAGACTGCTCCTATCAAACAGCATTGGAAGTCAACCGTGAAAAGATGAAAAGGTGAAAATCTAGTTATTTTCTAATAATTTTTTTAGAAACCCTCAATTTTTATTTTGGTTGTTATATGGTATGGCTCAATAAATGAAAGACTGTAGAAATGCAAGACAGAAAAATCAAACTACAAATTCTTATCTTGAAGAGTCAGCATATTTGCTTGTAATTGTTTTTTCTAGGAAAGTGCTTAAACCTGACATTCTGTGTACACAAACAAATCAATCAAAAGTGTGTGGCACTGTCTAGCAGTGCACTGATCATCTGGTGTGGGTGGTAGACACCAGCCACCCAGGGGAGGTGAAATTCTGTTCAGGAACTCACATTCTTTTATTAGAGGCCAAAACCTGCGCTTTTGGAACATTCTTTACAGGATCACAGAATATTTTGAGTTAGAAGGGACCCGTATGCATCACCAAGTTCAACTCCTGGCCTTGCACAGGGCTTCCCAAGAATCACACCCTGTTCCTGAGGGTTCAGATGCTTCTTGAACTCTGTGAGGCTTGGTGCTGTGACACTTCCCAGGGGAGCCAGTTCAACCTGCTCAACCATTCTCTGGCTGAAGAAACTTTTCCTGACAATCAAGAACCCCATCCTCACTCTTGTTTTCATTTTTCCTAGTGAACATTACATTATAGAGGTCCAGCTCCCAGCAAAGATGTTTGAGCTGCTGCCACAAGAGATTAAAGAGGGAAAGCTTCTTCGCATGTATCCAGTGCTCTTTAATGTTGGAATCAATGAGCAGCAAACACTGGCAGAGAGGTAAGGAGAAGTCACGTTGCATTTTCTGTCCAAGTACTCCATGCTGGTACAGGCTATCTCTCAGGATTAGAAACAAATCTTCTTTGTTATTTGCTCTTAGACAATCTCACATTGACTCAGTGTGTATTTTCAAAGGTATTAAAGGAAATAAACACAAGCTATGAAGCAATGTAGAACAGTGAAAAAGTCCAGATGAAGATAAGATCATAAGCAGGGCTTCGTTTCACAGAGTTGGTGCCATGTTTCTCTTGGATACAGATGCAAAATGGATTTCTATTTCAGACGCAGAATTTTGGTTGTATGCAGTACTCTGAAATTCTCACACAAGTTTGAAAATTCAAAGTTCTTACATTTGAAGATTGGTTTGAAGAGACCAAACAAGTGATAAGCTAGAGAAATTAGTACTCCTCTGCAACAGATTGCTGGAAACTAATTAATTAGTATAATAATAGTCATGGATTCACCAACGTATTAATTTTCTCTTCCAAGAGAAGGGTATCTGTCAGTCATGTTAAATTACCACATTTATGCAGGGCTAAAACTGCAAGGTAGAAGTCAAGATGTCAATACAGACAGCTACTTTGTTAAAAGCAGCTAAAAGAAAAGAAGTTTTATTAACAGAGCATCCAAAATACCTAATGCTTATCTTGAGGTTGCATTTGCTTTAAGCCAAAAGCTTATAGCAAAGCTGTAGCTGGAGTAATGGAGGGAGACAGTGAAAATCCTTAACCTGGGTAATAGGCAAGAAGCTAAACACCACAGGATTTTATCTCCTGTTCACTGTAGACAGCCAAGTAAACCCAGTCTTTTAAAGAAGTCTACTAAAGAATGCCATCAGGTAGCTTTGTGAATGTTTATGGGACACTTTTCCAAGTTGAGTGGTGATATGTGAGAAAATTTAGGCAGAAAATTGAAATGGGAGACATAGACTGAATCTAAAGACAGTAAAATCTGGCACTTTACTGTGAAAGAGCTGGATAGCTGGTTAGAGAACTTGGAAACTTCTTGAAAATGAAAATAGGTTATTCTTGATGCCATAAAGAGGAAAGTGCTGAGAGGAGTGACGTGGCCAAACTCATAATGTGCAAAACCAACAAAATCAGTCATGACGGTTCTGAGTGGGACACTCAAAAAATAAGAGATAAGACATGATGTGGTCAGCAAGAAGCAGGCTGGTGGGAGCTTACACGAGTGAGATAGACAGGAAGGACTGAGTTATGAATGGTCTGAGGAAAAATTTGACTACATTTAGAAATAGCCTGGTTACCTGGGGGCTTGTAGAGGAGTTGGTATGAAAAGATGCCTGGCTTGCAAGTGAAGTGGCAGGAAGTGTTGTTCCCAGTGGTCATTTTACATTGTGTGCAAAGAAAGCCATAGGAGAAAACAAAATAGCCACATATTTATAAATATGGATATATACTAATATCTACCAAGAAAATAAGTTCAATGCAGAAGCAGCTTTAATGCATGCAGTTACAGTCTGTTTTTGTCTTAATTCAAAATGCTGCTTAACTCCTAAAGTTGTACATTTGTTTTTGAGACTGAAAACACCACACATGATTTATGGCTAAAAATATGCAGGGGTTTGTGGGATAAAGAATCTGAGAATATAAAAACATTTTTGTGGCAAATTTCTAGGAAATGTTACTCTATTAGAAAAAAAATCGTTTAATTTGTTTTTTGATAGAATACACTTGAATATTTCCAATTTAAAAGAAATGTTCTCATGTGACAGTGCACAAAGGCTACTGAGGAAGTAGTTACATCTTCTCCCTGTGGCCTGTTGAAATATTTGCTTCCCCTGTTCCCAATTTAGTAGCATATTTGGTATCTTCTGATCTGTGTCCCCTTCTCTCTGAGTTTCTCACTTATCTGCCCATGCCTCTCTTCCTGTACTCCTCCATTCCTGTTTCAAATCTATTCTAAAGATGAATTTCAAAACTTTGGCCTAACTGTCATGGGGACATTTGTGTCTTTACAATCATATCTCCTGTAGTACCATGAGATTTAGTTTCTTGGCATGTGAAATGTGGCTGTTGTAGAAATCTTGATCTCAGAGAGAAAGATATTTGTTTTTATAGCTATAGTTATTTTGTAGATAAGCTTCTCTTCCATCTTGTGTCACTTCCATGTTATCCAGCTCTTACAGAAATTGATATGCTGAAGCAGTAGCAGCACTAAGAGATGGAGCAGTTGGTGTTCTCTGCCTGTGGTACCCAATTTTGGAATTGGAATTCCCCCAAAGTGCCTTTCCATTTATTCAAGATTTGTGAGGGGAAAAGAATAAGTGCCTTATTGCATGTTTGTAAATAGATTGCTTTGTTAATAAACTTTTGGAAGAAGTATGCATCAGTGATGATCTCTTTTCCAAAAATTAATTCCAAAGCATACAAGAACTTAACTACTGCATGTTTGACAAAATCTAATGCATTTAGCACCAAAGTTATTTCTTTATGCAAAGAAATAACTATGAAGGATAATTTATCTTTTGTTGTTGTTTGTGGGTTTTGGGTTTTTTTCATAATTTATTGTGTATTTTCATAGGTTTGGAGATACCACTTTGCAGGAGAACATTAACCAGGAAAACTTAGAACTTCTCAAAGAATATTACAAGTTATTTACAGAAAAAATGCCTCCTGATTGTGAGTACAAAATAATGCAATGTCCAAATAGGTTTGAAAAGCTTTGAGTAGTTAGAAGGTTATAAGACAGTAATATTAGCAGAATCCCATAACTTGTTCCATAAATTTAAACATTTTGTACCTGTACATGACCCTGCTGGGCTCAGGAGTGATTTCAGGCCCTGTGCCACAGCAGAAACTACAGAGAAAATGAAACAGAGGAATGATGAACTGAACAGCTATTTTAAGTTATTAAAATAATAAGTTTCTTAATATTTCATGTAGAGGACAGTCTGTACCTACTGTATTTTTACATAAATGCTTGGTGGGAAATTTCATCAGCTTCAGTCATACCCTCTGTTCTTATTCTGAAAATATGTTGAGGTTTGGTGAACCATGGAGAAATCTGCAGATCAAATACAAGCAATGAGCCACATCATCATTATATGAATGATAAGGTTTCATTGGAATAGGCCCTGTATTCCACTTCTATAGCACTTCTGTATTATAAACATAAACATTTCTATGCTGTTACTCTGATTGCCAGAGGCAAGGACTGAAGAAAACATCTGCATCAATCGAATCCTGTTAGTTTTAATGCCCAAACTATAGTCCCAAATGTGGGAGATTTAACTGCCTGATGTTTAAATGCTATGTAAAAGTTTGATACATCACATGCGTATGTATACATGTTTATCTCTTATATCAGGATGATTTTAATTTGTTAATCATTTTGACAGAAACAAAAGCCCTTCCTAAATGGTGGGCAGGATGCCCATCCATCCACCCACAGACCTAGTATTTATTTCCAGGATGTCTACAGAGAAACTCATACAATAAGTTAGGTGATTAATTGAGGGGAATCTTGCTAAGAAAACATCCTCGAAAAACTAACCTCATGCAGGTTAGGGCTAAGGTAGATCTGCTACCTCATAAATGGATTTTATTTTATAAAAGCAAAAATTTGCATGCAGACAGTATTGGCTACTTTTCATTAATACAATTTAAACTTGTACTGCCTTCCTGAAGGATTATTAGTGAGCCACACAGTTCCTGGACTTCTTTCAGATTGTGAAGGCTTTTGAGAACTAATTGTGTCTAGTTCATGTATTTTCTGGTTATTATAACTTTCTTGCTTTTTTTCTTTACCTTTAAGAACTCAGTCTCTTCTTTATACAATTTTTTATGGAACATAAAGCACCTTTTGGTTCCACTGCCCTTCCCAGTAGCTGCCTGCCAGTATACAGAGTCACTCTTTTGCCTTGGAGAAATGTGCCTTTTAAAACAGCCCTGGGGAAAAAGGGAAGCTCTCAGACTTGTTCATTTGTGGCAGGACTTAATCCCACTCCTGTTCCCCCGCCTCTGGAAGACAAACCTCCATACAAGGCTGGCAGCAACGCTGGTGCTGGGGCCAAGTGAGAGGCATTCAATATTGATGGCTTTTTGATGGTTTTGTCCCACCTATCCAGATAATTTCCTATAATGCCAAATCTGTGCTACAAAATAAATGCAGGACTGTGTTCCCAAAGCTGTCAGTTCCAAACAGTGCTCAAAAAGCCCAACAGAATTTGAGCATTTGCAGCCCTATTTGCCAGGGTGTTGGATCCACCCTTGGCAGCCTCCCTGGCCTGCTGCCTCATTCATATATTCCCTTTCAAAGAATTCAATTTTTCACTACCTGAAAGGTATTGCCACCTTTGCTGTTAGTTTTCCTCTTGTGTCTGTATTTCTCCTTGGCAATAATAGTCTTGCTTGTAACTAAGCATCCACTGACTTTCTGTCTTTAAGATGAACATACACTTTGTCATTTACCCATTTGTTAACCTCTTAAATTCTTTTAGCAGAAACTGAAAATAAGAGCATGTTTCCAGCAAGGTTCTTACCAAAAATGCTGAACAAATATAGCTCTGATTGAAGCACCAAAATGGTACTGCTTTTATAGAAATACTAAGACAGTAAGGGCCCAAAAACGTAAGATAGTTGTTTAGTAGTCCATAATTACCTGAAAACAACAAGGCTGTTTGGTATTTCCAGGCTCCTCCCCCTTATTAGCCTGATTTGGTGGTTTGGTACTGTGGGGGACCCAAGGAGTTTAGGCAATTGGTCATTTCCAGTCAAGGTGCAACCCATTTGGCAGTACTGTGAATTAGGAGGCTCTCTGAGATGTCACGTTTTCTGCTGTGACCCAAAGGAAAGCTGCTGGAAGCAATAGAATGTTTAGTGATACATTTGCATCATCTCAAAGCATCTTTGTCATTTTGTGCTCTCTGTTTTAAAGAAACAGATGCACCCATAAGTGTAATAGTCTAGCAGAGTGTGATGTGGTTTTATGTGCTCTACATTATCTAATGTACAATCAGAGCTTGTAATACAGAGGTAAAACAATCCACATTAAAATTATTGCAAAACAGATTCTGGATGTACATTTTCCTCCTTCTTTTTTAATTGTTTGTTTGTGAGTTTTTTTAGACAGCACAGTATGACTGAAGCAACTTAGTTCTTTTTGAATATATTTAAAGTACTTCTTACTATGAATCATGGATAAGGGAAACTACAGAATTTATTAGATGTAAAAGGTAAAAGCCTGTTGATGAGAGGGATCATTCCAACTTGGATCACGTTAGGAGAATGGATATTGACCTTCATTAATGCTTCCCTCATTTTTATTCTTTCCATTGAGTATAAGTCTTTGGACTTGGGTTTGGGGCTTGGGTTGTGGGGTTTTTTTCCCCTCACTGGATGGATAATTTACTTTCTCTGCTTGAAGAAATCCATTGATCAATTTAGTTTGACTTTGTTTCACTTGATTCTGGCCCCTTTATTTGGTGATAACTATGATTTAAATTCTTTTTACTTTGCCACCATGAGAAGAAATAATTTCAAAAAACAGATTCTGCATGTTTTTATTGATTTTCAGAACTAGCAAGGATAAATGCAACATTAGAAAAATCCCTCCTCTATATACATATGAAACAGAGGGGGAAATTAAATTGCCTACTCTTGAATTTTTGCTGGAGATGTAGTATAAATTAAACTTCAACTTAAATGCCATACCCAGAACAAGCAGGTAAATTTTTGGATTTTAAGCAAACTTGAAATTATTTTCTACTTCAAAATAAAGCCCCACCTAATTTCAGGAGAAATATACTTTGTTACTTTTTAGAGGGGATACTAAGTGCTGTTTAACCCTTATCTTACATTAAAGAAAAATCTAAGGCACATTTTAAAACAATAATTAGATGTTTCAATTTGAAAACAAAACCAAAATTTTTGACTTTAAAATTAAAAAATAATCATCCCATCAAAGCAGGTTGTAATACACTCAGGTTTTTTTATTTTTCTGATTTCTTTTGAATGTCTGTAATAGCTGATGAACAGAACTACAGCAGAGATTTGATTTTGTTTTTCACCATCCATTTATAAGATAAAGGTTGAAGATACTTTAAATTTCCACATGAAGATCTTAGGGACGACAAGGCAATACTCAAAAGACATAAGGTTTGCTTATTCCTTAAATATTTAGCTGGTAATTTCTATCCTGTGTTCCAAAACAAGGCTGTAAATAATAGACCTGTTCTTTACCATGAGCATTCTTTAGTCAGGACAATCATATCACCAACCTTATCAAAATGAGCAACTTTTTTTGTCCTTTTTTCCCAGGTTTACCACATTTTCAAGAACAAAATGATTTAAAGGGATTGCTAGAAAGTCTTCATCAAAATATCCAGGCCAAAAAGAGAAAGAATGTAGAAATCATGTGGCTGGCTGCAACGGTGAGCTCTCTTGTTTCAATGAAATTGATGAACTAATCATAAACTCATTTTCATAAGCTTGCTGACATTGTAAGTGCAATGGATTTTAAGGAAATGACTGGAAAACTCACTGGTTAAAGGAGGCAGATGTGCTGTAATAGTTTTTTGCAGACAATTTCTTTTTCTCACTTTTTAAACTGGTAGAACCTGCTAGAATTTGAGTGATTTGTTTGATATCTCTTCTTTGATAATATAAAATTACTCAAAAGAATTTTTTTAGTGTCCTTGAGGTATGATGTGGGACATGATTGCTTGGTTCCCTTACTTTAACTTTCTGAAATGTGTATTTCTTGTCCCAGTGATCTACACATTGTTATTCTATATTCCATTTATTTATTGAAAAAGATGTAAGAAGAAAACTTTGTCAGTGCAGTAGCTGTGCAATATCACTTTTTTATTGCAGTGGAAGTACAAGATTCCACATATGAGCCCATCAGTCATCCAGAATAATTACCTGGGATTTTTTTACCGTATTTTATAAATGATTTTTTAATATTTTAAATTTTTTTTAGGACTCATTCACATCAAATAGCCCCAATGAATCGGGGACTTCCAAAGATACTAGCGCAAAGAGAATTAATCTCTTCAATGAAACAGTTCTTTCACATAATTATTTAAGAAGATTATCATATAGTACTTGTTTTAAATCCCAGTGCAACTGTTCAAATTTTGAAACAGATTTAGCTTTTAAAATTTTAAATTATATGATGGAAGAAACACTCATAGGTTCTCCTTCACTATCTTGTACCTCTTTGGATTCTAAGTAAGATTCCCTTAATTGATTCCCTAAATTAAACTTTTGAGATTGTCCTCACCATGGTATCACAAAGAACTTAAAGGCTCTAAGTATTTTTTGATTTTTATAGAATTTAATAGTATTTATTGATTTTAATAGAATTTCTAAGAATGCAATTAGCATTAGATGAAGAAACACTTATTTGCTGAACTGACACTGGTCATGTTCCAGTTCACGTTCCAGTTCATCCTGTGAGCTCTCCCATGATAGCCAATGTGGGAAGTTTCTTTTTGTGATTCCTGCTGTAGTTTATTGCCTTGCTGCATTCTCACAAACATTTTGAGGTTTCGTACCATTACACCTATGATTCCCCAGGGATAGGTGTAAGCAAAATATTACCTTTTCTCAGGATAGGTTTTATCTGGGGAAAGGTAGACCCACATTTGGGCACAGAAGCTCTCCTTCAATTTTTCTTTTTCTAGTAAAATATCATTTGAAACCATGGTATAAACTAATGGAATGGTACAACCACAGATTGATTCCTAAGAGGAGGAATCATCCTCCAAAATGTCATGTTTCCTTTATGTGTTATAACTTTTTTAAAGTATAAGTGAAAGTAGACAATCCATGGCAGCAATTTGTTAAACTTTATTAATTGTGAGCCATACATTGAACAGTTTACCTGTTGAAAATAAAAACTATGTAAGTTAGATGTGTCTGACTCCATACTTTCACAAGAAGTTAGTCTGCTACATTCATGTTTGTGAGTTAAGACTTACCATATCTTTATTCATCAGATATTCAGACAATTTAGCTTTCATTGAACAGGGCAGTTGCTACATTCGGTGAGGAAACAGTGAAGGAACTGTTTCTTTTATAGTTATAAAAGTCCCATGTCAAATTCAGGAATTCAGTGCACTGGTACTAACTTCTAGAAGGTGTTTTCTTCTTGAGAAGTGCTGTAGCTGTCTGGATGCCCTCCCTGGGCTTGCAGAGCTGTAGGGCTGCACAGCCTGGTAGGAAGGAAGGGCTGACCTGTGGGGCCTGCCCGTGTTTCAGATTTGCCGCAAGCTGAACGGAGTGCGCTTCACCTGCTGCAAGAGTGCCAAAGACAGGACATCCATGTCAGTGACACTGGAGCAGTGCTCCATCCTGAGGGACGAGCACCAGCTGCACAAAGACTTCTTCATCCGGGCGCTGGATTGCATGAGGAGGTAGGTGGGGCTCCATGGAGCTCTGAGCCAGGCCAGGGCTGCCAGCGAACAGGGCCTGAGGTTGGTTCTGAGTGCCCAGCAGAGCCCAGGCTGGTTCTGAGTGCCCAGCAGAGCCCGGGCCTGGCTGTGCACAGGGTCTGAGGCTGGCTCTGAGTGCCCAGCAGAGCCCAGGCTGGTTCTGAGTGCCCAGCAGAGCCCAGGCCTGTCTGTGCAGAGGGTCTGAGGCTGGCTCTGAGTGCCCAGCAGAGCCCAGGCTGGTTCTGAGTGCCCAGCAGAGCCCAGGCTGGTTCTGAGTGCCCAGCAGAGCCCAGGCCAGGGTCGCCGGCGCACGGGGCCTGAGGCTGGTTCTGAGTGCCCAGCAGAGCCCAGGCTGGTTCTGAGTGCCCAGCACAGCCCAGGCCTGCCTGAGCAGCAGCCTGAGTGCTGCTGGGTCACCTCAGGGCAGGCTCTTTGCAGCAGTGTGTTTTATCTGTCATTAACAGTTTGTGAGACAGATATGTGAAATCTTGCAAGGGTCAGCTCACCGACTGTAGAATATGAGCAGTAGTCTGAGCAGCAGTTGCTTTTAAAAAAAGTTATATTTCAGTTTTGAGGGTATTTTAAAAACCATTTGCACAGTCATTAAATTATTTGTTTGACATCTACACAAATACTGAGAAAGCAAAAGAAACATTTATTACACATGGCAATTCTTACTAGTCACGTTATTGAAAAGAAACATCCAAGTAGGTTTGGACTGGTGGTGTTTGCCACTAATACCTGATGAAATCTTTACTGCGCTTTAGAAGAAGTGAATTAAAACATGTTTTATTCTAAATTGCAACTATGCAGAAATTGAGGCTGATATTATCAGGAATGTGTAATTAAAAGATGTAAAGATTTTTCATTACCCGAGTCTTTGATGAATAAAAGAACCTTCTTGAGCAAACAAATTTCAATCATAAAATTAATCCACATGCTAGATTATTTAAAGAAACTTTCATCATTGGTTTTAATGAGCTTAATCATATAGTTTTAATCATATAATAACAGTTCTAATTACATTATCAAGAGGAGTTTTAAAATGTGTATCGCCGACGCTAGAATAACATATAACAAAGGTCACTGCAAAACTAATAGAAAATATTTTGGTCAGCCTGCAAAGAAGTAACTGAATCATATCTTGGACTTTTCTTAAACACAAATTGTTTGTATGGTGGATTTATAAAGATCCTAACAAGTAAACAATCCTGTTTACGGTCTGTAATGGGTAATTCTGGACCTTCATATTTATTATTGCCAGAATAGGTGCTTAATGTGTAGATTAATATAGTAGGTTTGCCCACATAAACCCTTTGGCAAAGATAGCTGTTCTAAAGAGAAAAGGTAATTTTATAAAGAGTAAATGAGCTGAGATGGCTTAGCTGTAGGTTGAGTTCACAAGTGCTACTAATGCAGTGAGATGTGGTGTGTTGAACTGAGCTGTATTGTTTTGGATGTATTGCACCTTGCATAAATCCCTCAGTCTCTGTAGTGATTCAGTGAGTGAATGAGTTTTGTGCAGTCTTTCATAACTACATATTTTATCATTAATGAATTCTGAGTTTTCTGTGAATTTTGTTTGTTGGCATTTCAAATGCTTTTTTTTTTCTGGTATGTCTCCAATAAATACAAAAGTATGTAAGCTACAGTAAGTTACCAGACAGGAAAATAATTTAATTACATAAAATCACCATGATGTTAGAATAGCTTTGAGTAGAGTAGGAGATTGGAAAATTTTCACAGACATAAATATAATTTTTAAAAACCTGAACTTCTTAGTAAAAAAATCTAGTAGGTTTTTGTAGATCAAAATATAAATGGCTTTGAGTGGGTTTATGTCATGTGGCTAATTTGAAAGTTGAGAAGATTAACACATTAGTTATATTTGCAGGCAACAGTAATTTGAAGTCACAGAAGAATGTTGTAAAGGCAAAAAAATCAGACTAATACTTAAAAATTAAACAAGCAAATGGGTATATGAGGTTGAAGCACCATTACAAAAATGTAAAATCTATCAGTTATGCTGTAGTTTCAAACCGACAAAAGCTTTATCCTGCTCTTACCCTGTATATGAATTTCAGAACTGAATTAAAGTAGGTGAAAAATGAGTTACATTGACTTGGGTGATAGGATTGTCTGAGGACTAAAGCAAAGGCTTTGCAGTAGTGGCAGTAGCATACAAAATAATTTGCACCATCAGGATAATAAAGAAATAAATCTTCTAACTATGCTGGTTGCTATCAGTCTAACACAATACTAGAGGTTTAAAAATAAAATATAAAAAAACCCCAGCCAAATTCCTCTTTTTCCTTCCCGAATTCCAAATTTTCACATCTAAGAAGAGAACCTATTTTCCTTCAAGGGCAGACAGAGAAAAACTATTTGCCATTTAATTTGCAATTTTAGCAGTTTTTTTCCCAATGAATCTTCTCTAGATCACTTTGTTAAACTTTGTCAATCAAATCCCTTTGTGCTGATTGCCACAAATTGCTTTTAAGCCTTTCAGAAGAACAAGTAGACATGAAAAATTCAATTTTACCATCTAGAATCCTAACAGTTTGGGTTGACCTTTGAAAGGCTTCTTGTAAGAGTTAACAGTGGGAGGTAGAGACTGCTGTGAAACTAAGTGAGCTGTAGAAGTAAATGGTGATTCAAAAGCAGACTTTATTGGAAATGCCATAATTTTGAGATATGAAAATTATAAAGGTGCCTGTGTAGCCATTAGACTTTTTCTTTGTCTGCCAGTGGTGACAGAGCTTTTGCAGTGGAAAAGGGAAGCAGGTGTTTACAGGTTCATGCTTTCTTGACACCAGCAGCTTGGAGATGCTGGACTCCTGTGTGCCGCTGCTTTTCAGCTTCTTCAGCGTGCCCAGAATTTTGAGCAATCCAGAAGTGATTCCCAGAGTTTCAGCATATTTGCTTTGGTGTACATTGCATAACACTGTTTTGGAAAATACTGCCTGTAGCTGTTCTTTTAATGACTTAGTTTGTAAGTGGAATTGTTGTCTTTTAGTGATAAACTCTACAATGTCTGTTGCTTCTTTATAAAAAAAGGCTGTACAAGAATCCTTCTATTAGTTCTTTCTTTCACTTACGAAAAATGTGGAAAATGAAGCAATGATGGCAATGCACACTTTATCATTTACAATATGTAATAGATGGCTTTGTCCTCAGTCATAAGTCTGGCCATTATGATGCTGCAATTGATGTGTACCTGCAGCAGCCATTCTATAAATAATTCCACATATTATAATTTCCTTGATATAGGTTTGTGACTTCCATTGATCTTAGTGACAGGCATAGTTCAGAATGAGGAAAATCAATATATCATCCCCTCTGTATCAAGTGCTTGTAATTCACATCGTATTAAAATCCTGTTTATAATGTCTCTGCCACTTCCAAGTCTCTTTTTGCAGGCATCAATATTCTTATTTTTCCATTCACCCATACCTGAATGTTTCCTATCATTCAGTGTTAAGTCTATTCCAAGAGACAGAGAGGCACAAAACTGGTTTACCTGAGTTCATTGCAGTATCTGTCACATGATTCTATTTTTTTGGTCTTTAGAGCTGACTACTGTTAAGGGAGGATGGACTGGTGGGCAACGCATAATGAAGTAGCTCTGTAAAAAAAATAGATTTTTTTCCCTTTTTAAAATTTATTTCTTTTGTGACTCTATTTAGCTTTATTGTTTCAGTGACAGGATCCCTTTTGGAGGCTGTGGGTAGTGAATAACCTCAGGATCTCCTGTCATTGGGCATGTTTCCAATAAAGCCTCAAAGCAGTAACAAAGGCCATGACAAATCCACTGTCTATGGTGAATCCTCCATGCTGTCAGCCTTATCATTGTTCTGAGCTGGGCACAACACCCGTCACGTGTTTCTGACATTGAATACAAAATTTGACTCAATGTGCCACACACTGTTTCCACTTGAAACGGTTAAGGATATTTCAGGGTGTCTTAGATAAATTGCCTATCAAAAATCTCCCTGAAGCACGAGTTCAAAGAATGAATGATCTGGACAACAAGTATTGGGCTTTTGATGAGCCAATTATAAAGAAAATATCTCCTTTTTTAAAGAGCTGTTTGAGGACATTAAAAATGAGTGAGTTGAGGAGGAGGAATAGCTGTAACATCTCTTTAATCAGGCACTTTCAGGTGTTCTGGGTGTTGGCCAGGGAAGAGCCTGTACCAAACACCAGAGCTGTAATTGCTACATGGACTAGGAAGGAGGAGCAAAGGGCCAGGATTAGAGGCAGGGATGATCCATGTGCAAATCCCTCTGTGCCCTTCACCCATCTCCCAGCTTTCACCCTGCCCCTGTGAGCTTGTGGCAGGAGATGCAGCACATGAGGAGTCACACACAAGAGGAGCCACAAGTTCTCCTCCAACTTTTTCCCAGCCCATCTGACCTCCTCCACCTTTTCCTTTTACATTTAAAAGTATAAGCACAGTGCAAACAAAACTTTTAAAAAGGCAAGCCTGACTTCCAGTATAGATTTTTACATCATTCTATATGGCTCTTTAGAAACTTAACATCTCTATTTGGAGGTGGGAGCTGTAGATGATTTGCATCACCTGATGTACTGATAGGAGCCTGGGCATTAAGTAACAGTAAGGTCCAGTTTTGGTGCTTTGAACTGCCATCCATCTTGTTTTCTAAAACTGAATTCACCTGTTGTGATTAGACAAAGCTAGCATGCAAGTAGTTAGATTATTGTAAAATGTTGTTTGGTGTTCACTTTTGAGGTTTTTCTAGTTGCTTATGGAAAACTTCATTAATTTTCTCATTCATTTAGTGCTTTATTGCTTATTAAGAGCTTCCATGAAAAACTTGGTCTTAGCAGAGATCAACAACCAGATGTTTTATAATCACCAGACTGAGTAATACCAGGTTTCTTCCTGTTATATTTCACTTTAATTAAATTTCCTGGAAGAGTGTGTGGGAAAAGTCCTGTATGCATGTTCATTATCTGTTGAAAATCCAATTCCTACAGCTGAATTACCATGGCTTTGGCCATGTTCAGCTAAATCTCAGGAAGAACAACACTGCCAAGTCTAAAATTTAGATAAGAAAGAAGCAGGAAATGAGAGTAAGAGGGCAGTAGTAGCACACAATAGCTAGTTAAAGCTATCAAACATGAAATTTCTTCCCGAAGTTACTGGCCTCTAAACCAGTGTTCTTCTCAGAGTAATATAACTTGGATAGGGAGGGCTCATGACTTCCTGTCTGCAGTCCCAGCAACCTACAGACTGTCCAAAGGTTGGAGGGGGCACACAAGGAAGAAGCAACCAGCTGCCCTTCCAAACAAGGTGGTTTTGTGATAGCAGATCCTGCATTCCTTCAGGAGAAAGGTGATGGAGTGTCAGGCTATAGCTCTGGCTGCCTTGTAAAGGAAGCAGATAAATACATTTCTAGGTTTATCTTTCCTCTCATTTCAGACTCCCTTGATCCCTTCATAAACTTAGTTTCCTATTGTAGGAATGCTCTCTGGCTCAGATAATCATCTTTTCTTGTACAGCAGCCTGGTTTCAGTTTTTTTTCCTAAGTCCCATCCTTTGGGATGGAACACTGGCTCAGGGCCAGCCACCATCTCGGGGGGCTAGCCTAGTGCTTAAGATGTACATGACATGAGAGAATTCAGCATTCAATCTCCACATTATCTTTTTCCATTTATTATTATGATGCATTCATAAGATGACCAGGCACATTCTGTTATACAATTGTGCTTTCAAATAATTAGGGTCCTATTCAGCTTCAGACACTGGATCTGAATTTTTCTATCTCGGGTTCTTTAGGGAGAGAATCTAAAATCATATTGGATGCCAAAATAAAAGGAGAGATGTAATTTTGTGTCATCATCAGCCCCCATATTTTATAACCATAATTTGAGGAACTGTCTTTGATGTATGGGGGTTTTCTCCCTTCAGTCTGCTGCTTTTTCTTTTTCCAATGAGCATTTCCCTGTTTCTTAGTCTCTTGCAGTAACATCTTAGTGTGTGGTATTTTTATAGAAACTCTTCTGACAGTGGCTTTTCTCAGCTTAGTTTTAGCAGTAGTTTCCACTTGTTGCTTTCTGTGGCAGCTCTGGTTTGGTGAGTGACATTTTGTAAGTGTATCCTTACCATTACAGCAGCCACTGGTGACCTTTCACTGGAATCCCTGGCAGCAACAAGTTGTTTCTCAGTATTAACCTGCAATACAAGTCCTGGTAGCTGTTTGCAGTGCAGTGACCAGAGGAGTTTCCATTTGGATCATTATGTACCTATTATGTATTTCCTACTTTCATGATGTTGTCTGCAGTCAGCTGGAACTAAACCCAGGAATGGAGGCAGCAGTATTATATTGCTATCCTATTCTCTGGATCATCCAGAGATAAAGCTGGGAGATAATTTGTGGAATTTGCATTCTTAGTAGTGGAGGTCTCTACTATAATTTGTATGAATAGAAAGCACATGTTTATAAGGAAGTTAATGCAAAGGAAATGTTGGAGTCCTGCTAAAGTGCACAGCCAGCTCCACAGCTGACTCTTAATGATAGAACAGTTAAAGTAGTTTCTGCAGCCCTGGGGCTTAGTGGTGCTGCAGTTGTCCTGTGGTTCTAACCAAACCCCTAATGCCGAAATCCCTGGGCACTGCTTTGGCTGTGCATCTGCAGTGCTGTTCCCGTGCCCTGGTATGGGTTTGCTTCCCTGCTAGCCTGTCTCCTCTCCCCAGCCTGGAAGCTGCCATGTGTGTGTTGTCTTCCAGCAGTGGGAAAAGCCCTTGGCTTTTCTGCTCTGTTGGAGATGCTCCTAATGCCCCAGGAAGGTGCCAGAGCACGTTTCTGCCTCTGCAGAGTCTTGTGATTCCAGGCAAGGCTTAGCCAAGATCTAAAGTCCCTTACACCACGGAGATCAGAGCGTGGGAAGGGAATCACTGCTCCCTCTCTCTTCTGTTAAGGGATGACATCCTTTGGTATGTGAACCAGCCTCTTTTGTTAGGTTGCCTCTTACTGAGGGAGACAATGCCTCTGTGTGTGCTACTCAGGAACTTCACTTACTGTTCCGTGAAATTGTTGTGTAGTACATAGATAAGAAACCTTCCTTTCTGTCCCTCTCATTCATCCTATGGGTTTTCTGATGTATCATCAGCTTTAATTTCATGCTACAGCCTCCCCTTGGCTGCACGTCTCCTTACCCTTGTGGGAACACTGGAATGTGTGAGCCTTCTTATCCCACATTTCAGTTTAGCTGAACTCAGTCCCTGTGCCCAAAGAGGATATGTACAGATTGCTGTTCCTTCCCCTCACACCAAGAGCTAGCATGTGCCCTTTGCTTCTAGAGAAAGGCTGAAAAGGCATCATATTATCTGCAATAGATCACTGAGATACACCTGACCTTAAAAATATATATATTTACTCTTCAGCCCCTTTCCAGTCAGCATTTTTCAGGTTTGAGGAACTTGTTTAGATTACTAAAACATTGAAAAGACTAAGGTGCAATCTGATCACACAGTCATGTATTTTATAAAACCCTGTTGTAGGATCATCTGGTTAATAGTTTGTGTTCTGGGTGAACTGAAAATCTGATGAAAATATATAATTCCTGTCAAAATAGTGTTGGCTTTTATATTTGTTTTGCAACAATCATTCCAAAGTTGGTGGTTTTTTAATTTAAATTCCTTTATAATTCTTTCATAACTGTTGATAGCAGAGCATCTACAGAATACAAAGTAATCAGCTCAGAAAGGTTTGCAACTTCCAGCAAACTGCCTTGTGGTGTGTGGTAAGTAAAATATGTGAGGGTCCAGAGTAGTTTGTTGTGGAGTGTTTTTCATATGGTTTTGGTTTTGTTTTTTTAGGGTTTTAGCTCATGGTGTTTAACCAAGACTGGCATGGTCTCTGTTCTAAGTTTATTTCTCCTAAATGGCTGTTACATTAAAGCCTCAGGAAAGCAAATAAAAATGGCTAAACTGGCACTGTTGCAGAGGCATTATTGGCTGGTTTTGAAGTGATTGAAGTAGCATCAGGCAGAGGCAAGCAGCTACAACAATATCTCATTCTCAAAGATCCATTAAATGATTCTGAAAATCCACAAGAGACTGCTTTGATAATATTGGCTATAACTGGTTTGAGTATTTATTCCACTTGCACTTTTTAAAGTCAAATGTTTTTTGATTTAAAAAGCTTATAATTGACAACCAAAGGGCAAGAGAAAGAAATGCTCTTGGATCTCTTTCAATTTTAAAGTGGGAGAAAACTAGTACAGAGGTGCCAAGTCCTTTATGACATCATAGTCCTTCCTTTGTTTGAAATTTCATTTGAATCTACTTTTTCTTTAAAAGGGCCTCTTCTCATAGGCTGTTTTGCTTTAAATAAGAGTCCTGTTGCTGTACTTGAATGTGCAATAGCAAAGCTTGTAAATAATGTTCATTACCTGACATTCACTTTTCTGCATAGTACTAATTCTGTTTTCACACTCCTTCTTGCTACTTGGGTTCATGCTGACATAGCAAATGCAGCAATACTGGCTGCACAATTCAAGGCTCTCTGCCTTGTGGACATTGCTGAACTGGTGAGTAAGCTTTTGAGTGCTGATGGATAGTCTACCCTCAACATCATCCTGAATAAAATCCTCTCTGGCTTTCCTGCTGTGTGGTAGCCTCAGGGAGAAGGCTGCTCCCTACGTCACCTTTCTCTGTAAAAATTTGCTATCACAATGATATTATCAGCAAATTTGTAGATAACCACATTAAAGTTAGTTTGACATTCATTTGCCGTGTGAAGATGCTTTTTGAATTTATTTTTCAAGTAAGTTGGCACATATCAGACCACTATGATGCTGTTTATTTTCTCTCCTGTGCCATGCAAGAAGCCCAAGATGTGCTGCCAGGTAGAGGTATTTTGCTTTTGCTTCTGTAGGATTGTTCTTCCCCTGTTGAATTGCATCGCTGCCTTCTGTAAATGCTGTCGTGCTCTTGTAGCAGCTCACATCCTTCTGTTCTTTTGTGGAGGGAAAAGTACAATGCTTCATAGAATCATGGAATGGCTTGAGTTAGAAAGGACCTTAACCATCACTTCATTCCAACCCCCTGCCACGGGCAGGGCCATCTTCCACTACCCCAGGCTGCTCCAAGCCCCATCCAACCTGGCCTTGAATGCTTCCAGGGATGAGGCACCCACAATTCCATGAAATCCTTAGTGTGAGCACAGCCTTATGCTTCAGGCTGTCTTTGCTCTCCAGGAGATACAGAATACTGTGTTGTGACTGTGGCTATTGTCTGTCTGACTGTAAGTTGCATAATTTCAATCTAGTAGAGCAAAAGTCAATAAAATGTTTTTCTGGCTAAAGGGGATTGAGATCACCTTTTGATGATGCTTGACAAGGCAACATTGCATACACCAAAGCTTTGCTTTCTAAGTATGTTGGTCTGTGTTATAGTGCACATAATATGCACACACACACACACATGATTATATACAAATGCAGAATTGTATTTGTCACATTGCTGATTAATTAGATGACTTAATGAAGCGAACTATTTAAAATGGCTTACAAACTTTGCAAATCTTTTTCCAAGACAGGAAAATGGTTTTAGAGTACTTTATTTCTGCATTGCTGTGGTTTCTGATTGGCAATTAAAAGGTAATTGAAACACTTGAGATTTTCATGTCCTGTGTTGCCCTGTAGGTTTATTATCTTCATGTGATGATCTTTGTTTGTAAATGAAAATTTTGGTGGGATAGAAGCTCTAGGAAAATGTGGTCATTTCACACAATGTGATCAAGCTCTTGTTCTTGGTTTTCAGAGAAACTTGAGTGCAGTAACATTTTTCAAATCAGACACATTTTCTTACTTTTACACCAAGGGTATTCACTGGCAAGACAATGCTGGGTACAGTAGTGTAGAAAAGTATTTGTAGGCTTAGCAGACTTTTTAAAAATCTTTTTGTGACAGATGTATCTCAAATTTTATGTTTTCTATCCTAAAGGCAATCATTCTTCCTGCTATCACAAAGCATCTTCTTTGGTGCAGCACAATAGGGATTAAAAAAAACTCATTTCAGTCTTAACTTAATTCCAATCTAAAAAACTTGCAATGAGGTGGTAATGAACTTGAACTTAGTACAGATTACCTCCTGCATGCTTACACAGATGTTCAAACACAAGACAGATATTTTTGAGACATAGTTCTATTCTGAGAGTGTTTCTCTCTTGAGCAGATTAAACCCTGAAATTTTCTGCTTTGCTTGTTGTTGCAGCGAATACAGTAACACCATTTGGAGTTCACCTCCTAGTTTTGAATTAGGTCTACATAAATTCATACCCAAAAGAAGAAGAAATGGTCATCATGATTATCAGGATGAGATCATTGTAGCAAATAATAGGTTGTTAAGATGAAGAGACTGATCCTCTGATCAGACCAATCAAAGCCATTTGAAAAGCAAAACTCACACGTTTCATAGTCCCAGCTGTGCAGTCCAGTGAGTACTGTGTTGATAACAATGACCATCTTCCTCAAGTGCCTTGAATTTTGACGTGTTTTTCTTCTCCAAAATACTGGCTTGTGCCCGATACACATGCTACACTCATGAACAAAAAGCCATATAATAATAATTTTTTATTTTATGTGAACTAAAACTGTAATAGCTCTAGCAAAGTGAATGACACTGGCTAGAGATTGGCTGTCAGAAGTCTGTGGTGAGCCTTGTTCCATGCCCTGCTCTGAGCAGCTCCAGCAGCTGAATGCCAAGTAGGGAAGGGAATGCAGATCTTTATGATGCTGCCATCAGCCCTTTCTGGCCAGTCTGCTCTCCACTAACAGTCCACACCAACAGTTAAATTAAAAGGCAACTTCTCCCCATGCATTCAGCTTTTCAGGCACAGATGAGATATCCATCCTCCCCAAATGTGGCTCTCTGTGGTGAGGACTTCACTGATCTCTATGCTAATGTGTAACCCGATGGAATAATGTGTCCACACTGGGCTAGAAAAAGTCTAAAAGCCTTTCTTCAGACAGGACCTACACCTGGTATTACTGTGGGCTGCTTTATGCAAATACTACAGCTTCATTATTATTGCACCACAAAATGCATTAGGCATCCAATTTCCTTTGTAAATGAAGCAATACATTACTTCAATAGCTACTTTTGAAGCTTTCTGCAACTTAAACCACAGATGTTAAAACCATTGGAATTAAATTAACCCCCTCTGAATTGTAATCCTTGAATAAACTAGAAGGGGTTTTTTAATTATAAGGTTTATTAAATTAAACATATACTACAATGGAGTGGAAAAAGTCAAATGATCTTATATGGCAAAAATAAAAACTTGAAGCTTGCTATCCATACTCCATTGGGTATGGAATGCCAAAAGAGAAATAAAATACATTTCATCTTGTTGCAAAGCCTAATGTTCTGTACCACATCATAATGTAGCCCAAACCTGACAATTCCTGTCTCATAAATCTCTTGGTTTTTCTTTTATTTACACTATAGACAAAAATCAAGTCTGTCCTTCAAAAGTACTCTGTCATCAAGTGAGCTCAAAAGTTTATGTTGTTATCCATCATGTTTGACTATGTCTGTGGTGCTGGAGATAAAATCTAGGCTTGTGAGGTTCATTTTTTAGGGGATACAGTGGCAGTGCAAGTATGGGCTGGAGATTATAAAGCTCTTTGAAGATGAGAGGGAAAAAACATTGGGCGATTGGCATTGGAGAAGTTATTTCCAAAGACCACTGAATTCAGTGCAACACTTACAATCAAGCTGTATCTATTGTAAAACTTTAGATACCTATTGTATCCCAATTAAGGACTCAAGTTCCCAATACTGTCCTGGGGAGGATGGTTAGTAGCCTGATTTAGGGGCCCTGAATCATCCTGGGGATGTTCTGTAGAACTAGAGGAAGCCTGGGCTGTTAAATTTGGCAGCCAAAGACTTGCCACTCATGGTTAGGGAATGTTGCCTTTTAAAGGAGTTGGATCAGATCTCAGAAGTGTATTCTGTAGTTGTCATAGTAAATACCTGAAGGTGAAATAAAGGTATGAGGGCAAAACTTAGCATGAGGAAAATTTTGCTGACATCAGAACCTGCTGGGCTTTTAAACATATGCTTGTCACTAGACACTAATTTATTTATTATCATGAGGTCAAGGAAACCAGAAGTTATTAGAAAGAAGAAATGGGTAAGAAACGAAATGTGTACTGTTAAGTTAATCTTTAAACTTTAGCTGCTACAAGATATAGGCTGCTTGTTGGCTCAATTCATATGATAACTACTGCATGCTTTGAAATAAGGGTAGAAGTCCACTTTGGTTACTTTCCTTGTTTACATAGCAATAGCCATCAAGTGATGGAGTTATAGTGCCCTTATGCTAAATTCTTGTTTATTTTCATAGAAAAAATTTATTTGATAACTATTCCAGACAAAGTTACTTCAGCTTGCATAATTTCAGCAACATTATAAATTCTGCAGATATTTAGCCATTTTGAGTAGATACATATGCAGAAGTTATACTTCTATACTGAAGAACACTTTTTCAGTATTTCATTAGATGTTGCTCTAGTTTTTCTACCATTGTGATTTGATGTGTTTATTTTTGAAAAAGAACTTATAATCAGTGTTCCTTAGTAAAAATATGCAGCTAATAATTTGAATGAATGGGAGGGAGAGGAAGCTTTCTAAATAAAGTATGTCCTGTTTATGGAAGCAAGTGTTTGATAGAGAGCTCTTTCCTTGCCCTCAGGTTGTCTGTTGCTTCTTCAGTTGTTAAATTACTCTGCACTCAAGAGAACATTATTGGTCAAATCTAAACCCATTACTTTTCCATTGAAATTTCCATTATCTGTGAGCAATTCCATCTTGGGGAGGATTATAATATTTTTCATATTCTGTAGTGTTCTGCATGTGCTTCATTACTGTGCACCATACATGGGAAAATGTCATTTATTATTTCATACATCAAAATACTCTGTCTGCCTTGATGAGCATTCTTGTCTGACAAGTGCAGCTGCTGGCCTGCACTCACATATCTTTAGCTTTATTTGAATCTCATATCTGCCATCATTAGCAATTCATGCAAGCTGGAAAACCAAAGGAAATAGTTCAAGGAATTCAGAGTGCTTGCTTTAACCAACTCCAGTGTTCTAAGAGAGTAGGAAGGATATTATGAACCACATAAAGAGTGCACAAGGCCTGTCCCCTGTGTACATTAATGAGATAACAAGAGATGCCTGTAGCTCAGCAAAGATAATTTTTTTAAAATTGCTTTTGCTGTTTAATTGCAGCTTTTGTGTTTTATAGATTTTATTTAAGCTATCAGTAGCTGTACATTAATAGTGTATTTAACACAGAATTAAATACTAATAAAAAGGGACAAGTGGACTAATTTCCATGTGTAAACCAGGCTCTGACAAGGTGATATGAACTGATAATAAGTTTTTAATAAAGGGTAATTGAGAATAAAGCTATAAGAGTAGTTGAGATCTTTAAAAAAAACCAAACCAAAATTGTTTAGTTACCAGAAGCCTGTAAGTGCTGTCCAACAGACATAGAAGCTCAAGATTATCCAAAAACCAGGGACAGAATCAGCCTGCTCAGACGTTTTTGGAGGGTGGCTGCCCTTTTTCATAGTCCCCTGGCCATGAGCAAGTGCTAGAGAGGACTGTGAGTGCTGACATCCCTCACTCACCTGGAAAGGCAGTATTATTCCTAATGAGGTTAACGTGGAGTGAGTTGCAATATAATTGAAGGGCATTAGCATTTATTAGAAATTGAAAAGAAAGCGGAATTCCTTAAGGCCTGACATTACAGGCATTTGGAGAGGATGAAATGTTTCTCATTAACAACCTATGTGCTTTTTGGCTGCACTGTAGATTTTTCTGTATGAACACCTGGCCTTTGGCTCGTATTTATTTGATCCAAACCCCTGAAGCATATGAATAAGTGTTATTGGTTTTCCTAGTGACTGAAGAAGGCATGGCCAGAAACATGAGCATACCAGAATATATGAATGTAATACAGATGTAATAAGAATGTAATCTTATATACATATAAGAATATAGTTGAGAACTGTATTCTTATAAAGAGAGTGTAAAATCAGAGGCACTGGCATTGCCCCCAGCACAACCTCAATCTGTGTAGTCTAATATTTTGTAGTTATTTCAAAATACAGGGTTTTTCTGGAAAATTGGAGCAGTGTTTAGCTAAAGTCGGAGCACTGTGAGATGATGAAACTCTGAAATGTACCTTGAACTGTTTTCCTTCCAGTGCACATAATAAGCAGTGCATATAATAGAGTAGAAAAATGCACTGCAGACAAAGGTCACTCTCTACCATCCCAGTGAGACATTGGTACCCACTTGCTATCTTCTGTGTCCTATCCTGGGGAAGGAAGGAAGGAATACTCCAACATTGCTATTGGCATGCTGCTTCTTCAGAAGAAAATAATAATGGATGAATGTTTCCCACAAAATCTTGGATGGTTCCTTTTTTTTTTTTTTATGTTTTGGATTTCTCACAGGAAAACACCCTCTTATCCCAGTGTTTGCAATTGCCACCAAATGTGGAAAGCCTCATTGCTGTTCTGCTTGGCAGTTGCACATGTGAACAAGCTGAACATGTGCTTGGGAACATTCATACTTAAAATATCTCAAACCCAGAGGCTCCAAAGTTTCAGGAATTGGCAGGTTCTGTAGAAGGTCCCAAGGCATTGTAGTTTGAACTCTGGTGATAATGTTTCAGCACCACTGGTCATGTGCTTGAGAGAACACAGTCTGCAACACAAGAAAGACTGACTTTATAAAAAACTTAATATGTATCTGATAGTTCAGTCCAGGTCAGGAAATAAATTGCCATTTTTTTCATCTGTCAGAGACTTAGCTCATGGTTAAGTGCTGCTGACAGTGTAGTGAACTCCTCTTGTGCTCAGGGAGTCTTGAGCATAGTTCATAGAGCTTATCCTGAGAACTGCATCTTTGATCTTTGGCAAACTGACAATTACTGTTACTGCACTGAGCAAAACCATGTCCTTCAGCTCTTTGTAACAGTGAGAAAAATGTACTGTTATTACAGAGAGGAAGGTATTTGCACCTGTGTTATAAATTATTTACTCCTTTCTGCCAGCAAAGATTTAGGAATGCAGAAGGTAAATAAATGGCTTATTGAATTTTTAGTCTTTAGTGATCTCAAATCTTCTGAAAGTCTTTTTTTTTTTTTTTTTTTTCTTGATACTGGGGGAAAAACAGTATGGGCTTTCATCTCTTTATTCTCCCTGTCAGTGCAGTGGTATTTTTGCTTAAAAAGTGGATCTGTGCTAATATTGTCTTTGTGAGATACAATGAACTTCTTAACAAATCTGCAGTAGCATTCAAATAAAGATTTCCTTACAAATGCAGCTTAACAACCAAAGAGAAAATGCTTGTATTCAATATTGTTTAAAAGATTTCAGTTTCAGTTCTCCTCCTTGGTACTTGAGTGAAGAACAGACTCCAAAATTTCAGCCATCTTCTAAAAAGATACTGAAACAAAACAAGATGAAAGAATCACATTCACTCCTAATTTCTCGTAGAAAGGTTTATTTCTCTAAGTCTCCACATTGTACCTATTAACAGAAAAGATGACAAATGCATTCAAGGCATTTAAATTAGAGTTTTATCCAGCCTTGTCATTTGCCCTGAAGGAAGTACATGGAAAAATAGTGTGTTTCTGATTCAAATGGGATTTTCCTTGCATTTTCCAAAGTTCTCTTAAAATCTACCTGCTGAAGGGAGGAGAAGATGGTTTATTGGTAGTAATGTTGGGACACAATTTTCAGGTTGCTGCAGTCTGCATCCCAGCCTATGCATTTTTTGGATAGGTTGTTTTGGTTAGCTCCCTACCTAACCAAAACAGGGCTGCATTTTTTTTCCTGGTAGCAGCTAAAATCAGACTTAGATGCATTTTTCTTTGTGGCTGGGGAATCTATATGTGCACAAATTCACCTTGTATAAATATACCCCCATACTGTGTGCTGCTGAAAGAACAGCTGGGATCAGAACAGATAAAATCTCAAACTGGTTTTGTGGTTTTAAAAAAATGTATCAGTGTGTTAGGTGAAAGTTTTTAATGAACTGGCATTATTTAGCTGAATTATTTAGAGACTAGCAGTTGTCTGTAGTTTATGACTCACACTTTGGTTAATCCCACAAAGAGACTATGTGACTTGGTGTCATTAATGAAAAGCAGTTGCATTCCTCCTTTCATATATCTCAAAATGAAGTTGCAAGCAAAAAAACCCAGCAAGTCACAACATTCAAATTTAGAATTCCTGCTGTTCAGCACCCTCCTCCCTTAAAATACCCAAATTAGGGATGCAACATAGATTAAATGATGTTCTGTTTACACCAGCAGTTCTCTGACCTTAATTCTGTCATCCTACCCATAGATTTGAACATCTAGAAATGAATAACAGATTTTAAGCTTCATCTTTCACACATGTCTGTTAACTAGTGTAGGAAGCCCTTTCTGCCTCTTAAATCAGCTTTGCTACTTGTCCTCAGCATGGGGAAAAAGACTAAAAAATTTTTTGCCAAAAGAAAAAGGATGACTCACGAAGATTTATTTTCGTGGTCAACAGAAAGTATTCAAACCTGATTTGACATATGAAAGAATTTATCATGGATTTATGTTTCACTGTGCTATGTGAGCTAAATGTATAACTACATCTTCAGTAAAACTCTCTTGCTGTGACAGAAACAGTCTGGAAACAAGTGTGACTCACTAACCAATTATGCCAGTGCCATACCCTTATGGAAGGGAAATGTTGTATCTATTCAGAGCTTAAGTGAAGGTCAAACCTGTGGGGTTTTGCTTGGTTGTTTTCCTGCACAGAGATACAGACCACATTTGCTTTAGTGTTGGTTGTACATTAGACTGAATTTGACACCTTGTAAGAGAAGTTTGTCAGGAAAGATTTTGCAACTTTGACCTGAGAAATTCCCATACACATGTAATCCTAGTACTTTATAGAAGAGTGTCCAGGAAGATTATTAGAACCATACTTTTTGATAGACAGAGAAACCTTTGTAAAATTGATGTGTAATACTACAGAGGACTATCGGTAAAAAGCAGAATGAAATAGCAAATCCTTTCCTTGGAGTATAGTAGAGGTGAAAATCATGTTTCAGAAACTGCTCTGCTGTCTTGACAGGTAAAGAAGAATCTCCTCTGCAAACCCATCACTTTTCAGTTCTGAAGCTAATCTCTCACACAGTCACCACAATGACTTTGCAGGACTTGAAGCTTCTGGCCACAGCTGTAAATTTAAAACCTCTGGGGATAGATGCTAGAACATGATCTCAGTCATTTTATTCAGTGAAATTATTAAATGTTTCCGGATGCAGTTTTGGCAGATTAAGTGTGCTCTCAAGTGATTCCAGGGCACTTTGGGAGGTGGCATGACCAGGATACTGTGCCCATGGGGCAGTATCTGCTGTCCATTTTGGCAGATTAAGGGACACAGGCACAGAAAGTCAATTTGGCTTTGCTGTTCAGATGCTGAGGGTGAATTTAGCCTGCTAATGTACGTGTCCTAAATGCACCAGTGACAAAAATTGTGATTCTAACTGGAATTTTTTATTTATGTTTCTTGTATTTTCACTATAATAATTTTGTCAATGTTATTTTTTTACCACATAGATAGTCTTTAACATTGAGGGAAAAACATTCTTGAAGGCATTCTGTATCAGTCAAAAAGGAAAATATTAATTCTTCTGCAATCAGCAGAGATTTCTAAAGTGCTAAGATTAACACTGGTAGAGATGTATATTACCCAGTACCATGTTTTATGCATATTAGATATAAAGCTTGAAACTGCCCTTTTCCCATCTGTTCTTCGGAGTTAATTGTATGTTAAAAAGTAAACATAGACAAATATAGGGGTGTTGCTCTGTGTGACCCAAAAATTTGGGAGATGTTTCCATGGCCCAAAGCTGGAGTGAGTTGTGCTGTTTTGTTGCTGGCAGTGCAGGGTGTGTGCCTCTTTCACTTGCTCTGGGAAATCCAAGCACAGCTAAGCTGATAAAATAGGTCATAAATTTGCACATTTGTAATTATTTTGGCTTCAAGGAGAACACATACACAGCAGAGCAAAAGAGCAACTGTGTAAATTGAATTTTGACTTTAGCATTCCTTCCAAAGGATCCCTGTCTGTCCATGTCAGCACATAAGACAACAGGGTTTTCCTGGATGTGGTTGTGTGGCTGTAGTACCAAGTGTCTCCTTGCCTGTTATTAAATACTGCTGCAATAGGGTTTCTTTATTAATCTGTTGCTCTGTAGTGGACTGTTAAGGCCTGTTCATAATAGTGCTTAAAACCTGTACCCTGTCCAGCACTGAGCCTCCAGTAGCTTGCTGTCTCTGACCACCTCCTCAAAACTGATTTTTTAGCTCTGTACAGACTGAAACTCCGTAATAGTTTTGAGGCCAAACCCCACAGTTACTTCACAATAGGTGATTTTCAAGATCTAGGTGTCCTATCATCATGACTGCACCATGAATCTGCTGCATGGTCCAACTCAGTGGTCAAGCCTCATATTGTATGATCTACTTTCCTTTTTATTTCCTAAATAATGCATTAGAAAAGTCATGTGTTATAACCAAGCAAGGAGAGAAGAAAGGAGTGGGGAAATAGAGGATTTCTATTCTAGCAACAAGAGCAGGGAAAAACTTGCAGTACAAAAGGTAAAACAGGAGGAGGGAGTTTAGTGTGACAATTTGATAAAACAGATTTGATAAACAGTCTGGGTTTTTTGTGTATGTTTAAATAGCAGCTTTCTAAATCACTGACTGAATTTCTCAGTATTCTTAGATCTAAGACTGCTTATCAGTTTCAGCAATTCTAGTTGTTTTGAGCTGAGATTATAGGATCATGTAAGCAGCAAAAATTGATTTCTAGCATCTTCTACTTTATTTAATGCCATGTAGATTTGAGGGGAAAAAATTTAAGTTTTTAAATGCGTATCAGAAAAAGAATAATTTTAAAGATCATTGATACAAAAGATGTCTCTGCTGATTCCCCTCCCTTAGCTTCTATTTTGAAACAATGCAGAACCATTTTTTGTTCTTAAAAATTGTTGGAGGTTTATTGCATCAACTTCATATTTCAAAATAAAATTTTGTTTCCCGATATTCCTTTATATGTTTTATCTGAGTTCTGCTCTGATACTGAAATCCTTCAGGACTAGGCTGATACCTGTTTATTTCCTTCTGCATAATGTTTTATTCTTCTAGATGTGCTAGTGCATCAGCTTGGTAATGGCTAGGAGATGTTCACAAGGATCCCACATTTTCTCTTTGAAAAAGTTAAGGCTGCCTTCTTGAACTGTAGTGCTGTACACTGATACAGGTGATTATTCTCTGAAGTGTTTCAGTCAATCCCAGTAACATGTATCATGTAGAAATTAGGATGCTTTCATTCCAAAAACTTCTTAAGAGAAGCTGCTTCTTGAAAGCTGCTTATGAACTTGACTCTCTTGAAATAAAAGGAATAGGTAAGTTATCAAAATTGTGTAAGACTGAGAACTGTTAGCAATCCTTTCTATTTGAAGAAATGTCTCTACTATTACCAGATGGCACTCTAGAGAAGCAACTGACTTTTGCTATTTTTCTGTGTCAGCACGGAAGTTTAACAAGAAAAACACATCAGGACCAGAAAAACCTTGCTTGAATCTGTCTACAAAAAAAAGGGAAATTCCCATAAAGTACAAGTGCAGTAGGACATGAATTCAAACTGTAGTCACCACTAGCACGTGAGACACCTGTTAATAGAAAGCTGCCTATTTATTCCACCTGAAGAAATTGTGTAGAAGAGTTCAACATTTCCAGTGTTGCTAATATCTGTAGCTGGAAAAGTTCTAAAAAATAAGCATACATCCCAAAATGTGAAAATCATCTCCTCCAAAAACCTTGCTCAGGGACATCAGTGTGACTGATAATCAAAAGCCAGAATGTGCCCTCATGTGTGTGCTTGACTCTCTTAAGGACTTGAGAGGCTTTTTCCTCACACCATTTTCATCATCTCTGCTTCACTACTTTGAGGTCCAAATAATTTATCAGCTGAATTTGAAAGAACAAAAAATACCTGCTGTTTTGCCTTTTTCTCATTTGATAAGCATGTAGCAACTCCTAGCAGGAGTTTAGGATGATAAAACATCATACAGAACCCTTGGCTGCTACAATGTGTTTGTGCTGTGCTGGAGGTCTCAAATGAACAACTTGAGAGTAAATTAATAAAAATTGTATAATAGGTTAGTGGGGTGTTCATGACTCCAGATGTTGCAAACTTAGAAGGTTTCACTACTTCTGTTTAAATTATTTGTAAAATAGAAACTTACTGGTTATTTTGCAAGTTTTCTTCCTTCCTTTTGCTGTACAATTTGTGATGCAGATAACGTCTGAAACTATGGCTGTATCTTCACACCTTAGCATGTAGCACTCTTAGCACTCAGTTCTGGTTGTGCTGTCAGTCAGAAGCCAAATGAATCCAGCTGATAGGGCACTAGTGGGATTTCTACTGTGTGCAGTAAAACTCCTCCAGGGTTGGGTGAGCCAGGGGAAGCAATGTTATGGTGCTGACAGCTGGGTGTAGGCCTTTGCTTTGGTCAATAGTCACTGCAGAGGACACTTTGGGGTGTGTTGGAAGGCACTGGCACTGCACTGCACTGAGAAATATTGGCACACCCTAGCAAGGCATCTGACCCTGATCAAATATTCCTCCTCAATTAAAAGCATGTGTAGCTATTCTGCTCAGCTTGTTCTTAGGAAGCTAATAATGGACTTGGATCCTCTTGCTCTATTTTGAGGACATCTTATTGAATCATGCATTGAATGATGTGACTAATTTGTGGAACAGAGTGCCTGTGCATCAGCTGTTCACGGTTGCTTTCCTGGGGGGAAGATAAACTTTTTATGTTAAAAGACACCGATCATTCTTTTCAGCATATCAAAGAACAAATGTACTGTAGGCTTTTCTGTTGAAAAAAAAAAAAAGAGAACAAATGGCTTTTATTTATATTTCCATCACTACTCCTGCATAAATCTCACTGAAGCTAATGTTACTTGTAGCAATGCGGATAAAAGCCAGACACTGTTGAGATGTAGAGTCCAACAGAGCAAGGCACACCACAGAAGCAGGAGGGTTCATCCCTGTAGGAACAACCTGCAAGTGTGTGACTCAGTCTGCTTGGAATGAACCATTGGTGTGCAAAGCCAGGGTTCTCCAGATTGATGTAAACAATCAATCTGATTAATGCAGTGGCTGTGCAAGCTGCTGAATGCTCAACTGTACTGCTGTCCAGATGGATTTCTCCAGAAGAAAAAAGTTTGGTGTGTGCATCCACTCAGCCATGGGAGCACACATGATGTCTGTGATGGAAGGGATGCAGGGCAAACAAAAATCACCCGGACTCTGTGACTGGGAAGGAAGAGATGGGACTGGGAGGGTTGAGCTGGACTTCTCATGAGTTGTGGGCATAAGGGGAGTAAGCTGAAACCTGCAGGCTCACCTTGAAGAGTTGGAAGGGAGTGAGGGCACAGTGTCAAAGGGACAAACCTGTGGGATGCTGTGGAGATTAAAAAAAAAAAAAAGGAAAACCAGCAAGCAGCAGGTTCTTTAAAAAATATATAGAAATACATAATGGAGGACAACATTAACTGGGAACAATAAAGTTAGTCCTCCCAGCTGATCACAAATAGTAATGTCACTGTAAGCAAAAGAGGAAGGAAGTTCTGTAGGTGGGCCCTAGGACAGAGGCATAGCTGGGGCAGTCTGATAGAGAAACACAGAATTACTTATTTCAGTGTTGACAAGGCCAATAAATCATGCAATTAGCTTAATTTCTTGATAGTTTCTGAGATAATGTCTACAGCAAAGTCTGAGTTCTACCCAAGTTCTATCCATGGACACTTGAGATCTGTAGAACAAAAGCAGCAAACACCCTGCCACCATCAATTACTTTGACCTAGATGAAAATAGCAGGGATTTTATTTTTTTATCTCTTATTTTGCTATTTAAAATAGTATGTATTGATCCCTTTGTTAGTGTAACATACAGACTGAAGTTCAAAGCAAAGAATAAGACTAAGAACTTATTATGGAAGGCTTGTTCAAAAGAGAAATTGGGCAAGGAAAGGTTTTGATCAACCCCCCTTGCCTAGGGTTCCACCTGCAAATGCAGTTCTTGCACCTCTCTTGCTATCCAAGCTTAAGAAATGTAGTGTTGCCCTTTAACACACAAGTCAGAAGGCAGGCTTTCTGTAAGGTGATGTGGCTGCTGCTGTTTTCAGAGTATCCTTTTCATCTTACCTGCAGCTGTGGGACAGTAAAGATAATGTCTGCCAGCTTTTTCTCTCTTGAAAGCAAGAGCATACTTGTGACATGTGCTTCTGAAAGGGCACTGCATTGGCATCTGATATATTTGGATATTCTCAAGTCCACATTTAAAAATGGCAAGTTATCTTTTAATCATAGGATATTCATAGTAAATAGAAAAAAAAAAAAAAAAAACATCTTGCCAGTCCTTGCTGCCCAAAGGAAGTCTATAAACAGGACTCCTGAGTGTATGCAAGTAAGCTTCAGAGGAATTGAAGAAGTGTGGTTGCAGTGTGAGTAATTTTACTTATAGAGAATCTGTCAAGAATACAAAAGGAAAGCCTGGCAGTGGAAGTGTCCCTGTTGCTCTGGTAGGACAAGGACCACACAATCCAGTGTGATTCAGTAGAACTTCCTTGTAAGTAGATTAGCTCCTCCCTGTGTTGACTGATAAAGATACAAGGTGATTTACTTACAGGAATGTGCGCAAGCCTCTGAATAAAAAGAACTGCTATTGACTTTGAGTCACCAGCAGTGATGAATTTTTGAAGTCAGTTTACCATCATTTAATACTATTTTAGAATAGTTGTTAGTGTGTGGCCTTTTCATTTCTGCCAATAAACTTCCTAATAGGTACTGAAGCAGGACTGAAAAGCCTGTGAACACCATGGAGACATTATTTGTTCAGTGTTGCATTATGACGTACTCATGATCTTTTTTTCTTTGCTTCCTTAACTTTTTTTTTAAACCTCCTTATTTTGTTTCTGTTCAGTGTGTGTGGTGATTTTAGTGATGGTGTAGTTCATTGTGGAAGTGATTTAATGTTCACTTGTGAATACTACTCCAAGGCACCTAGTAGCATTAATATGTTAGTAGCTGCCCAGTGGTCATGCTTCCCATGTCAGCTGTAGAACACAAAAGTTATACTGGAAGTACTTAGATAAATCTATTTCCTCAAAATGGCTGTGTACTTTCATTTTGTCAAAATGCCTGCGTGTTGGCTTTCTTTGCTGCTGAAATGCTGTTCTATCTGTTCCTAACTTCCCTGTTTAACAGCAGACAGACCCAGGGAGCACTGACTGAATCGGATGATCCCGAAACAGGCTGTCTAACTGATAACAAGCCAACTTCTCGACACTTCTATCCTGTCGCCTTGCTGCTTGTCAGCTCACACCTGCTGGTTGTGTGGCTTATTTTAAGTCTTGCTTTGCTATTAGCCAAATATCAATAAACTTTACTTGTGTTCCTTTCTTTTCTACAAACAGCAACGAACTAACTCTAGAAAAAAAGAATCATGTTGTAATATTTCTACAGTCTCAGACCCCAAGGATTCATCTTTAAGATTCCAATGTCTGAAATGTACTGTGTTTTCATTCTTTTTTTCTGAACTCCGAGAAGTATACTATGCATTGAGTGAATTGATTTGCTCTTTCTGTTCATGGTAAAGCTTTCCCACTGTAATTAGCGCAAAGAAAGCCCACTTACAATGCTGTCACTGTATAGAAGTTGTGGAATCCTGAATGCTTGAATCCCTCTTTCCAGAGTAATTAGTCTGACAAAAAAAAAAAAAAAAAATTTGCACAACACAAACTAACCCCTAGACAAATATGGCAGGGCAATGGTTTGTGAGACTTATCTTCCGTTGTGTTTTTTCATTGTAACTAGCTGATGGGATTGTTTTCGTTTAATAAATTATTATTACTTTGCTACAACTAACCCTTTTCTGTAGAGTAAATAGAATATACTAAGTTCTGTTTTGTAATGAAATTAGCCTGTTTGTAATTGTTGCTTTAGTTGCTTTTGCTTTCAATACACTTTTATATTCTTTTTAACAAAGTCCTGTTTATGTCTTGATGCACCACTTTGGCACTTGTGACTTTTGTACTGTATGTGAACGAACATCCTTCCTTTATAAAGCAGAGAGGTGGATTGGGCTGTTTGAAAAGCCATTATCTCTTTTTTTCATTGCAAAGCTGAACATACAGCAAATGAAGCAGAGATGAAACTTTCCTTCACTAATCTCTAGGGCCAGACTTAATAAAATTCCTTATTTCTAGAATGCGCATTTTAGGGCAATGTATACTCACACATATATAGCAAATCAATTGAAAAAAAAGGTATGAAAAGGTTTAAAAGGCAAATATATTTCTGGAATTAGAACAAAATGTATCATTAAAGTATTTAATTTTTTTTACTGAACTTTAAACCGCAAGGGCAGATATATTAGGGGGGATGGAAAATCTTATCACCTATTTCTGAGGGCAATAACTGTACTGGGCCTGGCCTTGGATTTAATTCTGTAAGATGTATCATCACTCATGGAAAACAAAAATGTAGAGTTGAATCCTTGTTATTTTTACTTCAATTGTTGCTGAAACTCTGCAATGAACAAATAAAGCATATTTATTTATTCTATGTTTCATGAAGTTGTACTTTTTCCCCCTTTCACTAGAGAAGGATGCCGCATAGAGAATGTTCTGAAGAATGTCAAATGCAGAAAGTATGCATTCAACATGATACAGCTGATGGCTTTCCCAAAGTACTACAGACCTCCAGAGGGGACATATGGAAAAGCTGACACCTAAGTTTAACAAAAGTGTAATCAGGAGCATGTATCATGCTAATTAGTGAATATAACAACTGCTGTTTATGACATATGAATTGGGAATGTATGACCTGTGGAGGTGTTATTTTTAGCAGGTTTTATCATTTTACACTGAAATTAATCTGATTAGTCATTATGAAATAAAACCATGAAAAAGCAATGGACTGGATATTCTGAAAATCAAATATATTCAACTTATCTTTGTGAAATTGAAGCTTAGTATGACTCATAAGCCAGTTGGAATTAGTTTCTGGGGTCATTTGATTGAAGATTAAAAAGGGAAATGGCATTTGCTGTAGGAACAGAGATTAGTAATCTGGAAGGTGGCATTCTGACTCCAAACCAAACCCTGAGATTTGATTTAAGGGGTATTTTACTGCTGGAAAAGGTGTTTTCTGTAACCAGCAGAGCACTGAGGTCTTGATCACTAAGGATTAAACCCTTCACAGAAATGTTTATGAAAGATGCTAATGATAATACCTGGGCTAAATATAATTTTGGTAATTACAATTAGCTTCTTTACATAAGCATGGTAACTTCATAATGTGTTTTTAGTAATTGCAGACTGTAATTTCAGTAATTCCATTTTGATTCCCTGCAGTTCATTTGGATGTATCACTCTTGGTTTTCTGTACCCCAGCCAAATACCACTTATTTCACTTTCACATAGATCACACTGAAATCAGGGCGATTAATTCCACAAGTAATGTGACTTGAATTTCACCTCCTCTTTAGTGTAAATCCTTAAAAGCAAATTTTCTTTTGTGCTAGGGAAAATAAGTTGTATATACAGGAGTTAATGTATCTTTAGACTCTGAAAACTTGTATGTTATTAGAAAGCCTAAAATAAATGTTATGAGTAAACTGCTGTACTAGGACTAGTTAGCCACAACAGCTGATTTATATAAAATTTGTAATGCTGCAGGTAGACACTCTAGGATGAAAAGCTATCAGCTTTAAAAATGAATGTTAATGTTCTGCCAGCTGGTGTTAATACTGAAATTTGTCTTGCAAAGAACATTTGTGTTTTCTAATTGTGTCTATTTACTTCTATTTACCTTCTTCTGCCTCCCAGAGAGGAATACAATTTAAAATTCCCAAGTATTCACTGGTTACTGACCTTTATGCAATGCCTTCTTTTTATATCTAGAGCAGAAGTATAAGAAATGTAGCCTAATGAAACTACCCTGGGAATTTGAGCATCTGTAGGAAATTGTAATTGCCATGGATAAAGAAGTAAATGTTTGCTTACTCCTATGGAAGTCAAAGAAATCTCTATACACCGTGACTTTCAATTTCTTCTTTTTAATCCATTAATATTCATTACTGGGTATAAATCTGTAACTGTAACAGAATTTAAGAGCCTGATTCTGCAAATTCTATTTCGGTGATCCATGGAACTGATCTATCATTTGCCTAAAATTAAATCCATCTTGTGTATTTGCAAGATCAGGCTTTGGAGTTTGTAGGAAAACATCAGAAAGAGATCCTTGTTCTAATACTCATTGACTTCAGTGGAGCCAGAAATTCACCTATACAATACATTAACTAATTGGAATGATTTTTTCCAAGAAAAGTAGATAATGTAAGTAGTGTTTTGGTGCATTAGTTTTTTATTTCTATTATATAATATGCTGTCATTAATTGCTTCCTTTTTCTTGGAATGTATTCAGTATATGTCAGAAGAGTTAACAATGCATCACAGATAAGCTCAGACTGATGAGAACATAATGCCTTGATTTCTTCTTGTCATGTACCAGTAGAAGTGGACAATACTCATTGGGTGGCTGGATATGTGCATAAATTAGTGTTTGTCTATTAATATAATGTAGCTGATCTGTGTGAAACTTTTTTGTGAATTTATGGAACATAATCTTTCCTAGAAAAGTAATTTTTCTTCTGTCAGGCTGCTGCACTAACCCTCACTATATACATGTTTATTATTAGCTTAAAAAACCCCTACATATGCAGTTTAGAGATAGTGATAAATTCCTTATGGGTCTCTGAAATAACCCCCAGGCATGCAATAGAGAGTGCTAACCATTGCACAGTAATTCTGAAACTGTCTGTAAAAATCTCAGTGGAGATGGTGCTCTTTGCTGGGTGCTATAGGTACCTAGACTTCTTTATCTGAGTCCCATTGGCATTCTGTCAAATTAAAAATATGAAATTATTTTAGATTTTCTTGTCAGGAAAATAGTCTTTCAAGATTTTGCCTCAGCATTTTAACCCTGCCCAGGCTCTAAATTGCTGTTATCACTACCATGTTTTTTTTGTGTTGAAATTGTTTTTCACACTGAAGCCATGGATTTGATGAGGAGAAAGAAAAAATGGCACTGGATTGCTATCCTTTTTGTTTTAACATCCATTCACAGTATGTTCTTGTGAAATTAAATAAATCCCTTATTTGCTAAAGATAATTAATTAGACAAAACCACAAATACATCAGTCAGCTGCAGTGAAGCCTCGTGCTTGGGCCATTACAGAAGAGTTGCCTGAGTTCTGTGCTAAATAGTGCTGAAATTTTTCTCACTAATATTTGGATTGGAACATCTTGTTGTAGGTCAGGAGAGCTTTGTAAAACCTGCAGAAGTGCTCCAAGTCTCCTGGAAAAACCTCGTTGCTTCAGTAGCAAAACAGGCCCAAAGATTTTGTTGTTTGGTCAGTGCCTGCTGGGGCTACTGTGGTCCTTGTGGGCGAAGGCTGTGCCATCAGCTGGCCATGGATTCAAAATTTTGGGGTTTTCTGGTTTGCCTTTTATGAAGGAACAAAGAGGGGCTTGCTGCAGGTTGATGGTTGTGTTACATGGAGTACATTTACTCTTTGTAGCAGCTGCTCCCAGCCCTGTGCGTTGTTTGAGTGTCTGACAGAGGAGTTAAATCATCCCTGGGGTCTTGCGCATTATCTTCTAGCTCACTGTGCATTTCAGTGCACAACTTAATTTTTATGAGCAAACTACATTGTTTGTCTTGCAGAGGGATAAGATAAGCAGAGCGATTTTGATGGTGGCTCCACAAAAACTGTTCCATAACTGCTGTCTTAAAACTTTTGTAAGGTATCAAATAATCTGCTTTTAGAGGAGGGCAGTTCTCAAGGGCTAGAAGACGAAAATTCAAAAATACATCTGGCATCTAAAGCCAAATCTTGTCTTAGAGATGATATTATTTGTAGAAATCAAATCAGGATCTGTCTCGAGGAATCCTGAAATAAGGGCTTCTAGCTTTCAATATTTGTACAATGCATCACACACTTACATGGGGGTTTTGTACCACAGAGTAGTGACTAAATAGAGAGCTAGTCTAAAATAACTAAAAACATAAGGAAAGGAATGTTAAAGTATTTTTTCCCCAGAAATGATTGTAATATTGTTATAATACATGTCTATAAGTGACATTATATTATCTATTGTTTATAATACATGTTTATGACTGACATTAAGCAGGCAGGTCTTTTTTTTTTGAAGTCTTTTGAGGAATTTAAAATACATTCTGATTAATGTTCATACTTTGGCTTTTATGGAGCAATTAGAAAGCAAAAATTTTTAATCATGTTATGTGATTTTTGTCTACGTGAAGCAATGTATTTTGATGGAATCCTAGCAATGTCTGTGTTATAAAAAAAAAAATTTAGGAGGACAGCTGAAACAAAATATTAACTGGGAAGTAGCCTTAATGAAGCCCTTTGCAATGTTAATTTTTTTCTGTCTGAATTTTGGCATTACATAAGTGAAATGAGGAAATTAACAAACAATTTTTTGTCTAAATCAATCTCTCCTGATGAAAATTCACTTAGTTGCAGTGGAATAACTTGTAATGATATTCTAAATCTTCACTAGCAATTTTGGTATAAAGAAGTGCAACACTCCATTCTGAAGCCTACTCTATAATATGCCTATTAAAAGTTTCAGGAAAAAAATATTTTTATTTCTAGATTAAACACAAGTTCCAAGAAATCCTTTGGTCCATTTTAAAAAAAGCATAAAATGCACTGAACATCAACCAGTGTAATAAAGAAAGGAATTGCATTGAAAACTATGCAGCAAAAGTACTTGTGTGAATTAATGTATGTAATCACTTAACAATCTTATACGTACATTGTGTCAGTTGGTTATGTTGTAAACTTGAAACTATTGATATTTATATTTATACTCTTTTTTATTATAAAGAAGTGCACTGTATAGGTAGTGCCATGAGACATGTTTGCATCTTGCTTTTCACTTCCTTGCAGCTTAAAAGCAGATGTTTACAATGGAAATGCTTTAAAGTAATTTGCTGTTCTCGAAAACACAAACTTACCTTGTATATTGCGTGTTTACAAAAAAAAAATCATAAAAATGCTTTTTTAGAGAGAAAAAAGTCACAGACTTCAGTCCTTAAAACACTGGGGTTTTTCCCTTAGCTGTACAACACCTCAACTGTTGTGCTGCCAAGCATTTGGCTTGCACTCTGCAGGACTCAAACATTTTCTCTTTCTTTCATAGCATCTGAATAAGTAATATAACAGCCATGACTTATCAGCATGATACTCATGATCCAAGTTAAAAACTTACATTTGCTCAGATATGAGCAAATACTTCGGGATAAATGAACTGTAAGACACTTGTGAACCAGTGTCTCCCTATTCCAAAGAGCTGAAACATAAGGCACAGGATTTGTGTGCTGACTGGGAAAAAAGGTTACAGTTGGAGTCTATGCTAAAAGAGTGCCCTGGCCATGCCAGGTTCAGAGCAGTGAGATTTGAACCACGCTGCAGTGGTGTTTGATTACTCCTTCCATGCATGCAAAATGCCTTAAAAGTTTTCAGCACTTCTGTTTATGAATCGTCTGACTTTAAAACTTCAAATCCCAAATTACTTTGGTACTTGTTTTCCTTTTGTGTAGCTGTTCCTTGTGATGTTCCTGTCTTACATTCTGGAGCACACAGGGCTGTGTATCAGTAACATTAACAGGACCTCAGTCCGCAGCATGTGTTTGTCCAGAGAAACAAAGCACAACTATAGAAATTCAATGCTTTTTATATTTCAGGGTTTATCAGTTTTGTTTCATTGCTGTCTGTAAGCCATGTCCATTGTACACTATGTGTATGTTTTTATTTAAATAAATTTAATGTTTATTTTTTATGTTTCTGACTTTTTTGTTCGTTATTCATTTTTCATTGTCATTGCGGTGGTGTTGCCCAGAGGGAGGATTGTCCATGCTGATGAGAGTGTGTTCCCTCCTAAAGCAGTTGGGGGAAGCCCACTCACAGGTCTCATCACCTCTAGGAGCAAGGATTTACGAAAAGTTCTGAAATAACATTTAAAAGCCGGCAATGGGCAAAAATTAATAGTTCATATTCTTCTTAGTCTTACCATAACTTTCATCTCAGAACCAGGTGGGTCATGCATTTTCTAGTTCAAAGCAAACAAAACATTCACATGTCCATAAGGAGATCCCTTTCACATAACTGTTGATCTTTAATTCAGGTGGGATCAAGGCTTTTCATAATGAAGACTTTTAAAAAGGAGATGTGTCATGCTTTGTCTGGTATCACATCTTCACCATCTCAGCAAATTATTTCCTTGGGAAATAATTATGGATTGCTTCTGTGCTGTTTCTTGACTTTCTGTTGGAATCTGGATTTATTATATGGTCTCTCACCACAATGAAAGGTAAGTTCCCTATGGCTGGCTGAAATGTAGCAAATGGATCTTCTGTTTTGGTATATGATAAAATGTGGCTCATCTGTACTGTCAGTACTATGAGTAGAAGGTGGTTGCATAATTTAGTATCTCTGTTAGCATTTTTAGTTTTACTAAAATATATTTAGTGAGATTTTAATTACTTGCAGAGTTCTTGATAACCTTTAGAAAACACTGGGAATTAGTGCTTCTTTGGAAATAAATTAAAAAACTGTTAGCATTCAGCCAACAGGAGCCTAGGAGTTTTGTCTCTTACTAATAAAAGTTAAAGTATTTTAAAATTACTTTGTCTCACTTTGCATGTTTATGGATTTTATTTTCCTCGTAAACTGGGAGCCACTTTCTTCTCACAATGATGTAAGACAGAAATGGAGAAAGAACCTACAGCTGAAGTGAGATGATAGAATAATATGATAGCAAAAATATGTTTTCACTGATTCCCTTTCCAGTGTTACTTCAGAGCATGCTTGAGTATATGACATAATATTTCTGAACCACAGTCTGCAGGGTTCCACACTGGGCTGACCATTGCTGCCAGTAACAGAATGTATTCACAAATGCTGCTTCTGCTAGGCACGAGCTTTCCTGTGAGTGACAAATCTTGTACAAATCACAGCCTTCAATGGGTATGTGACAGATGCGCTTCATGTAATTAAGGACAAGAAGGTTCTAGATGCAAACTAGACTGTGTGCTGTTTGCTATGCCTAACTAAACTGACCCTTTGCATTTCTGTGTAGGCGGTCTGTGCCCAGTCCTAGCCCAGGGCATAAATGAGAAGTACACTTGCTCTGCTGCAGGGAAAATCCTTGACATTATTAGAGGTGTAGATGTAAACTGCTTCTAAATAAGCTGGGATAAGAAGCTGAATTGAAAGATTTCTTCTATGTGTTTGTTTACATGTATATACATACATGTTATATTTACATTTTAATATTTTTATATGTTGTAGGATAGGAAAGGGCAGTGACATATGATCAGTTGAAAAATGGATCTTGTGATATTTCTAGCAATCAAATAGTTTTGTTATTGGAAGTGTGGCACCAAAGATAGGCTCACATGAACAAAGCTTTAGCTTGTGCCATGTTACATGTGGTGACATGTGGTGACTCTAATAGTAAGTTGCTTCTGGGGAAAAAACAGAGAGAGAAATGGGAAAGACCAGTACCAGACCACAGGTGCAAAGCTGGGAGAATGACAGCAGAACAACAAGGAAAGAATACTGCTCTCTTTCCCCAGCAAAGCCTACATGTTATATCCATTTTTCATGGAACAATAATTTTGATTGCTGCAGTTTACAGGACTGCTGACTTAAACAACTGCCATAGATAACCAGAGCAGAATTCACCCCTTGGGTGATACTGTTCCTCAGTAGTTTCATTTTAGAGGCAGAAAGGTTTAAGTTCTGGTCCTAAAGTCATTCTTCACAGGCACAGAACCAGAAATGGGGCACTTGAGGTGAGAAACTCCAAGGAGCAGGTTTTGTGAGAGCTTTCAGAATCATTAGCATTCCTGAACTTTGGTTCAGAACTGCAAAAAACATTTTGTTTGTACAAGGCCCCACACAGGAAGAACTTACTCATGGTCGTGGCAAGGAAGTTGATGGCAGTTTCCTGTAAATTATAATAATAAGTAGCTGATGCTAATGAACTTGTGCACAGAAGGAAATATATGCCATCAACACACTTTCTTTAGAAGGACATTTTTAGTGGAGCAAAATACTCAAAAACATCTGAATGGGGTCTGGGTTTGTTAGTATGATCTAATACCCAACTTTTTTGGGCACTTATCAGCATTTAAAAAACATCACATAAATAGGAGCTTAAGTCTGGTTTCCTACTTAAATCTAGGTAGATTCTCAATACTCTCTATTTGAATTTAACTTTTCTCTGGTATGAAATATTACAGTCTGGCTTTTCCTATTTTTCAAACAAGGCTGTTGCTGATTGGCCAAACAGGTATTGTGCACAAACATTCTCATAAAGGTAAAATGATTTTGAGGGAAAAATGGTTGTTCTACTTTGTACATTCTGCCAACAGCAGGGGAAGAGGACAGTGCTCAGCTGAGGAGGTAAGGAGTGTAACAATGCATCAAGGTTTAATGCTTTTTTTATGATAGATAAAAACTGTAGTCACATCCAAAGGTTACAAAGCATTTTAGATAAAGAAAAAATTAAGAAAATTTTAGAGGTTGATTGCAAGTCCTAATGTAAATATAAATTACTTGCTTCTAAGTACTTTTAATTAAGTTTTAATAGGTTAATTATTTACACTGTTCAACAGGAATATTTTATACAAATCAAGGTAATTTTCAGCAGGAATTAAAAACAACTCCCAAACTCACAAAATAACATCATCTAGTATAAATGAATACTTTTAATGACTACCTTTACCTCATGATACACCACCTCCATGCTTTGTTGAAAGAGAGAATTAATTTAAAAAAATTAAATCAAGGTTTTTGCTTTTTTAATATCAGTATGGGAAATAGAAGTGATCATTTCATGGGTGGGAGTAGTAGGTGTTAGCAGGTTTTTTGTGTGTGAATCCAGTTAGTGTACTTAGGTATAAAATGCTGAGTAAGAGTTTAAAAAACAAAAAAGTGGAGCACCCAGTTTATATTCACATATTCAATGGCATGGTTAATGGACATCAGCAGGGGAGATGTGATCCCACACTTTTTAAAAATCAACAGGAAAGCAGTGCACACTATGCAATTCCCTTTGGCATTAAACTTATTAAGTCAAATAAATTATTACAAGCACATAGGCTAGAGTTCTGGAACTTAATTCCTTTTGATCTTCCGCCTGCTAAATTCTGCTTCCCATTGTGCTACCATGCAGTTTATTTTTAACAGATAATTTGTTTGGACACCATTAAAATGAAAATATGACAACTTCTGGCGCTACTAATGCACTGAAATTCCTGTCAAGTTATTAATTGTCTGCACTCACACACACAAACAGACACACAAACAGCCATTTGCACAAGGGAAAATTGTAGAGTTAAGAAAATGTCGTTGCTATGTCCAAGAGCATGAAGCACACAAAATATAGGATCCTGACTTTTGCAAAGCCAGCATTACAGAATACTCCCACTAATTTCTGTGCTTGAGGTGCAGCCCCCATAGCTGTTAGGTGTCTGGAGAAGAAGACTGCTATGATGTGACAGGTTTTAAATGGAACATTTTGGAGCTGAGTCAATTGATTTTTCTTTTCATTACAATATGACATTAATTCAAAACTTTTCTATGATTAGTGTTCTGAAAGGCGCATTTCCGAATTATGGATTCTTTTTTCAGCTGAGCACTGCTTAGTGTTAGTATAAGGTGTTTTCTGTACCAGTAATGCACATCTTTGGCATGAGGGTTTTCATTCTCCTTACATCCTTCTGTGAGGAGCATCTTCAAATATTTTAAATATTTCAGTATCAATTATGCTGTGATTATACTCCTTTTTTTTTCTTAGAAAACTAGTAGTTCACTGATTTTTAATGATGGGCCTACAAACATCTTACTCCGAGGTGTGCTCTGCTTGCAGCAGGCAGATCCACACTGCTTTGAGCATTTGAGCACCGAGAATTTAAAAAGCCCTAAAGGCTGATGGATTGCTGATAAGGGCTGATAGGGCCCTTAGCCACCAGGTCATGGAGCCTCAGTAAGGAAGAAAACAAGATCCTGGGCTCACACACAGATTAACTTAGATTGCTCTCCTTTGGGGAGGTGGGTCTGGGAGAAGGGTGGATGCACCTTAGCTAGGAAGGGAACTGTGTGGATCAAATGGCCTTCAGGTATTTTCATGGTTTGTGATTGCAGCCTCATGGATCATAAATACTGTCATAATCCTGTGACCTACTAAATATGCTGGCCTTTTGTTTTGCTCCTATCTCCTTTTTAAGTTATGATCTAATTAGTAATTCATGATTTAATGAATAACCTACATAAGTAGATATGAGTTCATGTCCTCAAAAAAGATACTACAAAAGATAACCAGACACATGAGAAGTTCCTTCTATGGATTAAATACTCTGGTGAGTCTCGATCTGAATCATCTCTGTGTCAATAAATCCCTGCCACTATCAGCAATATAGATCTATGACACCAAAAGGAAGCTTTTAGTACTTAGTTTTCCTCTGCCAGAATTTTGTTTTACAATCTAGCTTCCTGCTTTCATTGCTCATCTGGTAACTTGAGAAGATGGATGGAGAACTGGTTCAGGAGAACTGTTGTATAACTTTGCCCTTTGAGCCCTGCAGAATTGCTCAACAGAGAACTCTTAAAAACTAAGGCAAAAGTGCAGTTATTCCCAGCAAACAGTGTGTACGAGTCAAGTTATACCTCAAGAGCAAGAATCAGATCCATCAGGAGAAAATTCTGTGGGAGAGGTCTGCCTTGGATATGCCAATTGCAAATAGGGAGTGCTTCAGTAAAACATAGGGGTCTGGATCAGTTCAGATTTTATTATGCAGTAAGGAAAACATGGCAGATTATTCTTTTTGGGGCTAGGTTAAGAAGAGCATCTATTTATCCAAAGCTTGTAAAATTTAGGTCTTCAATTGAGTTTTCACTAAACTTTTTAAGAAGACAAAGTTATGATGTGAATTCCAGTGAGAGAACCATAGTCTGAAACCTGTAACAAAATAATTCCAATCATGAGGCAAAGGGACCAGCTAGTACCCACCTAATCTTCTGCATGATAATGCAGTTCAGGAAATTTCAGGTATAATTGCCACTTATCTTCTTCAAAATACACATTTGTTTCATCTATCAGGTATAGAACACTTTTTGTTCTGACTTCCATTGTGTTTCTTTAACTTGGGCTTGTGTCTTGCAAGGCAGGATGAACATAGCTAAACTTGACATCTGTGGGTGCACATTTAATGTAATGTTTAATAGAAAATTATCTGGTCCTCCAATAAAGTTTGGAAGGTTTCGTTTGATATTTTGATGGGGAATAACTAATACAGTTTTACTGGTAAAGTCCTTCTTTTCAGGTCATGCTAGGGCCATAAGTCAGTGGAGAATCTGTATGTAATGTACTTCTTATTTGGAAAAAAATATTACTCATTCCATCTGAAATTAGATAGGATGCAGATATAAACAGTTATAAAATTAGCCAAATTGGTCAGGAAAACTAAGTATCCTGCATGTTGGCATTTCTATCAGCACACTTCAAACTTAAAAACTAGAATTGCAAGCTCAGCCCTCTTGCATGGTACTAAAAGCTTTATTCCACTTCAACAGTTTCCTCAATCATTTTCTCCCAGTGTACTGCTCAGTTCATGACTGGGTTTGACAGAAAATGTGTCATAATATCTCCCATTTCTCTAGTGCATTATTGAAACAGCAAAATGAAGACTAATAGCAATTAAGGCAACTTAAATTCCAGATCAGCACACAAGGCAGATAGGAGAGTTTTATATCTATTCTTATTTGAGGCAGCTGGATGTTCATACTTATTTTCTTACTCTGTGCTTCCCTACAGCAATCCATGTCCCAGGAGCTTGACCTTGGGATGCTGGCTGTATGTCAAACTCCTCTATCTCTTTGCCTGGTGTTTGCTACAGTTTTTATTGGCTGATAATCTTCATCCTCTTCCACTGTCTAGAAAAGGACATAAAACAAAAGGGGAAAAGGTGTAGTGAACAGTAATATGTATTTTTCTTCATAACAATGACTATATATATATTTATATATATATATATATATATATATATATATATATATATATATATATATATATATATATATATATATATTGTGCACCAGTGGGAATACAGACATAACACTTTTTGTCTCTATTCTACAGCAAATTACCATCACTGTAGGGATACATTCTTCAGCAGTGAAAATGGAACTGATCACAGTTTTCTTAGTTGCTAACTGCATTGAGATTTTGCAAATGATGCAAGATGTAACACATTGCCATCACAGTTCTGAGACTGCAATCTAAATTTAATGCTGCCTTATTTCATTTGACCTGCTGGAGGAATTGTGATAAATTCCTCATCAAAATGTTTCCAAAAGAAAATTAAACCTTTGCATTTCTCTCATTGATAAATTAGCTATCATTAAGACTACCACATTTTAAAATGGCATGTTTTTTATAAGATGGGTCTTTATTATAATTCCATATTTTTTCGTATATTTATAGGTAGTTGATAACTCATTCACTTCCTTTTCCCTGTAAAGACTTTTATAACAAGTTATTTATATCTGAACTTACTATAACAAAGAGAACAAGACAAACAATGGTCCAAATAGATGGATATGGGGAAAATTAGTTATGCAGGTCTATGGCACGTCAGATCCTATTTCTTTATTCAATAGAGTTTCCTAGGACTTGAGACCAGAATAAATAATGAACTCCTCAATGCTTCATAAAGTATGGCCAAATAATCCCATATACCTGAGAGCAATACAAATCCAAAGGCCATTGGATGTTCAGTTCTTCTCAGAGACTGTGACTGATACCCACATGTGCATACAGACTCCTCAGGGGGACGTGTAGGAATCACTGCAAGACTTCTCATGGGCTCTTCTTCACCAGAAGTGGGTATTTTATCCAGTGTTGCCTAGTGAACCCAAAGCTATACAGCATGGGAAATAGATGAAGCTTGGCCACATTTAGGTAAAGGAAGGAGCACTTGTGCAGCTTAGCTCATATCAGGGAAATTTCTCCCCATTGGCAGGAGGGATGATGAGGGGGACTCCATGATATCAGAAGGCTAATTAATTACTTTATTATACTATTAATCTATACTTTATTACACTGCATCTAAACTGAAACTGAACAAGAACTCAATGGAGCAAAATCTTGTGACTGTCTCCTGACCAACCATCCAGACTCAGCTTGCAAAGATTGGTAAAGAAAACAAAACACTCACACCAGAATCCTATTACCACAGTCCAGGTAAATAATCTTCCAACACATTCCACACATTCACAAAACAACAGGAGCAGCACATGAGATAAGAACTGTTTTCCCTCTGTCCTTCTCCAGGAAAAAGCCTGAGAGAGATAATTGTCTCTCTCTGTTCAGAGAATGTGAATTCCACAAGTTCATGCCAGGTTCATGTGAGGTACTCCTTAGTTTTAGGACAGGCAATTCAAAAACAGCAGGTTGAAATATATAATCAAGGATTTTATGTTAAAGTGGAGGCTTGGTTTATATGTCACTTCTGTTGTCTATATTTAGTCTAATTGTCATTTACATTCCCAGGAGAAAAATGGCCACAGCCAGAAACATCATCAATCCAATTCTTTAAGGAATGTGTGACCTGTCCTCTAAAGATATTAGTCTTTATCTAAGTTAGGAAGGGACTAAATAGGGAGCTCTGAAAAGCAGTTTAAATTAGACACCTATAGCCAAAGTTAGGATTTCTGAATCCTAGTCACAGCAGCTGCCAGCTGTCAGTGTTGTTCAACTGAGGAAAGGAAAAGAAAGCTGTTGTTAAAAAAATACAGAGAAGCCTAAGATGTGTTAGAAAAGCTTTTTCAAGAATGCTCAAGGTATGGAAAAGCAAGATAAATGCTGTTTTAAGGAAGTGAACATGGGGTTGTCTCGATATGTCTGTACTATGTTGCCAGTCTGCCAAAATTCAGTACCAAAAATCCTTTTTAATAATCAAGAAGCGCATCTTGAATTTAGCCAGCAGCAACATTTACTCTGCAGTGACAGTAAAAGTAAGTAATTTATGACTGTAGCCCTCAATCTATTTGCAGACAAGACTGTAATATTGAAAGTTGGCTATTGGTCAAATTGCTTATCTAGTTTTTTACTTGGTGAAAGGAAGTTTTTAAATGAAAGGTAAATAAAATACTTTTCAGCTACATGTAGGGACTTAGTGGCGCTCTCTCTCTCTCTCTGGGCTAATTCAATAGCAAAGCCTGTGCTGAGCCATAAGGTCAAGCTTTTTAACTTGGAAAGGTTAGAAATCATTGTTATTGAAAGCAAGGCTGACAGCACAGCAGGTATGGCCATCAGTGGAATACCTGCCAGCCCTGTGACTGGAGCAGCAGTGGGAGGGGGACGCAAGACTGCTATTTCAAGGGAAAGAACCAACAGCCACATTGCTTTAAGCATCTGGATTGTGAGATTAAGCTGACAAATACAGCAGCAGCTTGAATACCATATCCTGAATTCCTCTCTGCAGAGACATGCTTCTCTGAGCTTGGAGGAAATGTAAGGAGTTGCTGCGACTTGCACTGAAATCACAGAATAATCACAGCAGTGCTGACAAAAAATTTGCTGGCAGTTTTCACATCTGCATGGCTATAAAAAGCAATGGCATTCAAATATACAGCCATACATTGGCTGCCCCAAATACCCCTTGGTCTCCTCCTTGCCAAAATGGCTTCCCTTTGTCTTGAAGGAAGAAAGATAAATGGGACGATTCTCTCTTCAGAAGCTGCTGCCTGTCAGTGGAGTAGTGAATAATCAGCACTTCCAAAAAAGCTCTTTTAATGGCACCTACTTCTCAGTCATTGCAACAGAATTAGCTGCTTAAACAGACAGGTCTAGCAATCATTCCAAACAAAATCAATTCTCCTTGGGAATATTAAACATCTTGGGAGTGCAGAAGGGTTGGGTTTCGTAGAGGTAGGGTTGGGGTTTTTGTTTCTCTGTCAGCCCTTCAAGACACTTTTCAGGTGTAACCACTAATGAAAGCCGCCCTGAGTGTAAACCCTCTGACAGGGGGAACAACAGATCTCCTTGGGTCTGGGGCCAGAGGAAGCACCACCATGGAGGAAAACCATCAGTCCAAGCACTTCCCTCAATTCCTCACAGCGACACTTCCCTCAATTCCTCACAGAGACATTCTTCATCATCAGCATCACACATGGACAGGCAGGAATGTTGTTAACATCCAGAAAACCAATGTGTTTTGGTGAATCTTGGTAAGATAATTTCCAGGGAGGGTTTTCCAGAGTTCTGTGTTACTGCCCACAGTGGGGACACCCTGCAGGCCAGCACAGCTGTCTGTGAGCCTCCTGCCACAGCTCCTCAGGGCTGTCTCACTGCAGGGACAGCAGAACCCTCTGGAAGGTGTGAGGGGGTCCTTTGGGAAACTCTGAAGAGTATCTTTGAGGAAGGCAGCTCTTCCGAATTGTGTCAGAGGCCTGTGGAGGGGCTGCAGGAGCCCTACGGACACCCAGTGAGGCCATGACAGGCGTGAGACCTTCTCCTCGAGGAGCTGGTGTTGTGATAGTGGTTTTCCTCCTGAGAAAGCTGCCATTGATCAGCCAGTTGAGGCAAATCCTCCACTAAGCAAAGGCTCCATCTTGACAGGATGAGCTGAATAGGAGATCCATTTAGAAAAGGAAAAAAATAAAAAAGGAAAGAAATCAGCTCTCTCAAGTGAAACTTGTTGCACAGGGTCTTCCCACTACTCCTGTGGTGAGTATTTGGAGAGAAGACACAGGCTCCCTTCAGAGCCATGGCAAGGTCAGGGTGGGGTCCCTGAGGGGATTGTGTTGTGCCCATGGCCTCAGAGCATAGATCATTTCAGCAGGGAATTGCTATTTCCAAGAGGGATTGCATCAGACGTGCTTGTGCAGCACAGCCAGGGATGGCAACTCTGCGAGGAAAAATCAGGACTTTCACAACTTCAGAATCCTTTATTTTGTAACCTAGTAGCATGTAAAAGGGAGTACCTTTATTTCTCTTTCTGTTTTAAAAATCCACTTGCAGAATGAAAAAGAGCAATTGAGAGCAAGCTGCCTGTTTGTTCTCTGCCTTTTCCTTGACTGCTTCCTTTTCAGAGGAGGGCAGTGCTGCTTGTCTGTCTGTCCTCTCTGCTCCAGCAGTGGCTCTGTAAGGGGAATTCTGATGGCTTGTGCTGAATCTTTGCTGTTCTGCATCTGAAAGCACACCCCACTCTGATGGCCTGTGCTGAATCTTTGCTGTTCTGCATCTGAAAGCACACCCCACTCTGATGGCCTGTGCTGAATCTTTGCTGTTCTGCATCTGAAAGCACACCCCACTCTGATGGCTTGTGCTGAATCTTTGCTGTTCTGCCATCCAAAAGCACACCCCACTCTGATGGCCTGTGCTGAATCTTTGCTGTTCTGCCATCCAAAAGCACACCCCACTCTGATGGCTTGTGCTGAATCTTTGCTGCTCTGCCATCCAAAAGCACACCCCACTCTGATGGCCTGTGCTGAATCTTTGCTGTTCTGCCATCTGAAAGCACACCCCACTCCTTTCCCCGAGTGCTGCAGCAGAGCTGAGGTACCAGGTGGGTCTGTGTGCTGCACAGAGGGACTTGAGGGGAAGAAAGATTTTTTTCCCATGAGGATTCTCATTTGACCTTATGACATTGCCCCCAGCATATGATTTAGGAGGACAACTCCAACCATTTCACTAAGATCAAACCATTTGGGAAAGAGACAGTAATGGGAGGAGTTAAAAATAAATTTCCTTTTGCTTTTCCCAACCAGCTGTCTGAAATCATACTGAACCCTTTTCTAGTGTCTTAATAATAGCAAAATCCTTGGTGATACTTTGAGAGGTAACACCTCTATTTAGATTATTTTGTTTTATACATGCCTTTTTTTTATTATTTAATTTCAGAAAGATTCAATTTGTGACTATGCAGGGTATTTTGCAGCTGTGGTTTTGTTTAAAAATATCTTCTTTCCCTTGGAATCAAACAGATTTTATATTTCCTCTTCCTAAGTTCAGCATTGGAAGATTTCAAACTGCTGTCATTTGGAACTGATTGCTAATAAATCTTTATTGAAAACTATAACAGTGAGATAATTAAAGTTTACTCTTCTCTTATACTTGTGATAGTACTTAGAATTAGTTTTATACTCTCCAACAGTTTTCTTTTAAGTGAAGAGTGCAACTTTAAAGAAGCACATTTTCACTGTTGGGTTTGGGTTTTTTTCATTCTGGGGTATGTTATATTTCTCAGCAGGTTTTACAGGAAAAGTAGCAGCTGAAATATCAGTGGAATTACTGCTTAATTACCTCAGCTTTATGAATAAGCCAGCACAGACTTTTTAGCTTTGTTGGAAGAGAAGCCTCATCACCTGTATTTCATAGCTCACTGGAAAAACCAAGATTGGCACAGAGTTTACAAGTGCCCGCTTCTTACTCTTGGGCTTGATTCAGCTCCTGCAGTTCTTGTGGACATTGATGGTCCTTTCACATTATGATGGCAGAAATCCAGCAAGAATTGACTATGTGTGAGTGTGTGAATGCCATTTTGGTGCTGCATTGGGTTCCTTGGACTGAAGGTGACTGAGGGGTCCCCGAGCAGTGGAAATGTTTGTCCTCCCACCTTCAGCCTCCTTGTCCTGCAAGGCAGGTATTCCAATATCCTGCTTGGTGCTGCCCTGGGGCCACCAGTGTGGAAGCACAACCATTTGTATGCCAAAAGTGTTTTGAAGGAAGCATTCTTGACAACAATTTCCTCATACACATTGTGTTTTCTTGCATCTAAATCATTATTTCGTGCCACTGAAGGGGGATGGAGGAGGAATGTAAAGTACAATAAAATTGCTGCCTCTGAGGCAGGTCGGGACATGGCTGTGCTTGAATTCTTGATGAATGAGGTCATTTATGGGCTTCCCCACACAGAAGGGATCTGCTCAACACTTTCTCCCGAAACATGGTTCCCATATGAAGAGATTATATACCACATTAAGGAATGCATAATTTGTGATCTCTTCAAAGAATATTCCAGGAAAGGTGAGGGAGAATCCGATACTGCTGAAGGTGTATTTAAAGCCTCTGCCAACAAGATCATCCTAAGAATTAGAGATTTTCTTAGTAATTTTGCTTTCAGTGCTGCTGACATTTCTAAATAAGAGGCTGACAGTAAACTAATTCAGAATGAGTTCATGCCTTCAGGCTTTTATCATACTATAGACACAGCAGTTTCCATAGGAAAAAAAAGGCAGTGCAGAGGATAGGGTGTGGAAAGCTTTGCTTGAGTCAACATTTCTCATGTCAGCAGTGTTTTAGATTTTCTGTTGTAAAGGATCTTTCAACTTCAACAGATACCAGACAATTTTTTTCTTCATCTTTTGCTTAATCCCAAGTTGCCAGCAGCCGTTGTAGAAATAAAAAATTCTGTCTGGTTCTGCAGATGCATGCGTGACTTTTAATTAACCCAGTGAACACATATAGATCCAATTTGCTGTATCCATTCATCTGTACTTGAATTAGGGTGAGGGATGTCTTCAGTGCTGTAATGTAGTAAAGTTTATTTTTAATTAACCTGCTTTGCACTTGTAAGTGAAAGCTAATTAGTACAGCTCATTCATTGTTTATATCTAAGACCACTGGGAATGGTTTGATTTCTCTGCCTACTTGGTTCTGAGCCATAAATACACATCCACTACCTGCAACTTTCAGGTTTTTCACTGAACTGATACCAGTATTTGTAGGAGTTCATATTATATACCAACAAAGTTTTCTTAGGGCAGGATCCTGGAAAAGATTTCTGAATCTTTGTCCATGTTACCTCTAGCTCTTGCTAGTATGTGAATCGTGGATCTGAGTTTTGCAGATAGAACCAATTTTTATTCTTCTTAAGCAGCTGTGAATGATCCTTAAATAACTTCTCATTTTGGTGAGAGAGCATACTGAACCATAGAAAACTGGGGGCTGACAGACCCCATCTCCCTCCTTTCACTCCTGAGTGGTATTTAACCTGCTGGCACACCATTGAGATGTCAGACAGAAGGGAAAACAATGCATCCTTCCTCTGCCCCCCAAAAAATCCAGTCAGATTTTCCCTGTGACTTTCAGTGTTTAATCTTGGAAAGATTTTCCTGATATCTGCCTGAATTTTCCTGGAATGCTGTGGACAGTGAATCTCTCAGGAAACAAATGAGCTACAGCAGAATGGCCTGGGGAAGATGTTTGAGGGGAAAGTGTATCACTGGAGGTCATATTCCATGTTCCTACACAGATGCCCAAAGCTAAAAAAATATATTGCAAATTCTGGTTTTCTGTGGGATAAGTGGAGAAAGACTGGGCCAGGGTGTATTCTGAGCTTACTGGTTCCCTAAAGGGAGTAAACAGTGGCAAAAAAATACCCCTGGCATTCTATAGCTGCTGTCAGCTGGAGCTGGTGAAAAGGTATCTGCTAATGGTGCACACTGCTAAATGTTTTATTTCCTGACAGCTTTTCTGAATAAACAATTTAAGTTGGATTTTGTTTTAAATGTGATCCCACTGCATTCTTTATGTTGTTTTTTATATACTCCTCAGTGCATAAGCCCTATATTCGGCAAATGGCAATGTTTCCTTGTGCAACTTCTTCTGTGGATGCCCCTGATTCCCCCTCCCTGTTGGTCTGCACTGAGGGAGGTCAGTGCATAAACCTAGCATGGCACAAAGCAATCAAGGCATTTTTAGCACCCGTGCATGCCAGAGAAAAGAAATCAGATTCCAGGACAGGACAAAATAGGAGCCTACCACCTTGTCAGAGCAGTGAGTTGTTGGTGGAACAAAACTTCCCTCACCAGTTGTGTCGTTAATGTGAGTGCAAGCCTGAGCATGCTCACAGACAGAACCATCTTCCTGATGCTGCTGAAACTGTGATAGCTGATACACTCTTGGCCTCAGGTGCCACATTCACTGTCAAACAAGCCCTCCTAAGCATTTATTCCTGCACAGGTTGTATTGCTGAACATGATTCAAAAAGTGCTTTAACTAACACAGACAGCCTTTTAAAAGGCTGTGACAGATCCTCATTATAAGCCACATTTATTTTTGTTTCAAATCAGTAAAAAAAAAACAAAAAAAAAAAAAAAAAAAAAAAAAAAAAAAAACAAAAAAAAAAAAAACAAAAAAAAAAAAACAGGCAAAATCAGAACAGTTTTCAATGAAGTAGGAGTTTCTATACAGGGAATCCTCTGTTTTATTTAATTCTTGTTTCAGATTTTCTTCTGGTGGACAAATGTATAAGTGACCTTATTGAATAAAATCTGCATACAAATTTGGTAAAGGCAACAAGATCTAAACTTTTACTTTAATAGCTGAAAAGTGAATTTATCATGCCTTTCAATGACTTTCCTTGGGAGTAAGGATGGGAAGAGTGACCAGCAGAGATCAAACCACACAATAAGCTAAATGGTTAAATATTTTTAGTTAAGAAACACTGTCTTTGAAGATTCTATGCATTAACAATCAAGTCTTAGTGGCCTGTATGGAATGGAGAGCATTATCAAAGATTATGTGGGGACCTGTGTTCAGACAGTCTTTAGAATGTCAGTACATTCCACCTGACTAAGTAGAACCATTGGATACTGCTCTGCAGTGCTGCTGTTATTGCAACAATGACAAACTTTCTTTTATTAGTGTTGTCCAAAGGTAAAAAAGAAAGGTAAGGGTATATATGACAAGTGTATTGTCTTGACTGTTTTCTTCCTGCCTCCCCACACCCCTGGTGGTTTAGCAGAATTCTAGTAAGAGGGAAGAAGATAAGAAAGGTGATTGGAAAAGGACTCTGCCTTTATGAGATGCTAATGTGTGCTTTAGGAAATCACCTGCCAGCAGAGAAAGTTTTTCACTTTGGCAACTAATGCTTTTGTGCAGTGAGGGTGCCACGTTTTGACAATTTGTAATGTCAGTGCTGTCTTTGGGACCTTTTACTCCACTTTATTTCCCACAGTCTTTTGTGTTCTGTGTCAGCTGCAGCTTCATTGAGTCATAGAGTGCTTTGGGTTGGAAGGGGACCTTAAAGACCATCTTCTCCCAACCCCTGTGCCACGGGCAAGGTCATCTATTTTACTAGACCAGGGCAGCATTTTCTGTCTTTTATCAGCTGCAAATCCTGGCTTTTCATTTGCCATATAGAATTTTCCCTTTAATTTATTTTTCTGGAACTAGGATTTTTATTGAGAGTATAGTGTAATTTCTCAGGAGTCAAATAAGCAAATTCAGAAATCACAGAATCTGTGGACATAGAGATTCTGCTAATATAAGCCATAGCCAAACCTCTGGAGATATATGGGATAACTGGCTACACGATGGTCAATCAAGTTTGATACAAGTGTCTGTGGAATTCACATAAGGGAACTATTGTAAAAAATCCCTCTCTCTGTAGCTAGGTCTGAGCAGTGCCCAGCTGGAAACTCTTTGGTTCTGAGTTTCAGATGTGCCAGCATTCAATAAACCATTGTGTGAACTCCAGAAGAATATTCCACCATTCTTCCCCTAAGATAAGTCAGACACTTTAATTTGTATTGTGATAACTCCTGCTGACACTGCTCAGAAATTAAGATCTTTCTTTGCCTTCCAATTGAAAATTAAGCTCACTGAAGAGAGACCCCTTGTACCAAAATGCCTGCAGAAATGATACTAAAACAAAATGGATTTTCAGGCCAGGTTTGAAGTTTGGTCAAAATATCCAAAACTGGGATGATCTTCTTTTCCAGTCTGCCTTGATGTTTTGTGATAAAAGGAAATATTGCAATTCTTCTGTAAGTTTTTGTTTTCAAAACATTTGTTTTGAAAGTGGCACATATTAGATTTGTGCTCAAATCTCAAAACCGCTTCCCTAATCTGTGAGTTGGGAATTGAAGGAATTTGGGGTTTTTTTATATAACCATGGTAATGAGTCCATGGCAAAGACCACCACCCTGCCTGTGTATGACTTTCTTTTTATCCACAAGCCAAACTAAAATTGGTAATTGTTTGACAGGCACTGTTTTTGGTATTACAGAGCTTTCCACTTCTTTTTAAAGCACTTGCAGGGTGGATTTCCACAGTGAAGAGACTGACTAGATGTAAAAATTCCCAGAAAGAGCATAAATAACCCAAATAACTAATACTGCTGAATTTTCCCACTCCATTCCCTTAAAAATTTTGGAAAGGTAAAAAAAGATTTAAAAACTACAGAGAATTGGTGTGACATAAGTACCAAATTCAGGAGTCCTTTCATCAGAGTGAGGTGATGACTTTTCCATGCAGGAAAGGACAATTTCAGGATAAATTTGAGAGTGTCTCCATCAAAGAGCACCAAACTGTGTAAACCAGGATTGGGCTGTGAGCTGCCAGCTGTAACTTGTACGAAGTGAAATACACAAAGTGTGGTAATTGTCTTTATAATTTAACTCCATTTTTAATAGTTTTCCTGAAACTACTATAAAAGAAGCTCAGAATTGAATTGTTCTTAGTAGTATGCTTCTGACATAAACCAAACTTGTATCATGTACTCCCAACTGTATATGGATTTACTCTTATTGTGTCATTTCTTTATTGCAGTATTCTCTGAGGTTTTCAGGTGGAGACTTAATAAAAATAATTAAATAGTGCTGCCCATAGCAAACAATAATAATAAAGAATCAGGTTAATCCACAAATATACTCAGCATACTGAAAAGGAAAACTATCCAAGGAGTAATCGTGGTTTGAATACCAAATTAATCCTCTTGAAATAATAAGCTTTTCAGTCTGAGCTGAAAATGCAGTGCCTGAGTGCAGTTTGAGACCTTTCATGAGCTCTAAGGAGTACATGCAGGAATTAGAGACTTTGAGAGTGTCAGAGTGCAGATGTCCTAGGGCTGGCTGTGGCCTCATGTCCAGCTGACAGTATGTGCTGTCAGAGCTGGCCTTCACTCGAGTAACACTGCCTTACCATGCCAGTTATAAAATAATAATTGCTTTTCCACCCCACAGACGATGCCAGCAGAAAAGACACAGTGGATATTAAAATATCCCATTTAAATTCCAGCTCTGGATATTTCTGTGTTTGAAATAACACTCCTCATGGAGTTTCCTCCATCTCTACCCAGCCTATCTAAGCCAAAAAGGAAACAGAGCTTCAAGGGGAAAGAATAAAAATGGTGGATTTTTCCTTGTGAGAAATGTGGCTCTTTAGACTTCCTGGCTGGCTGCTCTGCATAAATTAATAACCTGAAGTTAATATAACGAGCAAGTATTTTCTGTAAATTAAATATGTGGGGAGATGCAGTGTTGATCAGGCTGTATTTAAGTCTAGACAGTTTATGTTAATTATGGTTTCCTGAGGCTGTGGTTACTTCAAGCAAACTGCTTTTGTTGGCAGTGTCCACTCAGTGGATTATCCTTTTTGCACATTATATTGTTTCACAGGAAACCTCTTTTTACTTGTTGGACCTTTATGATGAGAAACAACAACACAGCAGCAGGTGAAATTATTTCTACATTCCTTCATTTGTTTTGATGAAAAATCAGTGGCTTGTAGGACTCTTTCAGGCTTCTGCCACTGTTAATTTTCATATAGAATTCACAAAGGATTAATCAATGCATTTGTTTGAAATCTCTGGGGATGTTGCTGGAGAAAATCGTGTTTATGCTTGTTGTAGACTTTCTGCACTTGACTTGAAGCAACACTTATACTAATTTCTGAATCTACTACAACTGCTCTGGCTTAAATATAAAATAAAGTTCTGGTTGATCTCATGTTCAGGTTTATTTTTTTGGAGGGGTGGTGGTAACAGGTGTTCAATGAAAAACCTCACACTTTTAAGACTAATTATTTTCTTTCTTTTGTTTTCTTTGTCAATATTGTGGTTTTAAATTAAATGAAGCAATTGCCTAGTACATATTTTTCAATTTTAAAAATGACAGGCTAATTACTTGTCCTTTTGCATTGCTGGGAGATAAAACTTCGTGAAATGGAATTACAATTTCTGGTATAAACTATATTTGATGCTATCAGTTAGAAGTGATTATACTGACAACCTATATTCTTCAAGGGTCAAAGCGACTTTAATAACCTTGCTTTTCAGGATAACTTTTTAGGTGTTTCATCAGAAAAGTGAAGTTCTCAGAGTGCAATAAGTCCCACCCCTCTTTCTCTTTTAGGGCTTAGTGTGTCAAGAGGGAGCTTGCTGAAGTGAGCCCTGATGCTGATAGGAAGTGATGCTCCACGGGGAGATTTGGCAGCTGAGGGTGACTGACCCGTGGCTGCTCCAATTGTGCACAATTTAACAATGCCATTCATTCTCCCCAGAGTGCTGTGAACCAGTGCTTTGAGGTCACTTAGAGAATCCATTTGCAGTAGTCTAGTACAGCTGGATAGCCCTGTGGCTTGTCAGGACAGGCAGCTGGGGGTTCCGAATTCTCTCCAGCTCCTGCTCTGCGCTCCGTGCAGGGGCTGGCTCATTGCCCTCCAGCCCAGCTCAGTACCTGCACTGCCTCCCTGACAGACAGGGATGTCTGCTGAGCCTCCTGCAGCACACAGACATTAATTAGGAGTATTATCCTGTTAAAGCCTCACTCGTGGCCCTCAGCGCATGCACTGTGATAAAAACGTGTGGTCCAACACAAAACATAGCACAGGAAGTAATTGAGGAAGAAAGCTTACAAATAATGGATGAACGGCATTCCTGAGGCAGGGAAAGTTCCTCAGACATTGTACAAAACTGCAAAGAAACCAAAGAGTCTGCTCTGTGAAAGCTGATGCACAGCAAGAGCCCAACAGGTGAATTTTTAAAAGCTGCTTAGATAAACATGGGTGGAGCACTGCCTTATATGCACCTGCTCGTGGGTTTGGTTTTATTCCTTCTCCTCAAAGATTTTACTCCTTCATCACTGCTTCCCATGAGGAAACCAGAAGCCCAAATTGTGAGTGTCTGATGGAGGCTGATGAATTGCAGGAATGGAGCCTTGCTATTAGACTATAGGAAACATAACATCTTTGCAAAAAGGTATTAAGGATTCAGGAAATAAAAAAGGTAAAAATTAGGAAGTAGTAGTGGATAGCATAAAATAAAGGCAAGTTTTGTACTAACTCCAAAAATTGTTCTTGTGATGCAAATTACACGAGTTTCTGTCTTTATAGTTTGTATTAATATTGCAAAAATATAGAAATGTTATTATTAAGTAGTTATTCTTTTTACTGAGGGGGAAGGTGTAGAGACAGTGCAGAACCATGATCTGAGTAGGATTAAAAGTGAGAATGAAGATAAAGGTATTTTCTGTCTTCAGGGTTTCCCTAGATGCTCTCCAAATCAAGAGGGAAATGTTATGGAACTAACAATGCAGTGCTGTGTGTTCTGCATAAGATCACTACTACTATACAGAAGATATAAGAAATAACTGCACAAAGGGGAAAATCAACTAAGACCTGAAAAGTTTGATGTGATATGATCTTATGAGACAGGATATTGGATTTTCACTGATATTAGAACTTGGATTTTCCAAGTGGGTAAAGAGGAATGTGGGTGAGTTAGAGAATGCAGCACTGGATGAACTAATAAATCTCTATTACATTATTACAACATATTCAACTCAGATTGCATAGACACTCTTTTCACTGGTAACAGCAGAGCTGTTCTATTTATTTGGCATGTGTACATCCTCTTTTTCTAAAGCAAAATACATAACTCTGTATTTTACCACATTCTTGGGCCTCACTGCATGAAATCCCTCCACCAGCAAGGAGCTCAGCTTGCAGTCTCCTCTCTTTCTAGCCTTCCATTCCAGCTACCAAAGCTGGACAACCCCTGAGCCTAAGGGGAAGACACATTTAATTGGTTGTGATAATTCTTAGAAAACTAGATTCAACTAGGACAGTAAATCCACTTAGTTGGATTGCTATACTTACTGTAAGTGTCAAGAAGATCAAGTGACTGCAACTAGGAAAATATATAGAAATTTGAAATGACTCAGCCAAGAAATTCTGACACAGTGAATGTGTGCAAGTAGCTGGGATAGATTCCAAACAGAGGAATGAACGTTTAAAAAATATTACAAAATTTTCTCATATAGAAATACTTTGTTGAACGCAAAAGTATTCAACATCTGTTTAATTCGTTCAATTTCATTTCCATACATTTTCTTCTTGAAAGTGTGTGTCCTGGAAACAGATTGATTTCAGTACAACACATGGCAAAATAAAGTTCAGGCTCTCCAGTGGGATTTGAATCTGGTGGGCGCTGTAAAGATTATAGAATTCCATAACTGAAAATCAGGTGTGCTGGCTTGGAGGGGAACCTGGTGGTGATAAATGGATTGGTGCTAGCAGACATCCTTTGTGCAGGTTTAAATCTTGCTTCAGTTTGTTATTTGTTTCACTTATATTGTTCTGAAATCATGGTCCTGAGAAGGGCTTGTCTGAACAAGAATGTCTCATGTGAATTACTTAAACCAGATTATAAAACTACAGTGCTAAACTATGCAAAAGGGGTGTGGAAATATTTAGTCTGGTTTAGGCTGTGCTTTTTGGTGATTTTTTTTTTTTTTTAATAAATTGTAGGTAATCACATCAATGCTCTGGGAAAAACATTGGTTGCCATCCTGGAATGAACACATATGGAATTTTTAGAGACAAACACTGCTCAGTTCTGTTTTCTGTGCGAAATGGAAGTTAATAGAAAGTAGGGAATTTAAACAAAGGGCTACACAGATTAGGCAGAAAACAACCATGTGGATTTATAGAATTCCATTTGTATTATTTTTCAATAGATAAGTCAATAAGGCTGTAGAGAGTTTTAATATAGGTAGATGTCTTTAATTATGAAGATATGAGATATTTTACAATAGGACAAGGGAGAATGGTGGGGGTTTGATCTCAGAAGAGCCTATCAGTATCTTGGGGCTGCAGAGTGATGTCTCCACATTGAAATAATGCCTACAATTAATTGTCATGTATCAGGACTTCAGTCAGATGCCTGAGACAATCCTTCCTCTCATACTAACTTGGTTTCTGGCATTTTTATTTATAATTTTCCTTCTCTGAAACACTCAAGATTTCTTAGAGTTGTGGATCACATAGTGAATCCCAAGCAAGGTGGCAGGTGGGACAGAGGCTCCTCTCCACTGCTTTTCATGCCTTACTAATATGTTCACAGTGATATTGGATGCCTGGGCTATAATGTTTTTCTGCAGGTCAGAGTGTCAGGCACCTTTAAAAATGGTTTAATCTGCTTTCCTAGAAAAGCAAGGTTCATATAATCATGTCTGGTTTTTTCCCTCCAATAATCTCAGAAACTGTTGGCTAATTTTACTGAAATGGCAGGAAAAACTGTAGTGTTAAAGGCATTAATCTTCCATGGGTTTGGGGCAGCAGGGTTAATGCCATGGCACAAGTTGTGTTCAGCAGTGAGAATTTGCTCTGTGAAAAACACTGGAGCAGACACTGAGGAATAAATACGACAGAGAAATATCTAAATATCTTTGGAATATCCAGGGAGCTACTGATTTCCTCTTGGTTTTTATGCAGTAGCTTTTCTGAGATTATCCTGGCATGTCTCAAATGAACTCCTGGTATTTCATGGCTTTCAGGTTTCATCTTTCCTGGTCTATCAACAGCACTGGCAGGCCTTCTTTTAAAGAGCTGACATTCTTGCTTTAGCTGGAGACTTAGATCACTGATCATTTCTGCAATGCGTGACTCACTGGCATGTGAAGGGGTCAGCCCTGATGGCCTGACATTGTCCTCCACCTTTATTTAATTTGGAGAAAAAGCTCTCCTATGCAGTTTGCCCTGGCAGTGCACCACTGGAACTTTCTCATGAAGTTAATAAAGCCAGTTCTTGGTGTGATATCCACCTTGTGCTCCTGAAGTACAGTAAACATAAAAATCCATCTGCCAAAAAAAAAAGAATGAGGTCTGTTTTTTGTTTGGTTGTTTGTTTGTTTGTTTGTTTGTTTGTTTTTATGGAAAATGTTCTGTCATGTCTCAAAGGTTGTCAGGCTTGAAAAGAAAATGGGTTACACTAAAAAGGCTTGGATCTATCTAGGCAAATTCCCTTATGAAAGCTAAAAACATCACTTAGTACCATGTCTGCAACTGAGAGGACAAAATCACTGTGAAAGTCATACAAGGTCTGCTTTTGATCACCAAATGAAAACTAATCAGCTGTGGGGTTTATGTGCAAAACCAAAGTAAAAATAAACAGGTTCATATAAAATCTTTGTCTTATTCACCGACTGTGTTTCACTAATCTTTTCAATCCACTTTTCAAATTTACCTTGTGGCTCTATTATATTTGATACATACTTATTTTACTCATTCATCCCTTTTTCTGCAGCCAACTCTATAATGGCAATTTTGGCTATTCAAACCCTTATTTAAGATGTTTTCATTGTGTTAACTGCTCTTTGAATGCTACCAGTTATCTTTCTGGATTAAATTAATTGATTACTATTGCTTACTAGTCTGATAACTTTTGAATCCTTCTAGTTTCACAAAACACACTAAACTGATACAGAAAATGTAATTTTCACTGTCTCAAAAATGCTATTTTCTTTTTATCAAAGAACATGCGTGAGAAAATGTTAGGTAATATGTTGAAAATTATCACTCAGCACATTAAATCAGATTATCTCTCAATCCTTGTATGACCATCAAGCTGTTCAACCTTGGTTCCCCAACAAAACAAATAATTGACAATTTATTATCTTCAAAATCTGTGCAGTGAAATGTCATACCAAACATACCATAAATATTCTCAGGAGAAGATCAATACAGCACATGGGCAGCAAAAGCTACTGATGTGACAGAGAAAAAAGCATCCCTCCAGAAATCTTGGTAACAATTTTTAATGAAACATATGTGAAAAGTGCATTTCTCCTTACTAATTAATAGGGACTCAAAGCGGAGCAACATTCAGAAAAGAAGTATCCTCCTTTCTCAAGTGGAGCCTTGGGACTCTTCATATTGAAACACAATAAAATCTTTGTGTTTCTCAAACACCCACTGATTTTAGAAAGAATTCCATGGCATAAAAATCCATCTTTCTTTACCTAAAGGCGTCGATAAAGTATTTTTATTTTATGGGTAGCCTCTGTTCCCAGCATGACTTCACCACAGATTTTCAGGAGAAGTCACGACTGACTAGTGCTCAAAAATTTCTTCTGGTGGCCTTCAGAGTAAGACAAGAATTGTCTAAATTAGGTTAACTATGGAGTTTGGCAATCAATAAAAGGATAACAACAAAAACCTATTCTCCTTTCAATTTGTGATATGCGTTTCAGGTTTTAGTATGTGTTTTCAGGATTTGAGTGTTTTCAGTCTCATCAGACATTTTCATGTAGAAACTAGGCTACAGAGGAAAGCAGCATTTCAGTGCAGACGTTGAAGGCACTGACAGTTTTGGATTTTCACCGAGTCTAGTGAATCTTCCAAAAATAAATACCTGTTCCTGAAAAGCATCAGATCAAAGAGGGCAGCCCAAATCCTACACCAATGCATGTGTGGTAGTGCCTCTGACACATGAGGAGCTGACAACTGGAAGAGACTTGTCACACAGATAACCTCATTGGAAAAGAATAGCCTGCACAGAAAAAGGTGCACTAAAGATTCTGTTCCATTTTCTGTAGCTGTCGACAGAGGTCTGGTCTTCCCAACGACCTCAAGCACTCCTGATCTGAAAAGGGATGGCTGAATTAGGTCTTGCCCTACATTCTTTCTCTGTGTAGGTGCCAGCGGCCATCAAGCAAGGATTTTCAGTGAAGGCAAGCAAAGGTGAATAATAATAATAATTCACCTCAGGAACTGGTCCCCGTTCTGCACGGTGTGTGCACCTTTTCTCCTGCAAAACATTAACTCCATGTGAAGTGGGAACTCCAGGAATTTCTTTTACAAGAACTGACATCTTGGTTTTCTATTTAGGTCACCATGGAATGCCCTACTCCTCCATGGACCCTTTCACATCAGAAAGTGACAATGACTAATGACAATGACTGTTTCAGTTTGAATTTTCGTGGGGGAGACCGGAGGGCAGGAGTTGAGACCATCCAAAAGAGAGGAGACTTGCCACAAATTGTAGGAAAATGGTAGTGGGGTTTTAGCCATATAGTGGAGGTAAAGTTTTTCCTCAAATTGGCTGACAGCATGTGACTGTCAGGATGTTTTTTTTATATTTTATTAATTATGTTCTGGAAATAAGCTTATACATTTGAAGTAAATGCTGGGACAGAATTTTGTGGGGAAAATGCATAGTGTAGAAGATAAAGCACAGCAGAACTATGAAGCTCACATGAAGGAGTAATTTTGAGAAGAGGGAATGGGGAGGAAAGTGTAAGATTCTCAAGATCTGCGCTAAAATGGTAAGAATTAAGGTTATTGATTATTCTGGAACATAACACAGTATCCTTCTAACCTTCAATTTTAAAGACCCCCTTCAATTTCATGAAAATAGTCTTTTTTCACAAGGCAGCTTAAACTTTCATCACAAAATAACTTTTCTACCATATACTACAGAAATACAGTTCAAAGCCAATAGTGTCAGAGGGCATTATATTTAAGGGTAAAACACAAATGAGAAGAAACTGGTGTTATTCAAGACATGTTCCCTATTTTCCTCTGCAATATTTGATATGTACTAATTTTTAGAAGACAACTCCAGGGGAAATATTTTCTTAAAAATAAAATTTTTGCATAAGCTTGTGACCCTTGTCTTTATTACTGCCTGTAGGCTCCTGAGGTTCTCACCAAATGGAAGAGATATTTTTCTATTGGCAGGGACTCAATAGAAAAAAGAAGAAAATAAAATCCATGCCCCAAAAGAATAGCTTCATGGGAAAATATATTAAACAGTGAAAGAACCAGGAAAATTAGAGCTAATTTAGATTGACAGTGTTTTCAAACATGTCAGAACTAAGTGAACTTTTTAGGCAAAAATGTTGTGCTAGATCCCTAGAGGACATAAATAATCATATCCATTATCTTCCTCATGAGATAAAATCAATATTTTATTTTTAAAGGCCATCAAAAGAGATGGAGCTCCAGATTCTCAGAGGCAGAAAACACCAGTGTAAGCAGGATAGAGTGTCTGAGGCTGTGTGAGCCTCAATCCTACTTTCTTTATCTTGGAAAGTTGCAGAGGCTAAAAATGGCCTACAAACAATTCCGATGATCCTGATCCGAGGCATCTGGTTTCCATAAGGGTTTTTATCATTCATTGAGAACAGTGAAATTATTTCTGGAATGCTGAAAGGCGGGACAGAATCAGCACAGTCTTTGTTAGAAGTGGGATCTGCAGAGTCAGAAATGCTTTTCCTTTGAGTGATCTCATGTAGTCCATGCAAACTTTAGATTTAGAATTTAGCTGCCCCTCAGGTGGAGTCACTGCTTCTCTTCTGAGCTGATACCTGACTCAAAGAGATGGGCTTGCCAATGTCTGCAGCAGCATTTGGCATTAACTCAGAGCAGCAATTATTGACTCACAAAAGAACCTTTTCCACTAATGCATGTTTCTCGCCATTCTCTTAGGGATGGGAGGCTGTGACTTACTGTGTGTTTCAATTTAGAGGAAATGCACGATTAATGTCATTTACAACTCACTTTTTTGGACTACTGATGTCTAGATATGCAGCTGCAGGCAGGTAAATAAATACCATTATCACAAGAGAGACTACCAATTCTGGGATACTGAGAGCTAATTCAGGGCCCTCCTGCTTGCATGTTGATATGGGGATTTTTGTGTTGGGAGGGGTTTTTTTAAACATCATGAGTGAAAATAATTTGTTAGAGAGACAGAGGAATTTGATGAATACTAGGAAAAGAAATGTTCTTATTTTTGTTATTTAAAAACTTTTAAGCATTCTCCATAGAATATAAATGCAGTGCAAAGAAGTTCTGTTCTTATCTTATAAATACCAGTGAGAACGAGCCCATTAATTTGTAATAGTGCCAAGGGTTGTACTTATGAAGCGTAGAATGTATGAAGTACAGAACAACAATTCCTATTCAGTCACAGAACAACTGAAATTAGGCTATGCTTTGAATTGTCTATGGCAGAAAATGAAAACTACAAGTGAAGAAAATGAAACCCTTTCAAGGATTTTTATGTTTGAGCAATTAAAACATCTCATAATTCCACAGTATATGAGATCCAGTGGAAGGCTCATTGAAATAGATCAGAACAGATTCACTACATCACATTAACGATTTGAGCAACCAAAACATGCTTTGAATTAAATACAATGACAAAATACTAATCTTGATTTCATTTTAATAAATTCCAGTGATGGATGGTCGTCATGTCTGTATGCTTTCAGTTTCCCTGTAAAGCATTTAAAGTTCAGTTGTATAGTGTGGTTTCATACATTGAAATATTGTAAATAAGTTTTAAAAAACAACCCAGAAGACCATTTTTCCCCCAAAAATATTTTTGGCAAAAAAATAACAGCATTCAATGTATGTTTGACAAAACAAATTTTGTTTGGAAATTTGGACTAGATCTAAAGTTTCAAATGTCAGCTTGAAAAGTTCGCTAACAGAGACTACCAGTCTGTGAAGCTTCATGTTTAACTTTGGCTCTGCAAGAGTCAGAGAGCTACACTGATGGTAATTAGAAAACTTTTTTGTTAGATTAAGTGGGTTAAGGTTATTCAGAATAGCTCTTTCACACTGTCCAGTGACTTAAGCATCCTCAAAATAGTAGTGGACTGCTCACTATACTTTGGGCAGTTATTTTATTTTTATAATTCCCTTTTTGACATATTCTAGGTGTGTCATGAGGGCTTTCTGTGTCCCGAGGACTTCACGTTTGGGAACATTCAAAGGAATAGGAGTCATAATGCAAAAAGTATTTCAGTTTTTATGTAGCTCTGCATGTATCGGCATATTATAGAATTTTATCTGTGACTTTTTTCCTGTAAGGAACAGAGTTAATTCCCAATACTTCAAAACCCAGCAGTGGTTTACATGTTTTTCTATCCACACTACTCCATGTGCATTACACATACAGACACACTGCTGTATGTTATAATGTGGGTAGGTTTATGCACATTATAACATGTATGTAGTTACACACAGACACACACAATTAATATGCTTTATACCAAATCTATATTCTGTACAAACTACTAACAAAACCCCAGACCATGGCATGACAAAAGAATTAATTTCTTTTAGAACCTTTTGGTTTTTTTTCTGGATTGCAGAAAAGTATTTATTAATAAAGCATAGTGTTTCAAACATACAAGATAGTATACTTCCATCAATTGATTTTATTTATTGACAGAGAAAAAGTAACACTTGTAGTAAAAGAACCAACAAACCCTATAAATTGCTATCTGGTTCAACACCATTTCATAGAAGTTCTTGGAGAAAGAAAACAATTCTATTTTTCACAAAGCTGTCCTTTTAGAATTTGTTCCACAACCTTAATTAAAACATTTGGCTATGGGGTAGAGAGATGTTGTGGGTTTTCCATTATATTCCAGTTTAAAATATCTTTTTATTTTCTTTTAAAATGTGAAAATCATGGTAGCCGTTTGCTTCAGGTGACAACTAGAAGGAGTATGAGATATTTTGGTAGTTTGATTTGTGCTTTGACTATCAAACTTTATGATGCAACTTGTCTTGATGAGAAATCTTAATCTTATAACTTAAGCAGTCCTCTAATTTTCTCACACTTGCTTTTTCAAAAGGGATAAAATAAAGATTTTGTGTTGAATTTGGCTCAGCTGAGTTTGATGGCATAAATGAGGGCAGAGGCTAAGCCTGACTGTGGAAGTGGGACCTTCTAAAGAATTTGGCTGTGGGCACATGAAAAGCAAAGGAGAGCAGCTTATTCACAGCCTCCTCCGGCTTTTGAATTTGATGCTTTGATATTATGATTTGGTATCAGTAAAAGGGTAAAACATATTTTAAACTAAAGAGAGCAATTGAGTTGAGAGAGAAAATAGTGCAAATTGGAAAGTTTTCATGTTTCACAAACTGCTCAGCGCTGCAGAATGAGACTGGAATATTTTTAATTACCCTTAAATGTGACTAAGCTGTGTGTAGGTTTCAGAAGCAGGTAAGTCACAGGAGGAAACCTCACTCCTCAGCAAGGATTTGGACCATCTGAGATAAATCAACATATGTAGAAAATGAAATCTGATTTAATAATGATGAAATTAATAGAAAATTTTATTTTTAAAAGCCTGAAGCTTACTGCTTCATTCAGTTTAAGAAATAACAGAGTGGAAGGGTATCATCACAGAGAGAAACCCCCTCAGAGAGCAAGCTTTTAATTAAATCATAACAGATGCTGACCTAGGCATTGAGGGAAATCAATGTTTCTGATTTGTACAGCATTTAAAGGGATACAAGAGGTGAAGAGTGAAAAGCAGGGGAATTCATGTATGCATTGGTTTTATTCCTCCTGGGATCACAAAGGTCATTGGCAAAGTCCCTGCTGACCATAAAGTCGCATGCTCAGGCCCAGCTGCTCACGTTGTTGTTCATAAAGAAAACAGAGATTTATGAAACTGGACAAACAAAAATTTCCTTGGGGTAATTGTGAGCTTCAAGGAGTTTAACAGCATTGGAATCTGGCTGCAGCTGCAGTATTAGCCATTTTCCTCTGCACAGGAGATTGATGAAATTCTATGTACGAAAAACACCTGACCTTTCTCTATCTGCACTTCAAAAAAACCATGGCCTCTCTTGGACTAGCAGTGCTGTTTATAATACTAGGGGTAACAGGAAAGGGATAGAAAGTTTCTTTTTACAGATATATGTGCATTGCTAAGACTTGCAGTGTTCCTTTTGGTCTGACTTTTGTCTCTTTAGAACAGGGATGCCTGGAATGGCCTATTAATTTTTTGTGTTGGGCCCCCTCTAGGTGTTATACAAGTTGTTTTAAGCACAGCTCCCAGGTATTCATCACTGAATGTAAGCCAGCAGACACAGTAATTGTTCTGTATAAGAAACAGCATTTTTGATGTTGTCTGAGGCTTGAAGTTTAGGGTTTGTTGGATTATCAAAATTCATTCCTTTGTATTGGTGATTTGAAATATCTCTTCATCAAATAAAATAACTTAGGTCAGATATGCAGTCATTTATCAGTAAACCCAGAAAGAGAATCACAGTACTGAATGTCACTGACTCCCTAGTCTTTGTAAATCTTGCTGAGACTGCAATCTCCTCAGGACAGTCTGTCTACCTATGCTGTCCTTGTGCAATGCCCAGCAGAACATGCCTCTGCTTTTTCTTGCCTTCTGAGTGCTGTCTCAATACAAAATAAGTAACCTCACATTGTATTTCCTTTTAGTACTCAGGCCTGTCACAATTCAAAAAATAACACGGCCAAGACTCTTAGCTGTAATATCAGAACTGACAGCAGCAAGAAGCACTATTCTTTATTCTGACAGGGAGTCCCCTGATACGAGTAGAATTTAAGACCACTGAGAGACCAACTACAATTTATAATTTATGTGGCTCTATGGCAAGTAGTGCAGTCTTCAAATAGAGGAATGTCTGACATCTATATCACTCATGTGGGCTAAGTGAGTTGTGGGCATCTGTAGGTAAGGAACAGTACGTTCTACTAATAGTGAAGTTTAGAAGGTTATTGTGGAAACCTGGACACAGCTATGTTTGAGTTTAGCCTATTAGCTCAAAATAGATTATCACCACAAATTGTGAATTTTATATTTGTGAATATGCCTCCATGATTATAGAAGTAAGAGCAGCAGTAACTACAGTACATAATATGCAATCTCCTATTAAATAGGAGAGTATTTCTTTGTTCAAGTAGTCCTGCTGGTACTGGGCTGAATCAATTCACAGGAGACAGTGGAAATCAAGGCTCAGACATCTGTAGGCATTTGTAATTTGACTCCCAAGTCCCAAGATTAGTCTGCCCACCACATTCCTATTACTTGTTCTTGTGATTTTTGTAATCAACCTCATAAATGCATGAAGTATATAGCATTTTAAATATTCAAAGTACTGTAGAGTCATTGCTGCTAATTTTGTCCCTTTTATCCCCCCACAAAAGGAATAGTTTCTTATTTTTCACGGTCTTTTTTCCTTCATCCTGTTGCTAGATCATGCTAGATCACAGCCCAATCATGCCTTCCTTTTTGTTTCTGGTTTTGTTAGTGCTACTATTTTCCTTTTTTTTTTTTTTCTCATACAGATTGTTTAGTAAGCGTTTTATGGAAAATAATAAACCTTATGTCTAAGGTTTAAAGAGAGACACTGTTATGATTTAGGCTAATGGTTTAGGTAATAGTTTATCACCTGCTGTCTGTTCCATCAAAGAAGTTGCACAGTTGCATATGCTTCAAGAAGGTTTTTTAATAAACTTGGTATCACTTGAACACTTACAAGATGTTATAAAGTTCATTGATCTAGACTTATCTAGATTCTATTTACTGCAATTATTACTGTGATCTATCCCCTTTAATTTCTTAGAAGTTATTTGGGAAATTCTCCAACATGTGGAGAGCCAGAACGCGGCAAAGCTTTTCCATCTGGTGTTTTTTAAACTGTTCTAGTGAAATACTGAAGACTAATGTGCAGCTCAAGACCCCAACACTCTTGAGATCTCAGGCTAATCTTTCAGAGTAGGTTTCCTCTTGATGGTCAGAGGATATTAACAGGTAAAACACATTTGTGCTTTTGGCTGAGGCAGTGTAATGGCTTTGCAGACATTTGTTCATTGACTCTGGCTTTGGTAAGAGACCCTCTCTGGAACCACAGAGACAGAAATGGGAGCACGGGAGAATCTATAGCCAGTTTGTAAACCTGATTGCAAAGCTTACAAATTACTCCTGGCCATGTGGTTTGGGAAGATGTTACTTGAACGCGTGCTTTGACTGCATGGAACTTGCTGCACTGCTTAACTGGGATTTTCCCTTTGGATGCTTGGTTGAAATGTTCAGTTTGTCACAGTTAATCTTTTATTAACTCCAAAATGTGCTCAGTGCACTGAATATGCTGAGTAGTCCATGCTGAGGATGGAATAATAAATGGAGAGGTTATTTTTATGCAGTGAAGTGTGATCAGGAATCTCTGCAATTTACAGTTCACAGCTGACAAGAACATGTAGTATGTGCATTATCTGCTTTCTGCCATTTAATATTGGATATATCACACCTGAGCAATTATGTGTTTAAAGAAGGACTGGCAGGGTAAGTAGAGAAATTACATATTTATGTCAGCAGGCCTAGAAAGATGATGACTAGTTTTGACCCTTACAAATATCTTTGAGGTTAAATAGCAAGGAAAAATGAATTAATTTAATTAGAGAAACTTAAAACTTACAAACAACTTCAGAAATTCAATGATTTTTTTCTAAGTTGTCTCAAGCAGATCTTCATAATTTATCAGTGGTATAAAAATACTGGAGGATGAAGTCCTAAAAAGGATTTATGTGATGCAATAAAACTACAGTACAGCTAGGGGATTTTGGTTAAGTTAACTTATCTAAATGACTGATACCTGCTGCTAGGAAGATTGTCTGGGGAAAAATAAAGCCCAGTCACTGGCCTGCAGTAGGAAGTATGGAGGGAGAAACGATGTCTGAAGACTTCAGTCAAAACTTTAAAATGTCATAAATGGTACATGAAAGCAGGAGGCTTGCTGCAGAAATAGTTGCAGGAACTATTCATAATGATCTAATCTTTGAATTAGTTACCAAGGAAACCAAAGGAAAAAATCTCTCATTTGGTATCTTCAACCAGAAAAAGAAGATTCTTGGAAAACAACATGTAAAAATCTACAGCTGAGGTTAGTGAGGAGAAGAAATTCCCAGTTGTCACAATGGATTATGATTAATACCTGCTCCTCAGTATCACTGCCTCAGAGGATTGGGGATTCCATGTGCTAAGGAATAAACTCACCTAAATGCCTTGAGACTGACCAAAGCTAGGGTTTGGCTTCTCAGTGCTCCACTGAAAAATTGTAGCTTCTATCAATCATAAGAAATAATAAATTTTTTTCTTTTCTTGATAGAGAACATTTTCACTCACTGAGAAACTAATGGCTCAAAAGGCCACCAAAATGGGATTGGTAACATGTCCTGCATTACTGCAAGACTATAGATTTCCAGATAGATTTCTTTTAATACATTTTTAACTGCAGGATATATGTGACTCTTAGAAGAGCAGGGAAAGACAACTTTTAAAAGTAATGATTTCTTAGTTTTAGCTGTGGCCCAGCTACACTGTTTCAATTAATGTTATTGTTATTTGTGTTGAATTCCAATGACATAAGTATATTTTAAATTTCTCTTAAATTCCCTTTTGTCAGTTTATCAGGGTCTCTCATGTGTGGTAGAGCAGCCATTAAGGTTCTGTAAGGATTACTACTTTCAATATTTCATCTTGCAAAGCTGAATACAGCTGCATCCCCCTGAAAGGCATTAAATAAACAAAGCCACACCTGATGGCTTCCCTTCACCTCACAACAAAATACTGTATTGGGGTCTAATGAAGGCTCTTTCAGCAGCACTGTCAATGTATTTTATAACTTGATTTCAAGAAAGTATCTTGACATAGAAGTTTTAGTTGCATTTCTTTGTTTTCCTTTAGTAAAACTTGTAAAAGCAGTTCATCAGAAGCAGTTCTGTATGTAGTGAAATGAAAAGCCCCGAGGAGTATTGAGTCGCACTAGGAAAAGAAAAAAAGGGTAAAAGTTTGTATGGTTGAGGACTCAGAAGGAAGAAAACCAGTATAGGATACTAATTTGTATGTTAAAGTTAAAATAAGCTTTTTTAGCTGTTGGTATTTCTCAAGAAAATTCCCAGAAAACCTTTCCCTGATTTCTTTTTATGTTCCAACTTCATTCCTTTTTTCCCTATACGTTTTTTAGCTTTTAGAGGCAGTGAGCTGCTTATCTCATGGCACAGATAAGTCGGTTATCTCAACAGATTTCTCACTCTTTATTGTACTGCCTCATCTTTCCCCCCATTTTTACAAAGCCATTTGATTCCTGGTTGGCTTGACTTGGTCAAGAAAATACCACATTAAATAAGCATGTAGAAGAGGGTGAGGTTATGAAAAATATTTATTTCCTCTTGTCTTTAAGTTATTAATTATTGGCTGAATTAAGTCTGTTCATAAGAATAGGTGAATTCTCCAACGTTGAGGGAAAATAGTTGAAAGGAGACAGTTTCAAGGTGCTGAATTGAGTTTTTTGTTGAAATAATGCTAACTTGTTCATCTTTTCCTGCCTAGGTGCGTGAGACTAAAATTCCATCGAATTCATACGAGAAAAGTTTGTTTCTTCTCTGCCTTTAGAGAAGATACAACCCTTTAGACTTTACAGAATGTCCCTTTAAGTGTTGTGTTGATCAGTCTCCTGATGCTGTGCAGAAATTCCTGCTGTATCCATGGAGAACACCTGCTGAAATCTCTCTCTCTATATATATAGATATATCACATATCCTGTTTTCCCTCCATTCCTCTCTACGTTGGGCTGGCTGACTCAAATAATCATTGTCTGAGCTTTTTCCCCATGGAGCTGGAATGAAATATTTCTACACTATGTTTTTGCTCACACAGTCATACGAACAAGATGAATAATCTGCAATTGCTGTTGATCCCCCAGCTATCTCACGGCAGGCAAAGAATTCCCTCTTTCTTATTTTCCTCAAAACACTGAAGGTCCTAACAAGAAAGGTATCTGCAGTTCAGAATTTAAAATGTCTGTGAAATCATCTGAACAGTACCTGATCAACAGGTGCTCAAACATTTGGGAGCCACTAGAGGCAATATTCTATGGATAAACAACTCATATTTATCTTCAGGGTCCAGTAAAACAGCAAGAAGGAAGAGGATGTCAGACATCATCTTGCATTGTCCTGTTAGTACATAGACAAGAAATGTGGATACTAAGTACAAGGAATGGGAAGGAAAAGCAGATTTTAAATTATTGCAAATCAGGAAAACAGAACCATGTAGGGCAGAACTTTGATGGAAGAGCATTTTTCTTCTCTTCTGGTGTCAAAAGGTAGTTATTGTTCCTTCTGTACACAGAAACACTCTGCTATGAGTCGCCTTAATCCCCTAACTGACAAGGATTCATTGGAGAAAACACAGTATTAATATTTTCCTTAATGTCTGCCAACAGCAGTTAGAAAATATTAGCTAGTAAATGCCACACAAATAACTCAAGCGTTTTTAGAAGACACAGCTTCTTCACCTTGGGGATGTTTACTTCAAAAGTAGCCATTGTTCTGCCTGCTGGACTAACAGGTCAGATCAGATTTGTCTGCGTTTTACTCATATTGAAACTTTTCCCCTGGAACACATAGGAATTTCCTAACTTAAAAAAAAAAAAAAAAAAAAAAAAGCCAAAAAACCACACAAAACCAAAAACTGCAAACAACAAGCTGGCCTTAATTTAGTCCATCCTTTATACCAGCCAGATCATTTATTATAACAATTGGATTCAGGATGTAGTAAAGCTTTCAGATGGCTGCTTAGCTCTCAGGAAAAAGTAAACCCTAACAGAAATGCTGGAGATCCAGGTTAGCAAGAGGCCTCTTTTAATCCCAGAAGATGCACCTGGGCCAGGTGGAAGTCAAATGAAATAAAAGGGATATGGCCAGTGGCTGACGGAGTGACAAGCTGAGTGGTCACAGATTTAGCAATATTCTTTGGAAAGACAAATTCACAGTATTTATCATACTTGCCGCGGGTAAAAGAGTTAATGAAAAACAATATTAAATTAGGAAATTGATTTTCAAAGTAGTCAAGATAAAGAAAATTCTGAGCAAAGCAGTTCTTTGGTTCCCCCATCATCAGTGTACTGCTTCCCTCTCAAAGCCAGAAATAAGGAAAGTCCCTTTATCTCTTTGACTAAAGTCCAGAGTTGTAACTTGGTGTTACCTTTCCCGTGCACATGACATCAGGTAAGGAAAAATCATATTCAGTGCACACCACTGAATTAAGGAAAAAATTAAAATTTAGGACCCATTTTATTTCATGCAAACTATGTAATAAACTTTTGGTTTTGATGTTTTATGGTGGCAAATAATTTATTTCTTTTTTGTGATATTTCTTCCAGTGAGAAAACTGGAGATAATTTTTAATGCCCTTATGCTAGCATTGTACAAAAGGGCAAAGAAGAGTCTTCACATAAATATTAATTTTGACTTTGAGTTCTTGGGAGGAAGAAGTAATTGAGCTTACCTGAAAACCACAATAGAAACAGATATATTAAGAGATAGCCAAGAGGATTATAATTTTTTTTTCTGGTTTATTTTTGGTGATAATCTAATTTCTCTGAGGGTGTTCATGTAAGAATATTCTTTACCAGCTTATGTCTTTTTGACCAGTGTTTGCAATCCCTTTGTATAACCTTTTCAAAATTTTGTACAAATTCGGTAAAATTTTTTTCTTCATATTCTTCACATTCTTTGCATTTTTCTGATTTTGTGGAAGCCAACTGAAAAAAAGAAAAAAAAAGGGCATTAGTTTTTCTCATTAGTTTTCATCCCACAGTTTATGTAACTAAAGAGGTATTTCTGCTATCCAATAAACATTTTGATTTGCCATTTTTCCACACACAATTGGTGCTGCTTACCTTATTTTTTTCGAAGCTGTCATTCCCATTTTTCCATATGTTCCACACATCCTGTGTTTTACTACAATTTTTGATACGACATTCTTGAAATATCACTTCTGTCTCTAAGAAAAAGCACCTCATTACAAGTTCCTGGCATTCTTCCTGAAAAAAACATGCAGTTGCAATAGTTTATGATTAAAAAGGAATAAGCAAATGTAGGTCATAATTTATTATCTAATTTAAACCACAAGTATGATATAAGTGAGACGTAATCTAAGATAAAATCAGCCACAAAGAGACTGATTTTTACTTACTGGGCATCTTTTCTTACTATTCAAATACATTTGAATATCTGCAGAGATGGGCTGTGAGAGCTAAGAACAACAAGAGCAAGCAGTTTGCTGAGATGGGGTGAAACATGAAGAACACAGGAAAATAATTAACGAGGATAGGAACCTGGCATATAACTAACCATAGTGGAATTAATTTAATAGTATGCTTAGTAGTCTTAACACTTTAACTCAGAGACCTGAATTCAGAATGGGTAAGAGAGCAGAGGAAGCAGGTAATGTTGCCTTAATTAAAAAATGAATCCCAGAATTATTTTAGCATTGTTTGCCTTGATAAAATGACTTTGAACCACACGATCACAGAGTAGTTTGGGTTGGAAGGGACCTTAAATATCCTGTACTTCCAACCTCTCTGCTGTGCACAGAGCCTCCTCTCTGTGGGCCAGGATGCCCAAAGCCCCACCCAACATGGCCTCAATCATCCCTTTCAATTGATTAACTTTAGCAGCAGATGATTAAATAAGGATAATTAATACCTGCTTGCATTGTTTATCATAAGCACATTGATTAGAAGTACTATTAATTCCAAGGCAAATTATTTGATTTTAGACACATTTATCAAATTAGAACAAGTCTGCTTTAGGGGATAGTTCAGGTAAGGCCATGAAGGCACCGCATTAAACATCAGTTGTGGTCACATGTGAAGTTTACTTACATCCTCATCTGCGTTGGCAGTGTATAAACTGACATCAATGTCCTGCAAGAAAATAAGAGTTGTAATTATCAGCATTAGCTAACAAACACCATCCCTCTCCCTCTCACTAGCACTTCCTAGCTGAGTGCAGTGCTAAATATTTTATTAAGGCTTCTTCTAGGATTACATGAAAAGCTAACTGTTTCATGGACTTACTTTGGATGTCTTGATGGCTTGCAAATCCTGCAGAACTTCTTCCCACTTGCAACGTCCTGCTTCTGTCTTTGGAACATAAGCACTGGAACAGAAGGAGCACAGTGACCATCAGGATAAACAGGAGGGATCTACAACCTTTACCATGAAAAAAAGGACTCAGCATTGTAAGATATTAGAGATACAGTGTTTACATGTAAATACATATGGTAAGTGCTTGGGGCAAGCAAGCAGATTTGAAAAATCATAAAATCACACAGATACATAAAAACAGAATCTCATGTCACACACAGTATAAACAATGTGGGTTTTTCAGAAGGCCAGATTTATAGAACATAATGCAAGAGAGAGGTTCAATTACCTGATGTAAAATACCTAAAATTCTTTTAAAGTGTAAAAATAAAATTCCAAATCCACTCTCTGAAGTGACTGGAGACAAGTAACAGCTGTGATAGTGAAAATAAATAATTTGTAACTACTGTCTGATTGACATTAGCTCTGTATTTACCATAGGAAGAAGATGATTAGTCCCATTCCATTCTTTAAAAGGTAAAAGCAGTGGCTGTTCAGAAGCAGATACTGCAGACAAATACTCTTCAGGTGTGTTTTCTGGAAGACACAACCAAAGTGATGCCTTGTCACCATCTGATTCCACAGAATTTTGCTTTAGTACTGACTTAATTAACCAATTTTCCAAGACTTCCAACAAAGACAAAACCCTGTTGTGTGTAGCTGGAAGGACCAGCTGATTTGTAGCTTGGAGAAATACAAAATCACTTTTCCAGACAGTTGGTGGAACACACAATGTTTGGGAAAGGAATGCTGTTTTTTAATAATGAATTTAAATTAAGCATTTTAAGAGCAGTTACCTTTGAGTGATATCTAAGGTACACTAGTATTGTTTTCTCTTTAAAGAAGCAAATCTGTAAGCAAATGAAAAAACCTTTCTTTAATGAAGTAGATACAGCCAATGACTTTGCTGATTTGGCTGTCACAGAAGCAATAATCTAAGTTGCTCAAGAGAAAATATTTGTGGTTTTTTACAGTATTTAAGTTACATGTGATGGAAAATGCAGACAGTTAAAATTACATGCTTCTGCCTAAATACCATATATCTAAACTTTTTTATTAATATTTGCTTATAAATGTCTCCTTGAATCCTTGAGATAAGATATTCATAAATATGAAAATTTCTTTCCAGGCTACGCCATTTGGTTCTTTTTTCTCCTTATTTTGAACTGTGTTTTTATTCTTTATTTATATCTTTATTCCTCATCTGCTTCCTTGTTCCTGAAAACAAATGACCAGAAGCATACAGTGCACTCAGATCTAATGAGGGATTTGGAAACCGGTGATACTGTTTCCAGTTTTTGTGGGAAAAGGGGAACTACTGCCAGTGTTTTCTTCACAACTGATGGCTCAGACCTCAATATGTGTCCCTGCCAGAACTTTATGTCCACTTCTTTCAAAATCCTGAAATGTCCCGAGAGTCTTTCAAAAGACTTCATTTGCAAAAACTCTCACCCTATAAGTCTCACCCTATAAGTCTAACCTTCTTCATTGTTGATTATTCTCAAATTTTCTCTCAACTTCCTGACTTCTAGCATACAGTTTTTTCCTTGATCAGCCCCCTTTCCTTGTTCCCATGAGAAATCAGCCTTCTCAAACACCTCTCTCTCATAACAATCTATTTTCCCATTTCTCATTTCACTCTGTAGTACAATAGACTTCTTGCACATTATTCATTATTATTATTTTAGTCGGTCTCTTCTTCTCCCCTGTACTAAAAATATATGTCCTCAGCATTTTCTCTCTGGCTTCCTGTGCATCAAAGTACTTTAAATCTTCTTTTCTCTGTTACTGCAGCAAATTTCCCTCTGAAATCTTACCATCACCTCCAGCTCCCTCCAGTCCTTTGGCATTTTATTAAGAAATGTCTCATGCATAAAGTAGGGGTCTTTTTAGATCTGCATCCAAGTACTGTTTACATCTTGTAAAATTTTACACCCACTCATTTGCATTGTTGCAGCAATTCTTCTTCTGTGATTTTTTTTTCCAGGGGTGGAGCCATGGAGAGTAAAGGTTTCATAAACTAATGGAAGTGGCTTTAAGAGGAATGGAGCCCATAAATAAAGTAGCACTTCTGAACTAGATAGATGTTTCCATATACTCAGCCCTTAAATAAGTCATTTTGAGATCAAATTTTCATGGATTATGAGTAAGTTTTAGAGAGAAGACATATTCTAGCTGCCTTGTCATGGGGTAAATGCTGAAAGCCAAAGAAGGAGATTCACTGAAGAATCTCTCTGCTCTTTCATCCCTGAGTTACTTTAGGCTTCTTATAGGAAACAATTGAAGGGAAACAAAGAAAAAAAGCCCTGAGTTTGAATTAGTGTCAGAATGGCACTGTCCTACATGGCTTATTCTGCCTGTGTCAGGGAAGTGCTAACCTTCAAGGGAGTTTTCTCAGTAATCAGCCTGGCAGGAGCCTCTCTCAGTTTATATCACATTCTGTATTTATATGTTCTTTGTTTGCTACTTGTTGATTTGCTTTGGCAGTCCTTTCTCCTGTCTGTTCCTGATAATTGGCATTTATGCCAGAGAGTAAAGTTTGTAATGCCTGCTTGAAAATTTTGCTGAAAGGTCACAGAGTCGTTGCTGTTCCACTCAATACATTAAACATCAGAACATAAAATGTAAGAAGTTAAATATTTTCTTTTGACCTTTACTTTCTTTTGCAGATTGTGCTTGAGGCCCAGAGCTCAGACTGTTTCCTTGTGGAGATGTGCCCTGTACTTGGCTACAGACCTTATATTTGCCAGGTGGCAAAATCCAGCCAGGAAAGAAAGCTAATTCATGCTTCTTTCTCTTTTCATCCTTCCATGCAATGTCAGTCTTTTCAAGGTATCAATCCCTCCTCAAATTGTGAAAGACCAGCTGAATGTTTTCTTGATGCAAGGACGTATAATACTAATTATATATGCTAGGTTAGCTTGCCAAACACAATTGACACAGAGACTCCCTGAATTTTGCTAGTGGCAAAAATAATTTAGCTCAAATACACAGCAAAGAAAAAGCACAGAGCAAAAAACTCATTTGTAAGGCACAGGTGGTGAGATTTGACCGTTTATCCCCAAATGACACCCTTCAGGAGGCAATATGTAATAACTAGTTAAAAGGCCTTTCAGAATAAGTTCTCACAGATAAATAAACAGTGAGAATAAAAACATATTCAAAAAGTAAAGGGCATTAATAAAACACATAAAATAGAGCCAAAACTAAAGTTTGTTTAGCAAAATGTGTCCTGATCTATACATTTGCTGTTAGGCACTCCTTGTAAATATTATTTGTGATATTTTTATCATAGCAACAAATACCCAACAGGGAATGAGAACACAATTATGGATTAAATTTCTGTGCCTTTTTAGGGTAGGATATTAACAACTAGAACGGTATTAAACATGGAAACTTGAACAGCAAAAAAATTATAAATTGTCATATTGATGCATAAAATTGAAACCTCTGAGGCCATAAAAACAGTTGTTACAGGAACAGCTGCTGGACAGATAATATCTCAGCCTTAGCAAAATACTCAGCTTAAAGACTGCAAGACCATACACTGATAGAGATCTGTAACACACTTGTAATAGATAAAAGACTAAAAATAGCAAAAGCAGTTCTCAAAATTGTGAAGTTAGGCAAGTTCCAGAGCTTTTTAAAAAGAATTATAATCTATGGCCCTCTCCTACAGTGATACTTTTACTGGAATTTGCTGGATCCTGGATTAGAGGCATGATGCAGTTTGAAACATTCTAGCATGTTTTTTCATAATTTTTGAATGGTAAAGCTAGAAATCAATCTTATTTCATTCGAAACAAGGAGCCAGCTGACTCTGTACATGTAAGCATTAATCTTTGGGGTTTTTAAGAAACTTTAGTGATAGCATGGGTTGCCTATTTCCAGAAGAGGAAAAAAATCAGAAGAAAATGTGGTAGTGTTACATCTGTCTGAAGTCAGAGTGAACATATCAGCACATTTTAGCTACTTTGATAGATTACACCCACTCCCAAACAAGAACCAGAGCTGTTGCCAATACAAACAATGCAAAAAAAAAAAAAATTATGTGAAGGCTCAAGAGATCACAAGCTTTCTCCAATGTTCCTTGTGCCCACAGGACACTGAAACTGGCTGATGAGCATAGCAGAGTATGGCTGAAATGTGCACGCTGAAGAATTTTACACAGGAACTTCCACATTTCTAAGCCTCCAAGCTCACTCATTTCTGCTCCTACTCTGCAGCAGTTGAATTTCTGAACTATTGCACTGGACTGCTCCTCAGAACACACACCTTGAAGTTTCCCAAGCTTTGGCCAGAACAGGTCCAGCAGCATTTCAGACCCAGGGAAAAAAACCTTCCTAACTGATTTTTTGATTTTTCTATTCTGCATTCACGTCACTACTGTAGGCTGTCTCAGAAAGCTTTTCTTGCAATTGATTGGCCTACATTTAATGCTATCATTTGTTTTACACTTGGACATTAAGCCTCCAAGTTGCTACTTTTGTTCCACTGGGTTTTCTACCTTTTGTTTGCAGAGCCTGAAGGACATTATTGATCTTTATCTGGTGCTGCACAGACAGCTAGCAAAGGTTTTGCATCAGAGTGGCCACAGGAGTGGCCTGCTGACCTGTTTCATGTGGGTTTGAGCTCTTTGTTTTTCTTTCAGCTCACCAGGCACTGTGAGAACATTTTCATCATTTCAAAACTGAGCAATCTAGCTGAGAGAAAACAAATCCCTCCTCTCTTAGTTTTTGATGTTTAAATAAAGATTTTTCCATTTGCAAAAGTTTTAATTGGTTATATGAATTAGAGAAAACGATCCTTTAGAAAATAATTAAAGTATAAACAGAAATAAAAATTAGTTTTCATTAATTAAATGAAGGCTATTTTGTTTTCTGATATTTAAGTCTGGGCAAAGCAGGTGTCATAGGCTGCTTTGAGATGAAGTATTCTGTTCCAGCTTTTGGATGCTCCATACTTTGGATATGGTTTGAGCACTGAACTCTCAGGAAAGGTGCTGGCAAACCCCTCAGGTCCCAAAGAGGGCAGAGAATTACTTGTAGCCCCTATTGAACCACATTGCTGGTTAAAAGTCACTTTTACTGAGTGCAATATAGAGCTTGAGTTCACTATCAACATTGGATCTTGCTCATAGTTTCAGTCAAATTATTTTCTTTTTTAAAATTGTCACCAGTGCACAGTACATAAATTTGCACTATTTCAAGTTGCTCATCTTTAGCTGGAGAAAAACTACTAGAAAACCACTTTGTCCTCACTGTGACCTGTGTGTCCTGAAACTGCACACAGTTTAAAATGAGACTTGAAATATTCATGTGTCATTTAAATTATGCAAAATAATCTACAGCAACCATAAAATCCTATGAATCTGAGAGATATTTTCAGCTACAAGAGGGCAGGAGATGAGTGGGAGTTTTGCCAAAAAATAAAAGAAAGAAGGAAAAAGGAAAAAGAAGGAATTTTTTTGAAAGGAGAACATGAGAAAAGTTGAACTGAAATGCTATATAGGAAAACTCCATGTTCATCAGAGCTTCTGCAGGGGGAAGTGCTGGGCAGAATGGCTAAGTAAATTAAACCACTGAATTTGGATTATGTCTGACCTTGGTTGAATCAGTTGTTTTCTGCAGACTAAACAAAAATTTAGTCCTAATTTATTTGGCACTTTGAGAATTTTTTTCTTGAAGATGGTAGCAAAAATGGTCAATCTTAGGATAAAATGTCCTCATGTATCAGCATCAACTCTACTTATCAACAACTAAAACCCAAGTGTTATTAACATTATTCTCATCTCAGTTCCAAAACACAGCATTGTACCAGGTACTTGGAAGAAAATCAACTCTATTCCAGTCACAAGTGCATTAAGACAGAAACTTAAGTCCAAAATGCCACAGCATACCTCTCAAGCTAAATGGGCAATTTTACCTGCAAATCAGCAGCAGATAGAGTGAGAAATCTTGCAGCTGATTCATATGATTCCAGACCTTAATGTCAATATATTATTTTATCATCTCCCCTTTGCATTAGCATCATGATGCAAAATGAAACTCACATCATTTACTACAAAAAAGTTTAAAACCAGGCATCCTTAGTAGCCCAGAGAGTTGTATCTTTGAAGGACTGAATCCACCAAAATATGCTTGAAAAGTCTAAGATAATGTAAATTATGGCACAAGTGTTCATTCTGAATAGCAGCAAGGGAACAGGAAAGTGGGATTGATCTCTAACTGTGTGGAACAGGACAATGAGGTGAGAAACATCCCTTTTGTATGAAACAAAAGGAGCATAACTGCAGGCAAAAAGCTGTAGCCCATTAAATAACACTGTGTTTGTCTGGAATTGCAATAAAACAAAATTAAAGAGGAAAAGCATGCAGCTATCTGCTTTGTTTCTGTGGGAAATGGGAAGGCACAGGAGCAGTCTCCCTACTTGTATGCAGCTACAGATTTCTGGGAAGCACAAACTGGCTCAATGAGTAAAAATTACAGAGGAATTAAGGAGAGAGAAAAGAAAAGCACAAATCATGCAAATCAAGGCTCTCTGCTGAAAAGTTTGCTTGAATGTGAGAGAAGGAGATGGGGAAAAAAGCATACTTAGGATTCAAGGGAGAAAATACCCACACAAGAATTCAGCCAAGACATAAAGGTTAACAGCTCTATTTTGCAAAGAGTATTGGGAGACATAAATAATCTGGTGCATTGTGTCATGTTGCAGGAGAAATAGCTACATTTATGGCAGCCTTTTCTTTAGAAGTTTAGTTGGAAGCTGTCTGAGAGCGTAGAAAAGAGAATCTCATGACAAATATTTATTTATTTATTTATTTATATACCTATAAACTCTACTTTTTTATAGCTAACAGAATTCATTGAAGTGACTGTTATTTCTGTACCTGTTTTTCTTAAGTCAGTACATACAAATGCCACTGTGAGGTCTTTTCCTCCCTCCACCACTGTCTAACCTCCTAAGGATCTCTCTTAGAAAATACTGGGGGATTGTGATTATAGTGAATCCAACAAAATCCCACATTCCCTATAAAAGGACTTAATTAATCATCTGTCTCAGAGTGAAGTAAAGCTTGTAGATTGTATTTAGAGGGGGAGATTTTCTTAATTTAAAAAAAAGTGCTAGTACACTGCACTACACTCGAAGATGCTTTCATTTGAAAGTAAGTTGCCATGGTGACATTTTTCTCTCTTTCCTCCAGGAAAAAAAAGAAAAGAAAGAAAAAAAACCCCCAATTTGAATAAACTTTCCCCAGTATAACTTCATTCAGGAAAGTATTATTTCTTGGCTTGGATAACTGCCACTGAATGCTGTGAAAGAACAGTGATTCAGAATCTGTGCTGGACACCCATATGATATCACTCCACTACCGTGCCTGTGATTCAGTCAGCAGACAAAATATGTAGCCAGGAGGATCTCAGGGGACTGTAGATGACCCATGGAAGAGACTTTGTTTGTTATCCTCACTGGGGAGCTAGGGAACAGAAAATATTACATCCATTTCTGCTTGGCAAAAATCGTGAAAATTGCGTTTTTCCTAAGTTATGGAAATGTCTGTTTGATGGTCTTCCTCTTGTTCCCACCACCATCTGGGAAACTTGGAGACAGAACCCATCTTCATTCAGCTTCTGAGAATGTTCTGAGACTTCTGATAGCAGAATGTACTTATGTTAGCTTTTGTGCAGTAGTTTTAAAGGCTATTTTATATAAATAATCTCCATTGAAAACAAGAGAAAAGCTAACTCATCTAGAAATCATTGTATAGTTCAAGTCTTTAATGATTATTAAAGATTTAAAGGAAAAGAAATCTGTACAAATCAATCACAGAGTGCACAACGATATATTTATTCTTAGTGGTTGGAATTCCTCAGCTTTTTTCCTAACAGTAGACTATTCTTCTATGATTTATATTTTCAAATAATCTTCACTTTTAATTCTTTTAAGAGACACAACATAGATGTTACACCTATATGCTACATCTGGCTGTGTGTTACACCTGCTGTTAGAAACTCAGCCTTATTGAGAAGGATGTTGTCTTTTTGTTTGTACCTTCATAGCTACACCATTCACTGTGTATAAATATAAAAAACAGCAAAAAAATTGTTAATTTAAGAGATGATAAGTTAATAGCAAAAATACCAAACTTACATATACCTTTAAAAGGGGCAGTGGTATAGTTGTATTTTAAAATGTTCACTGGCTTTGGGAGCAAACAGAATTGCTTCCAGAACACATGAGACTTGTTTTAATTTATCATGGAGGATGAAAGCATTTAAATAGGTAAGTCATAACATTAGCATGACCACAGGGCAAAGCAAACTTGCTTTCTGATGGTCACACAATCCTGCATCTGCATCTTGCTACAAGAGTAATTCCTGTAGTCAAAACACCACTGGCTGAAAGTGCATTTGAAATTCTCAGTGAAAATAAAGACTTGTTTGCTTGTCATGCTTTTGATTTTTTTTCACAGCCTAGGAAGAGTAAATAACCTTAGGTTATTTCCATGTACTACTGGCAATCATTGTGGAAGAACTGGCACGCTCAGGACAGTGACTCAGGACCTGCTTCCAACTTCCCATAGCTTTTATTGGTGACACTTGAGTTCCAAAATTTTCTCCAGAATCAGGAGGTCTGTATTTTCTCGCTTTTAATAAAAGCTTAGAGTGATGCAATCATTCTGGCACTTTGCATGAAATCACACAAAGCTATTGGATAATCAGTAATGAACTCAAATTTGAGATGATTAATTGGTTCTGTGACTTCTGCAGGAAAACAACTGGAAAGCCAGCAGAAAAGATGAGAAAGACTGAGCATAGACTAATTAACATAAGAATCATCAACCAAAAGAAGAATTAACATGAATAAGAGAACTATGTGACTTGTAGCCAATGAACATTAATGCCTCTCCTTGCTAAAATTTCACACAGTAAAGAGTGTAGTAAATACTCTCAAGGACCAGGGGTTTGGCCTCACGTGTTGTGAAATATCAGCCAGACACAGGGATTAGGACCGAGCAGAAAAGCTGGCCAGAACTTGCTGTGTCACAAGTCAACTGAAAAATATGAATATGAAAAAACCTCAGACCTATTTATAGTGTGACAGTTAATTCTGGTACAACTGAACATCAAGGAGTGGAAAAAAACAACTTAAAAATTATAGAGTATAAGGATTTAATCTAAAAAACCAGAGATGTTTACAAGCCTTAAATTTTCTTTATTACCTACTTTTCATGTTGGGTTGCAAAATCCCATTACAAGGTTTCCTGAACTTTCAGAAGAATGTCATGTTGTTTAAGAAGTGCTTACCTGGCTCTGCAGCCCGCTCAGTGCTCCAGCAGAGTTTTGTGCCATCCCCAGCATTCTGCCTGCTGGACCATTACTCAGAAGAGAAGCACAGCATCTGGTTCAGAAAACTACATTTTGGGGCCTACATGGGGGGAAAAAAACGTAAGTATAAAGCCACAATGGATTTCTGAGTGGCTTTCAGCCTATCCATTAAGATGATTCGAAGCAGGAAGTCTCTTAAATTTTGTGAGTAACTTCTGCAAGTCCCCTGTATATATTCTAAAGGCTTAGGGGCAGACAGCAGGGATGCTGCTGGTGCCCAGAGGTGGAATTTCAGTTGTATGACTGGATGGAGAGCACAGCAAGGAGTCAAGACATGGTGGGAGTGAAAGGAAGGAGAAAGTTTGAGGGTAGCAGAAGTAGAAGGGTTTATGATCACTAAAGCATATTCTACTGAAAACTCAATCCCATGCTCACTGCCTTCCCATGGATTCATAATCATAAAAAGGTATTAAATCTTTAATCAGAGTATGATGTAACGATTTCCTTTTTCTCACACACCATTTGTGAACCAAATGGATTGTTTTCACAGAGTGGACCAAGCCCCTGGAAAAACCCAAACCAAACCAAACCAAACCAAACCAAACCAAACCAAACCAAACCAAGCCAAGCCAAACCAAACCAAACCAAACCAAACCAAACCAAACCCCTGTATAAATGGCTTTGTTTGACCAAAAAGGTGTGGAGAAAAGGAGACACAAGATGACAGAAAAAAAACCTGGTTTCAATGACAAAGGCAGCTGGATGCAGCCCTGAGTCTTCTCCTTGCCTCCATCTCACCATCTTTCTGTGACTTGGGCAGACTCCTTAACGCAGATTTTTCACAAGCAGCAATGGTTTCCTGAGCTCTGTCTCACCAGAAATCCTCCCTTTTAGTTACTTTGCATATCTGCCCCTAGGATGGGATGCCTCATGCTCCCCAAGAAAATATTTCTGGTTGCTGTAGCCAGCTAGCTCAGATGCTAGCTCAGGTTTCTCCAGGGGAGATGTTACAGCGTGAAGAAAAATGTGTCCTTGCAGAGCTTATTTCAAAAGGGCTGCAGTTCCTCACAGCTGCACCAGAACACATGGGGGGCTAAAGTGAACACAGACAATCCTAGAGACTGCTAAGCAACCACTTAAAAATAAAAAAATTATCTCCAGATATCACAGACTGGGCCCCAAATATTTAGGTTCCTCCAATATTTTTGCATTTGTAGAGTAAAATTCCTCTTTTCTTATCCTTTTCCTATCCTTTTGAGAAAAATTAACTAATCCGTGATCAAGATGAAAATGGGTAATATGCTGGTAAGTGATATATATATATATATATGTATATATATGTGTATGTATGTATACATGTATACATACCCATATGTATATATGTATATTTATATATAAATATTTATTTATTTATATATATATATATATATATTAAAAAGTATATACTCTAGACAGTGTAAAATCTAATTTTTCGTGTGCCCATGTAATTACTCTAAGATAGTGTAGCTTAGACTGTAGACATTTTTTATTCAATAAAAATTATTGAAAATGAAATAAAATGAGCGAAAGAAAGCTGTAAGCAGTGAGGCAGCATGTGTGAACCCCAGTCTGATGGCTTTGGCCATCACCAGCATCCAGTGTGGGTCACTGCAGGTGAGGTTTACCCTTGGGATCCCCAGTGCAAGCCCAGGTGAGCTGTCACCCTCCTGTCACCCCCTGTGCTGCCCAGCCTCTCCACTGCACTGACAGCCCTGATTATAACCAATCATAGCGCCAGCATAATCAAACCTCAGGAATGTGAAGCAGCAATTGAAGCAGCAAGTGACCTATTTACCCTTACAAGCAGCAGCACAAAGAAAACCTCCAGGAGCTACACCATTGCCTAAGCACACCATCAGGAAAAGGAACTGTTCTCATTTCTCTTCTGGCAAAGGCTGCAGCACTTGAGCCTTCGAGAGCCGCTGTGACTCACGTTCCTGTGTTCTCATAAGCACACCACACACCCTTGCTCTAGTTGCCATGCCTCGTCTGTCTTTGTTATTTTCATGGCATTCAGCCTGAGGTTCATTTGACGTTCAGCCTGAGGCAGGGTGGCTGTATGGCTTACACTAACAGAGAGAATTCATTACTTTTGAGCAATAAGTGCTCAAAAGCTATCCACATGAGTGTGCTTGTGTTGATGGCTTTTCCTCTCACAAGCTCACTGAAAGCTTCCAGCTGCAGCTCTCAGAAGTCAGGCACATTGATTCCCATAGAGAATTCCTTAGTTCTGGAAGGGCAAGTCAGGGCTTCTTCCTTACAAGAAAACAGCAGTTTTGTCACTCACCAGAATACATGCAGGCCCCTCTGGTACAAGTGCCATAATTCTTAATTAGCCAATGCAGCACCAAAAGAGGCTGCAGAGCTCATGCCCAACTTTCTATCATGTTGCTTATCAACCAAAAAAGAACCAATGTTAATGGTATGCTAACAACATATTAACAGGTAAAATTAGTTCTAAGATATGTGAAGTAAACCTCATCACTGTTGTTATTCTTTTACCAAAAATGGGGTTTCTACTATATATGTTTTTCACAAGATTTTTAGCACTGTCCAATTTGTATCTTCACAAACACAGTCCACGGCAGACAGTGACACAGCACAGTCAATGAGATCAGGCTCTTTCTCCTGCAGAGACAATAAGCTTTCCCACACTGTCCTTATTTACAGCTTAAACTCTAGGGAAGAAAATTACCACACTTGCCATTCAGTGCCTTCTGGAAGACACTGCAGCCAGGGAAAGGTGCAGTGGGAATCATTTCTGACCAGCAGCTTAGAATATGATGGTCCATCCACTCAAAAATAAATTGCAGCCAGGAAATATTCTTCTCTTTTATTTTTACTTACAAAAATTTGATAAATTTCAGCATGAGTGGGCTGGATTAGCAACTTCAGTATAAGACTTTTAACTACCACAGAGCACAACCCTTTTAGTCTACAGATATTTTTATACAAGTCTTTTCAAAGCAGTTCCTTGGTGGGCAAAAAAGTTCCATCCACCATCTTTTGGTGAAGAATATTTAAGCACTGACATTAGAGTTAATTGGTAAACTATTCAATTGTTCAGTTCTGATGTACAGCAGCTGTATCAACAATGTAAGATAGAGTATGGTGAGTTGGTGAGTGTATATAATGTATAGCAGCTGTATCAACAATATAAGATAGTATAGGGTGAATGATCACCCTCTGCTGCCACTAAGGACTCACCTCATTGGTTATAGCATGAAATACTGCATAAACTCTGAGAAATCAGTAGCTGATAACAAGTAACTGAGAGTAGGGATTTCCTCCCTCCATTTTGAAGCCATTACTTTTAAAATACTTTTGAAAATTAGAAAAAAATTAGCATGCATGGAGAGCAAATGTACATGTTTGGGATGTTCTTGTTTTGCCTAGCAGTATAATTTGGTGTAGAGAATTGGGAATGCATTATAATTATGAGAATTGTAGTTAAAATAACCTTTAAAATCACTCTTTCATTTTGAGTGTTTAAGTGCCCAGAAAAGCCTCAAAGAAAAAAAAAAAGAGGAATGCATGAGTATTCGCTCTTCTGGGTTTTGGCTCCTGGAATGGGTCTTGTAGGATCATATTTACAGGAAAATGGACATGCACTAAATGGACCAGCCTAACCTTCTGGAACTAAAGAACAAGGTCACCTTTGTGGATAAAAAAGCTGATGTTGCAAGAAGGAGGAAGAAACAGAAAAGTTGACAGACAAAGGGGTGTCAACCCGAGTAAAATGACACTTACAGCATCTAAAACTAGATGAAGAAAGAGATGCTTGCTTACTGTGTGGACAAAGTAGAGCTACCAATTAAACAATGTGTGACTGTGGAGACCAACATAAGAAGTAAATACAAACAATGTTTAGAAGCACAGTAAACAGCTTTTGCTTGATTCACATTGAATCACGCAGGGTCCTTTGATCTCCTCAGCATCTGACCATGATCTTATTTTTCCCGGAGAACTCAAACATTCATAATGACAGCAGGACATAATGCATTCCTAATGACATCATAGAATTGTTTAGGTTGGAAAAGACCTTTAAGATCATTGAGTCCAGACATTAACCTGAGCACCATACCTACGTGTCCTTTAAAGATCTTCTGTGTTGGCAACCCTACCACTTCCCTGGACAGCGTGTTCCAATGCTGAGCTCTCTAGGTGAAGGAACTTTTTCTATTATTCAATCTGAACCTTCCCTGGCACAATCTGGGGCTATTTCTTCTTGTCTTATCACTTGTTACTTGGGGAAAAGAGATCAGTTTCCAAGTGGCTACAACCTCATTTCAGGGACTTGTAGAGAGTGATAGGGTCATGGCCAAGCCTGCATTTCTCCAGACTCTCTCACACCCCTGGATATCCCCATTCCCAGAGCCTGGCCCTGCACCAGGGGCTGCCCTCTGGTGCTGGTGCAGAGCAGGGCACAGATATAAAGTCATACTCTAAGCTTCAAACAGGCCAGTAGACTCCCAAATTTAACACCTCTATTGAGCTATAAATATTGTTTGTTTAGACTGTGTTAATCTATAATTATCTTTTTCCAAGACAAAATAACTAAATGGTATGTTTTCATTTAACTGGTACATGCCAAATTAATTTGTAACTGTAAATAGAACTAAACATCCTGAGAGACAAAGGAAGCACTTCACTATGTACTGTGTACTGTGTACTGCATACTATGTACTACTTGGAAAGTATAGCCAAACATGCTGTGATAATTATCACCAGGAGTTTTTTCCACTGTGTAAGACTCTCGTAAAAGTAAGCTGCCTAAAAGTATCGTCTTTAGGCAGAAGGAATTGCAAGGTAGTGATTGTGCATGGGAAGGAGAATTTCCTATTAGACTTACACAGATACAATTTTGCAGGTTGTGACTTTACAATCTGTGACAAGTTTCTGTTCCCCACATCTTTCCCTTTTTTCCAACCCATATGAGTCTGATTCTATGGCTAGGTAGAAAGTGTTATTTTTAACAAGACTCACCAGTGCGTATGTTTACTCTTGTTTACTACTGAGTGGAATCTCTCTATAACACTCCTGTCATCTAGAGAAACCCTGTCACTGTTTTCAGCAAGATTCCACTGCCTGCAAATTTTCTGTTCTCTGCCTGCATTTAATGCTCTTTTAACCATATACACTAAGAAGTAAATAACTTTTCTCCCAGATTTTTGCCTCTGTCCTTGTTATATTAACCAGGACAGAGTTAACCAGGACAGGCTCAGAGCAGTAGCTTTGTTTTCTCCTCGTTTTTGCTGAGTGAATTTGTTAGCAAACAATGACAAGTTTTCACGAGCTAGCACCAGTCTTCTCTAATTGCTGATTTCTCTAATGCAGCAGAAACGGAGAAACAGGTGCCAAGTGCAAGGTTAAATACAGTATTTAAACTATGTATTTCATAAGAAGCTAAGCTCTAAGTCCAGTCCTTTTTCGAATGAAGAAAAAAGAAAGCAGGAGGATGTCAAAAGTTGTGAAATACTCACAAGTCTCGGGGTGCAGAGCAGCAAGCCGACACGGCGCAGAAGCCAGGACAAGGTTCGCACCAGTGACACCAGCAAATGCTCCACCCCCTCCTCCGTCCTGTTTTACTTTCAGTTGTGACATAAATAATTTTGTACCTAATAAGGTGGAAGTCGTTCTCACGACACAGAGCAGGCTGCAGGGATTTCCTGCTGCCGCTTCCTGGCAGAAAGCACCGTGGGGAAATACACATGCCTACAATTTAGAAGGCAGGGAGCGAGTGCAGTACACCAAAGGCAGCTGCCTGATTGCTGTCTGAGCATGGACCTTGGAAGAGATGAGTTTCTGGAGCTGGGCATTTCCTTCTTGTTTCTCGGTGAAATAATGGTTTTTTTCAGCAACACTGCGTATAAAACAATGCCAGTCAGTTCACTGTGTTGGCACACTCTGTTACAGAAAGATGCCAAAAATCTATTTATGAACATAAACAAGACTTCTGTGTCTTCAACAGCTGTCGTACAAGCGAGAGAAAATAAAAATACAGACTTTCCACAGCTAATGACAGATTATGAAAAGCACCAGCGTTGCAGCAAAAACATCAGCTTGGATAAATATTTAAACCAAAGGATTACTAACTGCCTTGTGATAAGAGCACTTATTTTCAGACAAGTGTGGTCATAAATACCTGTTTATTCAGCTCACTCCAGCTCAAAGAGTGAGAGTAAATAACACCAAGTATATGTGTAATTACATGTAAGTACTTGGACTTGGATCCCAAGGTGTCTCATATTTTCTGCTGTTTAAATCTGAAAGAAAATTGAGTGTTTTCCATTTTTTTTCTTTTTGATGAGATAATTTTGCTATGCTAAATTTGACAGAATTTTCTAAACTAGGAGAAATTTATAAGCAAATGGACAAAAACAAGCTGGCCTTTTTGAAGTTTAGAATATATTTCTAGCTTAATATAAAAGCTATTCCAAAAGCTATTATTTGTATATAAAAGTAATGCAGATGTCACTATACATTATATTACAGTAGGGTGGCAATACCACCAGCACTCCCTCATAATTTAACTCTCATTCTTTGTCTTAATTACACAAAAATGTGCTCCCTAATTACACAGGAGACATTTTATAATCATCTGCTTGCTACTAGCCATACCAAGGTGTTTATTTATAGCAGAAATTGTTCTCAGATTATTAAAAGCAAAATAACTTATAATTATTTCTAATTCATGCATCTACAGAAACCCTGTAGATGCAGGTTTAATTTATAGTGGACACAGGCTTTTTGGCAAGATACTGGCAATTATTCTCGCTAAGGAGCAGCTAAATTGTGGAAATTATCATGTTCACACACAACTGAATTTGGTATCTGCTCTGCACCAGTGCTGTAACCACACATACCAATATTCAGGACTGAAATAGTTCTGTGGAGCAGCTAATCCTGTAATAGGACACGTAATGTACTAAACGTGTTACTGGGTGGGAATGTGTATCCTCTGAGAATCTGGGCAACTTCTGCTCCATGGCTCGTCCAGGGCTATAATCTGTCTCTCTTTTTTCATACTAAATTGTAATGTTTCCTAAATTATAGACTCTTCAGATTGCTTATTAAAAACTGGCATTGCAAACCCGGTGTTTAATTTCTGGGCACATCTGGAGGGACATTGTTATTGCGCCTTTCAGAAGCATGCACAATATTTCTGGCATGTTATCATTTATCAACCATTGCCACTAAGAATGAGCTACTCCTATTTAAAGAGAAAGTGTTTCCAAGCAAAACCACATCACTTGCTAAGTCAGCAAAAGAAAAACAAAGGGAAAGGCATTTAATGCATAAAATGTCTAAAATATCTTTCTGAATCTGTGAAAAAAGCTAACACAGAGAAATGTGCAGCTCTTAGTTGGGGTTGTGTTAGGAGCATATAATCTTAAGTGTCACGTGAGCAAGTTCTACTCTATTTAAACAAAATATTTGCAGTATTTCAGCCTACAAGTTTTCCTAAGAAAGTTGCTCTTCAAATTGCATTACAGGAAAATTCTACATATAAATTAATTATTTTAAAAATTGATTAAAGTTCACTATAAATAAAAACAAGCTGGCTAACATCCCAAAAGGAATCCCTTCACTCTAAAGGTTTCTCAAGTTATCCTTGTGTCACTTCTCTCTGTGTTAATGAGAGAAATTACGTGCTGTGAAATCAGGTGCTGTGCTCCTTGAACAGAGAGGACTGGACACCCTCTGCACTGGCTGGCTGGAGCCCACAGCAAGCATTTTCCAAGTGTTTCTCAACTGAAATTCCAGAGCAGTGAGCTGAAGGGTCAAAATTTTACATTATAATAATCAAACTGAGTCTCCTGGGAGACTGGAAACATGAAAGAGGAATGCAACTTGGTAATGATGTGCATTCCATCAAGATAGTTTCCTTTATTTTCATCTTTAATACCAAAGTAAAATAGCTGTGACATTTGTATCAAATTTCTTGCCTTATGCTTTATGCTGTAATACAAATGTCTCTTTAAGGATCAGAGCTTTTGTGACAGAAGTATAAAACCCCTCTTGAAAACTAATTTCTGTATAAACAGAGAAAATAAGATATTTAGCTATCATGTACACAGAAGGTATTCTAAACCTAAAAATTGAAGAGACACTGCACAACACAGTGTATTTACCCAAAAGAAAGGGATTTCTCCAACTAGTTTAAATTAGGAGTCATACCAAATTCAAAGTTGTCTTTAGTTTTGTCACATTGCTTTCAGATGTCTAGGGTATATAAAGAGAATATATGAAAATATACACAGTAAGCCAAAACTTTTTGCCACTATGATCAAAGTTTGTGTGTATTAAAATAATAGACGAAAGATGCTCAATACATTATTACATTCTCTGCAGAGTTGAAAATGTGGGAGAAAAAAAGCACAGGTTTTTGTAAAAAAACATTTTTGAAGAGTTGAGACTCAAAGCATCCATGGTTGCTTTGCCTTTTTTTGTCTTGTGTACTTGTATAGTACTTAGTCAAATATAACCAAAGAGTAACATCCAGAAATATTTGAAATATAAATAAAACCCGTATACAGTGAACTTTAATCAATAGAGGCAAAGATGTTTTTCACTGGCAAAAAGTTGAGACTTTAACAGTATGAAAGAGCTAAAGAGACTGTAGAGGACAGACAAGAGTTCCAGTAGTGATAGGTGACCCTTAGGAAAGAAAGCAAATCAAGGAATTAAATCCTGTTTAAACTCAGGGAAATACATTGCCTCAGAAGGATTTTAGTTTGTGACAGTGCAACTACACACAGTGGTGCTAGTCTATAAATCCTGTGTAATGAAGACAGAAAATAGTGAACATGCAAGACATGGATGAGTGGTCCATGTAGGCATGCTCCAGAAGAACAGTGGATGTGATGTCCCCTGAGAAATAAAAATCTCAGATATGAAAGGCTGTCCAAAATCTCAGGTATGAAAGACTATGCTATTTCTTGTCACTTCCCAGACACCCACATTACAGAAAACATCTTGTAATTTGCTTTTTCTAACCACAGGATTCCTCCTGAAGTGACTCCTGCTGTTTACCAGGGAGCATCTATTTTTGTGCAGCTCCCATTGCAGCTAGTTTTCTATCTTTAAAAATCAATATTATGTGGCTTAGGGGAAGGATAGAATTTAATTCCTGCTGATATAGCCCTTTCTTGCAAACCCTTCCATGTATTTACACAGGTGGAGACTCGGTGATTTCCACAATTTACATGACATGGAGCTGGTCTGTAAAATGTTTACTTTGTTTATTTGTTTCATTTCTGGGTGCCTGTATGAAATCAATTCTAACCTACTCTCATACACCTGTCAATAGAAGCTTAGACCTAAGAATCAGATAAACACAGTCTTCTGGCATTCCAGAGGAGCAAGAGATCCATTTTCTCTTTGGCAAGGGGGAAGAACTGTGTCTTTGCACTGAATGTAGAAAAAGTGAACTGAAACGGATGATGGTGTGAGTTCTCATTTTCCTAAACTGCAAGGGCTTGGCGGCCTTTTTCACTGCCAGTCATCTCAATTAACAAATCATTATTCAGCAACTTTAAATCAAATCCTCTGTGCTCTGGCTGAAGTAGGAAGTTTAGCTTAAAATGAGGCTAATTTTTACATTTCTCAGGAGCAAGGTGAATATATGAGACTAGTGAACTTCTCAAGGCTTCTTCAGAGATATAAATGGCCACTGTGTGATTCCTGAGGGACAGGTAGCATAACTTGAGGTGTTAAAAGTACATATTAATATATTTTATCTGATAATTTAAAAATAACTATTTCCCCACTTAATAAAGAGAAAAGCTGGTTTTATGGCCATCATTGTGATTTTGTGTTGTGTTTATATGGAGTTTCCTCCCGTTGTACGTACAATACAATTTGGGAGTTACCTTTGTTCAAATAGATCAAAAACTGAGTTGTAAAGGATTTTTGACAATGTCTAGTCCGTCCTTCTGCCCTAAATTGTGAGCACACGTGCCTAAACCATACCTAGTGGATATTTTATTAATGTTCTCTTCAAAATGTCCAGTGTGCTGAAAACCTTTCAGGAATGTGGCATAGGACGTGCAAGGAAGGTGCACAGCAAAGGGAAATGCACGAAAAAGTTTTTCAATGTTATTTTGTGGTCTGCTTTTCCCTTCCAGAACGTTTCCTTCCTTCTGTTTAGTACTGCCTCAGGTTTAGTGGGCAGAGTTTTCATTTGATAGCTGCATCAGAAGTGAAGCTGCTTGAACAATCCCGACTGACCTACCCATTTTCCTTTCTTTAATTACACAAGTTCCTCTCTGTGCAGCGCTCCTGAGTCCCCCTCACAGGTGCACAGATTGTGCCCCCTTTATGCTGACTGAGTTCTTGCTTGCTTATATTAATTTTACAGGACAGGATGTGAAAAACATTACTGAAGTCGGGATGATGTAACAGCTACTGCTTCTCCTGTCTAATTTAGACTTTTTATCTTGTCACAAAAGGAATAATTTGTCAGAATTTGTCCACAATGAAATGTGTGGGCTTATTCCTCCTCCAATTTTCATTTTGTCCCAGCGCTCCTGGGACATTTCATTTACCCTCATGTCTTCAGTCATTTGTTCCTATGGTCTGTTGTGACTACCATTCTCCCTACTTACCATTAGGGAGAATTTAGAAATTTTCACTTTTAGGAAAGCCACTTTTCTACCTGAAACAAAATGTTACATTACTTATTTCTCTGTTTTTATAATGGCTCATATTGTTGCAACAAATAAACAAAAGGATTCTTCTTAGCATGCATGGATTAGATGTTTATAGAAAAGGGTAAGTTTTCTAAGGTAATTTTTCACTTGGAAAAATTCACTTCTGTATTGCTGTCGTGTAGAAAGATGAAGGTACTTTTAAAGTGTGAATGTCAAGATTAAAGATCATAATTCAGCGGGTGAAAATATTAACACAGGCTTCTTGAGGAGGATTTATGGAAGATCTTCGCATCTGGGAATCACAAGGACAGGAGAAAGCGCTGCCTGTAAAAGAACAGACAATTCCATAAGGTTGATTAACAAGATATGCACATGATATCTTAAAGCTTTGAAAACATTTGTGTTCCAAGAGTCACAACCAACTCAATTGATTCTGTTCTGTGAGAAATATGAAGCATGAAATAATAGAACATGCTAGTAAAACACAGGAGCATTATTGCAAAAAGGAAGAGAGATCCAAAGGACATGTTGAAAACAAGTAGGAAAATAATATTTCCAAGTTGAAAAAAGGGTAAATGTTGAGAAGAGCTTGGTGATTTAATGTTTTGGGATAATTCACTAAATTTTGTAAGTTTTTAGACAAGTTCCAGTTCAGTAAAAGTATCTTAACTATTCTTAGGCTAGTGAAGACATACAATGAATTTTTAGATAGGATGCTGGTTAGGATTTTTAGCTGTTTAGATAGCTGTTTATTTTTCTCATCTTTTTATGTTTTCTCCCACCACCTTAGAAGATGAGTAGATGGAGTGACTTGTTTCTTAACCTTTTGAATGAAAAATTAATTTGTTATGGCCATGGAAAATCTCCATCATAAATCAATTATTCTGTGGTTTGTGAGCAAATCTCAGCTTTGTCAAGATTACTTTATTTTATGCACTTGAAGTTAGCACTGCAAATTCAGTTGTTAGCTGTGTTTTACATGTAAGTGAAAATTACTGTATAAAAGCTAGGAATTACTATTTATTTACTGTATGATATTCACAGTGAGCAGTATGTGAAATTATGTGGTAATGTCTCCTCTTTACATAAGCTGACCTTTATAAGCTTCCCCTTCTCGACTAAATAAATCTTAAAATTCAGTTTTCCTTTGCACACCTGCAAATGAAACCACTGTCAGGTGGGGAGTATTAATGAATACTAAACCAAAAAAGTACATAGCTGAAGAATTCACTGCTTGCTCACTTACATCCATACCCTGAATGAATATTCTAGAATGAATATTAATTCTAGAATGAATTCATGAGGATTCTCAAAGGCCATATTTCACACTAGCATGAATGTAGTTTTTTATAATACTTCCATCAACAACCAAAAAGTGTGTTATGTAAGTGTGAACATATCATAACAACTTTCATGTTAATCCATGTAAGAGCTTCTCCTCACAGAACAATTTAGAAGAACTTGGGCAGAGCAAAGAGAGTGATATAGGAACAGTATAGTATATAGGAATAAGTATAAGGGAGCAGTTTTAACATTTCTATTGTGTTGCCTTCATTTGGGAATAAAGCAGCTAAAAATAACCCTAAAAATAAAGGTATACCTTTCTCTTCCAAAGGATTACAGGTAAAAATGTCTATGCCAGCCAAAGATTTTCATCTTTTGATACTATGTCATTTTGGTAACTGCTGAAATAATCCACCTCTTACCTTGCAAGATGCAGTCCCTTTGCAGGGTTCAATATGATCAATTTTACTGATGTTTTAAAAGTTTCATTCTGTCCAAATAACTGAGTATGGCTTGGAGCTTACTGGCTCTGTCAAGTACTGTGAAGCAAGGATTACATAAGGAGTTGTTTTTAAAGGAGGTTAATTATTTTAATCTTGGCAAAAGAGAAGTTGATGAAAAATTTTCTTTGGTTCCCAATAGTTACTGTGAAGAAAAGAATCTTGGCTTCCAAGGAATTTTAATTTTTGAGTCAAGGGATATGAGATCAATCTTTAGTTTATTTAGATCATCTCTTCCTACAAATTATCATTGTGCTTGTTCATATGTTGTCTCCTCCAGATGTTTTTAGCTATCCACAAAATAGTTTTGAGATTTATTCAATGCACTTTATTTTGTTTACATGCCCCAATTAAGGATGAAATATGTGTTTATCAAGATATTTTTATGTAGTGGCAAAGGAAGTTGTGTAACATTTCATGTGTATATTCAATAGTTTCTTGTTTATGCTACTGTGTTAGATTCTAGCTTAGGAGCCTGAATCTTCAGATTTGAGCGCTCAAAATTCTTTTTCATGACAAAATTTGAACCTTCCTGGCCCATGAAAATGCTTATTAACAGAAGTTTGCAAGAAAATCAATCTGGTACAATTGCAGTAATGTGCTTCTCATCACTTTCTCCCTTCCATTTTTTACTCTCATGTTTTTCCTTGTAGAATATTTTCTCATCTCGCAGTTGCTAGTTAAGTAAATTCCTTCTGTAAAATTCTGCTTTTAAGTTTTTATTCATCACTTTTTCCCTCTTAGATTTCTTAAAAACTCCTGCAGTTTTGGCATATGTGCCACTATAACCCAAATTCAGGAATTTTGGTTGTCCTGTGGCTTACTCTTGTATTTTTTTTCAGGCCCTTATGTTTGCCCTTTTGCAGCCTCTGGGAAAATAACATTCACTTATTTGAACATGCTAGGCCATTTAAGGTTATATTTGTCTGTCAGATAGCTCTTTTTGCTCTGCCCTTCACATAAGCAAATTTCACAGAAGACAAACCCATCCTGCTATGAACATCTTGTAAAATGCATATACGAATAACAACGTTGCAGAAACTAACCAGAGGCAAAGATCTGTCACAAGCCTGCTTAATTACTCCCTTACTCACCAATGCTCTTTGCATTATTGAAAGGCCTATAAAATCAAAACACTGCCTTCTAGAGCCTGAGCTCCTGACTAAAAGTAATGATAGCAGTTGTAAAGAATTAGACTCAGGACAAGCAAGATCCAAACTTGCAAATGTGGTTTTAATGGGCAAAGAAATTGTGACACATTCTTCAGCAACAGAATGAAGCCTAAACCATTCCCAGTGAGAAGAGCTTGCTATATCTAATACTTCTTCAGCTATAACATCTTCTTGTGAGAGTATCTCAATCCAGGAGGAACACCACCAGGATCCTTATAGCGCTGCGAGCACAGCCAAGGTCTTTGGACAAGAAATCTTAAACCACCATCAGGCTCTTCTGCCATTTATGGTTTATTGTAGTGCTCTCCTCACCAAGAGCCCTCATCATTCCCGCTCTGTCCTTGGGGTTTCACTGCAAGCACTGAAATGGTGACAAAGTGGCACACCAAGGACAGTCTCCTCCATCTGAGCCAGCACTGCTCCATCTGCTGAGCAGCAGCAGCGCATGGAAAAGGAGCGGCCCAAATGCTCCTATTAAAGGTGAAAATAATTTCATTTATGCATAGAACCACATTAGCCTTATCTAGCAGAACCCTTGCTCCTCAGTGTGTGGGGAATGTGTATTTGTGCAGCAGTGGATCCCAGCAATGCCTTGTTTTTAGCCTCAGGCCATAGGCTGCAGTAACCATTGGCCTTCTCCCAGCTTTGATCAAACAATGCTACTTCCATGAGCTCTATGCACAGCTTTAGTATGGCAAAATTTCTCAAAACACGCATTTTATAGCTACTCTGTGATAATTATAACTTAATTTGGAGAAGAGGAGGGTGAGAGGGCAAAAGGTTTAATTGCTGCTACATGGCTGGAGCTCCGTACCATCGTCTGATGAAGTGCTGTATAATTTGCAGACTTTTACCTTGTAATATGTCTAATGTGCGATATTCCTAAATAGTTTTCCATGAATGTTTGCAAATTTCATTGTTAATAACAATCATTATCTGGTATTCATTAGCCTGTTAATTATACTGTCATTTAGAAATCCTTGCTTCCAATTAGCTTTAATGACAACATCAGAATACTTTTTCTGTGCTGCCATTTTTGTGCTACACTTTCCCATTTAAACTGCCTGCTGCTCTATATTAATTAAATTTAATAACAGTAGTGGTAGTTTATTGGGGACTTTTAACCTCATTTAATGTCAGACCATTTATACTGGTTTGAAGTAGGCACTGAAAAAGTTTGCATTAATCCAATTACTTTTAAAAGAAGCAAACTTCGCTTTTCAAAAGATTTTAATTAAGGCAAAATCCCTATGAAAGGTCAAACTCCCTACCTGTGCAAATGTGAGGAAACATTAAGGAGTTTTCTAGGTACAATGAAGATACATTAAAAAATCAACAATATCAAGAAACACTAAAGCACTAATAGAAAGAAGGAAGCTATAATTCTTTGTTTTAATAGAGGAGAAAAGGGTGGAAAAGCTGTCAGTGTCATTAGTGGCTCAGTATTGCCATTCAGAGCAAACTTAGGTAGGGAATAGTTGCAGCATTTTTTATCTTGGGAAAGCTCCACAGGGCCTGAATAATGTGCTTAGCATTATGCACCACCCTTGAAGCTGCACCATGAGACTAAAAGCATGGTTCTCATTAAAAATAACTATCTTTTTAGCCCATGCAAATTTAAAGCCCTTTGGAGAATCTTTCCAGGGGATTACAGAAAATCACAGAAAAGTAGATTGAAAGAGATGCTGGAGGTCACCTAGTCCATCCTCCTCCTCGAGCAGTCTGTCTAAACTGATACCATTCCTGAATAAAAGTTTGCTGGACCTTACAGTCCTGTTGGGATAAGGATTTGTGTGTTTATTACACACCACAAAGGTGGCACAGGCTGCTTCTGCTCAGCTTTACTCACTCATCTAAAGCTTGCTCTTAGGACCATGAGCCACCATTAGATCTGGGCAAGGGTTTCATGGTATAATGGAATCATTCAGGTTGGAAAAGATCATTAAAGCATCGAGTCCAACCATTAATCTAACACTGCCAAATCCATCCCTGAACCAGGGCCCCAGGTGCCACATCAATACATCCTTTAAACCCCTACAAGGATGGTGATTTAACCACTTCCCTGGGCAGCCTGTTCTTCCCTGTTGCAATGCTTGACCACCTTTGAAGTGAAAAAATTTCCCTACCATGCAGTCTAAATCTTCCCTGGTGCAACCTGAGGCTGGTTCTACTTCTCTTACAAGTGTACCTAATTTCTGGGCAGATATCCAGTCTTATTTACTTTCAGCTAGTAACTTCTCTTTGATTCTATATATCATATAGTATAAAAGTATAAAAAAGGCTGCCCATGTTGGTATAAATTCTGAAAATCAGAGGATTTTTTTTTATCTATGTGTTTTCCTTGTTTTGGTTTCTTGGGCATGAACATATAAGGTACTAACCAGGAATTTTAAGATTCTGTCCTCCTCAACATCTGTCTCTGTTCAAGTCCACAGCCTAGAACCCTCCACAGTTTAATTATATCCTCCTTTTCAATAAAAATCACAGTGTCCAATAAAAACCATCTTGCTATTAGAAGGGAAACAGTGTAAGAAGACTTTTTTGCAATTTTTTTCCTGCTTAACAAAAGAGCTCTTCCACTTTCCTAGTAGGTCTACTATGTCCTCAACCACTTTACAATTTGATAATGATGTAGGGACTGATGTCTCAGTGAGAAGTCATCCCTAAAGGGAAAACTATCAAAGGAAAAACAATAGAGAAAAACCACATGTAGCATTCATTGACTCACAACAACAGCTTTTGAGTCCTGTGAATCCTAATTTCATTCCAGGCAAAAATTGGCTTTCAAAAATGGATGTTAAAAGTCTTGTACATTAGGATAGAATTTATGTTGCCATTCAGTGGGAAAAAGGGCAATGAACTAAATGCTGTATAATTTTCCTGAACTGGGTTGTTCTAAGTCCAGTCTCCTGCATATTGAAATGTTTTATAAGCTCCTTTACAAGGCATCTCTACTTTCAGGCAGTGCTGCCTACTCCAAGGGAGGCCCTGCCATGTATGTGCTTAAAACTCTGGCTTTCCCCCAAAAAGGAATTTTCATTTTAAGATAACCTTCAAAAAAACCAGTAGCAGTCTAAGATGTATAAGAGGAATAGAGACACTGAAGATAACAAATTCTGGCAATCCTGAGTCTCTTTTTTGCCCTTTGAAAATTAAGTTACCAGAGAGGGAGCTTTTTGCCTAAGGCCTTTCCTTAATGTTTTCCAAATGTTGCTTCATGAGAGACAAATGGTCAGAGCCACTGAAGAATCCTATTAAAGATGCAGATTTTTTTTCATTTTTAAATATCTTTCCATGGTTAGCTGCATTCCTGAAGCTGTACCTGAGATAAAGCATGTATAAATGCTTTGCTTATAGAGTCCTCCACAGCTCAAAATCAAACCATTTTCCTTCAAGATGCATTAGAAGCAAGATGCTTCCAAGTGTGAGAGTGGCTGCTTTGCATAATAAGCTCTGAATCTGGTTCATGTAAAATATTAAGAAAACCTGTTCTTCTGTGACTAGCCTGGCAACAGCAGGGACCAGTGGCAAATTTAGGTGAGCCCCTACTGAAACACAAATTGAGAAATGCAGAAAATCAGTCTAAGTTTTCTGATCATAATTATCTGATTCTCTTCTTTTACAGCAACAGATCAGTTGGTAATATCAGATGATACCATATTAAACAGAGAAAGAAAAATGAGTTGGAACCTCTCCAACCATAAGCTTTATAATATTAAACCAAATTTCCTAGTGTGCAATAGGTTAATGTTTCCAACATACAAACAGGAGTCAGTTGGCTCAATAACATCTTTCTAAGCAAAACCAGAAAAACAAAACAAAGGAGATGACCGGGATAAATGCTTAATTTATGAAATGTGGTTAGTTAATTTTTTTCATGATTTGGAGAAACCCACAAAGGCAGCTGTAGTATCCATACACCACTCTCCAAGTCTATTGCACATGTAGTCAATATGTATTTAATCACTAGAGTATGCAGAGGGTAATGTCTTTGCCACTTGAAATATTTTAAGCACCAATTCAGCAACTTTAGGCTTTTTGAAGAGATACTAATACTGCAGCACATTCTCCTAAGGACTCTTCAAAAATAAGTCTCTAGTTTGGCCATAGGTGCTTTGCTCTGATTTAAAGTGAAGGACTGCCAAAAACATCTAAGCAAAAAAAATTGTCTCTCCTTAACATTTCATCAGGCCCTTTCATTCATGTCTCCTCAGCATCACTGCAAAGCCCTCTGCAGAGGATGGGGGAGGCTCTGCTCCAGATGTCTCCAGTGTAAAGAGTTTTCCCTTCCCTTTTGGCCTCAGGCACTGATCTCAAATAAGGCTGCTATTGCCAGAAGTGGTGGAGATTAATATCAAACATAAAACTTCCCTGGGAGACTGTTAAATCAGTGTTGACCTGATTTTATTAGCACATCGTATTTCCATGGATTTCAAGCAAGTAAACAAGCAAGTAAGGAAACACCTTGCATAAATGGACTTTGAAACAGAAAAGACTGTTAAAAATCAGTAAGGATACAGAGACTATTTTCTGAGGGGGAAAAAAAAGGAATTTTTTGTAGAACAGCACTTTGCTGATTTAGAAACTTCTTGTATTACTAATGTGCAGTTTCTTGTCTTGGACAGCTCTTAGCCATGAAATGCTATTGGGAAAGTTTCTTAAAAACATTAGTGTCATGTCTTGCTGGGATCCACTGGGAAAAATGTACTTCAAATGTATTTCAAAAATGTACTTCAAAAATCATGTAAGGAACCTGAAAGATCAGATGAAAGTTTGTCTGGGATTTAGTCCTCCTTTGGATTACACACATACCAACAGCTGCTAAAATTGAGATATTCTGTGTTAAGCTTTTGATGATTCTTCACGTGAATTACAGGAGGCAAATGGATTGCCTCTTCAGGTAAATTGTATTTGGAATCATGTGAACTTCAAAGCTGCTCCTCAGACTCCTGTTGGGACACAGAACTGTCACTGCTCATGTTGCAAAGTATGGAGTGTTTCAAAATCAATGTCTTGCTCATAGCATGCTTTTTAAACTTTGTTTTACATATTCCAGTTTTGAGTCTATCCTCACATTACAGCCTCTGTTGGGAACCAATTGTTTTAAAAGCCTTACAAGTTGTGAGAGCCTTATGCAGTAGCTGGTCTTGTGGGTGTATAAATAATGGTTTCAATTTCTTCAATTTACCTTCTTACCTCTAACTAGTAGGCAGCTCAGTGGCTTTGGTTTGACAGCAGCTTTGGAGAAGAAGTTTTGGTGCACTGTCTCTGCAGCTCTGCCTGGCCTTGGCCAGACTCCATGTCATGAATCCTGTGCTTGGTCAGCTGGAATTGACAGACACAGAGGGCACTGCTTCTAAACTTAGTCTACTGTCCAGGAAATTCTCTCCTTAAAACTATAGAGGCTCTTTAGACCAATTCTTTTTGGGAGAAAATGGAGACTTCCTGATTAATGTTCTCTTCCCCCCCTGTATTTCAAATGAAATCTGGTGCTTAATTCATTGTGCAAGCCTGTGGCATCCTGCCCTGCTGGTCAGCCACAACGGACATTCTGTACATCATCCATAACGTGTTCTCAGTGATACGTTACTTGCTTTGCTTAGTTCTTTTATTGGCAGCCACACTTGCTGTTCAGCCTCAAAATGAAGCTAATTCTTCCATGTGCTTATCCAGCCTAGTCCTGCTGCTTTCCCAGTGAGTTTCCCATTCTCCTGAGACTGAGTGTCAGCTGCAATCAGCTGTCCATTGTTTATCCACCCGGGCTGCAGGAACAGCAGAAGGCTTCTGCATTCTGGCTGCCTGTGAGCCAGCATTGCTCACACCAGCAGCAACCTCCCCTTCCTATTATTGCTTTATAACATGGAGAACTCTTTTCTTTTCTTGAGGTGGTTGTGGTCCCAGAATTGCTGTTTCCCATAACTCTTACAAAACTGCCTCTCAGCTGCGTATTTATCTTCCTAGGAGGCATAGAATATTTCCTGGCCCTTGAGACAAGCATCCTCAGTATGAGTTCTTCCTCTTGTCCACTGAATCTCTTTTAGCTTTAGCCTGTGTACATGTTCCATCTCAGTGGTCCTTGCTGGGAAAAAGAGAAGGTGCATCACAAAATGCATTTTAACAAGCCCAGGGACAGAAGTTAAATACTATAAGAAAAACAGTAAAGGATTTAGCCATATGCTCATCCCTTTTCACCGTACTGGGATAAGGTCTTCCGCTGCAGCAAGAGGGAGAGCGACTATGGAAATTCCAGCTGTCATTGAAACATGCTTCTCTACTGATGTACTTAACAGAAGCGTGCCAGGTGGCTTGCAGTGCATTGAGCAGATTCATTTTCAAGAGTTCAGCTGAGGCTGAACTATATCTATTGATTATATAGTAAATAGAACACTCAAGCTTCTAAATTGGGATTGGAGAGCTTCTAGTTGCATGAAACACAGCAGTGATCCAGTGTAAATTCCCTCTGAAGATTCAGATTTGTTCAAATATGTTTAACTTGTAATACTGTTGTATTACACCATTGTATTAGCATGTTGTCAGATCAAGCATTGTTTGTTCACACCAAACCAGCATTAAGAGCACTCTGGGCTCTGTACTCCGGCTGATCTGAAAGCACCTGATTTGTGTGAAATGGCAGCTGCTGGGTAGATGTTGGTAAAGAGGGAAACTCCATAGCAGCTTAATGTAGATATTACCAAATTCACTGCTATAGAGGTATGCTTGAACCCATATTTTCTAAGCATGTCACATCATAAGGTCCTTGTGCTTCCTCAGTATCTACACATATAGCCTTGCAAATTTTCCTGATCAGCTTTCTCATAGTTACTTTCTCTGTGACTATTTTCTATTAAACCTTTACTTGTGTTATTTACAGGCACACCTGTGTTATTCCCAAGGAGTTTTTCATGTTGACTTCTTTATTTGTAGTAGTTTATATTTTTCTTTCATGGCTGGCTATAGGTTTTCCTGAAATGACATTCCAATTTTAACATTGCCATATAATGCCAGCGTTAAAATGTTTCTAAGAAAGAAATACACAGTGATAATTTAAGCCACAGAAGGAGATTGAGCAATTTGTCACCGCTTGTTGAGAAGTGGCCTTTGCTGCTTGATGTCCAGCTCCTTTCTTGCTGTCTTTTCTTCTCTTGCTTTTGAACCTCTTTTTCATTTCTGAATTGATGTTTGGCTGCATCCCTTCTCCTGCCTTTTTCTGCTATTTTCTGTTCTCTGCTTAACTCCTTCCTTCTTTACAGGCTTTACATATTTGCTCATGTACACAAACACACACAGAATTTAATAAACAGACAAATCTATTTCCAACAGACACCTACAGATCTACTTTTTTCTCTACGATTTCACAGTGTTGTATGGTCTATGGTTGGTCCCTGACTAATTATTATTAATTTTATGATCATGGCGAAACTTTTACAGCATCTTCTTTGCTGGAATCAGATGGGGTACACCTCTCCATTAAGGGCAAAAGGATTTTAGCTCATGAACTGGCAGACCTCATTGAGCAAGCTTTAAACTAAGCTTGAAGGGGGAAGGGGAACCAGCTGAGCTAACTGGAAACAGGCCCAAGAATTGTAAGCGTAAGATAGGGGTGAACTCAGTTGCCCAGATGAGGTGCATGTATACCAATGCACGCAGTTTGGGCAATAAACAAGAAGAGCTGGAGGCCATGGTACAACTGCAAAGCTATGATGTAGTTGCCATCACGGAAACGTGGTGGGATGACTCATATAACTGGAGTACTACATTGGCTGGATACAGACTCTTCAGGAGAGATAGAAAAGGAAGAAGAGGAGGTGGCGTAGCTCTCTCTTTATGTTAAGCAAACCTTCGATGCCATTGAAATTGAAACAAAGGAAGAAGGTGTTGAATGTTTATGGATAAGAATTAAGGGGCAGGCCAACAACGCCGACATCATATTGGGAGTCTGTTATCGTCCACCCGATCAAGAAGAAGAAGTAGACGATTTATTCTATAAGCAGTTGTGCAATGTTTCTAGATCATCAACCCTTGTTCTTGTTGGTGATTTTAATCTACCAGATATCTGCTGGGAACTTAATACAGCAGTAAAGAGGCAATCCAGAAAATTCTTAGAATCTATTGAAGATAACTTCTTGTTACAGCTGGTAGATGAACCCACCAGGGAAGGGACTACATTAGATCTGTTATTTACAAATAGGGATGGGCTGGTGGGAGATGTGATGGTTGGAGATCGTTTGGGGCAGAGTGACCATGAATTAATAGAGTTTTCAATACTTGGCGATATTAGGAAGAGCACCAGTATAACTCGTACATTGGATTTCCGGAGGGCGGACTTTGGCCTGTTTAAGAGATTAATTCAGAGCGTCCCTTGGGAAGCTGCCCTTAAAAATAAAGGAGTTCAGGAAGGGTGGGCTTACTTCAAGGCAGAGATCTTGAGGGCGCAGGAACAAACCATTCCTGTATCCCGAAAGATCAGTCAACGGGGCAAACGTCCAGCCTGGCTGGGAAAGGAGATCTTGGAGGAACTTAGGAATAAAAAGAGGACGTATCAGAGTTGGAAAAAGGGTCAGGTCTCCAAGGAAGTATTCAAGAGGGCTGCTAGAGTATGCAGGAAAAAAATTAGGGAGGCCAAAGCTCTGAACTCAGGATAGCGACTGTTGTTAAGGATAATAAAAAATGTTTTTATAAATATATTAATAGTAGGAAGAAAGGTAGGACCAGCCTTTGTTCCTTACTGGACAAAGGTGGGAAGTTAGTATTTGCAGACGAGGAGAAGGCAGAAGTGTTCAATGCCTATTTTGCCTCGGTTTTTAATGGGAAGATGACTTGCCCTCAAGACTCCCGTCCGTCTAGGCTGGTCGTTGGTTTTAGGGAACAGAATGGTCCCCACATTATCCAAGAGGAGGCTGTTATAGAACTATTGAAATCCTTGGATATTCATAAATCTATGGGACCAGACGGGATCCACCCTAGGGTAATGAGAGAGCTGGCAAATGACATTGCAAAGCCACTCTCTATCATTTACCAACAGTCATGGATCACTGGTGAGGTTCCGGATGACTGGAAGCTGGCCAATGTGATACCCATTCACAAAAAGGGTGCAAAGGAAGATCCTGGCAATTATAGACCAGTCAGCCTGACCTCTATACCTGGCAAAATAATGGAACAGTTTATATTACGTGCCATCATGCAAAATTTACAGGACGGCCAGGGTATCAGACCCAGCCAGCACGGATTTAGGAGGGGTAAATCATGTCTGACTAACCTGATCACCTTTTATGATCAGGTAACCCGGCTATTGGATGCAGGGAAGGCTGTAGGTGTTGTTTTTCTGGATTTCAGCAAGGCCTTTGACACTGTTTCCCATAGCATACTCCTAGACAAACTCGCTGGCCGTGGTCTGGATAGGAATACCCTTTGCTGGGTTCAGAACTGGCTGGATGGCCGGGCCCAGAGAGTGGTGGTGAATGGTGTCACATCCAGCTGGCGACCAGTCACCAGTGGTGTCCCTCAGGGGTCTGTGTTGGGGCCAGTTTTGTTCAACATTTTTATTGACGATATGGATGAGGGCTTAGAGTCTTTTATTAGTAAATTCGTTGATGACACTAAATTGGGAAAGAGTGTAGATCTGCTAGAGGGGTGTAGGGCTCTCCAGAGAGATGATTTGGAAAGGTTAGATGCATGGGCAGAATCAAACGGGATGAACTTCAATAAGTCCAAGTGCCGAGTACTGCACTTCGGCCACAATAACCCCCTGTACCGATATAAGCTGGGGACGGAATGGCTGGATAGTGCCCAGGTGGAAAGGGACCTGGGGGTGCTGGTTGACAGTCGATTAAATATGAGCCAGCAGTGTGCCCAGGTAGCCAAGAGGGCCAATGCCATCCTGGCCAGTATCAGAAATGGAGTGGCCAGCAGGAGCAGAGAGGTCATTCTTCCCCTGTACTCGGCACTGGTGAGGCCTCACTTGGAGTATTGTATCCAGTTCTGGGCCCCTCACTTTAGGAGGGACATCGAGTTACTTGAGCGTGTCCAGAGGAGGGCAACGAGACTAATAAGGGGCTTGGAGCACAAGCCATACGAAGAGCGACTGAGGGAGCTGGGGTTGTTCAGCCTGGAGAAAAGGAGACTAAGGGGCGACCTCATCGCTCTCTACAACTTCCTGAAGGGTGGCTGTGGTGAGCTGGGGGTCGGTCTCTTTCTCCGGGCGATAACAGATAGAACAAGAGGACACAGTCTCAAGTTGCGTCAAGCGAGATGTAAGTTAGAATTAAGAAGGAAATATTTCACAGTAAGAGTGGTCAGATACTGGAATAATTTACCCAGTGAGGTGGTGGAGTCATCATCCCTTGAAGAATTCAAAAAAAGACTGGATGTGGCACTTGCTGCCATGATCTAGTTGAACAGTTAGAACATCGACTGGACTTGATGATCTTATAGGTCTCTTCCAGTCTTGAACTTTTGTGATTCTGTGATTCTGTAATTAAAATTATCGTGACAACAAAGCAGCATGCACATGCTCATGCAATTATTTTTTATTTAGTTGCAGGTATTTGTTATTTCCTTTCTAAACCTTATGAGAGCACCTTCTGAGGGACTGTTTCTTTGAAAACTGTTGATGTCAGAGGACAATGGATGAGTGGTGGTTTGCTGTGCAGCTGCACTGCGTCCTCTACAAATAATAGTGAGAATACTTAAATTAAAAATCTTCACTTTTATTAGGAAATTTGCCTTGGTCACATGAGAACTATCATGTGGTGACAAATTCTATTCAGCCCCTTTTCCTGGATTTTTAAAGCAGTTTGCAGGTAGAATGAACGTGATTTGTGTTGAACGGGTTGCCTCTTCTCTTGCCAGCTGTGTGCATTAAAGAGAAGAATGCTTTTGCCATTCACAAGTTACTCTTCTTACAAAATTACTGAAAATTTCCATGCCTGTTGTTATTTAGAAACAGTTGCAATTAAGGAAATCCAATTATTTCAGTTCCCTCTGTTTTAGTTCCTCTTATTGCTGAAATTAGTTCCTCTGCTAGGATCTGCAAGCTTTTGCAACTTCTGTTTCACTCTATTCCCAATGTAACCATTATGTCAGCATAAAAATCCTCCCAGTTTGCACAGTGCTTTTATATAGTTCTGAAATCCTGAGAGAAGATTTTTGTTCATGAACCTAAAACTTTAAGGCTGTGTTTCTGAATTTTTATCGTCTTTTTTGTTGTGTCACTACTAAAAGAAAAAGCAAAGATGTGTAGAAAGGCTGCTCTTCCTTAAGTGCGAATTCAAGACACTTTCACTTTGCTTCTTCATGTTAAGTCAGTGTTTCTGGAATTACTCATATTAATCATATAAAATCTGAAAGTATCTATAGCCAAGACTGTGATGAGGATACCCCAAATAACCATCCTCAGGAAAACCTGCTTCAGTCCATAATAAGTCACTCCCCTCCTCCTGAGCTTTCTTGGATGAAATATCTAGAAGTAAAATGGAATCTTGCTGACTGCACTTTTTCCCCAGCTTCTCAGAAATAGTTCCACTAGAAGGCAATGATTGCAGCAATTTAAAACCTATATTTAGAGGATGCTGGAGGATTTGTTTGTTCTCCATGAGAATGTGCTTCAGGTTTCGCATGCAGAAATGGAAGTAAAAGGTCACTCTGGCTCATAGTCTGCTAATTGAGCAAATGCTGGGGAGACAGGCAAGTGTTTTGTGTTTTCTGGCTGTTTAACTGCCAAAAGAATAATCAGTCAAGTAAATAACACTAGAATTTTTTTATCTTTCTTAGATTTGGGTTTGGTAGAGACTACATAAATGTGTCCAAAACCATACTTCAATTTAATCACCTATAAAACTGTATTCTATAAAAGAGGAGGGGAAAAACGCCATTACTTTCCTTAAATAGATTGAATTTCAGTAATAATCCTGAAAATTCCTTTACCTTTGATTTAACAAATGCAGGAAGGGCCTGGGCAGTCACTAAATCAGCTCTGCACTGGTAGAAGGAACTTGGTACAGCAGCAGAGATGCAGTGCTCTAATTAAAAAGTCTCAGGCTATTGGAGTTTTCCATTATCAGAACACAATGTTTGCCTGCCTCACAATTATGATGCTATCTTGACTTGCCTCATACATCACAGACATGTAGAAAATAATTTTGGGGTAATTTAGAATGTCTTCTTTACAGCACTCTCTTTTAGGAAGCTTGGAAAAAATGTGCTGTCCATTTAAAGGCCCTAAAATTTGTTTCTAGTGTTCCTATATTGCATTCTGATACCAGACCTTTTTTTTTTTGTTGTTATTTTCCCATGAGGAAAAAAAAAGGGGGGAAGAAAAAAAATCTGGGTTTCTCATCTTCTTAGTGGAGCAATTGTGTAGGAGCTTCTAAAACTTTTCTTATGCTACAAATTCTTCCAGTTTTCTGGGTGTAGTGCATTGTAGCACTGCCTGTAATTCTTCTAAGCAACCTATACCAGGTTAGTTTCCATTTCAAAAGAACCTGCTCTGTTTAAAAGCACAGTTTCTTTTGCTTCTTTCTAAATATTTCATGGAGATCACATTCTTAAATTATGCAGGAAAGACTCCACAAAAAAAAAAGTTCTATCACAATCAAAACCGTAGAAATGGTTCAGTGGTATCTGGTCCTGTTCCTATTTAACATAAAGGCAAGAAGGTAATGCAGTTCCAAGTATTTAGGAAGTCCAGTGGAGAACAGGAGAACTGAAGAACAGAGAACATATTTGATGATTGTTTTCAGGGCAATCACAGCACAGAACTGTCCTACTGCAGTAATTGGTGCAGGGTTATTGGCAATAACAGTGTGCATGTTGAGACAAACTCTAAAAACAAACATTCCTGAAGCAGGCACTGCTTTTTGTAAAGCTCATTTCACAGTTCATTTCAGCTGATATCACCTTTTTCATATCTCCTGTGTGGCTGTTTCAGAACAGAGTTGTATCTGAATGGCAGCCTTGGCCGTGGTCCTGCGCTCCCAGGATGTGTGTACATCCAGTCCCACCCCAATACAGAGGTTAGATCCTAGTGCAGGATTTGTGGCAAGGTTATGATTTGAGAATAAATCTAATACTTTCAGTCTGAAACAACCTTGTCTGCATTTGCAAATTCACAAGGAAATTATAATTCTCTTATTATTAAATGCGAAGATTTAATATCAATGTAAGTATTTTCTTGCATTTTTTTTTTGGTTTTTTTCTTTCTTGTTAAATATATACAACTTCTATTTTATCTGTTCTAAATTTTTTGTTTGGAAGAAACAATTTCCAAACAAATTCGCTGCCGCTGAATTTTCATCATGTCGCAGACATCTTTTTATGAAAATCCTTTTCTTGGGATTTCTTCTTCCTGAGAAGCTGAGAGGTCAATCCACCCTATTCCTTTGGATTTCACCTTTGGCTAAACACATTTCTCTTTGCTACATGGATGGTGTTTCTCCCCCTGGATGTAGTGTGGCTTTATCTTTGATGAGACAGTTATTTCTACAGCATTGTTTTCTAAACTGGTTTTGCAAGAAAGATGTGATCTTTTGTGCTGCTGAATGATGACAAAATTTTGTCTGCACACATGCTTATTAGATGGCAATAAAATATTACTTTTATGCCTGTGAGAATTAATTTCCATAATGAAATGTCATTATTAATATTTCAAAGGAAGTTGTGTTGCTATGTTTATATAATGTGGTGTTTAATCACATAAGAATCTAAATCAGAGCTTTCTGATGTAACCCATTACATAAGAATAACTCTGGAGATTTCACAAAGAATCAGGAGTTAATTCAAAATTAAATGAAGAGGAATAATGCTGCTATTATAAGTTTTTCCTTAGTTAATAGTAAAAAACATCCGAGATCATAAAAAAGAAAAAAATGCAACAAACTCCCAAAGTGAAAAATAAAAAATCTGCCTGTCAAAGTGAAATGTGGCCTAGTTACACTGTGGCATGGGCTTGATTTACTGGAATCCAGACAGTGTCTGTGGGTAACTGGAATTTTCCCAAAGAAATTCTTGCGTGTTTTATTTTTAGATCATTTGAATGCTTATGAATATGGACACCCTATAAACCAAAATACATGAAAAATGCTTCATGGGAAACAGCAGCACAGGCTTTCACACACCATCTTCACAACAGTGTCCATCTGGATTTAGTCAGAAGGAAAAGACAAGGGAAATGTTCCTTGTCCTGCCAGAGGTAAGTTTCTGGGAACCTCTGTTCCTTCTGCCTGTTTAATTTTTGCAATTAGTTTTATATTAGCACACACTATCTTGGTATAGTAACTCCTAACTCTAGGCAATAAGGTGATTTTTGTTTTTTTGATTTCTCACTCTATTTAATAAATTTTCTTGTTTTTCAATGGAAAAGCTTGCCTGTCAGGGATAACAGAACATGTGGGCTCCCTTTGTAGCAGAGAAGGGAGCATTAAACAAGGGCCTCCCTCACTTTTTCTTTGCCTCTCTGTCCTGTTGGTCTCACCTTGCAGCTGATAATTTACAGGTTCTGGTTTTCTCATCTGTTGGGAAGTGTCTGTCATACCACGATGATAAATGGGGTGTTTAATCCTGAGAAAGTTAATTCTTGCAGCTAGACCTTTTTACCAAATCCTTTCTGTATTACTGCAGGTCAGAACAAACGTCCTCAAACTTCTAAGAAGTGTCTTATACCTCTACAGTAATTGAGGACTGGCAAAGAACAACTATCTGCCACTGAGGGGTTCAAGTGCAAGGCCAACAGGATCATTTGTGCCTTTGTGCAGTCAAAGCAAATAAGTCCATTGAATTTCCTGAGAAATAATGTGTAAATTTATGGCTGTTTTAAAATGAATTGCTTTTCACAGAAATAAAACCAGCAAATATATTGCTCCTCTGGATACAGCATCATTTTCCCTCTTAGTACAAGATGGATGCAGGGAAGTGAATGGGATGTGACCTGCTAATGCATCGCTTAGTTTCTAGTAATGCCTTCAATGATAAGGCATTAGTCTTGCAAGCCATTGTAAAGCTGAGCAAAAAGTTTCAGTGAAAAGGGGGGAAAGAGAATAAATAATTCCTGTGTTTGGGAAAATTTGTAATGTGAGAATTTCTTTCAGGCACAATGTGACCAAAAGTTACCACGCAGAGCCAACCCCTCCATCTTCCCAGCCCAATAGTGGTTCCCTCACATCCCAGAGGCACTGACCCACTGTTCTATCTGAAAACTTCAAGCTGAAGTTATAGTCTGATAAAATGAGCATTCCTTTCCTTAGGGGTATGTATTTCCCCCTGCACTTCTCATCGCAGCCTGATCTGTTTAAACATCAAAAGTGCTTGTGTAAATATATACAATGAGGCTAAGTGATTAGAATAATCTAATGCAAATTTCAAAGACTCTGAGGAGATCTGAGAAATCAACACTGTCATGAATTTCATTTCCACAGCATGAATGGAAATAATATTAGTAAAATACAGTCTGTATTTTATCAAAGAAAAGTGGTGTTGAAATGCTAATAAGTGAGAGGATTGCTGGAAGGTGGGGAGGGGAACATGGCAGGTGTGGGGTAAGCTCTTTCTCTAGCTGTAGATGTACTTTCTTTGTTCATAAATGCCTTAGAAATGTAATAACCTCTCTGTGAGCAATGAGGCATTATTTTCCATTAACTTTGCCACATACTTTTTTCATGCATCCTCATTCGTCTCCTGAGCCTGACTTGAACTCCACAGGCTGGCACTGCCCAGGGCATGGCCCTGGCCTCTCTTGGCAGCACCAGTGACAGCCACCACCAGGGCTGAAAATAAGAGCCATACAAAGATATGCCAGGGAAAGGAAGCCTTCTCGATGGCAGCACCCAGCCTCAGCCATCCTCTGCCTAGAGGCAAGGATGCCTTCCTCTTGGACAAAGGGGAACCTAGCAGGAAAGCAAAACACTCTGCTGTCCTAGGGTGATGTTGTGATGCTTGCATCCCCATTCATGTGTTCTGTTTATGCTGGATATCATGTTCTGTGCCTTTAAGGTGGTTCTGAAGAGTGAAAGTTTTGTTTGGGTTTTCTTATCAGCCTGATGGGACACAGAGACAGGGCAGTACATGGTGCGGCTTTTGGGTTTTTTGCTTTTTCTTTTCGCTTTGCTCTCTCTCTTGCTCTTGCTTCTGCTTTGTTTCTGCTTGCTTTTGCTTCTGCTCATTAGCTAGTATAGCTAGTTTAGCTAAACAGTCCAAATTTTTTTCCTGGAATGTTTCTCCTTTCCCTTTTTTGGACCTACTCAAACCTGCTCTGGGCTGGGCCTGGCAAACACCAAGAGTTTGCACCTTGTGGCCTAGCGGGGCCTGCTCTGGGCAGCAGCTGCCCCAGAGCCGGAGGGACTGATAACAGAGCTACCACCCCCAGGAGAGACTTTCTGAATTTGCCATCTTTTTCAGAGTGGTGTCATCTGGTATTGTTCATTCTGTGTCAACCCCATTGTTCAACACTGGGGTTGCTGTGCCTGTTAAATAAACAGGTTACACTTCTCTCCGAGGAATCCTCCCCAAACTGGTTGTGGGGAGGGGGCTGTGTGGGTTTGCTTTCTGGAGATTCTGTACCAAATTTGCCCTAAACCAGGACATCTGCCCAGATGATTCAGGCAAGAAAATGCAGTGGAGGTACAGCCCCTACAGGTGCCACCAGTCCGATATCTGCAGTTCTTGTTCAAAGTCTGAGCATATGCTCTGTCCCCATCCTGTCCCAAAATGGCAACGTGTCAGCCCTGGTGTGGGGGCATGGTGTCTCCTGTCTGATGGGGATGTGGGAGAGTCTCGTCTGAACATCCCCTCCAGACTGAAACCCAGACTCTGCCAAGGCTGCACAGCTTTGCCTGCCAGCAGCCAGTTCATAAACAGCTCCTGGAGCTGACAGAACAAGAGCAGCCTCCTTCCTGAGACAGGGAGTGCCCATCTGGTCCCTGTCCTTTCCCTCCTTCTCCCTCCTCTTTATTCACTGGGTCCTAGTGCAGCTCCACTGCCCAAAGTGCCCATTCCTCCATCACCATCACTTGCACTGGAAGTGCCATGGGCAGCTCCTCAGGGATGGAGGCGCTCATGGAGAGGTGGCACATCAAGGCTAGGAATATGTCTTGTTTTTTTAATTCTGAGGACAGGCATTTTCATAAGAAAAAAAAAAAAAAAGGTGCATTTTTAGATCAATAAGAGGTGAACAGTTCAGAAATAAAAGCTTTTCCTTCAGAAATGCAAATCATTTGGATTGCTATAACATGTCCAGGGCTCTAATGATCTAAAGCACTGTCTTTTTTCCTGTCTGCAAAGCAGCCATAACTTGACCTGTGAAGGACAATTTCATTTCAAGTGATCTTGGGAAGCAATAAAAATGAAAAGACAAAATGGAAAGGAATATTTATTTCTTCACTCATGGCACTATTTTTATTTGCATCACAGAGATCATAGACCAGTTCTGTGTGATGTTTCCATTCCAAATTGCAATGGCCCACTATAGCAAATCATAAAACAGCTACAAGTACAATTGAAGCCTTTGCAATTACCAGCAAAACAAGAGAAAAGGTACTTTTGTCTGGAAGACCTTTTTTTGCTGTGAAAATACAGTAATAAATTCGAGGGTTAAGGCTGTAAGGATCTAGAAATATGCATTCATTCACTGAGATGCTTTAAAAAGAGTACAAAGCTAAGCAAGTGGAAATAAAGTAGGTCTGATTTATACAGTAATACAGTAAAAAGGCTGTGCAGGAAAAAAAGCAAACAATCATTTTATGTATGTTTATGCACATTAACTTTCTAAGTGATTATACAGTCTCTAACATCTAGATTTTCATGGGGTTTTGTAATGCTTCAAAGGAATATAGCTACAAACAGACAAGTATAAGTTAAATTTCCTTCATTTCAGTAACAGCAAATGCGTATATTTTTCTTTCAGACACTGCCTCTTCTGTCAGTAGTACTTACATTTTTGTCTACTTTTCTGCTGATAAAATTCCACTGCTGTCAACTATAGCAAACATTCATGCTTGCTAAATGTGTGAACAAGGAGGGAATAAGGGCCACACTAAACAAACAAAAGTCAATCCTCAAGGAATAAATGGGGTTTTAGCCTGCTCGAAGAAAAGGTAGGTGGAAGGGCCTTTCTACAACTCTTCCTGCATGCTCAAAGGTAATACATAGGTGCTGCAATTTAAATAAAAGCTTATTTTTTGCCTTCTTTTTTCCTTGTGTGCTCTCAGAAGAAATTATTTTGAAAAGGCTAAAGCCACTGACATTTTGGTGTTGTGAAAGAGTGAGAATGTGAGCTTGGAATTAGTGCGAGTGGATCCCTAAGTATGTGATCTATTAAATTATGTTGCAACCCTGAGAAATGAAGCATGGAGCATTTTCTTAAAATCAATATCCTACAGGGGTGAAAGCAATATTAGGATCTTTTAATGCAATAGCCCAGTAAGTACCTAGGTATAAATACAAAAAGGGACTGCCCTGAATAAGCACCAGTGCAGCTGACCACAGCCCAGGGCCTCTAATCCCCCTGGATGTCCAGACCAAGAGAAACCTCTCAGCCATGTACATCTTTATAGCCAAAAGCTTTGCAAACATTAAAAGAAGTCAGTATGCTGCTGAAAAGAAAGTGAACTCAATCCTCAAATACTCTTTTCACGGTGTTCTGTCTTCAGGTTCTGTGAGTGGCAGGTGAGATGAAACACATTTGAAGAACACAGGAGCTTCTCCATCATTCCCTCTGCATTTGGCACACTGGGATCTAAAAGCAGCAGCATTATGAAGCCACAACTGCCCAGCATAAGGGCTCTCTGCCCTCTGTCAGTTCCAGCAAAGACAGAATCACACAGTCACAGAATGGGTCAGGAAGGGACCACAGTGGTCATCTGGTCCCAGGGTCATCTCAGAGCACACGGCACAGGATTGTGTCCAGACAGTTCTGGAATATCTCCCGTGAAGGAGACTCCTCACCCTGTCTGGGCAGCCTGTTCCAGTGCTCAGAGCTCAGCAAAGAAGCTTTTTCTGGTGTTTCAGGTAGAACATCCTGCCCATCAGTTTTTCCCTTGCTCTGGGGCAGCAGGTCCATCTCAGACACACCCAGAGCAGCTTCAACCCACCTGGCTCAGGTGCTACATCCTCCTGCGCTGCTTTGGGCTGGCTTTTACCACTGCCACATTGACACCAGGCTCCTCAGCTGAGTTAAACCCACCCATGTGAACCACACTGACACACTCCAGTTTGCACCTCTTGGGCACTACAGGAGTTAAGCTGAAATTAGCAGGACTCTGGTGTGACTGGCAATCATGTGCAGGAAGGAGAAGGGTCAGAGTGTGTGTAATGTCACACACTTTAACTAACTCTGTCTTTCCAGCTCTGTCATACCCTCTTTGAAGCAATGATTATTAATTTTTCTTCTGGAAGTAAAACAGATGCTTTTAATAAGCAAGCAGAGCCCTTGGGTGCTGTATCTTTTTAACCAGATGACAGTGTCACCAGAAGCCATCTCTCAGTGTGATAACTTTTGCCTTATCTCTAAAGTAATACATTTGCCTGATCAATCAAATATAAAAAATATAATTTAGAGCAGCTGCATTTTGGATTTCTGAAATTCATCACATCTTTAGACTTACTGTTATCCCCTAAGCTGCAATATCATTTTAGTTAATAACCTCCTCCTTCACCTTACCTTCTCCTCCACTTCACAGTACAGCCCCATTTCATCCCTCATCTTTAAAAGCAATTTATTTGATTTTTATGGTGGCTGGGGAGGCAGGGGATGGGGGACAGGATGGCAGTGGGGAGAAGGAAAAGCTGAGTTTGTAGGGGAAACAGGATTGTTTTTCTGCCTTGCTTTTCTTTTTGCACATATAAATTTTAGGCAACAAGTAAACCTTGCCCATCTGTGACTGTGCAGAAGTAGGTTACACTGCCTAAAGCAATTGCAGTAACTCACTTGTCACTTTTATAGAACTCTCTGCTTTATTAGTTTTATGCTGATAACTTGGCTTTCCAGGCATATAAAAGGCAGGTAATTGAAATCACATAGGCAGTTTAATACCTGAGCTATCATATCATCAGCTGGATGGATCTGAAACCAGATAAACACTGTGTGCATTCCTTCAGCTGGGCAATAGTTTATGTGTCACATAACTGAGTGCTCTCTGTGTAAAAGGACAAGTGACAGAAGGACCTTTGCTCCTGACAGTGCAAGTTCTGAGATATTTAGAAGCACTAATTTAAGACCATCTGGTCGGAAGCTGCTCCTATACTAATAACGGCACAATGGGATACAAATGTTTGGAGTAGTGGCATTAGTAAAGCAGAAAATTTTACAAACTTTCTGGATCTTTGAAGTGTTATAGAACTCAGATTTATTCATATGAAAAACTAGTGCTTTTGTGGCTTACAGGCACAGATGGAGAAACAGCTTTCACCATTTCAGCCATGGTTAAATATTTCATGGTGGCTATCAAAATGCAAGAGCGAAGACTTCTCTTGCCATGGCAGAAATAAGAATGATGACCACAGACATCTGATGCTACCAGACCTCAGGATCAATCTGAACTGACTGATAGCATGCAATTAATTCCAACCCCTCAGAATATATTGCAGTGTACAGTGGACCTGGCAATTCCACCTCGTGCACTTCTACTTCACTACTGCATCTTCCACACCTCTAAAAGGTTTTCCTTCAGCCAGTCAAGCATGATCTTGGTTTCCTCTTCCCTGCAGAGTGTGCCTGTAGCAGCAAACAGTTGATCCAGTGTGCCAAAAATTCCCAATTAAGATGGCAGCCCCCTTTTCCCCCTTGGAGAAAAGGGGGCTCACAGGGGACCTTATCACTCTCTAAAAACTCCCTCACAGGAGGTTGTGGCCAGCTGGGGTCAGTCTCCTCTCCCAGGCAACAAGCCAAAGGTCAAGAGGAAACGGCATCCAGCTGTGCCAGCAATGGTTCATCAGGCAGCCGTGCCAGGTTGGACATCGGGAAGAATTTCTTCACAGAAAGTGTTGTCAAACATTGGAAGGAGCTGCCCAGGGAGGTGGTGCAATCACCATTCACGCATTGACACATTCACACCATTCACATTTCACACATTCACACAGCTCACTCAGTGCCATAGTCTGGCTGACAAGGTCAAAAATTTCATTAGATAATCCCAGAGGTCTTTTCCAACCTAATTAATTCTGTGATTCTGTGATTGCCAGTGGATACTTGTTATCCCAGCACATTTCTAGCTTTCTTTCCCAAGATCAATTGCACAACTCTTGTAATTTAAATTACAGGAAATTATTGTTTGCTGATTTCCTGCACTTAACACAGGCAATTTGAGCTGCATCTTCAGTGAGGGCTTTTTAAACTGCAGCCACTAATGCCAAATGTGTATTCATTAATTTTGAATCTCAAAACTTGAGATTCCTGTTGTCTGCAGAAAGCCAAAGCACCCAAACAGCTTTCTGTGCTGGTCTTTCTGTTCAGCTTCAGAATGAAATGTTGTGTGGGTTTGCCAGGCTCTCAGCAGAGGCATCACCTGAGGGAGCATGAACTCTGCAAGCAGCTGGAGCTTGTGCTCTTTGCCTTGGTCCTTGATCAGGCTTGATTCCTTAGGCAGAAATGGCTCCCTGGAAACAGCAAGTGGTGCTGGTTGGGATTCCTGAGACAAGGATTGCCTCCTGCTGTTCCCCTCTGCCAGTTCTCAGTAAACAGAAGCAGGTTGTGCTTGGGCTCTCCATCACTTACCATGCTGCAAAAGCAGCTTCCAAGGCTTCACAGGTTTAATCTCACACACCAAATGGTCACTATTAGTGACAGGAGGAACGTTAATATTGGGAGAAGGGCAACACAATGGTGCAGACCCTGCCACAGCTGCAGGTGTGTCTGAAAGGGCTGTCTCAGGTCCCACAGGCTCAGAACACGTGGGAAGTTATCCAAGGACAGTCCACAGGCTGCATTCCACTGGCATCCAACCCATCCCAAGTCATGGTTTACTGAACTAGACATCAGCTCCTGCAGCTCAGCTAAACCTAAAGGGGAGTGGGCAACAGTGGGGCTTTGGCAGGAGGGAAGAGTATTGAAATTATTCTGAGCAAAGGAGCACAACCATAGAGCACTGCTCAGCACCTGGGAGCTGAAGGACTACAAGTGACAAGTACAGGAAAAACTATCCTCAAGTTTATTAGTAATGTAGTTTGGCAGTATTCCATATATCAGAACAAAATGCAATGCTAGACTTAGTCCAGCAAAGAACATGACAGATATTTTGGCTGTTGTTCTCACCTTAGGGTATTTCACCAAAGAACCTGAGCTTAGCTGGAAACAAAACACCGTGTCCTGCAACTTCACGGGTCAGATCACTGCTTGGGCTGAGCTAATTCTCTGTCACTGCAGCAGTGCCTGTCACCCCAGGGCAGGGCACACTCTCCTGCTGGGCTGCAGCTTGTGACAGCAGCCATGGAGCAAGGGGAAGACCTCTGTACTTTCTGTATAAAGCTGGAAGCAAGTCATTATCTGAGAACCAAACATCTCCAAAAGGACAAAGACTTTCAGATATTTTTAAATGGTACTTTAGGGACTCTGGCTCATTTTCAATGTTAATAATCTGATATAGCTGTAATATATTTTTTTTAATATCCAAGAAAAGATTACAGCACATAAAAGACCATGAGGTCATATTTTAGTTTTCTAGAAGCTGAGATAGTCATATTAATATATTATGAAGGCATTGTAGCAAGAGATTTTAAGATAAAACCTTCAGGGTCAGCAGCAAATATATATCATCATCTCCAAATTCATTTTAGATATAATAAAATAGCATAGCATAGGAGATCTGCCACATCTTAAATAGGATAAATGTTATTTATACTTACACAGGTTCTGACAGCCGAGGCAATGCTGGGAATCCAAACTCCAGCACCAGCAGGATGCTGGGCACATGGGAATCCATACTCCAGCACCAGCAGGATGCTGGGCACATGGCAATGGTGGGAATCCAAACTCCAGCACCAGCAGGATGCTGGGCACATGGCAATGGTGGGAATCCATACTCCAGCACCAGCAGGATGCTGGGCACATGGCAATGGTGGGAATCCATACTCCAGCACCAGCAGGATGCTGGGCACATGCGAATCCATACTCCAGCACCAGCAGGATGTTGGGCACAGGTCTGCCCTTGGTTGACCAAAACTGCTGACTTAAAGCAAGGTCAGAAATGGTGCTTACAGGAAAGGATTGTTAAGCTGTTGATTTGCTGGTGACTTTGTGAAGTGTTGAACAGAAGAGCAGTATTTTTCTGAAGGTGCATCTATGCTTAGATGGAATATGCTACGTTTTATGTTGGCCCTGTCTGCTCAGAAATGCTTTTGACAGTAGATCACAGCAGTGTTCTTGTGCAGTACTAGCAGGTAAATGTCAAGAGGGAATCTTTGAAATGCATGTAACATCAAGAAAGCATGGAGAATGTGGAAGGAATGCAATTTATTGTCTAACTTCCGAATTATTTTAATGTTCCAAATCTGGCAGCACTGGTTGTATGTGCGAAATGCCTGGTAAGGAATTGCACAGTGCTCCACAGGAACTGTGAGTGCTTTGGCAAAAAAAAGCCCATCCTTGCCTCTGCCATCAAAACAAGGGGCTGAGTTTAAATCAGACGGGAAGCAGCCCAAGGGTTTGTGACCCTGACTAGCAGGGATTCGCTTTCAAAATAATCAACCTCTTACTCTATGCCAAAAATAAAACAGTAGGAACAGCAACAGGCAATTATAGTAGTAAAATACTTGTATTATCAGTTAAGGAACTTGTGGGGGGATTGGCATTTTTACACTCTAATAATTCTTTTTTTTTAATTAGTGTTTTTGTAATGTGAAAATCTACAATAGATGTGATGTAACATCAAGATGAAGTTAAAACATTACTTGGGCCCTGAGGCACTCAGTATTTCTCATTTCAGAAGGAAACCAAAGTGAATTTCAAATTCCATTTTAGCTGGGAAACACTTTGGGAGAATCACAGGCTGTAGAAGTGAGGTTTAAAATAATGCAACAAACACTTTAGCATACTTTAGTGTGAGAAAATAGTAGGAGCTACAATTGGGATAGCTACAATAGGTTTTCTCATGCTGAGCAGTTGTTTCTTAGCAAATGTGCTTATCTGTAGTAGCTTAATTTGGTGAGACACAGAAATGCAATTTATTTTCTCCCCGTTCCATATTGAAGTACAGGCTTGTGAACCTACTGTTTGTTTAGCAAAGGGAAACTAGTGGCTTTTCTATGGGTTATTCCTCACATCTCTGACATTGTCTTGCTGATCTTTGTCTAAACTGCTTATGGAAGCTAAAAACTAGGCTTTGCTTCAAATTTCCCATGTGTAGTAGCCAATTACAGCACACATAATCTTAATAAAGGAGAGTCATAAAATATGTTTAGTCTGGAGCTTCATGGGTAGGAATGAAGATCCGAGCTGCAGAGGGCTGCTGCCAGCTGGACAGGCTGTGATTTTGTCAACTACTGTGTTTTCTATTTATGTACCTAAAAAAGAGATGATAACATTTGTCTATGTCCTAAGTGCTTTGAGCTTTTAGAAAATATTTATTAATTGCATGAAGTCTTTTGGGAGATGACTAATTACATTTCTGCATCTTGTAGAATTGGATCTCTTCCTGCTTTAAGCAGCTTCATCTTTCAGTCTTGAGAGCACTTTCCTGTGCAACTGTTGAAATTTAGAACTAATATTTTCATGCTAATGGTTAACATATTGACCTCATGTTAAAAGCTTTGCTTCATCTTCCCCGCTTCTGCTTAGGCTCATGTTGTGTTCCTTAACACCTCCTGACATTAAAGATGAACTGTAGATCCTGAAGATTATTGAATTGTTTCCACTTGGATAAAAAGGAACTTTGCCATTGGCTCCTCTGGAAATAGAATCAGGACCTGGAGAGATGCATGTAATGTCTTGCAAGACACACTAACACCTTTCTGCCTAAACAAAGAGGACTCTGAGCACCTCTAAGTTTGGCCTGTAACTATCTGTGACATGCCTGCTACTACTTTTTCAGCTGCTCAGTACATTTTAATGATCTTCCCATTCACTTTCTGGAAAGAGAATGAGCAATACTGGATTGATCAAAAGACTCCCAGTCACAGGTGCTAAATTACACCTGAGTTTAAAGGAAAATGCATTAAATCTACAGGAGCACCCAATGAATTCATAATGAGCTGGTGCTGTCACCATAATAAAGAAATGCAAGAGCTTACAGAGGTGACCACAGCTTTTTTTGTTTTTCAGGTTCTATAGGCACAATAAATGCTGCTGTGATTTTAATTCAAGTCCTACTTAAGCTTTGTTAAAATGATCATCACAGAGGTTAAAAAACTTCAAGTGTAAGATTTTATCAAGGTCTTAGCTTCCTGGAGTACAACACATAACTCATGGGTATCAGTGGTTACACGTTAGAACTGTCCCACTCTCAAATCAAAATGTCCTTTAACCAGGGACAGTATTCCTAAAGGAAATGTAAGCAATGAAGAAAAATTGAGCCAATATGATTTTGTACCTGACCTGCTTTTCAATGAAGTCAGAATACATGTTCATGTTCTGTTCCATCCTGTTCCTTCCATTTACCTTAGATAAGATAACCAAAGTTATGCACTTTCTCTGAAAGCAAGCCTATCCCAAACAGAGCAGCTGCTTTCAGCTGTACTGGATAAGCAAAGAAAACCCGACACATCCCATCCTATGTGGCCTGTGTTGCCACAGATTGACATGTTTGTCTGCTCCAGCCTGAGTCCACCAGATTACTTTAAAGCAGCTTAAACCTGCCTGTTCTGAGCCCTGGAAGGCCAGGCATTGCAGGGGTAATTCCTGATCCCAGTTTCCAGACAGGCTGACAGCACAGGCGTTTGCAATGGTCAGAACAGCAGTACAAATAAATGTCCACTGAGAAGTGACCTTGCTAAATTACAGCAGGTACCTTGAGCATCTGCTGCAGGCCCTGCTGTGACTCTCACTGCCAGTGTGCCACAGGAGCTCACATGAGCTCTGGAGTATTGATCTAGCAAGGATCAGTGCAAGGGCACTTCAATGAGAAAATGAATAATTCTTTATCCTGATTATGGTGATTAATTATGTTATGTCAGCAGCCTTTGGCACAGCCAGTGACAGCAGTAGATTTCAGAGGGGAAAAATCTAATTCAAGAGCCAAGAACCTTAAAGAGGGGTTTTGTGTGGCTAATATTAATAAATGACATACAAGCAGCCATGATTTTACATATATGGATAACCACGTGTATTTTCCTCAGTTCTGTATAGTACTTGCTACTGATGTAAAGGTGTTTTGTATTTGAAACATCAGCCAAGATTTAAAACCTGGCATTGTTGCTGGAATTGACCAGTCACAGATGGACTCAATGTGGAAGTTTTTGGACCACATGAAGCTGAGCAGAAATTCTCTCTCACATGCCAATTTCACAAATAAATAATCAGTGTTGAACTGGCAGGCGTCCCACTCCATTACTTCAAGTTTGGTTATGACAAAGACTAATGAAGACATCTCCCAGGTACATCATTTAAGATAGGCCTTTGCACACAATGTTGGATGTTTCAATGTTTGAAGGGGATTTGGCTTTCAGAAGTGCACTGACTTGTTTCCTCTCCAGTTCTCAAGGCATGCACTCACCAGCTGTGCCCCTCTCTCCTGCAGAGTCTCTCCCTCAGCTGCCATAACCAATTGTACTCTCTGGCAGTTTGCCTTTGTCCTGGATGGGCCCCAGCTCTTAGTAGGAGATGCATTTAGGAAGAAAGTATCAAGACCAGGTTTTCCAATCCTGTTTTGCTACAAAATGTTTATCTGGCAATCTTAACATCATTAAAAATGAGTCTCAACGGGGTATGCTCTGCTAAAACATGACCTTTAGCTGTTCAGAAAGGGTAGAGAAACACCACAAAAGGAAGTAATGGTATCATCAGTTCAGGTATTTGACAGATAACAAAAAGGGCTCTCTTGCATTAAGGCATGGCATTTACAAAGCTGAAGCAACACTTTAGGTTGGCTGCCCTTGTATCATGATCTGTCTGCTGTAAAACATTCCCCTACAGAGGGAAAATAAATGCCATCACTTAGATCTGTAGATGGGCAATCAACATGTTCACTTTCCAATCAGAACACTGCAAACACTTCTGCAGGTGTCACCATCTCAGCTCAGAGTGCCTTGAACTGGCAGCCTTGCACAGAACAGGATTTGCACCCAGCATTTTGAACCCCCCATGGTTTCTCACCTTCTCAATTCACATACAGAGTTGTTTCCTATCTAATTGTTTTTTTATCATATGCAAGGAAAAGAGTTGAAAGCTAGATACAGAAGAAACCAGTCTTCTTTTCTTCTAATGGCAAACTGCCTTACAGATTTTTGTGGCAGAGAGGATACCAATATTTTACTTCCATAAAAGTTTTCATTATCTGGGGTGCTCTTATAGTGACTACATAGAGCCCCACCAATTAATATCTAATAATAAAAATACTGAAAAGGTGATGTGCAAATACACAAAGAACTACCTTGATCTGCCATACTGACATAAACAAGGAAGTAATTTCAGTGTCAATTTACACTTTGTACACAACCTGCTTTCCAGCTATTCAAGGGAGATCAATAATTATGACAGTTCATTAGGTAATGCAGTTGACTTTTATTGTGCAGACCAAAAAAAAAATGCAGTCACCAACCCACCACTGCATAAAATCAGTTAATAAAATTATTGTAAAAAATAGCTTAGTTTCTGATGGGCAAATGGAAGCAACAGCTACAGCTTTCCCACATTCCTGTGTTGATAGGAGGAAATGGTATTGAACCATTATACCCAGTAACTCAAGGACAAAACCATTCTGTTGTTTAGGGGGATAAAAATATCTTGATTTTCTCCCCCCAATCCCCAACCTAACATCAGTTCATCTACAGGAAAAGTGTCCTTTGGAGTTACTGCAGAAGTCCCACATTCTTTGCTCTCTAACTCTGATACCTAAGTACCTGATAGAGCTATCCTACTAGCATGTACACAATTCAGTGAAGCATTGCTTGGCTCCTCCAAAGCCAGCACACTAAGCCTAATCTTCTGATTCCTCATAATGTGCATAGCCACTAGCATAGGTCCTTCCTAAATTCAAATTGCTGAATACATCCGTGGCCTCAGAATCTGAATCCTTCCCTCGCTCATCATTGTCATCTTCATCATCATCCTCTGCTTCATACTCATCATATTCATCCTCACGGTCACCTGCCTCCCCAGCCTTGCTGGAGGAAAGGTTTTTCCAGTAGGCATCATAACCAGAAGCTCCATCTGCATCTTCTCCTCCAGTCTGTCGGCCAAATTTCAATGAACGTGCTGCAGGCAAAGAAAAATCATCATGCTCCCACTAATCCAACATTTCATTTCTTTTTTTCACTACCTGAAGAGTAGTTTAAATGGCAATTATTTTTCATTTATCCACAACTAAAATCTCAAACCAGACAAAAGCTTTCATTTTCTTGGAATGAATTAATTGTTGAGAATGAGACTGCTCAGTTCCAGAACTCAGAAACACAAAGTTTTGCTCAAAACAAATGAAGCAAAACTGTGCAAAACAATTGAACATAGCCAGACGCTACTCAGTGCTCCTAGGTAGAAATGAATCACTGATGGCACTTGTATGGCTTGTTAGCTAGAGAAACTGGCTTACTTGACATGCTCAGATCCTTTGTCTGCTGAGTTTCATGGCCACACTTAGGGCAAGGAGGCTTTTTCCCCTTTTCCTGCTTGAAAACCTTACTTCGCACGTGATCGTCACAAAAACAAGCCTGTGTGGTGAAGGGAGAGTACAAAGGCCAAATGTTTTAATCACAGAAGCACATTCTTCAACAACAAGCAAGCCAAAATGTGTCCAGCAGCAGCAGGGTTTTCTGGCTGGCATTACAATTTAATGAGGTCTCTCTGCAGTGTACATGGGGTCTGTGCACAGAGGAAGCACTCTGTGTTCAGTGTGGTTCAAGGGTTTCTGGGGAAGAGGCTGAACACAAGTGCCAATAACCATGCAGAGATAGTGACATAATCCAGGGCTGGATTGCAGGGCTGTCCACAAGGAGCCTGGCAAGCTTGGGTTTGTGCTGACAAGCTTAAATAAACACAATGAGATGTATGCCAGAACAAAACTATGCAGGAGCCTGGAGGAAAGACTTAGAGATGGGAAGTTCACAGGCTGAGCACCAGGGTGCAGTGAAAATACCTGGAAAAAGGAACTGTTTGGAACAGGCCACCAATGCCATGGGAGAGTGCAGGGAAAACATATGGAAGGTAAGAAGAGCAAGAGCAGGCAATGAACCAGCACCTGGAGAAATGTGGACAATGCTGATGGTGCAGAAGGTGGAACTCTTTATACAAAATTACTTCTGAGTGTGTAAAAATGTAAGCCCAATGCCAACAAATCAGCCTGTTCATATGGATAACTGGATTAGCTGTGGGGATTACTCCTTTGGATGCAGCGGTTTCTAGTCAGATAATCACCTGACTGTTTAAAAGAACAACTTTCCTAATGGCTGCAGTTCCACACTGGATCAAAGCATTTTCCAAAGCCTTGGATTCTGTTCACCACCAAGGCTTTATTTTGTTGTCTTGGTTGTTTTTTAAAGCCCCAACACGTTGCAGGCCCAACTCAAAGAGAGCTGGGCGAAGAACACCTCACTCTGCCTTGTGGCTAACAGGCAAGCACAGGTATAAGACCTTCTGTACCCCACAGGTTTGACCCCAGGCTACAGGAACTAATACAAAAGTATGAATTTCCTTTTAATCATGGAGAGGAAGATGTGGCAAGGCCTGATACCAGCCTTGGAGGCCAAGGAGAATAAGCCTAAAATCAGCTCCTAACAAGTGTCTTTACCTTGCAACGCAGGCAGGAATGCTGCCCCAGCCTGTTACAGGAGACACCTGTTGGAGAAAAGCAGAATGACAAATTCAGTGCTAGGAAACTGCAGACCTGTCATGTCTTTAAAACCTTGTAAAAGTACGCAGTACCATAATTGAGGCATTTATTTTTAATTCCCTGACACATCTCTACTCTGGCAATGTGAATCAGTCATTTTACCCCACAGCACCATTTTAGTACATTTTCTTAACTCTTAACCTCACTTTGACACAAAAAGTGAAATTTCAAGAAGGGAGAAGCATTTAACTATTTCTTGAGCTTCTAAACTTTTAAAACCTGAGGTTTCAGAACCAATTTAATTAGAGGTCTCATCTTGCTTTTCCTTTTCTCACAGCATTCATATGAAGGAGTGTTAGAGATATAAGAACACTTTAAGCTTGCCAACTTCCAAACCTAGAGAAGTTGTTAGATTCTGTATTTTCTGTCATATCCTCTGGAAATGTACTTGACTGCACAAACTTCATAAGAGAATCTACCTGTGTTAAAGAACTGGAGCTGGCACACAAGCTGTAAGGAGCAGAATCAGTGGCCAAAATTTAACTTGTCTTGAGCTCCAAATTGTTTTTATTATTCCACTAGAGGGAGTACAGTAAAGGCAAACACTCAGGAATTGGCAGGAACATGAAGCCTGGTCAATAGTTACTCCTCAAGAAACAGTAACACATTCCAGTTTCTGTGCAAGTACTCATTCCTTTCCTCCTTGTTTAACCCCTACAACAGCAGTTTTTCAATCTGAAGTAATAAATATTATGAGTTCTCCACATGAGCAGGACAGACATGGGATTTAGAGCTATGGCATTGTTAAAGATGGAACTGGAAATGCTGATGCTGAATATATATGCATTGTTTTTTGAGTACCTGAGAAAGGTTCAAAAACCTCTCTCAGATAGTGATGGAAAGTAACAGCACCATTTCCACAGCTCAAATGGATTTATACTACAATTGCACAACCACATTTGAAGTTCATGTCTTCTGTAAAAATACAAGTCTTATAATCTTGTTACCTCACTGACAAAAATCTTGTCTCTACGAAGTCTGCTCTGTGCCACAAAACACAGTGAAAACCCTCAAAAAAATTCTCCCTCTATTTAGGGTGTGATACCACATGTGTGAATTGAGAGCTTCCAACAATCACTGAAGAAACATTCTTATGGAACAGCTGTTGCTGCCTCAATATTGCTGTGCAGGAAGAAAATGTATTCTGGCAGAATACATCTAGGGAATTCTGGCAGAATACATCAAGACAAGCTAAGCAAGGCTCAAAAAATAGCTGGCTAGGAACAGAAGTATGGAAGATGAAAAGAAGATAAGAGATGTCTAAAGACACTGATTAAAATATTGAAATCACAAATATTCTGGACCAGGAGAAATCAATTAGGACAAGAGATTAGTCAGTTCAAAGGAAAACAGCATTATGATAAAGATACCTGCAATTTCTACACTAAGAATTGAAAATGTTGCAATAGTCAAGATACATGCATGCAAGTTTTGGGAAGGCAAACAAATGCTTGTATTGCAATAAATCCAATCCTATTTAATGGTGGGTAGGCAAGAAATGCTGCTAGAAAAATTTAGTTATTTCAAATATGCAAAGTCTTGGCTTGTTTTGTTTTATTGTTGTTCTTTTTTTTAACTTCCCTTGAAGACACCTTGTTTCAGCCAGAGATGAGTAATGGGTGAGCAGTGTCAGGCATGGCTATCATGTCCTCTTACAAACAGCAGTTCTGTCCTGTAAGAGCCTGGCAGGAAAACAACTGCCAGGTAAGCTCTGGCATGGAGGAAGGGCCATGAAAGAGAAACAAGTTCCAGTCTGGATAACTGGATACCAAAAGCCAGTACATAGAAAATAGACCCTTCCCTCCAGGGGTGGCAAAATCTACTTGGGAAAGGTGATGGAGAGTATTCTGAAGCACAGAGGAAACATAATCCCTTTGCTGTGGTGAAAGGGATTATGAATAACTAACTTACATTTAAATGTCTCTGCTTCCAGAACTTGGCAGCTGGCTTGATGTTCAAACTGATCATCTTCACAGAGGAAATCATGGCAAAAAGAGCAGGCGAATATTCTGCCTCCTGAAAGATTTATCAAGGCAAAATAATCAACAATGGACAGAGGCATCAAGTCCTGCTCTGCAAACAATTTAGGACGTAGTTTTGACTGAAGACCAGTTCTCCCTTCTGTGACAAATGCTTCAAGATCCTAAATTAGACACCGCTATCCATTTTTACAATGAAAAATACCTCCTATGCTACAATATAAGACAGTATAACTATAAAGCAAGCATTACTTCTAGTACTTTTCTTCATTTTAATTTGACTGTAGCATAAACTACTTTTTTAAAATCAGATCACACTCTCATCCAGTCTTCTCTGCTCAGCTCTGATACACACTTGAAATAAACATTTTAAAAGATTCAGAAAAGGAGATCAGTATGGTTTCCTAAGCAACTGGAAATCCAAATACCAGTGCTAGTGCAGAAGCATGGAGTAAGAATGGCAGAAACCTGTGTTGGCAATTTGACGCAGTGCTTAATTATGTGAATAATTAAGCTGATAAAACCATCATAATTTAGATTACGTAACCATCCCTGAATTGAGCACTGTATGTTCTTGAGCAGGTAATTTACTTTCCCCACTGTAAAATGACTATTTTTAAAACAGGGAGAATCCTTGCTTTGAACAAACATACAGCAAGGACTAATTTAATGAAGACTAAAAAGGCTATATAAAGAATACAGGTGCACTCACTTAAGCAATGCAAGGAGAGCAGTGTAATGTATATGTTCTTATTTTTAAATGTGAGCAACCTACCATGGTCCCAGACACTTCTTTCACACTCAACGCATTCTGCATCTGCCAGAGGGCACATGCACGCGTGGGTGCTGAGACACTTCCTCCCGTGACACACCCAGGCTTCACAGAAATCACAGATTGCACCCTGCAATCACAGCGAGATACCATCTCAGCACTTCTGCAACACCAACAGAGACTTACCCCATAATCCTCAATGTATCCTGGTATCCCTTCTCTCCATGGGCTCACTTTGGCTGAGTGAGATATTGAACCAAACCTGCTTTCCGAGTGCTCCAACCAAGCTGCTCCACAGTTCATGTTTGTTTGTTATTCATTTCTGCAGGATTACATATGATGCAAAATAATTTGGTTCCCTATCTCAGTCCTGGTTTTTACATTTCTTATCACACACTTGGCACATGGAAAATTGTGTCCTCCAGTTGAAACCTGGGATCCATAAACGATAACAATGTTCTGGCAAAAATGAAATTTCAAAGACCTGAAAAATGCCTTTAGACTCTTAAAGCTGAAATCACTCACTTGGATTTTAAACTCTACTATATTAGAGCTCTGCAGAGAGCAAAGAACAAATAAGTCATTAGAAGTAAGTTAGACTATTTAGCTTTTATTTTGATTAAATTGTAAGATCTCTGCTTCAGCTATCCTTAACTGTAGCATTTAAGAAGCCTCTCAGCCCATAGGTAACTGATTACTATGTGCATTACATGCACACAAAGCTAAGAAAACAATGGTGAATCCAAATTTAAGTGGTGATGTGTTCACTCCTGCATCAGTGAGTGCATGGGATAACACCAGCATGTAAAGGCTGGCTGTGTTACTGAGAACAGCTGATGGCCAGCTGCAGGCAGCAACAGGACAGAGGGTTAGATCATTAATCCAGAGGCTGTGACACTCACACCTTGCTTTCCAGAAACTAACTTGTCCTTCTAAGAACAAACCTTCAAAGGCCTGAAGCTCTGATTATCTCTGATTAAGAGCCCAAAAGAGGGGATTTGTTCATTAAAATTGCCCTCCAGTGGAACAGATTCCTCTCTGTGTTACTGACAAGCTCTGCAGTACTAAGACAACAGCAACAAAAGTCTGCAGGTTTCTGCAAAATAATCCTACATTTTAATGAAGGCTGGGAATTGTCTGTGGTGCATGTAAGGTCCAGTGCTCCTCGTGCATGTGCTTAGGGCCTGCCACCAACACAGATCCATTAGCATCCAGGACATGTGCTGGAGTCTGCAGGAGTTGAATCTAAAACTTCAAAATTTGGAGGTTTCAGTATAAGGTAAAAATCTGTTTGTTACAGAAAAGCAAGGAAAAAACCAAATTTGCCATGGTACATGCTATCATCCCACAAATCTGTTTTATCATTTTTCCAGAAGATTTGCACAGAATATTCTCACAGTGCAAAGAGGGCTGTAATTTTGTATACATACCACCATAGCTAGTCCAGTACTGTACACACCAGCATGTTTTATAACACAGTCAGAAGACTTCATCATGCATTTGGTTTTTCCTGTTTAAAATAAAAAGGCAAGCAACCATAAGAAAACTATGTAAAAATAAAATAATAATATATTGATGCTTTAATTGATATTGATCAGAAATTATATAATCCCTTAAAAAAGCAGTATTTATTAGTGCCTTGCTAGCAGTCAGAGCTTTTGTAGTTTTGCTGCTGTTATGAAACAATGCTCCACATGGTCAATCTATGGAAACAGTCAGATTTCTCAAACCTAAAAGGAAGTGAGACAATTGTTTCCAAAGAAGACAAGCCATGATCCAGGCTTGCAAACCTCTGGGGGTTAGAGGCATATATACTGATCAAAGAAGATCAATTCCCAAGGTGGATATTCACAGCAGATTCGCAAGAACCTGCTCCACATCACAGAGGTACTTTAAGATAAAGCTACTGTAACATAGATACTGAGAGTTTAACATCACAAACAGGACTGAGGACAGCTTGTTTTCATTCATCACTTCTACTCACCACATTGTGCACAAATGGGCAATTTCTGAACAGAATTACAGAAGTAACAAAAAGCTCTATTCTTCTGTCGTCTAGGCACATGGAGGTGAAAAAACAAAAATAAAGTATTACGCTTTAAAAGAAAGCATTAAAAATAACTGTAAAATATCTGAAGCAAATACTAAACTATTGGTTTTAGAAGGGTAAAAATTCTTACCTTTGGCACTTATCACATTCCTAAAAAGAAAAAATAAAACACTGGTTAATTATTTTCATACTAGGAAAAATATATAAAATTTGCAGACCTCCACAGGGAGTTACAATTAGGATTCAAACATTTTAATCAATATTCTGTCTGGTGCAAAGGTAACCTTAAATAGGAAGGATAGCAGGAAGAATGACATTCTAGTGGCATTAAATGCATTCAAGGTGTTATCACTGGGTTTACACAATCAAAAATTAGGTACTTTAATAAGGAATACTTAAAGGTCACTTTACCATTGAAGCATTGCAAGGGTGTTTGGCCAGGTCTATGTTGGCTCGAGAAGCCCTGATCTGCTTCTCACGCTCCCGACGGTTCTCGGCTTTCTTACGAGCACCCGTCTTCTTTTTAGGCATGTTTACTCTGTGGGGGGAAAAACACATTTTCTGTACTTACATAAAACATGTAAGTACATACATGGACACACATGACACATCCAGCACTAAACCTGGATTAGACAGTTCCTGCATTAACTGTGCTTCATCTCCATTCACCTCCTTGCCTGAAAGTTTCTTCTGAAATGCAGAATAAGGGGACAATCCACAAGGAAGAGCCATGTGATGAACCACAAAGAATCTTGTGATCTAGAAAACTTTGCTAGCCTGAACTTCGTGTTTAACTCTCTTTGAAGGGTTTTGCCTTAAAAAAATGAAACCATTACTATCTGCAGGTTTATTGGTTTGCCTTGCCCGTTTAATAAGCCACTGTAAGGACAGCTGCAGCATCAACAGGCAGTCAATTCTAGCAGCTTCAACTTGGAAGAAAAATTAGTATCTTCATTCAAAAGGTCTTATAAACCAAAGAATCCTAACTTTCCTGAACATAGAAATATATTGTCCTGACCAGATACTAAAATTTGCTTTTGATAGCACACATAAATCAGTTTTCCTGCACTGTTGCATTTTGCACTATGTTTAAATTGTATTAGTGTCATATTTTGTAGTCAAAATTATATTGCTGTGCTGCCTGCTGGCAACTGTCATTTTTCTAGAGTGTGACATTTCTGACACTGGGAGTCAGGCTCCACACTAATTTCCAAACCACTCAAATGCTGATTTAATGACAGAATCTAATGGTTAGTATTTATACCTTGACTTCTTCACATTCCCTCATAATGGAAAGCACCAAAATGACAAACTGTTTTCATGAAAAGCACCGCCCTAGCACCTCCTGAGGACACAGGCTATGGGAAATTTCAGATGGCAGTTTTCGGAAAGTTGCACTGAACTAAGTGACAGCAGAACTGCAATGTCAGGTCCCTTTAGCAAAGCTGTTGAGTGAATCAATGCTTTCAAACACCATGCAATAATAACAACATCCTGTAGATCAATATTCTTATCACTCTTTCCCTCTGAGCTTTCATTTAGGCTGTTTGTTGTCTTTGTCCTGGGATCAAATTTTTAAAGAAATTTACCGTATTTGTAATTTTTGGACTAGAGCTTAGTAATGCTATGATTCCAAAAATTATTACAGCATAAACCCTGTCTGCCTTCAATTCCTTTCAAAGCAGAGTATCACCTTTTGAAATCACTAATTAGTATTCAAATGCCTCTGCAGAGTGTTCTACCTTCACTTTTGGCACACCGTTACCAAATGCTCAGGCAGGAAAGACCCAGTGGATTCTGTCTGCAGCCCACACCCCTGAGGGAGAGAAAAGTGCATCTGAAGGATCTAAAATAAGAGGTTGTAGGTCCATGCCTGGTTCCCCCCTCAGCCCCAGAGGATACAACTGTGCTGCCCTACAGAGCACTGGAGCTCCTGCACGGGAAGCATTCTACACAAAGGCTGTTTCACCATTTGAAGCTTCCTCCTCAGAGTGAAATGCTGTGCCTGGGTCACAGCAGCAGCCGTGGGAGTAAGCATGGCTCTCCTGCTCAATGGCTGATGCTGTGGCACAAGGAGCAGAGCTCAGATATCAGGAGGCTATGCAGGAATGGGGTGAATAGTTCAAAGGATAAAATGCGGTATGTGAGAGTTGGGTTGCCAGCACTGTGTTCCCCCCTGTAAATTTTCACCTCCTGTTACTCTCCTGCTGCATTATTTGCTAAGGCAACCAGGGGCAAAGACTATGGATTTCCCACCACACCTCCAAAGAATGGTGGTTGGGCTGTGAGGTGCATTAACAACGTCCAGCATCCAAGTTCTGGTGAAGTCACGGGTTCTTGTCCTTGGTGAGGTTGCAAAGACACAGCCTGACTGCACCTGAACTGCAGGTTCCTGCATCGTCTGTGCCTTGCCTCATTGTCTGGTGGAACAGTGCCCACCCTGCTGTCACAGACACGGGGAACAGCTGGGATGGGCTGCTCACTGAGGGAAACAGTATTAACAGCACTTCATACTTAAAAGGATCATGAACTGAACGTCCTAATAACGCAAAAATTATTTTCCAGGTACCATGACTTACTCCACCTTTTAAAAGCAAGGTGGCTAAAAGCTGTGGGCCCGCAGCCCCGGTGGCTGCTGTGCTGTCGGTGCCCAGGTGTGCGGGGCTTTCCTCAGGCGCCCCCTGCCCGGCTGCCCCCTCAGAACCGGCCCTGGCACCGCCGGGAGCCGGGCCAGACCCGCTCCGAGGCTGTGGGTGAAGCTGTGGGGGCTGCCCTTGCCGTCGGCACTGCCGGTGCTCAGCTTTAGCGCTTTCCCTCAGCCTCGGTGCTCGGGTGCCCCGACCCTGCCACATCAGCCTTTGGCGCTTTCCCTCAGCCTCGGTGCTCGGCTGCCCCGACCCTGCCGGTGCTCAGCCCTTAGCGCTTTCCCTCATCCTCGGTGCTCGGGTGCCCGACCCTGCCGCATCCCGCTGCCGACCCGGACCGCCGCGCTCCGCGCTCCCCGGCACTGGGTTATGGGGGAGCCGGACACCGCTTCGCTTGCTCGGGCACGGAAGCCGTAAGGGCCCGGAACCGAGACCCTCAGCGCCTCTAGCCCGGCCCCTCTGAGGCACCATCGCCCTTCAGCGCCCCGGGCCCGGGCCTGCCCCTCCATTCCCATTCCCATTCCCATTCCCATTCCCATTCCCATTCCCATAGCCGTTCCCATTCCCATTGCCGTTCCCATTCCCGCCCCCGCCCCGCTCCAACCTGGCTCGGCGGCCGCGCGGAAGCCGGAAGCGGCGGTGCGCCGCGGTGCGCTGCCCGCCCGGCCCGCGCCGCCCGGCGGGAACGTTCTGAGCAGCGGCCTGCCCCTCTCCCCTTTCTAACACAACACATATAACGTTCATTTTAATATCCGCGAAAAGCCATTCATATAATACATGCGTTTTTTCACAGTGTGTATTTGTGATTGTGATATGTGTGGAGACCAACAATGGGACAGTTGCCAATTCTAATAATAACTGAGGAAAGTAAAGCATGGAAGAAGGCCTTTGAACCTATCTTTTATTGCAATTAACCCTGGTTGATTTAGGAGCATTGGAATTAAAGCGTTAAGGATGTTGCTCTTTGCTTGTAGTCAATCCTTAAAGAGTTCTGCAATAATAACCTTTTGAGGTATGATTTTAGAATATTGCTTGCATCCTTGAAACTATAGCTTTGGAATTATATAAAGGAAATATGCTTGTCTCATGCCTTAACAAAGCAGAGAAAAACAGCTTGAGAAAGGAAGATGAACATCAACTCAAGAATTTATAGTTTCGACCAAGGGAAGCTGGACATCACTGTTATGAGATTTATAGTCTCTGCAATTAAAAGGTGGACACACATCTGGGGAGCTGGACCCCACCAGATGGGATTCGTCTTTCTTCTTTCGGAAACTGGACTGTCACCATCTGGGGATACTCCTTTGAGATACATCCCGAGAAAAACTAAATCAAAATAGTGTATAGAATTGTGATGTAAAAATTGGGAATAGAAATTCTGAGAAAGCTGATGAGTACTCCTATAAATACCTGTAACCCTCAACTATCGGTGCACAGTTGGAGGGAAAACTTCCCCCACTGTACCCAGCGCTGTATTGTTCGTACTTTACCATATTAATTAATAAATTGATTGCTGCTTGAATATTGGCCTAGCCAAGCTTCTTATTCATAACAGTTGTAAGGGGCATCTGAAAAGTTATCTCTGAAATCTTTCGTCTGTGGCTTGAGCTGTTTTTAAAATGAAGTATTGATTAATCTGAAAGGCACAACTTTGCCAGGCATAATCCTGGTGAAGGCTGTGAGAAGTTCAGAGAAAAGAATGATAAACAATTCCCATCTTCACTTGCTGCCGTGTTGTTGTGAACATGTGGAATGTGTTATGGAGATTTCTCTTGTGTGACTGGGCATTTTTACACAAACTCATGATTGAAAAATAAGAACTCTAGAAAAACCCCAAGGAGATATGTAAATGCTAATATTTTTATCTTAGTTTTATTTTATCCTGTGAAACATTACCTGCCTCAAATATGTTTCAGCAACCACCTTCTAGATGGCAGGAGTTTGTCACTTCTCTCGTGAACAGAAAAACATCTTATTTTCCAAACCAATAGAGTGGCCTAAGGCTGTAATTTAAAAAAAAAAAAAGGATGAGAATAGCCAATTTAGAGCTTACAGAACTTCCATTAGCAGTACTGGAGCAGTCTCTGGGGAGTTGTTGCAGACTTGTTTCAAGAAAAATGCAGAAAGTAATGAGAGTCAGCCTCATTTTTAGAGGTGTTTTCAGTGAGAAGCAGTGGAAGGACAGTGAGTGTGTCTCTGAATGGTTATCATTCCATATTTCCTGTCAGAGCATCAGAACTGTCACGTCTTCACTTAATGCCTGCTGTCTGGCTGGCCAAGATAACAGATGAGGGCCACGCCACACTGCCTGGAAAAGGTATTTGTCTAGTCAAGAGCTTTCAAAACAGCACATTGGTGACTGTCTTAACCCTCAGCTGAGCTGCCTGCAGAGGTCACTCGAGAGAAAAGTGAAAGTCACTTCTGTGAGCTAAGTGATGCAATGACAGCAGAGCTGCTGGTCTCCTCACGCTAAAGGCATAGCCCTGGAGCAGCATGCACTGATTCCCTCTTCTGTTCCACTCATGCATCTCATAAAGTTAGTTTTACCTATACAAAGGGCCAGAGGATGCTAATGAAGCAGAATCTCTCAAAAATAAATGGATCTCCTGGACACAGAACTTTGAGCAGTATCTTTCCACCTCGCTCTCTTTTTTGTTCACCTTTCAGAGTCATGCGGCAAGTCAGAGGAGTGACACTCGGGATTGCATGGTGATTGCTGGTCAGGTACATATTTTCAAGGCAGTAAATTCACATTTCAGATGGGAATAATTCAGCAAAGAGGTGTCTGAGGGAAGTGGGCTTGCTTTTTCTAAGGTCAGAGCTGAGTAGTGCCATAGCAGCGCCGCATACCAGCTCACATGGACGCTAAACATCTTCAGGGCTGTTCTGCTCACTTCTTCCTCTGCTCATCTCTTAAAAATTCTTCCTTTACTGTGAGAGCACGTTTCAGGAATGGACATTTACTTATTCCTTACATTACTCGTGTAATAATAAAGGATTCGTGCCTTCTCACTTTTACTGCTGAAAATTATGGAGATCAGAAAGGAAAATCAGGAAATGAGATGTGTGCACAGCCTCTATCAGAATGGCAATATTCTGGGGCAGATAAGACCTTCATATGCAGTGACATCAGACTTTGCTGGATGAAAATGAAATATTTTTACTGCCTCTTGCTGTGATATCTCAGTCCTTTTAAAGATACAAGAAAGCATAGTATCTCTTAACTTGAAATAAGTACTAAGTTGTTGTCATTTACTTCTAATTTAATGAACTGAAATTTCTTTTTTCTCTTAGTAATATGTTCTGATCTATTTAAGCCCCTATTGCCTACCTGCCTATTACCATAATTATCTTCATTATTGCAATGTCTACTTGCAGCATTCAATATGTTTGCCTCCCTGGGGATTGCATTGTAAAATAGGTGCACCATACACCTTTCCAAGTGACCTTTGAAAAGGCATACTTCAAATTTAATTTGTTTTTAAATCCTGACCTTGCAGCAACAGACTTTAAAAGTCATGTCAATATTTGTTTGATGTAAGATAATTTTGTCTGACGACATTTATACTTGCTGATTTAACTACATAAAGAAATGGGAAACAAAGAAAATAACTTGAGGCAAAAATCTTCCGTGACGTCTATTGAATTGGAATGTTCAAATATAATATTTTAAAATAAGCATCCTCGAATTAGATGTAGAGATCTTTTGTGTGTATGTTTTCTTTTCCCCCTGCTATTATACCTGCTGCTTGCAGTCATTAATCTTAGCCCTGGAAAGTCATGCCCCAAGAAGTTTCTAGATGGTTATTTTGTCTGGTCAATGTTTGTATCAAGAGGGAAAAGAAGAAAGATAAGAGATAAAACAAAAAGAGAAATTTTGCTGTTAAGTGATTAGAGTCTTGATTCAGGGAGCTCACTCAGTTGTCAACTTCTTTATTAAAATCTATTAATCTTTCCTATGATATTCAAGTTGTGTTTTTTCACATTTCTTCCATGACTTCAACAAAATACTGAACAGCATTTTTATCATGGTATCTTACTGGGGCTTTTTATTTTGGTTTTTGAGATGAAAGATATGCAGTAAAGCTAATACTGCAATTTATGTGCACAATTAATGTGCCATCATATGTTAATTACCATATATTAATTAAGATTGCTGAGGTGAGAGGATAGTGCAGGACTAATCAGTTACTCATTTTGTAACATAAGGGGGAAGCTATAATTTTTTGTTATGGAGAAATAAGTTGCTGTCTGCTGGCAAGTTATTAGTATTGTTTTTCCATTATGAGATAGCAATATCATAAATTACCTTGTTTCTCTCCTCTCTGATCCCATCAAAAGGCTGGCACACAATGATATATTTGCTGCATAGGTGACACTAGGAGGCTTTGTTTGCGAAGAAGAGCAGGGAGATGTTTGATGAATGGCAGCACCTGTGTGACAGAAATGAAAAAGGTAAAAAGAAAAAAATCAAGGTCAGACAGTGGATGACTGATGACAAGAACTTCTGTCTCAGTGCTGGAGGCTTGTCAGGTGGATGTGGCAGAGGAGAATGAAAAACGTGAACGTTTTAATTGGTCACAGAACATGGGAGTAATTCACAAAAGTGATCAGGAGATGCCAAGATGATCAGGAGATGCCAAGGTGATCAGGAAGCTGAGAAGCCAGTCCCATAGGAGGAGGCCAAAGGCCTCCATGTTTTCTTCTATTATCAAGCTGTGTGACATGTTCCTCTTTGGTGTCACTTCTTATCTAGAGAGCAATTTTTCTCCTTTAATTATGGCTTTTCCTTGTTTAGTAGAATTCTTTTGTAGAAATCTTAAGCAAATATGAAGTGAATGGTCTTCCTGTCTAATTACAGCTCCATTTAGATGACATTAATATGACATAATGCACTGAGCACTGGCTGAATTAAATAGTGAATTTATTCAGCTAATGAAAGCTGAAGGACAGATCATTTGTTTTATGACATACAACATGGGTGGCTTAGCTGTTGATTCAGAGGACTGAAAGAGAATTTTTGCATCAAGTGTTCACTTCCCTGACATTGTAAGGAGTTCTGTCTTATAATCTCTTTCACAAAATTACCAAGCTCCCATCTTGCTTGCCCTCAGCGTGTTTTTGAAAAGCACTGTGGACAAAGAAGTGCATTGCACCCAGTGTAGCATAGCATCATACAGCAATCCATCATATATTGAATTTCACAGTGTAGGAGATGTAATACCTGTATTATAATAAATAAGATGTTTGAATGCAGGTAATCGAGTGTCAAATCAGATGCTTATGGCACTATGAAAAATTACACTTGGAACCATTTCTAGGCATGGGTATCAGTCCTCAGTATTCTGATTGCTTTAGAAAACCCATTTGTTTATGTTCCACTACTGTTTGTTGGTATTCTGAAAATAGTTTCTATTCATTCTCATTTGTGTTTTATTAGATTTCATTTATAGTCCAAAGTTGTAATAACAGTTCTATTGCTTCTCAAGTACCTGTACATTTAGACTTTTTGAAATTCCATTCTAAATAGTCATGTGCTCACTATGTGAATAATCATGTTCACTAAACTCCTTATTTATATTTATGGTGGAGTAATGAATCTCTAGTCCTACTCTGAGCTAGAGCTTATCCACTGGTGATATATTGTGAAAGACATTTCCATTTTTATAGTAGGTGTTTGAAGCATAGTGCTGTTAAAAAGCTGAGCAAAAGCCTTTTTGATGGATTATAAGGGGGAATGGAAGAGTTTGCTCCAATTGTTTGATTGTATTTAAATATTATTTAAAACACTAACAAAAGCTGCAACACTGTTGACAAGACACAAAGCAGGACAAAAGCAAGCAGTTTCTGAAAACAGCATTCTGGGCTGTGAGCTGGTTTCTTTGCTCATTTTTACTAGGTTATATCTCTTTTCGACAAGACAGAGTTCTGCAATCTCTGCACTGAGTGTGTGTCTGATGGGTCCTGGACGTATCAAGGTGTTTGAAGGTTGTTTGTTTGTTTTCCTGTGTTTCTTGTTGGTGTCATGTCTCTGGGCAGGCTGTTGCCATCTGCAGCTAGGACGTGGCTATGTATTTTATGTGAAGTTAAATATTTGTCTGCAAGGGCTTTGAGGATATGAATTTGTGATTTGCATTGTGATGAGTGAAGTTAGAAAGGAATAACTTTTGGCCACTGCCTGCTTCTCGTGGTCTGACCCACTCTGAGCTTGAAGACCTTCCAGGCATCCCACAAAAGCTAGTTGTGTAACAGATTTGGGCTGGAAGATGGATGGGATGCCCCTGGCAGCCAGTATGTTTTCCCAGCATTTTCATTTGTATCGTTACCCAGCTGAAGTAAAATGTTGCTTTTTTTTTTTTTTTTTTTTTGCAAGTGGCTGCTTATTTGCAAGTGGAGTTTATTTGCATAGTAATGTTTTTGTCACTGGTCAGTTAATTTTAAATCTAATTCATTTCAGAAAGCTCAGAGCTTTTAAATGAGCTCACTGTTTTCCTATGTTAAATCCAGCTAAAACAGCCTAGAATGAACTGGAGTACTGGCCTAGAAAGGAAAAGCTTCACAGCCCATTACTCATCCCCTGAGCCATCTCATCCCCTTTGCTGTCATGTAATGTTTGTTTAATGTAAAATTTCCATAGAAGCCAAACAAAATAAAAGCCAGAATGCAGAACAGCAGCTCTTTGCCATTCAGATATTAAAATGGGAAGGCAGAGACAATGAGATTTCCTTTCACAAATGCATCAGTGACCTTAGGGAGACCCTCACCAGGGAAATGCCGTGGTGCTGAGAGAAGGCTCAGCTCAGAGGAGGAGGTGGACAAGCCTCTTTTGGCACCACGGGCTGCAGTCATGGGGAGCTTTGCTTTCAGCAAGGATTTCCAAAATCAGTGCCCTGGGCCAGGCTGCCACTGTGCGTGCTGCCAAGTAAATCTGGGCAGGAGTGTGTCACTGTGTGACTGACTGAGGAAGCACATCATTCCATGAGTCACTGCAGATTTCTGTGCATGAGTGACTGTTGCTCTGCTCAAATATGAATAAATAACATTCAGAGCCCCCAGTCATTCCAAAAAGATTTAATCAAGGCTATCAAGTAACTGGATTGTCAAAAAACATTCCTTGCTGAATTTATTCATGAGGTTTCAGGGGCTAAAGTAAATTCAGCATCCCAGCAGTTTCTCCTGGGTCATTTAAAGTTCCCAGGAAGATCAAAGGAAGGCCTCGAATTAAGATCTTTGAAAATCTGAAGCCCAAATGGGATCACTTGTGTGAAAGGTGGAAATGATGTGTTCAGAGCCCTGTGCACATATCCCCTCTTGTGGGATGCTCTCCAGCTCAACAAGTGCCTCTGCAGCCACTGGTGCATCTGTCAAATTTTGCACAGCATTGGGTGTTGACTGCAGCATTCATCCATTGGTGAGCTGGGGATTGAAGTACTTGGCAACGAGGGGAGAGCTGTAAAATGGGAAAGGCAGCCTGAAAATACTTGCTGAAGGGAGTGAATTTCAGAGCTCCCTTGCTGAGCATAAGGTACAGGTACCTGTTTTCACATGGACCTGCTGAGTCTGGCGCTTTGAGCAGGACCCTCACCTGGCTTTCTGTCCTGAGCTTGTGGGACCTGGCCATTGCCTTGTTTCTGGTCCTCAGAGACATGGCCCTGCTCCAGCCCTTGGCCCTAACAAGTGCACAGGGACCTTGAGATGAGCCAAGATTGGTTGCACAGTTTAAGGTCACCATTTCAATCCCCTCTCAGCCCACATATCACAGGGCTGGAGTCCCTGGTCCCTTGTTGGTCAGACTTGTTGGCCTGTACACCTAATAATTTTTCTATGTTTTTGGCACTTGCCTTTCCTGATGCAGTTTTTCATATCTTTCATGCTGCAATTTCCATGGGAAATACAATAGAGATGTAAAACAATCAGAGTTGGTGTTTTTCCTCTACAGAAAGTAGCCATAATAAGTTTGAAAATTTTAGATGGTATATTTTTATCACTTTCCTCTATATACAACATTAAAATGGATTTTGTCAGGCCTTGTAATATAGCTCAAATATTCAGAATAGTTGAATGTTCAACTATAATTCATGTAGTATAAAAAAAAATTTCTACATGAGCAGGACTATTTGGTAGGGCTACTCAGTATATTGCAGTGTCCAAGTGTAAGCCACAGTACAGTGATTTCCTTATGCATTGTGTGTATGCAATTATTAAGAATATTTAACATATTTTGTCTTTATTCCCCCAATGTAAAAATTAAAACGTTAAAAAATTTTAAAAACACTAAAAATTAAAGTACAGTGACAAATATTCTCTATAGCTTGAAAATTGGCATGTAATATATCCATGAAATCACTGAATTGGATTTCTTTCCTTTTGCAGTATTTGCCCCGCAAACGTTTAGTGTTTCAATAAATTGTAGCCACTTATGAGGATGGTCTGTCACTGGTGCTAATTGAATGTTCCTGGATGGTTAGGTTTGGTGTGTGATGAGGTTTCCATGCTGATATCCACAAATGATACTATGGCCACTACAACAATTTCTTTGTGCTGAACAATAAGGAAAAGCTAGTGGATGAATGTTAAAAAAGGAAGGAAAAGGGCCAAGATAAGATGATGATCTCATTTTAACAGTACTCTGAATTGCCCTAAAAATGGCAAGTGCCCAGACAAGACCTAAGGAAGCTGATGAGATGGGCAAAGGAAGCTACACAGGCTGGGTGAAGTTCCTGCTATGACATGAGATGGGTTCCTAGATAAGACTTATAATGTACAAGTGTGGTTAAGAAAGCCTTAACCCAAATCATTTTCAAGAGATTTTGTGAAAAAGAATAGCAAGTTTTAGAAGTAATCAGGGTAAGAGAATCTTTGGAGTATAGAACAGTTTCCAAGCTTTTCTACCTCCTAATTCCAGTGAGACAGTCTTGGATCAGATAACAATAGAAAGGAAGCGTTTTTGTAATATTTCAACTTTTTTTTTTAAGTTGAGAACTGGGCAAGGGGCAAGATCGATTGTTGAAGGTCAAAGGATCTCTTAAGGAAATATATGAGCTGTGATTTTTATTATCTCTTCTTTTGGATTGATAAGTAGCTGTTTCTCCTAGGAAGAAAAATGTCCCAGATAATATCCCCTTCCTTGGTCCTTGTGTTAAAGTTGAACTATGAGCATGTGGAAAGGTTCAAGAAAGAAATTTAAGGAAAGTGATTAAAATGTATTAAAGGCACATATTTTTAAAAACCACTTTGAATTTACTACAGAAACTTTTTTTTTTTTTAAATGACGAAAGCAGAACAATCTCAGTTGTGTCAGTTTTATGTTCTGTTCTGTAACTCCTGAAAGTACTGAGTAAATTCAGCACACTTGTGAAGACAGTTTTCCTCCTAGACTGCAGAGAAAGGCTTCTCATGGACCAAGGATGACCTCTTGTGGTTGGTTCTCCAGCAGAGATTCAGGCTTGGCCCATGTCTAAAAGGGGATGGACATTTATTAAGTGAGGGAGAGCCACAACATACACTATTCCTGTAGCAATCCTTTATTTAAGTGGGGAGTATGAACATTCTCCCTCCTTGCTGGAACTTCACTCATGTTGAGGTTAATGTTCCAAGCTGAAATGGCTTTTTTAAAAATAATCCATAAAGGTTAAACAAAAAAGCAAGTAAACTTTGTGCAATTAAAGCCTTCCAGGTAAATGTTCCTATCAGTCTAAATGGGTACAATGCAGAAGTTGTGGCACTGTGCTGGTATACAGGAAAGTACCATACTTTCATTGTTTATGCTGACTGAGGTAGAGACTAAATATTCTGCATCAGCTGGAGAAAATTGTATTTCTAATATGTCTTGCTTGTAAGTAATCTAATTTTGGCTGTCCTAAAAGTTTAAATATAAATAATGATGTAAATAGCAAACTAAATAATTAAAGTTTTTCATATGCTTACAGAGGAGGGTAGAGCATTTTCTTTTTGGTGTGCTTCCCCTTCTGCTTTAAAAAAAGAGATGGAAGACACAGGTGATAGCTGCTCCAAGAGATGCCACTTTTCTAGAAGGCCTTTCAGCAACGTGAAAGGTGCCCAGTTCATCTCCCATTCTTCAAAGATGATTATGATGATGATAAAAAAAATATTTGCTATTATAATTATTAAAAACAGAAGATTAGCAGAAAACCACAAGTATGTCTGTCTGTCTATCTATCTATCTATCATTCATCTATCTCTGTAAAAAGAAAAAACTTTGGGGAATAAACTTCTGTAGCTTAGAAGTCAACTAATGAATTTCTACAAACCTTCTTTGAAAATCAAAAATTAGTTTCTAAAGTTTGAGAAGCATAATGAAATATAAACCTCTATGTACATTATTGAAATACAAACAAGTTGAAAATTTACCTTTTTTTTTTTTCAAATTTCCTATGAAACATGGAGCTAGGAATGAAAGCTGATATTAAAAACAAGGTTAACAATTGAAATGTTAATACTGTCATTAGCGTTGTAGGAAATCAGAGTAGGTGATTATAATGGACTGCCTTACAGGAACACTAATTAGTCTTTGCTATCTGTAGCAAAAACAAACAAACCCTTACTGGCTCCAGAAAAGCCTTTTCTTCTCCCAAGACGATGTTGTAATGAACCATTACATTGACAACAAAACTTTTAGTCTCTTCACAAAAAGCAGCTTTTAGACAACATGTTGACTGAGGCATATGCCAAATAAAGGTGTAATGTAACAAAGGGATTTCAGCAATTTAACTCTGTCACACAAACAGCAATGTCATTGCAAACTGCTGGGCTAAATCCTTTATTTAAAAAAAGTCTGCAAAAGAGATTAGAACTACAACTTGATGAACAAACTTTCTTGAATCATTTTTTGGCTGAAAGTGTACTTATAAGTCTCATCAGTTCTTCCCCCGCATGGGCCATTTCTCTGTCCCTCCAGCACGGCCATTTCTTTGTCACTGTAATTGTAGTGACAAACAGTTTATAAATGTACGAGGTAACAGCAATGCAAAGGATAGGGCTGTTACCTAAACCCTAATGCAATGTCTGAAGTACTGAGTGATGAGTTCAGAACACTTATTTTTGAAAACTAACCTTACAGGAGAACAGAAATCTAAAGCACAAAGGGGATGAGAAGAGGTAATAGCCCAACATTTAAAATCTGAGCTCTATCAATTTTTAAAGTAAACACTTTGCACACTTTTTCCTTTAATTCAGTTCAAAGTCTCAATAGGCTGTAGCCTGTGCTGCAGTCCAGCTAACAAATACCCTTCCACTTGATCCAAGGAAGGAAATAAGAAAATGAGACAGCAAAATCCTAGGCTCTCATTTTTTTACACGGGCTTGGCATTCGTAGGATTCATTGCAATTTTCATTCAAACTGGTGGTAAAAATACCAGTTGAAGTGGAATTTTAATATCTGCTTATGAAAGTGCTTCCCTGAGCAGTAGCACCTCTTCTGAGAACCTGTTCAGTCCCAGTTTTCAGCAGCAAACAATGTTAAGAAGTATATGTGGGAACATCCTAAACTGTGCTTAATGTGCCACAGCATTTTGGCTGTAACCTGCAGATATGAAAGTCTGGAAGTGCAGAGCTTGTGAATCTGTCTGTGACAGCACGTCTGGTGCCTTCTACTAATGCTATTTGTGCTATTTTTAGTGGAAGGAAAGGAAAGAAATATCCTGGCAACCTTTAAAGCTAATTTTGGATATGGACAAAGGGGATTTCCTGGATCATCCAGTCCAAACCTTGCTATTGCATGCCATCATTTAATAATTCCTTCACATCGGTTTATCATGTTTTCTTTAATTCCAGTTAGGCAATTAGAAAATTACACAGTTCTGTTAATGAAAAGCTTTTCTCTTTTTATTTTCTTTCATATTCATTTACGTATGATCAACTTACACTCTTTTTTTTAAGGTCCAAATCCTAAATTGCTGTTTTCCTTCCACTGCATTTAGCTTTCCTGATATACCTACAGAGACCACCAAATCCTGTTTGGTTCTCCCCTTGTTGCCAGGCTTTTAACTTTCTCATAAATAATTCTTTACCCCCTCAGTCTCCTCTATGCCCTTCCCTGCATCTTCTACAAGGGCAGTTCCAGGTGGGCTTTCTTGAAAAGATGAAAGAAAATATTTGTATGCTCCCCATCACTGCTGATCCTACCTGCTAATGCATTTTGGGGCCATATTTGAATGGGGCAGGGGATGTTAATGGGATCTTTGTGACACTGTCATCCTCATGAACCACTCTCCCAACCAAGAGGCTTCCAGTTAGGAGCAGAAATGTGTGTTTCAGTTCTGCTCTTCCAGTCAGGGGCAGAAATGTGTGTTTCAGCCTGTAAATTCATGACCTGGCATTGTGCACTATTGAATTCCATCACATCTCTCTTGGCTGGGTCAATAAGATTTTGCTGTATTCCACACATGCCTTTCCCTCCATTGCCAATGGCACCTTATTTTATGTTGTCAGTTAATTTCCCATTTTGTTTGTATGCACAGTGGTCATTTATGCTCCTGTTAACAGTGATCAATCCCAGGAATCTCTCTTGGGAAATTTCTTTTAGTAACCTCACCCATCTGTTTTCAGCAGAACGTATTGCTGCCTTCATTTGGCCAAGCATCTGTGGCACTGCTTACATCCTCTGTTTAAGGTCATCAGCAAGGTGTGCTAGTACAGAATGCCCAATTAATTCAGGTATATGCTTCCCATCTCTCAAGCAAGACCAGGAATCTCTGCATATGTTTGAATTGCCCAAAAAAATCCCTCTCATCATTATCCTGGACACATCTATTTTTCATTATTGCATTCAGAGGCTCGTTGGTGATTGCTGAAGGAGCAAGATGCAGGATGTCTGTTGAGCAAGTAACTTTGTGTGATTACTGCCTGTTCTACAGCATACTCACTGATATGTTTCAACTAAAATATTGCAAAGCAGAATTCTGCCACTAATTAGAGAACTGCAGTAATGGTTTTTATATATTGTCCACAATATACAGGGGTTTTTTTTTTCTGCACAGAGATTCAACTCTGTGTTTCTTTTAGTGCCCCCTTGGCTGCCCTGCAGACCTGGGACTGGGTTTTGCCTGATCTCTTTTTCTGTGAGACATCTGAACACCTCCCTTTATAGGAGAGCAAGGGAAATAACCTAATATCAGGAGAAAATTAACATTTTTATATTTTTACATTGCAAAGGAAAAGCCAATATTCTGACTAAGGGCTGACTAAATATCTAGATAAGATTATTGAGAAATGTGGAAAATGGTGAAAGTTTAAGGGGGCTGAGTGAGCTATTATGAAAAGAAAGAAATTACAGAAAGGGGACTCTTTCTTTCAACATATTTTTAGGAAGCTATAATAGCATAAGAAACAGGCAGAAAAGGGTTCATCAGTAGCCATCTCCTGGGGTGTACTTTACCAAAAAAAACCTCTAATGAGAGACACTAAACAAATATGATGAGACATGGCAGGTTTTGCCTTTGGAACACAGGGAGCACTATCTCACTATGAAAACTAAATAGAGATCAAAGAAGGTAAGGCTCCTTTCAACTATTTTCATAGTTTTTAAATTAAAATATCACTTTCCCTATAAATTCTATTGAACTTGTCCTTTAGCTCCAGTGAGCAATTTATTTTGGCTGTAACACAGATCCCTTTTTGTCTGGGACTTGGCTCAGAAACTTTCTTTAAAGTGTCAAAGTATTCTCAAGAACATTTCAAATTTACCTAAGTAAAGGAAACCAGAACTACAGTGGCAACTGTAGTGATACAGAGAATTTGTCTCACTGGTGTTTCAAGCAGAGCAAAAATCTGCTATTTCCTACGACTTGTTGCTCCTCTGAAATATCCAGGGACAGCTATATCCTTTTTATAGCTATATCCTTTTCCCTAGGAATAAGGACAATTCTTCCCTGCTCTGGCCCCACACGCTTCCCTGTGTGCACAGTAAGCCACACACTGCCCCAGCGTGGTTGGCATTTTGTCACCTGCAGATGGGTTTTCGCATTAAGCTCCATTAAAGCACATTCTGTTTCAGCTGAGTTCATCTTATCTGGTCCCTGATAGGCTACAGTGCAATGAGAATGTCATGTATCATTGAATAGCACACTTGTCAAAAGCCTGGTGTGGACATGGCTGTGTAACTTTACTAACCACACTGATAACTTCCTCACAAAAACAGGAATCCTGTTTGCCTGGCAGGCCACTTCCCATAAAAACACTCTGTCCATACACTGGATTTTTGTCTCTCTTGTTTCTCTCAGGTTGGTTAATGTCAGCCTGATCAGCCTGTCACTAACTGCTCACTGTAATTAGCTTTTCTGGACCTTATCAGGAAACTGAACACTATATCTCTCCAGATTTTCCTGTTATGCCAAGATTTACTTCAAGTGTTAGACAGATAGTTGCTCTCTCTCTCTTCTGTCCATTCTTTTGGTATTTTATTGGTACATATATGCCATTTTTCTGGGTCTGCTGGTTTTCATATGTTCTTAGAAGATACTTCTTCTTTTGTGAGTCCATAATCTGGCAAATATGTCCTCCCTTTCTTTCCAAATACAACCCTGAAGTATTTATTTTAAAATGGATATATTTTTTTTAGCCTTCTCTTCTAATAATACTCTTACACTTCTGAAATGCTTTGTTGCCCATAGCCCCTCCAGGCATGGATTTTCTCCTTAGGGCTTTTGCTTCCCTGATGAAATCTCAACACCTTCTAATTAGTGTTGATTGCCATCTACTTCTGCAGTTCAATGTTAGGTCTACACAGTAATTTTTTTTCTTCTCATTTGCTGACTTTGCTTATTTAAGAATGGACTCTCAACAAAACTTTTCCTATTGCTTAATGGTGGACTTCTTGGTAAATTACCATATTTCCCTGCAAACTTCTCTATTTTATTCCCCCTATTCACATTTTCCTCCCAAATGCAGGGAGGAAAATGTGAATAGGGGAATAAAACAAAGAAGTTTACAGGGAAACATGGTAATTTTTGTTCAGCTTTAGGGAATTGACTTTTTTGAAGCAGCACGTGTGTGTGTATACAGCATGGTTAAGGGTTGTTTGTTTGGATCATGGGCAGCTATGAACTGGAAAGAGGCGAATATTGACACGAGTGAGACACTGAGGCACTCAGTGAGTGAAAGTGAATGATATTCCAGCACAGGGGCTACAAAAGGCACTACCTATAAATCACGTAAGACTTTCGTTTGTTACTGAATACAGCCATAGAAAAGTGGAATTTTGGCCATCATTTGCACTACTATAGACAGACACAGAGCCCAGCTGGGTTTTGATCCTTTTGAAATGTGTCAGTCATGGCCAAAATTCTTTCGGGGTGTTTCATACACTGAAAATCCCCAAAATTTCGCCGAGCCAAAATTAAGCACATGTGCCTCCAGAGAGCAGCTCCACCATTCTTTGAGGCTTTCTGTGCTCCTGTCAGCCACATCTGATTTCGGTAAACTCGTCCGTCCTTCCCATTCCGGAAAGTACGGCCGGAAACGAATGCGGCGTGTACTTAAAATCCCCTGTACAAGCGACCGTGCCACCGCTACACTGTAACCCTGACACACGCGAGCTTGTTATGGTCTCCGGCAGCAGTCGGGGAAAGGGGGAAGCCAGAGAGCGCTGGATTTGTATCGGGCGCTCGGGGGTGCCGGGCTGCGCTCCCGGGCCGCGCCCGGATCCCGCACGGCTGCCCCGCTCCCGCATCACCGCCAGGTGGCGCCGCCGCGCCGCGCCCGCCGCCAGCGCTTCCCCTCCGCCGGGAAGCCCCTGTGCCAGGAGCCCTCTGACAGGACCCCCCTCTGGGGGAGCCCCCTGTGCCAGGAGCCCTTTGGGGGAGCCCCCTGTGCCAGGAGCCCTCTGACAGGACCCCCCTCTGGGGGAGCCCCCTGTGCCAGGAGCCCTTTGGGGGAGCCCCCTGTGCCAGGAGCCCTCTGACAGGACCCCCCTCTGGGGGAGCCCCCTGTGCCAGGAGCCCTTTGGAGGAGCCCCCTGTGCCAGGAGCCCTCTGACAGGACCCCCCTCTGGGGGAGCCCCCTGTGCCAGGAGCCCTTTGGGGGAGCCCCCTGTGCCAGGAGCCCTCTGACAGGACCCCTCTCTGGGGGAGCCCCCTGTGCCAGGAGCCCTTTGGGGGAGCCCCCTGTGCCAGGAGCCCTCTGACAGGACCCCTCTCTGGGGGAGCCCCCTGTGCCAGGAGCCCTTTGGGGGAGCCCCCTGTGCCAGGAGCCCTCTGACAGGACCCCTCTCTGGGGGAGCCCCCTGTGCCAGGAGCCCTTTGGAGGAGCCCCCTGTGCCAGGAGCCCTCTGACAGGACCCCCCTCTGGGGGAGCCCCCTGTGCCAGGAGCCCTTTGGGGGAGCCCCCTGTGCCAGGAGCCCTCTGACAGGAGCCCCCTGTGCCAGGAGCCCTTTGGGGGAGCCCCCTGTGCCAGGAGCCCTCTGACAGGACCCCCCTTTGGGGGAGCCCCCTGTGCCAGGAGCCCTCTGACAGGAGCCCCCTTTGCCAGGAGCCCTCTCTGACAGGAGCCACCTTTTCCAGGAGTTCTTCTGGAGGAGCCCCCTACGCCGGGAGCCCTTTGGAGGAGCCCCCTGTGCCAGGAGCCCCCTACGCCGGGAACCCCTCGACAGGAGCCCCTTCCGCCTGGAAACCCTTGTCCAGGAGCCCCTCTGGAGGAGCCCCCTTTGCCAGGAGCCCCCTTCGCCGGGAGCCCCCTCCGCCGGGAGCTCCTCCTGCAGGAGCCTTCTTTGCCAGGAGCTCACTCCGCCGGGAAACCCTCTGGAGGAGCCCCTCTGGCAGGAGCCCCCTCCGCCGGGAACCCTTTGCCAGGAGCCCCCTTTGGCAGGAGCCCCTCGGGCAGGAGCCCGTCTGGCGAGAGCCCTCTCCGCCGGGAGTCCCTCCGCGGGTCGGGCAGCGCAGCCCCTCTGCCCGGAGCCCCCACGGCCGGCAGGATCCCCTCCTGCAAGATCCCCTCCGGCAGGATCCCCTCCTGCAGGATCCCCTCCGCTCCGCCGGCCGCGGGGCCGGGCCGGGCCGGGGCGGCACCGGGAGCTGCGGCGCTCGCCGTGTGCGCGTCTGGAGCTCCCCCCGCGCCGCGCCGCCCCCTCCGCGCCGCGCCGTGCCGTGCCGTGCCGTGCCGTGCCGTGCCCGGCCGCGCTGCCAGCAGCGGGGGAGGCAGCGTGCGGGCAGGGCCGAGGAACGGAGCGAGGGAGGAGGAAGAGGGGACGGCAGAGGCGAGGCCAGCCCGAGGAAATCCAGCGGCCCCGACATGAATTAGGCTGCCAGGGCAGGGAGGGCCCCCTCCCCCGCTGGCGGGTCCGCTCGGCGCCGGGGGAGCAGCGCCGCCCGCTCGGAGCAGCGCACGCACACACGGAGCGGAGCGGGGCCGGCAGGGCGGGCGGGAGGGCGGGGGGCCGGCAGATGAGGATGGCAATGTCTGTGATCCAAGCGTGCCGCAGCCTGGCGCTCTCAACATGGCTGCTGTCCTTTTGTTTCGTGCATCTGCTGTGCCTGGACTTCACCGTGGCCGAGAAGGAGGAGTGGTACACGGCCTTCGTCAACATCACCTACGCCGACCCGGCGGGCGGCGGCGCCGAGCTCCGCAGCGAGAAGAGCGAGTGCGGGCGCTACGGCGAGCAGTCGCCCAAGCAGGACGCCCGCGGGCAGGTGGCCCTGTCCGCCTCGCCCGCCGACCGCTACGCCTGCGACCCCGGCACCCGCTTCAACGCCCCGGCGCCGGGCAAGAGCTGGGTGGCCCTGATCCCGCGGGGAAACTGCACCTACAAGGACAAGATCCGCCACGCCGCCGCCCAGAACGCCTCCGCCGTCGTCATCTATAACGTGGGCTCCAGCAACGCCAACGAGACCATCACCATGCCGCACGCAGGTGAGCCGGGCTGTGCCGAGGGCACGGAGCCCTTCTTGCAGCCCGCTGTGCCCTCCCGCATCCCTGCGGTGCGAGCTGCTGCGGGAAGGTGTTCTCGCACCTCCTGACAGGGAGCGGAATGGGCTCTGGGCATCGCTTGGTGCCCATCGTGGGGTCATGTCATCGTGCTGCCATGGCAAAGGATGGATGTGCTGGTAATGTATTCGCCGGTGCATCCAGGAGGGATGATGGAAAGTTTGGGACGTGCAAAGTTTGGGTGTAGCGGAGGAGTGGGCGCCGATCCCACCATGGGGCACCGGTGTGTCCTGAGAGTCCTGTGGCAGGATCCAGTGTGGTTGAGATTTCGGGAGAGGAGAAGTTGCAGTGATGTGGTGCAGGCTCATCAAGAGGTGCGGTGAAGTAGAGAACGCGGTGTCCACAGCCGTGGCTGCAACGATGTGAAAGCTGTGAGATCGAGTAGAAATGCCAAGTACCTGATTTGGTGAGAACGTGAGATGTGTTGTCCAGGACTGAGATGGGGAGAGTGTTTCCTCTCCCAGGTGAATGTTCTGGTGGAGTTTGTGCTTGCAAAGTCAGCACATGGGTGCCAAGGTTCCAACATGTGCTTGTCAACAAAACCCAGTCAAAATCCAGGCATTCCAAATAACCTAAAGCCCTTTTGTGGGCTTATGCCCACAAAAACACCCCCACTGTTTCCGTACCAGTGCTTGATCTGAAATAACGTCCTAGAAACTGTTCACCAGATTTCTATTTAGGGACAGTGTTTTCTGCCAGGGATCAGTTGTCTCTTACACCAGCTGCCTATGCCATGGAGATAAGATGCCGCCTATTGCGAAATCTCAGTGTGCTTTCCATGCAGTAACTAATCATGCCAGCTGTTTCATGCCAGCGGAGTCTTAGTAGAGTTGGAGTATATAGAAATACAGCAATGCTGCAAAACAGGATGTTATTCTAATGACATGTTACATTTCCACAGTAAACTAGCTAACTTGGATGTGCTGAAAAGCAATTTGTTGCCTAACCCTAGTGCTAGAACACTGCTGATGCAAAAGCAAAGATTTTGGAGCCTCTTGTGTCCAGCCTGTTTTGGAGATTAACCACTTGTATTGGGCAAATCAGTGTTTCTTTGGTAGGGTTGGTGAAAGATGGGGCTTTTTTGTGGTGTTTTCCTTTGGTTCTGTGAGTCAGGCAACTCATAACCTCTTGAGCTTCCTAAAACTATGTTTTATAACCTGCCCACGGTTTAGCAGCTGTTCAGATTGTACTTCTTGCTACTTTAAGTGTCACTGATTATATACTAAGAAGTATAAAGTAGTAGGAGCTTGGCATACTTATGCACCCTCACAGTAAAGCTCAAGCTGTTTTAAAACTTAGGATGCAGCATAGTTTATTATTCTCTAGTAAGTTTCTCCAAAACTGCCAACATGCTGGATTAATTAATGGTTTGCCTGTTTTTAAAGTATGCACTAAGCTCTTTTCCCACACAAATGGTGTTTTATTAAGAAATGGTGAGAGTAAAAAACGTGTGTAACCTTTTAGAATGTTAGAGCTTTGGTTTGTTTTAAAGTCTGAGATGAAGTAGGAAAGGAAACTTTCTTGCTGCGAGTGGCCTCAGATTTAAAAAATATGAACATAGTATCAATTGTCCTGGGAGCAGCTTCTTCTGTGTTCTATGATTCCACAGGATTTGTCCTGAGAATCCTTTTCGAGTACTGAATTGATGCTCAGCAGTGGGTTTGAAGGTTCCATTGATCCTCCAAGGTTATTGACTTCAGCACCAGTGGCTGAAATAAAAATAAACGTTCAGAAATCAACTTAGACTTGTGGGATATGATCAGTACTTTGCTCATAGATTTGATGAATTTGTCTTCCTTCTAAGGATTTTTGTTCAGGAGGTTGAATCGTGGTTGTTGGGCTTACCTTAGAGAAAGCCTATCCTCTGCACGTGGTCAGAACTAAAAGGAGTTTTAGGCCACAGGTCTGATGGAACAGAAGAAAAAACAATTATTCTTAGGTATTTAGCAATCTAGCAGGAATTCAGGACTTTCCCTCTGGTACCGCTGTTACTCTGGGACAGAGTGAATGGCCAGGCTGTGTAAAATTGTGGCTCCTGCGAGTTTCTAACGTGGAGCCTTTGACATTTATTTGTTTGTTCTCAGTCTAGATGACAGCACAAGATTCAAGGGAAAAATGAATCAGTTTCTTGGTTTCTGAGTTCAGCAGCATCTGCAGTGCTCTGCCCACGCGAAATCCTGGAGTGAGGAGAAGAAAATTCCATCCTGGAAAATACTTGGAGGCTGAGAGGGAAGGGTGAAATATGACCTAAAGAGCAATTTTAAAGTCAAAAGAAATACGATGTTACTTCCTTATTATTTTCCATTTCTCTCTCACAGATTTTTTTATTTGAGGTTTCATAGAAGCTTACGATCTCTTCCTATACAGAAAAGTGCATCCTGTTGCATAACAAAGTGGCTTCTGCCCTATGTTCTGGAGCTATGACATCTGCATTCACAGGGAAAGGGGAGCTCTGGGATTCTCCTGCTGGAATGTCCTTAGCTTGGATATCATCTGCTACAAATGGCATCTTTATTGTTATTGGCTTTATATGGCATAGGAGCTGTGAGTGTGACTTTGTTTGCATTTTCACTAAGTAACTCCAACCAGAGAAGGAAAAAAAAAAAGCATCTAGTATTTCTGAATGTCTATTTTAGGTGCTTTGCATTTCTTCTAGATCAACTTTCCTAGCAGGAAAGTACTCTGATAATATATAGGATGTTCTTTTTTTCTCCAGAAGAAATCCATGGTGTTGGCTGGAGTTTCTCACTGAAGTTTTTTCTTACTCAGACCAAATTAGCTGTTATCTAGGTTTGCATGAGGAGGGTATGGCCATCCCACTGCAGATTCACGTGTCCCTCCAACACGTGCTGCTCAACCTGGGAGCATTCAGCTCAATAGCAGTCTCTTCCTTTGCGCTCAGATTTTTGTTCCTTGATCAATGACTAGTTGTACCTTTTGCGTATTTTAAGATGTGTTGGTAATAGGCTGGGCTTTGGCCAGAGTGGTGAAGTATTGATTCACTGAAGATTCCATTGATCCTCCAAGGTTATTGACTTCAAAAGCAGTTGGATTTCTGCTTTGGTTATCTGCAGCATTTACATACAGTGGCATTCATACAAGTGCTGTCTCCAGATCTCTGCAGTAGGAAGTGACACAGCACGGAGAAAATCTTCCTCAGGAACAAAAGTGCATCCACATCCACACTAACTGCTGACTGGTAGTCTGGAGCAACTCCTTTTGCTATTTAGTCCTTAGGAGAATGGCTTGCTTTTGAGAAAGCAGAGGTTTGTCCTAGTCCCATCGATATTTTGTCTTTAGAATGGTATATCTTAGAATATACCATTTAGTTATTGGAATATTGTGGCAGTTTATGGCTTAGTGTAGCTCACTAATTGATGCAGATATATTTCTGTGCTGCCTCCCTTCACATCACAGAGGATGGGAACATTTTCAGCAGAAAGGGAGAGAAAACTAACTAGTTCAGTGTTGGCACTCTTAGGAGTCTTTTCCTGGTGAGAGAAGAGGACACTTTGTACTTTTCCCATGTAAGCAAGGGCCTAAAAGAGCCCGTTGTTGTGCAGCATTTGTCTGAAGGAGCTCCTGGTGCTTTGTTATGTGTTTCACTGAGTTTCCAGTGATGCCTGCCTCTGCACACCACCAGCCAGGCTGATGAAGGGTTAAGTCTTTATGAAGGGATAGCCCAACAGCTTCTCCACTTGCTGGTAGTTCCTGCATAGCTAACCTACACAGGAACAGCAGTCACTTCAAGACAAGCCCCACTTCTGCCCTTTCAGCTGCATTTGAGTAGCAGTCACTTGATGACTCCTTTGGTGCAGGAGGGAGTGAACAATGCAATCATTGACTCATAGAAATCAGATATGGAAAAGACTGAGTAGTCCATGAAATCTGCCACCTTACCAATGCAGGGCTGCTTCCCACAGTGTTACATCCACTGCCATCACAGTGCTTTCTTGCAAAGGAGAGGATTTTGTGCTGCTTCAGAAACAAACGCTGTCTGTGTAAGGAGAGCGGTTCTGAGGCAAGAGACACAAAGTGTACAAAGCTGTTAATTAGGAATGCCATACCTTGCAGTGATATTAAATTCACATCACTTCCACAGAGGCACAGCAACTAAAGGAGAAGGCTAAAAGCCAGCTGTATCCATTGTATGTCACAGGGGAGTTATATGGCAGTTGTGAAGAAGAAAGAAGTGGCAAAATGTTTCACAGCTGGTTGTGTGCAGACAGGTTTTGCTGTGCTGTGTCTTTATTCTGCAGTGGGATGTGATCCCAGGCTTTGTTCATGGCCAGTGCTCTCCTCATTTCACTCCTCAGCATTTTGGTTTCTCTGGAACAGAAATCTGGGTGGTTCAGCCTCAGGTCAGGCACTGCACAGCTTGACTGGGTCCTGAATGTGGATTAGCAGGGGTCAAGGATCCCTCAGAGTATCCTACCTTTCATTTGGATCTACTATCTCGTAATTCTCTTGAGAACTACAATTTCTCTTACCTGGAGAAGAAAACCCAAACCTCTTAGATGCAACCTTAACTTTAAAAATACACTGTATTAGATCTACCAGCTGTACATCTGCTATCTGATGCACTGGCCACACTAGTAGAGGTAATTCTTCAGCCAGATGAACATCTCTGAGTTGGGTTCTTACCAACTGCTGGGAACAATGTTTTTTAGTTCAAAAATGGATGGGGAAAGCACCTCTTCATTCACCAGTTCTAATGGACAGGTTGTGAATATTGTTTGCTTGTGAAACCTCAATACTATGCAGCTGTGTTTTACAGGAGAGGCCTATCAAGGGCATTCTTTACTTTCTGTCTCCTCTTCAATAAATTATTTGAAATAAACCTTAGAAAACTGAACTGAGGAGAAATGAAGGAGACAATGAAAAAATTTAACTGTTTTACTGCTGTTCCACACTGAAATATGAAAAGCTGGCATACTCTATTCTGTGCTACTTAAAGATAATAGCTTTTAAAAATAATTGTTTGTTTCTTTTCCCTCTCAAGAGTGGCCAATAAATAATGTCAATAAACTGAAGTGCTTGTTTATTTGCCTCTGACAGTATAATCATAGTGATATTCAATTATACTGCCAGACCTGAGAGTCTGTCAGAGTTTTGGTCTTGAATTTGATGTGTTTAACTGTGTTTATATACAGGATAGTCCTGCTGTAAATTGGAAAGGTATTTTCAGTTTGAGGCAAAATTAGAAGGAAAAAAAATTTTTCTTTTTATTTCTCAAACCCCAGAAACAGAAATTGCTGCTATGTAACTCCATAGAGTTCTGGCTTGAGAATGTCTTGTATATTTCTTAAACACAGATAGAAACATTGCATATGCACAGGAATGCAGTTGGGGTACATGGAACAGGGTGGGTGGCAAATGCTCCCTTGTGCTTAATAAGACCTGGCTTTTTACAAATAATTTGTATTCTGTGGTGTTGTGAGCCTTTATCATGAGAGAGGACCTCAGCAGTGGGGTGCTCCCTAACCAAGCAGGTTTTTTGTATGGTTTTCTGCCAAGACAGCCCTGCACTATTGACATATTTGTCTATGAGCCATCATCATTTGTCACAGAAATGAGTTTAATGATATAGGATTTTATTCTTCCTCATAATTTGTTTCAAATCTTAGCCTTCCTCCCTTCTTATGTGCTCTTTGGTTTGCTTCTTACTGTTCAAGTCTCTCCTTACAAGCCATCTCTTTTTTGCAAGTCATTGTAAGAATATCTCACCACATCCATGTTATTATATTATTAAGGGAATTAGACATCACATTAATCTCTGGCTTCCAGCTTTATAAATCACACATCACTAAATTGTGCTCCTCTATTTGCTGTTTCATTTTGCAGTCCTTGCCCAAAACCAATTTTTTTTTAGCATGGTCACTGTTATTTTTCATTGAATGTGCCTGACATTACACAGGCAGAGTATGGACACCCTAGCAGGTAATTTCATCTTTAATTAACACATATACCTAGCCTTAAGATTGCTGTAAGATGTGTCAGCATTAGTAGAATCTGTGTTGTGGGTTGCCTGGGTTCAGACCCAGCACAGTAAGCTCTATGCTTTTGTTGTTTTGGTTAAATTGACTTGTGGAGCACTGGAGAAGCTTTTGCACCTCATTGTTATTCACATAGTGGCAGAACATTTCCAGATCCTCAGGATCAGATCTCTGGGTGTCTAACAAGTTTCACTAGAAAAGATTTATTGCATTTTCCAATTATGCAAGGGTTCTCTATCAGTATCTGATAAAGATCTCTCCGGTTTTACATCCTGTGATGCTAGCTAAAATGTTCCTATTCTTCTTCCTTTGCCACTTTTCCATTTCAGTAGTTTCTGATAGAAGACAGAAATAATTTCTGCTTTTTCTTTGCCCTTTCAAAAACCCATGTCAGAGAATCTTAAATCTTTGGCCATATTTCTAGTACGTGTCTGTGTTTGTACTCAAAAATAAATCAGTCTTTAAAACAGGATGGTCTGATGCTGCAGACACATACATGATTGCCTCTTATACTTGCACAGAGATTGCTTTCCCCTCTTGTGCCTTTTTAAGCTTTTATTATGAGTTTATTGTCTCCTAGTTTTACCTGACATTATCATGTTCCTTGATGGAGGCAGCTTTTGTGAGATTCTGTAATCTCTGTGCCTGGTCTCTCACTGCTCTTCATGTGTCCCTGTGTTTGAAGTACCATCTGCTTGTGCATCAAATCCATACCTTTACTAAAGACTTCATCAAAATTTCTTATGCTGGAAAATGAGGAGCTGAGTAAAATGCATTATGTCTTTATTAATGCTGCCTTTGCCTTGCGTTATATTTCCTTCAATCCTATACCCCTTTATTTTCTACCTATTTTTTTCTCTCCTTTGGTTTGTTGGGGTTTTTTACATTATCATCCCTGCTTCCAGTAAATCTTTTCCTTGGACTTCTCACCCTTTTTTTTTCTTGCCTTCCTTTATCCATTCTGCACCTGTTTTTCATCTCTACTATTTTGATTTTTTTTTCCTTTCTGCCTGCTCCTTCCCAGGTTGACAGAAGGAGCCAAAGGCTATTTGCTTTGCATAAGCACTGGCGGTAAGAGGAAGCAGAGCAGGATTACTAAAGCCCTTTTGGTGGCTTTTCCTTTGCAGCTGGCTCTGGGTTTAAGGAGCATCTGCTGTCAGGTAGGCTCAGAGGAGAGGGACACCAGAAATCCTCAGAAGAGTGACAGGCATAGCACATTTGCTGCTGAACACCCCTGAGTCTTTTCCATTAATTCTTAAAAGATTAAATTATGGCCTCCTCTCTTTCGTGCTTTTATGGAAGAAGATTTAGTTTCCCTGCACACTGGATGCTGGAAAAACTGATGGGAACTGTTTCTTATCACAACTGTTTTTCTTCTGTAGTGAAATGGATTTTCAACAGAAAACTGTTTTGGAAAGTTTTTGCTCTTTGGAAAAGTCTTACAGGTCTGGTTTGAATAAAAATTTTCTTTCAGTAAATATTCTGTGTGGCTGAATTTCAGTTTCAGAAGCAGTTTAGTTTCTCTTTTCCTTTTTTTGATGATATATTACATTTTAATCAGCTTCTGCCAGCTTTAGATACTAGCCCCCTTCCAGAGCACAGACCTGACTTTTTCCTGACTGGCTTTTCTCTGGTAATCTGTGCATGAATCTCATCATCATCATCATCATCATCATCATCATCAGTATTATTTGAAGGTACTGACCTGAGGTTTGCAGATTTCAGCACTGTGTTAGATACACATGGCAGTGATACTCAGTGTGAGATTGCTCTCACAGAGCAGGGTGTAACAGGGATCTGTAGCTGCCCATGCAAGTGAAATAAATTCAGGCTTGTAGCATGAATTTCCTAAATGGTTGCCCATACCTTAATGTTATTTGCATGGGGCTTGATAGTCCCAAACCCTGGGGAAAATACCCCATTCTCTTTTCTCTACTGTATACCCAGGCAACCTTTCCCCCCCCTTTTTTTTTCTCCTGTCCTGGTCTAATGATCAGAACTTACTGAGGTGCAAGGTATGAGAGCCCACAGACAATTTTTAAAACAAAAATATGACTGCATAACTATTTATTTCCAAAATTATGGCTTCTAATGGTTGTTAGTGCAAGGAAATTTTTGATGCCAGAGAATTGGTGTTATCTGGTTTCTAAACATGCATGACATCACTTATTTCTGCAATAATTAAGAGCTTCATTCCCATTAACTAATTTATGTAACCATCTTTCTGCTATCAGACTTACAGAAAATGACAAAGCAAGCACTGAATTTTTAGTGGAAAATATCTCCTGTTGGGTACCTCGTACATTTGAAGTGTAGCATCTGTTCTTAGTTCTTGAGCAATGCTGTGTTGAATTAGCACAATGATTACTGTTGCCTTTCCATACTCTGGACACTCACCAGGATATTTTGGATATTTTTTGCCAATGCAAAGACAACTCTGCAAATTCCATCACAAAGCTGTTATCTTTGGCTCTCAGGAGCCAAATGTGCATTAGCCCACAAAACAGGAGGTACTGTGCATATGTAAAGCAATAGTATCCTTGTAGTAATGACAGCAGGGAGGCAATTTTGATGGGATCTTATCTGGACTAATACAGCAGCTCCTAAAATCTCTTCCTTGCAAATGAGACCAATACTTAAAAACCACTTCTCACATTAGTAAGCTAGTCATTTGGCTATCATCAGAATTGCTATATCAGAAGTTGGCTATATCAGAATTGGAGCCCATCCATGAGTGAATTATTGCAGGTTTGACTAATTTATAAATAAACCTGATGTCCATGCTGCTATCCAACAGTTCTCTCCATTGGTTGGCAAGAGTTTCAGGAGCTGAGAATGCATGAAGGCTTTATTCATAAAGTGCACGATATTCAGTCAACTTAAAAAAAAGTAATTCCAATTTCATTTTGGTTTCCATCTTTAATAATGGCAATGTCCCTGTCACTGAAATGGGTAACATTCACAGCATGTAAGCACCTCCAGGCTCTGGCAGTGAAGAGACTGGACCTTTTATTTCAGAAAGGATGCTGCTCTGTGCAGACTTGGTAGCATGAAAACTGAAAGAATGTATTAAGTTTTCAATAGGTGGGTGAATTTTAGGTCCACTTTTATAGCTACTTTGAAGAAGCACAATGGAATGTGACTGGAATGACTGGAAAAGTCACAGGAAGTTCATAGGAAAGAAAAACTTCTTTCACTATTTAAGGGTCTCCAAAGTTCCCATTTAATTTAATTATATTTTGCATGTTATGAAAAGAATTCCAGTAACTGTCCTGTAAATCCCAGCTCCCAAATCTTTCCTTTAGAAAAAGCATCCTGAGATTGCTGATTTCCACAAATGCACTTACCACTGATGCCACTGATTTGTAACCTCACTTCTGAAACCCTAGCCATGCTGAAGTCAATGGCAAAGCTTCCTAAGGATTTAATTGCCAAATAGTTAAATCAGGAAAATGAATACCTGAACTCGTTATATCTAGTTAAATCAGAAAAATTAATAACTGAACTCATTATATCTTCTGCTGCCCTGTTAATATTTAACACTTTGTCAAGTGCAGAAGAGCCACCAAGAACCATAATAGCAGGCTTTCAGCAGCATTGGCCATGAGGCATCAGCAGTCAGCATTTCATATGAATTGTACACATCTGTTGGATTCAAGCAGAACATCAGACAGCACCAGAGCTTCATTAAGATAATTCTGTAACTGCATAAAATGATGGGTCAGCCTGTGAGTGCCTTGGGCCTGTAAATATCAACATTCAACAAAGGGTCCATCTGGCCTCAAGTGAATGTATAAAGTGTGTAGTCATTGTTACATTTATGATAGTGGAAGAAGTTAATTTTCTTGCCTTTTGAAGAGCTTGAGAATAACAGGTCCTGTCTTATGTGTATTTCTGACAGTGGGCTTCAAAACATCATTTTTTCTGAAATCTCCTGAGAGCTGAAATTTGGTTCCTGCAGGGCTTATGGCTTTTGTGTGAAGTGAGAGGAATTGGGTGCTGTTAGAGCTGTGTTAGGAAGGGGCTGAGAGGCTTGGTGTGCAGGATGCACATCCCTGCTAGCCTGTCTCCAAGGGCAGGCACAGAGGATGCTGCCTGACCAAAGCCACAGCTGAGATAAAATCCCCAGAATCTCAGCAGGTACTGGCTGGATGCACTGCAAAAATACCTGCTCTAAATTTGGAGAGACAGAGAGAGCAATGTGGCTTTCACACCTTTCTTCACTAGCTGGTACACTAAGGAGGAATGGCAATGATGACAGCCTCATCACAAGGGGAGTGCTTCCGTGGTGGTTGTTAGGAGAATGCTCAAAATTAGCATTCACTGTCTCCATGAAGGATGGGATCTGTGCTGTATGCCATCCATCTAGGTACCACATGGATGTGGACAGTTGTCATAGAAATGGCTACAGAGACAGTGCCTATCCACATAAAGCCTAGCAGAGGTCACTTCTAAACTGCTCCTAACATCTGACTAAGTTAAGATGCCATTTATTTAATATGGGCTGAATTTGCTCCAGACTGAGGTTTATTAGTTATGAGATCTTGAAATACATGGCTGGTTGGTGATCTTTTTTTCCTTTTTTTCATAATTTTTCTAGAAATACTATTCTGCTGAAGAGAGCACAGTGTAGGCAATACCACATGGTGGTTTCAGTGCCTTCCTCCTGACGTGCATGTTGTGTTTTGAGTGATGCCATTCTGTTTTGAGAGCCTATGGGATTTTCAAAACCACCATGTTAATCTCATTTGGGTTCTCTAACATACTTCGGATCACTCTCTCTTTTTCGGAGCCTGATTGCAGGGTGCTGAATGACGTTTTGTGGTGCAAATGGGCTGTTTTCAGGTTTTCACTGCACCATCCTTTTGGAACTCTTTAACTGTTTAACCTCTCTGTAAGCCTTCAGCGTGCCATATTGCAGTGAAATTCTCTGCTAATCAAGGTTGTTGCTAATGAGAGAATCGATGTCTCTCATTCAGCAGAGGCACTGCTGTATCCTGAAGACATCCTGCCTTTTGATCTCCTTGATCCAGATTAATTGTGGGAGGCTAAATCCAGACAGAAATATCAAATGCACAGCAGTGCTTAACAGAAATGTTACAATTACATACAAGCAGGAGAAATCAAAGGAGGGATCCAGGGAGGTGATGGAGCATGGAAATAACAGGGTAGCTGAAGTTCATGGTTTCAGCTTCCAGTTCTGATCTGCTCGTCCATAGACACTGAGTCATCAGAGGCAGGAAAGTAAAGAAGGAGAGAGAACATAAGCTGTCATACAAGAACCAAGGTAAAAAAAATTACCTGCCTTTTACGTCCTCAAACTCATGGGCTGAATTTGTCTCTGATGCAATCCAAAGACAGAAATACATGAGCAACACCAATATTACCAGCAGAGGAAAATTTTCAATAGTTATGACTGGTGTTCCTCCCTGGGAGCCAGTGTGTGTTATGTTTGTTGTTGGGTTTTGTTAGGGTTTTTTGGGGGTTTTTTGTTTGTTTTGGTTTGGGTTTTTTTTTTTTTTTTTTTTTTTTTTTTCTTTGGTTTGCTTTGCTTTGGTTTGGTTTGCTTTGGTTTTTTTAAGGGGAGAGGAAACAGGCATGTGAAATAGCATGTAAGTATCTGAAACTGCATGATACAAGATCTGAGTTCAATATTCAGGGGATAACTAGAAGCTACCATTGAAGATTGGCTTAAAGCAAACCTTGCTTTGGAATCAACTTAAGTACATCCCTTGACATCTTCAGCTCTTTCTTGTCTACTAAAGCTTGCACATTTGGGGCAAGATTTAGTTTCTGAACATCTTCAATCTGAAATGTTTCATATAAAGCTCTTGTTTCAAGTCATTTAAATAGCTATGAAATTCACATTCATACTCTGAACCTTCTGGCTGCAGTGCATGTTCAGATAATGACATTTCAGTAGGGAAATATAGCCTTTGCCCTATCTATTGCAGATAGATCCAGCATGGAAAACTCTTATAATCAGCAGGTACTGTAAAAAGATCTGCATGGGTATTCATTTGTGACTTAAAAAGAAAGAATCTAATTAGGAATGTACTGTGGTATCAGCATTATGTTAAGTGCTTTTGTTTTCATCATCCTCAAAGCATGCCTAAATCTCAGAGAGAAATGGGGAAAACCATATTATCAACCATACAAAATCAGTCACAGCTGTACAAAATGTAGTGTGGGCAAAAACATACCTTTTGGTGAAGCCTGAAAATGCTGACAGGTAACTCTGACAAAAGCTTTGTTTTATAGATGTGAACACGTGGAACACACACTGAGCATCAGCAGAGCATTGTGAATTTGCCTGAGAAGCATGTGCTTAGATAGAGGAATGTATTTCTGACTGAAGAGGAATTTAGTTCTGAATTTATTTTAGCATTGCCATGTTCTTGTCAAAGTACAGAGGAAGGACTCTGCCTGTTTAAACAGATTTGGGCCCATTTGTGCATATCACTCCCATGTAGGCGTAAATATCTTTATTTAGGGGTAGATGGCATGAATCTTTTGCCTGTGGGCACAGATGTGTCTGTGTGTTTTTATTCACATTCATGTATCTCATAAAATGCTAACCTCCTCCAGGGAGGCCAGCTACAGCAGGTAACCCACACCTGGTATCAAACTCACAGAGGGGCAAGGATGTAGGGATCCCATGTCATTATTTGGCCAAGAATGATCTGCATAGACAAAACCAGCCCTATGTTTGATCTGCACGTGGCATGGTGATGGCACTTTTGCTGGTTTGCTTTGCAATTCGTTTCAATTGCAGTTCTGCAGGACATGGGGAAAAACAAAAATCTAGAGCTATTAAAAAAGTTAGAAAGTTCTAAGAAACCCCTCTTCTGTGTGCTTCTCTGATTCGGGGGGATTCAGGAGAGAGGTAGGGAAAACAAATTGTCTCAGCCAACCTGAGTCCTTAACCTTTCAGGTATTATAACGCAAGTAAAATGTGTTGTTCTGAAATGTGAGTAAAATGTGTTGTTTTGAAATGTAAATGGAATGTTTGACACAGGCAACTCATAATGCAATCCTGCAGCTTGTACATGCACAGGTGTAACAGAGTGGGGACAGGAATTTGCCTTCTATTTGTCAGCTTTTCAGAATGCTGAAAGCAAGAGATTCCATCTGGAGAAGAGTTTCTAAGTTTCTGAGATAAAAAGGAGATTAATGTTGTTCCTGTATTGTTCCAACTGCTTGATCAGAAATGAGTCAGAGAGTGATCTCCGTGTTCTTCTCCTTCTGGATATGTGTAGTCCCATATTTCAGATCTGAAATTAAAAATCCTGTTAGGAGTGTTCAGATCCTTAGGTAAAAGCTTTAACTAAAGAGACAAGGTTCCTTGTAGGAAAATGAGAGATCAGTTTTACAGTGCAGGCCCTCATGCTGAAAATACCCATGCAGGCATGTACTGGATGTAATTAACTTGTTTATCTATTTATAGTTTACTCAGGGTGTGTTTGTGCCCAGATGGTGCTCCTTAAATTTCACTGGGCTGTGTGTATGAGCAGCAGTTCACACTAAAGATCACAGTGCAGAACAGGAGGCCAGGTAGCAAACAAATATACTTAATTAAATAGACATTCGCAATTAATTAATACAATACTTATGACTTTTTTATGGTGCCTCTCTGCAAGAAGGATTTGTAACTTTCAAAATTGCTAGTAATTACTATCTTGTTTTTGTTTTGGATAGTTTTCTTTCCAAGGATAAATAAATAACACTCAGTTTTGAGAATGGAGAAATATCCAAAAAGGGTGGAGTAGCCAAACCTTACAGTGTGCCAGGAGTGGATTCCAGCCTACTACTGGATTATTCCTAACCCTACAGCACCTTCCTTCTCCAAACTTCCTATTTGATAGTTTGGGTTCCATATGTTCACTCTTTTCATATGCTTGAGCTCCTACCTACCACCAAGACTGATTTGCTTTCTTTTCCAGCAAGACTGAAATTTTCCTCCATTTTCAACTGAGGTCTATTTGTATTCACTTCTTTCATAAGGTACTCTTGTAATTATTTAATTTTTAAAATGTTATCATTTTCATATACATTCTGAAATTCTGCTTTAATCTACCAATTTGTAGTTTTGTAAATTAAGAAAAAAAAAAAAAAGAAAAACGTGCCTGTAAAGGGAAATAATCCAGGCAATGACATTAAGCATGCTTACACCAAACTGTAGTTGGACCAAATGTCTTTCCCCATGTTCCTCCCCTCCTACTGAAATGATAGATTTCATGTTAAATACAATATTTGAATAAAACATATTTTTGGGTTTTTTTTTAACATCCCCAGCCACTGAAAGTTGTTTGATCCGCTGATGCCCTGATCCTTGTACAATGTATCTGGTACAGGCTGAAAGTACAGGAGGTTTTTGGTTTGGTTTTGTTTTGTTTTTCTCTGCAGCATGTGTCAGGAAACTGGCTTCCCTTGTTCTGTTTGTTACTTTAAAAGCATTTGAAAATACAAGTGCAATGATTTAATTGAGCTCAGTGATTGCCAAGTATTTTCTGTGACTTTTAACAGGTTCAATTACTAGATTGGGATCACATCAAAGGAACTGCAGTATTATTAGCATTACAAATCTGCTTCCTGATCAGAACTACTCAGCACATTGAGTTTAAGGAGGGGAGATTAATGTATTTCTGTAAAATGAATGAAACCACCTCAAGTTCCAAAACAGCCTCCTGTGTACTCCATAAAAGTTCCCGCTGTAAAGAGCCAGGTTCTGTGAGGTATTGATTGTCAATTTTAAGCTAATGTTTCTAGTTTTGGAGGCTCTACAAAAAAAAAAAGAGAAAAGCAGTGAATGTGGGAATAGTTCCCCATTCTCTCCTGTTCTCTTCCTTCCTTGTCCTCCTTCAGGCTGCTTGGTTCCCTCTCCCAAACTGCTGTTTGCTTCCCTTTTAGTTCTTCCAAAATGACTTGGGCTTCAAGAAGACTTTTTTAAGGTTAAAGAAGAAACTAGTCTTGTTTTTTTTTATGGACCCTATCAGACTTGATTCACCCTGCAGTCCCCTAGTTCCATCGCTGAAGGCTTGGTGCATGGCAGGGATGTGTTAGGAATGGCAGCCCATAACTCTGTAAAATGGCCTTGTTCCCCAAAAGCAGAGCATATGGATTAAGTCTCATGTTGAGCATCAAGTGCAGCTGTTTTTATTACACTGTCTGCAAAACAGAGCAAGTAGTGTGCAGGCAAAGCTCAAAAGCCCCTTAGCAGCTTCCTAATCTGAGATCAGTTGGGAAAGGATTCTCATCCCTGGATTCAACTTCCAGGGGAAGGCCCTGCATCTAAATCCTTTGTGCACTGAAATGTTGTTTGAGATGGTTTGGGCTGCAGAAAACCATTGGATGCCTTTGTTAGAGGAGCAAGGGTCTGGAATTGGTGTGAATAACTCACATGTGGAATGGGACTGTTGGTGTAATGTGTGTGCCCCAGCTTTCCACCCTCAGACTGCTGACATTATTGACATTATTGACATCCTGTATAGCCTTTGTTAGAGGAGCAAAGGTCTGGAATTGGTGTGAATAACTCACATGTGGAATGGGACTGTTGGTGTAATGTGTGTGCCCCAGCTTTCCAGCCTCACACTGCTGACACAGTCCTTTCCTGTCACACGTCCTTAGGCTGTTCATACTGTTGTTTGCCAGCATTTCTGTCACATCAGCTGCAGCTTCCCGCTCTCCAGGTCTTGGCATGCCCTGTGGGTTGGCTGGCTCGATGATATTCCCTGCTCCTGCAGAGCCATCTCTTCCTCTAGCTACCATATCCTTGATGACTCCTATCCCATTAGCAGTTCACCCCCACTTTGCCTCTTTCCTCTCTCTTTGGACTGTGATTTCAAGTCATGTCACAGCCACACTGTTCCAGGGCATGCATTTTCTCTTCCTTAGCCATGTGCTTGCCTGGTCATGTTTAATTAGTGGTTTTCCTAAGGGTGATCTCTGGTCTTCTTGCACAGTTTCAGTAACCACATCTTCTTGAAACTGCTTTAGTATTCTGTCATGTAGTGGAACTAAATGTAGAATGTCCATCTTCCTTTTGAAAATGTTGTGAGGGGCAGGGAAGATGCTCAAAGAAAGACAGCTGAGGTCAGGGAAGAGCAGTTACTTACACTGGGAAATCTGTGACTGCGTGTTGGGTAACTCTGCCTGTGGCTTCCTGGTGGTGGGGAGGATGTTCATAATTCCCAAGAGCACACACAAAGTTCATGCTCATCCTTCATGTGACTGCTGAATGACTGGTCATCTCATGTCAGATGTGAAGGAGCTAGAAGTGCAACTCTTCTCAAGGAAGCTTTTCTCATCAAGGCTAAGAGCAGCATCTTTCTCTCTATGCATTTCCCTTCTGTGCTTTATGACTTCAATAAAAAATTAGAAACAGGCTTTTTCTACATTTCTTTTGTGTACATATTGACCTACTTGGCCACTGTAGCTTCAAAGAGCCATTATGCTTTCCTGCTCTACCCTCCTATAGTCACAAGCCTCTCAGATCATCAGATGCTCTCCAGACCTAAGAGCAGAAACTGAACAATGCAAATCATGTCAAGGTTGTGAACAGCCTGAAACTCACAGTCCAGTTTAGTTGTTACCTGGAGTTATTGCTTTCTCCTCTGCAAAGACACAAACAGGTGTAGTTCAGTCTTTAAAATCAAGGTAGATCTTGTTTTATGGAGTTGTAGTTCATGAGTACCCAGCTGCACATCTCTCAATGACAATGAATTAGTTAATTGAGTTAATTAATTTTTTATCTGTATTACACTGTCTAGGCTGTGGACAGCATCTTCTCCTTATTATTTTTCACATCTCTGTGTTTTCTTGTGCCTTGACAGAACTGAAATTAAATCCTTGCAAACAAATAGGATCTCAAACCTAAAGTAGTTATGCAACTTCGAATATGATTTCTTTGAATTAGACTTGGTGAATAAACCTGTCTGTGGTAAGGATTCTGGACTTTTTTTAATCCTGTGTTGTCTTCTTATCACAGATGTATTTTAATTCATTAATAGTTAATTATTTGTAGCAAACTGGCAAAGGTAGAGATTGTAGCATTTGAGAGATAAAATGTGAAGGGATTAATTGATTCCAGTAAGAATGGGAAAGCATTTTTCCCAGCACATGGGAAAAAAACCTTTTATATGAAAAGGTTTTTATTCTGTTTTGTAGATGGAGATTTTGGAGATGGAATATGCTAAAAATGGAACTTAATATGTTTCCACATCTCATTTGAACAGTCGTCAAGCAAAGCCGGTCTGTGTGGCATCAGAGTATTTGGTCACAGTACTGCATCAGCATGGATTGTCATTTCTTTGGCTGTTTGGGTCTCCCAGAGTACAGTACATACTTCACATTTAAAATGACTACTCACTTTGCATTTAAGAAGGGGCCTTTTATATTAGGAAAGCTTACACAAAGGTCTGTGATGGACAACAGACAATAGCAGCAGCCTTCATTAAATATTGCTTTTAATACATTGCTTTTAATACAATGCATGTTACAGAGTGGGATCAGATGCCTCTTAGGGCAGTGAAGATGGATGAGGAGTAAAAAAGCTGGCACTAGAGTCTAGTATCAGTATAGGTTTATTGTGAGGCTCTCCATCAGCAGCTGGAAAGCAATGTTAGGAAAAAAACATATTATCACAGAACCTTGTTAGGGAGCACATAGTCAGTCTGCAATTATTTTATGTTACTGCAAGAAAAATGCATTCTTTGTGTCTCTAGAAGAAAAACAATTAGTTACCACATTAATATCAAAGAGACAAGCATAATTAAATGGCTTTCTGTGTTCTTATTCTGCTTTCAGCATTAGTTTTCTGAGTGCCATATGTATCGAAGTTGTCATTTACAGCTCTGGTATCTCCTTGTCAGAGAGCAGTTCATGGCTCAAGCCAGTTATTTATTTTGTTTGTTTAAACTTACTGAGGAGTGCAGCTGACTGTCCAGTACACAGTAGAAAAGGAAAGCTGATGGTCTGGAGTCGCCGAAATAAAATTTGTGCTAAGTATTTGCTACAAGTATTTTAAGTGGCATTTTAATCAATATTTTGAAAAGAAGTACCTATTCATTCCCTAGACCTGTGGAATGAAGTTCTGCTCTGTGTGTGCAGATGTTAGCTTTGGTGTGATCAGTACACAGTGACAAATCAGTGCTGAGCTTCCTCCCACAAGCCTGCTCAAGGAATACCACCCGGAAAACAGAGATGTAACACAAATAATGCCACTCATGCCTCAGGAGAATCTCATCTAGCTCCACTGAATTCTTCACTGAGGGCTGTGAATGCTGCAAGTTGCATTTCCATGAAGTGAAACAGAATCCTAAATAGCAGCTCCTCTGTGTGAAATATCAGAGTAGGGTAATCTCAAATGCCTCATTTTCTGCAGTGATTGTAAATACAACATCACACACATGTTAGTAAGAGGAAAATGAGATTGAATTTCCCTGTGAAATATGAAAATATGGCAATGACACAATAGTGCAGAGGTGGAGGGCTCTGAATGTGTTCTGACATTACAACTGTCAGGTTCCCTGTACATGCAGATGTCAGACTGTCAGAATTCAATAGGGTGAAATAGGTTTTCATTTTAGGTGAACAAGAACCCCAATTATAACCTCTTATAGTTCCAGTTTGTGCACTCTGTGAATGTGTTTAACATCCATTCAGCCTGTGGCACAAAATCCTTTGCATGTTGCCTGGAACTACAGTGCTAGGTGCAGCTCTCTGCTATCTGTACAACAGGGTGGAAAAGGAACTTCCCTTAATCCCCCTCTATTTGGGGTTTGTAACTTTTCAAATTGAGTCTTTCAAGCTTCAACTTGTCACTTACTGTCAGTCGAGGACTTAATTTCTCTTGATAATGGGTGAAAGTCCTACCTGGCCAATTGAGAGCTCTAGGGTTCTAAAAATGATTTCTAAAATTTCTAAACATTCTAAAAATCTAAAAAATTATTTCTAAACATTTCTAAAAATGATGGTTTCTGATTAGCTGAAGAAAACAGTCTTGTTCCATGTATTAACATTTCTGAAATACACGAGATCAGAGTACTGAGTATTGTGGAGGAATTGTGGTAGCCCTAATTGTAGGAATAAAATTTTAGTTGGCATTTTTCTTGTATTTCTGAAGGCAAAGTTTTGCTGAAAAAATCACATGACTGGTGGCAAAGTCAATAAACTTTTCTATATATTATATGTGACCCTGAAAAAAATCTGTTTTGCAAATAGGTCCTCGCAAGAGAATGTTCATGCATTGAAGTTAAAAAAACCGCTGCCGTGTCTTATGTATCTGTTTTAATATTGAGATAAAAACACAGCTAAAGCTGTATATTAAACAATATAAAACTATATTTTAAATAATATAAAACTATATTTTAAACAATAGTTTCTAAAAAGAAAGTGTTTCCATTTAATTTCCTGTTGTAATTGCTGGGAATCACAATTGAGTTTCATTATCTTTTTATATTTATGACTTCATGCAACTTCCTGTATTACTTGTGCAAAAAACTTTGCTTTTTCAGCCAGATGCAATTATTTGTTACACTCAAATCTAGACATTTTAAAGATCTAAAGTTCTTATCCTGAAAGCTGTGCATTTAAATATACTAAGTTTCTACCTCAATTTAATCATAGTCCTGAGTATTAAGTTCACATGTGGCTTAAGCCCATGTCTATTATTGTGAAAGTGAACGGTTGTCCTTGGAAAAGATTAAGAAAATTTGATGTACAAGTTATTGAGAAGAACTAGTTAAAGCTTCATCTGTCTCTTTTCTCTGAAATTTCTTGCAGAATAAAAAAGTCAGTAAAAAAAGAATCTGTCGCTGCAGCTGGAAATGTTAGTATTAGCGTTAGGATATATTTCAACTGTAATAGCCAGAAAAAACAGTTTGTTTTGAAATCTCATCTGCCTACTGTGGCATATGCATTTCTATAGCCCTGCAGCCTTGTTGTGTTCATGAAAGTATATGGTTTGCTGAGGATTTTCCACTTTAAAACATTTTAAAATATGTAGATTAAGTCAATATAATAGATAATTATAAAATAGAATATATTAACTCAATATAATAGATTAAATCAACCATATATCTGCATCTTTTGATTTACTATCTTTTTAAAAGACAGTAATAGCTACAAAATAATACATAGCTCTAACAGATTAAAGTATGTAAGAGTATTATTTATCAGACATTTTGTCAAATCCAGACCTGAACAAATAATCCATATCTGGGCTCTGTGATAAAAATAACAGTCGGATATATTTTGATCATGGACTAAAATGAAATTCAGCTGTCTGGCAGCCCTGTTGATCTTTTCCTGTGTGCCATTTAATCTGGTAATGAAAGATGTGCTATTTCCCTCCCCCATGTGTTTAACTGGAACAATTCTTTCAGGTTCTGATCACCTGTGGCTCCAAACCAAACCACACCAAAGCGAGTGCTTTCTGTGGCAAAAATGGAGAATTCTGTTTCACCCCAAAATGCCCCTCCACAAGTCAGTTTTATTGCTGAGATGACCGTCTGCCCTTGTAAGCTCTGGCCTGAGCTATTTTGGGATGGTTTCACTTGTTAGCTCTGGAATGGTCTGAACACATCTCAGCAGCAGCAACAAAACTGATGCTAAACAAGTGCACCTAGCTCTAGCTCTGACAGGCTGCTAGATGATTTAAAATCATATTATATTTGCTTCAGAGGAAAAACCTTTAGAGAAAATAAAGTGAATGAGCAGTGGAAGTGGCATTTGAGGCATGCTCGCAGAGTTTAATTCCAGATTAAGCTTTGCTGTCTGAATGCCAGTGTACTCACTCCCTTGCCATAAAAAGATCCTGTCTATATCTTCACCTCAGCTGATTGCTAGAATGTAGAGAAAATGCTCACTGATGGAGCGAGATACAAAAATAAGTGCTTCAGATTAGTGCAGGCAGAATTTGGAGTGCACGGTGACTTCTGTCTCTGATAAATGTTCCTTTCAGGCATTTAAAACAGGGCTTGGGGCAGAGAGGCTGTTTTTCCATTTTGTTTACTTAATGACAAATAGTATTTTATTGATAAAGAAATCTATTTGAGGGCCAGATATGTTTTTCACAAAATGAGTGTTTGACATGCCCCATAGTAATCAGTGCCTGGCTTGACTGTGTTATCTCACAGTCTAAAATTACTGGGAAAAATGCAAGTGAAGCTGAGGGCAGAACCTGCTGCAGATTTACCATCCTTCTTCCACCCCCAGCTGGAGCTCTCAAGAAATGAATATACTTGAAGAATTTGAACAAAAAATAATAAAGAAAGAGGCAGTCAAATGCAGAATGTGTCACAGAAAGTTACTGATGGTGTCTTTTTAGGAAAAGCAGTGAGTTATGTCAGCACAGAGAGTTTAAGGAGAGAAATAAAATCCTCCCAAGCCTGTATCATATACTTCATGATATAAATGTGTGTTTTCTACCTACACTGTAGGTTCTTGTGTGTGCTGTTCCTCACCAAAACCCATGGAAGCAAGAATTTATTCTTGAGTAGTTGGGCAGGGCCTGCTCTTCCCAATGGACACGGCAGTGCTCCTTGGGGATCCCACAGAAGGGGAAGTAAGATGCTTGTGGCACTGTTATCACCGCAGGTGATGAAATAGTACATTTTGGGGGCTAGCAATAAATGTTATTCTTGGTCAGTGCTGAACTGGGTCATCAATGACACTCTGTTTTGCTGAACTGCTCTGTCCTATGGAGCTGGAATCAAGTAATGAGGTGTCTGAATTACTTTGGTTTTGCTGTTGCCAAGTTCAGCTAAAAGTTTGGTCGTTTTCTCTATTTGTTCAATGCTGGTTTAAAAGAAAAACATGAATGCAACACACAACATTTTAAGCGCATGTCCTTTTGTATAGGTGGAAATCTTCATTTGCTTAGTTTAACCATGTTGTAAATTAGTTTTGTTCCATATTGCTGCTCCAGGTTGTGTCCCTTCTAGTGAGATTTACTTTATTATGCAAACTCTAATCCAATATGAAATGTTGCAAACAGTTAATGGCTACGGCCTTCAAGGATTTAACCTTGGTCTTTTCTGAGGGATGCTGAGCACCTGCAACTCTTCTATCAGCGGAAAGAGTGACTGCTCAGTGCCTTTGAAATGCAAATCCCAAATCTGCCTGTTTAAGAATAGCCCTCATCCTCAGAAGGCCATTTCTTGTTATTCCAGAGCTCTTAACAAATGTGTTTATTTCTGGTCAAATTAAGTATATAATTAAGGGCATAGTTTTGAGTGTTTCAACAATCAGAATGATTTTGACCCTGAAATATGCTATAGCATATCCCCAGGCTGCCTCAAGTTTACTAAAATCAAACCTTGAGCAACAAAAGCATTTTAAATTTGAAATTTTGAAGTTTTTCTAGCAGATCCTTTGTGCAGTTTGGATTGAATGTCACCTTTTCCCCATCCCTGTGTGTGTTTTCCCTTAGCACTATTTGTCTATAGAGATGTGCCCACTGATTCAGGCCTATTAAGCAGGTTGTTTTGCAGCAATGGAATCATTTTCACTGGAACCTACTGTCATGATTTGAAGTAGAGGTGCCTGCCATGTCTTTTGTTTCGAAAGTAGAAGATGTATTTCTAACCAAGTCTGTGTTCTAAATTCTCATTAAGATGATTTTGGTCAAAAAAGATGTCGCATATTCCTTGGGAAGGCATCCATGTTGGGTGAGGGTTTAATCTGAATTGTTGGAATTGAAGAGAGATTTCTTGGTACTGCTAAACAGGCAAAGATTGATTAGACAGGTTTAACAATACTCTTTCTCTGAAAGCCTGTTTCAGATTGAATTCCTGTTTCAGTGTCAAAGATAACTTGCTCAGCTTGTAGTGAGCTGTAGCTGAATTGTACAGTGAGAGAGATTTGTGTGATGGGAGCATCTGGATGTGCATGAGCAAGAGGGGAAAAAGGGATGGATTTCAGCTTGCTTAGAAAATAAAATGCATCATTAATCTAAATATGACAGCAGCATAAGCTGTGAGGACTGTCTATGCCATGAGTCTGCTTTTTGTGCTGCTCTGCCAGCTGCACTCACGGTTTAGGATCATCTTTAGAATGATCACCTTTCTATTTTTCTTCCCTTCTTCAAAAGCTAAATGCAAAGGGAGCTGTGGGAAAGAATATGAATACCTAATAATTTCATGTGTTTGTCACCACACTGCTTCTGCATACGTGGCAGTTTTCTCTCTTCCTTGAATAGACCTTTCTCCTTTAAACAATTTGCAAGGGTTTCTTTTTGTGGTATTCGTTGCTTGTTTTTTTTAAATAGCAAAAAGGTCACAGGCAAAAGCTAATAAGATAAAGTAAACAGCAATTATGAATAAGAAATGCATGGAAAAATATGCATGTGTGTACAGAAAGTTTTTACATAAACTGAATATAAATACAGTGGAAGCATAAGAGGCTGAGCTGCTGCCAGCAGGATAATTATATAATTGATGTGCTTGTCTATGAAACTGCTTTTTCTGTGCTTTGATATATAGCTCCACTAATGAGGTAGGCCTCAGTCCCAAAATTTGGTCTCTGTTCCTTGTGTAATGTTCATCACATATACAGCTGTGTGAGAAACATGCCTGCAGCCTTGTGGAAATTAAACACAGTCCTTCTAGGTAACACTCCTTGCATCTGACTGCTTTCTGGGCACACTTCTTGCCACTTCCCATCTGAGGGAAGATGGTGCTGGCAGTTGGAACAAACAGAAAATTAGAATAATGTAGCACACACAGCAATTCACCTCTCCTTTCCCACAGCAGTCATTTAGTTTATTTAGATGTATTTTCCTGATTGCTTTTGTGACTGAGTTCTCCTTGCCCCTTCCTTTGCTAATTAATAATCCTCTTGTGCTTAAGCAGACACTGATCTTGTGGGCAGATGGATGTGCTGATGAATTCTGTGAAGGTCAGGAAAAAGGATGAGGCTGATGGATGTGTGACTGGAAGAACCAGGTTGTCTTGCTGTTGCTTCACACCAAAGTACTGGTGTTTTGAAAAACAACTGAGTCTAAGTTGAATATTGCATTACCTGGGACCAGGGAGATTATTCTGGGTGTAAATTTATTTTACTGTTTTGTTTCATTTGAAGATTAGATTGTGATGTACAATCTAAAACAGACTTTTTCTTTTCCTTGCTCTCTTTTAGTTTTCTGTCTGAGTTCTCATTTCTTTGAGCTGTCCTTGTAGCTTTGCTCCCTCCTCATGCATGCACATGCATGTTGAGAAGTAAGTTTCAGAGCTCCATTGTTTTCTTTCAGAAGGGCAAAAAGATGAGAGATCCTCAGGCTTTCTGTCCCCTCTCTCTTTCCATTTCTTGTGCCCTAAAAAGAATTCCACCAACCAATATTTTTTTGCTACTTTTGCTGAAGACATTGGTGTTGTAGAAACCTGCTGATGAGTGACTGTCTCTGCCCATATTCCATGTGTCTCCACCACAGCCCAGGGCTTAATGTAGATGGGCACGTTTGGAGGAGTTTTTCTCTATACTTCTTAAGAGAGTAATAATAATAATAATAATAATAATAATAATAATAATAATAATAATAGCAAGGCTCCAACATGCTCCTGTTTCCTAGCATTCTGCAGAGTCACTCCCTGTATATTTGTGCGGTACTGTGTTCTCGAGTGAAAATCTGGAAACACTGCATGTGAATAAGTAAGTTTAGAATAATTAAAAGTGTTTTGCTATTGGTATGCTCCAGATAAAGGCATGGAGAATAAAGGTATGGTCCAGAAGTTCCAGATGTGCATCACAGTCACACATGATTGTGCAATATGTACCCAGAAAAGAGATCCCAGTGAGATGGGGCAGCATCTGCTCACTGAACCAAGGGGACCTGCTCTTCTGCTCTGCCCAGCTTGGCTTTGCTGTTTATGCATCAAAACTGGCATTTAAACCTTTACCTTTTATGATTCCTCAGCTTTGAAAAGGCACAGATCTTGAAAATACAGGTGACAAGCATTTAAAGGACGTTGTAGTGCCAGAAAACATGGGATTTATGCACACAGCCTCAAATGGGAGCCATGTCACCAGGGTGTCATGTGTGTCTGTGCTGTAGCTGAAAAGTAGTTCAGGATTTGTCTTTCCATAGATCTTTTAATGTATAAATTACATCCATGTTCTGTAGGTTGGAGAGGAATTTTGTCCAGTCTAAAGGGTTCACATGATGCAAATTCACTTATTTGTCAATACTGTAGGTGACTAATATGAACCAAATTGATGGTTCACAACTTCTACAGTTAATAAAATGTATTTCTTAACACATTAAATATACATCCAGTCATGGTCCATAAATAGCTATATCACAAAACTTAACAAGATCACAGGAAAAAAAATATTTATTATTAAATAATATATGCCTGGGAATATAAAGGCGCTATGGCTGAATTTTATATCTTCCTTTCAAGGATAGCTTTGATATTGTTAAGTGCTGTTATTTCCTCAACAAAAGGTTTTTAGATAGTGTCTAATATTTGTGCATCAGTGGCATATGTGATATATAAATAAAATCTAGATCTGCTTAAGGTAATAACCTTTGAAAACGAAAACTATTTCCTTAAATTTGTTATATGGGATTTATGCACACAGCCTCAAATGGGAAGCTGGAATAAGGGGACTTTTTAAGAAACTACTGTCAATGTTACAGAGGCCAAAATTTTCCTCTGAATTTTTCCGTGTTGAATAATTTCCCAAAATGGAAGAAGTAGTGATGCTAATTAATCCTCCTTATAATATATTAAGAGCTCTGATTCCTGTGTAAATTTCTTTAAATAAAAAAAAATATAAGAGATACAATATTAATTAAATATGAGTAGGAGAAAAAAAATGGTGGTTTTACTAAAATATACCTATACTTTACATTACTGCAGAATGTGATTCTAATATAATTTAAGCTGATCTAAGGTAATTTGCTGTACTGTTTCATTGTATGCTGCCTGGAGCTTGTGTGTGGCAAAGAACCAAAACACCCAGAGGAAGTTGTATGTTTGTTTGTCTTTTTATTAATAAGCTGTTGGCTAAATAAATTTCCAGACTTCCAGAACCAGGTACCTCAGAAATATCTATGTGGATATCTCTTTGCTCTTTGCAGTGAAAATTAAGCAGAGTAAGGAAAAATTAAGTAAAAATTTAAGTAAATTTAAGTAAATTTAAGTAAAAATTAAGTAAAAATTTACTTAATTAAGTAAAAATTAAGCAGAGAATGCACAGGTCCTAATTTTGAAAAATCCCCAAGTGCTGGTCTGATTTTGTCAGCTTGTTGTTGTCCAGCTGCTCAGAAAAATCAGCAGCTGCTGTGTCTCACTGCCTGCTTCTCTCCTGGTCGGTGCTTTGTGATTTAAATCACTTCTTTGGGTGGAGAAAAGCACATCTCTCTAATTCAGCAACAGCCATTTACATTGACTTGACAGCAAGAAATAAAACCATTTGAAAAGGATCACTGCAAGGATGGAGTGGAATAGGCCTGACTGATAAAAAGCTGTTGGGAGCAAAAGAAAAGGAAGACATACTACTGGGGTTTAGCTCTCTACCTAGGAACATGAAAAACATGCATGCAATTTTATGCATTTAGAGGTAACTTGTTGTTAGATGAGGTTTATTTGTCATTTGAAAGGCAGGTTTTCATAATATGCACTGCTTATAGTTCTAGAATAATAGCTCAGACAGCAGCTTTCATGTTCTGTGGGGGCATTTTAAGCAAAGAGTAGGCTGTCTCCTCATTAAATCCTTTTGCCATTTTTGACTGGAGAAGAAATGCTTCCAAACTGTGCAAAGACAAGAGGAAGACCAGACTGTGCTGCTTAATATCTGTGACTCTGTGTGCCCTGTGCTCTTCGCGGAGTGTGGTGTGGCTGGTGGGGAGCTTCCCCCTCAAATCAGATTATCTAACAGTTAATCTGTTTTGTTGGAGCTCTGAACAGCAGCTCATCCAGGAGCAGACTGAGGGCAGGAGGGGGGAGCTCTTCTGAGAGCAAGCTGTTTCAACCAAGCATTTTCCTTTTAGTGATTCACAGGATTAAATTTCAGGCTGTTGCCTATGGAACCTGGCATTAACAGCCAGCACATCCATCACATTGGCTTTTCTCTTCAGCTTCCCTTATGGAAAAAAAAAAAAAAAATAGAGCCATAGTTTCATCATCAGTCTCCCTTGAACAGCTCCTAAGGCTGTGATTACATTTTTCATCACTTTTTAATACTGACCAGACCCTGGGTGGTTAAATTCACAATTCCATGATCTTTTACTAAAATCAATCTGTGCTAATGTTAGCCTCCTTCCTTTAGAGACAGACTATTATTATTTTTCAGCGTATGTGTGGGAACTATCCATATGTAGCAAGACTATTTCCTCTTCACCTAGAGCACAGATGGGGATGGGGATATGTTTATTTCACTGTCTTTTGCTTGTTTTGATCAAGCCCAGTAGAACTTGCTATGGCTGCTATAGAGTTCCAGTGCTTTATCTGCACAGATTACTGCAGTGTGCTCCTTCAGGGTGACTCTGGACTCTGCAGCTCCAGCTTCACAAAGCCTCTGAGCAGGGGAAAGCAATTTACACAGCATTTGCTAGGAGGTGAAAGCTTAATGGAATCAAAGAAATACGCGCCGTTCTCACAGGTTGCACTGAGTGCAGTGGGGATGCTGAGAAACAGCCAAAGCCTGGTAACAGGCACTAAAACTACAGGCAGCCTTGCCTTTTCAGGACTGCATTGTGCTTTGCTCTGTGAAAATGATGTAAGACCATGCTTTGACATCACAGAGATGAGATTTCAGCCAGTGCGGACAGGGCTGAACTAATAATAGCCTAGGGGACAAGACAGAAACTAGAGGATTCCGTGCCTTCAGCTCAAAGCCTCCTCCTGCACAGCTTGCTCCCAGACAGGTTGAATGATGCAGGGACACTCACTTTTCAGTTCTGTGTCTTAGGGCAATATGTGTTTTTCACCTGTTTCTGTAAGCTCAGATGTGGATATCTCTGGTGTGTGTCTAGCTGTCATGCAATGAGGGCAGGAATAAGAGATTTTAAAAGTCTGTATTTTCCCTGGAGGTATTTAGAAGATGTGTAGATGTGGCACTTACAGCCATGTTTTAGTCTTGGACTTGGCAGTGCTGGTTAAATGGCAGGGCTCAAAATCCTTTTCCAACCTAAGCATTTCTGTGATAACAGGAGAGCTCAGTGTGGAGTCACAGGGTCACAGTCTGTATGTATCTTTTGGGAATGTTGTTTGGGAATGTTTGCTTAGCTGGGCTTGCTAAACTTGAACTAACAGCTGCAGGGAAGCATCCTGTCTCATTATACACCCATGTTATTGCTACCTGGATATCTCTGTCCATGGGGAGTGTATAAATGTCACAGCAGGGCTGCGTGTTCTTTTTAATATAAAAAAAAAATACTTTTGTAGGTAGTTAATGAATGAAACAACTACTGAAAGGCAAAAAGCATTGTATTATTGACTAGAAAGGTGAAGTGTCATGTATAATTCAAAACTTAAGTCCCTCAGGAAGAGTTCACGTAATGCACATGAACTGCTGAGCTGTTTAATAAACAAGGAAACCAAAAAGGGCAGCTGTAATCCAGACATCTATTTAATGCATACAGGTATTTGCAGCCAAGTAAAAAACAACATGGCTTTTAACATTGAGGTAGAAAGGAATGGATAATATCACTGTGGTTAAGCAGATTAGAGCAATACAGCCGTTTTCTTCTCTCAAAATGCAAGAAAATGTTATCAAACCTTTGAAACAGTGGGGGATTCATTTTTCCAGTCAGGGCTAGTGATACAGGAATTTCTAAACTGAACATCTGTGCTTGCTGCACTCTGGCAGTATGATGGGTTGGTAACTACTGAAGGAAGCCATTACCAATGTACAACCTGGCAGCATTTCCCTCATTTTCAACCAGTGTTTTAGTTAACTCAGTGATGTGAGAGCTTCAGTTCCTTCCATGGTTACCTTTGTCATGAGAACTCAACACTATGGTGATTGCTAAAAACCTGAAAGCTCAGGTGAACCAATCTTTTCTCAGAGTGTTGCCATTGATCCATTAAATTCACTTCGCATCATTTAGCCCAGATGCTACTTTTGTTTTTTAGAGCTAAATCTGAAATGGTAATTGCCATCCCAGCAAAAGCCACTGATGCCTGTCTCCAATGGGACACTGAACTGCTCTCTTTCCTCGAAGGGTCCTGCTGCCCTTTAGCATTTTGGGCAGCACTTCTGGTCAAACTAGCACCAGCTTGTGTGGGCTGCATGTCCCCATCAGCAGCAGGATCCCTGCCTTGGAGTGACTGCAGTTCCTCTGGGGCCAGAGGGAAGTCAGCTTTTGTTTGTCTCTGTGTGCTCTGTTTGCTGCTGTCCAATCTGCCTGACACGTGAGAGCTGATGTGAAAGCTGCAAGCAGTATTTCCTACTAAAATGAAATCTGAAGAAATCAGACTGAAGAGAACCTTTTATTTTTGCATGCTATCTTTTTTTTTTCATGTGTTTCTGGATGGCTCATTCCCTCATGGGGAATGAGAATATCAAGAAGTGACAGATTTCAAAATTCCGAGTCAGTGCAGCCCGCTGTACTAATTGCCTAGTGACCTCCCTTTTGGATCCTTGGCAAAGCCTGTCTTTTTAACAACATGTGCCTCTGCTATGACCTCTGATTATGGATGTTTAAAAAGAATTCCTTGACTTTTCTCTTGCTTCTTGTAAAGAAATAGGTGTTGGTTTTCTTACTGTCCATTGTTCCCTGCGGGCTTTCTCCAGCCACGTTTCAGCTGGGATTAAACTGAGCTGAACAGATTTGTGGTTTGGGGCAGCCTTCAGGGTGTGGAATATAGTACTTTGGTCTCCTGCAGATGTTGTCCAATGGCAGGTGGTGGATTGCTTTGGAAGGCATTCATCCTGGAGTTTTTTTAGCCAAAGTTATCCTAAAGTGGCAGCACTAGTCTGAATGAGGCAGGTAAGATCCATTTATTGTTTTAATGAGCAAGGCCTCTGCAGAGGATGAATATCTCATCCTTTTAGACTGTAGAAAGAGCCTTAGGCATCCCATGTTCAAAGTGTTAGGTTTAATATGTCTGGGTTTTTTTCTTTTCTTTTTTATAACATTTGATTGCCGTATTTTGAGGTGAAGCTCACAACTGATCCACCGCAAAGTCTCAAACATTGTTTCAATGGGGCTTTCTTAATCTCCTTTTTTTTCTTTTCTCTTTCATGTAGATTTCTACCAAACATTTTTAGGAGCCACCATGATGTAGCATGTAAGTGCTACAAACTGGTAACAGAGAGAATCATGTCAAAATAGCATCAGAAGGGACCTTTAAAAGTCATTTAGGCCAGTGTTCTACTCTTCAGTAAAAACAACTGTTCCTACAGAGCACAAAGTTTTGGTTTGTATCTTTATTAACCTGAGTGCTCTTACTCTGCTCTTTCTGTACTGACTAAAATGTTTTCCACAATGCTCCAGGATTCTTTATAAGGCCTGCATTTTATTAAGCTAGGTGCATTTTGTTCATTACACCTCTTGGGCAACAAATGGAAGAAAATCTATCTATCTATCTATCTATCATCTATCTATCTATCTATCTATCTATCTATCTATCTATCTATCTATCTATCTATCATTTATCTATCATCTATCTATCATCTATCTATCTATCTATCTATCTATCTATCTATCTATCTATCTATCTATCTATCTACCGTTAAATAACTGTTATTCCTTTTCCCATATCTTTGCCTGAAAGCCACTTAATTTCTAAATGACAATAATTTGAAAGGAAAGGGATCATATTTTCCATTTCAAGGGAGGTTCACACCTTCCTTGGCAGGCATCAAATCTTTCCAACCATAACAAAGAATGTGGATTTTGTTTTTAATGCAAAGTTACTGCATTATGTACACATTGACAATGATAATGTCTGTGTGCTTGGGTGTGTAAATCTCTTGTGTCTTCCCCACTAATTTTTCTGATTCTAGCTTTAAAGCAGTTAAACATCAGTTTCCTGATTCTTGTAGATGTTTTGGGGTTCCTATTCCTGAGGTCAAAGCCTCTAAATCCACTTGCTTGCATTAATGCCAGGTTTGAATAAATCTCTCACTTCCCTTTGTGTTGGTGGTCACACAGTCTCAAAGCAATTCATAGGCAAGGGTTCAGCAAGGTCAGTGTTTATGATATGAAATGAAGGAACTGCAGAAATAAAAGAGGGAAATACCAAAGACTTTAAAGGAATTTAGTCAAAAAGCAACACATTTTATGTGACACTTCAATTATGGAACATTTCCCCGGAAGGTGAGCCTGGAATCTCAAAGATTGGTACATTAAAAGTCAACACACAGAGGACTTCTATACCAAAAACATTCTTAAACCTGGACAGTCACTCCCAGGGGGCAAATCAGAAAGAACAAAAGAAAGGACCTAAAACTGAATGAAATTCTTCTCTTAACCAGAATTTTGGTGGTGATTTTTTAATGCTCTTCCTACAAAGAGACAAAGTATATCTTGAGAATGATTTCAAGTTTGTTAGTGCATTCTTTTAGATATTTTTTCCCTCCTGCAGAGCACAAGCACTTTGGTCTACAAAGCACTGTCTGGTTATTAACAATGCAAGATTCAGTACCAGGCAAATGGCAGGCATATTTCAGACAGCATTTATCCCATCCACGAACTTTGTTTTACATTTCCAGCTGAAGCATAGGTGAAACAGCTGTGACTTGTGTCTTTTCTTAAGTCATTTCCCATGTGGATACTTGAATGGCTGAGAAGCAATAAATGGAAGGATAAAGAAGATTTATTTCCCTGTGTCATTCAAATATGAAGTATATAGCTCTATCAAATTTGATAATGGTGATGTAAAAATAATGGCATCTTGAAAGAAATACAGTCCTTACATCTGAAAGTCACAGCAGAGCTACAACCCTTTTCTTATCATGCCCACATGCTTTTGACAGTGGGAAAATAATATGCTGAGCAGATGAAGAGGGATTTGGTGATCTGATCTGCAGGGGAATGTTATTCAATAATTATAACTTGTTTTAATTAATTATTTGGAAACCGCATCTCTGAAATAAAATTGTGACTTGTTTTAGCTGAAGCATATACCTGGCATTGATTGATTCAGATGCTGGGTAAAGTGGTGTTTCATGAAGTCTGCACTTCTGTTTTGCTGAAAATGACAACCTGTACAATGCTGGACTTACTTCAGGTTTTTAAGAAAACATTTAGCTCTTACACCTGCCAGGATATTTGGGGCCCTATTTCCTTTGCCTAGGATGTCTGTAACTTCCATACAGAATCCATAAGAATTGCTCATATCCTATGCTGGGAAAATAAGGCCTGTGAGCCAGTCTATTAAAACCTATTGTCTAAAGCGCAGTGCATAAATAAAAATGACAGCTTTTTCAGTGGTGGTGGATGTGTTCCATCCCTTGAGTAACTCTTCCACAGCTGACTTTACACCCAAAGTGACCAGTTCTGCATTAGCCAATGGGGGATTTCACTTTCATTTCATTGTTGGGAGAATCAGCTTTGAGGAGAAAAGGTGTGTGACTTCTAACTGGAAGTACAGACCTTTCCTTCCTGATTTAGGTGAGAAAATAAGATTTATATGGCATTTACTTTTCATATTATATAAATGCCCCTTTGAGATGTTTCTATTACTGTCATAGCAAGGTGTGCATTAAAAGGATTTTTAAGAGAAGCTGTATATCCAAGCTCCACGTGGATTGCAGAACTATAAGGTTCCAGAGCATAGTTGTTTCCCTGTACTGCATTAGAAAGCATTCCAGTGACTTTCTCCTTGTGAAACCAGGAAAGACAAACAGTGTGCCTCTATAGAAATATAAATATTTTTCTCCAAGACATTTAGACTTTCACATGCTGTTGAAGACTGTTTTTATTTCTTTTTTATTTTTTTTCCGTCTGTAAGAGGGCCTGCATATTCCAAACCTTTTCAGGCTGGATGTGTAGTTTTAGCTTAGGGTGGGTGTATCTCGCAGAGCTTTGGTTTGGTGAGCACTGCCAGCTATTTCTGGGCTCACACGGTTCAGTCATCTCATTGAAGCCTGAAAAAATACTTGTGTTTCATTTGGGGAGTTTTTCTTTTTCTTTTCTTTTTTTTTTTTTTATTTTTTTTCAGTATTTGTTCTGCTTCTTGTTTTGAATTAGGCTTTCTGCTCTTGAGCTCAAGTTGGACCATATGTGTTTGGTAACATGCAGATCAATGTGCACACACATATATGTAGATATATATCTGTATACACATGATGTGTGTACACATATTACCAATTATCATCTCCTGGTTCTGTTTTCAGTGAAGCTCCTCAAATTCTTCAGGTCTGTTATGGTTTTCAAACTAAGGTCTCTCCAAAAATCCCTCTCCACAGCCACAAGCATTTCCATTATTCTGTTTCTCTCAGTTCCCCTTTCCTTCTGCTCATTGTTTTCTGTTTATAAATCCCAGGATTGTACTTTTCTATGCCACTAGGTTACCTCTGAACTCTGCCTCTGATATGGCAGATTTTATTTTGATTGACTGTTCTGCCAGACTTTCCAGTTTTCAGTCTCCCTGATTTTTGTCTGATTCATACTGATTTTACTTTTTTATTTCAGTGTATGGAATAGGTTCCTGGTTTTAATGAGCTTTTTGACCATAATGCCTGAAAATTAAGGCCAAAGATTGAGCAGCTCTGCCCCATCCTCAAAATGGAATGTTTCCCTAACAGGGTTCCTAAGCAAACAAGATTTCTTCAACAAAATTCTATTTTTTGCATACATGCCTTCTTCTCTTTTTTTCCTGTTTTAATGGCTTGAAAATTTCCTGGTTCTCTGCTCTCCAGGGGAAAATGTTGTTTATGTAGCATATGCCACTAATATTTTCTTAATGTTATGGGTAAGTGGGCAGGATTGGTCAGTACATGAAAAAAACACACTATTCTGTGTCTTAAGTTTAGATTAGAAGCTTCATGATAATGCATGTAGTAAGAATAATTAATCTCTATAATAATGGCAGCATTTTTTTTCTGTGTAGAGAATATATATTTACACCCTTCTAAGAGCACCAGGCATGTTAACTGGTTCGTGTTTGCATTTTACTCTACCCTGACTACATAAGATGCCGTTTAAGGCATATTTTCTTTTGGCACAATTCCACTGGAAATAACAAAGCAGCTTCTGCTTTAGACAGTGGGTGTGTTTTGCCAGAACTCTGAAAAGGTTGCATTTTACTTATACATTATCTAATTTAATAATTTACTAATACAAATTATTAGTAGTAATTTACTAATACAAACCATCCCTGTAGCATATTTTGGTCTGAGTTGGAGCACAGCTGAGCTGTAAAGCCTGCATGAAGGAGCATTTCTGGCCCCTGATACATAAAGCTCCCATTTGTATCCCAGTGCAGATTCCAATACAGAAAACCAGTGGTATATGCCATTAGCAGTGTATATATGGTTTAGAAAAGGAGGAAAAATTCTGGGGAGGTCTCCAGTGCAAAGGCTTAGCAATTATAATGAAGTACCAACCTGGTTAAGGTAACAGAGTCTGACAATTTGTGCCTTAGGTGGGATCTAAGAAAGCCTCTTGAAGAACAGGCTGTTTTCTGTAATTAAATATGATTATGTATCACTGCACTGGTTCATTAGCACTGGTTAGTTCAGCAGACTGATACTGCAGGAAAGAGGCCCAGCAAAAATGCAGCTATCATGCTGGATTTGATTCTGTGAGCTTTGTAGCTGTTTACTTCTTTTTCCTTTGCTGCAGTTGCTGCATAACATTTAGAGAAAGTCAATATATCCTGAGCTCTTACAGCCTTGGCAGGATCAGCACTGATTGCAAAAACATGAGCAGAAATTTCTTTGTCCCTAAACAGCAATAAAGTGTCTGAAGCTGCTTTCCACAGGAAAGATCACAGTCAGAAGCATCTTGTCTCTCCTTGATTTAGCATCAAAAAGATGTTAACCAAGAGCAGCTCTGCTGGAGGTTGTTGTTGTCCAATTCAGGACAGAATAACAAACTTTTATATTCCTACTTAAATACTGTAGTCAATCATTTACATCAGTACATTTTTTTCCCCTATGTGTTACTTAATTATCTTAATAGATACTTGTGCTTCTGCAATGACAAGTGTTTCATAGCAATAAGATTATCTAAGGAAAAAAAATAGTTTGTGTAAAAGAATTTTGTTTTGCAATGCTGTAGGGAAAAGGTGTCACTGCTCTCTCCATGGCTGCTGCATTTGCCTTTTAAAGGAAACCTGATTTATAGTTAAATGTTTGGGAAGATGGGTAAAGGACCAAGGTGAGTGCTAGCAGTGCCAAGGAGAAGTGGGAAATTTGTGAGAGGGTAAGCTGAAGGAAATTTCTCCGTGCTTTGTAACATACAAGGAAAACAAGTTGGAAGTGTTGGTGGGAGGAGATGAAACACCTGGATCCTGTGTTTTAGCTCCTCATGTTCTCATGTGAGCCCCTTCCTCTTTTATTCAGAACTGCCCTTTTGGCTTAGGAGTCTTGGGTGAGGAATCTCACTGAATAACTTTGGCCAAGCAGGTCTGTAGCTGCCCACATCTGTTATGAAACCTCATCAGAAATTGGTGTCCTTTGCAGTCCTCTGGCACTGAGACAGTTTATGTAAGAGATTATAGATGACAGTCTGTAGCCATTCACCTGTGACACACGGTGTGTTGACTGTGTATTACTGCCACTTGCTGTATATTGCTCTTCTCCTGCCAATGTTTTTCCTATAGTATCATTTATTAATACTTCAATTTGAGGCCAATGCCTTGAATGCCCAGTAGGGAAAGGTTCCTGCAGGGAACAGTCCTGTGGGCAAAAACCCACTTTGATTTCTTACCAGCAATGTAATGTTTCCCTGTTTGCCTACATAAGTGTCTAAGACATTGTTTAAACAATATTATGCTTCTTCTTCTCCAAATTGAGTGAAGGTCAGAGAATCAGATTTTTTAAAATATTGCTTTGATTTTCAAATGTTCACAAAAACATAATGTAAGGCTAAGTTGTTGGTTTTTTCTAAGAAAAACGGGTATCTATCAGCTGTTATTCTGATCAATTTATAATTGCACCATGCAGAATATCAGAACTGAACTTGAGCTCTCAGTGGATGGTCACAAAGGCTTGGAACCCTTGTTGCAATTATGAAGATAGTAGTTCAAGGGCACATTTTGCAGCTGAGGTTCAAGGCCAGCTTGGATGGGGCCCTGAGCAACCTGATCTAATGAATGGCATCCCTAGCCATGGCAGGGAGGTTGGGTGCTAAACTTTTCTGTGATTCTGTGATATTAGGGCAATTCATATGGGCATTCTCATTAACCTATACACCATTTCTCATGAAACTCCATTGGAAAGATACCAAACACAAATATAAAGCAATACTCTTCAAAGAGAGCAAGATCTGCAGCAGAAGGTAGTATCTTCTGATGGCCAAACAGGCTGTTCTTGGCTGTAGCTTAGACAATCACCACAGCACCATCACCATGGAGTCCTCTTCGTTCTCTTCAGTGGTAATTGTCCAGCTGAGTTGCTGTTCTGGAGAGGAAAAAAATAGTATTTTTTTAACAAATGTCTGTTCTTTGCTCCAAATTTGCTTTAAAATATTACCCCTTATCCAGACCATAGCATAAAATCCATTCCCAGGGAAGTGGGCAGCAGCACAAGCTGTGGCAGGAGAGCTCAGTGAGTCCTTATGCAGAGGGAGCCCTGCTGAGCCCCCAGAAAACACCACCACCAGCAGCACTGAACTCCCTGACACTGCTGAAATGGATTCCTAAAAACAAAATCATTTCTTCAAGGGGTAAGGAAGAGTTTCTCAGGCTCTTGCACCTTCCTCTAAAGCTTCTATTCCTGGGCTTGGAGTCAGATTGAGCACTGGGCAATGTCAGGGCAATTTCTGAATTCAAAATAGTGTTTGGATTTTCACTTACAAAATCTTTACTTCTTGATTTTGATCTACAATATAAGACAAATCTTTATTTATATCTTGATAGGATATCTTGGAGAGAAGACTCTATATGCTTCCCCAATTGAAATTCTATTCAAATAGTTCAATTAACTTCTCTGACTGACTTCTAGCTGTTGCCAAGCATGAAGAATTAAACTGCCTCTTGTAAAATGTGTCAGAAAGACCACGATTTAGAGTCTCCATCAAAAACTGACAAAGCATTAAAAGAGCAGCTGGGCCTGACTGCTAATGAGAGGAGAGGACTGTGTTCAGTGTCACCGCTGAGAGCTCCCAGAGCAAAATAAGGAATGTCACAGGTTTGTGAGCACAGCCTGCAGCTAAGGTGTGCATTTATGTACATCTCCTGGGTGTAAAACTTGTTCATTTCTGCTAAAAAGCCACTGTTCCTGCACTGAAGTCTTTCATTTCCTCTGTCACTAGTGAACAGATGGTTGCCCTTGAAGTTTGCAGGTTTTGCATGAGGCCATACCTGCTGAAATGTATTTCCATGGAGAGGGTGGTTTGGAGAGGGTCGTATGGATCTTTTCCCAAAGCATGCATTTTCTCCACCCAGAAATATTTGATTAGGCAGGTATGCTTCAGCAAGGTAAAATTACTTAAATCACCCCCAATGCCTGTAATTTCTGCCTTACTTGTTTCGTTAGAACACTGATATGTTAAATGTTTCCTAGCCCAAAAAAGAAGAATAAAATCCATTCACTGCAGCCTAAATGCCTTTGATTTATGGATCTCTGATTCATCCTGACAGCTGCTTAAAAATTCATGTCAAATTCTGCATTAATGTTGGCCAGAAAAAGAAAATAAATGTGTTAGGGAACAAGAGTGCCACAAAATGCAGTTCCCACTGTGGGTGTGTTTAATGAAAGGCAGGGGTAGCATTTAACTTGCCAGGGAAGCATCAGTACATGTTACGAGATCCTGTCTCTTTTTTAAATCTGTTGAGGAAATGTGTACTGGGGCATAAAAATGCACCTCTAACACATAATGATGTCTCATTATGTTATTTCCTTTCTTTAATTTGCATACTTTTTACATATGTTGCAGCTTATGTGAAACTGAGATAATACAAATATTTTGTTTAAAAAGGGATAAAAGAAAAATAAATTATAAGTTACTTTATTTTCCTTTTATTTTCTTCCTAATGTGAACATATTTGAGATTTAAAACATAGCTTAATAGCATGATTGATAAATATCATTCTCTATAATGTCTTGGAGAAATTATCATAAAATCAGTAAAACGTAAAAAAAAATATGATTGTTATTTGTCACTGCTCTGGTTATTTTTTCCAACAATGCTTCATTACAAGTGGTAATATTTTCCAAGAAAATAACCAGATAGTCTGAAATTTTAAATATATTAAGGGTTTGAATAAATAAAAGCATCTGTTTTCCTCTTGGAATAACAGTGTCTTCTACATTGCATTTCAAAAAAGTTTTATTTATTATACATCCATGGCAATTTGCTTAGTGTCCTGTGCCCAGAAATATACTAAAGCTATATTAAACTATAATATAATTGAACATGATTAAACTACATTGTTAAAGTTTTTTAAGACGTGCAAGATTCAAGATGATTAAATTGTTAGGATAGTACCTGTGTTTTCTGCTGGGTTTGTCTCTGTCTCCATTTTCATGGAGATGTCCATGCAGTGTCCTGGGTTGCACTGACCATGATGTTAAAGGTCAGTGCTGGATAAGTCACTTGGACAGAGTGGTGGTTTTTGAGAGCAGTTGATTAAATTCAGTAATATTGGCTGTGGAATTTTTCACTGTGGGGTTTTTTTTGGCTATGCATGAGATTGGTGTTTCAGTTTTCCTGTAGAATGATTTTTATTTTTTTTTTTTAAGGTGGGGAAAAGAACAAAGGAAGTCATTTGGACAGCTAAGCCCTGCTCCAGACAATTTTTTTTTTTGACTGCAGGAAAATTACTGGCGTGGCACCAGTGCCCTTCTCAGCCACTTTGAGACTTGGCAAATTTTCCCTAGGCCATTAGGGTAATGTTTGCATTAGCCTTTTGTACTAAATAGGTATCAGAAGAGTTGCAAGGCTAGATTTGTCTTGACTGCTGATGGTAGACTCTTGCTAGGAAAAAATCAAGGGGAATAGCTGAAAAACAGCAATGCTTTATAGTATCAGCAGGAAGGTTAAGTTTCCAGTCATGAATATCTGAAACTCCTGACTCAGCCAAACGTTTGATCCTCTCTATCCACTGAGTGACCTGTTCATAATCAGGGAAGTGTTATGATGGAAAGCCTCTTGAGGGAAAGAGGGTGGTGTTTGCACTTGTGCTCTGCGCCTTGAGAGACCAGGGCTCAGTTCCCAGCCTCATGGCACATTTCTCTGTCTGCCACGGCTATTTCAGTGCCTCCAGCTGATGCAGGCACCCAGCAGAATTTTATAAAATTTCCACCACAATTAGGGTTTTCTGCTGAGCACCATCCCCATCCAAAGGCCTGCCAAACACTTCGTGGCCTTCAGCATCCAAATCCATTTGAAAACCTGGGCTATACCTCCCAGGATTTCTTAGTGGAGAAACGTCTGAGCTGGACTTTGAGGAGCAGGATGCAGTGCTGAACTGGTGAGGCTCACATTGGGTAGCAGTTTGGAGGGAGAGGGATGCTGCTGAAAATACAAGTCACCCTCCCACACCTCCATTTGTGGCCGAGGGATCCCTTCCATCTCCATGAGTGCCCCATGGCTGCAGTGCTTTCTCCTCCTGCCACAGTAAAATGACAGATAGCCATGGGATTAACAGCATCAGCCAGTCTCCTGGGATTTCATGTCAAATTCTGAGGCCCCACCCCAGCACAGCTCTTTGAGTTCAGACACTCCCAGTTTTACCTCTCTAAATGCCAGTTTGTGACCATTTCATTTGCTGCTGCTCCTAGCACATTTTTACATTACAATACACCGTCTGCCCTTAGCTGCTTAGAGCAATTGCTATTGCAAAACATAGTTTAGGTGTAAAAATTGTCTACGTGCTTGTTTCATGAAGTGAAAGAACAGAATATCCCTAATAATAAACTGTAAAGCAGTGATGATTTATTTGTGAAGCCATTAAAGGCATTAAAGGCATTTAACAACCTGGTGATTCCCAGATAATTTCAGACCACATATATTTCATGTACAAAGGGGATTTAAAATTAAAAGGAAAATACTTTCAGCAATGTCTGATGCAGGTAACATCAAAAAGTGCTGGACAGAGAGGAAAACGGGTGTAAAGTTGAAGATAGCTGGATCAGTGGAGGGCCCAGTTCACAGGGTCACGGCAGAATGCCTGGCAGCACTGTAGGAAGTCCCTGCTTCATCCCATTAGTGGGATTTTGCTGCCTCACCAGTGCTGACCGTGCGTTTTTGTGGAATTGATCAGTGATCTTGACTGTAAATGTTATCAGTTGGAGAGCCCAGCTCCCAGCAAGGAGTCACAAATTGCTGCATGGCTTTGGGCTGTGGGCGCCACTGGGAGCATGTGGAGCTGTTCTCTGGGTGCCAGCCTGGTGCAAGAGCAGTGATGCTTTGGTGAGTTCTGGTTGTGAAACCATGTGGGAATCTGTGATTGAAAGTGTTTCTGATCCGAATGCAGAGTTTGGAGGAGCTTCTCTGACAGACTCATGGCCCTGCAAAACAGACTGTCATAAATGTGTATGGGGTGTTGGGTGCAGTGCACCTCTCTTTTTGCAGTGTTTGCAGCAATGTCATCCAGATAAGCCTCAGTAAAATAGACATGGAGCCATTAGAGAGGGTCCAAAGGAGGCCACGAGGATGGTGAAGGGCCTGGAGGGGAAGTTGTGTGAGGAGGGGCTGAGGTCACTTGGTCTGTTCAGCCCAGAGAGGAGGAGACTGAGGGGAGACCTCAGTGCGGTTATAACTTCATCAGGAGGGGAAGCAGCAGGGCAGGCACTGATCTCTTCTCTCAAGTGAGCAGTTATGGGACCTGAAGAAATGGCATGAAGCTGTGTCCGGGGAGGTTTAGGTTGGATGCTGAGAAAAGATTTTTCACCCAAAGGATAGCTGGGCCCTGGAAAAGCCTCCGGAGAGAAGTGGTCACAGCACCAAGCCTCACAGAGTTCAAGAAGCATTTGGACAAAGTTCTCAGGCACAGGGTGGAATTCTTGGGATGTCCTGTGCAGGGCCAGGAGTTGGACTTCAGTGATCTTTGTGAGTCCCTTCCAACTCAGGATAATCTGTGATTCTAAGATTGCCTTTTGGTGATCATTTGATTTACCTAAGGTTCCTTCTCTCTGTCTGTCTGCTAGGCCTAGAAGACGTGGTAGCAATAATGATTCCCGAGCCCAAAGGCAAGGAGATAGTGAGCCTGCTGGAGAGGAACATCACGGTGATGATGTACATCACCATCGGGACGCGCAACCTGCAGAAGTACGTCAGCCGCACCTCGGTGGTGTTCGTCTCCATCTCCTTCATCGTGCTGATGATCATCTCCCTGGCATGGCTGGTCTTCTACTACATCCAGAGGTTCCGCTACGCCAACGCCAGAGACAGAAATCAGGTCAGCAGGGCTGGAGAGACTGCTTGTGTTTCCAAAACATCACCACGGGGTTTGTTGTAGGAGTAAAAGTTAAAGAAATTGTCTGTGTGTAGTAAAAACAGGCAAAGCCCAATAAAGGTGAAAAGAATAGGAGCATTAAAATGACTGGGAAAATCCAAAACTTATGCCAGTATAGATGGGACTCAAGGAAAAACAGAAATTAATAGTGTATGTATATTATGGGTTTTTTTCCTTATGCAAAACACAAAAAAATAGACAGAAAGGTGATGTTTATTTGTGAAAATATTGTTGTGGTACATATAGCCAAATGTCATAGCAATGTGTACAACTAAAGACCCTTGAGATCAAAGTGCATTGTGAGGTATGTGTGTGTCAAGCAGTGTTCTTGATGAGTGAAGAAAGGGGGAAAAAAAACCTATTCTCACTTTAATGCTTCCTTAGAAGGATCTTGGGCTAGAAAGAGAAGTGTTGCTCTTCATTTGACAATGATCACTGAACAGGACTGTAGTGATAGCCACTAATGTTATTAAACCACTGTTATTGGTTTTGGCATCTTGTCCAAAGCCCTTGAAAGAGATAAAAAGCCTATAGAGCTGAAGAGACGTCAGTGGCAGTGGTTTTGTAAAGCACTGCCCATCTTTATGGTAGTTCAGCAGTGAATAATAATAGCAACAATAATAATAAATGTAATATTTTCTTGGCCAGATGCAGCTATCTCAGCAGAACTGGGAAGCTGAGACTTGTACATTTCAAGCTAATGGTACAGTAGAAAATGTTATCAACGCATGAAATTTGAAGAGATAACCATTTTACTGTACTGTAAAAAATGCACTGTAATTCAGAGAGCTTTCTGAACCCTCAATAAATTACTGTCAGGGCCAGGAGGGTTACCTAGCTTATTCTGCAGAAAAGGTAAAACTCAGAGTATGAACTATCATTTGGTAGAGGAAAGCCCTGCTACACACTCTGTAACAAATACTTGACATGTAGGAATCCCTCGCCTTCCCCCACTGAAATTCAGGCATCCTCTGAGATGGAGAGCAGCTGCTCTGTATTTACAGACAGAAAGAATGTATTTTCCATTTAAATATACAGTCTGGAATTTTGGATAGCAAGAACGAGACTATCCCAGCTGGAATTGGAACATCATTGGCAGCAGATTCGCTGTGACTGCAGCGTCTGGGGTAATTTTTAGATGCTTTGTCTGCAGAAGCACATGCGTGCCTAATTTGTGTGTGTGAGTAAGTGTGCTTTCAGTCAAGTAATTATACAGGCAGCTTAGCAGTGTAAATAGACATACATAAACATGAAACTCAGAAAAATAGGAAGCTCATTCAGGTAATATGTTGTAGTTTGAAACAGATGTCTTTATATGTTCAAACATATTTCCTTTTCAGTATTTTCTTTACAAAGTTTGAATGAGACCTACATGTGCACAAGCAGTTGTCCTATGGAGGGGTTTCTGTTCTTTAGAAGAATTAGAAAGGATGCCTCCTAAGTAATTACATATTATTAATTATTAATATTATTATTTTGAAGGGATAAACTGGGCAATTATAAGGGGCAACCTAAAAAGTCTTCATGCAGTTTTCTTCATACAGTTTTGTCTGACATCTAGTCTCTTTGTTAGCTCTTTTCATATGAAAACAGTAGCAATATGCAAACAAAACTCTGTTATTTGTGTTAATGGGTTGCTGTGGCTTTTTAGTCTTGTTTCTTTTAGTCCAGGCTACAGAATATAATGATGTAGATAGTTCAGAAGAGCTCAGCTTGCTCTTGCCCTTCCCATGAGTTTCCTCTTTGTTTTCCATCAGGTTCTGGGTTTTCTTTTTCTTTGACACATTCTGTTGTAGTTCAAGGATGGGATCACAAATTTCTGATCAAAATCATGCTGTCCTTTTGTCAGGCCTCATAAACACTTTTGTGTAGTCCCTCTTTATCTGGTGACTCTCCAAGTTCACTTCCTTTCTTTCACTAGGTGTAAGTTTCTGAGCAAGCAGTAAATCCAAAACAAAGTGATTTGGTTACTATCAAGAAAGCAGTGAGTCCAGCTGTTGAGAGAGGAAGCCAGAGAGACTGAAAAATCTCCTGGAATCATTTGCTGTGACTCCACAGTGAGATGAAACTTGGACATAGTCCATCTACATCCTCAGCCACCACTCTTACTCATCATGTGTGCAAAATCTAAGTTCACATGCCAGGAGGAAGACACAGCTTACTCCAATTAGGTGCCTGATTTTGATGAGTGGAGAATCAGGATTTCAGAGATTCTTGCTGAATGCCAGGGTCTATTCATCCCCACTTGGCTGAGGATCAGTGCAGTAGAGCGCAGAATTGTCTTCCACCATGGGCTTGTGCACCTACAGCCAGGGTGTCAGCTACAAACGTGGTGAGATATCTATTTTTATTTTAATTTTCTATTTTAATACATTTAATTTTTGAGAGTACCTCTGGCACAGACAACTGTACATTACATATGGAAGTAGAAGATAGGTAGTAATATTCACATTGATTGAACCTTTTTTCCCATCTAACGAGATGTCCAGGAGGTTGGTGGTTGCCTTGTTGATGAATCCTTTCGACATGAAGAGAATAAATTTGTGTAAGAAAATCTGTTTCCTCAGCAGCTTGCTCCTGGAGGGCTCCTGAAGATGAGAGAGTTGAGAGATTTTGTAAAAGGCTGCGGAAATTGTTTAAATCAAGAAATATCACATTGTAGAGCTAATTGGAAGCAGAATTAGAATTACATGACAAGTTAAGTTCCAGAGACAATTCAGCATTGCCATCTCCTCAAGACCACTGCATCTGACATGCTTAACTCCTTCCAGTCCAGCACTGAATGTTGCAGCATTGCTAATGAGATTATGAGATTTATGACTGTAAATCTCTAAGCCTCACTTTAAACCCTTAAACTGCTGTAATGCCTCTTATCTTTTGGGAAAAATAATTGGTTATTGATAGCATGCCTTGCATTCAAATGGGAGAATCCTTTGAAGTTACGACTTTAGACCAAGAAATTCCTGTTCTTTCAGAAACTAAATTATTCTTATTTATGTGTAAGTTATGAACTTATCTATATTTACGATAGATAAGAGAAAGAAAACATGAAAGCAATCAAATCAAAGATGTAGAGGAGTTTTTAATCTTGTCCTTTCCCCTTCAAGAATGTTCAAAAAAGAACTGAGACATTTCATTCATTAAAGTAATAGTAATGATAAAAAGGGATCACAAGCACTTTCTGAAGCATGACATAATGGCTCTTGTCTGGCTGCATGTTATCAGTCTGTCTTTGATTCACATTAAAGAACCAAATAGCTGACAAGAAATGTTTCCAACTCTCATTGATTCTTTTATTTAAGGGAGACTCTGAGAAAGATGGACCACAGAAAGAGATGTTGTCTAACTACAAGATACTCCTTCATGTGCAATAATTAAGTTGCTGGAAAGCTCATATGTAAATCTCCTTTATAGCCAAGATTGTCTTCACCTCTTTAGCCAGATCTGAAATTGCAGTCTGCTGTCAATATTGTGTGTGTTTTGTCAGCCTTTCCAATCCAACAAACTTACTGTCTAAATTTAATCTAGTGATTTTAATTGAATGTGAAGACCAAAGTGGCAGTTTAGTGGTCACATCTGTGTGGTGATTAGGTCTCAGCTTATGAATTACCTCAAACTTTCTTCTGTTTTTGGCCGCGTGCTCTCAGCCCCTCCAGCTGGAAACCCTTGCTGCTGACAGGCCCCTCTGAACTCTGCAGTTTCCCAGCTCAGAAAGTTGAATGTCTTCTGGATCACCAAAGGCCCTAAGTGTCTCTCCTCTCTAGCATCACATGGCTGGAAATGTGTTTGGGGAAAGGAGGCGAAGGGAAGGGTTCAGGTCATTTATTGGTGGCAAATTGGAATGTGCTGTGTCATGAACTGTTTTAAAGAAAACATTGGAGTGGGCATTGCTGCATGAAACCATGTGAGAGAGGCATGGAAAAACGAGGAATGCCCAGAGCAGGGTCGCAGGATGGTCTGGGGGCAGAAGCACGTGGCAGCTGTGCTTCCAGCTGCAGAAAGGGTGGCCAGAGAGGAGTCGGGATCAGCCTCTTCCTGGAAGTGCACAGGCTAATGGTCACAAATTACCAGAAAGGGAAATTCCATTAGTGTGTTTAGACAAGAAAAGAGGCCGAGATTGGTCAAGCACTGGAACAAATTATCCACAGAGGTTGTGAAATCTCCTTTCTTGGAGATAGTCAAAACTTGACTAACGCAGCTCTGACTTTGAAGTTGATCCAGCCTTGAGCAGGGGGTGGGAATGCATGACCTCCCAAAGGCTTTTCCAGCCTGTGAGGCTGTCTCCAGACTGCCTTGTGGCTGGATTAGCACAAGTGAGCAGCCAGGTCCTTTAGCACTGACACAGGACAAGCTCCATGGCTGGCCAGTGACTGTGTGAGCTGCCCTGTGATGCTCCCAGCCTCTTGCAAGGAGCACACATGTCCATTTGCTGTGTCTGAGCACAGGGTGCTTTGTGTCAGGCTTTAATCCATGTGGCTGTGACCCTGTGATGCTCTCAGCCTCTTGCAAGGAGCATACATGTCCTTTTGCAGAGTCTGAGCACAGGGTGGTTTGTGTCAGGCTGTAATTACATGCTTTAACCCTGGTGGCTGTGACCCTGCGATGCTCCCAGCCTCTTGCAAGGAGCACACACGTCCTTTTGCAGTGTCTGAGCACAGGGTGCTTTGTGTCAGGCTTTAACCCTGGTGGCTGTGACCCTGCCAGCACAGTAACAGTGTTTAGGAAATGTGGGGGAACAGTCAGAAACATCACGTGGTAATCACTTTATGGTCCACTGGAGGAAATGATAGAAAGGCAAAGAATGAGTAAATGGTTATGTATGGACAGGATGTTACTGCTGGGCTATATAGTGCTGTACCTGTAAGAAACTGCAGATGCTTCCACCTCATTTTTATGAAATAGGCAACTCTGTATTGCGGGAAAAAAGACAGGAGAGATTATTCAGAGTTTTTGTAGTTAAAAAATTTAACAGCTCACTTTCAGAAGTTGTATCCTGCTGAAGATCATGAACTAGTTATGGAACATGTAAGAATAAAGTTCAGCCTTCACTCTGCTAACTGACCAGTATTTTTTTTTACATTTAACAAGTGTCATTAAAAAAAGAGAGGGAAGAAGTAGGATAACCAAATAATGGACTTGTTACCTGCATTGGTACGCACTGCTGCAGCGTCGAACACCTATTGTTCACCCTATTGTTGAACACCTATTGCCCTTTTTATGAATTATTATGTTTATATCTATACACTCTCCTGTTGTTCCATGTAGTTAAAATTTTTAAGAAGCCTAGGGAGGAAAAGGTTTGATTTGTGCATGATGAGATGCTCTTTGCTTAGAGCCACTTTTGTGTTGCAGCGGCGCCTTGGAGATGCTGCGAAGAAAGCAATCAGCAAGCTGCAAGTCAGGACTATCAGGAAAGGTGACAAGGTAATTTTTCAAAATGCTTGTTACTAAATTAAACTCTGTGCTGGGGATTCCTGCAGACCTCTGGAACAACGAGGCAGAACAGAAATGCCAATTGCTTGTTTAGCTGCTGTGTCCTTCAGCGCTGGTAAGCAAGTTATGGGTGAAGCTGAGTGTGGAGAGGGGGTGATTCGGTTAAAGATGCAAAAAATTCTGAAAGTTAAAACATACCAACTAAATCTGCATGCTTCCCAGTGCAAGTTTCCAGCTGGAAACGTGTCAGAAAATCTGACTTGCTGCTTTTGAAATGCATTACTGGATTTGCAATGTGCTTCAGTGACTGTTTTACTTTGTCACATAGTCTCGTGTATGAAGAGATTAGCTAACAAACTAAGAAATAAATATGATGAATATTCTCTTTTCCATAGGAAACTGAGCCAGACTTTGATAACTGTGCTGTTTGTATCGAAGGCTACAAGCCCAATGATGTTGTCAGGATATTGCCTTGCAGGTAAATTGAATGTGCTTTTAGTTCTAATGATCTCTACTTCAAGACAGTCTCTGCTCTCAGTTTCACAGTGGTGAGATTACCTGAGAACTCGGGGAGGGAAAGGTGAATTTATTATTTTGGCCTGTTTTGAATCTCTTGGTAAAGATATCTGAAATGCCTCTTTATTTAACGTGAAGTGAAACTAGTGATTGGTGGTGAGACCCTGAGGGTTTCGTGTGGTAGTCAGAAATTTTGTCTGACCTGAGCCTATAATAAAGTCTTTAGTAGGATTTTTAAACTGAAGTTTTGATTTATCTGTTTTCCTCACTGTTTTTTTTTTAATTAGAATGAATGCCTTAGGAGAATTTGCCTCTGACTTGTCATGTTCACTGGCTTGAGAAACCGAAATACTTGTTTATTTTCCTGCTGTAGTAGATATTTGAATGTTACAAGCTGTCCATTTCTGTTAGTTCATGTGATTCATTAAATCTGTTTACTGCCATCACTAAATGGCTAACACAAAGCAACAGATTAATCACAAATTTGACCTACTGTAGATTCCCCGCAATGACAAATTGCATGTGAACTCTTTTTTTTTTTTCTATAAGCAGACACAAACACATCACTTCATGAAGCAGAAATATGGAAAAATGAGAAACTACCAGAAAATGTGGACCTTGGTTTGGCATCAAGCCTGTTAGTACAGAAGGAGAATAAAGCTTAGAAATTTTGCATGATAGAGACAGGCAATGTTTTGAGGTAGATCTACAACAGCTTAAATATATGTCCAAGCTTTAGCTTTCACTGTGTCCTACCTCATAATTCAATGAGCACTTGTCACCCAGGGCGTTGTGTCAGGCAGAGGGAATAGGAAACACAGAGTTAACAGGTGGTGTTTAGTTCTGGCTGGCTTGAAAGGTCACCCAGAAAGTGACTCATGCTAAAAGGGCAGCAGCAGCAGAACTGCCTTGTAAAATACCCATAGTTTGAGCCTTAGCAGGCTGGAGTTACACAAACCCAAAGGTGTTTCTCAAGCAGCTCTTTCACCAACCCTGGCTTTCCTGCTGCGCAAACTGCATGGGCAGTCAGTGTTTTACATACCTGCACGGGTTTGAACTTCTGAAACATGAAATGGTACTCATGACTCTTTCTGCTCTTTTCAATCTCATCTCCTCATCCAAAACAAAGAGTCGATTCATTTCTGTTTCTTTGAAGTGAGTAGGAGAGTGTTATATCTTGATAAAGACCTACAGACTCTGTAGTTTTCCTGCTCCAGTATCCTCAGTTGAGCCATGTGCATTTTCTAGCATGGGAACCTCATTAAACCTCCAGTATAGCAGTGGATGAGCTCTGAAGTAAAAAACAATACATGTTTACTAGTCTTGTTTTCCTAGCTGTCCTCTCTTTGCTGCTGGCTCTGGATAGCTGTTCTTGTGTACCCCACTCTGGAGAGCTCGGAGGAGAATTTCCAGTGAACTTGTGCTTCTTCCCCTCTGTCTTCGTCAGGTAGCTCCCACAGCTGACTGAATAATAAACTTCACTCTACAGAGTGTATTAAACAAACAAGGAATGACACTTGATAGCAGTAAAAAGTGCTGACTTGCAGCTGGTTTTAAGTTTAATGGTAGCAAACATCCCTGAAGTTGTCTTTAAGGGCACTGACACCAGATCAAACGTAGCCAAGTTCACTGTTCCTGGAGTGGCATCTCTTGTCACAGCCTTACTTCATTCTGCTTGTCTTCCATCTCCAGTTTCAGAACACCACTGCCTTTTCTGCTCCAGCTTTGGAGAAGGTGCTGGTCCTGCTGCTCCCAGTGTGTGCCTGTTACTAAACTTTTACTAACTAAACTTCTGTAGGGAGGTGAGACATTTCTTCCAGCCCTAATCTCTGCTGAGTGCCTCATAGGTTCTTGTTTTTGCCATTTCATTTCTTTCACTGATAAACACATTCTCTGACCTTGTTCCAACTCATTCTTTTTCCCTGAACCTTCACTCCACGAACAGCTGTGATTTCAGTTTTCACTCCTGCTTTCTCTTTTTATTATCTTCCTGTGAAAACTATTTCGTCACACGCATTCTTCCCTTTTATTCCTTCCTCTCACCCTCATCATCTTCTTTTGTCCTCCTCAGAAGAAAATAATGCTGTACATGCACCCCCCAAAATCTCACACCTTCTTGTTGGATGCTACTCAGCCTCTCACAAAAATTCTAAATCCTTTACTTCAGCCCTAGGTCTAATCCAGGCAACTGATGATCTTACTTGGGGTTATCAGGGATGTACCTCTCTTTCTGCATAGGAGTGGAAGCTGAGAGGAGAATAGTTTCCCTTCATCTGGAAAAAAAGCCTCTCAAAATTGTTGGCAAGCTGAACACTTTACAATAGCTGTACTAAAAAAAAAAAAAAAAAAAGATAATAATATTATTTAATTTATATTTATATAAATATTTATATTATATAAATAATTATATATAATTAATATATATAATTTATATATAATTATAATTAACAATTTATATTTATATTTATATTTGTCTATATATCTATATATCTTTCATTTGTTATTGCTATTGTTATTGTTATTATTATTACTATTATTATTATTATTATCTGGACTGAGTGCAACATGATTTTTTTTTCTTGTATGATTAAAATTGCATCTTTAAAAAAGCCACAAGTACATTTCAAACAAAAGCAGGGGTCCCAGGAAGGCAGCCCTCTGGAGCAGCACAGGGCACTGGCACACACATCGTTCTTGGCAGCTTTTTCCAACACACTCTGCAGTCTCCTGGGATGAAGGCTGCAAACCCCCTGGCAATTTATTGAAGTGCTTCATTACCTTGGCTGTGGTGAAGCCTTTCTTGTTGTGTAACCTGATCTCACTTGCTGCAGTTTAAACAACATCATTGTGCTGCTTGTCCCTGGGAGAGGTGGGGAACAGTTGTTTCCTTTCCGTCATAAAAATCCTTTTGAGGCTCTGACAACATCTCGCCTTCCTCTCTGTCAGCCCCTCAATTGCAGTTCTTTTGAAAAACTTTTCAAATCGACATCAACATCATTTTGTAATGAATGTGGTTGCACACAATAGGGAAAAAATCTGTATTTTTTTCTAGCTTTGACTTTGATTGTCAAAGCCATGTCCTGAGCCTGAGCTTGAAACATCTCTCACTGTTTTCCTGTTTGGGTCATTACTTCTGAAATCACCCATGGTGACTCCATCACCTCCTTCCATTTAAAACCTGCCTCAGTCAGAACTGGAAAGGGAGGGATCTTTGGTGCAGTTGATCTTTTTACATCTTTGTCTTACCGTGGGACAGTGAAATGCTGCAGTTCTCTCATCATATTTTATGCTGACATTTCTTTTTCTTGAATTTGAAACAATTGATAATTAGTTGAATGCCATTAGCATGTACATAGCACTATACCCAATAAACTTTCAAATCCAAATCGGCAAAGCCTGCCACCTTGCTTTGCTGCACAAATGTTTACATGTTCAAAAAGAGCTCTAATCGTATAATGCAGTAAAAGTTTTTTAAAGGGCAAATCTGATTTTCAGTAGCATTCCATTATTCTGTGGATTTCTGTCAATAATCAGGTTCCCTCTGTAGTACATATTAAATCTGAAATTAACGGAGTCATAATACAGTGTGCTAAATTAGTATTGAGATGTGCAAAGTGACAAGATCTGTCATGTTTTTAAATTACTTGGCGTTGTTAGGATTTCTTTTAGAATATTGTTTTTGAAGCCAACTTTAGGAACACTGAACTTCAGATTTTAAAGTCTTTAAGGCATGAAAGTGTTCCAAGCTTTTAGTGATGAACAAACATCATGAAATTCTCTAATATGAATCCCAGTTTGACTGAGGCTTTCAAAGCTGGAAATTGAAAACAAAAGGGAATTTTCTGGCCTATGGTAAAATGTCTTGGTGGAAACTATGTATTTTTTATTCAAAACAGATTTTGGAAATCTGTTTTGTTTTCTGAGAGATTCATAAATATCTCAGGTTTTGTAAATGGACTGATTATTTTGGCACAAACATGCTTCAAATATTTGCCAATAAGAATATTGATGGGTTTGATTATATAATTAAAGAAACCAATCACTAATAACAATTTCATGTAGCTGAAAGGTAAGACATAATGAATTAACACTGAACTAACAAAGTCAAGAAAATCTGTTGGTTAGACTTCTAAATGTAAAATTACACATGCCTAAGAACTGTATCTTAATGCTTTCACCTGTTCAGAGTGCTTGTCTGATGATGTGCTGAACATGCCTCTCCTAAGATAGGTTGGTTTTTTTCTAATTCAGTTTATTTCTTTATGCCTCTATCCTGAAAAATACTAGACCCTCAATGGCTTCACATTTAAATTATGTATAATCAGGTTTGTCTGTAGAAGTTTAAGAAAAACTAACATGATTGTTACCTTTTCCCACAAACAGCTTTTGTTTACTGGCAGCCTTTAACATTTAAAGAGAATTGGGTTTGCTAATGCATTTTGTGTATTTTCCCTAAGTCTCTGAGTATGTACATCATCCATTCCCAGCACACTGAAATGTGCACACGTGCTTGAGTTGTTCAGGAACCATTTTAGCCTTATGTGCATAGGACCTGGTTCTGCAGTCCTTGAATAGGTCACAAACTGCACCAGTTGAAATACTCTCACTTAAAGGAATTCAGAATCATGTGGTACTAAGTGGTAAGTTGTGCTGTGGTGCATTTGAATTAAGATATCCTGGTTTTCATTGCAGGCATCTGTTCCACAAGTCCTGTGTGGACCCCTGGCTGCTGGACCATCGCACCTGCCCGATGTGCAAAATGAATATTCTAAAAGCTCTGGGGATTCCGGTAAGCACTGTGCAGAGCAGCCCATCAGGGCACAGGGGAAACACCAGCCACCTGTCTGTCCCCATCTTCCTCTTTTTGCCATATTATTGAACAATTGATTGATTTACTAAGGGAAGTACAGTCGGAAATGTCTGACCCTACCTCTGTCCTGCACCCCACTGGTATTAGCAAGGCAGAGCATGTGCGTGGGCATTGGTTGGGTGCTGGATTTGTGTGTCTGTGCCTGCCTGCTTGGTGAAGCAGAAATTGGTCACTGGTGTTTTGGTGGATCTATAGAATCTTTCACAGAGCTTTCAGGACTGGCTTTATGTTTTTTTAATCATGCCCTCGGTTCAAATCTGAAAGTAGAAAGTCTGCAAATAAAGTTTTGTCTGCTATACTCATCAAGGACAGCTAATTGCTCATTCTGGGGAAGCAAGTCCTTTTTCTGTCAGATTTCTCCTAAAGTCCATCTGAAGTAAGGTCTGTACTCCTAATTCCAGTTAAGGGCCATTTCTCCCAGCTACTAAGCATGTGGTGGAGCACATGACATACAAGAAATTGTTAAGCTCTTTGTTATTTGGAGCATTCAGATGTGGTTAGAGGCTGCCAGAGTGATTGATCTTTGTCGTTGTGTGTTTGCATTCAGATGGTGTGTGTCCTGTCTGCCATACACATTCCCAACTGGAGCTATCACAGAGCTCAGGGAAGGAGTGAGTCACTCTCCCCCCTGTGCAAGGCTCCTGAAGTTCAATACTGAAACACCTCCAGGTGCTGTAAATAGCCCCCCAAGTTCCAGTCAGTGATGCACCAGCTCACATTTGAAAGAGCTCTATAAAATAAAATAGCTCACTGAATGTGTTGGGGAGCTGCTATAGCCATTCTCAGAGAAACCAGTTCCATGGAGATAGGAAGCAGGTAGCAGGCAGATATGTTAATAAACCTAATATAATCCAAACTGAAAACATGCAAGTGGGAAAAAAGAAGGAGGGCATTGTAGCTAGGGTAATGCATCCAAACAGAGTGGCTACTTTTTCTGCTAAATGTGTATATTGTCTTTCATATGTTTAGTGGTGATACAGCTATTAAATCGGGGTCTAAGATGAAAAGCCCAGATGAAGGCTAGTTCTGCCATTCACCATCTCCACTGATGGCTCAAATTCAGAAATGAAGGCTTAAATACAGAAATGAAGGCTAGCTCTGCCATTCACCATCTCCACTGGTAGCTTAAATACAGAAATGAAAGCTTAAATACACAAATGAAGGCTTAAATACATGAATGAAGGCTAGCTCTGCCATTCAGCATCTCTGCTGATGGCCTAAATACATCTCTGACCTAGGCTTAAATACAGAAATATTTCCTTAGGTTCTATCTCAGATAGATAATTGTACTGAGCATACCATTAAAGATGCTGCTGTAACTTACACGAACAACTGGTTCAAATTAAGATTTCCAAATCAGCTTTGGTGTCGGTGTGTCTTGACACTAAAAACAAAGCACTTGGATGTTTATGTTCCACTAGCAAAGGTTTTTTTGGGGGGATTTTATTCTGTAAAAATTTCCTGCACAGATTTCACGCTGTCCGCCCCCTTCTCCCTGCCCAGCACAGCTGAGGACAGCCCAGGGTGGCTGTCATTCCTAAGGAATGCTTTCTGGAGCTCCCATGAGCCAAAAAAGCCACCAGCACACATGAACTGGTGTTTTCAGAGGCTCGTCACTTAGCCAGGTGTCCACAGGCTGCTGTCCATTGGGAAAAGATGTTGCCCTCAAAGAACCTGTAAAGTTCTAGGGCTTCTCAGTGAAAGGTGGCAGACGTTGCTGTAGAGTGGATAAAGCAAAATGTCATTCCCCAACCACGTTCTTGAGTCCTGCTGAGCCCTCTTAGCTGAAATTTCCACACACAAAAGAAGAAAAAAGCCTTAGGCAGGCATCAGCCTCTGGTGGGAGACTTGGGTGCAAATTTGCCAAAGCCCTTTTGCAGGCTTTTACAATGGGATGAATGAGAAAATCTTGCCCCAGACAGGCTGTGGGGTTTTTTCCTGCCAGCTGCATGTTTGTCCTGTGGTTGTTATTAAAGACCTGGCTTGCATGTCTGTGGATATATTGTGCTTCATTTAGCAGGAAGACTTTGGGTTTTCCAGGAAGGATCGGTTAAACCCCAAATATCTAAATGTTTCAATTCAATTCACAGCTAAACTCTGCATTTGCTTTGTAATAGAGACTTCAAATATGATGTGCCCCAAGCTCAGATTCCCCAGGCAGCTGTGGGGAACCAATGGGGGAATCTATAAAAATTTGTGTCTGTATATAAACTGCTGGTGTCAACCAAAACTCCTCCACTCATTTTCACAGTGGCTGAGCACCCCAACACCTCCACTTCTGCAGCTCCAGGACATTATTAACCATCTACCAGCAAATGGTTGGCCTTTATCTGATCAGAATTTAATATAAATCATTTTATAGCATGCTGCTTAGTTTTGGGCATTTTTTCGATTAAAATTATTCAGGAGTAAACAGGAAATAATATTGCTTAATTATCTCAAGCAATATTATTTTTGTATCTTTAATGTTTGGTTTGACTTTCAGTTATAATCCCCTCTTTAAAAGGTTTAAAAGTTTGTGATAAAACCCCATTCTAGGAATAAATGGAATCAGAGCAAAGGACAGACAACTGGTCCCCTGAAAAATTGAAATAATGTTTTCCTGTAGGAGAAAGGAAAATAGGCCTTTTGTTTTTAATATACTCTGCCATCAAAGGTAAATTAAATTAAAAATGAAATTCTGAAAACATTGTTTTATAATAGCTAAGAGAGAGGGAAAGAGTAATGGATCTAAGGGATAGGTTTGGGTCCTACATATAAGTGATTGTACTTCACTTGCAAAAGTACAGATTCACTGAGTTTCGTTAACATCTGGTATAGCTGAATGTCCCTTTTTTATCCCAAATCTGAGGTATTCTTGCTGCCTGTGGATAACACTGGAGCCAGACAACAGCAATTCTAGTTTCCATTCCAAACTTCAGTTTGTGGATACAAGACTGCTTAAATCGCTTGTCTTTTTCCTTAGGAACACGTCTTGCTGTGTCCCTCTGTCACTGGTGTTGTTTCACATAGCAAGAAAGACTGTGAATCAAAAAATGCTCTTCAGCTTCCCATTCTTGTCTGCTTGTTTCTTTTCTCATAATTGTGTTTTATAGGAAATACAGTATTAGCAAAGATGATGTTTTGGTGTTTAGAAACTTGTCTTACAAGCAGTTTTAGCTTCTAGTTTTGCACCACACACATAGATGCATCCACAGGGCATTCTTATTGAATTCTTATTCCTGTAAGCTCTGTAATAATACTGGCTCTGTAAAATGTATATTAAAAAATAATAATAATCATTAGAAAAGATAATTGTTCCCCCTCAGCTCCTGTTTCTGTTTACATTTGTGATTGAGCAGATCATACCAAAAAGTGAGTTACCTTTTCAATGTGCACATTCCCAAACCCTTTTAAAAGCATACATAAGAATGTTTAGCAATTGTAGGTGACACAGTTTAATACTCAATATTTCCATGGCATACTTTGGGTCTCTCTCCCAACAGACTGTTTTAAGCACATGGAGACAAACCCTGTGTGCTTATTCATTGTATGTTGTCATTTTTCAAAGCCATAAAGTCTGAAGAAGAGGTAATAAGTGAATGGAATATTTAGGTAGGAGCTGGATTTTCTCCTTTTCTTCCCATTAGCCCAATGCAGACTGCATGGATGACATACCGCCGGACCTGGAGGCGTCCATCGGGGGCCCCCCGACGAACCAGATCACGGGGGCCAGCGACACCACGGTGAACGAGAGCTCCGTGGCCCTGGACCCCCCTGCCCGGAGCGTGGGAGCGCTGCAGGTCATCCAGGACGGGCCCTCCTTCCCCCAGCCCGCCGAGGGCACCTTCACTGCCACCAGTAAGTGACACATTCTGGCAGCATTTGCGCCGAAATGCATGTCCAGGAACCCCCGCCACACACCCGTCTCTAGTGAGCGGCCTTTGAGGGCTTTCCATTTGCCTGAGGATAAGTAAACTTAATTATGGTGTATTCTGCTGTACTGATGGTCAGAGTTGCTGTACTTGAAAGCCTGAGTGCAGTTAAGCAACGCCGATGATCTGTACAAAACCAAATCATTACATGTTTTCAGTGCCTTCAGTTTTCACTGTGTAAGGTATGTCAGCGGTACCATTGGAACAGGTAATTCTCAAAATGCTTGCATGTCTCTCTGTTCCTAAAAATTATGTTCTCTCTCAAATATCTGCTTCTGACAGTTTAAAAGAAATGTTGTCAGCTATTTTGAATGAGGACTGTGCTAGTCTAAAATTCTCATTTTTAGGCAAAACAGCAGATCAGTAGAAAATACCTATCTGTTTGATACCGGTTGGTGTATCAAACACCAATAGTGCCTTGTCACCAATAGTGACAAGACTGTTATAGAAAATCATCAGATATGCTTGAAGGGAGGTAGAAGAATGTGATAAAATGCAGTTTTGTCTAAGTTCTGGGAAAAATATGCATATTCAATGATTTCTAGGTACTGCTATGGGCCTGGGCATGAAAAAGAAGGTAAGTAATAATATTATGTGTAAAAGGTAGGAGACAGAAGATGGCACTAGGCTGAAATGATTTTACATTACTCTTCTTACTCTGTGGAGAGACTTGATAATCCCATTTTCTCTCATGTTGTCATGCCAGTGTCATTGAAGTGAAAATAACTTCTAGAAAGACTAGACTTGTGACCATAGATACTGGTGACCCAGATTTTTACATTCTGTTTTGTGGATTTCAGGTTTCAGATTTGGTCTAAGTTCTGGATTCAGCAAGGGGTGAGCAGCAAGGTTTTAATCCCAGCCATCTTCCATGCTGCCATCTGGGGGCATTCAGTTTTCTCAAGTCTCCCTGAGTGCTGGCAAGAGCTGTTCAGAACAAGATGGGATTCTGTTCCTTCCAATAATTGTTTTGAAATGCATTTAAGGCTGGTTCTCAGAGCCAGCAGAATACTGTGAGGCTACAGAAATGCCTGATTTTGCCTTGGTGCCCTTTGTTTTCCACCTTACCCTCCATTTGCCCCCTTAGCTTTAACAATATTGGACAACAGACAATCCTTAGGGCTGGCCGCAGAGCCCACGGACAAGGACCTTGCACCAAGAGCAGGCAAACCACAGAGCATCAGGAGAGCATCATCACCTGGAGATCCTGGCCAGGCCAGGAAAGGGCTGTGAAAAGAGGCTTTTCACAGGTAGAACTGGGCATTGTAGGCAACCTGAACTCTTAAGGGAGTGAGAGGGGAACATCCAGGACCTTATGTATAGTTATGGTATGAATCCAAATGCTAACTAAATCAGAGGGTAGCTGTAGGCTAAATAACTGGGTGATAGCTGTCAGAGTGGATGGACTTTATAGGCATTATGTCTGTTTATTGTATTTCTCATATTCAGAATGCTCAGCTACACAGCACAGGGCTTGCTGAGCGTGCCCTTGCTGTGAGCTGGCCTGCCTGGCAGTTTGTAAGTGATGGCACTGACTGCTGCCAGGAATCTTTGCTGAAGCTGTGGGTTCTGCCCTCTCTGTACAGCACTACTGATGCCAGCCTGCTCCAAGGCTGAATCTGCACTCCAAGGTTTTCCCCTTGTTATTGAATCTGTGCAGACTCCAAGACTCCAGTGCAGCCTTGACCTGGCCTGCTGCACCCAGCTCCACCAGTCCTTGCACCATCCCTTGCTCCTCACAAAAGTTCAGTGGTCCAGGAGGTAAAGGACTTGCCATCTTCTTTCCTCCCACTCCTGCAACACCTCCCACTTCGTTGTTGCTGCATTCTTTTTTGTCTGTTGATTAATCACTCTGGTATTGTTGTCTTGGTTTGGGTTTAATTTCCCTTCCTGTGTTTCCAGTGATGGTTCAGAACCAGAAGACCTCCCACAGTGTGTCTGGAGGGAGGGTATTCCCAGAATACTGCTCACATGGGGTAAAATTCTGTCTCCATGGTGGCAAAGCTCCTGCCTGCTTCAGTGGGGCCAGATTTATAATGTCTGGAGCTCAGCCAGTGCTTTTCTTTTTACTTCTGTGGGTATGCTCAGCAGACATCCTGCCTTCTCTAGAAATGTGGTGTACTGTGAACATCTGGACAGGAGTCATAATAAAAAGAGTGGGGAGAGTAGATGGGGGAAATAGTGTGAAATACATAAGAGTTCACCCCAGCTGAGTTTACTGCTCTGACCTTTTCAGCTCTCCAGAGCATGTGACAGATGACAACCTAAGGACCTTTTTCTACAATCATGCATCATGGCAATCTGTGGTGCCCAATTTTAGTGAGTTATGCAAAATGCTGACATTTTTGGAAATCTCAGTGCATGTGGCATTTCCTGCTCTACATGTGATATGAGTGTGAGCTGGGCTTGGCTAAGATCTGAACCTGAAGGAGCTCTGAGCTGCACCAGCTTCAGAGGGTGGATCTGAGATTTGAGGAGACCATGGCAAGATTCTTTGGGTCAGGCTTAGCTGGGATTGAATGATATGGTTAAAAAGGTAGTTTTCTGGGAAAGTAGCATCTAGGTATTCTAAAGGTATGGTGACACTGGCAGGTGAAAAGTAGTTATTAGATTTTATTCTTTTATGGCATCCATGGTCATTTATCTCCCTGAAGCACTTACTAATTTCTGCAGTAAATAATGTGCACTGTCTTTGCCAGTAGAGTTTATCTCTTCATAAATACTTCCCATTTTTCAGTTTAGACAAGCTTTTAGGTTCCATCCATCAGGATATCTCATCCCACCACATAGGGCCTCAGAAATCCCACTGGCACTATCTCTGTAGCTGGAGGGAGATCCCTAAATAATTCTAATGCACACATGAGCAGGATTTTTAGTGTGAAAACCCACAAACTTTCCTCCAAGGTGTCATACCACCTGCAAAGTGCACAGAGTTTGGCACAGTGTACAGCAGTGTGGGCAGTCTAGACAATATCAGTGGTTCCTTTTCTGCCTCTCATTTTGTTCTTCCCATAAAACCCTGCCAACCTACAGCTCATCATGGCTGTTAGGACCCTTTCAAATCTCTCTGATAGCTCTTCATTACATCTATTAATATAACTTTTAGGCAATTATTTTCATCTGTGTGTGTCTAAAATATCTTTGTGAAGAATAGTCAGCCTCTGGAAGTGGATGAAAGTGCATGATGAGAACCTGATCCACTGTTGTCGTGTAACCACTTGACTGTTCCTCCTTGCTGTGAATAGTGGGGTTTTTATAGGTGGAATGTAAAGGGGGAGGAAAAGGTGGAAAATTCCCTAGGTACTAGTTAATGCAGCAGGTTATTAGCACTCGCATTAGCAGGTTGTGATGCTGTCCCAGAGAGAGGATCCTGATGGGACCTAGTTGAAGGCTGAGCTGATGGGGTCCCACGTGCCTGGCGTGTGACACGAGTCCTGGTGGCTCTGCTGAAATCCTGTGGGGGTATTGCACTGAGTAATTGTCATGGACCAAAACTTCCAATGAGCTGAGTTCCTGGATTGCTTTGGGACCAACACTGATGCCAACATGGTGGCTTCGAAGAGCCACCAAGTGAAGCACACCTGGCACTAAAAATGTGCTCTGGATTATCACATACACCACAAGACTCCTGCCAGGCTCTGAAGGCACAGGGAAGTTTTCCTGTTATAAGACTGCTCCTTCTTTCCATATGTTGAGGAGTGAAATACAAAGAGTTTCTGCACAGAAAATTGCGAAAAGGGATGTACAAAACTGCTGTGAAGCAAGGAGGAAATTTAAATTCTAATTTATTTTTTGTTTTCTCTTTCACATTTCCTGTGTCCATTGGCACTGTGTACAGAGTAAGGATGAACACATCAGATCAATAAGGTCCCTTTTCCCCACGGAGCTGTGACAGGGCTCAGTCAGAGGGCATGGTAAAAACAGCACAGTGCACACTAGCATCAGAGTTGCATTAATGAGCATCCACCCAAACTGGCTTTTCATTGTGACTGTCTTCTGCAAGTGCCAATGCATTTGACTGTTCTTTTCATTGCAACTCATGGTAACATATCTGAGGCACTCAGGGAGTAGGCAAGAACATAGGCTCTGCTGGGTGGCAATAATTAAGCCATGAATTAATATACACAATGTATAAAACAACTTTCCTGGAGATCTCTGTGAATGTTTGCTCTATTTTCCCTCTTGAGGTAGCATAGTGCTATAAATCAATGAAAAAAATGCTCCTAAAGGACAAGTGCACAGCAAATGTATAGAACAAGGGTGCCACTGGCAGTCAGAATATGAAAAGCACTTAGCTGAAATAGCTTTACTAAATTTATTAAATTGTGGCATCTCAGTGGGGGGAGAAAAATCACACAAAGGGGGTTTAAAATCTGCCAGTTCCTTGCCCAGTAATTAAATACACAGTGTTCTTATAAAAGTGTGTTCAGCTGCTGAGGTTTCTTTGGGAGACAGCCACCAATCATGGTGTGTCAGGTATGCATGAGAAACCTGACTTCAGATTTTGCCCCCAAGTGCTCAGGATATTGAATTCAGCTAAGGTGTTGCTGAACTTCATTGCTTCCCTATAATTGCATTTTGAAAAGGCACCAGCAAACTGTCTTTCTGCACATGAATAAATGTCAATCTGAAAGACCAAAATAGCCTTAAAGAAGGGAATTTTAGAAGAATGACCCTCTACCAACCTGCTGTAAATGTATATTCCAAAGGGCAGAAACAATTGCATGTGTTTGCAGTAGTTCCCTTTGTCTCTCTTCTATTCCTGAATTAATCCTTCAGTTCTTGGTTGATTTTGACTGACAGATACAAGGCCACTTCCCTTGTTAAAACTTAAAATGTATATATGTACTATAAAGTGGTACTCAGCTTCTAAAAGCCCTTTTTCCAGACTAGATAAAAAATATACCAATATTTTATTCTTGGAGTTTTTGTTATTTTATTTTATTATTTTATCTTGTGTTTTCTAAAGGCTCCTGGGGTCCAACTTGTTCTGGAACTGCCTGGGAACCTCTTGGCCATGGCCACTTTTCAATGAGAGGAGTGAAAAGTGAAGGAACTTGAATAAAAAAGGAATGGCCAAAGGGGTTAAAACTGAACTTAATGCCACAGAGTTTTGACTCTAACTTTACAGTAGTGTAACAAAGGGAAATAATAACAAGCAATGCAAAGGCATTTAGGTTTTTTGAAGTTACATGGTTGGTTACAGTGGTTTTGTTACTTTTATTTTTCTACGGAGGTATCATTATATGGGGTAAAAACTCTTTCTTCTGCCTCCCCAAGCAGTGTTAATGCTCAGAACACAAAAAAAGGAGGAACAGGACTATATAATAACTTTAAAAATTGAAACAAAGGTTTTTCATGCAGAGAAACAGTGATTTTAAGTTACTCTGTTCCAATTTGAGTTTCACATGTAGAATGTTAGGAAGGTCTTGGTGCTAGTGGTGGTGGCCAAGTGACCTATTGAACATATTTTCTAGTGAAATTCCAGCTGCAGTTTGTTGAAACTTCAATTGACCTTTCCCATCCACCGCTCTAAGAAGAAATTCAGAAAATGGATGTCTTGGGTTTGGCCTTTGTTGTGTTCCCATGAGCATTTCAGCAAGCATCCCTGATAAAAGCTGGGCTTTGGAGGGGATTTTCCCATGCCAGAAGCTGCTCAGTTGGAATTACACTGTGACTGGAGGCTGATTTGTAGGGAAATGCTAAATGCCCCTAGATTTATATACCCCAAAACTGTTTCTGTGGGTGTCCCTGCAGGATTCCATACCAGCCAGCTATTTTCATAATTTTTTTTCAGACAATATTTGAGTGTAGCAGGCCAGGCCTGGCACTTCAGATTTATTTTTAATGGGAAAAAAAAATGTTGAGCTATTGCATGATTGTCAGACAAATGTTCCAGTTAAAAGGAGATTGGCATCAACTGATTTAAATTTTCCAAAATTAACATACAGGATAAACAGCTGACCTCTTCCTTTCTGAGAGCTTTTCTGGATTGTTGTTCTGTACTTATGTGTTCTCTGTGAGTGCATTAATGTACTCAGACAAGCTTGTTAGAATTTTATTTGGTGCACTAGCCCTACCACAAGACACAAGAAACATTTTGGACATCTCTGTTCCAAACAAACCTCCTGGTCATATTTTAATCCTCATCTCATGTGCTCATGATGGGGTTTATATGTACTCATTTTTCTTTCCTGTGGAATGCTTTTGATTAGATAAAAAATATTGCTTAATCCTCTAAGTAAACAGTGAAAGCAACCTAAAGAAGATGCAGAGGACATTAAAAAGGTTTACTTTTCCAAAAGGAAAGGTTTTGCTGTAATCTCAAAATTTAGGGTTTTTTTATTATTTCTAAACTAATGAAAAGAGAATGTGTTGCAGGGTTTGATGGGCTTGTGATGGGGTTTTAAGGAAAGGAGAGTTAGGAGCTGAACTCATCTATCACTGCCAGGGGGCCCTAAATTTTAAGTGTGTTTTCCATTAGGATCAAAACTTTCCACTGTTTTCCATTAGGATTAAAACTTCCTTCTGTAAGGATTCTGTGAGAGTGGATGTTAAAGAAAGGTTCCTTGCAGAATTTTTAATTAGGAACTACAAAAGAGGAAGAGTATGGGTACTATAGAAGCCCATAGGGAGGAGATTTAAATTGTAGAATGCTCTGAAAGCACCTACAATCTATTTTTAAAAACTACTGCAATTCTCATAAAATTGAGAGGCGACACTTCAGCTTGTCATGTTGTTTTCCTTCCTTGCTAACAGACATCTAAACAGCAGAAATTGTTCGAGAGGCTGGATGCCCTGCTGTGAAGGAAGCAGAGTGATTCTTGTCTGTCAGTGAAACAAGGGACGAGAGTGCTGAGGGACTGAGGTGTGGGGTCAAAGATGGAACAAAACACTTTGCAGTGAATAAAATCTCATGGGTGGTATCTCTGTCTGTGGCATGGGGGTGGAACTGGGTGATCTTTAGGGTTCCTCCCAACCCAAGTGTCTTTGTGATTCCCTGAAGACCAGACGGGCAGATAACCTGTGAAGGGCCTGGCATGTGGGGATGAGCTGATCCAAGAGCATAGAGTGCAAGAGGCAGTGTCACGGCTCCACTGGCTGTTCTGGCAATCCTTGTGACCAATTTTTGACTGAGTTTCCAGTGGGAAAAAGGAAGGTCCACTCATGTAAAAAGAAAATGATGTTGCAGCGTGTGGGCCACAGAAGGAGTTTCCCTGCTGGTCCCAGGAACATGATGAGCATGACCTGGTAAGAGTAAGAACAAAGAGGAAATTAAACTGAAAGCAAAAATATTCTAATTTCTTGTGTCATACCAGGCAGAGGCATGTTTGCTGTATCACAGAGAGGATTGGCAGCTGATCAAAAGTTCCCAAAATGTCAACTAGTCTCTCACAGAGAGGAGACTGATTTCCAAAGTGTTGGCTACTAAAATAATGTTAATATGGGCTGTGCATTTCAAAGGCTGAGTGTTCTGATTCGTGGGTAAAATCCCAAAGACTTAGTATATGTTCATTAAAGGTAGATATACGTATATATACAATGGGAAAAAATAAGTTTTACTTTTCTAGCCAGTTGGGCCCAACTACTTCCATACAATAACATCTGGTATGTGTTCTGCCCCTTTTTTTGCTCAGTCTTTTGCAAATGTGTTTGCTGTCTGCTCTTTGTGTTATTTCCCCTTATTTGGACAATTTTTTCTTACTTTCTTTTGAAGAAAGCGTTTGGCTGCTGGTACTTTCTGCACTCTCTCTGAAAATGAGTTTATTGGTCTTGCCAAAGCCCAAAAGGTCTTCTCAGGTAACTGGTGTTAAAGTTATTGCTTAAGTACAACATGGTCCAAATTTAGGTTTCAGAAAATTAGTTATATTACTAATAAATTTTCAATTTGCCATTTATAGGCATTTTTAAACATGTATTTTATTTAATGTTATGTTAGTGCAGTTATGGCCCATTCTAAAGTGTTACAATTCTCAAGATGATATGGTAGGAATTTGAAACTTATAAAATGATCCAAGGAGAACTGTGAGATGATTAACTTGAGAGTAATTTTAACAATCAGTAGTAATTTTAAAAGAAGGGATCTCAGTGATAAATTTAATTGGTATTGTTGTGAAATAGTTGCCATTTGAGGTAATAATTTAATAAGATGCTCTTCCTCTTAGACTAGAAACAGCCAAGGGATGAAATGGCAAGGCCACAGTAGGAGGTAACAATAAACTCTGTAATGGTAAAGTGCTTTCTTAGAACGACAGAGAAAAATAGAGGACTCTAGGTATGTCTCTCTCATAAATCAAATGTGATTAATTGTATCCTGGTTGTTCTTATACTGGAAACAAAATCTGAATGGTGCTGCTTGCATTGGCATTCCTCTGTGGCTTCAAGCTGAGCAGAATGTGTTTTGATTGTTTTGATAAAGATCCCATATCAATGCCTCCAGTACTCTGGATATTATTTCTGATCAGGTCCTCAAAGCTCTAGGAGATGGCCACATTCCTGGTTTCTTATGAAGCAAAGTCCTTCTAGGCACATCTGAATGTTTTCTTCAGAAGTGAGCCCTAGACTGAAACAAGGTTCATGGTATTCCATGGGTTTTAGATACTTGTCTAGATCTGGGAGCATAACTAACACCAGGGGTTTCATGGCTTTGTTTAAATCTGTCTTCACAAACTGAAGAGTTGTGAAATAAGGTATATTTCACTACAATGAGGATGTGAAATGAGTAGTGGTACTTCTCTGCTTACTGCCAGTGGGTGCAATAGCAGAGAGCTACCCAAAAGTCAGGAGAAGGAAAGAAGTGCCACCATCAGCTTGTTTCTCACCCCTGGGTGGGTCATTGCCCATCTCTGGTGCCCATGCCTGCATGCTTGGCAGAGCAATGGGTTTGTGAATGCACTTTTCACTCACTGTTCAGTGCTTAGCTCCCTCCCAAGCCTCCTGAAGCAGTATCAAATTCTTAGAAACCCATTGTCTGACCTCTTCCTTTTGGAATATTTATTAGTGTACAACAGCTACAGACTTACACCAATGGTCTTGAATAGCAGCAGCAGTAGGTAACTATGACTAGTGTGCAATCTTACTGTTTTCATCACACCAGAGCAATTAGCTATTTTCATCTTGGTCTGATTGCACTAATATTCAAATATAAGCATCACTTGATGCACTTTTCAAGAAGCAAGAGCTGTGCCACCCTTGTGTAGGCCCCTTCCAAATCTACGTGGTGATATTCCTCCCATGCTGCTGTGATTGATCTAAAATAACATTGGCTAGAGAAGGAGTTTGGTGCATTTCACCTCTCAAGCAAATGTGTGTCAGGAAATACAAGTGAGTGGAAAAAGTCTGTCTGGAGAGGCAGCGTGCTGTGGTGTATTGTGTTTCTCTGACATGAGAGGAATGTGGCAGGGAGGTCTACAGTTCCCTGCTGCAGGCACTGACACTCTGGCTGGAAAGCAGCTTGAGATGTGCCTTTAGCTTCATTAAACAAAATGCTTTCTGCCCCTGGCAAGAAGTGCTGTAAAGCACAGTGGAAGTATTATAGTGTGTGTGGTTAGGCAGGGTTGCCAATTTCAAGCAGCTAAAATCACAAGTCAGGTATTCCAGCATAAAATCGGTCTAGAAAATAGAGATTTAATTTTTAAAACACTTCGTTTCCTTTTTGCCTCTTAAGCTTCATTTATTTTTAAGTGAAAGCTGAGATCTTCACTGAAAGTTGAGATCCTCATCTGATTTCAGGGCTTTAAGAAAAACAGCAAATTACAAAAACCTTGCAGAAGAGCCACAAAGGTTGTTAACAGCGAGCCAGACATCTCCTGCAGAAGCTGTGTGATTGAATAAGCTTTGTCATTGCAAATGGGATCTGAAAGGCAGGGATGCAAAATGCAGGCTAAGCTCCTGGCACTGGCAATGTAGCTGAGGTTTGCTTACCTTTAACAAATAGCAGTAACTGTGCTGGCTTGTGTCACTGAGCAGCCAGCCAAAAATCCCAACAAACAAAGCAGCAAGGTCTGGCAAGGCTGTGTTGTGTGGGGCAGCTTGCAATACAGACCTTGCAGCAGGGTTACCTACAGCTGATCGTGTCTGTGTGACTTCTGCAGCCTCCCAGAGCTTCAGAAAGGTTTTAAACTGTGTGCTGGGGTCCCAGCAGGACTCCTGTGTGCACAGCCAGCAGGGGATGCTGAGGGATGCACTGATTCCTTGTGGAATGCACTGCAGCTTCCAAGGAAATGGCAGGTGAAAGGGAAGGTGTAAGGATGGTGATGTCCAAGGTGCTCTCCCCACTCTGCCAAAGCTGTATCTTTAGGATTGGTAGCAAACAAGGAAGGTGGAGTGCTTCTGTTTCCAGGCACTGTCACAGTGCTGGAAAATCAATGCCAGAGCATAGCCATAGGCATTTTTAGGATCACTCCTTGTTCCTGCCAACCTGCACTTCAGTTCCAAAGGAGACCACAAAAGCCCACAGTGCAAAGACTGAGATCCAAGAATGTGAATAATTGTATAGGATTTGTAAAGGAAAGCTCGAGTTTACTGGCTTGCAGAGTGACCTGCTATACCTCCATCGGGTATGAGGTGTGTGAGCTGCAAATCTGGCCCTGTTCTATTGCCTCTCTTGAACTCTTGGTGGTGATTCTGGTGTTGGAGGTGTATGAGATGCTCCAGGACCCAGCAGCTCACCTGAAGGTTCAGCGTCATTTAAAACCACTAAATCTGAAGGATATATCATTCAGCTTGTAAATACTTCCTCCACCTCTGGTGGAAGCATTTATAGTCAGAAGCAATGCCTTGAAATGTTTACTAATGTCATATGGAAGGGCAAAAAAAAAGGATAGAGATATAAACATGTTGTGTGCATTAATTATTTATCTTGCAATCAAGAAAGCACAAAAGCAATCCAGGGTGCAAACTGGGCAGAGTTGCGAAGGAGAACACTGGCTCTCAGTTTGAATAATGCACACCCCATTCAAGATTTCTCTGCAGAACATGAGGTCTAATCCCAGCACATGTGGGGGGTTTAAAATCTAAAATTTTTTAAAATCATGCTGCTGTTGAGAGGTGATTAACTGTGCTCACTTAGCTTCAAGTGAATAATTAAACTGTGAGGAGTTATTATTTTCCTGGCTCCTTTGTCGTGTTTCTTACTTATTAATTCTTAGATATTCAATTTCTAGATTTTTTAGCATCAATCAGGCCCTGCTTCTAATGTCTAAAAAATAGAATATGTAAAGGAAAAACTGTCACAGATTTAAATACATTGTATTGTTACAGTATAAATACCATCTCTGTAATTAAACCACTTGAAAATATGAACCATCAAATTTTTGTCTCAGAGACTCAGCCACCTATGAGGGTTTTGTGCCTTTGAAAATCTCCCTAGTGTGCTTTGCTTCTCCTGATTGTTCTCGGAAGAAAATTAGCTTTTAGTGGTTTAAAATCTGTTGGCTTTATTTGCTGCTAAATATGCACATGGTAAGTGCTGTGGGATCAAAACAAAAACAAGCTGCTCTTCCAAGGATGTGATTTGCAGATTGGCAGAAGTCAGCAATACAACTCTTGGAGTATTTGGGGTCGTGGTGCATTAGGGTAGATCCCTTTGGCCTGCATCAAGAACCTGCAAGGTGTCTTCAAATCAGAGGAAAGAGAGAATTTAAAGAGACTAGAAAAGGATGAGAGAAGCCACTTGGGAAAGCAGGTAGCCTGGTCCAAAGTCCTGGATTTGTTTCATCCTTGTCCAATGCCAGTGTTCCTACATTAGAGTAGTGCGCTCTTAAAAATGTCCTCTGGGATTCCATCACTTATTGAGGGTTTGGGCAGGTTTTTTCCTCTGGGAAATGTTTTCCTGATGATTCAGTAGCTCCACCAGGTGCCTGTGGCTTTGTCATTAGCTTGCTGTGTTTGTGGGGAGAGTAGGATGAGGCCAGGTTGAGAAGGTGAAAGGGGACGGGGAGGGAAATTCTCACATGGGGGCCGGAAGTTCATGAAGGACCTGGATGAAAAGCCCTGAGAGGATTAAGAGAAGAAAATGTTACCCATCCAGGCTCCTTTCATCATGCTTTTCACTGTGAATGTCTTGAATTCTGGGGTATTTTGGAAGTGTTGTAGACAGATATTAAATAAGAGCAAAGTTTGTAATCTAATCACAATCTCAGTGGTGGAGGGCCCTCTGGATTCCACCTGCAGAACTAAAAATCAGTAATGCATTAACAGAAAGACCTGACCCTTTCCTTTTGTGCCCTGACAGATGAGCAGGAGCCAGCAGTCAGCAGTGATTCAGATATCTCATTGATCATGGCCATGGAGGTTGGACTCTCCGATGTGGAGCTTTCCACGGATCAGGACTGCGAGGAGGTGAAATCCTGAAAACAGAGCTCCAGCACCAAACCACAGGGCAGGGCCACAGGTAGGGACCCAGCCAGCTCTCTGGGGTTTGGAGCAGTCACGCCAATGCCTCCAGAGCACTGTCATCCTGCACACTCCATGCTGAGGTGGTGAAAAGCAATAGCAGCTGCTGTGTCTGCCTGGATGCGGTTCCATCGCCTGCACACCTGTCTGGCTCACCTGGGACATGGACACGTCCAGATTGTGCTCGAGAGTACCCATGGGGCTCTCCAGGGGCTCTTCAACGTGCAACTGAAATGACAGCTTGAGTGTTTTTTACACTTGTTCAGTCCAGTTTCTGTTGTGTTTTTTGAAAAGGCATATGTTTATTTTGTTTGTTTGTTTATGGTTTGTTATGGACAATGTTTCTATTGACTGACCCCAGCTTTTTCAAGAGTTCAGTCCAGACACCCGAATTCCCGTTCATTGGTCACGTCATGATCTGAGCAGGATTCATCCCTGCCCTTGTTGTTTCTGCATGAATTACATGTGGCTGGCTCCAGAAGGATCATGCACCAGCACCCTGCATTAAGTAACACCTGCCTTCATTAGGTGGCAGGCTTGGAAATGGTGCATTCTGAAGGCTTTCATTTGTAATTTGCTTGTATTTCTGAATTAGCAGAAATCTGGGTTAAAATGGCATTAATTTGTGTCTTAAAGTTCTGTTCTAGACAGGTATTGTACAGTGTGAAGGAGAGAAAGAGCTTGAAGCATCACTCCATCCATGTGCTCCTGTCCTGTATTTTATGCTATTCACAGGTGTCAGTACATTTGTGTCCTTCCTCCAAGTGACAATTCCGTAGCTGGAAAAAAAGATCTAGCATAACATCACTTCTTAATTTTACAGACCAAAACCAGATCAGTGGGCTGAGGGAGCATCTGAGAGGTTTCCAGAGGCTGCTTATTAACAGTTCTGCATAGAGCAGGTGACAGTATTCTTACAAAGGGTCTGGAGATGGTGCTGTCAGTGTCAGAAATTGCCAAGGGAGCAAGAGGCAGCCATTTGAAATGTTTAATTCCTGGTTTGCTTTGGGTCTTTTCACTCAGCGTGTTTCATTTCTTACATTTTGACAGCAGTTTTTGTCTGCTGGTTATCTAACAAGAGTTCAGGTGGTTTGTTGCCCTCCAGAATCCCTGTCTTTGTTTGCAGAAGAATATTTGCAATTTGTATACAGGTACATACACCAAAATATACTGGGGAGGGAATTTGAAAATAAAAGAACTAATACAAATCAAAACACCTAAATAATAATGACCTGACCTAATAATTTATTTCATCCTGAGCTCTGCTTTCCAGGTAAGAGCTCACTGTTAATTGTGCAGTGTGTGATTTGGTTTTTCAGTGTAAATACTCAGCTGTGAAGAAGCTTACTGTTACACAAGAATTCATAGTTTCTGCTGAGAGTCAGATGATTTGAATCACATTGCTGCCTCTTGAGTCAGTCCACAGAATCAACAATTCATCTTACATTGAAATTTCATGCAGAGGTCAAACATTTTGACTTGGCAGTGTCATGATGGCATCTCAAAATGCAACTGCTGGGGCTCACTGCATTTAATCTCCTCGTGGATTTACTTGTTAAATGTGAAAACCAGCTTCCAGTCAAAATTTGTGTTTGTCAGATTTTATTCAGGAACACGTGTGTTTATCCCTAAAACTTTGGCTGACTTGCTTCTTCAGTACAGAAAGAAGGAAAAAATATTCCCCATGCTTTTCTGTCCATTTAGAACTAATTGAACATTTAGTTTAATTCTGTTTTATGTTCTTAGTCCCTAAATTTCAGGGTAATCTTGAGGTGAAGCTGAGTTACACATCACTGAAGCCTGAACTTAGGAAAGCACTTAAGTAAATGTTTTATTCCATCCTTCTTAAAAAAAAAAAAAAAAAAAAAAAAAAAAAAAAAAAAAAAAAAACCAAACCAAAAAAAACCAAAACCCACAATTAATTTTGGACTTGCACTAAAATTTAATTATTCTCAACAGGTCTTCTATGAGCATACATAAGCCCCTGTGTCAGTTGTCATTTTTAGGCCTTTTATTTAAGGGAGATTGAGGCACAAAGGAAAAAGGCTTTATAGATGCAGTTTTGAAAGAGAAATTATTGAAATCACATATGATAAGCGGTCCCTTGGATTTCACTGATGACCTCTGGATCAAATCCCAAGGAAGTCATTGCAAGAAGAGCATTGATGTTGGAGTGCATCCATTTCACAGGATTAATCTTGTCTCTCTCCAACATTTTAATTGTGGATTGGTGGAAGTTACTTCTGTCTGTAGTGAATGGAAAAAGAAATGAGAGGAAAAAAAAAAAAAGGAGTAATAGTGTTTTCCCTTTCTTGTGTTTTTCTTGATTCTTGGTTCTGAGTAGCATTAAACACAATAGCCAGATCAAGATGCTTGTTTTCTCTGAATGTATACAGTTATTTCCGATGTCAAATATCCAAATGTTTTGTATATGTATGTAATGCCATCCACAACACTTGTTTCATGTTAGAAACCTGAAATGACTGTACCATTTTATAATTAGACATGTAAAGAGGGGACAGTGGGTGGGAGGGTCTGTTATTTTTATACCAAGATGTTCCTTGTATTTAGTGAACATTTCAAACAGTTTTGTACTTGTCAAATGATATACATTCCATCCATTTCCAGAAGAGAATTATTTCTATTTAGAGTAGTTTATAAGCAAACCAAAAAAAAAAAAAAAAAAAAAGAAAAAAGGTAGCGTCCCTCTTATCAGCAGTATCCTGGTTTTCAGTGATGGCTACAGAGCTTTTTCCAGCCGTGTCTCTTCTCACATGCAGCACAGCCATAGCAGCAAATGCCAGTGTTGTAAAGGGAATTAAAATCCCAAATGAAATAAATACCACATGAAATAAATACCACATGGACCACATTTTGTTAAGCTATAAGTGCACAGCTTAACAAAATGACTTCATTAAGTTCAGAGACAATGGCCTGTCCCAGAGAAATTCTCCAAAGCACTCATTCCTGCATCTCTACTTTGAGAAACACCCACCAAAAGGCCATGGCACAATCATCCTGTGGCATTTGCATGGGCCATCCTCTTTCTTGTATTTGGCTTTTTCATCCCTTTCCCTGCTACCTGTGACGTGCTGCCAAAGCTGGGCAGTAGCAGTTTGCGAAGATTTTTTTTTTTTTTGCCTTTTTTCCCTTCTGTAAAGTCTTGCAAATAAACTTTTAACTCTTTGCTGACATTTTATAAGGTATACATCTTCCTCTCCAATGCACTTTATCTCTCTTGAAAAATGTGGGAGTCAGAGAAATACCATCTTAAAGGGATTTGCCTGACATCATGAGACACATACTTTCTATTATTTTGTGTCCTTTTTGCTTTGTTAAATACTGTAAATGCTAAAGAGCATAGACAGTGACTCAGCTGGGGGAAATACCGAAATGTTGAGGCTAATACTTGGAAGCATTAATCAGTAGTCCAACATGGCTATTTTTGCTATATAGAGGATTATAATGTAAATATGTGAGACTGTGTTATTATGTACTAGTAAAATATTGCAACTCTCAAAGTTGAGATGGTGAATTCCAAGGAATTTTATTGCAGGTTTTTTTAATAAAACAAATCTGATGATTGTGTTGTATGTGCTTTCTGACAGCCTGTGTAAACCTGGAGTTTCCTGCACAGCAAACCTGGATAAATTCCATGCAGGGTCCCGTGATATCCAAACCATGCCAAGAAAGAAAATGCACTTTTAGGGTGCCCATAAAGGAGATGCATTCACCTGTCCTGGGTCTCATACCTGGATCAGGTTTGGGGGCATCCCTGAGGGAATAGGACTTCATGGCCCAAAATAAATCTAATGAGCCAATGCATTTATCAGAATTCAGCTATGAGAAATCAGTGGTGATAGGTGAGGCTATAATTTTGCAAAAGGCTCATTCCTCAGCTTCAATCTCTGTGCAAACTGAGCAGACACCCACAAAGGAGTAACACCAGGACAAGGATTCCATAATGTAGTAAACCTTTTAAAAACCAGGTGCAGCATGAAAGGAGGTGTCCTTTCATACTTTCAGCTTTAAAAAGGTCTACTATACTATGGGATCATAGAATTCTTCAGGTTCAAAAACACCTCTAGGATCACCAAGTTGAACTGCTGAAGTGTAAGTGTGAGTGTGCCTGGCTGCAGGGGCTGAGCTCAGAGTCCTGCTTTGTGGGCTGTTCCATGCCTTCCTTCATTTCTGGGCTCCTCACTGCAGGAGAGACATGGAGGGGCTGGAGTGTGACCAGAGAGGGGCAACAGAGCTGGGGAAGGGTCTGGAACACAAGCCCTGTGAGAAGCACCCCACATCCTGCATCCCACATCCTGCATCTCACATCCCACATCCCACATCTCACATCCCACATCCCGCATCCTGCATCTCACATCCCACATCCCGCATCTCACATCCCACATCCCGCATCCCTCATCTCACATCCCACATCCCTCATCCCACATCCTGCATCTCACATCCCGCATCCCGCATCCCGCACCACATCCCACATCCCACATCTCACATCCCGCATCCCACATCCTTGTCTCTCCAGCAGGAGGCTCTCCCGCCTCGCGAATCCGGCGTCGGGCGCCCTGCCCGCGCCTGGCTTCATTTATTGAGCCAAATCTGTGACTATTTGCCGTGCTAAACAAGCGAACATCCCACTGTGGAGGGTTTCTCTGATCTCCCTGGAGCGTTCCTGTCGGTGACATCTTTTATGAAAAATCCTTTCCTTAGGATTTTTCCTCCTGAGAAGCTGAGAGGCCCCAGGAACAAAATGTAAACAATGGTTATCTGCTGCTGTGGAATGCAACAGGTGCATCTGGGATTGGCCCATGTTGGATGTTTGTAATTAATGGCCAATCACAGTCAGCTGGCTCGGACAGAGAGCCGAGCCACAAGCCTTTGTTATCATTCTTTGCTATTCTATTCTTAGCCAGCCTTCTGATGAAATCCTTCCTGCTATTCTTTTAGTATAGTTTTAATGTAATATATATCATAAAATAATAGATCAAGCCTTCTGAAACATGGAGTCAGGTCCTCATCTCTTCCCTCACCTGAAAACCCCTGTGAACACTGTCACAGGCAGCCTTGCTGCTTTGCTGTATTCTGCAGAGCATGTTTTCTTCTCTGCTTTTAATGCAAGTTCTCAGCTGTTCATATTCTGATCACACAGGAGGAGCTATTTTCTGCAGCAGCAGCAACCTTCTGTGCTGGCTGTGCTCAGGCAGCTCTGGCCTGGTATTTGATTATCACCAAAAAAAACAGGTGGAGAAAAAGATGGTTCTCTATGATGGATATGTATTAATTTGAAGTATGGTGGGGCTTTTTGGGGGAAGATTGTTTTTGCAATTCATCCTGGGGAGCTGCCTTGGGCAGAGGAGCCACGGCTGCCTTCAGAGCTGGCTCCTGGGATGGAGATGGAAATCACATTGGGCTTTAAGTTAGCTACAGTTCTGTATCTGCTTTGAGCCCTTCTAGTTAGTCCAGTATCCAATATCTCCTATAAGAAGCACCTAGAGAGTCATAAATACTGCAGGATACTAAGCACTTCCTACCCCCATTAAAGATGGATATGAGAATAGGTGTTTGTTCTGTAGAGAAAGCTTAAGGGATGTGTAAAATGCCCTTGCAGAAAACAGCCATGTAGTAATAATGTAGTTACTTACTTCTGCCTGAGATGAAGGCATGGAAGATGTGAGACCCAAAAACAATGGAAGGGAATAACATAATGCAATGTCCTATTGATCTGTGGGATTTTCCACTGCTTGAGATGATGGCGCCACAAGTAATGTTTGCAGTTGTACTGACTAGAATTAAAATAATTATAGCATGGAAACAAATCATGGCAAAAACTCCTTAGGGCTTAAAGCTCTCTGCTTCTCACTTGTGGGCTGATGGGGTCCAGGGGCTTCTGCCATGCCTGTATATTACTGCAATGCCCAGGTTTTGTGCTGTGAGTGCCTTTTGTCTCAGTCTGGAGCCATGGTAATATGGAGCTAACATGAAACAATTGACATCATTCCTTTTCAGGATGCAGCAAAAAGTGTCCACTACACTTCAAGCCAAATATATTTTCTGCTATTTGAAAGAAAAAAAAAAAATCCAGTGACTGGAGGAGCCAGGGGATTTTTTTAATGGGAAGGTTTTACTGCTTTAACTTGCATTAAAGCTGATCGATGAGGGCTCAGGTTGCACCATCCTTCGTAAGAGAAGTCTGGCTCACAGGAATAGCTTCTTCTCTAGTGATATGCTGCTTCAAAGGGCAGGTCTTGGAGGCCACACAGGGATTTAAAAACAAGCCCCAAAGTTACTCCATCAGCCCTCTGTGAAGTGACACATAACAGTTACCAATGCGAACAAGGCAGACCACAAAGGACTGATGCCTTTCTTCCTGCATCCTCATTTTCTTCCCCCGACCCCAATACCCATGTGTACCCTTGGATCTTACCAAACAGTCATTAACCAGACCTGTGGGTCTTCTCTTCACAGCAACAAATGGTCAGGAGGCCAGGTGGGAGCTGAGACCTGTGCTACAGACTTTCACACAGGCTTCAGTTCAATACTCACAGCACTGGCTGGGGAAAAACGCCTTAAAATGTGTCTGCTGGGTTTTCAGCTGCACATCTAGGAGCAGGCACTCATAAAGCTCTGTGTTTTTATCCACCAGCCCAAAAGTGTGTTGAAAATATTCCTGTCAGAGCCAGGTAAGACAATTTCCTTTTCGGTTCCTAATATCCCCTTACGTTGCCATAATATCTTGTTTTCCATGTGTACTTGATTTTCTAAAGAAAGCCCAAAGGCAGGTGAGCAAAATTCTTTGCCCATTGGAGTCCCTTTCCCTCCCAAGTGATGCTTCAGCTCTGAATGAGGCTCTGCTATCAGCCCACAGGGATTTCTGCTGGCTCTGGAGCTCAGCATCTGAGTCATGCTCCAAAAATAGCCAGGGAAATGTCAGCCCAGCCAAAGTCACTGCCTGATTAACGAGGAGCTCTCACAGTTCCAGGTATGTCCAGATACGCTCCTGATCTTAACTACGGAGCCAGGCTTTTTAAAAATAAATATATCATAAATTTTATGGGTAGCGAGTGCTTTTCTATGCATGTGCTCAGGTAGTGTGTGTGTTAAGCAACATGCAAAGATGTTTTGCTAGGGCTGGTAGCTAACCAAAGTTGCCATTAATGACAAGGAAGGGAGGGGGAAAGCTTTTAGGCTGATATTGCTGAGGTGCTCTCCTTTAAAAGAGGAAGGAAATGTGACTCTCTGACAGACCTCATCATGCTTGATGCAGCACAGCAGGATGCTCTCTGCAGGCACATCCTCCACATAGCTTTTCCACCTCAAGAGTAATCGAGAGTAATCGCTTTCTCCCTGCACATCACAGCTCTTGTGGGCACATGAAGGTAAAATCACACAAAAAAACCCTGTCAGAGGTACTCAAAGGTAATCTACTGATTGATAATCAAAGGAAAACCCGCAAACCTTGAAATTATTCCTGCTTCCATGTTTGTGAGCTAACATGCAGCTGCTAAAGTACCATTTGAAAGTAGTTTTAATAGCAATCATTTTTAATTTTGTCCTTCTTCAAAACACAGGTCTACACATGAAAACCAGCTTAGGTCATGGGAGGTGTGGGTTTATACTACTATATTTGTAACTGAAGGGTTCATTGGAGCATAATCTTATTCTGAGAGGAAAAATGTAGTCACTTGATCCAGATCAATATAATTCACTTTCAGACCTAGGCTTGAAGAAGTTGAATTTGTTCTTAAATGTGTCTGAGGAGTTACTTTGGGATGATTACACAGGTTATCCATTACACTGGAGCTTCATTCTTTGAACAGATTACCAGATTCTACCGATTTATTTTTCCTGCCTTTTTTCTCCTCCTTCTCTAATTACTTTGATGCTCTGCTGCTAAAAGCAGGCAGGAAATGCTGAGAGAGTGACCTGGAGCTGGCAGCCAGCCTGTGGAAACCTCAGCAGCTCAGAACAATGCTTCCTTAGCGCTGTTTCTCTCTGCTTTCTGGAACTAGAACTGGTGCTTTATTACCAAGATGATCAGAAGGTAAATGCCTCTCCACAAATTGTCAGGGTTGGGGATTTATTTGGTTGGTTTTTAACAGGAAATGTGGCGGAAGCAGGTGTGTGACTCTTTTGCACATTATCCACCTGTGACTGGGCCTCCTGTTTTTTGTATATGTTAAATGTCATGGGCTGACTACAGCACCGTCTCAATATCCTGATGATGGTCTGCAGAGAAATGCTCTCTAGAGGTCCTTCTGCATTAGAAAGACGTTGTTTCTTCATTTTGATCCCAGCAAGACACACCCTACGTTTAAATGGATTTTACTTTGTTGATGGTCCTCTACTACAGATGATTAAGGAGGGTGCCTCTGATTCAGAGATCCCTTCAGTGCTGTTCTCGCCCTGGGTTGTGTGTGACATCTGAAGGTGTCACAAGTTTCCTCTGTGTTTCTGGGCACACTGAGGACTCTCACAGATTTGAACAGAGGGTGTTAGATACTTTTGCAGGCATAACGAGAGGCTGGGGTCTAAAGCTTAGAGGCAGCCATTGAAACTTGAAGATTTGATTTTCAACTACTTGATCTTTTTTTGCAGAAACAATCAAAGAATCACAGAACTGTTAGGTGTACTAGTTTCAAAGCAAATTAGTGGGAGATTCCAAGCCAGAATGGTTTGTGTTGAAACAGACCTTCAGGATCACCTAGTTCCAATATCTGGGTTTGTGTTAGTGTGAGATTGCCTTCATCTCCACAGCAATCTCTTTCTGTATCAAGAGCTTGCTTCCTTCCCCCTCCTTGCTTTTTATAGGAAAGAAAAAAAAAAATCAGTCTGATCCAGACACACATGACTTTCCAATCTCTGAAAAGCTCTGTGTCTCTTCTTGCCTTGAGAGTAATTCATCTTTTCAGAGCAAGGCACAGATGCAATAAGTCAGGAAGCTGTGCAGAGAATAAAAAGTATTTCTGGCTGCTTTTCTCTCAGATGTACACAAATTGATTTCTGAGATTTTTCCATTGTGTATATATATATATATATATATATATATATATATATATATATATATATATATACACACACACACATGCGTTTTGAAATATATTAGGGCTAGTGATTATTTTATGTAAAATTGAAAATTGAACCAATCTTTTCTGAAGTTGTTGTGCCAGATTACCTTAGAAACTTTTCCACCCCAACTTTCTTGATTAACTGCCTTGCATTTCCATGACTTTTTTTCATGGCTACAGAAATATCACTTCCATGCATAGGCTGCCAGAAAAGCTGAATTCTGAGATATAAAATAGCTATTTCTCCTAAATTACTTGTAAAATGTTAGGGATTGAATGCTTGAGCCTCCATCCCACAGCACAAAATATGCAATGATAGGGACTTTGGTGTTTATGTGAAAGCCATCTGTGCTCCTACAGGAAAAAAACCCAAAGTACAACATTTTATGGTCATTATTTTCAATGTTATTTTTGTCTGCAGTTGCTGAGTTGTGAAGAGCTGTATGCTGTGGACTTTCGAGATAGCTGCTGCCCATGAATGCTTCTGAGTGGGGAGGAAAAAACCCACAGGTCATCAGGTTTTTCTTTGGCATTTGAAAGCTACTAGAAGGGACAAACCAAAGTCATTAGTATGAGATTACAAAATTGTTGATAATGCATGTACATACAATATAATAATACATCATAAATTAATTCTACAGAGAAACTAATTAAGTTCATCCCTGGAGAACCTCTAGAGCAGTACTGAGAATTTCAGAGCTTCCAAGTGGTAAAAACACTCACTTGTTAAAAGACTGGCTGTTGTTAATAGAAAATTTCAGTGTTTTGTACCTAAACTTGTTTCAACCCTGGAATCAGTTTAAGATACCCTACAAGTTACTTAGAAAGGAGTTTGGGGGTTTTGTGTATGCTGTTATGTTTACAGACTGCTCTGCATAATTCATAGCTGATAATTTATGGATATGTTGTGAATATGGATATATTATGAATAATGTTGTGTTTTGATTCAAAAGTATGCCTAACTACCCAGCACAGCTAAAGATTAAGTAATGCCTCTGGTGCCCTACCAGAATTGTTGTGAAACACTTTCATAGTTAGTCATACCCAGAAAAACTAGTGAAAGTGCTGAAAGTGGTTTCCTGTTGTGGTTATATGCCACTAACAACTCTGCTTCTGGATGCTGCACAGAAAATAAAACAACCTACAAAGCAGCTTTTTTGTATTTTAGTGTAGCATACAATACTGCTTGAAATGTGTATTTCCTGACAAATTATTTTGAAATATTCACTCAATACATCCTACTCTTTTCCTTTTAGGACAAAATAGAGATTTCAGGAATAATTAATTTCAGTAAGGCAGTCATGGTGTGCAACACTGATATACTTACTAGCTGTGAGATAATGACTTTTCTCCTTGAATCTATTAAGTAAATTCTTCCACTTTCAGTCATAGGTACAGGCATATTTTATTCCCTTTCTGATTTATCATTGCTGTCATCTTTCTTTATTTCTGTCATCTACGGTTTGTTAACTGTTTTTTCTTCCCAAAGGTAGTTTTAACCCTTCTGATATGAAACTCTTTCTGGAATGGTTCCTTTAATTCTTTGGTGTTCCAGAGTCTCATCACCATGTTCAGTCATACTTAAACCCTCAGCTATTTCCCTTTCTGTCTTGGGGTGATTTTATGATGATTAGTTTATTCCCTGATCATTAATTATAAACATCCAACATGGGCCAATCCCAGATGCACCTGTTGCATTCCACAGCAGCAGATAACCATTGCTTACATTTTGCTCCTGAGGCCTCTCAGCTTCTCAGGAGGAAAAATCCTAAGGAAAGGATTTTTCATAAAAGATGTCTGCGACAGGGACTGATGTTCACATCCATTTGTCCAAACTGCTGCTTTTGTTCTTCTCCATTCCTTCTTCCATATATTTTTATCAGTTGTCTTTTTTTCTGTTTCTATATTTACATATACTTTTATCTTCTTTCCCTTCAACCTTAACAATTTCTTTCTGTGTTCTTCTTTCATTTCTCTCATGCCTTTCTTTCACTTTCATTTCACAGCAGCCAAGAATGGGTTGAAGAAATGATTCATCTTCCTCTTTTAGTCCTGGCAAAGGTTACAGAATGGCTCCAAGGCACGGGTTTCCTCTGACTTCTGATGCTAACAAGTGATGGCTTTCCAAATACTTTGCATATTTGTATGGAGACAGGATATGAGCCTCCATCAGGAACATTTTTTTGGAGTGCTTGTGTTATTTCCACATATGTGTATGAGTAGGTACCCTGGAGCTTTGTACTAATATGTTTTGGTCCAGTGCCATAAATAAGGGAAAGCCTAGTTTTGCCTTAGAGCAGAACTGTGGGAAGACACCAGGACCTTTTTGGGTGTCTGGGAAGCAGGCAGCTACTGAACTGAATTAACCTGGAGCTGTGCAGCTTCCAAAAAGCCTTCCATAAGAGAGGCTGGCTGTGGGATGGTAAGGGGACTGGTGGAGAAGCTGTCTGAGCATCCAGACTGCTACAGCAAGGTAAGTGAGCATTGAGGTGTAAAAAGATATCAGAATTCCTATAAGACATTTAACAAAATTACACAAATCCCTAGAAATGCTGGTATCACGACCATCTTGGATGTAACAGCCCATTTGAACTGCAAATCAAATGAGGAGCAAAGTAGAATATTAATTGCATTGGAAACTCCTGAGGTAGCCCATGTTGTATTTCAATTGGTACTGAAGTTGTAATCCCATTGCTGTAGCTGTGCATGTGCATGACTTGTTGACTGTGTGACTTTCTCAACAGATTTCTGATATTTTCCACGACTGCCTTCAGTGGCTGTTTTCAAGCAAAGAGGAAAATTCCATAAAATAGGTTTATGAGCTCTACACCACTTGGAATATCCACCTGAAAAGATCCAAAATATAATTTTCTGTAGAAAACCACTGCCTCTACACGTAGTCAGCTGCAAAATGTGATTTATTTTAGATAGATTTTCCTAGGTAATGGGACGGAAGGGAAATGGTTACAAACGACAATCATTTGTAAATATTCCTTAGGGGAATATTCCTTATTCTTACCAATACCTACTGGTCCCTCATTCCCTCTCCAAATGCCCATACAGTTCCCTCGGGACAGGCAGCACAGAGCAACTCCTTCCATAGGAGCCACAACACAATCACAAGCAAATATGAAGTGATTGCCCAGAGCCCACAGCAGCAATTTCCTCCAAGAGGAGAGGAAACTGTTGCTGTAGTCTGAAGTTTGCCACTAATTTTGTATTTTTATGTCCAAGCAGCCAACTTCTGTATTTTCCTGAAACTTGCACAATGCTATGTGCTGGTACTCAGCCAGGTCAGTGTTCTTCTGCTTGGCTTGTTCAGAAAATTAGCAGAAACCAATTTATCTGCTTGGGTTTTTGCAAGGCTGTGTGGAACTACTGCAATGGCAATCCTCTTCTAAGTTACACCAAGTACAATGACATTGTGTATGGGAGATTTTAAAGTATTCCACTGCAAATGAGTACAGTACTTTCAAAAGAATTCAGCTCTTCATATTTCCGTATCTCAACTAATCTTGGTGCTGTCATATTATTTTCAATAAGCAGGCAAGTGGTAAACAGTTTATTACCCATCATTTACATGTCAAACCAAGCATATTTTATCAGCATTTCAGTAACCATCTAGCTCCTTCATGAACATGCAGCAGAAGTTTTTAAGTGTCAATTCAGACACCAGCTGCCACATAATAATTTTTAAAGTATTTAGTGGCAGAAAGAAACATTGAATAAGAATCCAGGTTCACTGATTGCACTGAAGTTGCATTATGTGTTTCTAATACTTTGTGAGCAAGTACAGAACATCTCAGACACTTAAAACAAACTAGGGAAGATGAAAATAAAACCAAACAGCAGAATAAATTGTGAAATACTTAAGTTGATGATTATTCAACTATACCCCATTTGTCCCAATAAATAACTGCAAATTGACTTAGCTCTGTAAATCCTTTAATACACAGATGTTTAAGTGGACAGACCATTATCTTGGCTTTTACTTGTTTTAGCAGGTAGGCTTATTCCTCATTTTTCATGGAGTGTTGCTTCTCTAAATTATTTCACATCAGATGTGCACTCTGTTTTAGGATAACACAGATGACAAAACCAGAAAAGCAAGGGACATCATGAGAGGGTAAACAAAATTTATTCTGAATTTAAGGATAAACAAACCCAACTACATTATGAGTGGGCAATGTTAATTAAGTCTTATGACACATATCAAAGTATTTAAATTCAGATACTTAGCATAAGCAATTAATGAAGGGATTCTGGGGTAAGTAATTACTGAGTATTAATACTCTTAAAGCCAAATTAAGTCCAGCATTTCTCTGTTGTTATATCCAACATAACTTACATTGTTCCTCAAGAAATTTGTCATCCCCAACTGGTTAAAACAGTTAATTACATGAGCATGCAATGAAACCATCAAAATCTTTGAAAGCACCTTCATTCCTTGCCAGTATTTGTTTTCAAACATTCTCACTCCTGTCATGCTAAAGAAGCAGTGCTGAGGAAGCTGTTGGTGAACTGGTTTGGTGACTTCTCATCTGTCTGCTTGCTGGTGGCTCCAGAGGTGCCAAAAGGAAGGTGCATGATGGATTTGGATCACTGAATTTCAGAAAAAGGGCCAATTCTGCTGTTACCAAGATGTATACCTCCTTTTTTCTTCTTTTTTTTCCCTAGCATCACACTGAAGCATGGTAGTTGTGCCATTTTTAGGGCACTGCTACATTAAAAAATCAGCTGCCATTAAATGTTTGTTGCCTTTCCTTTTACGTTAGTAACTGGCTCAGCTGCATGTAGTCTCCTAAGGCATGTTCAAAGAGCTGTTTTTCTTCTCAGCTTTATCATTGTCACCTTTGTTATCATAGGAAGTTTATTAACTTCTTTGGAGTTTTCATTCTTAAACTTTTCCTGTTTTCATTCTTAAACCTTTCCTGTTTTCATTCCTCTGGAATATCGCAGATGTTGGAATTCATACCTTTATCTGTATAGTGATGCAGTTTGCACATGTTAAAGCAAGCAGCTCTATTAATTAGCTAGTCAGACTTAACTATGGACTGGTTAGTGTATCACTGAACTTTGTTACAATAACAGAATAATTAATCTGCCCAGTGCTAACAAATACTTCCAGGGTGAGAATACAATTGTTCTTGCACAGTCTTGTGGAAGCAGGTCCTGACAAACAAAGCTTCCTTCTGTTGTGGCAGGGTGAAATCTTTGGTCAATAGAAATAGTAGGGTTGATATCATATGTCTGAATTTTGCCAAATAAATTTTATTTGTAACAACAGATTGTATATAAAATTAACTTGGTCATAACATCTGGGTGTAAAACCAACCCACAGAAAATGGTGGGTTTTGGCCAGCTCATGAAAGCCTGGACTCCACTATAAAGTACAGCCTGCATGAGCAGTTTGTGCCCAGAACGTGGCTTCATGTCGTGTTTGGGGCTTAATTTAGCCTTATCAACGTCTTTAATAAAACAAAGACACATATCTGATCGGAAAGTAACAATTTTATACCTCAAGGGAGGGAGGTCAACGTGTACAGTCCTTTCCTGACAACTTGGAAACCAAATGGCATTCGGAGCTACAAGGGCAGAAAATGTGTTATCTATACACACTAGTGTTCCCTTTGAGTATGCTTTGTTCTAGGGCTCTTGAGGTTCCCAGAAATTACCCCCGACTTTAGCAGGCGGGGTCTCGCCGGAGCAGAGGGGCAGCATCCCCTCCCTCACCTGCCGTGCTTTGGATGTGCCCAGGACGCGTTTGGCTCTCCGGGGGGAGCGCCTTGCCGGTTCGGGCTCACCGTGTGCGCTCCGGGCAGGGCGGCTCTCGGTGCGCGGCTCCGGCCCTCAGCGTCCCCGCGGAGCGATGCCGGGCGCGGCCCCGCCGCCGCCGCCGCCGTGCCCGTGCCCAGGTGCGGGGCGGGAGGAGCGATCGGCGGCGCGCACGGCGCGGGTGCGCGCCGGTCCCGCGGGTGTTGGGCGAGAGGCAGCGCGGAGGGGCCGGGCCGGCGTTGATGTCACCGCTGCGGCGGGAGCTGCCGCCGCCCCCGGCCGCTGCAGCCGCCCCTCCGCGGCCGGTGGAACGCGGGTAGGCGGCGGGGGCCATGCGGCTGCTGCCTCCGCCCGGTGTCCGCCGGTGCCGCGGCGGCCGGGCATGGTGGCGCCCGGTGCAGGCGGTGCGTGCGTGAGCCAGCCCCCAGCCCGCCGGGCCTGCTTTTGTCCGCGCCGGGAGCATGTGGGTGAACCCCGAGGAGGTGCTGCTGGCCAACGCGCTGTGGGTGACGGAGCGGGCCAACCCCTACTTCATCCTGCAGAGGAGGAAGGGCCACGGCGGCGATGGCGGCGGCGGGGGACTGGCGGGTAGGGGCGGCGGCGGCGGGGCCGGGCGGGGCCCTCGGCGGCTCCCGGGTGCGGGGTCCCTCAGGGCCGGGGTCCCTCAGAGCCGGGGTCCCTCGGGGGCCGGGGCGCGGCTCTCCCCGGTCCCACCGCCCGCCCCAGCCCGGGAATGCGCCGCGGTTCCCACGCGCATTCGGTGTGGGAGCGCACCGGTGACCCACGGCTCCGTGCATCAGGGTGGGACTGCCGCACGCTCTGGGAGAATTTCCTTGCCGAACCTTTAGCACGCGTTCCGTAAAAAGAGGCGGTGTTGTAATTCAGAAATTTACGAAGGAAATAGATTTGCTTCGCCTTGTCCGTATTTTGCAGATGTCCTTGTGAAGTATGTTGCCCAAATGCTTTGTTTCCGATTGCTGGCAGCTGGAGACGTTTGGGTCATACTCATCTAGGTCTTAATAATACTGTGCATGTATGTTCATCGAGGTTTTCCACCCTTTCTTAGGCAACGCAGAGAGATATATGAGATATATGAGATTGGAGATGCAGAACCCAATGGTGTTTCCTCTGGTACTTCTTGAATTGGTACAGAATAATGAAGCTGCTTCTCCTGAAACCTGCACACTGTGCTTCCTTCTGTGCGCACTTCCATGATGATTAGTACTTCAGGCTAAGCAAAATAAACATACGGACTGCATCTGTGTTTGGTTCAAGGTTCTGTACGTGTTTACTGTGAGATTAAGTGTTTCTTCAGACCTTCAATGCTCTACGGACTTGTAAACAGTTCATAATGTAAGCTAAGGCACTGCTGTGAAGTGTGTTTTCATTTCAGACTGCTGAGGCCTCCAGGCAGTGTTGTGTGTTGCTATACTGCCTTGTTCCTGTGTGGGAAATGACCAGCAGCCACTCCACATTGGCCGTACATTTCTACATTTTTTAACAGTCCTTTGAAGTGTGGACAGGATTGACAAACCCATATAAAAAAAAGTGTTTTGCCTCAAAAGTTCATCCTTGCTTTGCTTACTGAAAATTTGTTTTCAGGCTCTCCTTTCATGGATTGCCCCCTGGCCTCATAAGGTCTGAAAAGACATTCTTCTACCTTTCTGACTTTGTTATCTTTGAGTTAGAGATGGTTTTAGAGAGCCATCAGTTTTCCAGTCATTTCTCAGTTATTGTGGAGACAGGTTGAGAGTTTGGGGTTCTGTTCTTCAACCTGCTTGCACAGTGCATGCATACCCAAGTGTTCTTGCAGCTGGATGTGTAATAGTCTGATTGGTGATACCTCTTTACAGATGGAGAATAGACTTCTGGAAGATCTTGTCCTTGTGTGGAAGTAGGATTCATAAATGTGCACTCTTTTTTTATTTCTCTGTGGAGGCCAGAATAAGCCTGCAGCGTTTGTTAGAAGCTCAGAACAGAGAAATAGTTATTTGTTTCTGCCTTTTGGAATTTAAATATTTGAGTGCTGTATCCATTATTTTAGTATGTGAATGAAGTCTGTATAGTCCGGATATGAGTATTATTTAGAAGGCGAAATTCTCCATATATTTTGAAATGGGCTGTCAATGCTCTTACTCTTAGCTCTTTTTAGTGCCTGGAATTGCAGCTGCTGTGGCATTGAGGTGGTAGCCACGAGTCAATTTCCAGGGGTTTTGTTTGTTTCTACCAGAAAAGGGCTGGTAAGAAGTTGTAGCTTTTTCCAGTGTGTTGCCAAAACCATAACGAATCAAACCCCTGTAACTAACTCATTTGTTAGAGTCAGCAGGGTTTAAAGGAACCTATGGGAACTTACCAGACCTTGTGCTGAAAAGACAAGGGTTTGTGACACACAGAAGGTGGGAGAGCAAGGGAGGGATGGATGTAATCTCCAAGCCACTGCCAATGTGACAGGCACAGTAATAAGTGCAACTTAGGTTTAATTTATTTTTTTTTTCATGGAAATGCTGGAGTTTTCTGCTGGTTCTGTTAACAGCTGTTCTGCCAGTAAAGGGACAAGGAAGGTGGAGAAAGCCAGTGGGTTGCTCTTGGTAGGAAAGACTGATTAAAAGCAAGGTATTGAAGGATCTAGCTGATTCTGAGATAAAGAATGAACATAGTAAACAACATACATAATTTGTAGTAATTACAGCATTTAGGATGACCCTTTGGAAGCTCCCTAGATGACACTGACCTTGTGACAAGGGTGGAGTTTACCTGGTCAAAAGTACTTTGGGTGTGGTAGGTTGCATTTTTTTTCTCCTTTATTAGTGACATAATACTGAAATTTGGTCAGATATAATCTAATAAGTTAGCCACCCATGAATATGGTATAAAATTTAGCTTAGTTGCTCTGTGGGAAACTAACTTACATGTCCTTGAAGTTGACTAGAAATATTGTATACAAGATTTTTAACTGTGCTAGGGATGATCTTAATTCATATTTGCAAGAGAGGATGTAAATACAGCTGTCCTTTTTTTGTGTGATCTAATTTTTGCTGACTTACACTCCCTCATTATTGACTCTTGAAGTCATTTGTCTTGAATTGTAGAGTGAGAATTGACTTTCAGATTGATGGGACTGTGGGTAAGATGGCATTAGATGGCTGCACCATGTAACTTAAGCAGTGGCTAGACGACAAAAAGCATTGATTCTCTGGCATTGCCCTCAAATCTGGGTTTGCCATGAAGCTGTCATCACCAAACTGATCAGGGCTAAGTGTACTGCCCCTCTCTCCATCTGTGAATGTGGCAAACTTCTTTTGGTGTGTCAGTCTAAGGCCAAGTATTTTATGTAGCCTTGGGGGTGGGTGCAAGTGCTTCCTGTTGGCTTTGTGTTGGAGCAGAACAACAGTGCTGGAGTTCTCTGTTCTCCTGGATCCACTCTGAGTGCCTCAGTGCTTTGCAGGAAAAGGACTGTCAGTCACTTTGGGGGAAGGGGTGGAAAATCTGGTGTTCTCCTCTTGGACTTGGTTTATGCAGCAGTTGAACAGAGAAACTCTTATTTAAATACCTGTTTGGACATTGGAGACCTTTTCTCAGCTGTATTGTATTGTAACAAGCTAGGAGAATGATGGTGACCTCTTAATGTGTCAGGGCAGCGCTGATTAGTGAGTCCATAGCAGTAATCTCTGCTAACAAGGTGCATTAGATCAGTGGTTTACTTCAGAGATAGAGCTTTCCTCATAAGCAGTGTGGATCCATTTTTATACTGAATCAGGGTCTGGACCCATTTAAGTTATTGTGTCACTGTCATTACTGGTCACATCAGTGGGGCTTTTCTTCGTAATTGTGCCTTAATTGAAGGGCTGTTTGGATTTTATTTTCCTTTTTAACAAGGATAAAATAGAAAGGATTTTAAATTGGATTTTAAATTGGATTTTCATAGCTGTTCTGCAAACTCACATTATCTTGCATCACTGCATTAATCTTTCAGGACAAGACCAAAAAATGTACTTTTCTGCTTTAAAGGTATTTGATGGTTGATGAGCTTTTTCTGTAATTAAATTGTTTCATGCCTTCCACATAATGCCATGGTCAGGAGTTTCATCTTCCTTTAGTTCACCAACAGGGAAAAAAGTATTTTCTTTCCTCATATTCTTCTTGCTTCTCTGGGCAGCCAGGTCCTTTGGCCTGTATGACATAATTCCTTCTTCAGAGGAATGTGGTGTATTTATTTCCACAGCAGCCTGCATCATCTGTTGTTGTGTGCAATCTGTAGCAGAGGCATTTGGACAGAACACAGACCCAGATCTCCGCCATCATTTGGGCACTGTGCCCTCTGGGACAGTATTACTTTATGGATGTAAAGATCTTGAACATGCCATAAACCTTTTAAACAACTAAAAGGTAATGTGTTAAGTATATCTTGCATTCAGATGCAACGAATAGGTTTAAAAATGCCTCTTCTTTCTGCTATACTGTGATAACGTTTGCCAGACTACTTCAAGACATTACAGTAAGGAATTATTGCACCTGGTAATGGGTGGCAGAGCAATGAATTCACTTGGAGCTTACAGGAGGAGACCCTGAGGTGTGGTACAGTCAGCTGGTGGCTGCTGTGCTCCTTTTGCCTGTGTACACCAGTGTGTGTGAAGCAGAGGTTAAATTCCAAGTGACTTTGTTTAAATGTTATTGTGAGATCTCTGAATCCCAAGGGAAGTAAGTTGTTCTTAGCAAGAACTGTTTTAGAAGTGAATTCCTTTGCAGGCAGGGTATCTGTACTTACAGCTGGGACAGTGCCTGTGTGAGAGATGCAGGAGGAGCTGTAAGTCCATGCCATGTTGCCAAGAATGATTCAAATGTTTCAGCAGAAGAGAGCAGATGGAAATGTGCTGACTTCTGGTGATAAAAGGATCTGATGAAATACTACTTCTCCCCAAATATTTTTGCAAAAGGAGTTGTCATTTAATTTCCACACTGGAAAGGCAAAAAGGAGAGGTTCTGAGCTCGGCTGGCTGATATGACATATCAATGTCAGATCTAATATAATTTTTAATGCTGTGACAGTGTTCTAAATTGAAAAGCTTTTCTGCAGCCTGGCTGGACAGCACAATTAGTATTTCACATTTGGAGCTGAGATTCTGTCTTGCGCACAGCCTCTCAGTTCAGAGAGTTGAGGAAGAGATTACTTGAAAACTTGTTTATGCTTAAGACTCAGAAAAGCTTTTGGCCAGTTGATCATCTGCCTGAACAAAGTATGGTCCATGTTTTAACAAAGTTGTCACTTTCTGCCTTTGTTGACTCAAGCAGTTGGGGTTTTGCATGTCAGACTTGCATGAGTACAAAGCATGTGCTCTCTGATACTTGAAATACAGTGTTTATCAGAATGGATGCAGTTAGCATAATGGGTAAGGGTGGTCCGCCTATCCAGCAGCTTTCTGTGATTGTTTTGGCACACAGAGTGGAAGCTGGTCTCTCTTGCTCTGCTTTCCTTTCTCAGTACATCGAATCTGCTCTGATTCTCTGAGCTGCTCCTTAGGCTCTGCTGTGGGTGTGTTTGCTTCCCCACACCAGTCCATTTCCACTTCAAGGAACCTGCAGATGTCTAGGGCTGAGTTGGTGTTTGATTCCCCACACTGACTCACAGTCATTCTGTTGAATTCCCAGATGCTTTTCCTGGTTCCTCACTTCCTGCCTAATACTTCTCTGCATCTCCAGCTCTTCTGTTGGCACTAGAGACAACATCTCCAGTGCCTGAGATGTAGCTTTGCTTCTCCCTCTAATATTTCTTGGTCAAAGACTTTCCTTGCACAGTAATTTACCTCCGACACTGTGAGCAGTGTGGCCTCTCCAGGCTGCTGAGCTGAGCTGCCTTTTGCCATCTTTGCCCTTGAAATCATGTTACTGTTTGACACGTGGAATTCCAGGGTGGCCTGCTCCTTTTCCTGAGATCTCTGTAGGAAACTGTGTTGGAAGTGTTGCACAGGATCACAAGATAGTAACCAGTCAGTCTAGGCCACTGACTGATTTTCTGCATTATACCAGAGTTTGTATTGCTTACAGGGTTTTTGTTATTGTTCTTTGGTCCTTCACTGAAAGGGGTAGATGTAGCACTTCTTCACATCAGTTTCCATATTTCCATTACTGCATCCTGATCAATGTTGATATTCAGAAATTACATTTGCGTTTTGACTTTAAATCTGGTGCTTAGGTGATCTTAGGTTCTAGAGGGCTTCTTCCAAATCTTCCCATTTGTTTTCTTTCCAAAAGAAAGGTTGTGTTTTCTATGCTGGATTTGTGATTTTTTTTTTTTCCCCTGAAGTTTCCAGGTAGGGGTGTTTGAATTTCTACCACAGCAGTAATCTTGATTTCACCAGTACATTTTTAATGTTTTGGATTTTATTGTTCTTTCCTCATAATCTGTCTTGTTCTTCCCCTCTGTTTTTTCCAGTATTTTATCAGCCAGAGTTATTGGGATCTTCCATTCAGCATTGCTCATTTCCCTGGTAAAGTGCCTCCTGTGATAGCTATTGAAATCTGATTTATCTGCAGGTGTCCAATCAGAACTGTGAAAATTTAAAATTCTCTATTTCTGAAGCTATTGCTTCTTTTCAGATTTAGCTTGTATTTCAACATGCTTCAGGTCTGCTCCTTTGAGTTCAAGCTGAGTTTACTGTGCCCCCTTCAGTCCTCAAACTAGATTCAGTTTACAGTAATTTTTCTTAGGTTAGGAGTGATGTTTGGAGGTTTTTTCTGTTTTGTTGTTGTTGTTTTTTCTTAATTTGCTCATACTTACTTGATTTATTCTTTCATCTTACACAGTTTATCTGAATCTTATGTTGGTGCAGATTCAGATTTAAATTTTCCTGTTGGATGAAATTTATTAAATTTGCTTATGCTCCTGTGACAAAATGGGATACTTTAAAATAATTAGTTGTGAGTGAAGTTCAGTGACTTCTCTGCTGTTTTGATACTTGATTATGCTTTTCCTAAGTGTTTTTTACAAACTTACGAGTAATTGTTTATATCACACCTGGAAGGCATTTGATAACTTCATCTATATTTTTCTCACCATTTTCCCTTAATTTCATAAAGTCTGGTGTGATTGATATGTAGTATAAATTTTTTTCAGTAGTGTGAGATAAGTTGTTTGGGGTTTTGTCAAAATACCAGTTTTCTCAGTGCTGTAAGCCTTCACATACTTGTAACTGTGGCATGTCCTGTCAGTGCTCATCTCTTTCTGTGAGCTCCAGTTTAGCAGAAGTTACAAAATGTTGAAAAAGCTGAAAGTCTAAACCCAACCAGATTTAGGTTCAAGTTAAGATACAGATTTTTTACAGGGTTGGTCATGAGTTGTTTGGACACCTTAACAAGTACAGCTGATAGCTTTTAAATTAACACATTTGGAGATAAGCTGATTCAATCACAATTGTTAAACTTGAAGGGTGGACGAAAGCTTTATTGTTTCTTGCTGCTTTATCTCTTGGTAATCAGGCCAGATATCACACCAGCCCTTCCCAAGCTTTTTCTTTAAGTATTGGTGGTTAGTTTTTCAGTCTTCTCTCATTTGTGTTCATCAGCTTGAAGACAGAGAAGGTAACTACTGGTTTTGCTGCTTTTCTCACTAAATGTCAGTAGAGTGACAATTCTTCCTCAGAAGCAGTCTCACTGAACATGTTTGAAAACTCCTGTGCAAATAAAAGGGTGGCTGGACAAATCTATAGAACTATGTTGGTCAGAAAAGAGAGCAGCAAAGGCAGGCATCGGGGAAAACTTAACCAATCCTATGAATTCCTTCTTAATTATTTAAGAAATATATATAATTATTAATTTATTATTTCATTAAAGAATATTAATTGTTGTAAGTCCAGAGGAAGAATTTTGTTTTCTTGATGCTACATGAGATGCCCATATAGGGCACATGGGAAGACAGTTAGAAAGTAAGTCTTCAGAGGTCATTTGACCTTGATTTATATGAATGAACACCTGTTAAAAAAGTGTAGCCCTTCATGAAGTTTTAAGGGCAATGTTGTGGGTATTATTGCCAGTAGTGGAAGTTTAAGACTCGGTTATTTTTGTGTGGTCTGTAATATTTTCAATTTATATAGGCATTCCTGTGAAATTAAATCAAGTAGCATTGACCCTCCCTTTGAAAAGGATTTGTCCATAGTATTGCCCATGGAGTTCAGGCTGTTGCTCTAGGTCGAGTTTTGACAGACAAGTAATGGGATGATCTCATCCTGTAATAAAAAATGAGAGAGCTAATAACATAAACTGCCTTGAGAAAGAGTGGAAGAGTGAGGATTCATTATCCTTAGTATGAAAAACAATACCTAGTGCTTTATGCTTCAGTTATGTGTTGTTAGGAGTTCTTGTTTTTATAGCTTAGGAAGCAACACTCCAATTTTAGGAAGAGTTTATTCATTGTCCATTAAATCAATATAAAACTGAATGCTCAGGGTGTAAATAAGATTTAAATCAACCCTATTGATTAGAGCTTTCTTAAAGATCAGCTGACATCTACAATCTGAAGAGGTGCCGTGGGTGTTTCAGGTTTATGAGCAGAGCTCATTATGTGTCCATCTTACTTTGCTGGAAAGACGAGTCATCAGCATGCTTTAAATACTGAGGGCCTTTTAAGCAGTATGTGTTTGATTCAGTGTTGGAATGTCACAGTGCCTGTTTTGAAAAGGTCCTGCTTGTGACACATGTGACATTCCCAGTTTTCCTGGTTGTGCTGTTGGGCTCCTTCACAAACAGGCTGCTGACATCCATGAGACTCTTTGAGTGACAGCTCATGAGCCTGGCTCTGAGAGTCACCTGTATTATATCTCAGCTCTTTTGCAGGGTATTATTTTCTGTTTACTCTTAATGCTAAAAACATGTGTGCTCTTTGTTTATACATTTTGAGATAAAGATCTCCAAACAAAAGGTATTTTGAGGTGTGGATTCATGTGCACCTGGAAGGAGGATGAGACAGGGCAGGGCTCTTGTCCCTGTGAAGAGCCATGTGAATAACACACATTTTGCACTCTGGCAAACTGGGGAAGGGAGGGCCCAGCAGTCAGTGGCACCAGGGCATCCTTCAGCTCGAGGCAAAGGGTGACACATGTTGCCTGTGTCACTGAATGGATGTGTCACAGCTCCCTGGTGTGTGCTGAAAGCACCTCTACTCTGAGGTTTGAAATTGCTAGGAAGCACCACTGTCTGTTACTATCCCAAGCTTTTTGGTGCTTGCTGTGCAAGACAGCCAAGGCTGCTGGTAGTTCTTAAGCTTTGAAGTGCCATTATTTATTATAATTCATTGGCATCAGTGTTTTAATAAGGTACACTAGAGGTAATATATAATCCAGATCCTTACTTTTGAATATGTAATCCAATTTAATTTGAGCAGGTAAAACACAAAAGCTCTCAATTATAATACTGCTGTGAGGGGGACTGTAGAAGGGTGATAAAGACTACTCAGTCTTTGTGGTTTTAATGACAATGTGGCTTTCTGTGGAAGAGGGTTACTGTTTGTCATAAGAAAATCCTTTGCTAATAAAGAGTTTGTTCATGTGTACACTGCATAAACTTGCTTTTCCTTTAAAAACACAGGTAATTGATGTTTTACAAAGACATTTGCAAGTTATTATGAAAGAAAAGAAAGAGAGAAATATTCCTGCGGCAAATATCTGTGTCATGAATATCCAACTAGTCACAGATATTGCGACTTAGGGCAGGTGTTTGAGTCATGTACTCTGAGGTGTGCATGCTTAAAGTGTACCAGGTTGGTTCTGCAGGTGATCACCTGATTTCATTGCTGTTTGTGGGTAGTTTGTAATCAGTCTGGACTGTAAGTCATCTGAATACTGGTCTCTGAGGAGCAAGGACTGCAGTGGTGCTTGGAAGAATCTCGTCTGGCTGAAGCTGTTGGCTTAGTTTTCAAACCAAGATGACCTGTCTTTCTGAAAAATGCCCTTTGGTGAGATAGGAATGATTTGTGAAGGGGGTCTGTGTTATGGAGGAGGTCAGGCTTCATGTGGTCTTAATCCCTTGTAGCAAAAACAACAGGTTGAAAATTGGTTGTGGTTGGAAGGATGCAAGTAGAGCACATCATACATTAATTAATGAATATAAACGACTAATCTGTACTTTCTGCAAGGGTTATAGGCTCCCCCTCCAGCTTCTGACTAAATATGAGCCACCACTGAATGTGGTCAGGTAAGTAAAATGCAGTGTGATTTCTTCCTTCTGCACAAAGTGCATTGGGTAACTGAACCTCTCTTCCAGTAATTCCCTCTGGTGCATTGTATGTCCTTCCAGTAACATGATGCAAGAGCAATTGCCCAGGCCCTCAGCCAACTGTGGCTTTGTATTCCCTGCTTCCAAATACTACATATCATTATTTTTCCTCTGCTAATGCCTGTGTTTTACAGAAAAGAAAGAGAATACTGATCAATCTTCTGGACCTTCACTTTAGAATTCAAGATTGCAAAAGAGGAACCTGACTTTATTGAAAAGTTGTATCAAGCAAAGTGAAGGCATTATGCCTCCCTTTTCCCCTCCTGCCCCATGTATAGGTATGGTTGCTCTGGAAATTTGGCATGTGTGTGAGGGGACTGTTTGTCCCCTCATGGTTACTTACCCAGTGAGGTGGTAGAGGCATCATCCCTTGAAGAATTTAAAAAAAGACTGGATGTGGCACTTGCTGCCATGATCTAGCTGAACAGTTAGAACATCGGCTGGACTAGATGATCTTATAGGTCTCTTCCAGTCTTGAAAATTCTGTGATTCTGTGATTCTGTGAGTGCCTTTAGGACTGGGGCTCCCATCAATTAGCCAGATGCTAATCCTACAAATTACACCGTGTGCTTTAAATAAAACTTGTCTCATGAAAACCTCTTGCTTCAACAAGGGCTTGTAGATCTAGTATTCTTACATTGGAAATTTCTCCCCTTAGTTCATTATGCAGTCAGAAACCTGATGAAATAATGGGAAAAAATTTGCAGTCAGTATAGTCATGCGATTTGATGCCTGGGTAATTCACTGGCTCTTGCCCAAGGGCCAGTCTGATATAAGGAATATGATTCTTGGTTGCCTGTTCTGTTTCTATAGAAACTCAGTTACCTAATCATGTCTGAAAAGGTACTTGCTACGTGAAGAATTCATGAGCTAATGAACAGTATTAAAATTCTCTTAATTTTTTTAAAATTTTCATTTCTACTTCATGTAGAAAATCCTCAAACAGATTATCAGTATGAACTGCTGTGATTTCATTCTAGTTGCATCACATGTCTGCATTGCAAAAAAACCCAACAAACAACAAATACCCAAACCCAAAGCAACCAACACTGATCTAACAACACAAAAAGGAATAGAACAGTTCATGAAGGAGAGCAGGCAGGCCCAGCTGCATGATTGCACGAGTTTTCATGTGATAAAAACACATGCTTTTTTTTAATATCACACATATCATCTGTCAGAACAGCTATTGCATGATACAAGTAAATGTTACTGATAAACTGTCAGTTGCAGTTAGCTTGCTAAGTGCGGATTTGAATTTCCCTGTGATGTTCTGGAGTTCTGTCAGATTTCTTCCTTTGACCTCGCTACATGGTTATTTTTTCAATTTGTTTACTGAAAAGCCCCTGAACAACTCCTACTTACTGCACCATTGGAGAGTATTCTTTGTTTTCTTTTCTTTTCCAACCTGCCATGTGTTTTTTCAGTCCCTGCTGGCTTCTCTCTTTTGTTGGTGTTTGGTTTTTTTTTTTTTTTCATAGTGCTCTTCATATTTCTTAAATACATTGCTCTGTCTTATAGTGTTTGTTGGCACAGGGCGATGTTCATCTCCTCTCTACCATATCCAGGGGAGAAGAAAGTAGGATGGGAAGTTCCTTTGAACCTAATGTTGCTGTACAAGTCAGTTGGTTTATTCTGATTTTCTAGTCTTACCTGCCTATCTCAGGTTTTACAGCACTCCAAGAACTAGGGGCAGAATTGTTTGGCAGGACCACCCATATGCTAATGAATTTGGAAATACAGCAGGAGGAAAGAAACAAGCGTGTTTTTAAAGAATACAGGGAATGAGCAGTGTTTCTGTATCTCAGAACAGATTGCATTTGGCCAGCATACAACTTTATTTAGATATTACATCATGCCTGTTGCATATTTATTACTGTCAGTAGTCATGTGAAGCTGAAAAGCAAAAAGAAAATATTCCTGCTGTATTTGCAGCAAACCCAGCTAATGAACAAAGTGCAGTGTCTGCTTGGTCCCCACTTTAGCTGAGCAGTACTGGCGGCTTTGTGCTGTACCTTGGTTGAAGTGACATGTGCTTTCTGGGCCAGGGCCATACTGCATTTGTGAAGCTCAGATGGAGAGGAAAAAAATAATTAAAGGCACATTTTAACCTACCTCATTCTCCCGAGTTTGAACGGAGCCAGGGTGTATCTAGAAGGGCTGGTGGAGAGTTGTTCAGAGGAAGCTTGTCAGTGTACAGCCAGTAATCAAAATGTGAGAGAGATGAGGGGCAATGAAAGCTAGTGAGACAAATGCACGCTGGGGTATTTTACAGTCATGTTTTGTGTTTGTGTCCTGTAATTGTCAGATAGCTTTGGAGCACACCTTACCAATGGCCTGATGTGCCCAGACTTGTTTCTCATGTCTTGCCTAACTCTTGCATTAAGAAGTGGTGCATGTTAATTCATTGAGCATAAAGAGATTACAGTTGATCCAACATGAGAAGATCTGTATAAAACAAAATGCAAATAAAAGAGATAGAATGGGAGAAGTACAAAATCACTGCTAGGTGGGGCATTTCTTAGTATCAGTTTCAGATCACATTTGAGGGATCTACTGAGACGGAACAAGGGTACTGCTTTTATATCTTTATGATGCACAGCACAAATCTGAAGAAACAGCAAGGGAAGCAGTATTGCATATACCAGTTTCAGCAGAGAAGAACTAATAAAACTATGACAGTAAAAGTTTAACACATGAGACTTGAAAGGAGAAGAGAACTTCTAACAGGAGAGTTTTAAAATGCTTTTGGTTCATGCAGTTTATTTTGGCTATTTGAAAAAAACCTCTAATTTCTGCCCTAATAAATATTTTCACAAAAAATCTCTGAAAATTCATCCATTTGTTGTTTATGTATTTCAAATTTTTTTTTTCCCAAACAATTTTCTGAGAACTTCAACATGAAAATTTAAATCTGACATTGCTGCAGGGGAGATGAAAATTCTTTGTGGAAGTGAAAAACGGGAAAACTTTTATGCAGTTTTAAAAAAAACTATGTAAAAAACCCTCTCTTCTTGCAGAGAGTTTGGGAGGGTAGAGTTTTGTTTTATGTGTGGTTTATTATAAAAATAGGATCTAGAAATTTTGGAAGTAGAGTTAGGAATTATTGGTAGCTGTTGGTATGCGATTGTTGGTGGTTCTCTCAGTAGCAAAGAATTTTCAGTGCTACTTCTGGAAAACAGTATGGCTTTGTCTTTCCTCAGTATCCTTTCATCTGAAAAACAGCTTGACTCTTAAGGCATTTTAATCCTTCCTACCCTAAATAATCAGCTGTTAAGTAGCAGAATTATTTTTGCTGGAAGTCTTTAGTTTTACCTAGCTGACATTCAAGTTTTGAACCCTTATAGGATGTATTGTCTGGGACTTCTTGTTGGTGTTGGAGGAGGGTTTGTAGTTGGTAGGTTTTTTACTGCTCAGCGTTCCAGCAGTGTATGAAACACAGGAGAAAACAAAATAACTTTTAAACATGAATTTGTAACACAGCTACCTTCTGCTTTGCTTCAATTTGCCTGTCTTTATGCTAGCATTGATGTACATTAAAGAGTTGAAGTCTTGTTTAAGCTGAAGATGTTTCCCTGTTAAATCATTCTCCCTCTTTACAGCCTGAGACAAGAAGCACGAGGATGAATATGTAGATCTGGGTTTTGCTGTGGAGGGTCAAATGGAATGGGGAGGGGCTGCAGAGCCCTCTCCTGTGTATTCATCAGAATTTCCTCTCCTGCAGGTCTCCTTGTGGGTACTCTTGATGTTGTGCTGGACTCCAGTGCCAGAGTGGCACCATATCGAATCCTCTACCAAGCACCAGACTCCTTGGTCTACTGGACCATTGCCTGTGGTAAGGACAAATGCACTGATGTGGGTTTTTATTCTTCCTGGACTCTGTCACATAACATAATAGAGAGCATCCTTCCTGCTGAGCACAGTCCTGTCAGGACAAATAAATGGGTCAGAAGGAAAACCTGCTGTAGTGCTGAAATTCAGTGGCACTGGAGTTTCTGCTAGTCAGACTTGGAATGCCAGAATGGGAGAGTGTGTTAACCACAATGACTGAATGCAAACAGAAATGGAGCAGGGATGGAACATTATTTTTTCCTACTTTTCTTCTCCCAAAGGTGTTCCTAGACCAGCAGTACCCATTCCTCCTCCTTGCATGCTCTTCTCCATGGCCAGGGCTCACTCCTAGAGCACCTCTGAAGTGAGCATTCCTGGGTGAGAGAATGGTGGGAGGAACACCTGAATTATAGCACCCCAGTTACCCACGCAGGGCACCTGGCTTCCCTTGCAGTGGTAACCAGGAAGAAAATGCAGCACCAGCACTCACACAAACACTGAACAGCAAACAGTGAGACATTTCCTGTCTGCTCCAGGATAAATACCAGCTAGATCCCAGGGATGCCCTGCTTCCTGGATGTTTATTTCAGACACTGTGTGGTCTTTCTATGTATGATGTACTTAGAAGTCAGCAAGATGGTAGCTAGGTTAAAGTTAACTATAGAACTCTATGTTCTTACACAGATGCAACAACTTTTAAGAGCTTTGGTCTTTAATGCTCCAACTTGGACAGATCTGGTTATGGTCCCATAATAAATAAATGTACCATACATGTAGAAATGTATGGTGCTGCTGAACTGTGAGAATTTTGTTGTTCTTCTGAGAAAGATATTGTGGATTTTATGTAGAAGTACTCTGTCTTCATTTAGGCTAGTATTAATAAACATGCTCTTCAATTCTGAATCTTAGCCCTAATTGAAATTGCTAATATAGTTAATTTATATATCTGTGATTTCTGTTTGTGGAGTATTTCTTAAATGTTCGGTCTCCTAATACCTGGTTGATAGTTTAGTTGTTTTGATCAAATTAAAAGACTGCATTGGTGTAGTCTTGTCACTTGACTTGAGGGGAATAGTGTGGATCTTGCAGGGAGATAAAATTTTACAGAGAGCAAATAATTTATCTCTGCAACCTTGAAGCTGAGCAGCCCAGTGTTCCCTAAGGCTCTGTGCTGTGGTTATTTTATGAATTTGCAACTAAGCAATTCTTTCTGAACTGATCAAGGGTTGTTGAAATTATACAGGTTACTAAGGGCTTTGGCTGCTTTTAGCTGTGCAACTCTCATTTGTTCTGCACTGTTCTCTAAGGGTAGACTGTTGGTTGTTTGGTACTTGTAATCTGTTTTTACAGAAGTTTGTCTTTTTCTCCTGCCTTCAGTAAAGAAACAATCTCCATCTTCAGTAAGTAGCTGTACAGAGCGACTTGAAGAAATGCGATTGTTTTGTGATTTGTTTGTGATGTTTGGTCTTGCTCAGTGCAAGAGTATTCTGAGGATGAAAGCAATCCAGGGGGGTTTGTCTGTTCTAAAATGACTGTTTAGACAGATTTGGATGTGAAATGTCTTGGATATTAACACTACTGATCTGGGCCCTGTGAGGATTCTGGCTGGTGAATCTGAAGCCTTATGGCTCTGGAGAGAAGCCTTGTGAACAGCCCTTTCTCCAGTGCAGGGTTGAGTTAAAGGTGTCACAGCTTAGAGTTCTGTTTATTGAATTATACAGGAGAATTTTTATTTACTTTTCAAGAACAGTTGATGGTCTGGGAATGCAAAATGCTGTACACAATCAGCCTTTCATATTGTAGTAGCACTTCTGTGTCCCATGCCAGTGTCCCTCCCAGTGTGCTGTGCTCAGTTGAAGGTGAAAATGGTGCTATATTAAGTTCTGTTTGGAAGTGAACAACTTTTTTAGATCCTTCTCCACCTATAAAGTTAATTCTTCTAACAGTGGCTTTGTGTGTTTTTCAGTTATAGAACTGCTATAAACAGGTTTTTTGTGATAATGGTAATTATATGCATTTTCATGCAAGTTGCTATGTTGCAGCTATTTTCATTTTTATTTCCTGCCACTCTTGAGGGCTCTGTATTATGAAGTGCAGTGTTTTAACTGTTAAATTTGGTTTCTTCCCCTTTCCTGAGAGTCAGAGTTACTGAATAATTTACCTTAAAGGCCAGTGTTGGTAAAATGGTGAATACTTTTAATATGCTAAGATAGGTAAAAACTTTCCAGCAATAGTGATAAAATAACCTGTAATTTAAAACATTGCAGCAAGTATGTATTTTAGCCCTGAACAAAGAGAAAGACCTTGCCTGTCATGATGAATTGTTGAGAAGTGGGGTGTAGGTTTTGGGCTGATTGTGTGGTCTGCTGTAGGGGAGACTGGGAATTAAAGGGACATTGACACTAGTGAATTATTTATTTTGTGACTTTTGGTTTGTTTGTTTGTTTGTTTTTTATATAGGTTGCTCGAGGAAGGAAATCACTGAACACTGGGAATGGCTGGAACAGAATTTGTTGCAAACTCTTTCAATCTTTGAAAATGAGAATGACATAAATACATTTGTCAGAGGAAAAATACAGGTAGTGTATTAATTACTGCACTTGTTGTTAGTGATAAATATGACTGGGGAAAGAAAAATGATGTGAATTTGAAATAAATTGGAGCTGGTAGTTCCCAGGCTGCTCTGCCTTTTTGAAGGACTACCAGATGCTAAGTAGCAACATGTGTGTAAAAATCAGGGAAACTGGGAATAGTGCATGTAGCTTAGAACAGTGTGATTTTAAAAGAAAACCATATAAATATATAGGCAGGTCTTAAGGCATTGCAAGTTCTAAAATTAATTGCACTGTCTTAAACTTTGACAGTTGTCTGTGCTACTGTTTTTCCATTGCAAGGCTTAATTTTAACTTTTTTCATGCACTCATAATGTCTCCTCCCCCTCTTCTGTGCAGTTAAGTCCTGTAGTATTGGTATTTGCACTCCGTATAGGTGTTAGGGTTGCTGGTTCATTGATTTGTTTCCTTGGTGGCAAGTGGGAGTGTTGATTTTCACAGAATTTCTTTTTCTCTTTGTAGGTCAAATAATAACTATTATACTGGCAAAAAGTACTTTTTTTGTACTAAGACTTATCTAAAAATACATACTTTTTTCAAAGATTGTAAGAAGAATTGCTGTATTTATTGGTGTGTGTTCAAAGTATTGGCTTTGTCTCATTCCTCTTTTAACATTTTGTATCATATGTCAGCTCTCTTAAAAATCCTACAGTTGCTTGTGTTTCCTCAGTGAATCAGGCATGAGTGCTATAGATGGTCATGGAAATACCTTATATGTGTGTTTTGAAATATAATCCTTAAGGAAATTGTTGCTTCTTAGATTTGGATCAATACTAAATGTGAACGATGTTTCTCTGTCTTATACTCTGCTCTTCGTGTAAATATGGAGCAAGTTGAAGGCAAAAAGTCACAAAAAAGGCAAAAATTTTATAACTTTTATATAAAAGACAATAGAGATTGGGAAAATAAGCAAATAAAACAGAGTATAGAACAGAAGGAACCGTAGTCTTTAAAAATATCAAAAAACATCTTTTGACCTGTTGCCTCTTCAAATTTCATGAGGGTCATCTGCACGTGAAAGTGGGAAATTTTTTCCACTCTATTAGTAAGTCTGATTGAAGATTTTTTTTTTCTTCTTTCTTCTCCCCCCCCCCCCCCCCCCCCTTTTTTTGCTCTTTTATGCTCAAGGTCCAATAAGAGGGGTCATAGAAGTAATATAAAATTTTCTGTAAAGAACAACAGTTCCTTTTTTTCTTCCCTTCAGAAAAATGTCATGTGAAATCCTGTGTCTGTTTCCCCAGGAAGAAAGAGGAAAATACTGCAGGCCATGGGTGCTTCACGGGGCTGTTAGGAGTGTTTGAGTTAGGTTGGATAATTTAAAACAAGGCATTGGCAAGGGGGTTGGTGTTTGGTTGCTGTTGACATGGGCACAGCAGGGAGTAAGGCCATCAGAAAGAAAACCTTGAATAAAGTGAATAACTACACAAGCCAAAGAGTGAGCAGAACAATAAGAGCTCCCTGAACGACTTCCTTGGCAATGCAGTAACCATTGTGGCCTGGATGGCAGTGGGAATTAGGATATCTGATAGCCCACGGCCACTAACAGGATGTGTTCTGGTTTTATTCCCTGTCAGGGCATCATTGCTGAGTACAACAAGATCAATGGCATCAAGGAGGATGACGACACTGAAAAATTCAAGGAAGCCATAGTGAAATTTCACAAGCTGTTTGGGATGCCAGAGGAAGAGAAATTAGTGAACTACTACTCCTGCAGTTACTGGAAGGGAAAGGTTCCCCGGCAGGGCTGGGTGTATCTCAGCATCAATCACCTCTGCTTTTACTCTTTTCTCATGGGCAGGGAAGGTATGTTAGCAGTGGAATGGTAATTTGTGCATCTCACAATGGTTAGGAAATCTCCTGTAGCTTGTTTCTTTTCACGTACTGATCACTGAGGGTACAAAGACTGCTGAGGAAAGGAGAAGCAGGGAGCAATTCCCTGATTTGTCACACTGTTTAACTGGGTGCTTGTTCCCTTGTTTGTTTGGTCTTTCTCAAAGTAGTTCTCTGTAAAAAGGAAATAGGGACAAGATCACACCAGTTCTGACTTTCTTTTCTGCTCTTGCACAATCCTCACGTACTACTCTGGCAGACTTTGCAACCTTAAATCACACATCTACATTTGTTCAACACCAGAACATCAAAAAGGTTTCAGAGGAGACCCAGAATAAAGAACTGCTTAGTGTGGATGCAACCAGTCTGCTCTGCAGGGAGCTAATTCAAGGCACAGTGGAGTTGAGCAATTCAGCACTATTTTTGGTTATGGGCAAGGGATCACTCTTGGGATTTAGCCCCTGCTTTAAGGACACCATCTGTATTGGTCCTGGGAGAAAAGCTTAGGTTCTGTGTGGCTGTAATATTTGAAACTTTTTGCTGTATAAAAATAAGACAAGCCTGTCTGATGTGTTCAGACTGTGTTTCTTTGCTTCCATAGGAAAAGGAGATCAGAGTCTGAGCTAGTGCAGTGACAATGATAAGTCATGTTAGCTTACCTGGCCTTGCAATGCTTGTGTGGTGTTCTAAATAAAGTAAATGATATTTAAACTCTTTTATCTCCTGTTTGTCAGGTGACAGTGGTTTGTTTGTACAAACGTGATCTATTTATGCTGTGCTCCCAACTTTTCAGGGTGCTAGAAAAAGTCAGTTGAATGCATTTTATAGGACGAAGAAGCTAAAAGCTCCTGAATATGCTCATTTTTGTACTGAACCTTGTTTTTTTGTTTGCTCCTGTTCAGCAAAGTTAGTTATCCGTTGGGTTGATATCACTCAGCTTGAGAAGAATGCTACGCTGCTCTTCCCTGACATGATCAAAGTGAGCACGAGGTCAAGTGAACATTTCTTCTCAGTATTCCTTAACATCAGTGAGACATTTAAACTGATGGAACAGCTTGCCAATATAGCCATGCGACAGCTTTTGGACAATGAAGGATTTGAACAGGACAGGTCATTGCCCAAACTGAAAAAGAAATCCCCCAAAAAAGTGTCTGCTCTAAAGCGGTACGTAGCATTGCCTCTTACTCATTTGTTCCTCCCCAGTCCTTGTACTTGCAGGATTTTGTCCAAAAGTTTTCTAATGTTGCGGCCATTTACTGCTACTCCAAAAGAAATTATTGATTCCAGCAGTGGCAAAATGTGAATAATTATTTAAATATAATTACTTGGTATCTTGTTGAAATAGGAATACGAGCATGTTGCAGAAATAAGCTTTCTTGAGCCAAATGCTCATTTGTTCAGAATCTGTTTAGTGTATCTCCTGATACTGGCCACATTTTGGTATCTGTTATAAGGCCATTTTATGTCTGTATGGGAAGGTAATAAAGTGATTAATGTGCTGTTAAGAACTATACCTAGTATTCATATTTTATCTTATCACTGGAATTGAGGAATTAGAGTCTAGATTAACAGTTCTGTCTGGAATATAGTTTAGGTAATAGCAATACAGAAATTGACATAAAATTCTAAGGAATGAAAAGTTATCTGAAAAATATTTCTTCTTCTTTTATATCACACTTCAGCTTGTTAGTTTCTTTTTCATTTTTTCTTTATATGTCATTCATGTTAGTGTACCATACAGAATTATAGCCAGTGCTTGTTTATATTTCTCATTATTTAGTGACATCTGACACGCATTGTATCACTTTTGTTTGTCCTTACTGTTGAGTGTTTTGCGCTGAATGCATTATCAAAACTAAGTCTTGAAATTGTTACCAAACTCCAACCTTAAGGATTCCATAATGTTAATAAAAAAGCCTCAAAGAAGCATTTTTTTATTACTATTAGCAAAAAATGGATTCACTGTAGTGAATCCAGAGAGTGCAGCTGAATATGGAAAGCTCACTCAGTCTTTCCTCTCTGAGAAGTGAGGATGAATGTCTGAGTCAGTCATGGCAGACTTTTTTCTCAGGTGGTTTTAGAACCTTCCAACAGTGATGACTGTATCTACACTATAGGCAAATTATTTCCAGCTTTTTGCTGTACACTCCTTGCTTAGCTGAGTTATATGTTGCAGGTAACTTGCAATGATTTGCATAAAATATATCTTAAAATGTATTAATACGTTCCCTAAACCAAGGAAATCTTTCTGTGGGTTTTTTTAGAGATCTTGATGCCAGAGCAAAGAGCGAGAGATACCGCGCATTGTTCCGACTCCCCAAGGATGAGAAATTAGATGGACACACAGACTGTACTCTTTGGACTCCTTTCAACAAAATGCATATTTTGGGTCAGATGTTTGTGTCTACAAACTACATTTGCTTTACTAGTAAAGAAGAGAACTTGTGCAGCCTTATTATCCCTCTTCGAGAGGTAAATACTTGTATTTTTTAATTTATATGGCAATTTAAATAAGCAGTGTCTTATTTAGCTTTGATTTTTTTTATTTTGGTGGGGCTTTTGACTATATTTTTTTATTATTTTTGGAGAAAAGCCTCTTTTCATCCTTTTTATCTCTTGTGAGCATACCATACTGATGTGTTCTAGGTAATATTTAATGACTATCTATCTTAGTTCATGGTTCCTACTACTGAAGCTTGCATGGAATTTTTTCTATCAGTTTTCATAACCCTTGTGAATTCTTCCTCTCTCATATCTTGTATTCTGATTTACAGCCCAATTTTACGTTTTTTGTGCCTCATAGGGAGGAGTGGAGGGTGAAACTTCCTAGAGTGGAAATTCTGTTAAAGAATCTGTCAGATAAGATTTACTTTTGTCAGATGTAATAAGATTCATAATCCTAAAGTTTTGAGTTGCCTCTTCACACAGACTTGCAATTGTTTATTCTTGTATGTGGAAAATATTTTGTCTGTATTTTTCAAATTGGTGTGTTTCCCTTTTCAAAGCTGGTTGCTTAAAGCAGATCATCAGTAAGAAGAGTTTCTTTGATGCAATTAAAAAATAATTATGTTGGGGAGTTTTTTTATGGTTGACTTGATTTGTGGGTTAATGGAAAATTGTGGTAAGTAAGTTTTGGAAGTAGTAGCAAAGCTGATGTAACCAAGGACAGTTTGGCTTGACTGAAGAACCATGGAATACTTCAAGGCACTGTTGTCCCCTGCAAATCATAAAGAGTAAAACGAGTACATGTTCAGAAACTTTGAAGTACAGGTTCTCAGCAGCTTGTTGCAACAACTTTGGTTGTTTGGGATGAGACATTCAGTTATGGTTTCACTGTTTGTCTGAAAATCAGAGGGAATGGCAGTCCTGCAGGTAAAGTGGTGGAGAAGGAGTCAAAGTCTTCATTTAACAGGACCTCTTTTCCTGAATGCAGATTCAGCAACTGCTTTTGATAGCCACAGTCACAGCTGCACAGGATTCAGAGCAGCTCCAAAGCTTTAAGAGACAGAAGTAGGTGAAGGAATAAATGCTTCTGTTTGAACAGCTTCAAGTCTCAGCACCAGCAAGAACAGTAAACCAGGGGGGTAGTGCCAGTCCTCAGAAGATCTGATCAGTACCTGTAGTAATTAAAGGAAACCTTTCTATCTAATGAAAGCTTTGGGTTAAACCTTAAGTTAATTCCAATGTTCTGTAATATCCTGGAGGTGTTTTGACAGATGAGACAATAGCAAAGCATTGATTCAGAAATTATGAAGGGGAAAGATGCTTTTCAGTGGCTGACTGCACTGCTCACTGCACCTTCAGCAGGTGCCCTCTCCAAGATAAAGCACCTCAGATATGTGTGTGTCTCTATTGAATAGGAAATAAGTGGATATCAGCTCTCATTATAGCAGAGCTCTAATTAGGCTTGCTTTAATAATGACTGTCCTGTCCTGTGCCTTTAGAACCTGTATTGTGTGCTGATTGTACTCAGACAGCTTTTAAGTGGAACAGGAAACATAGGGAACACTGTTTAGCTAACTTCAATATGCTATTAGTGAAGTCCTTTAAGTTAACAAGTAGCTAGTAGATTTGTAGTTAACAGAAAAATAAAAGGAGGTGGAGAGAACAGAGAAGTGGTTTAGCCCCTGAGTGGTGCACTGCAGTCTTTAAGTCTTCAAAGAGAATGCATGAAAAATAGTTACCCTATCCATTTACCTAGAGCTATTAATATTGTAGTACTCATGTCTTACCATTGATTTCTGGTTTTAAAAAGGTTAAAGGAGCAAGAGTCAAAGTCCTAGTGAAATTAAATGTCCTGCTTTCTGTTCTGAAGGCAGTAAGTCAGTTTTCATCAAGAAATCATCTAAAGTAATAAAAGCAATAGTTCAAAGTATTTATAATTGTGATTTGTGTTTTGTTCAGTGTATGAACTGCACAAGCTTGATAGACTGATATGTTTATGAGGTAATAGTTGGTAATGTTTAGGGCACACAACTGTTACATAATTCATCAACAGTGTATGACTGATCCCTGAGATTTCTGTGTGTTAATGTGCTTTACCAAAACCTCAGGGAACTCATTCTCTGTACTCAGTAGATTGTGGTATGAGTACTGTTTACAGGCTGCAGTTCAGTTCGATTAGTGACTGTTCCTGTAACAACTGAAGGCCATTGAGAAGCCTCCACCTCTCAGGGTTAGATATTTTCCTTTGTAAGGGAAGACATAGGGCTAATTTCCCTTTGTTGCAAGTTCCTGCGTACTGTGAAAATGCATTTAAAATACCGCTGTGCAACTGTTTTCACAGTATGCAGCTGTAGTACAGTTGTGCAGGAGCATCATCTCAGAAATTGTTTATTCACATGTATTGGCACTAAAAGGTAGGCCAAGGTTTCTGTGACCTGTGCTGATGATGTTAGGAAGCAAGAGAGGGATTTGGAAGTCCTACAAAAAAGCTGATAGATTTGTATCCCACAGATGGAATTTTGTTTTACTGATTATTTTAAAATGCAGTCTGAGTAAAATCAGCTAAGTAGTGCAGGGGAGTTTTGATGGAAAATGTACTGAAACCAGTTGTTTGAGGGATTACAGCCTTTATCTTTCAGGCTTGTAAGCCCTTGTATGCAAACCATGTTTTCTGGCAAAGGGTTGTCCACTGAGATTTGATATAAGGGTGGAAGGAGAATGGCTTTATTGTATTAAGATGGTTTCTTACACCAAGCAGCTTGATTACCTAAAGATCTTAAGCTGTAGCAACTGTTTGTTCCTAGGTGACAATAGTGGAAAAGGCAGACAGCTCCAGCGTGCTGCCCAGCCCACTGTCAATCAGCACGAAAAACAGAATGACATTCCTCTTTGCCAACTTGAAAGACAGAGACTTCCTTGTGCAGAGGATCTCAGACTTTCTGCAACAAACCACCTCAAAAATATACTTGGATAAAAATATTTCTGGAAGCTATATCAGCTCGGATGATGAGGTATGTGAAGGAACACGAATAATTTACTAGAAGAGGATTTTAACTGGTGTGGGGAGAGGAAGCACCTTTACGTTTTTGTAAAGCTAAACCTTTAGGCACAGAAATGTGACCTCTTTTTTGATAATGCCTTTGAGCTTAAGTGTTAAGATTTGTCAGTTAGGATATCTATCTTTTTCATGTTAAACCTAAGAGAAGTGTCATAGTTAATTAAATGGTTAATTGAATAGTACTTTTAATATCTATTTACTTGTCCAACTGAAATGTAATTCTGGAATTCTAATAATTTGAAGAAATTATCAGTTGGCACGAAACTCCTTTTATTCAAGACTTTAGCTGCTAAATCCTGTCTTTTGATTCTTCTGAAAACAATGCCTGAGCTGAGCTGGCTTGTATGTGCACTGCTAGTGAACTTTGGAACATTTGACCTAACAGGAAAAAACCAGCTCTGTCCTGGGCATCAAATGACCCTATTCTGAACCACCTCCTTACATATGTGTGCAAAGTAAATAGTTCTTAAAAGTTATGACTAGATACACTTTTTTAGGTGCTTTGAATGTCAAGCTGCCTGCTGAATTCCAGGTCATATAACAACCTCATCAATTCTGTTAAACCCAGCAAAGTATAATAATTCAGATCTCAAAGTAGAAGAGGCTTTTGTGGTGTATCATTTTGGTATGATGTTGGTATATCTCACATTCCAAGTCTGTCCTAAGCCATACCTTAGTACTGTCCTGTGGAGCCCTACCCTGTTTGCAATGTGTGTGTTCAAAGAATTTTTCTACTTGCTTTGTTGGGGGTGAGGTATAATTCCTGTGCTGTTGTATACCAGAGCATGTAGGCATGTATAGTGCTGGAACTTTTGCTGTAAATGCATCTAAGTGTTCTACCTACTGAATTATAAACACAAATTATTGTAAGCATTTACTACAATTCATAATATGACTGCATATCTAGATATGCATGACTGACTTGCAATTTCAGGCATTTGGTGTGAACTGCTCCATGAGATTTTACTATGATACAGTTTCAAAGCTGTTTGAGAAGTCAGAAAATCCTTTTTCTTCAAAACACTTTTCTTCCAAATCACAACCTAGTAGTCCTATGATGTTGCCAGATCGAGGGAGCTGTTCTGTTGCCCAGGGCTACTTAGGGCTGACATTACCCTAGCAGCTCTAGTTCTAAAATTTGGTTATGTTTCAGGAGAGCTGGTGAGAAACTGGAAGCTATTCTGTTATTCTCTCTCTACTGGTTAATTTCTGCTGGCTTATGTTTTTATTAACCGTTAGCATGTATACATTTTGAGGTAAAGTGAAGTAAAAAGTCCAGACACTGGCTCATCTTTATGCCTGTATTGCTTGTGACTGCTTTCTCCAGGTGTTTACAAGGTCAAGTAGTTTAATTTCTGCCAGCCCTCACAAAAGCCTGAGCTCTGAGTCAGAGGGAGAGCGGCAATTCAACCTCAATGATAACGGAATTCCAACAGCAACTCAAGCTTTAATGACAATGTATCGGCGCAGGTCACCCGAGGAGTTCAACCCTAAGCTGGTAAAATACACTTCTGAGTGCTCCACCTGACTGGAAAGGCTGTCAGATTATGTTTGCCTTAAAACCCATGTTGCTGACCCAGAAGAGTTTGATTCTGACAGACAGTTAAGAAGAGGCAGTATTTTTCACAGAAGTAAAGGCTTGAACATATTGTTGTTTTACCAGTACAAATAACTTCACTACATAAAAGCAAATCTGGATGTAATTCAAGGGGATGTTGTTGTATTCCTGCTCCGAAGTATAACTGCTTCTCTTAGCAGCAAGGTCTACTGGCATAGAAACTGGGGAATGGGAGGAGGCAGCCCATTAAGAAGGTAACTGGACTGCAGCCAGGTTACTTCTTGCTCACTTGGAAGGTTAGGATATTGCAGGCTTTTTAGCACTCAAGATTTTAGTGCCTCGGAGTGTTAGAAAGAGAAGCTGCATCTTTATGCCTGCCTTTCTTTGCTTTTAGGCCAAGGAGTTCCTGAAGGAGCAGGCCTGGAAGATTCACTTTGCTGAATATGGCCAAGGGGTCTGTATGTATCGTACAGAGAAAACAAGAGACCTTGTGCTAAAGGGCATTCCAGAAAGCATGAGAGGGGAGCTTTGGCTGCTCTTTTCAGGTAGGTTTCCCTTTGAATGTGTCTGTGGGATATAAGCAAAGGCAAGAGGGAAGAAGGGAATTCAAAGGTGATTAAAGGTGCACATAATAAGTGTCTGAAAATATTTGGAGTAAGTAAGGCTGTGATTGTTAGCGGGCACCAGACAAGTTTAGACAAGATTTCTCCAAGACCAGCAAATGCCCTTCCTCAAACAGGCTCACATAATTAAGGAAGAATACATAAAAAGCAGAACACATGCTTGGCAACCAGAAGCCAGTTGTTTAGGGACCTTCTAGGCGTTCAGCAACACCAGCAAGCCTAATTCCCATTTATTTAATAATTTCTGGATCCAGTTGAGCTTTTAGCCTTCACAGCAATTGTTGCAAGGAATTCCAAAGGATACTCTAGATATGTGTCCACTTAAAGTTGTTTTTTTTTTTTAAGTTGAACAATTTTATTACTAGTTATATGGAAATCCATCCTACCTCAGACATTCTTCATAACCTATCACCACATGCCTTCTTTAGCTCTACCCTCCCCAAGATAATTACCACAGCTACCCACTCCACTTATGATATGAGCACAAGGGCCTTTTATCTGATGACCTCGTGATGCTTTCAAGTTTGTTCTCTATTTCTTCCCCAGTAATATAGTCATGTACATTTTCTCTTTGCTGCTGGGCACTAGAGGAGTGTTTTTGGAAGATAGACACAGGAATGCAGAGCTCTGTTTTGCATCCTATTAACAGCTAGTTTGGACTAATGTTCACTGTGTATCTGTAACTCATACTTTCTGTGTAGATTACTTTGTGCTACTGACGCTTGATTTTGTTTCTGGAGAAGTTGTAAAGCCAGTAGTGAAATCTCATAGCAGCTCTGTGAGCATGTAGTGGTATCCCTAAGGCTGAGTGCCTTGCCCAGGATGACAGCATCATTTTCAGAAGTAGGAGCAGAACTCATGAGTTTTTGTCTCTTGCTTTTGGCTGACATGTCATACTCTCCGCAACCAGACACTAATCTACTCTGTTCCCAGGGCATGTAGCTTTCTCAGAGACAAGTTTTGAGTTATTTAGGATAACCAAACCCACAGCCAGCTGCAGAGGGAGCTCATGATACCATGTGACTGCATAGTTGGTTTGTTCTTCACGCCTCCTGTTTCGTTCTGGCTGAGAGGGATTTTAACCTCATTATAAAATGCCTGTAGAGAAGACAGGAAGGGCTGATAATCACCAAAGCACATACTTCTAAATTTTTTAATCACCTTTAAAGAAATAATATTTTCATATTTGCTTTTAGAGTTCTTGGTGACACTTGGAATGGAAGGGGAGCAGACTATCATGTTGAAGTACTGTACCTGCTAAACCTTCCATTTTCTCCTGGTTTTTTACGCTGTTCTCCTACTCCTAGGAGCCATTAATGAAATGACCACTCATCCTGGCTATTATGAGGACCTAGTGGAGAAATCAATGGGAAAATACAATCTTGCTACAGAAGAGATAGAGAGGGATCTGCACCGCTCCCTTCCAGAGCACCCTGCATTCCAGAATGAGATGGGTATTGCTGCTTTAAGGAGAGTCTTGACAGCTTATGCTTTCAGAAATCCAAACATAGGATATTGCCAGGTAATTGAAATCCCCTGCACTCCTTCAGTTTCTGGAGTTCCAGTTCTGTCCTTGCAGTCTGTTCCTTCAGTCATGCATGTGAGGGTTTGGCTGTGTGAAGCACACTGAGCTGTGGATGGTGCTGTGAGCTCAGTGCTGCAGAGAGGCAGGAATGCTGAGGCCAGAGGGATGTCACACAAGGACCTGCTCTAGCAGCACTATTAGCAGCACACATTGAGAGATTTTCTGTAAGCATAATTTCTGCTCATAAATCTACAAACTGGACAGATGATAACAGAGCTGTCTACAGAAAATGACAATGTACCCTGAAGAAAGGTTATTTTCATATTAACAAAAAATACCCTCAAAACCAAAACACATTGTGTTCAGTCTTAAGTTTTTATCTATTTTTACCTGTCCATCTTATAATGAAATGTTATTCAATGTATTAGTTATAACCCTCCAGAACCTCCTTTCCTCTTTCAATGATGCCATGTCATCATTCAAAACAATGAAAAGAAACAAAACCAGAAAACAACCGAAAAACCAAGCAAAAACCCCCCAAACACTTGGGAAAAAATAAAGTATCCTAGGAGATATCACTGGGAGTCATAACCATATATCTGTGGAGTTAATGCTGACCCCAGTGCATGGTTTTGAGGTTCTTATACCCATAATTCAAGTCACTAGTTTCTGGTCCTAAATATTTCTTTCATACTATATAATTTTGGTTTATCGCTGGGTCTTTTTTTGCCTTCCTACATACTTTTGCAAAGAAGAAACTTAGATTTATTAGTGTTAAGAAGCCTTATTAATGTCTAACTTTTAAGACTTCCAGATGCAACTTGAGTAAGTGCAAGCAGCTGTAACAAAATGCCATCATAAATTATTTAATGACACATGAGGTACTAAGTAATAGCTACAACGTTTTTAAAGATTATTTAACAGAGAAGCAGTAGAAAGACATTTCAGTTCTGGTCCCTAGAACTGTCACAGTAATTAATAACCTTGAGGTTTGGTTCAGCTACAGTGAGAATTCAGGCACATCACTAGTGCTGTGGGAGGTGTTCTGGCTGCACCAGACCCAGATTCCCCAAGAGCACCTATGGCAGAATATCAGTAGCAGTGTAACAGATGCTTGCAGACCTGGCTCAGCCCTTGATTAGGAAGAAAAATCTTGATTTCTTAAAAAAAAAAAATCTGCCACACAAAACAAACAACCCAAAAAAACCCACCAAAAAGCCCCAGTGAAACAGCAACAAAACGAAAGAAAAGCCTTACAATTTTCTGTGATTTGAAGTTTCCTAACCACTTTTCCGCCCAGGTACAGTGCTAGATATTAAATAATTGTATTTCCCTTTCTTTTAGGCTATGAATATTGTCACTTCAGTGCTCCTCCTTTATGCAAAAGAGGAGGAAGCTTTCTGGCTGCTGGTGGCTCTGTGTGAGCGTATGCTGCCTGACTACTACAACACAAGAGTTGTTGGTATGCTTTGGGGACATGTTTGAAATGACACTATAAAAACTGACCAAATGAACTGGTGTTATTTGTACTGAAACAAATATATGGGTGGGTGCATCTGTGCATGCTGGTGATGAGCCAGCCTGCTCAGGAGAATAAAGGCAATTTCCTAAAGAGGTAATGTTATTGTTAATAGTTTATCACCTACTCAGGGTCAGATGACATTCTAAATTGGGGTTAAGTAAAGTAGATTGTTAAGAAAAGATGGGAGGCTAAAATTTGAGTTTTAGATGATCCAATTAGCTGATTAAGGTAAGGTGGAAACAGGAGCTTTAGCAGTTTGCAATAGAAGTCTTTGTGCCTGTACCTCTGATGTGGAAGGGCACAAATATCAGAAAGCTGTTGTTGTCAGATGAGCTTCCTTGTGCATGTCAAAGACAGTGACTTCAATTTATCATGGAATCTGCTTTTACTATAGCTCACAAATACTTGAGATACTCAGCCTTAGAAATTGTTCTTCCTGGCCTGTTTAAAACAGTAATATTGTGGCATGGGAATGTATAATACAGAGTTCTCTTGAAGTAAATGTGAACCCTCACAGTCACTCTGGCCTCATTCAACAGGTGATGCTGAGGTCTTGCTCCAATTAGTAATGGTAATATCAAGCCACTATTTAACTTCTGCTACTGCTAGACCAAATTACTCTGTTCTTATTTATTCTGAAGTGTATTATTAAAACAGAAAAAAACTTATTAGAGTTCAATTTGTATGTATAGTAGTGTAATGGAGTCTATTACTCATTTGAAAGTGAGAAAATGTGCATAAGCACCATGCAAAATATTCTTAGGATTTTTATTTATATACATAAAATATATAGGAGTTTTTTTCCTGCCCTAAATGGCAATGTATCAGTTGCTCCTGAATTAATTCAGCCTTATTTATCTTCAACAGGAGCATTGGTGGATCAGGGTGTCTTTGAAGAGTTGGCTCGTGACTACATTCCACAGCTTTATGACTGCATGCAGGATTTGGGTGTAATCTCCACCATCTCCCTGTCCTGGTTCCTCACTCTTTTCCTCAGTGTAATGCCATTTGAAAGTGCAGTGGTAGTTGTGGATTGTTTCTTCTGTGAAGGAATAAAGGTGATATTTCAGTTAGCACTCGCTGTCCTCGAAGCTAATGTAGACAAGTTGCTTAACTGTAAAGATGATGGAGAAGCCATGACAGTCTTGGGAAGGTATTTATTACAGAAAATTAAGTATCTTCGTTTTTGTGGTTTTGGTTTTTTTTTTTTTTTGCTTGCTTTTCTGATTTGTATTCTATGTTGAAATACTAAATTTAAACCAGTATCTTATATGTAAACCTTTTACATACTTGTAGTCTCCTCTCATCCATGTAAGGTGCTCCTTATATTATTTTAAAATAATGCTAAGTGACCAACAAGATGCAAATTCTTCTTTCAAGACATTCGAATAAACTTCCCAACCTAGTTTTAGAAATTTAACTTGATTCATTATTTTAGTGGATTACATGGGTTTTGTTACTTCAGCCTGCTATCTTTTATGTATTAAGAAAAAGCCTTGGTGTTAAGGAAGATTGTTTTGGGAATAGACTAAGTTGGACTCAGAATAATTAGATAGGATCTTGAAAAAATAGATTTCAGTGGCTTGAGTCTATCAGAACTAGTGCTGCTGAGTGTAACTTCTGCTTTTCTTGGGCTTGGTAGTGGTGTTTAGTTTTCCATATGCTTCTGGAACTTTGGAATTTTTTCATAATAGATTTCAGTAGTAAAACCTTAACTGTTCCTAGAGAATGGTTTTATCACTTCTACATGTAATAATCAATATGTAACCTGTATGCTGTTAACCCTCAGAAGGGAGGGCATACAAATTTATCTTGAATTTCTCATTTCTTTATTTTTTTTCCCACCAGATACTTGGACAGTGTAACTAATAAGGACAGTACTCTTCCTCCCATTCCTCATCTTCACTCCCTGCTCAGTGATGATGTAGAGCCTTATCCTGAGGTGGATATCTTCAGGCTAATCAGGTCTTCCTATGAGGTAGGATAAGACTTCTTAACAGGAACTTACCAACTAACACAGCTTCTGCTCCACAGAGGAGTTTGATACTCTAGTTTGGCTTTGCTTGAAACAGAAAGGACATAAAAGAAATGCAGACTCATCTGAGAGACCTGAAATGGAGCAAGGAAGAGGAGTTAGACTTTCTTCTTCTTTTAACCAAGACTTTTAATTGGAACTGTTTTCAGAGAAGTGTGAGGCCTCAAAGGAGAGCAGCCCACAACCGAAAAGTGATTTACTAACAAAAGGCTGAACTTTTAATTTGAAAGGAGTTAATTCTCATTTAAGCTTTTTTGTGCTTTTCCAAACTGAAATAGTAGTGAAATCTGTATGATTTCAGAAGACCTTTCTTTTATCAGTGAAACTTTGTTTTAAAAGTGCTGATTTTGACCATGGGCCACTATATTCTCTACTATCACCAAAGCTAAAAGAAAATCCAAGTGAAAGGAGTTGCTAATAACTAATATCTATTAAAGGGCAGGACAAAGCCTGCAAAACCAGCTAAAATCTGCACTGCTTTAATTGTCCTTAAATTTAAAAAAAAAAGCCATCAGTTAAAATATGTCTGGTTACTCTTACATACCCATATTTTATAAAAATCAAGGAAAAACTGTAAAGATTTTTTTCTCTTTAATTTCCATTATTCCCTTCCATTGATATGGAGTTGATTTACACTTAGCAATAGCACAGCTTTCTACAAAGGCACTTCCTATGGCCCTAAGCCCCCCTTGCTTTAATACACCAAATTTAATAAGGAAGTAGGCAGTCCTTAGTGTGTTCTGTGCTGAAGGGGAAAGTGTGTCAGGATAGATGGATGTTTGGTAGATGTCAGAATGGCCAGCAAGGTGTTAATGTGAAGTTGTGTTTGCCATGCATTTTTCCATTTTCCTCATCATGAAGATTGCTTGCATTGGCTTAACTGCTCTAAAATGAATCATCTGACTGCGTGCAGAGCTAGTTTGTCTTTTTGGGGCTTTGGCAGCACAGAACCTTCTATGTCCTTCTAGGTAAATAACCAACTGCTCTTCAGTATAATTAGGCAAAACAAGTTGCATGGTGAGTGAGGAACCATGAGGAAAGCAGGAGCTGCTTGCAAAGAGAGAATTCATTTCAAGAAAGTTGCTGTTAATTAATTTATTTTAAAAACCCTAATAATTCTATAGTAAACTGCATAATAACTGGAGTTTTAAAAGCCTGTGCATAACTCACTAGCTGTCTGTGGAGTGTAGACTCACAATCGAAGCTGTTACATGTTTAGCTCATTTAATTTGTGTGTTAGCTAGTTAGGAAAAAAATTGCCCTTCAACATTTCAGCCATGTGTAGAGTGGTGTCTGGCCATACTAACTCGAGAACTGACACTGGAAGGTCTGGGCTGTGGAAAGGTTTGATACAGCTTTGACCTTGAACAGGTGACATCTTTCCAACAACCCCTTGTACAATTTGAAATTTAGCATGGACAAAGGACCATTCCCAGATGGTAATCACCTGCAACCTTGCTCTTTTGAAGACTACGTGAGTTGTAGTATTATGGATGGGAACAGACCATCTTATTTGGCCCTCCAGTCCAGTAAATAAACTGATTACTGGAATAGGTGTAGCCTCAGAAGATCTGTCGTTTGAAGCTTTTGTGAATACCTGAAATACCTCTGTGATACCTGATATTCATTAATATCTACATTCTGCATGTTTATCTACATTCTATTTTTGTCAAGACTTCTTCATCTGCAACATGCTCACAAGTACATGAAGCATTTTTTTACTCCCTAGGTACAGGATAAAGATGAACACCTTTATAGATAAACGCAGCTTTAAGCATGAATTTCATTTTACAAGGATATGCCAGCATATTATGACCTGCTTATGTAGATGCACTTGCACTGGAAATATAAATCCATCTTCTATGAAAGTGTGTCCTGCCACCCCTTTATGCTTTACATGTGGTGCAGTTGATGTCTGGCATTTTTGTTCCTGCTGATCATCTGTGCATTCCTAGGCGTGTGGATTTTGGATGGCAAGAAACGTCTGCTTATAATACTTCTACAGAAACGAATCTTAGGGATTTGGCATTCCTCTGCATATGTAAACATGGAATATTATTCCTAATAGGTTTTCCCCCTATGATGCTTTTGTAGTATGTGCAGGAGCTCCCTGACACTGTTATGTGCATTTTTGAAAAAACTTCTGAAAATAAGACTTGGGTATTAAAGAGCATCTTTTCCTAGTGGAAATTGCATTCTTGCTACTTTGTTTCAGATCCTCAGAATGTAAGGACTGCTGTACTGTCTCAGCCATTAGAGATCCAGCTAGTTTAATATTCTCTTTCTGTTGTGATTATGAGACATTCCAGGACAAGCTGAAATATAACTCTGCAGGAGGACTTACCGAACAGTCTATTCACAGAGGCTTGCCAAGCAAGAAGTTTCTACCTTCTGAGATTACAGTTTGAAATGAGAGAGTTTGAAATTGAATACAGACCTTTCAAATTAAAATAAGCTATTGGGAAAAATAAAATCTAGTGATATAGTCCTAAAGTCTTTGTAATTTTGTAGTGTGTTTGAAAAATGCAATAACAGCAGTTTCATTTGTGGTACATCACAAAATTAAATTAATTTTTCTAATAAATTAAAGGCAAGCTGAATATTCTGAATATTAATACACAGACAATCATGTACTGCTTTTTCTCTTTCAAGAAATTTGGAAGTATCCGGGCAGATTTAATTGAACAAATGAGATTCAAACAAAGACTGAAAGTCATCCAAACCCTCGAAGATACTACAAAGCGCAATGTGGTCAGTACTGAAATATAATATAATAATGTGCTTTGCACAGAATAAGTTTAGTCAGTTTCTGAACTTAACTTAGCTTTTCAGTGAAACATGAATTTCTAATCTGTAACTGTTGATGTTGTTTCCAAAGGTACGGACTATTGTGACAGAGACTTCTTTCACTATCGATGAACTGGAGGAACTGTATGCGCTTTTCAAGGTAAAGCGAAGTGAAGATAAGGTCATGTGCCTCTAGGAGGTGTAAATGTTCATTTTGGTGTGGGAATCTGTCTTTTCTAAGCACCAAGTCAAGTCTGTCAGTTATTGTTTGGTATCTTGATACAAACTTGGATTAGCTGCTGTATTGTTGATACACAAAAAAATCCTAAACTCAAGCAGTTTTTAAAACATTGAGAAAGGTTTAGTTCACTAATTGATTTGTCCATGGAAAAAAATATATACTGCTAAAAATATAAAATGAAAAATGGGATAGAGGCTTTTGATCAGTCATTAGAAACTAAACATATGTGTCTCTCTACCTGACCCAAGTTTTGGAATTTATCACAATTATTCTGTTATCTCAGATAGTTAATACTTCTGTATAGCAGTAGCTGATTTTTGCTATTTTAATGCTTTAATGCATTAAATGGGAATTAAATGCCACGAAGTGATGTGTCTTTGTAAGTTGGTTGTACAACAGTGCCATCACATCCACAAATGTAAAGGTGGGCATTTAAATGTGTTAGCTTCACCTTCCTGCACAGTGTCTTAAGTTACTTTCTTCCTCTTTTTTGTTATGACAAGAGATTTTTTTAAAATATCATGAAGAATTTATATCCTGTTAATTTCCCATCTGTAACAAAAAGTCCTAGTTGTCCAAATCCTGCAGTGCCTTCTTTCAGTCTTCCATGAAATCAGTGAGACCAAGTCCCACAGTCTTCCTGGTTAATCACTGTGCAGTGATGGGATCTTCTCTAAGCTTCTGAATTGTTTTGAATTAGATTCTGGCAAAATCAGCCCCAGAACCTCCACTGACTTCAGTAAGACTGAAAGAACAGTGCATTATTCACTGTTTTTGAGAATCTACAAGAAATATTTCAAATCAACAGCTATTTTAATATGAGTAAGGAATAAATAAAGATTTCACGAGCCTTCTGACTTAGCTGCATGATGAGGCTGACTAAGCACAACAAGCCTGGGAAGTCACAGCTCTGGCCAAAACAGATATTTCATGTTTCATCTAACTGAAAGGCAGAAAAAGTTTTGCTTTATCTTCTTTTTTCCTTTTTTTTAGTAGAGGGGTGGTTTTTTATGCTATTTGGAGGAGAAACCCCTTCCAAAAGCAGAAGGGCTGGATAAATTGAAACTCATCTGTTATGTCGCATTGTTTTAAGAATGCATGTGAAGAGTTGTTTGGAATTGTTTTTATCATGGAGGGCGATGAATTGTTCCTAGAGGTGCTGACGGTGTCCTGGTGTTTGCCCTCTGTTCAGGCAGAGCACCTGACGAGCTGCTACTGGGGAGGGACCAGCAATGCCACGGAGCGGCACGACCCCAGCCTGCCCTACCTGGAGCAGTACCGCATCGACTTCGAGCAGTTCAAGGGCATGTTTGCCCTCCTGTTCCCCTGGGCCTGCGGCACCCACTCTGACACGCTGGCTGCCCGCCTCTTCAGGCTGCTGGATGAGAATGGAGATCTGCTCATCAACTTCCGGGAATTCGTCTCTGGCCTGAGTAAGGCGGATCCACGGCACTCTCAAACTAACGTGACAAACCAGTTTGTTTCTGTTCAGCTCGTTTTATCGTGCCTGTGGCAGTGGTTCCCTCAGACCTTAGCAGGTGAATCTGCATTAGGCAGTAGTGTATCACACTGGGACAAGGACAGTACATGAGCAGATCCATTAGGATCTGAGGATTTCACTGGCTGCTAACTCTCAACACAAAATCTAACTGCAACACAGGTGCTTAATGGTGTGTTTCTCTAGGCATTAGTTAGAGTGTGAGGTACTACCTCTCTTGCTTCTGAAATCAGTAACCAAAACTGCAGAGAGCAGTTTGGAAGTCCCCTGAAAAGGAGAAAACGGAGGTGCAGGTCAGAGAGGGAGGCTGAATGTTTTAGTCCTGAAGAAGCAAGATTTCAGGACATGAAAAAGGACATTGTGAGCCCCAGGATTAGCGTGAGGAAGCAAAGATGAGGCAGGAGCCAGCCCCTCCTTTTTTAAATATGGCAGGAGTTGTTTGCTCTAAGTGACCAACATCTCACCATCTACCATGTGTCATTTCGTGGCAATGTGGCATTTCTGCCAGCTCTGTATTTTGATTCTTTTTGAGAGTGAAAAGGTTTCCTTGTCTGGCTTTCAGCAGCTCTTTGTTAATTAACTATGTTTAACCATTGAGGCTCCAAATGCAGCCTTGCATTAAACCTCTGTACAGAAGTAGAAGCACTTGTTCTCTTGTAAGTGCAAAGTAGCTCTGACAGTAAAACTGGCTGCACACCTCCCTTTCACACCACCCCAAAAATCCCAGTGTTTCTTGTGGTGCAGTGATTTTGTATTTGAGGTACTGTTCCATGTAACACACTGGGGCCTTTTGGGGACCCAGAAGTTAACCACTCTTCCAGTTTCCAGGATGCTGTCAGTAACAGTCAGCCAGCTATTGATTGAGACAGCAAATTTTGGAGCCAGTAATGAGTAACATGAACAAGGGCCAGTATTGAGCACTGTGAGCAGAAATGCATGTGAAGTGCACAGATGTGGCAGTAAGCTAACATGACTGAACTAAAACCTTCAGTGGGCAAAACAATTATAAATGCTCATTCTGAAATCTGGTATTTTTCAGAAACTAAGCCCACTGTGGTGTAATTTGAAAACCTTCTTTTTTTACTCCCCTAAAAAGTAAATCAACCCTGCTGACACCTTTTTCAGTTGAGAAGCACGTGAGTGGTAAGGACAACATAGTCAAGAACAATGGACCTGTTTGAGCATATTTCACCATGCCCCAGGACTTCTAATCATTCAATTTCTTTTTCATTGTCCCTACAACAAATAGGTCATGAACCTCCTACTTCAGGTGCCTCTAGGGCCTCAGCTGAGCAAAGATGGAATAACTTTGTGCATTCTTTATGTTTACTCTGTGCCCTGTTACAATAATATAGCCCAAATATAGGAGTGGTTTGCCCAGTGAGTTGTGCTGCTCAGAAGAGGTTTTCAGCCTTGGTGAGGAGCTCTTTAAATTATTCACTCTTACAAAGCTCCCCTGCACTCCTGTAACACACTGCATGATAGCATGACAGCTGTTGCCTGCACATCCAAGTAAGCTGCAGAGATCTCTGCATGGATTCCAAGTGGCCTCCTGCCTCCCGTCGTGTTTGGCAGTGCCCCCTTCTCAGAGCACACAGCTCCCCACTCCTCCAGTGGCTGCTGCTGACTGCAGTCCTTGGCACAGCCTCCTGTCAGAGTCAGCACCACGAAAGCTGTGTCTTACAAGGAGTACTTGAGTGTATTTTATTTTCTTTTTGCAAGCAGGGTTTTGTCGGCCACAGAGTGCAGGAGATTGAAAAAGCAGAGTGGTAACCTCACCACTTCTCCATGCCTTTCAGAGGCAGGATCACCTCCCTTGACCTGCTGGCAATACTCTTCCTAATTTTGAGCAGAAAGGAAGGAGGGAAAAGTGTGCATCAGGAAGCACATACAGATTTTTCTCAAATTCTAGCTATGGAGATTTTCAGTTCTCTTCAAATCTGGGGACAGAGAGAGCAGCAAGCCTACATGTGTCACCCTGTGCCCTGAATCCTATTTTGCAGTTTCTGTTGATGGAGGATGCACAAGTGCAGCCCATTCTGTCCTTTGGTTATGTCATGTTGCCTTTACCAGAAGAGAATGCATTATCTGCATGGTGTGATACACCAGATGGGAACATAATGAGCTTTTGTGCTTAAAAAGGACCATGTTGACAGCAAAATGGCTCATGTGGTTGTGCTCAACTTTTTTTTGGCCTAACACCTGTATTTATTGGAGTGTGAGGCTTTACCAGAGACTGTGACTGTTAGTACTTGCCACACCACACTCTGCAGTTTGCATAGCAGAGGTACATTGACAGTCACCTATAAGGTAAAATAAATCTCTGCACTATCTAATTAGTAGAAGTTCATTTATTTATGGATGGCATGTCACAACAAGTGAGATGTATGAAAGTCTGATTATCTCTTATTTAGTTACTTGAAAATTAACTACTGTCCATTTAATTAATTGGAAGGAGGGGCTTCAATAGACCTCTCAGATTTCATACAGTGTAGATGTGGAAAAATCACTAGAAAGCATTGCCTGAACATCAATTTAGCCCATGGCTAAGTATGATTAATGCTGTTTATTTGAATTTATCTCTTTTTTTAAATTTTTTTGGTAAATATCATACTGCTCTGAGACATGTGATGTTGTTATTAGATCCTCAGACCAGAAAGTTTGAAGTCCACACAAAAAACGTCTTGTTAAGTTCCAGCTGGAGGCCTTTCTGAGTGATAATGCCATAACCACAGACAGTTTTATGAAACAGGCATTTTAAAAAGGAGCCAAGATTGCAGTACGAAATTCAGGGTAGATTTGTCTGTGTTCTCTTACTGTTTTTACTGTGTGAAGTCGAGTGACTGCCTTATGATCTTGAGCTTTAAAGGGATAGAGTACCTCCCAGCAGAGTGAATGTAGCAGCTGTTATTGTGGCAATAACAAGTCAAATGGCACAGAATGCTGACTAGTAATGTACTGCATGTAATGTTGTGTAGGTGCAGCATGCCATGGAGACCTGACAGAGAAGCTGAAGCTACTGTATAAAATGCATGTTTTGCCTGGTAAGTAAATGATGTTAAAATAGCTCTTGTTTTGCTGAGAACAGGAATTTGGAGCAGAGTTGTTTATGACTGGCTTTCCCAATTAAAAATTAATTTGTGGGAATTAGTGTATCTGTTTATGCAGCAGTAAAATAAGGAAGCTTCTACTCTAACCAGACAGATTTGGAAAGTCTGAAAGCCCCCTCACAGCCCTGAATTGTTCCCTGCACAAACATATAAATGTCTCTTGCCTGTTAAGCTGGGGTTGGTGATATCCTCCAGGCATAAGTCCAGTGTTCTTCAGCATATGTTACCACAATGCACTCCATTTAAGCGTTGGAAAATTAAGCTAGTTTGAAATGTTCCTGCATGTCCTGGCTCCTCATTTCTGTCCCCAGGCTTTCTTCTTGATTTCCCCTTTGGGCTGGCACAAGTGTTGGTAGGGAGAAGCTCCAGATGGTTTCACAGATGTGTTTTCCAGGGAGCTGTACAAAGCTGGGCTCAGCTAAGTGAGAGAGGCAGTTCAGGGTGGAGAGGGGATGAAAACACCTCAGAGCAGTTGTGAAAATTCTCTGCTGGAGCTGTGTCCTCTCTGGCTTGTCACCCACATGCCATAAAGAACCCACTGCTGTCCTTACTGAACATTGCTGCTGCTTGGGTAGTTTAGTTCTTGTGCACATCTACATGCTGTGGTAAACATATCTAAAAACTTTAGAGGACATTCCCCTTTGTGTACTTTGAACATGGCTGATTGCTCCCAACTTGTTTTGTTTGGAGGCCTGAGTGATTCAGTAATTTAAATGGGAAAAAATACTTTCAAATACTTCAAATACTTTCTAAAAATACTTTAAAAAGACATTGAACTATTACCAAAAATATCTGGTTTTAAGAATGCAGTTTCTCATATCTGGGGACTGGCAAGCTCATTCCAAATGATGAGAGGTTGTTTCAAGGTAGGAAAGAGGGCAAACCCTGCTTAGGACACACTGAGCTGTACAGAAGAAAGTAATGGAAGTTGGCATGGGAGGATGTGTAAGCCAGCCTCTAGAAGCAAACAGCTCCTTGTGATACAGTATTGGATGTTGGGAAGGAGCCAATTGAGGTCCAGTTGTTCATCTCCTGTGAGTTAAAAAGAGATGATTCCTAGCACATCAAACCCTTGTACTTCTAGAAATCTACATTCTAAATGTATTAATGGAAATATCTTTCAGTTTTTAATTAAAGGGTGAAATTTTTAATGAAAGAATCTTACTGTGTTGCTTAGATCCATCCCCTGAGCAAGAAGAGCCAGACTCTGCTTTTGAAGCTACTCAGTACTTTTTTGAGGACATCACACCAGACTGTACACATGGTAGGCATCTTCTGTCTTGGGCATGGGAAGATGAGGTGATGCATTTCACTCAACATGTCTTTTTAGGGAGCTACTTTTTAATTGGATTAAACTTCGTTAGCAAAGTATTCTCTGGAAAAAGTATTATGAAGCATTTGTATGCGTGTTGATATCTTGAGAGGTGCAGGCATGTGTACACTCAGAGTCCCCCTGAATTGTGCATTGCAGAAGTACTTGTAGAATAACTCCATGTGTTGTAATAGAAGTAATTTTGTGAAGAACAAGAATAAATAGATTGGCTTTCAAGATGTATCTGGATCAGAACTTAAAACATTCTAAAACACAGAGAGCAAAAGATACATCAAAATGTAGTTCAGCAGTTTGAAATCTCATGTGCCCTTACGAGAGCCAGGGCCTCATCACTTCTGCTTTATTGACTTTCTCTTTCTTGTTATACTTGATGTGAAGTTTCTTTTTGATTCAAGAAAAATATAACCCATCCTTCAGGTTATAAGTGGGAGGAAAGTTGTTTGAAAATACAGGTAAGAGTTAATAGTCTAGAAATGGCAATTTCAGCTCCTGAGAGGCAAGAGGATGCACTAGTACAATCACCAAGCATGTATCATGCTAGGAGGTGTGTTGTGTTAGCATGGGTTAATCATTTTACTATGTGGACAAAACCTAAGGTTGTCCCAGCCTAAGCAGTGACAGTATAAATTAAATGGAATTTATGGGCAGGTTTAAGGGTAAACAAAGCCAGAATTTATACCTGCAATTTTTCTCTGCTTTTTTTGCAGAGTTTGTAAATATTTGTAAACATTTTGTTATTTTGCACTGTGCATGTGAAAACAATGTCTGTATCTAAACCCACACTGATCTCTCTCTCCCCCTGCCCCTCCACATCCTAGTTGTTGGCCTAGACAGCAGGAGCAAACATGGAGTAGATGATGGGTTTGTTACAGTGAGTCTGAAAACAGACAAAGGTATGCTTGGTGTCTCCTTGTGAGTTACATCTTTCATTTCATGTAAAGATGCTCCTTTTGAAAACGGGGAATAAAGGGAATAATTTGAGGTTTCTTCATGGACTTTTTCTCCCTCTCTGGGTAATTTGTTGGCAATAGGCAAGAAGAGCTCACAAGAGAATCGAAATTACCTGAGAATGTGGAGCCAAGAGAATAAATCCAAAGCAAAAAACACAAAGGACTTACCCAAGCTAAATCAGGTACTTCTGCTGCCACTTTTCATTAAATTTAAACTTTCTTCACATATCTATAAATATTCAATGTATTAACACTGAACAGAGGTTTTATTTTGAGCAGATACTTTTTTACCAGAGTAGCAGTCAACTGATTGCAGAAGTTTATTGTTTACAAAATAGTTTTAACTGGCATTCAGCTCCCAAAACATCCCAAAAATGAGATACACACATGTAGGAAAGGTAAAACATATTATTTTGATCTTTAGACAAAGGATGTGACGCTGAATATCACCAGCCAGCTCTTCATGTCTAATAAGCATAACCTGAAAGAGTATTTTGTGTTTTGTAGTTTGTACTGCTAGTCTCAATCCCCTCAGATCCACAGCTGCTGGGGAGGAGGAGGAGACCCATTGGGATAGCTCTTTCCTCCAGAGAATGTAGGGAAGGTTTATTTCCTGTAGAACAGTGATTCTTACTTAAGGTAGCCCTGAGCAAATCTTCCCATCTCATTTGTCAGTTTTGAATTTCAAATAATTGTATCCAACTAAGTTACTCCTGTCAGCTAAATGCTGCAGGACTTGATTGTTCATTACTTCTCATCAGTTTTAGCGAACCCTTAGTTATACTTAGCATCGTTCCTACAAGAGAATCCACCAAAATCAATGCAAAGTGTCTCACTGCTCACCCTCTGTTGCCCTCCTGTGGCTGCAGTGAAGTGTATTTGTGGTATGTTGGACAAAACATCCAATCATTTATTCTAAATACCTTTTAGAGATGCTACATATGTGACTGCCCAGCCATAGAGTATGCTTCCTAGACTGCACCTGCATTATTTCAAATTTCACTTCAGTCACGTAAACCCTTGTGTCCTGCCTCAATCCCAGTGTTTTAAAACTGGTTTGGAAGACGTCAGTGTGATTTTTTCCTGCTCGTGTTAATGTTCCCTCCTCCTGTGGTGTTTAGGGGCAGTTCATTGAGCTGTGCAAGACGATGTACAACATGTTCAGTGAGGACCCCAACGAGCAGGACCTGTACCACGCCACAGCTGCCGTGACCAGCCTGCTGCTGGAGATCGGGGAGGTGGGGAAGCTCTTCAGCATGCAGCCCCCCGGCGACACGGACAGCAGCAGCTGCGGCAAGGCCGCGCAGGGTGAGCTGTTCCCCAAGAAGGAGCAGCAGCAGTTCCCCCTGGAGCAGCACAAGGCGTTCCGCGGCGGCCTCGCGGCCGGCGAGGAGGAGGCGGCCGGCACCGACGGCGCCCTGGGCATGCACATGGAGGACATCAAGCTGGAGGACTCGTCTCCCAGGGACAATGGGGCCTGCTCCTCCATGCTCATCTCCGACGACGACACCAAGGACGACAGCTCCATGTCCTCGTACTCGGTGCTGAGCGCGGGCTCGCACGACGAGGACAAGCTGCACTGCGAGGACATCGGCGAGGACACGGTGCTGGTGCGCAGCGGGCGCAGCCCGGCCCTGCGCCGCAGCACCAGCCTTGACAGGGACTGGGCCATCACCTTCGAGCAGTTCCTGGCCTCCCTGCTCACCGAGCCCGCCCTCGTCAGGTACTTCGACAAGCCCGTGTCCATGATGGCCAGGATCACCAACGCCAAAAACATCAGGATGAGGGGCAAGCCAATCACCTCGGCCAGTGACTACGAGATCTCTACTATGTCGGGATAAAAGGCAGCTGGGTTTTTTATTTCAGTTTTCTTTTTATTCTCTATTTATTAGTACCTGGCAGAGGCCCTGGTATTTTAGTTGTTTTCACTAATGTGAAAATGTTGGGGTGCAAACATAACTATCTTCAAGTATAATCACTCTTTCTGTGGGAAATGTTACACATGCAGATTTTATTCAAAATACAGAAAAGAAAATGCTTGTCAGTGAAGTGTGTGTATTATTAATATTGCTGTCCGTGTATAATGGTAAAGATTAGTTCTTAATTTCTAAATGTAAACTTAATGCCAATATTTATGAGCGTTTTTAAAATAGGCATATATAGAGATCTGATGCTTGGGGAAAAACAAACAACAAAATGGGAAGAACCTAAAATTTAAAGGGACACTGTCAACCTGAAAAGGACCTCAGGTGAAAATAAGTTCCAGGCAACATTCTTGAATCATAATTTTATTTAGTATTTTTTTTTTTCCAAAGAGGAATGCTTTGATTTTACTTTTCTGAATCTATGAAAGACCACTTCAGTGACACCTGCCTGGCTCCTAACTTCCTGTGCCTGAGACTGGTATGCTCAAGTGAGAGCATCCCAACCTAATGGGTTCACCAAATCAGGCAAGTGTGGATCAATGTGATGGTTTCTGCCCATTTGACTTTGCCAGCTGGGGCCACCAAAGGAAGATCTCCAGCATGACCCTGCCCAGAGCTGTGTCCCCAGCCAGTGGACTTGGAAGCTTTGCTGGTGTTCTCCAAAGACACTGTATGCAGGTCCCAGAACAGATTGGGAGAGTCTCTTTTCAAAATTTGAAGTCTGTTTTTAAAAGCTTAGGGGAAAAAAAGTATATATGTATCTGCTTCTAAGGCTGGATCTACAGCACATATAGCTTAGTTCTTAAAACTAACCTTTACCACCAACCTATCATATTCTTGTTAGATTAATAAAAGCCTGTATTGCATAAGTCTTTATTTACTACAGTGTAAAGCAGCAGTAATGAAATCTGCAAGATAATGTAACTGAATGTTTAAATCTTACTGAGAACACTGTCACTTTATATGAAATGAATAGTATCCTGTATTGACTTACTGAATAATGTGTTGAAATGAAAACTGGAGCACCTGCACTTTGAATCCTTGCTTTTTTATACAGGTATTTGGGATTTTTTTTTAGATTTTGTTAGCTGTTTTTTAATTCATATTTGTTTGTTTCAGGATCATGCCTACATGCCTAATCTTTATTTGCTGTTTTGAGAATATTTTCTGTAGAATACTGTTGATTTTTATACTCCTGTATAATACTGCATCCACGTACCTTGCAGGTTTTTTTAGCACAAGCTATGTTTAATTCTTTTGTTTTAAAAGAATGCTTTTAAACTGTCAGATTAAGTGGTTTTTAACCACAAATAGGTAATGTGAACAAATAAAGTACACTCTGCACAGATTTGATTTTTAACTATTAAAGTCATGCTAGAGGGAAAATGAGGTGGTTGTGCTTTATTACACAGACAAATGTTAGTATGTCTCCTGGTAATGGTATGAAAAAGCACTGTATGCTGTGGCTGTGGATGGGTTTACAGATGTGTCAAATAATGGTATTAATCTGAAACCATGATCACCATTTTGAATGCTACTGCTTTGTTTTAATTTAAGAAGCCAAAGTGGGGGCTTTGTTACATTGTCTGGCAGCTGAATAAGCTGCCATGGAAGTCTTCAGCACTAAGAATTAGCATCTTTAAGTGGACCACTGACCTTTTTAAGTTCTCCAAAACATTTTTCTTTTAAGAGCTTGTCAGCTTTGTTCCCACCCCACCCACAGCAGGGGATGCAGGGCTTGACAAGAATTATTTTGCTCCAGTGCCCTTCCTTACCCTCCTGATCACATCAGCAAAGCTCCCAGGTGTGAGCCCGCTCCTCTTCAAGGATGGCATTGCTATAGGCAGCAGCCAGGTGAGCTGATCTTTCCCAGTTTGGTTTGGATGAGGCTGCCCCCCTGATCAGGACACCTGGAAGTGTGTTTGGTGACAAGATCTGCTGTGCCTGCTCTTTAGTAGCAGTGTGGGAGCTGCTGAACAGAAAGCCACACAGGAATTCAGGTGACCAGCATACAATGGTGTGAAACTTTGGGGAAAATGATAGTATTTTTAAAGGCTTACTGTATGTACTGTATTCATGCCAGAAGATATGGAGTGAAAAAAAAAACAACAAACCAGCAACACTTGAGGGTTTCTATCTCTAGAGTTGTTCTCCAGCTTTTAAATGTTGTTCCTCCTGAGCAAAAATGCTCAGATTTTGAGTTGCCTCTGAGAGTTAACTTCCAGGTCCTTCAAATAAAGTCACTGTTGTGGGGTTTTGGGGGGGGTTGGGTTTGGTAGGGGCTTTTTTTGTGCTTTGGATTTGTTTTAATTTTTTTTAAGCTTGAGAGAGTGCTTCTTTTCAAGTGAAGATTTTAAAAGAACTGAAACAAAGCAGTAATAAACCTGTACCACTTGCAGCAGAGCACAGCAGCCCATCTGGGAAACAGGACTGAGAACCAAGGACCTCTCAGCAAGCTGGGGGCAATCTAGGAGGATGGGGGGAAAGAACAAACTAGGAGAAAGCTTCCACTCATATCCCAGTGCAGGAAACTGAAAATTGTTCCATTTTCTAGCAGGCCAAAGACACGACTGCTGACAATATTTTGGACTAACCCGTTCTTTATTTGCTACCATTGTAAACATCTCTATTACACAGACATCACAGTACACATTATTGCTTTTACATTGTGGTAAACAGGAATTCCTACTGGTATGCAGCTGTCTAAGCACAGTGTCATAAGAAGAAACTGCCCACAAGTTGTCTTGGGCATGTCTGGGTTGTTCCCAATTCCCCAGAGAAAGACAGTATCTAGAATGGCACAAGAAACACCAGTCCAAGGATGGGTCACCGTGGTACTACAGCAACACAAACAGCAATGACAGGGAAAGCACAGGCTACATCTTCACCACATCACTAGCAGTATTGTCAAGGGTGCCGATTGCTCAACTCCCACCTAACTAAACACAAACTTTTCCATCATAATTCCTAAAAAAAGGCTAAGTTATTTCTTTTGTGAAATTCTATTTAAACTAGGATGGAAAATCTGGAAAACCAATGGAACTATGTGTGTGTTTAATTTTTGTTGCATTTTTCAAAGACTGCTTTTTGTTTTGTTAGATGTTGCATTTTTGTTTTGCTTTTCAAAGACTGAAAGTCTGACACTATGTACCTGGGGTGTTTGAATTGGCCCCTTTTGCCCCTTAGGACAAAATGCCCTATTCTTTACAAGGCTGTATCAACTGGCACAGCCAGTTTGAAAGGATTGTTCCTTTCTTCCTATGTAACACTGTCTTCACATGGCTTTCCAATCAAGTTCTTACCTCTGAAACAACATGTTTACTTAGTGAAAGACTAGACTTTACATTTGCTTGTAGTAAACTTCTGCTTATCTCCAGATAAATTTGATCATAGAGTGGCACCGTGTTTCAAGCATACACTAAACAACAAAAGTGAAGGTAGTTTGTTAAACATTTGCTACAGGAACAACAACAAATTTAGAAAACCACCCTTTCTCCAGTTTTAATTTTTTTTTACTACTATTGCATAAAAG